>NC_063436.1:1773292-3081088 GCF_020379485.1 Brassica napus | reverse complement strand
TTTATTCAGGTCTATTGGCGTTTTTCATCAAAAGACGATCAACCTGTAAATTATACTTTGTAGATCTTTTCAACACCAATAGATTACCTTCTTTGCTTACTGATGGGTTGTAATGGACCCAAAGATTTTGAAGCATTACCTGTTGGTGCATGACAATCAGGATTGCCACAACAGAGAGGGTAAACTGTTCCTTACTACATAGTATATTATATGATTCTCATTATAACTATATGGCTGTCAAATGTAAGGCTTTAGTTGACGGGATTGTAATTTCTTCTGTAGAACGTCTAAAGTTCTGTCTGAGATGAGAAGTACATTTGGAAACAATGAGTGCAACTTACTTTGCACTAATTCATCTAAAGAGGGGAACGTGGAACATCAGGCTAATCCATGGGCTTCATTTGTAAGCCTCTCATCAGTATTTTATCCAACATATTGCTCATGATTCATATATCAATCCATGTTTTTGTAAGTTCAACATTTTAATTATTTTTTCTTTCTGAAAGAAATCAAGTGTTTCGGCCGACAAACTTGGATGTGCTCTCACTGGCGACGATATCGTGGAGGTAACATTCGCTTTCTGATGATATTCACGCCTTTCGAATATTTTGGAATGTTTAACCAACACTATTAGTTCTCCTCGTATATTCGAGGTAGATCAAAGATCTGATGCAAGAGTTTGCATCGAGGCATATAATTCCTTACATGGAACAGAAAGTTCGAGATCTTAATCAACAGGTTAGCTTTAGATTTTCTAAAAAGTTAATCGTGGGAACATGCTTTACGTTTTCTGTATGCTTTACTTTGTTCTTTTTTTTTTCTTTCCATATCATTTAGTTTGCATTTTGCTGTGTCACTAGATTTCTGCAACAAGGAAAGGACTTAGAAACCAAATAAAAAACTTATGGTGGGAGAAAAGGAAAAGACGATGTTCCGGATTCAACCAAAGGTTCTATGTATGCTTTCTTGAAATTTTGCTCCTTTAATGTTTTCCTTGACGTCATCATAAGCTCTTACTATTTTTTTTTTCATTTTTGAAGGTATACATTTAGCTCCACTGAATCTCAAATTAGAATTTTGGGTGACTACGCCTTCATGTTGCATGATTATGAACTTGCATTGTCAAGCTATCGCTTAATATCAACCGATTACAAGCTCGATAAAGCTTGGAAGCACTATGCTGGTGTTCAGGTAGCTTCACAGCTTTATGATTGTGTTTCTATGTAGGTATTCAGGTGGCATTATTTTTAATCAATACTCGTTTTGTATAATTTAATCTAACATATAGTATAGGTTAGCCCATCAGGCCGATTGTTTTGGTCTTTATTTTCCATTGCTCGTTACTTGTGGTGGCTTCAATAACTCATCTTCTCATGTATGCTTGGGAAGGAAATGATGGGACTTGCATATTTCATCTCAGACCAGTCAAAAAAGGAAGCTGAGTACTGCATGGAAAATGCATTCAGCACTTATCTGGTATGTTTTTATAACCCACCTAAAACAGTTCTTTCAGTGAATGTCCCTCGCTTACTTGAATTAGTGTTTATTATAAGCAAAACTTGAAACTGAAATAGTAATGGGTTAACTTGAGCAAGTGACGCGGTAGTACATGCTGTAACATGTCCTTGTAATCTCATGCAGAAACTTGGGAGGTCTGGATTTCAAAATGCTACGAGATGTGGGCTCTGGTGGGCAGAGATGCTAAAAGCTGGAGACCAGTACAAAGAAGCTGCTTCTGCTTACTTCCGCATATGTGGAGAGGTGCTTCTTTTATGCCTCAGAACATATGCACTTTATACCATTTCTAACTTTATTATTTTTTCAGGAACCATTACACGCCGCAGTCATGTTAGAGCAAGCTTCTTACTGCTTCGTGTTAACTAAGCCCGCGATGTTAAACAAGTATGGATTTCACTTAGTTCTCTCAGGAGACCACTATAAAAACTGTGATCAGGTACATGTAATTTTGTTGAAAGGGATCAAGCTTCGTACATGCTTTGCAATCTAAAGAATACAGTTTTTATGCGTTTTTTCAGGTTAGCCATGCAATTCGTACATATAGAAGTGCAATCTCTGTTTATGAATCAACTACATGGAGCCATATCAAAGACCATGTACATTTTCATATTGGACGGTAAGTTTTAAACGTTGTGAATGTACGTCTAAGGCGTGATGTTTAGGAAATTGTGGTCTAAGACTTGCTATGAAATTACCTTTTCAGGTGGTACGCACTTGTTGGGATGCATGATGTTGCAGTTAGAAATATGCTCAAAGTACTGGACTGTGGCAACCAATCCAAGGCAACCCAAGAGATTTTTCTCAGAGACTTTTTCGAGATTGTTAAGGTGCCTAGCTTTATACCTGCTGTTTTATACGCTTTACTGAAGCTGCACAGAGAATAATAGAGTGCTTCCAATAGTTACCCCTGGTCTCTACTCTTTGTTCTTTGACTATACAAAATAACTTCTTACTTTTGTCATTCTGAAGAAAACTGGAATGAAGCACGAGGTGGTGGGACTTCAACTACCATTTATTAATATGTCGTCTCTTCAAGTTATATATGAAGACCATCGCACTTATGCATCTCAAGCTTCTGTAAGTTGCATACTCACTCTTTGGAAGAATGTACATATTGGTACCCATCATAATCTTCCTCGGATGTTTTGCCTTTTTACTTCATTATGAACAGCATAACTGATATCAGTATTTCTGGTTAATTTTTTTTGGATTAATGCAAATAATACTTGCAAATAAATAATATTTGTGCATCCCTGATTTTTTCTTTTTCATTATTGGTGAATTTGCATCTGTTGTTTACTAATATTATTTACGTGTCATGGTCAGGTTCTTGTACAAGAGAGCATCTGGCAGTCACTGGAGGATGATATCATTCCATCATTAAATTCTGGCAAGTCAAACTGGCTGGAATTACAGTCAAAGCTACTACCAAAGAAATACAAGGAATCCAATGTTTGTGTGGCTGGAGGTGAATTTACATCTTTTTCATTAATGTTGTTAGCTGCATTCGATGTTTACCTGAATCATGGAGCTTCTTCATTATCCTGCACTTAACTTATGCACACTAATACGCAAAATCTGGTCTACCTTATCGTACCAGCAGGAGGACATTTCAATTTGATCTAGACATGCTTTGATGTTGAAAAAATGTATATTTTTGGAACGCCCAGCTGTGATAATTCTGCACGGAGTATAAGATTTCCTCATTAGTCATATCATAGCATCTGTAAATGTTATCAGTTGTGCCTCTGCCAAGGAAGAGGGATTTCTTAGTTTGTCAATAAATTCAGGCCATATTGTTGAGGAGGACATGATATTCTGCTGTAGTATGTTTGAAAATGTTTGTAATTGTGGATTTTTACTTGTACTTCTTTGTTATCAGAGTCAGTGAAAGTGGATCTGGAGTTTAGGAATCCCTTGCTAATCTCTACTTCTATAACAAGCGTATCTCTCATCTGTGAACTTACCTCAAATTCTGATGACCTAAAAGGTAAGCTGTTTATAATATTGATGTTCACTTTGGAATTGTTCTACGTCCTTCGGTTTATAGATGTGAAACTTATTTCAAACGTTTGGACTTTGTAAAGTTGATAAACACCCAAGTAGCATAAGCTTGGGGACCGAGAGTTCCGCAGAACATAATCAGTAAGCAGCTAATCTCTTCATTCAGGTTTCTTTTAACTTTGTTGATCTACAATTGAATGATTAAGCTGCAACGTCTTTACCAACAATACTACAGGGGTACAACATCTGGTTTTTCTTCTTTCACTTTGTCTGAAGTGGACTTAACATTAGGCGGAGGCGAGAAAAAACTGGTGAGTCTGCTAAACTGAAAACATAGATCGATTGACACGTTTTAATATTTTTACTCTTTCTATATCTGACATTATTCATCTTCTTGTGTATATATAGAGAAACACGTTTAATTTTTTTTGATGTTTCACTTGTGATTGCTGGCTTTACCTCATTGCTACTAACCTTGATTGTAGTCACAGTTTTGAATTGCCTTGGTCCTTTTTAACTTCTGACTATTATATCTTCCGTTTGCTTACTGTATCCTTTGGTGAATCTCTGATGGTTTTATCAGCTGCTGTTTACGTTTGACTTATTGTCATAACTTTTTTCTTCTAGGTGAGACTCACGGTTACCCCCAGTGAAGAAGGTATCCTCAAAATTGTCGGTGTAAGGTGGAGGTTGTCTGGTTCTGTTGTAGGTGTGCATTACTTCCAATCTGCCCCTGGAAAGGCAAAAACTAACAAGGGAAGACGGAAAAACAAACTTACTCCCACTGATGCCTTGAAATTTTTGGTCATCAAGGTGCAAACTTTTCCTCTACGGTTTAATTTTGTAAGATTTGCTACGACGTCTAACATAATGAAATTTTGACTGTGCAGAGTCTACCCAGGCTTTTGGGTTCAATTGATCATCTGCCTGAGAAATTGTATGCTGGAGATCTACGTTATCTTGTTTTAGAGTTAAAAAACAAGTCGGAATTCCCGATAAAGGTAGTTTTCGTTTATGATCAACCCTTATCATTCATATTCTCTACCGTTTAGCCAGTAAAATTTATTTTTGTTCTGTTATTGTGTATTAATTTAGTTTGTCATTGTCTGGCTTATCTACTTATTCTTGCTTGATTACCGAATATTGTGATGCACTAAGCTATTCTCTGGATTATTTTTGAGCTTTAAAAGTCTGTCTGTCCTTGTAGAATCTTAAAATGAAGATTAGCCATCCAAGATTTGTAAATCCTGGAAATCATGAAGAAGAGGTGACAACGGAGTTTCCAGATTGCTTAAAGAAGGGCCATGAACAAAATTTGTGAAGAGTGAAACAAGTAGTGTATTTTCATTTCCAAAGGTCCGTGGCTAACCTTTTTATTCAAGCCTCCAGGTAAATGTGCATGTCAGGTTATTCTAACATGGTTCTGAATGTTGCTCTTTTTCAGGATGTGTCACTGCAAGGAGATAAATCTTTGAGGTGGCCTCTCTGGCTTCGAGCTGCCATCCCAGGAACGATATCTTTGTATTTCACAATATACTATGAGATGGAAAATGTATCAAGCATCATGAAGTATCGCACCCTAAGGATGCATTATAATTTAAAGGTGATGAATCTCTAGGCTGGTTGTTTCTACCTTCATTATGTTATAGGCAATATTTGCATTGACCAACCAATCTGAACCATTTCTATATCGTACATTTTTATATAGGTTTTGCCATCTCTAGAGACCTCGTTCGAAATCACTCCCTCTCCATCAAAGTTGCAAGAATGTCTTGTGCGTATGGATATACTGAACCGTGCGAATTCAGATTCTTTCCAAATTCATCAGTTGTCAACAGTTGGGTGTCGGTGGGGTATCTCCTTACTTGAGCGTGTTGATACAATCTTACCTTCCAAGTCTCTGCTTCCCGGGCAAGCTTTATCATGTCACTTCATGATTAAGGTCGCTATTAGCTTAAAATGTTCATTTAGTAGCTAGTTGGTCTTTCTCTTTTCCATGTCTGAAATTAGAATATTGTTTAAATTTCAGGATAACAGAAGATCAGCGACTGAAGAAGAGAAAACCATGTCCATTCCTCCCAGCCAAACCGACGTAAAACTGTTTGCTCAGGATGACGACGAAAAACTTTTTGATATCGTTAACTCACCTTTAGCAAGCTTCCATGAAAGTGAAAGGTCATGTCAAGAAACCTCAGATCAGGTAAGCGAAATCCTCTTTCAGGGACATATATATATCTTATGCGGTAGAGATGTTTTTTCAAGGGAACATTCATTTTCTCTTAAACATAGCATCATCACTGGTAACTTTCTATCATCAGAAACCATAATGAACTCGTGTTTGTATGATTGAAACAGTTAAGTACCAATACCGTTGACTTCATTCTAATCTCTCACCCAGCAAAATCCAGCAATTCATCAGGAGTGGCAGATATACCAAAGATTCTGTCTCACCATTCATGTCACAATAGGTAAAGAGTATTCACGTAACAGTATATTTTCTTCAGCTTTGAAACCTATTTTTAACTAACGTGTAATCATTCGATTACAGAATCAGGAGCTCAAACCCGCTATCGTGGTCCCTAGACGGTCCCCAAGCCATATACCACGACTTCTCGACCTCCTTGTGTGAAATTCAACTAAAATTAGTAATCAGAAACACATCTGATGGAATATCATCTGTGAGCTTCAACACCATTGATTCCGTACAAGACGTAGCAACACCAACTCCTTCCGCTGGAAACCAATCCGGGTGGCGCTACGTGCCAGATATAACAGAGGAAATGAAACTGACTTCAGATGTCATGGGGAGCCGTTCAGGGAAACCTCCATCGTCCATGGAAAGCTCACCTCCTTTCATATGGTCAGGTTTAAGTTCCACAAAGGTCGAAATCCAGCCATTGTCAACAACGGAGATCCCGCTGCAGATATCGGTTTTCGCTCCAGGTATCTACAATCTCTCTTCGTATAAACTTACCTGGGAGCTTTCCGGGCGTGAAGATGCATCATCAGGGACATGCCAAGGCTATCCTTATTACCTTACTGTTCTTCAGTCTCAGTGAACTTTCATAGCTCTCTCTCTCTGTATTCTGTGTATCCATTTTGATGGTTTACGTCTGAGTTTTCAATTTTGATTGTAGCAAATTGTTGTCAAGAAATGTTTTTTCGGTAGGAGAAAGATTAATTTTACATTACACCAAAATTTGAAAAAGGTGGATCTCAGCTTTACTTTTGTTTGTGGAATAAAAGGATTATAGATATTATCATTTTATTTACTTCCAATCATTTATACCTTCTGTTTGATTCCAATAATATTAATATGAAATTATTAATATTCAGTAAAAAAATGGGTTCCTCGACATTCTCAAGTTCAATATGACAGACGGGAGAAAATAAAATTAGCATCTCTCAAATATAAACTGGTGATGATCATGGTGGCACCAATATATACATACATACAAGTTATATATATAAGGGTAAAATAAATGACCTCCAGCTACTTGGATGGTTAGCTACAACACCACTGACACTATTATCGCTACTACATTGCCTTGTAAAAGGGAAAATGTATATAACTTCAGAGAATGAAAATCATTTAGGATGATATTTTCTGGCTGGACCAAACTCTACCTATCTGCAACTATAAGACTCCTCTCCGTCTAGAAGATGGATTTGGTGAGTCTTGGTCGCGGTTTTATGGTGATGCTTTCATATGGCTTAGCTTGTTCAACTTGGATATAATCTCTTGTTTTCAAAACCTGCAACATTGGCAAATAATAAAAGACAGATTCAACAAGATGATCAAGTTTATGAAGACCAAACTTGTTCTTCCGTCTTAAAAAGACAAGTTGTGATTGATGCACTAAAGCCGAGAGTACACACCTAACTTAGACATGCTTACACCTAAACATCCTAACAATCCAGTAGGAAAACAGACAAATTAATCTGGAGTTGCAGCATAAAACCAAAACATGTAAGATTCTATGTGTATTTATCAATTACTGGTCAAGTTTGTTTTCTCGAGAGAAAGATCAGAGCTTTTTTTTTTTTTGTTTAGGGTCGTATTATGAACATACCAGGGTTTCAAAAAACATTCTCGATGCTTCTTTACGGGTTTTCCCAGCTAAAAGTTTGTCCGCTACAACAACACTCTTCCCATTCTCAGCTTCTTTATCAAATATTGTCTGGAGATACTTCGCCACAGCCCTATAATAAAAGAGAATAATAGTCTTCAGTGTTTCAGGCTCATCATGTTTCTTACATGATAGTCTGTGCAAAAAAATGATTCTGTACGGACCTGGTACGAGAAGACCAACCACTGTTCTCTAGAAGACGAGTTTCATCACCTTCTTGCATACCATCGTCTTCTTCATGATCTTCATCATCATCCACATTCAAAAATCCTGAAAACACAGAGTGAAATCAATTATAAGTAGAACCACTGAGACATCATGGATATAACAGCATCTCACAAATCTAAATCATGCTATGATGACCAAGTATTAGTCCCATTGCTTAAACTGAGAACGTACAGATAATTTGTACAATTAAAATTCGTAAAAGGTTTAGAACCTGTGTCATGTGCCACTTCCATTGTATCCATTTCCTAAAGCATAAGAGAATAACACAAGAAGAACTTAAGAGGCATGTCTTTACTTGAATAAGGATATGAAACCACAATGAAACAAAACTTACGTCGTTATCTCTCATAAAACCATCGCGAGAAGTAGGATCTTCATCTGGTGCACTTTGCATATTAGTAGCCTCCTCATTAAACACATCATTATGCGGTTCGTAGTTGTTATCAGGCTCTGTCTCTGGATTCACCCCATCATATTTTGCTTCCACAATTGGTTCGTTGAGACTTTCCAAAGCCAAATCACCAGCTTCTACGTGTCCATTTTCAATATAGCCAATTGTGATATCACATTGAGTCTGGTTGTCTACACCAATCTCGCAGACTTCAGCTGATGCATCCGTCTTCTTATCATGTGGAAGCTCATCTTCAACCTTCAAGTCTGTCTCATTGAGAATGGCGTTGTGATCAACATCACCTTCAGTAATTTCGATAACACAAACATCTTCACCGCCTACACCTCCATCATGGTATCCTTCCACCTGTAAATCCTCTATTCCCTCTACATGATCGACTTTGTCCTCGGCTGGCATTTGACCGATCTCGTCATTCACTACAAGACTTACTTCATCAGCAGCAGCTCCATCGCCTTCTTTTGGAACTTCTAACTCACATGCTGTTTCACCAAGCTCGTTATCGTCTTTCACTTCTTCTTCTTCCTGTTGGTCTATGTTTTGTTGGTCCTCTGGGTGAGTAAGAGCCTCAGCAGGTTGCTCTTCAGAACCATCAGGGCGAGTTTGAGGAGCAGAACATTCATTATCTTCCACCGCTCCAACAGAAGCATGACGGTCATCATTCTCAATTATCGTGATTCCTAGTGATCTAAAAGAAGTGATTCTTAAAATTTAGCAAGAAATGAGTATTGTAATAGCTAAGACATTGCCGTGACAGAATACTGTGCATTGATTGTGCATATCAATCATCCTAGCGAATACTCATCTCATGTCCGATTCGAATAGACACTTCTGGATCATTTGATTCACTTTCCTATTGCTATATGACTTCCCTCGTATCCTTCTTTGTTTGAATAGCCAAAAAAACATCTTACGATTAGTTATTTTTCCTTCTTTTCCTATTTTTCTTTCACTGCAAAATTGAGCTCCTATTTACCGATGTTGGTGACTCATTCAGTTTTAGCACCCTCTACACGAAAGTCAGTGTCACAGGTGTTCTTATGGATTCTGGAGCTATACCGATTTTATTAGTTACCTGGTGAGAGCCATGTTCAAGTGATGAAATCGTTCTACGATTTTGTCAAAAGCCAGTAAGGAATTTCTTAGACTCTTTTTTTTTTTGTGAACTTTCTTATGCCTGTGTCAACATTTGATTTTTGATTATTTATTCTGATTATTTATTTCTGATGATAGGGTGAGGATTGGGGTTCAGGGGTACAACATGTCGTCGCTTCAGCCCCTTGACCTCGTTAGATCATTGTCTAAGCTGTCTGGGTCATGTGGATAAATTTTAAAAGTGCAAGTTCCGAGAGTTCGCAATGCAATTAGCGGCGGCTTTACCGTTTTTGTTCTCCGCGGAGAAGCTGCAGAAGAAAAAGCATTGGCACTTGATGGAACCGATATGGAGGATGGATCTTATCTGCTACAGTTTTACCGCCAGAACTCAGCAAGCTTAGTTCTGGTTTGAGTACTGCTGAGTTGGCTGCTAGGCATGTTGCCCATTTCCAAAGAAAAAAGTAAAATTTTATATTCATGCTTTTTTTCTCTTTACATTGGGTTTGTTTGTAATTTGCTGACAAATTAACTATTGAATTACAGGAGCCGAGGCATTTCTGTTACTGGATATGACCCTTCGCTCCATGTAGATGTTGTTAAGAGTGATTTGACTAACCGCTTTTCTTCATGTGGAAAGATCACTGATGTTTTTGTTCTTAAGAGGTTTGTTATTTCTTCTTTACAAACCATTTGTGAATTGTTTTTTTCCCTCCATCTAACCTTTTTTTTTCTTTTGCAGCCGGGCTTTGATCTATCTCTTCGGAATAGGCGCAGTAGATATGGCGTTGAGACTATGTCGGAGAGGTGACTCGGTACTCCGTGCTAAAGCCTTGCCAAATCCTAAAAGGAAAATTAACCATTACAGGGCGTAGACGCGTAGTACAAATCTCTCTGTTTTTGAATATTGTATTTTATAATATTGAATTTTGAATGGTAACTAATCATAGGAACATTAGGAATATATAAAAAAAATAATGAGTAGGAATAAAATTTTGAAAATAATATCAAAATTAACGAGGAACAAAATTATTCTATAATTCTCTACAAAATTAACAAAATGGCGTTTGTTTAAACCCATGTAAACCAAGAGGCAAGAGTCATGTTTTCTAGTATAAACCGGAAAGAGAGTAAAGTGAAAACTACCCGAATAAAAAACACTGAAAATTGAAATGCAAACCAAGAGTCAAGAGTCGTGGTTTGTAGTAAACCGGAAAGAGAGTAAAGTGAAAAACCTCACACAAGAGGAAAGAATCATTTCTTGGTCTCGCGGCGCTTCTAACATTTCTTCTGTGTCTCTCAAGAAGATGGGATTCCTCTCTCAACAGATCTCAAGAGATGAACTCAAACCAGGAGATCACATCTATTCATGGCGTATGGCTTACATATACTCTCATCACGGTTCAGTCTCTTTCCCTTCCATCTATCTCTATGTAGCTACATTGCATTTAACACTCCTTCAGTTTCTGTTCAGACAATTCTCGCTGGATCTTAGCTTTTTATGTTCCTGTCTTAGAATAAATGACGATCCTTTCTATGTTTGCAACTTGTAGGAATCTATGTAGGCAATGGTGACGTCATACATTTCACTTGCGGAGGTGGTCTTGAGACAAGGACAGGGACTTTCGTAGACAACATCATCGTTAGTTCGGTTCCAAACCATGGAGGTGACAACCCTTGTCCTAACTGCGGAGACCAATCGAATCTCGACGGTGTGATCTGTTCTTGCCTCGACTGTTTCCTCGCCGGAGGAAACCTCTATCTCTTCGAGTACGGTGTCTCTGGACCCATCTTTATGGCTAAACCGCGAGGCGGTATCTGCACAACAGCGGTTTCAGACTCCTCTGATGAAACCGTTAACCGTGCGAGACACCTCTTGTCTAATAAAAATGGGTTTGGTGCGTATGATCTGTTGAGGAACAACTGTGAAGACTTTGCGATCTATTGCAAAACTGGTTTGATTGTTTTGTCTAAGCTGGGGAGTAGTGGACAGGCTAACTCGTGGTCTGCGGTGCGTGGTGTTTTGTCGCTTTGGGGGACGGTGAAGAGTGTTTCTGTGGGCTCTGCTGCGAGGTTGGTTGTTTCTGGGGTTGCTGGTGTTGGTGTTGTGACTTTGGCGGCGGGGTATGGTAACTACTGCTATGGTCGTTTATGTGCTGATATTGGTGTGAGAAGTGATGCTAGCAAAGTTCCTGTGGAAGACCTTGTTACGCTTATAGCGATTATCGAAAGAAGAGACGACAAGAAGTCTAGCTAGTTTAGCACTTGTTGTGGTGTGATTATGATTGTGATTGTGATTGTGATTGTGAGTGTTTGATGGTAACTAACTGTTTGCTTCTGTTTTCATTGTATGCGTGCAACCATGTGTGTTTGACACTACTTATCATGTGAAAATAACATTATTGTTGTTTCCAAAGTATTGGTCTACTTTGGAAGAATGTTGAAACAAAACAATAAACAAACACAAGTGGATGACGAATAGTGTTTGATCACCTACCTACCATTAGTTTGGCTCCTTGGTTGATTTGGAATTTAGTGTTAGTGTTACACTAGTCATCATCAGTAAAACAATAACTAAACAAAGCTGTCCACACGAGAAGGTTTTCTGATCATAACCCATTACAATCACACAAGAATACAACATGCTTTTGTCTCTATATCTTCTTCACCACCTTGTTTATCTGGCTGAATATACACGCACTGGTGTCTTTTTCTGAGTTATCAATAACTAATAACTCACCAAGTTGTTATTGTGGATCATAGAATCGGCTACTTCTACTTTTGCTGAATCGTGGAACTCTCTCTTTGTTATTATACAATAAAAACACTATAAATAATTATTATTTTTTTAAACTTATTTTAGATTATATTTGTAAAACATTTTATTTTCAGTTTTTATTTAAAAAAAGAAATTTTAATTTCAAGATGTTATAGAGTAATCAAACTTTTTAGATTTGAAATCTTTTTTTTAATTAGATTATTTGATAAATTTTACGTATTGAAATTATATATCCTAGAATATTAATGTATTTTAGATGTAAAAATAATATTAAAATACTAAATTGCAAAGAGAAATTATAGATAAATTTATATTCATGTAACTTTATAAAAAAATTATATAGCATTATTAATTTATAATTTATCTAACTCAAAATCATAAATGTTTATTAATTTCTAGAGTTTCTCCTAAATATTTATGCAAATCACCTTTACCGGGGATAAATTGATTCTTAAATTCAATTTGACCTTTTGACTTTTTCCTTATCCAGCTAAGCCAATACAAAACCAGTTGACTTTAAAGGTTTGGTTTTTTTAAACCAACAATCTTGGAAAAAACTCTAGAGAACCCCCATTGATCTAGCCAGAGATGGAATCCATTCTTCTAGAGAAGATAGGATTATTCTCCAACAAGATCTCTAAAGACGATCTGAAACCAGGAGACCACATCTATTCATGGCGTAACGCTTATATCTATTCTCATCACGGTAACCCATCTCCTTCTCTCTCTTCTGGGTTTATCAAAGATCCAAACTTTATGTTTGCAATCTCACAGGAATCTACATAGGAGACGGAAAGGTCATTCATTTCACACGTGGAGGCGGTCTTGAAATCGGAACGGGAACTTTTTTGGACAAGCTCATCGTCAGCTCTATTACCAATCACGGAGGAGACAACCCTTGTCCTAACTGTGGAGGAAAGCAATCCAACACGCATGGAGTTATCTCTTCTTGTCTCGATTGCTTTCTCTCCGGAGGAGATCTCCTTCGCTTCGAGTACAGTGTCTCTCCGGCTCTGTTCATGTCCAAGCTCCGAGGCGGTACCTGCACGACGGCGGCTTCGGATCCTTCGGAGGAAGTGATCTCTCGTGCGGAGTTTCTTTTGCTGAGAAATGGGTTTGGTGAGTACCATGTGTTCGAGAATAACTGTGAGGATTTTGCGATGTACTGTAAGACGGGTTTGGTGGTGGGGAGAAGCTATGTGCTTGGGAGAAGCGGTCAGGCTAACTCGGTGAGTGCGGCTGCGTGTGTTGCGCGTATGGTTAGTCCTTGGGCTAGTAATGCTATACGTCTGTGTTCGGATGTTGGTATGAGGAGTGATGCTGTTAAAGTGCCTGTGGAGAGCCTCGTTGCTCGGTTTAATCAGGCTGATACATTGGCAAAGGAGAGCTGAGTTTGGTTTGGTTCTGATTGTGTGCAATGTGTGTATTTGATTGTTGGTTAATGCCAGATTGAATCTGCTTCTAAATTCTTTGAATTGTGTAACTCTATTGTATGATGTGTGAATACAGTTTAATTGAGGTCTTCATTGTTTGTGTTGTGTAAAAACGTAAACGCGTAAAGAAAGAGATGTGGTTGATTCTTTACTCGTTATAACCACGCTTGAGATTGTCTTATTTTTGCGTAATCAAGAAGAACACGGTTTCTAAATTAAATTTAAGTTGATTACTGGTTGGTTAAAGTTTATTATAGTGGCCAAGAACACCACGCCAACTGTTCAATTCACAAGACCATAAGAGTTGGAACTGTAAGCCATGATGACTAGTAGGTTCAGGCATGAGGCATAACAACACCAGCTTCTGGTCTAGAGAAAACGGCTGTTGACTCGTAGCTGAGAAAGACGGGTGAATGGAGAGAAGAACATTCAGTTCTCGGTTCGGTTTGATTGTTTTTAATAGAATTAAAAGTGTGGTCTGATTCGGTTTGCTTCTTATTTTTGTTATAAAATTTTTGAGTCAATACCGGTTTAATTCATCTAATGCTTCGGTTCGATTAGACTCGGTTTATATACGAGAAGACGAGGAGAGTCGAGACCACACCAGTATAGAGAGAGAGGGGAGAGACTCTTGATTGACTCAACAACACCTCCTTGAGAAGACGATGAGCTCGAAGAAGGGGGATTAGCGAATCTCGATAGATATAAATCATAATCTCCAATTTCTCAATCCCATTTTCATTTTGTTCATCGTGAAATCATGTCTTGGCTCCCTGTAGAATCTGATCCTGGTAAATCTTTTTTTTTTCTATCCAATTTGGGGTTTATTGTCTAATAGCTCCTTATTGTTCTCAGCTTCTGCAAATATACATCAAGGATTGGTCATATACTAAGTAGACAGTGTTTGTGTAAAAGACAATGTTTGCTATATTGTTTATTGTTGTTCTTGTTTAGGTGTTTTCACGGAGATTATACAACAAATGCAAGTGAAAGGTGTGCAGGTTGAAGAGTTGTATTCCTTGGACATTACTTCTCTTGATGAAATGAGGTTAGTTCACACTCTTTTGTTGCTTCTTGTTTCCAACAAAACTCAGTCAATAATACTGTTGGGTTCTTCTTTGTTTAGTCCTGTTTACGGATTGGTATTGCTTTACAAGTGGCGTCCTGAGGAAAAGGAGTCTCGTGTTGTCATCACTGAACCAAACCCAAACTTCTTCTTTGCCAGCCAGGTCCCACTCACTCCCCCCACATTTAGTTTTTTTTTTCAACTCTTTGGGAATGTTATAACTCTATGTGTGTTCTCTTGTAGATAATCAACAATGCTTGTGCTACACAAGCCTTACTGTCTGTCCTAATGAACTCTTCTGGTATCGAGATCGGTTCAGAACTGTCTGAACTGAAAGAGTTCGCCAAAGACTTTCCACCTGAGCTCAAAGGCTTAGCCATCAGCAACAACGAGGCGATACGTGCAGCTCACAACACCTTTGCTAGGCCTGACTCATCTTCCACCACCACGGACGAGGATGAGATAGCTGCTCGGAGGAAGAAAAAGGAAGAGGAAGATGATGATGTGTATCATTACATCAGCTACTTACCCGTCGATGGTATCTTATACGAGCTCGATGGTCTTAAAGAAGGACCCATCAGCCTTGGACAATGTCTCGGTGAGCCAGACGGAATCGAGTGGCTCAAAATGGTCCAACCTGTGGTGCAAGAGAGGATTGACCGGTATCTGCAGAACGAGATCCGGTTTAGTCTCTTGGCTGTGGTTAAGAACAGGAAAGAGATGTACCGAGCTGAGCTGAAAGAGTATCAGATGAAGCGAGAGAGGATTCTGCAGCAGGTGGGTACTCTTCAAGCTGATAAGTACGCCGAGAAGAGCAGCTACGAGGCTCTGGATAAGTCTCTTTCTGAAGTCAATGTCGGCATCGAGACAGTGTCGCAGAAGATTGTAATGGAGGAAGAGAGGGCCAAGAACTGGAAGAAAGAGAACTTGAGGAGGAAACATAACTATGTCCCTTTCCTCTTCAACTTCCTCAAGATTCTTGCAGATAAGAAGAAGCTGAAGCCTCTCATTGAGAAAGCCAGACGTTAATACCTGATTCAGCTTTTTGCAAGGATATTAAAACTTTATATGTATGAGGGTTTGATTGTATCAGTCTGAGGATTTTTGTAGAACCAAATCTCTTAATTACATGAAACAATAAATCAAACAGAGTTACAAAACTTGTTCTCTTCTTTAATGTAAAAACTTCTAAAATGGCAGATATCTCAGCTGCTGCAATCATCATCGGTTTAGACTCACAAAACCGAAGATCATCATCATCATCACTCGTACCTGGTGGTTGTGAAAGAAGAGAGTAAACCGGCTGCTTGAGATGGTATTATATCACCAAATGTCGACATAGCGGCTGCTGATCTATCCTTGAATATTCCCACTTGTCCGTCACTTAGTATCGATCCAAATCTACTACCAGCCTGAAACATGTTTTACATGATCTTAAGATATTGAACAGATTACAAAATTATTGAGACATTGATTAACCGAGGAAGACTAGATCATACCTGCATGAAAGACTTTAAGAACGGGGAAGCCACGCCGAAACTGGAGTCATCTTCCAAATCACTTGTTTGAGAAAGCTCGCCATTTGTAAATGCATTCCACGAGTTTCTTGACGAACTTTCATTTGATGTAACTGGAGTGGAGACCTTATTTGTACTTCTTGAGGACAGAGCCGGAGCGCTGCATTTACCCGAAAAGAAGACACATGATATGAGAAACCATTTTTTCAACAAATAGTTTCTGGTATGGAAGAAGAAAGTCTTACCTAATGGGAAGGTATTTGAAGCGGGGAACTGTGGAGCATGGCATGATATTTGACTCTGAATTACTTGGTAGTTTCTGGGAAGTATCTGTGTACATTCGGTTTAGTTGCACAAAGAATCCAAAGAGTACTGCGTGGCGTAGGTATGACTGCTTTTCGTTCTCCCAAAGATAAGGCTCGTACCTATTTTAGGACATTTCAAAATATACTAGAATCAGATAATGATTGAGACTAACGATAAGACCAGAAGATTCACATGAAAGATGTGTGTTGGTCATAGTTAAGGGATAAGGTTCCTTACGTGAGCCAGTCTATGGGATCCAGCTTTTGAGTCAGTTGGGAGATCACTCCATCAATGCGACCTACGTTGACTGACTTTGTTTGCTGTTGGCCCTGCTTTCGCCTGAAAGCTGATCTGTTCATTGTGAACTTTGGTTGTATCTCCACATTGGTGCTTGTATCACCCCCAGAAAGAATGTCCGATGCAAATCTCAAATCCAACAAAATTTGTAAAACCCCCTTCTCTGAAATTTGGGGTTCGTTGGCCTCCCTGGCAGATAAGAAATCCTCATAAATAACGATGATCTGCATTGTACAATGGAACATTGAAAAAAAAAATCATTTTTATAAGCAATCACTAGCTTAGAGATATTTACTGATGAAAGGGAACAAGTGTGAAGAGGGGAATAACTATCACAAACATTTTGAATAGAACATCGTTCCTTGCCAGAAACACTTCTGCAGCATGTAGAAAATAATCACAGGAAAGTAAGTAAACAGAGACAAGACAACGCACCTTCTCCAACAAGCTTGAAGCAAACTTTTGCAAAATTGACTTATCCAGTACGTGGCCTCCAATTCGATGAATCTCTTCTGATGCCCGACAGAGAAATGAAATTATATAGAGCGAAGGCAAGGACGGAAGTGATATCTTCAACTCACTCTCGCCCTGCTCTTCCTTGACTATTGTCTCCTCCCAACCCTGCATTATCACTTCAAAGATGAGTTCGGACACAACAAAAGAGCAAGTCTAAACTATATCATTAAACTTCAAAGAATCAAGATATAAAGTAGTTCCTGCAAATATTTCCACCAAAAACAAAGAAAGTGAACAACTAACTGTGTATATTAGTCAGCAATATCTAATATCAATGCAGGAGAGAGACGACAACTAAGAAAAATAAGGATAAGAATCAGCTTTTAGTTACCCTTAAAGGAGTTGTAGCAGACAGTCCATCGTCAATCCTAAGATCACGCAAGAGAATAGCGGAGAGCTCATCAGATAACCACTGTATCCACAATGTATGAGCCTTAATGCAAAGATCACGCATAGTTTTATTAAGCTCTTCAAATTTCGGACTTGTCTTCTCATCTGCCTTAAGTAGCGCGGCAACAGCTAACGAACTCTGCTTCCTAAGATCGGCATGCAACTGCTTTCCCGGGCTGTCAGCAGCACCTGGAGTATTCGAGCCAAATCTTGGTTGCCTCAACAAGGATGACAACTTATCAGAAACTGCATTCATAGTTTCTCTACACCACAATCTTGGAGAACCGAGAATCAAGGGAACGTGTTTCGAGTGGTTCAACAATGCAAACAAAAGGCGTCCCATAAAAAGAGATTTCTCAATTATTATAGCAGGTGGAATTGCTTCGCTGTCGTTGTTCCCTTTCTTCATGGCAGCACAGAGAGATTCGAGTTCCTTATCTACATCATTGAGAAGTGCTGATACACTGTCATAACATTTATTCTGCACGTATGGAGCAAGATCCTTTAACCTCGGACCTGCCTTTTCTGACTCAAAGAAGCTTAGGAGGTCTTCTAAAACATTCTGGCAGCGGTGATCAACTGCATCTCTGATTTGGCTAACTTCAGGACCAAAGTACGCAGTTAGACAACTTTGGAAGTCGCTTTCTTCAGGTGATGTTTTGTTTCCGGCAATAAAACCAGGTTTCCTAGCGTTAGGCTCGATGAACCAGACACCACCACCTGTAGAAGGTCTGTTTAAGTACGCTTGGAAGTTGATCTTCTCACCAGTGATCTCGCTAAATGCATGAACCGACTCTGCCACATTGACAGCTTTAGCCAAATCCTCAAATCTAGAGTCAATAATGGATTTCATTCTTTCCACAAAGGCCTCCTCAAATATTTCATCCCATAGGTTCAAATCGTCTGCCAGAACAAGCTCCCGGATTCTATTCCAAGGCAGCTCTATCTCAGACCCAAAAACACTTTTAAGCCAATCTAAACTACCACTCAATACCTCTTTACTATCCATGGTCTCCCTTATCAACTTTTCCGCTGATCCAAGCTCTGCACCAGTAACAATAGCTTCAATCAAACGCTTCCCGCTAACCTTACCAACAATCTTTCCACCGCATTCCCTCAACCAAGCCAGGCACACCTTAGAAATATCATCTTTATCAAAGATAACCATAACAGATTCCAAATTATCTCTAAACAATTTCCACAACGCAACCTCCTCTTCCGGATTTGGAATCCCACCAAACAGCTGAGAAGCCGGAGGTGTACTCAAAATCGTCTTATAAAACAGAGGCATATCAGTCAACGCTTGCAAAAAAAGCTCACCAACTTGTCCCACAGTAACCTGAACCACACTCAACACATCACAAAACACCGAAACAACACTCCCAGCATCATCACCACTACAAGCATTCAGCTTTTGCAGAACCCAAGTCTTCCTCGAGTCGAGAAACAACTCAAGCACTCCCTTCGGATCAAGCTCGTCAACCACTGCTACAGCAGTTAACGCGTCCACGTAATCCCCCAACCCTAAACCCGGATCAAGAAGCCGCTCATGGCTCCTCTGAGAAATCTGAGCCTTGAAGCCCTCCACAATCTGCCACTGATGCTCAAGCAACGGAAAATTAGCCAACAGTTTACTCTGATCCACCTCCTCCAACTTAACAAGTCTCTGCTGCACGTGCTGAGCACGCATGTACCTCCCAGCAGCTTCTAGAAACATGGACTCGTCGAGGCAGCCCCATATATTCTCCGGAGTATCCACCAGATACTTGACCCGACACGCGATCCCATACACATTGACTCGGGCCGGGTCAGTGATAGCGAGCGCGGGGGTTTTCGCTTCCGACGAGGAGGAGAGCGATCGAATGTTGCCGTGGATCGAAGAGATGTTCGCCGAGATCGACTCGCAGAGCGACTTCATGTGGACGATCGAGTCAGCCGAGTCGATTAGATCTCGGTACCGAGTCCCGACGAGTTGCCGGAGCTCCTCCTTCTTGTCCTCGATGTTCTTCCTAGTCGCCGACTCAACGCTACGGATCTCCGACATCGGTTTGGTGCGGAGGAGGGACTCAGCGTCTCTTTGACCGCTGCTTCCGAGCGAAACGGCGGCAGAAGCCGATGACATTCTCATGGTTTGTTTTTCTCCGGCGTGTTCTCTCTAGATTCTAGCAATGCATTCCACTGAGTTGAAGGAGGAGAGAAACGGAGCGGATCTGATCGGATCTAGAGATGCTTTTGCTCGGATTCTGAAGTAGATTCCCGGAATCAAGATCTAGTTTTGTAGTTTCTGTGCACTGAGTTTCTGCCATTGCTGTGGAACGAACACGACGAGAGATTAAGCGTTTTAACAAATTACATATTTACCCCGGTTTGGGTTTCGCAGTAGAAGAATTCTAATCGGAAGCTAACCGGTCCGGTTTGGTAAGTCATAGCGAGGATCATTAAATCTGGGGACTATTGTAATGTTTACCATAATAAAGGGGCAATTAGATAAATTAAATAAATAAATTAATGGATGAAATTGTTATTGTTCTTCTTCTCCAATAGACTTTTGCCTGCATCTCTTCGCCGATCACGATCCCTCCATCTCCGGTGATTTCCACCGTAAACTGATACGGTATTTCGTTTTACTGTATCATAAACGTTGCATCTCCCCGTATTTCACATTCCGTCATTTACATAGATCTTCAAACCTATCTATCTCCATCAACTCCGGCGGCTGCCGACGACGGCGTTTTAGCTCTGATTGGCTCGAAGAGAGGAGATCTCTAAGTATTGCTTCCCACCGTCTCCGAAATCTACCCGATCCGACATCGGATTGGAGTGAATTTTGACTTACAGTGAAGAGATTTTGAGAGAATGGTGGAGCCGGTGAACTCATCGCTTGGGAAAATGCTCTTGGAAGAGATCAGTCCAGTTGTCATGGTACTCTGCACGCCTCTTGTTGAAGAGACTTTCCTCAAGAATGGACTATCCTTTGTGGAAACGCTGAAGCCATTCTGCAACTTCAGTAATATCGATGGTGATGATAGACTTTGATTCTTTTATTCGTTTTCAAAGGTTTACTTCACCAACCGTTTAAACCGAGGTTTTGATTTCTTGTGCAGTTCCTGTTAGGACCTCAGGCGATCAGCTTTATCGGCTGAAGAAGTTTACGCTCAGATTGTTTAATGCCTCAGATATCAAACAACCAAACGTGGAGGTATGTAAAGCTTCTTGCTTTCTTACCTAGAACGCAACGTGGAAGAGGATTGTTTTGTGTTAGGTGTATGGTTGTATTAGAAGGCTCCTCCATTCTGCATCTTTGGTTGAGCTTCAAAATTGATTATGTTTACTTAATGGCTAGGTTGCAAAGCAACGGCTAGAGCATGTTATCACTGAAGCTGGGGAGAAAGTTTTTGACGATTTGAAATCTGACCCTCCTCAAATTACTGATATACTCTCTAGTAAGTATCTCTATTCAGAATTGAAGAGAAATTTTTCTTAACATACCGGATTGCTTTTCTAATGCTGTTGTCTTTCCGTTACTGCAGATCCAGAGTCTGAGATTGCACCCACATGGTTTCAGTATTACAATAAGGAACTCATCCGTACACTGTCCTTTTTAGACCATGAGGCTTTTGATCATCCTGTGGCTTGTAAGACATCATAGAAAATCCAAAATTGTTGTTGTTGGCTTTATGCTTTAAACTAGATTTGCTAATAGACTTTTCTGTTGTGTACTAATCAATTCTACATGTGTTATGTAGGTCTCTTGGTCGTTTCATCAAAAGACGAACAACCTGTAAATAAATTTGTAGATCTTTTCAACACCAATAGATTACCTTCTTTGCTTAATGATGGTGTAATGGACCCAAAGATTTTGAAGAATTACCTCTTGGTGCATGATAATCAGGATGCCACAACAGAGAGGTAACTGTTCCTTACTACATCGTATATTATATGATTCTCATCGTAATTATATGGCTGTCAAATGTAAGGTTTTAGTTGACGGGATGTAATTTCTTCTGTAGAACGTCTAAAGTTCTGTCTGAGATGAGAAGTACATTTGGGAACAATGAGTGCAACTTACTTTGCACTAATTCATCTAAAGAGGGGAACGTGGAACATCAGGCTAATCCCTGGGCTTCATTTGTAAGCTTCTCATCAGTATTTTATCCAACATATTGCTCATGATTCATATATCAATCCATGTTTTTGTAAGTTCAACATTTTAATTATTTTTTTTTCTGAAAGAAATCAAGTGTTTCGGCCGACAAACTTGGATGTGCTCTCACTGGCGACGATATCGTGGAGGTAACATTCGATTTCTGATGATATTCACGCCTTTCGAATATTTTGAAATGTTTTAACCAACACTATTAGTTCTCCTGGTATATTCGAGGTAGATCAAAGATCTGATGCAAGAGTTTGCATCGAGGCATATAATTCCTTACATGGAACAGAAAGTTCGAGATCTTAATCAACAGGTTAGCTTTAGATTTTCTAAAAAGTTACTTGTGGGAACATGCTTTACGTTTTCTGTATGCTTTACTTTGTTCTTTTTTTCTCTTTCCATATCATTTAGTTTGCATTTTACTGTGTCACTAGATTTCTGCAACAAGGAAAGGACTTAGAAACCAAATAAAAAACTTATGGTGGAGAAAAGGAAAAGACGATGTTCCGGATTCAGCCAAAGGTTCTATGTATGCTTTCTTGAAATTTTTGCTCCTTTAATGATTTCCTTTACGTCATCATAAGCTCTTACTATTTTTTTTTTTCATTTTTGAAGGTATACATTTAGCTCCACTGAATCTCAAATTAGAATTTTGGGTGACTACGCCTTCATGTTGCATGATTATGAACTTGCATTGTCAAGCTATCGCTTAATATCAACCGATTACAAGCTCGATAAAGCTTGGAAGCACTATGCTGGTGTTCAGGTAGCTTCACATCTTTATGATTGTGTTTCTATGTAGGTATTCAGGTGGCATTATTTTTAATCAATACTCGTTTTATATATATAATCTAACATATAGTATAGGTTAACCACATCAGACCGATTGTTTTGGTCTTTATTTTCCATTGCTCGTTACTTGTGGTCGCTTCAATAACTCATCTTCTCATGTATGCTTGGGAAGGAAATGATGGGACTTGCATATTTCATCTCAGACCAGTCAAAAAAGGAAGCTGAGTACTGCATGGAAAATGCATTCAGCACTTATCTGGTATGTTTTTATAACCCACCTAAAACAGTTCTTTCAGTGAATGTCCCTCGACGGTTACTTGAATTAGTGTTTATCATAAGCAAAACTTGAAACTGAAATAGTAATGGTTTAACTTGAGCAAGTGACGCGGTAGTACATGCTGTAACATGTCCTTGTAATCTCATGCAGAAACTTGGGAGGTCTGGCTTTCAAAATGCTACGAGATGTGGGCTCTGGTGGGCAGAGATGCTAAAAGCTGGAGACCAGTACAAAGAAGCTGCTTCTGCTTACTTCCGCATATGTGGAGAGGTGCTTCTTTTATGCCTCAGAACGTATGCACCTTATACCGTTGCTAACTTTATTATTTTCAGGAACCATTACACGCCGCAGTCATGTTAGAGCAAGCTTCTTACTGCTTCGTGTTAACTAAGCCCGCGATGTTAAACAAGTATGGATTTCATCTAGTTCTCTCAGGAGACCACTATAAAAACTGTGATCAGGTACATGTCATTTTGCTGAAAGGGATCAAGCTTCGTACATGCTTTGCATTCTAAAGAATACACTTTTTATGTTTTTTTTTTCAGGTTAGCCATGCAATTCGTACATATAGAAGTGCAATCTCTGTTTATGAATCAACTACATGGAGCCATATCAAAGACCATGTACATTTTCATATTGGACGGTAAGTTGTAAACGTTGTGAATGTACGTCTAAGGCGTGATTTTTAGGAAATTGTGGTCTAAGACTTGCTATGAAATTACCTTTTCAGGTGGTACGCACTTGTTGGGATGCATGATGTTGCAGTTAGAAATATGCTCAAAGTACTGGACTGTGGCAACCAATCCAAGGCAACCCAAGAGATTTTTCTCAGAGACTTTTTCGAGATTGTTAAGGTGCCTAGCTTATACCTGCGGTTTTATACGCGTTACTGAAGCTGCACAGAGAATTATAGAGTGCTTCCACTAGTTACCCCTGGTCTTTATTCTTTGTTCTGTGACTATACAAAATAACTTCTTACTTTTTGTCATTCTGAAGAAAACTGGAATGAAGCACGAGGTGGTGGGACTTCAACTACCATTTATTAATATGTCGTCTCTTCAAGTTATATATGAAGACCATCGCACTTATGCATCTCAAGCTTCTGTAAGTTGCATACTCACTCTTTGGAGTATGTACATATTGCTACCCATCATAATCTTCCTCGGATGTTTTTACTTCATTATGAACAGCATAACTGATATCAGTATTTCTGGTTAATTTTTTTGGATTAATTGCAAATAATACTTGCAAATAAATAATATTTGTGCATCCCTGATTTTTTTCTTTTTCATTATTGGTGAATTTGCATCTGTTGTTTACTAATATTATTTACGTCTCATGGTCAGGTTCTTGTACAAGAGAGCATCTGGCAGTCACTGGAGGATGATATCATTCCATCATTAAATTCTGGCAAGTCAAACTGGCTGGAATTACAGTCAAAGCTACTACCAAAGAAATACAAGGAATCCAATGTTTGTGTGGCTGGAGGTGAATTTACATCTTTTTCATTAATGTTGTTAGCTGCATTCGATGTTTACCTGAATCATGGAGCTTCTTCATTATCCTGCATTTAACTTATGCACACTAATACGAAAAATCTGGTCTACCTTATCGTACCAGCAGGAGGACATTTCAATTTGATCTAGACTTGCTTTGATGTTGAAAAAATGTATATTTTTGGAACGCCGAGCTGTGATAGTTTTGCACGGAGTATTAGATTTCCTCATTAGTCATATCATAGCATCTGTAAATGTTATCAGTTGTGCTTCTGCCAAGGAAGAGGGATTTCTTGGTTTGTCAATAAATTCAGGCCATATCGTTGAGGAGGACATGATATTCTGCTGTAGTATGTTTGAAAATGTTTGTAATTGTGGATTCTTACTTGTACTTCTTTGTTATCAGAGTCAGTGAAAGTGGATCTGGAGTTTAGGAATCCCTTGCTAATCTCTACTTCTATAACAAGCGTATCTCTCATCTGTGAACTTACCTCAAATTCTGATGACCTAAAAGGTAAGCTGTTTATAATATTGATGTTCACTTTGGAATTGTTCTACATCCTTCGGTTGATAGATGTGAAACTTATTTCAAACGTTTGGACTTTGTAAAGTTGATAAAGACCCAAGTAGCATAAGCTTGGGGACCGAGAGTTCCGCAGAACATAATCAGTAAGCAGCTAATCTCTTCAATCAGGTTTCTTTTAACTTTGTTGATCTACAATTGAATGATTAAGCTGCAACGTCTTTACCAACAATACTACAGGGGTACAACATCTGGTTTCTCTTCTTTCACTTTGTCTGAAGTGGACTTAACATTAGGCGGAGGCGAGAAAAAACTGGTGAGTCTGCTAAACTGAAAACATAGATCGATTGACACATTTTTACTCTTTCTATATCTGACATTATTCATCTTCTTGTGTATATATAGAGAAACACGTTTAAAATTTTTTGATGTTTGACTTGTGATTGCTGGCTTTACCTCATTGCTACTAACCTTGATTGTAGTCACAGTTTTGAATTGCCTTGGTCCTTTTTAACTTCTGACTATTATATCTTCCGTTTTCTTACTGTATGCTTTGGTGAATCTCTGATGGTTTTATCAGCTGCTGTTTACGTTTGACTATTGTCAATAACTTTTTTCTTCTAGGTGAGACTCACGGTTACCGCCAGTGAAGAAGGTATCCTCAAAATAGTCGGTGTAAGGTGGAGGTTGTCTGGTTCTGTTGTAGGTGTGCATTACTTCCAATCTGCCCCTGGAAAGGCAAAAACTAACAAGGGAAGACGGAAAAACAAACTTACTCCCACTGATGCCTTGAAATTTTTGGTCATCAAGGTGCAAACTTTTCCTCTACGGTTTAATTTTGTAAGATTTGCTACGACGTCTAACATAATGAAATTTTGACTGTGCAGAGTCTACCCAGGCTTTTGGGTTCAATTGATCATCTGCCTGAGAAATTGTATGCTGGAGATCTACGTTATCTTGTTTTAGAGTTAAAAAATAAGTCGGAATTCCCGATAAAGGTAGTTTTCGTTTATGATCAACCCTTATCATTCATATTCTCTACCGTTTAGCCAGTAAAATTTATTTTTGTTCTGTTATTGTGTATTAATTTAGTTTGTCATTGTCTGGCTTATCTATTTATTCTTGCTTGATTACCGAATATTGTGATGCACTAAGCTATTCTCTGGATTATTTTTGAGCTTTAAAAGTCTGTCTGTCCTTGTAGAATCTTAAAATGAAGATTAGCCATCCAAGATTTGTAAATCCTGGAAATCATGAAGAAGAGGTAACAACGGAGTTTCCAGATTGCTTAAAGAAGGGCCATGAACAAAATTTTGTGCAGAGTGAAACGAGTAGTGTATTTTCATTTCCAAAGGTCCGTGGCTAACCTTTTTATTCAAGCCTCCAGGTAAATGTGCATGTCAGGTTATTCTAACATGGTTCTGAATGTTGCTCTTTTTCAGGATGTGTCACTGCAAGGAGATAAATCTTTGAGGTGGCCTCTCTGGCTTCGAGCTGCCATCCCAGGAACGATATCTTTGTATTTCACAATATACTATGAGATGGAAAATGTATCAAGCATCATGAAGTATCGCACCCTAAGGATGCATTATAATTTAAAGGTGATGAATCTCTAGGCTGGTTGTTTCTACCTTCATTATGTTATAGGCAATATTTGCATTGACCAACCAATCTGAACCATTTCTATATCGTACATTTTTATATAGGTTTTGCCATCTCTAGAGACCTCGTTCGAAATCACTCCCTCTCCATCAAAGTTGCAAGAATGTCTTGTGCGTATGGATATACTGAACCGTGCGAATTCAGATTCTTTCCAAATTCATCAGTTGTCAACAGTTGGGTGTCGGTGGGGTATCTCCTTACTTGAGCGTGTTGATACAATCTTACCTTCCAAGTCTCTGCTTCCCGGGCAAGCTTTATCATGTCACTTCATGATTAAGGTCGCTATTAGCTTAAAATGTTCATTTAGTAGCTAGTTGGTCTTTCTCTTTTCCATGTCTGAAATTAGAATCTAATCTCTCACCCAGCAAAATCCAGCAATTCATCAGGAGTGGCAGATATACCAAAGATTCTGTCTCACCATTCATGTCACAATAGGTAAAGAGTATTCACGTAACAGTATATTTTCTTCAGCTTTGAAACCTATTTTTAACTAACGTGTAATCATTCGATTACAGAATCAGGAGCTCAAACCCGCTATCGTGGTCCCTAGACGGTCCCCAAGCCATATACCACGACTTCTCGACCTCCTTGTGTGAAATTCAACTAAAATTAGTAATCAGAAACACATCTGATGGAATATCATCTGTGAGCTTCAACACCATTGATTCCGTACAAGACGCAGCAGCACCAACTCCTTCCGCTGGAAACCAATCCGGGTGGCGCTACGTGCCAGATGTAACAGAGGAAATGAAACTGACTTCAGATGTCATGGGGAGCAGCCGTCTAGGGAAACCTCCATCTTCCATGGAAAGCTCACCTCCTTTCATATGGTCAGGTTTAAGTTCCACAAAGGTCGAAATCCAGCCATTGTCAACAACGGAGATCCCGCTGCAGATATCGGTTTTCGCTCCAGGTATCTACAATCTCTCTTCGTATAAACTTACCTGGGAGCTTTCCGGGCATGAAGATGCATCATCAGGGACATGCCAAGGCTATCCTTATTACCTTACTGTTCTTCAGTCTCAGTGAACTTTCATAGCTCTCTCTGTATTTTGTGTATCCATATTGATGGTTTACGTCTGAGTTTTCAATTTTGATTGTAGCAAATTGTTGTCAAGAAATGTTTTTTCGGTAGGAGAAAGATTAATTTTACATTACACCAAAATTTTAAAAAGGTGGGTCTCAGCTTTACTTTTGTTTGTGGAATAAAAGGATTATAGATATTATCATTTTATTTACTTCCAATTATTTATACCTTCTGTTTGATTCCAATAATATGAATATGAAATTATTAATATTCAGTAAAAAATGGGTTCCTCGACATTCTCAAGTTCAATTTGACACACGGGAGAAAATAAAATTAGCATCTATCAAATTTAAACTGGTGATGATCATGGTGGCACCAATATATACATACATACAAGTTATATATATAAGGGTAAAATAAATGACCTCCAGCTACTTGGATGGTTAGCTACAACACCACTGACACTATTATCGCTACTACATTGCCTTGGAAAAGGGAAAATGTATATAACTTCAGAGAATGAAAATCATTTAGGATGATATTTTCTGGCTGGATCAAACTCTACCTATCTGCAACTATAAGACTCCTCTCCGTCTAGAAGATGGATTTGGTGAGTTTTGGTCGCGGTTTTATGGTGATGCTTTCATATGGCTTAGCTTGTTCAACTTGGATATAATCTCTTGTTTTCAAAACCTGCAACATTGGCAAATAATAAAAGACAGATTCAACAAGATGATCAAGTTTATGAAGACCAAACTTGTTCTTCCGTCTTAAAAAGACAAGTTGTGATTGATGCACTAAAGCCGAGAGTACACACCTAACTTAGACATGCTTACACCTAAACATCCTAACAATCCAGTAGGAAAACAGACAAATTAATCTGGAGTTGCAGCATAAAACCAAAACATGTAAGATTCTATGTGTATTTATCAATTACTGGTCAAGTTTGTTTTCTCGAGAGAAAGATCAGAGCTTTTTTTTTTTTTGTTTAGGGTCGTATTATGAACATACCAGGGTTTCAAAAAACATTCTCGATGCTTCTTTACGGGTTTTCCCAGCTAAAAGTTTGTCCGCTACAACAACACTCTTCCCATTCTCAGCTTCTTTATCAAATATTGTCTGGAGATACTTCGCCACAGCCCTATAATAAAAGAGAATAATAGTCTTCAGTGTTTCAGGCTCATCATGTTTCTTACATGATAGTCTGTGCAAAAAAATGATTCTGTACGGACCTGGTACGAGAAGACCAACCACTGTTCTCTAGAAGACGAGTTCCATCACCTTCTTGCATACCATCGTCTTCTTCATGATCTTCATCGACTTCATCATCATCCACATTCAAAAATCCTGAAAACACAGAGTGAAATCAATTATAAGTAGAACCACTGAGACATCATGGATATAACAGCATCTCACAAATCTAAATCATGCTATGATGACCAAGTATTAGTCCCATTGCTTAAACTGAGAACGTACAGATAATTTGTACAATTAAAATTCGTAAAAGGTTTAGAACCTGTGTCATGTGCCACTTCCATTGTATCCATTTCCTAAAGCATAAGAGAATAACACAAGAAGAACTTAAGAGGCATGTCTTTACTTGAATAAGGATATGAAACCACAATGAAACAAAACTTACGTCGTTATCTCTCATAAAACCATCGCGAGAAGTAGGATCTTCATCTGGTGCACTTTGCATATTAGTAGCCTCCTCATTAAACACATCATTATGCGGTTCGTAGTTGTTATCAGGCTCTGTCTCTGGATTCACCCCATCATATTTTGCTTCCACAATTGGTTCGTTGAGACTTTCCAAAGCCAAATCACCAGCTTCTACGTGTCCATTTTCAATATAGCCAATTGTGATATCACATTGAGTCTGGTTGTCTACACCAATCTCGCAGACTTCAGCTGATGCATCCGTCTTCTTATCATGTGGAAGCTCATCTTCAACCTTCAAGTCTGTCTCATTGAGAATGGCGTTGTGATCAACATCACCTTCAGTAATTTCGATAACACAAACATCTTCACCGCCTACACCTCCATCATGGTATCCTTCCACCTGTAAATCCTCTATTCCCTCTACATGATCGACTTTGTCCTCGGCTGGCATTTGACCGATCTCGTCATTCACTACAAGACTTACTTCATCAGCAGCAGCTCCATCGCCTTCTTTTGGAACTTCTAACTCACATGCTGTTTCACCAAGCTCGTTATCGTCTTTCACTTCTTCTTCCTGTTGGTCTATGTTTTGTTGGTCCTCTGGGTGAGTAAGAGCCTCAGCAGGTTGCTCTTCAGAACCATCAGGGCGAGTTTGAGGAGCAGAACATTCATTATCTTCCACCACTCCAACAGAAGCATGACGGTCATCATTCTCGATTATCGTGATTCCTCTCAGATCAAAGGGCTCATTGTGTAGAGATACTAATTCCACCGACATACCTGAAAAATCATTCAAAAATATTACCACCTGTGTTGGCTACAAGAACAATTGAGAGAACTTGTGCAGAACGGTCTAGTTTTTGCTAAGTGAAATTACCAGTGAATATTGGCTCCTTCAAGAGTCCATCCTCCAAAGCCTGCCTTTGAAGCATAACGATTTCAGCAACGGTGCAAGGTGCCTTCTTCCGCACACGGCGTATGCCTTCAGTGTTTGTCAGCTGTTCCCGTATAAGGCTAAACAAGAAAGTAGAAAAGATCCGTATAGATGAGAAAATAAACAAAAACCTATACAAACTGCTCCAACTTAACCACATGTGTGAGACTAAAGAAAGACCAAAACTTCAATTTGTAGAAACAGTGAAAAAAAATTAGCATTCAAAAACTTTTGGCCCAACAAAAAGCAAGAGATTTAGTATCAACTTTAGCTATCTTGCACCTAAGTTCTAAAGCAGGTTGCAGCTTTAGAAAAAAAGAGCTTCTAAGGTACACCAGTAGCAATGAAATAAAAGCTCAAGTATAAGAACACCAAAGATAGATAAACATACTCGCCATGCAAGACCATAGGGTCATCCATGAGAACCTTCCTCTTTGTGGCAGTAGAACGGGGAGCAGCTCGTGACCGTTTCGTAGTTGCTATTTCAAGCACAGGTGTAGACCTCATCTTCAGAAAAGATGACTTTCCTACTGAAAAAGGGGAAAATAACACATTGATTCAGGAAGCTAGCAATAGATGTATAAAAGAACATACAAAGCAACAAGAAAAAAAGAAAACTGATACCTAAGATAGAAGACAACAAGTCATCGTCATCAGGAACAGAATCTGCAGTTCTCTTAGACTGAATCAGCTCCACTGACTCAACAGAGTTCAGACTTTCTGCTGTTATGGTGCTCTCAGTAAAAGTGCGTTTTTTCCCAGTAATTTTATTATTATTATTTCCTGCATCCTCGTTGCATGTGCCAGGGTCTTCTTTATCTGGTGTAGATTCAACCATGAAACCATTTTCATCCCCCTGTCTCTCAGTCTCAGGTGCAGCTAATACCTTTTCAGGTGCAGGCAAATCAGAATCAGTACATCCAGTTACCAACTGTTCATTCAGTTGCTCATCTGGTTTACTGTCCGCTTGCCCATCTCCTTGTATACTAGAATCTGTTTCTTGATTCACCTCAGTGGCAATGGCAAAATGATCTGACAGAAACAAAAAAAAAATTATAAGTCATTGCATTAGGTTTTAGTGATTTGCATTTTATTTGACAAACCTTGGTTCTCTTCTCCAGGATCTTTTGGTTCCTGGGATAGACAATGCTCAGCGTTATTCATTGTAGGCTCTCCAGGGGACTCAGCTGAGGGAACAGCATCTGACTTATCTGCTACAACATTATTATCATCGGTTCCTGCCTCAGTGATTGCTTGACCAGGATCCTCTACCTCGGTGATCATGTGAGAACAACATGGCGATGTACTAACATGTACATGCTCTGGCCTCTCTTCCTCCGGCTCGTTTTGTGCGTTGGCATTTTCATCTATCAGCGACTTATCCACCTCCATGGGAACAACCTCTGATTCAGAAGGTAGGTCTTCATCAGGTTTATGCGTCTCATTAGCATCCAGCTCTTCAGAGATCTTCCTACCTTCTTCTGCATTTAAATCATCTACCTCCATGTGATCATCGCATCCCAGCTGCTCTCTGACACTAGACGAGTTTGGCACCTCGACTAATCCAGGGGTTTGCGGAGCTTGAGCGTCTTCGATGAACTCATTCCTCATAGCAAGATCTTCAACCTTTAAAAAAGAGAGATACAAAAGAAATATTGAACCAGGAGAATGATCAGAAGCTATTAGTAACGCGCATTATATATCTGATGGCACGCACCTGCTCTTGGTTGAAATCTCTGGGAGTCGCTTCAGACACTCCTACCGTATCATCCTTTATCCCCGGTGTTGCCGCATCCATATATGCATTGTGATCAGTTCTATCAACAAATAAAATATCTACCATAAGTAAAATAATCGATTGGTATTGTGCACATTCAAATTATGAAACAAAGGACACACAGAAGCGCAGTTCTAGTTCACAATGCACTCTTAGAACAAAAATAAAAATCAAGTTATCAGATGTCATGAAATTTAACAAACGTGGTTACCTAACTTGAAAACACCCATTCAAGCGCCAAAAGGCAGAAGCAAATATGCAATTATGCTACAAAGCGTAAAGCATAGATAATGAACAAAAACTGACCCTTGAACTCCCTCATCATCTGATCCAATTAGATCTTTACCCTGGAATACTTCCTGCAGAACAATACAGGGATGAGAAGAAATCATACCCAAAAATAAAATAATAAGAGAGGGGAAGTTCCGGTTTCAAATATGCAAAGCTTCACTAGGAAAAGCAAACATCATCATCATTTTGACCCTACAACATAGATGCTATATGACACTTCAAATTACAAGCTTTTCACGGTCCAGGGCACCATAAGTAAACCAAAACATCCTCTACATAGTTATTCATCTTTCTATAGGGTTATCCTATCCTATATATTGTCCCTAAAAATTATACTCTCTATGTTCCATAAACAAGAAAATACCTCTTCAAGCTCCAAAGCAGCTTGAGAAGTGTCGCCATCACCAAATCTCTCTGGAAACATATTAAAAAAAAAAAGAGTTCTTATTTAACATAGCTATCCATAAACTAAAGAAAAGTAAGAATGAAAAGACCACTGACCATCTAATCCAAATTGCGATGTTGAGTATACAACACCATCCATGGTGTCCTGAAGGGTGATTTGCTCTCTTGTACTAACATGATGGTCAACGTAATTACTGCTACACAACAAAAAAACAAGGAGCAGTGCATAAATAAAGCTTCTGAAACTCAGACTATTATTTATAATAGGACAAACTAACCCCTGGAAGATCTCATTGTCAGGAAGCTCAAAATCATCAAGATCAAACGTCTCAGGCAACGTAATCGAGTGATACGGTGCAGTGGATTCTTCCGGGGGCAGGTCAACTGCAGCAGAGCGGAAAGCTTGCTTAACCTTAAGTAACGCCTCGCTGCAATCATCAAAGAGGTAGTTCACCTTTTTGGAATAGATACGAACCACACCAAGGAGAAGATGACTAGACAAACGCAATGCAATTGGAGCTTCCGGAAATAGAATGGAATCTGCTCCAGAAAAAGAAAGAAAGTAGTCACGTTAGGAAAGTGAATTTGAATATGAACAAAAGTAATGGGGGCACAGACTCACCAACGGAGACACCGATGTCAGTATCAGCGACCTGATTCTTACGAAGCTTCCTCTCCAAATGGGCAGCGATCCATATTGTCCCAAGTGGTCCTTTCTTCGCTAATATAAACTGCGAATAAAACATTCCTCCTCCACACACCAACCTATCATTTTAACCAAATAAAGGAACTAACTTGTTAGAATTTCAAGTTGAGCTCCAAAAATTAAATCCATGTGAGAGAAAACTAGAAAGGTTCCAACTTTCCGACAACAGAACCAAAATTAGCTAAACCCGACAACAAAGACTCGAAATTGCCACGGACCAGAGACACTCGAAGGTCCTAGAGTACTTCAACGAGCAAAATGGTAGATCAATTACCGTAGGATTCACCAATCCAAGCTCGATTGAACAAAAGTCCTCGCGGAAACCCTAATTCGCAGAAACTCCTTCAAACAATTCAGTAGAACCACAATCTTTTTTTTGTGAGAGATCAGACACAAGACCAGCTAACGAACTCGCCCGTGAGATGAAAAATAGAAACTTTTTAGCGTGTGGAGAGAGGATTTGCAATAGTATGCAAAATTTAGAAATTTGGATCTCTTTAGTTGATTTCTGAAAAAAATGAGGGATCTGATGCGGAAAAGAAACACGAGTTTAAAGTCGTACTCCTAATGGTTAGGACAGGAGTGGGTCCTACATAGCTTTAGATTGACCATTCGGACCAACAACAGATTGTTTTTTGTCAACTTAGCCCAACATTCTTGTCTGAATTTATAAGATCCAGGCCGAACTATTGGACTATATAATAAAGCCCGATAACAATCAAATACTTGAGCCCATCTACAGCCCAATGGCCCCACCTTACTGAAAAATATCAAAATTAGGAAAAGACAAATAACAAGCTGTTCGAAATCCAACGGTCATATTTAGAAACTCGACCGTTACGAATCTCTCTTTACCACTCTACATAAACACACACACCTTCTTGAGCTCATCACAGATCCTCACATCACAATCTCGCTCTTCTTCTTCTGATCAGAACCATCACCAACTCTCAAAGTCCACCATGGGTTTGATCTCTTCTCCATCAGTCGACGAATCTCACTACCACACCCACAAGATCTTCCTCTTCGCCAACTACATCCTCCTCGGCACCGCCTCGAGCTGCATCTTCCTCACGCTCTCCCTCCGCCTGATCCCCTCCGTCTGCGGCTTCCTCCTCATCCTCCTCCACGCCACCACCATCGCCGCCGCCATCTCCGGCTGCACCGCCGCTTCTTGCGGGAAGAACCGGTGGTACGCCGCTCACATGGTGGCCACCGTGCTCACGGCTATATTCCAAGGGTCCGTCTCCGTTCTCATCTTCACCAACACGGCTAACTTCCTCGGGAGTTTAAAGTCTTATGTCCGTGAGGATGATGCTGCGGTGATTTTGAAACTCTGTGGTGGGCTCTGTGTTGCGATCTTTTGTCTTGAGTGGGTTGTGCTTGTGTTGGGTTTCTTCTTGAAGTATTTTGGTTATGTCGAGGGTGGTGATAATACTATGAAGAGAACCGGTAAGGTACAGAGCGAGGAGAATCTTAAGGAATGGCCATTGTCGTTTCAAGTTTGAGCTTAGTTGTCTTTTCTTTTTTGTATTGTGTGAGATTTGTTGAGATCTATATCAATATCAAATGTTGGTTTTTGATTTGTGTTCTGTCGGTGGTATTGTGATTTGTTCATTTGTTGATCTATTTGTTATTTTTGTCAATTATTTACTACATATATAAATATGTTTCCTATGGATATTGCTCTTTAATTTTTTGGTATTAAGAAACTAGTAACAGTCTCCTGACCACAAAATTTCTAATTGGGTAAAAAAAAGTTGAGGTCATTACATCATGTCCTATCTCTGTAAACGCACAATGCAAACCAAACTTCTTTTCAGCTGAATGGTATGTTTCTTGCAGCTTCTTGGCCTCTTCCTTGAGCTCTCTCTTCAATTTTGAGAATCAAAGCAGCTAATCAACAAAGATAGTCTTGTTCCGAGCAATTAAATAAAGCCAGATGTCAGATTCCTATTCCATTTTTTTTTTCAATTTGATGACTAAACAATCTCACAAGTACACAAAAGAAGTTGTAATGCAATCTAGCTATGATATAATGATAGGAAAGATCCTTAATGCAAGAGAAAAACAAATCTCAACTTTTTTCAAAACAAGACCTTGCAAAAAAATCAGCAGAAGTTGGAGGTTTTATATCAAGTCAAATACTACAAAACCAAAATGAAAAATGGTTTTAATTGTTGTTACCTGGGCACTGTCCTTCACTAGTAGGACCTGACTGTCAAACATATGTTCTTTCATTTATTGCTGACCATTAACATGAAAGTGCATGAAACGTGCAACAAAATATAGCCTTGTAGATGGTAGAGATCACAAGATCAAGTGATCAACAAGACTGACAGGATTAGATACTATAAGTTTATTCCAATTAAAAGCAACGAAGTGTTGAATGAAGCTAACCTGTGGCGAACCACATATTTCCCATTATGAGCAATAATTATAATCATCCAGGTGGTAAATTTCAACAAGTTAAACACATAGCAATGGAAAAATAACTATGCATAGCTTAGCTACGTGATCCTCATACAATCAAAATCTCGAATCTTTCCACAATTATGAATAAATCCCACACTGGCATATAACCATTTTTTATCGGTGTAACAAGACCAACTCTGATTGAATTAATTAACATTTCTAGAAACCAAACAAACAAAACGAATCAAGCAGATCTAACATGGGTCGCGTGGAGCAAAGACTTCTCTAGAATTTTCTAGACACTTCAAGTAGAGATGGCTGGATTTTTTTGGACTATGTCTTTTTTTTTTTCTACTGAATTTTTATTAATGGAACCCGGCCCAAACGGACCGAGCCCAACAGAAACATAAACAAAGTAGCCCAACAAACGGGCCAAAACTAAAAAGCAAATACCTTGGGCCGCAAGCCCAAGGGAAAAACCCGTTGAGGAAGATGCTGGGTCAACCCACCACGTGGACGAACGCCCAGCGTCCTGAGACACGCGTCAAGGAGAGAAGAAGCAACCTTCCACCGGCGGTTGAGTGGAGACTCGACGGAACTCCGCCGCCAAGCAGAGTCAGGCCGATGAAGAAACGACTCACAACGGAGCCACCTTCACGGCGAAGCAAGCCACACACCGGATCTGCGTTTCCAAGAGACAAATCGTCTACGATCTAACCCGCCACCGTCGATCTTCCTGCATGATGAACGGTCATCTTTTTAGATGAAGAGAAACCCGAAGATGAAACGGCTCAAGACGAGGGAAGGAAGAGATGAATCGAGGCTGGAGAAAGAGAGTCGATTAGGCAGAGAAGAACCGGAAACGCCGATCAACGAACCGGGAAACAACCTGGAGGGAGCCGCCGTCGCCTTCGAGAAGAAACGCGACGCGGAGACAAAAGCCGGATAGCTCCGTCGAAGAGAGCGCGAGCCACCGGAAACAGAAGCCGGCTATACTGGTCGAAGAGACTTCAGTATACCGGAAGCAAAAGTCACCGATATAAACCGGCGATCAAAAGTTTCATCTCCATCTCTTGCTCGTGAAAGATACGAGAGAGAGAACGAGAAAGAGAGAGAGAAACTTTTGCCAACTACCACTAATCTATAGAAAAGTTTTTTTTTTTTTTTTTTTTTTTTTTGGACTATGTCATACCTTCCTAACAATATGTATATTACATCGATTTGATTTGAGACGGATCTTATCCCTATCTTTTTAAATATCATATCCAAACAAAACTTTACATTAATTAAAGGTTAAGCAGAACATTTAATTTTTTCTAAATATGCCTGAATTTTTAAAAACAACCTATAATATGATATCTGAAACGTGTATAATTTTAGATGTTTTTTGAAATTTTTAATTTTCATTTAACTTATTATATTTTTAATGTTTTTGTAGATTTACTTTATAAACTGATTTATTTATGGAAGCTAATATGGATCGCGGGAAATCCGCTATTGGATATTATTCTTAACCCGACCCGGTGAAAATACCCGTTTAAAAGTTACGCGCACATCCGTTAAATAGTCCAACGTACCTCCCCATATTGATACAGTCAGTTAATGCTAACGTTGCCGTCCCAGTCACAGTTAAGCAAAACTACTCTGATATTTAATACAAAAGAAAAATCGACCGTTTATAAACGGCGTTTGCTCACCATAACTGCACCACCATGACCACCGTCTACTCCGCTTCAGCCACCGTAACGGAAGGCACGAAAGTTTCCCCCCGGAGGTCGAATAATAACGGAAGAAATGGAAAGTTGCGGGTGATTTGTAGATACGGCGGTAACATAGTATCGCAGCGCTACGTGGGCGGAGATACTCGTATCGTGGCCCTTCCCCCCGCGGCGGAGACGAGCTTCGCTTCGCTAGTTAGCCACCTTGCGGCTACGCTCGGAGTCTCTTACGACTTCAAGGTGAAGTACCAGCTCCCTGATCAGGAGCTGGACTCCCTCATCTCCATCGCGACGGATGAGGACGTTCAGATCATGATGGAGGAGCACGGATATCTCACGTGCGAGTCGTCGTCAACGGTTCCAAAAACGCGCATACGGTTGTTTCTCTTCCCTTCGAAAACGAGCCAGGGAGGTCTGGCTCGGTGTAAAGCGGTGGCGGATACTGATTGGCTTGGAAGAGAAGAGTCCAAGCCTGTGCTGACTCATCCAAAGACTGAAACGTGGTTCGTAGACGCGTTAAAGAGCGCGGAGATGATGCTGACTGGGCGAGATCTTAGTGGAGATGTTAACGGACAGGAGTCTATGACGAACGAGACCAGTTCGAACTTAGGCTCCACGTCATCCTCAGCTTCTTCCAGCAATTTGCCTCCGGTGAAAAGGTCCGGCCAGGGCATTTCTCAGGTCAAATATTCTCCGGTAGAATCAGTGACAAGGTATTGCATTCTCTAACTACTTCACTACTGTATGAAATAGGTAGGTGTTCTAAGACTTCTACACGGTGGGGCCGACAAAGCCTATTGAAACCAAATTTTGAAAAATTAATATACATAAATTTCATGGCTCAAATTGTAAAATAAAACTTTTATTAAGATTTATCTTAAAATATTTATACTTTTCTAAATGTCAGGACCGGTTGCATCTCTTTGAATGACAAATATGAGTGTGATACTATAGAGCTAGTTTATATGTGGGTGATATTCTTGAAGTAATGTGGAGAAAAAAACATGATGTTGGAGTGGCCCTGTTGATGGGTACATAGGCTAGGCAATCAGTAGTATGTCTTGTTTGCTATTGTGTAAGGACCTTGTGTTAGAGCATCTTCCTAGGCTGCATATATACTATAAGTATATGAATTTGAGTTGTCTTGTGTTCCTAAAGATTGTATATATTTGCAGAGACGAAGAAGCAAGTCCTCTAATTGCGTTTAGTTCAAGTGCCATCACCCAAATCTCTTCTCACGAGCTACCAACACGTCCTCATGTTTTGGAAAACAAATTATCTTCTAACATGTACGAGGCTGAGCTAAACAAACCAGTTCCAGTTCAAGTCCCAGTTTCGGGGTATCCACCATATCTTAACCAATCTCAACAACAGCATACCCATGTCGTTTACACTGGACAGCCTTACATTACTGGAACCTCACCTATTACATTGCCTGCCACAACATATCCTCACACAAACCACCTACAGTATCAACTCCCGCCACAGCCATACCCAATCTACTACAGTCCAGTTGATCAGTACAGTTCAAGGCACGTTCAAGCACCACCTGTGAAACACAACAATGTTTTAAACACCCACCAAGTTGATTTCCCAATGGTTCGCACCAGCAGCCCTCTAGCTACAGAGTTGTCCTCACATATATACCCTCCTCCACCCAAACCCGTTTTAAACACCCACCAAGTTGATTTCCCAATGGTCCGCACCAGCAGCCCTCTAGCTCCAGAGTTGTACCCTCCACCCAAACCAGTTGATTCATCGGTACAAACATCAAGTGAGGCTGTCCTTAGAGATGATCACATCTATAACATTGATCACCTCGATGACGATACAGTATGTGCTCAGATTTACAAAACTCAGCCACCAGCTCCCATAATACCGTCTCAGTTACAAACCATGATGCTGACTGAAGCTCTCGGTAAGCTACGCATCCATAATGGTTGAGAGAGTAGTAAAAAACAATTATCATGTTGATGTAGTTTCAAGCATTTGGTTTTACAGTTTTGTTTTGGTTCCCTCCCACGCATGGTTCTGCCTTTTTTTTTTCTCTTTCAGTCAACGTGATCCTTGTTTCACGCACTTTGTTGTTGTAATACTATATCACATGATGATCTTATGTCTTTTTATCTTTCCAGATACATTCTGTAAAGAAATTTGTTATATGGTTAATTTCTTTTTGTTTGCCCGGGTAAGAATTTGTTGATATCCATAAGTTGATTCTACTGTATTTGGATGATTTTATAGTTAATCTTGTTTTATATGTATTAGAAAATCTCAAAGATTACGAGATCGCGTAAAATATATTTCCATCTAACTATTATGAAAGTAGCATTAATGTTTTGATTAGGTTTCTTATTCTATTATGTAAGAACATGTTATAAAGTTATGTAATTTGTATAAATAAGCATGTAAGGGTAAGGCTAAAGAACAAAATGAAAAAAAAAATTACAGTACTTAGTTTTTATCCAAACATATGATAGTATTAGAGTCACCCGATGTTGGGAACATTGTGGATGTTGTTCCTACGATTGTTTTTTTTTTGGTATACTTTCCTACGATTATTCATACTTGAGTGTGACGGATAGAGTTAATGAATGATTGAAGTTCACATCGATAGTTGAAAAATTAATGGAGTAATATATAAAGAGTTAGGATAAATAGTAATACACTTATAAGTTATAACCACTTGATATAAATTGGAAGTTCATCTAGCCTTACAATATGTGAATATGTTAACTTCATAAAGCAGTTCAAAATATAGTGGTTTGGTTGTGAACATGTTTCTCAAGTTAAGAGTAAAGAGTTACATAGGAATTAACAAAATGGTGGGTCATATTGTTGAATGCGGCTGATGTAATGACCAAGATCCGATAAATCACATGTTCCTGAATCGTATCCTACTGAGATTTTGATGTATATAGTTTTGTGTCGGTTTAGCTTGGAGCTTTTTAAAACATGTAAAAAGTTTTTGTATTGAATAAATTTAACATTTAAAACAAAAGAACTGGTAGCTGCTAAAAGGCATAACAAAGCATTTTCCTGTATTTTGTTTCCTTACAAACATATAAAATGTTTATGAGATCTTATCGTTCTGTGTTTTCTAGCTGCGATGATAAGATTTGCAGTCCAGACTAGTATATACTCTCTAGGATTTTTTTTTGTCAAGATTGTGAACAAGAACAAGTGGAGAAAAGGTCCAAATTACAATAAATAAAGAAATTTCAGAGCAAAACAGAACAAATGTTTGAGTTACATTGTCTAAATAAAATAATTATTGGATGTAGTGAATCTTTTGAAAAGAACATGAAAAACTTACCAGATTGTTGGTAAGATATATTTTTATATACATATATTTTGGCATACAAAATATGTTTATTTTGAAGTACTTCCTCCCTTTTATTTTATTTGTCGCTTTAGATTTATACACACAAATTAAAAATATATTTGATTTTCTACATTTTCTAAATAAAACATCATTTCCTATACACTTAATCACATTTCTATCAATAAAAATAGATTAAAGAATATAAAAAAAACATTTAGCATATTAAATTAATAAATTTTGCATTGAAATTTTAAAACGATACTTATTTTGAAATAAAAATTTTACACTATACTATAACGACAATTTAGATAAAATTGAGGGTGTATAACATCATACAATAATAAAAGGGGAATACCCTGAGTAGTTAGAGTGTCCACGTCGACAGTAATAATCAACCAATAGGAGAAGAGCTTTTCGCCACGTCAGATGCTCACTTATGTCATTTGGGCTTCGCGTTCACAGGCCCTAAATCGTTCGGAGTAAACAGCCCGTGAAGCCCACCTCGCGTGAAGTTCTCTTTCCATTTCCGCGAGGAACAAACCCTAATTTTGCTTAATCAATCCTCGATCCCCTTTCTCTTCCTCTTCTTCGTTTCGTCGATCTTCTTTCTCTTCGTCTTATTAGTTTCCTACGTTTCACGGATCTTTCATCGCAAACAATCAATTCTCTCCCCACTCCTCTAGACTTTTAATCTCATTAATGGATGATTTATCGCTTTCTTCCTCTGAGATTCTATATACATCTCTTAATCGATGTTTTATTTGCATCAAAAAAATTTCTAGCCTTTCAACCGCTCATTGCGATGAAGTTATCCGGTGTTTCCGACACAGTGAAAACGAACGGCGAAGCGGCGATCCCCTCCAGTTCGGTCAACCCCGTCGCCCAACCCGGTGTATCTTCCGGCGATGTCAATCCGATCCCCTCCGGTCTGGTCAAACCCGTCGCTCAAACCGATGTCTCTTCCGGCGATGCCATTCCGATGAAGTCAAAAGACGTAACGGCGGAAGCGAAGAATTCGATCAAACCAAACGGCAAAACTGGTGCCTCCTCCGGTCTCAAACTCGGTGTTAGAGGCAGAGCCTCTGTCTCATCCGTCGATAAAGGCAAAGCTATCGTCTCCGAGAACGTGGGAAAGGTTATTACCTTCAAAGACATCACTTTCGGGCCCCATGAAGACGAGGTGCGGTTCCGGTTGATCCACTTTTGGGAGGCTTGGAATGTTCAGACGAAGGTGCTTATCGGCATCGAAATGCTTCTCATCGACGAAGAGGTATAGAACGATATCTTTTTACGAGATTAGTTTATGATATTGTTTGATTGCAATGCTATGTTAATATATAGTTTGATGAGATTAGATAATTAATATTAAGATTATTTTATGACCAGAATTGATTGATTAGATTATATAATTATTTGTTGTTAGTACCGTCGTGAGGATTATATGAGTTGTTCGTTTCGGGTTAAATATATAGTCTTGCTTTTGATTTCACTAAAGATATCTATCCTTGCAAGCTTTTTTAATTGATGTTCTTTTATCGACAGGAGAGTGTTATCCAGGGCTTCATCCCCTATGGAAGGATTGACACATATTTGCGTCACATGAAAACTGGTGCTACATACCGACTCAACAAGTTTTTCGGATCAAAGAGCAAGACTATCTACCGGGTAGCTGAGTCGAGTGTCACTATTTGCTTCTCAAGTAACTCTGTCCTCTCTGGACTCGAGGACAGTTCGATCAGCTTTCCTGTAGATCGGTTCCGGATTCATGGACACAAAGAATTTGAAGCTGGCTCCGACTTGAGAGGTGATCTTTATGGTAAGTTCTCACCTCATTACACTCTCCACTGTTTGCATTAGTATTAGATTAATATAAACTTAGATAGTATGATATCATCTGATTATAGATTTTATTTGTTCTGTGGTGTTTGCGTATGATTATGTTTTCATATAGACTCATAGATTTAGGTTTTGTTTCCGGGTTGGTAAGATAAAAATATTAAGTTTTATTATCTTCTCTTGCAGATTATATTGGCCACATCAAACTTGTGAATGGGAAGGTCCCCGGTGACGGTCTTCTGCTTGATGAGTCAGAGATAGCAAAATCTCGCCGAGTTGAGCTTCACGTTCAAACACATGAGTAAGTTATTCTATATCTTCCTTCAAATTCACATATGGTTTTATTTACCACATGAGTTTGTGTTGTTACAGCGATCCCGTGCTGAAGCTGTACCTCTGGGACAAGGTTGCGTTTGAGTTCTGTGAAAAGTTTAAAGCATCTGGTGGCACTGCACGCGTTATCTTGGTCACCACCTTAAACCCGAAATGGTTTGGAGGTTTGTATTGCTAACTTCCATTCCTGTTTTAAGATGTCAACTATGGTTGGGTCATATCTGATATTATTTTATGTTATAGGCGTCCTATCTATATCTTCTATGGCGTCTTCACGGGTATTTCTGGATGGTGATGTCCAAGAAACGCTGTTGTACCTCAGCTGGTAATGTTTAAGTTTCATGTGTTGGAATGCAACTTATATTACTCCGCCATTGAACGTCTGGTTTACATTCTTTCTAGGTTGGACTCGAACCTAGATGTTGCCAGCAGAGTTAACGCAGAGGTGGTCACTAAGCCTGAGTTAGCGACACTGGGAGACCTCTTCTCTTATATGAATCAGGCATCCGCTAAGGTATTATATTCTCAATATCTGATACATCCAATAAGATAATCTAAGTTTCTCATTGAATTTTCAAACATTTATCAGGTTGCTTGGTTTGAGTGCACAGCAACAATGAGTGATGTCGTGAACGGTTCTGGATGGTATTATATAGGCTGCGGTGTGTGCCATACTAAGGCAACAAAAGGTCCTACAACGCTTATGTGTAAGAAATGTGGGAAGAGTGAGATCGTCGGTGTGCCGCAGTAAGTGGTTTATATATAGCTATACAAATTATTTGACTGCAATGTTATTAATGTCTCTCTGTTACAGGTATCTATCGAAGCTCTCTGTATATGACCATAGCGATCAAGCCGTTTTTGTTGTCCTTGGTGATGCTGGTGAGGAATTGACTGGAAAGAAAGCTGCTGAGTTGGTGGAGCGATATTACGAGGTATATATGAAGCCTGTATGCTTACGTGATTTAAGAACATATTCTTACACATACATGCATTCTGATAATGTTTAAATGTGTTGTAGGCCAATGATAGTGTGGGAGAGGATCACATAGTTCCAGTGCCTCAAGCCATGATTGATACCATCGGACAGACCCGGAAGTTCATTGTGAAGGTATCAACCCACAACCTGACTGCCAAGACCCAAACTTTAACTGTGACAAAAGTGCTCCCACTTGAAGCCCCAGAACCCGAAGGCAACGTAGGAGTGAACGTTGGTAAGGAAGGTGATAGTGAGAGTGAGGATCATGCAGAAAAGTTGGTGAAAAGGGGTGCTGATGGGATTGAGTCGGAAGGTGTGAAGCGTGCCAAATGTGGCTAAAGAAGTTGTCTTTACTGGAATTGTTTTGTTTAATGCTAAGCTTGGTTTTTTTTTTCTGGATTTGTGTTTGCAGTTTTAACAAACTTTGCTATGATCTGTTTTGCTAATAATATCTATTATTAATCTCTTTTCATGTTTTAAAGTTTGACTAAACAAAAATGCCTATCTATATATCTATATATGAGAAATCATTATACTTGCTTGAAGGCTGAATGAGTGTGTAGGCTATATAAAAATTTGTTCATAGTTGCCAAAGCATAGAGATGTGGTTATGGTCGGTTGATGGATCAAGATTTATGAATATGATTTGAATTTGTCGCAAATTATAAATGGTTTATAATTTAAATGGTGTCATAACTATGAACCGTCTTTAGATTTTTCGAACTGGATTTGTATTATGTAAATAAAAGTTCAATATTTTTGTTCTTATTTTTGAAAATAAATTAATGTAAACAATGTCTTTTATTGTTAACCAATGTAACTAAATTTGCTCCGAAAACCCATTTGCTCAAGAAATATCGACTAACAGCTCATCCTTATATCTTTCAGATCAATTGAATGATAGATATATTCCCAATTAAAGAAAATATACCAGAAATACATTCTACAGAAATTTAGGGTTCAAACTTATAGTGACCTGGTACGTTTAGCCGCTAACAACATTGTGGGCTACATCTTTGGTTTAGTTTATTTTAAATTTACACACTAAAAACAATAAATAAACGTATATAGTGAATTAGAAAAATATTTAATTAATAAATTAGATATAAAATTCTCCAATAGTTTTATTACTGACTTTTTGGACAAAAATCCTTTCATTTTTTTTTGAAATAGTATAGAAAATACAAAGTCAAGTGATACTTGATAAAAAAACAATTTTAAGATACTTATGAATAAAATTATGAAGCAGACTCCTGAAGAAGATAATCGAATTAATAATCACTGGTAATATGAACCAAAATAAATGTGAAAATAAATAATAGAAACTGTTTTTTTCCCAAAAAAAGTTTATAGAATCTGTTATGTTATACATTTCTACTTATTAATCATAATTTTTTAAAAATTTATAAACACTTAAAGTCTAGCATTAAACAAATGTTGATGACAACTTTGAGGATTTTCTAGCACATTTTTAGTATTGTTCTACAATGGGCAGCAGTCATCAAAACATCATTGTAAGTGGCATCAACTTATATAGATTCTAAATACCATAAAGAATTTTCAATACCGTAATTTAGAACTCAATTAAATCAAAAGTGCAAGCATTACAAGCAAAAAATATAAATAGGTGAATACCTACTATGTTAGAAAAATGATGTGGCATGTTTTCAGAATTTGCTCATGTTTACTTCTGATTAATAATTTGTGTTCATGATAACCCCATATATAAGGTCAAACATATCAGGATCATAACCTTTTTTGGGAACGTAACTTAGGTTTAACTTTTTTTTATTCATTTCACATTTTCTTATATCTTTTCATATGTATTTTTAGATTGTAAAAATGATAATTTTTCAGTTTTACTCATTTCTAATTCAATATTTGGTTTATATTTTAATAACAAGGGATGTAATTGTACATTATATATATTAAATACATTGATATTTTTTCTAACCCCGGGCGTAGCCCGGGCAAAATCTCTAGTATTATATAATAATTTATAAAATGGGTTTCGGAGCTCCTAGTAAAATTGTTAAACACAGCTTTCCATTTCCCAACAGCCATTTATTAATGGGCCTTAATTGTCTTAAAGCAAACAATTGGTTCTAACCCGATTCGGTAGTAACAGTACACTTACCGGGCCGAGCAAGCCCATGTACATCCCTGAAGCCCTACTTTTAGCGCGTGGAATACACCGCACATGATTATTCGACTCTTGTTGAATAGTTGACATTCCCACTTGCGTATCAATGGGACAAAAGTCAAGTGGGACAATATTTTTTGTAGTGCCAAGAAGACATATTCCAGATCTGATGTACTTTTCATTTCTCGCCTTTCTTTTTTAGCTGATAATATTAGAGTATTATTGTTACATTTCCATTTTCTTTTGTGGTCAGTATTATTCCACATAGTATAAAGGCATATTTGATAAAATCTCTAATCAGTCAAGTCACAGACTCTCTCAGTTTCAAAGAAAAAGAAAAACATGTTTCCGTTGATAAATATGAATCTTTCCTAGGTACGACTATGGTTGCCATTAATACGAGTATACCACACAGAGACAGATCATTAATTGTTATCTCTTTCTTTCTTTTTTTTTGGTAATCAGTTCTCTCTTTCTTTATTTTGAAAAAAATATAATTGTTCTTGTTCTCCAAAATTACAGTATTGTTTATTTTACAGTTGTGTTTTAGTTCAGAGTGATTTGATTTAGATTATAGTTATACAGGAGTTTCATTATTATCGCTTCATACGCGCTAAAGCAATGTATTTATACGTACGAAACGTTTATTACATGTTTGTAAAGAATAAACATTTTTTGTAACTGAAAGAATAAACACTTAAAAAAAATGTTTAACAAAACTTAATGTTCAGAATTGTGTTTAATTGTTTTTAGATTTTTTGCCAAGCTAACAAAGAGAATTAGGATTAAGTGTTGTAAAATCGGATCTTCTTTAATTTTCAATGATATTTACATTTTAGCAAAATAAAAACTTAATATGTTACATGCTAAAATATATATATATACTATTTTACCATGTAATTACAAACGGATATGTTTATCATAAATTGTAGCAAAAAACGAAAGTTAAAAATTAACATACATGTGCGTGACTGCATAGTGTACCATAACACGGGTAAAATTATGAATAAAAGTAGTAAGACTGAGTGAAACCTTTGTTTGGTCTTTTTTCTCATTTCGTTGTTCCCACTAGCTATGATAATGTTCAAGATCTGGCCACATGATTCGGTAAACACAAAGATGAATAATGATTAAAAACAACATTCTTAAATAGGAGATAAATTATTTAATTAATCTATAAAAAAAAAGAAGAGAATCTCTCTCAAGTCAGTCACTGATAGACAATAATACAAAAACCTTTTGTTAGATTCTGGTTTATTATGGGCTTCCAACTCAAAACCAATTGGCAATTAGTAGATTGGCCCTAACCCTTTATATATTACTTAATGTCCCATTGATTTTCCAATGTGGGATACATATCCTTTAATACCTTTCTAAACCCCTCTGCTTTTCCTCACCATTCTATCTCACATCCCATATCTTGATTCTGAGAAGAAAAATAGCTATGTTTCCTTTGCGACAAGTTCCAAGGAAGGAGTTATGAAGATGCAGCTGTGACTTTCGAAAAGCTTGAAGCACGTAATGGTGTGAAGAGTGTATATATAAAAGCATGGAAACCATGTGGTTGAGACAAGCGAGGAGTCTACTTCTAGTTCCACTGTTCAAATGTCTAGTGGCTATATGTTTGGTCATCTCTTTGTTAGTTTTCGTGGAAAGTGTGTATATGAACATTGTAGTTATTTACGTCAAGCTGTTTAAACGCAAACCCGAAAAGATCTACAAATGGGAGGCAATGCAGGAGGACATAGAGGTCGGAAACCAAAACTATCCGATGGTTCTTGTCCAAATCCCAATGTACAATGAACGAGAGGTACTTAATAAGCTTATGGACTGATTAAGTATTCAATAATGATGATCCACGTCTTTCAAATTCGATTTTGTTTTGAACCCACAGGTTTTTCAGCTATCCATAGGTGCTGCTTGCAGACTCATATGGCCATTGGATAGAGTTATCATTCAAGTTTTAGATGATTCAACTGATCCCACCATCATGGTACACATAATTGACCTTTTCAAACGCATGCTAGCTAATTACTAATAAAATATTTTGTTCACATTGTAATATATATAAAAAATACTTTACTTTCTTTTTCTTTTATTAGTTACTTATAAAGACACCTAAATGTTATGTTTTTTTTTCTTATAACAACAATGATTTATTGTTGATATTCAAGTGTTTTAATGTCTTAATGGCAGGAAATGGTGAGCATGGAATGTGCAAAGTGGGCAAGCAAGGGTATAAACATAAAATGTGAGAGGAGAGACAATAGAAATGGCTACAAAGCTGGAGCTCTTAAACAAGGCATGAGGCATAGCTATGTCAAACAATGCAACTACATTGCCATCTTCGACGCTGATTTCCAGCCAGAGCCTGATTACCTCCACCGCACTGTCCCGTTTCTCATCCACAATCCTGAGCTCGCTCTTGTTCAAGCTCGATGGAAATTTGGTATAGATACTTTACGATAAAAACTTGTTTCGACACATTATTGGTTTTGAGATAATAAGTTATATATACACTATGATTGTGCCTTGTAGTATTATTGGAAATGAAATGATTCTTTGGTGCAGTGAACGCAAACAAGTGCTTGATGACTAGGATGCAGGAGATGTCACTAAATTACCATTTTATGGCAGAGCAAGAATCCGGATCCACTAGACATGCCTTCTTTGGCTTTAATGGTACATATCCATCAACTTTCATTTAAATAATTTATCCTCTGGTAGAAAACTTAACTCTTATATTTATTAATTTCTTATATAGATACTCTAATTTTATATTTTTTTCTATAGACTAATATCCGCTAAAACAAGCCACACTTGTATATATATATATTTTTTTATTTGTTGAACTGAAACTGGTATTTTAATATATGGTAAAATCATGGGTTTTAGTAATTAAATGTTGATTTTTCCTATAGCAATATAAAATATACATCTATTCTAAATCGGGCTCGTTATTTTATAGAGATCTCTCACTAGGAACAAGAAAATCTTGATGTTTTTTTGTAAAGCTCCAACTTAAACAATATAACTGGAGTTTTGCAGGGACAGCCGGTGTGTGGAGATTGGCGGGGATGGAAGAAGCTGGAGGTTGGAAAGACCGGACCACCGTGGAGGATATGGACTTGGCCGTTCGTGTTGGTTTACACGGCTGGAAATTTGTCTTCGTCAATGACATCGAGGTACGTTTCATATTTTATTTTTATTTTTTTGGTGGGGGGGGGGGGGGGGGGATAATTAATTAATTAATGTGAGTCCAAACCTAGTTTTTTTTAACTCGTATAGACAGTCCAAAACCTAATTAATATTCGTCACATGTGATGTTTGCTTTGCACACACAAGTTGAACATGATTTTTGAAATGTTAATAGCAACAATCTGATAACATATTCCATTAGGAACAATTATAATATGTATTTACGTGTGGATGTCAATTAATAAGATTTTTATATGACAAAGAGAATTGTTGTTGTAGGTGAAAAGTGAGCTTCCAAGCCAGTTCAAGGCTTTTAGATTCCAGCAACATCGATGGTCATGCGGTCCAGCTAATCTCTTCAGGAAAATGACTATGGAAATTATTCACAATAAGGTACTTTTCCTAACTTCAACTATTTCATTTTGAGGTAGCACGTGAAACCTGTTGGTCGCACGTGCCAACATTTAACGTGAGGCATGAATGATGATGTCAATGTCAGTTTCTCTATGGTTTGATCTTTGAGCAATATCTACAAACAAAAAAAAACGATTGGTAATGAATTTGATTTGCTATTGTGAACAGAGAGTGGTGATTTGGAAGAAACTGTATGTGATATACAGCTTCTTCTTTCTACGGAAAATCTTAGTTCATTTCTTCACTTTCTTCTTCTATTGCATCGTTCTTCCTACGAGCGTATTCTTTTACGAAGTCAACATTCCCACTTGGTCAACTATCTACGTTCCTTTTGTGATCACTTTCTTTACTGCCATTGCCACGCCAAGGTTAGTACTACGTACTTTCGTATAACCGCAGCATTTTCATTGTTATATAATACTTGAGGTACACTGTATAATATTTACCATTAATTATTTGCATGCACGTAGATCCTTCTATCTCGTGTTTTTCTGGGTCTTGTTCGAGAATGTAATGGCTATGCATCGGACCAAAGGAACTTTCATCGGCTTACTTGAAGGAGGAAGAGTAAATGAATGGGTCGTCACCGAAAAACTAGGAGATGCTCTTGAAACTAAGTTACTTCCTCAAGTGAAAAAACCTCGCAATGGGATTCTGCAAAGGTAAAGATTTAGTTAAAATAAATAAGTAGCAATCAATATCGGGTTAATCTTTCATAAGCTTCATCTTCAAAATTAGTGAGATGGTACAACATACAAACAACTAAATAATGCCATCAAACAAATTTTAAGAATATTAACTGGAGAAAGAATTGTTTCATTGCAGATTAAACCTAAAAGAGATGATGGTGGGGATATATATACTGTGTTGTGCATGCTACGACTTTGCCTTCGGGAGTACATTGTTATACATTTATCTATTCATGCAGGCTCTTGCATTTATTATATGTGGAGTTGGTTTTGTCGGAACTTAAAATGTCCTATGTAGGCATCTTCTTCTCATCAAGCAAAATATAATATATAATTAGTATAATTAACCGTTATGACTCCAACTAAGCAATACATTGGAAGTTGCTAAGAGTACAATCCTATTTTTCCAGATTTTAGAATTAGTTTAGTTTTTGGTATAGAATTCAATAATATATTCATTTTAATTGTTTTTTTTTAAAGCGTATATCCATTTAATTGTTGTACAGATGTTAGTTCTTCGGTTCAGATAGTTTGGCGAGGATTATGTAAAGTGCAATTTGTTGAATCTCATGATGATTTTAGATTCATAAGTTTCCTCGTCCTTTTCATGTTCATTAACATTTCCACTGATTCTAAGAAGCTTGGAGTAAAAAAGAAAAGAACCTGGTTCCGATTCTTTTACTCTCCCACCAATCATTTTTTTTTAAGTTTGGTTCATAGTATTGTCCCCATCTCAAATTATTTTGACAACTAGTAAAGGTGCTCTACTGCATGTCCCTCTGTAAAGGTAACATTTTTTTCTTTTTTTTATATAAGAAAACATATTATACCGCATAAGACAGATGTGTTTCCGACAGCCAAATGTTGTGTGGTACATTTTCAGAGACTTCTGAAAAAGTATGGTAATATTTTGGTAGATCCCTAAAAACAAATAACTAGAAGACTGATGCTGCTCCCTTTCAGCATTATTGCCAAGTTGTCTTTTTCTACAGAAGTTATATTTTTATATATTAATTTGAAAAATGTGTACATATATACATGATAATTAGGTACTCAATTACTCGATCAAATATTTGAGAATTCAACGAAATACCTCAGTAAATGAACAAGAATGTTATCCAGTAAGTGAACGTATCTGCCTTGGTAATTTTCGCTTGACCTGTCCGCTCTTTGGTTATTGATCGGTTAAATCAGGTGGGGTAGCCAACATTTGGAGACAAATGACGAAAATGTGATTGCAAGAATGAAATTCTAAATATTATCACTTTATTAGCATACTGATATTTACTAACTGAAAAAAAATTACAAAGATTGAAGTGATTACGGACCAAAGCCAAGAACTGCAGGAGAGATTCTTAACAAAGGTTCTAAAGTCTCTTTTGTGAATTTCCTCGCAAACAAAAAACATTTAGAAGTTGTAACATTCTCACCATCACGACCATAATACGCACACTCCTCTGTAAACCGGATACGGTTAAGAAACTCATCAGTAATATCAGGCCAAATAAACCGTCCAGGATGTGGACCGGCTTTCGACCAATCAACCCAAGTCAAAGACCGGTTTGAGCTCATCTCTCCATGCAACATATGAACGAGAGTTGGGATGTAATGTTCGTCCATGTAACAAGGCGGTTTGCAATGCTGGTCGAATACCTTGTAATAGACCGTGTCTGAGATTATATGAAGAGCTAGCTCGCGTGTGGTTTCAAACCATTGTGATCCTTTACGCCAATGTGTGATATTGATTTGTGGATGCATTTGGGGGTTGTACCGGCCTCGACCAGATTTTCTTGGGTCGTCGAATGAGCCGATGAAGCTGAGATTAGTGCCGGTTAAGTAGTCATAGATGGTTGTGAAATTGTAAAGTGGGATGCAAGAATCGGACAAGAGGACGAATCTTTGGTTTGATTCGTCGAGGAGAGCGTTGGCTAAGAGTCTTCTCTCTGCGTCTACCATTGATGATGTTCCCCAATAGACCGCCTGTTTCATTTTTTTGTCACAAACCATCATCATTATTGATGTTAAAATAATTAAACATTTTTTTGATCATATAATAATCTAAACATTATTTACACAAATACAAGCTTCTAAGGGGTATTGAATCTAATTTTGTGAACTAATTAATGCTAAATCAGGTAAATTTATGTTTTAATATTAATAAAAAGCCGTCCAGTTAAAACCTTTTGTAGTTCCTTGTGTGAATCAAGCTACAAAGCACAAGGATTTTAACATGGCCTTCAATTACTCAAAATTTATGAATCATATATAGGAATTAGGAGGAGTTAAGGAAAGAGAAAAAGGTCATTAACTAATTAATGATGTTAAGAATCACCTGGCTTGGGATTCTTCTTGAGTAGAAGACGGATGTTTCAGGGTAATGGTCTTGAAAAGATGGATGAGTATGAATATAAATGGAATAATACCCTTCGTGTCCTTCAAAGAACTTATCCCATAAAGAAGCCAATGGGAGTCCGCGACCTGTCAAGAACATGAAAGCCACTTTGACAACCATCTTCTCATCATTATTATATCTCCATCCAAACCATGAAGATGATTTTGATGATGATAATGAGGAGACCCTGGTAAAGAGTTCTTGATCCGTCATGTTGTGTTGAAGTACTTGTAGTTGCAGCTCTTGTTTGGTCTCCATTGTTGTTGTGTGGTTGAATAGTAATGTGGACCAGAAGGATTGTTGTTGTGTCTTCATCGTCGGCATGTGGAAGGATTTTAGTTGCAGACAAAGAAAGAGACCAATTGAGAAACCAGTGATGAAAACGAGCGGGCTTAACAGATGCTTACCCTTTACTAAGAGAATCAATCTCGAGGGCTTTGAGATCATTGGGTGTTCATCTTCTTTCTTGCTCTTTTGATCAATAACGCCCATATTGGACAGAAAGAGAGAGAGGAGAGAGGGACTGTGATCGTTAAGGGTTCTGCAACAGTTATTATACATGCGCTGTTACAAGGTGTGCAAGAATAAATAATAAGGTACTTGGAGTGTATTAGACAAAGTCAAAGGAGAGTTTTCAAGCTAAGTACGTTATCAGGGTAGACTATGGAATGAAGAGTTGACCTGTTTGCTTTTTCCATCTATTGTTTAGTGACTAAGTCATTAATAGTCATGTGTTGAATAAAAAAAACTTAGGTCTTAGATCTTAAACATTCATACGATCTGACAGTGTGTTATCTTGCCATATGCCGGGGTAAGAGGTACAAATGATTGCAGTTTAAGTAAAGGGGACACCTTGTAAAAAAAAAAAAAAACTAGGCAAATTGAAAATGAGGTTAACGGTGCGCAAGATGTTCGGTGCTGACGTTTGTGATACGAATTAGTATAAAAAAAAAGTAGAAGCGTGCGCAAGATGTTCGGTGCTGACCCACGAACCCGAGGAACACAATTTCATGCCTAATTTTAGGCGCACTAGATGTCATTGCCAAAACTTTCTCCCTCTTCTTTTTCCTCTGGTGGCTAAATATTAGTCAAATACGGCATTCAGCGGCATACTTTATTAGTGATTTACTTTTAAGAAACTATTAAGGTCTAATTACTTTGCTTAGCCAAGGAACAAAATGTAAGTAAAGACCAAGTTGGAAATTTTTATTTCTACTTAAAGCTGTCACATAAACCATTTATTTTCGGAAAGATATAATAATTTAGTAGAGTAACTTGAATCAGCATCCGGGAACAAATTCATCATATAAATCAAGTACTTTGATGGAAAAACGTTAAATTACAACAACAACAACAAAATTGGGTGGGGGGGGATACACGCAATACTATAGAAAGTGAAAGGTGTATTATGTATTAATTCAAAACATTCGGGTCGTTAGTTAGATATAAGTAATATAGAAAGTGAAAGGTGTATTATGTATTATGTATTGCAGGCCGGGAATTCTGGACTACGGATTTTCAGGTCACTGGTTCATGGATTTGGAGATGCCTCATGAAGCTGAGAGAAAAAGCGAGGCCTTTCATCGTGTGTCAGGTTGGTGATGGGAATTTAGCCATGTTCTGGCATGATAACTGGACTGGACTAGGACCACTTATCAACATCACCGGACCTATGGGACCTCAAGTCACAGGTATTACAGCTCTCGCACCCCTTAAAGAAGTGGTCGAAAATGGCAGTTGGATATTGCCACGAGGAAGGCATCCCCTACTAGTTCATCTTCGGGCATGTTTGCCTGCAGTCCCGCCAATTCTCACATCGTCTCAGTCTGACTTGTTCTTGTGGAGAACATCCCCAAACTCTCCACCCTCGGTCTTCTCGTCTTCCAAAACGTGGGATGCCTTACACCCCTCTCCTTCCACTGTGTCTTGGTATAAAGCGGTCTGGTTTTCATCGAACATTCCAAAGCACTCCTTTTTGGTATGGGTTTTAGCTTGGGATAGACTTCCCACAAGAGATAAATTGAGATATTGGGGCATTGAAGTGTCTCCCAATTGTCTGCTTTGTGATACCCTTCATGAAACTAAGGAACATCTCTTCTTCTCATGTGCTTACTCCCAAGAATTGTGGAGGCTAGCTTTTAGCGGATCGGGTTTTAATCCTCCAATGCTTTTCGATGATGTTTTGGAATGGCTGCGTGCTAATCCCTCAAATAAGAGGATCCGATTGATTTGTAAGCTCCTTTTTCAGGCTGTAGTCTATGTCATCTGGAGGGAGAGGAACACAAGACTCCATAATTCTACCTCAAGATCTATTCCTACTCTATTAAAAGAAGTTCATCTACTGATCAGAGCAAAGCTGTTTGGTTTGGATCGGAATGCATCTCCTCCACAGCTGCGGAGTGCATCAGTATCACCATCAACTACCTACCTCCAACTCTGGTTTGGACGTTTTCAGGTGTAAAATGAAGTTTTTGCATGTACCTATGACCTATGATCGTTTCATCCACAACCTGCTTCCATAGGAGTTATTATTTATTAGAACTATGTTGTTTTTGGAGGTTCTAACCTTCCTTTTTCTATCTTTAGGATTGTAAGAGTTTTGAAACGATGTCTCATTTGGGAGAAGGAAAAGATGAATAAAGGTATTATTAAAAAAAAAAAAAAAAAAAAAAATATTTGAGGGTTATTTTCAGTATATTTCCCAAATAATTAAAGAAAGACCGGCAAAAGGATGGTCCCGCGTCGTTTTAAAATTTTATGGAAGAACTTGCGATGGACGCCTACGGAGAAACCATGGAGGCGGTGGCGACGAGGACGAGAGTGGAAATAGAGAGAGAAGCAGAGGAGAATCGAAAAAAGCGTTGTTAGCGTCAACACAGTCTCTTCAACCTCTAACGTCACCGAAAAGCAGATTTCGAAATTACAGGAGCTACACAAGAGACGTATGCAAGTAAAAGCCAATTCAAATATCGAAAGAATCAACTTCTACCTCAGAACAGCTTCATCATCCTAATACAGTAGCCACATTACCAAAGAGGCCACAAAAGCTACATTGAGGGTAAGCTCTTTGTGCTGTTTTAAAAAGATTTTCAAGGTATTGACGCTAATGCAGTGTTTATGCGGTATTGTTTTAAAGTCAGGCTAGATACCAAGGAAAGGTAGGAAAGGAAAGCCAACATGTAGTGGTGGTGATGAATCGATTTCTCATTATTGATTTACTTACTTAGTCCATTGTACAAGTTATTCAAAGAGCATGAACGAAAGAGAGAGACTCAGAAGATCAATGATGAAACAAAGTGGGGTTTTTGTTTTTTCTGAATTTCAAGCTCCGGAGTTAAGAGCAAGCTCTATTTCCTCAAGTGACCGTCCTTTAGTCTCGACCACGTTTCCTGCAATGTAGATGACTGCAAGGACACATACTCCGGCGAAACCTAAGTACACACTGCTGATTCCGAATTTGGTCACAACGCTTAGGAAGTAGAGTCCTATCACAAAGTTTGATATCTGTTGGTACAGAAGAGGCAAACAAAATATTATCAATGGAGAGGAGAAACTCTGGTCTAAACAATAGAACTTAAAAGATATATTTATATACCCAGTGCATGCCGAGAGAAAGAGCGACGGCCTTTGCTCTGATCCGGGATGCAAATATCTCTGGAAGGAGAAGAGCCGGAACCGGCCCAGCACCAAGTGAGAATGACAGGACATATCTGATTAAACAAGCCAAGATTCGGTCAAGTCGGAAGCAGAGAGACTGAAACGATATTTTAAAAAATGAGATTTGACTTACAAAACAGTTCCAACAACGGCAAGGGTGCCAGAATATGCGGCAAGAGCCTTCCATGTGAAGGACAAAGAGAGCAAAAGCATCGACAAAGCCTTTATTCATACAAACATCATAAAAAGTCTTAGTGAGCTCGGGTTGAGATTTTCAAATATGGCTAAAACAATGATGAGTAACGTACCATTCCAGCAAAGCTTGTGAGTAGGAGACTTTTCCTTCCCATTTTGTCCATCAAGGACGAAGCAACAGCAGTGCCTGCAACATGATTTTTGTCAGGTTATGTTGGAACTCAATGGGAACATAACAGGGGAAACTAACCAAAGACGTTTGATGCTCCCACGAGAGCACTGGCTGCAACATCAGATTGGATTCCGGCGCTACGGAACACTGATGTAGAGTAGTACACCACTGCGTTTATCCCAGCTAACTGTTGAAACAAAAAGAGAGCCGCACCTACGCTCACAACTACAACAAGAACAGATAATAAAGTACGTCAATAGATCAACACAATATTAGGATTGAAAAGAAGATCTTGGCTGAACTGAAGAGATCAAACCAATGTATCTCCAGCAAGTCATGCAATACCTTTCCAGTAGCGGCTGCTGAATAGATCAAACCATCCTGCCTCTGGCTCAGAAGCACCTTGGCCAGAGGTTGATAAGTCACGCACTAGCTCAACGACTTTTTCTTTACCATACAGAGTTTTGATCGCCTTTTCAGCTTCAGAGACTTTTCCTTGCTGAAATTTCATATCCTTAACAAGTCAACAAAATGATCTCAGTTAAGTGTGAGTTGGATCCATGGAGAGAGTACCTGAACAAGCCACCTTGGGCTTTCTGGAGAAAAACCCATTCCTATGGCTAATAGAACGGAAGGGATGACAGCAACACCAAACATCGTCCTCCACCTAGAAAATCATATGACTTGGAAACTTAATATGCAATATATGTTGTTCGGATGAATCAAAAAGGATTCATCATACCATAGAGGATTTGCTGCAAGGGGTAATCCAGCTATCAAGGCTGCGAGTATTCCTATACATATGAACAACTGGTTCACAGATCCAAGTGCTCCACGGATTTCAGTTGGGGATATCTAACACAGTTTCACCAATCATCACAAGCTTCAGCAACATAACATATAAGGCTTAAGGTTGCAAGAATGATGAAACTCAGGTGTTAAAACAACCTCGGATATGTAAAGTGGCACAATCGCTGATGAGATCCCAATTCCAATTCCTGCAAGCAGACGTCCCACAATCATGGTTTGCACACTCTGAGCTGTTGCACTGCAAATCAAAACGTTAAAAAAAAATTGACTTAGCTTCCCACCAATAAAGTATATGACGTAGTGCTTGAAAAAAAAAATCACCATAAGAAAGCTCCAATGGCAAGCGGGATAGCATCCAATTGAAACGTCCTTGTTCGTCCAAACTTGTCAGCTAATGTACCTCCGGTGAACGAACCAACCGTTGCACCAGCAAGCAGCGCGCTAACGATCCATCCTGCTTATAACCAATCAGAGAATGAGCTTGGGCTACTAATCAAAATGCTGTCATGAACACACACACACTTGCCTTGAAGAACAGTATTATCAGCAATACCAAGATCCTTAGCAAGATACTCAAGAGCACCGTTAACAACCCTGAATCAATCAAACGTAACATGGTGATCATCATCTATATCTATCAAACCATCCATGATCACACTATAGCTACTCATTACCCAAGGTGATAGCCAAACAATATAGCACCAAGGCAAGCAACAGCAACAAACGGCAAAACGGTGCCGGAGCTGTTCGATTCGGATCTCAGAGGTACAGCTTCTTCCTCATCACCACCACCGCCAACTACATTCAATCTCAAAACCATCAATCACATGATAATAACTTCAAAGCAGCCAAACTATATACAGATAGGAGACGAACCAGAGGAGGCCTGGGCTCTGACGGATCGAGCTTTGACGGAGGAGAGATTCATAACGGTTTGGATCCCGTTCTCGGCGCGAGCGAGCTTCGCTCCCATGGCGCTAGAAGCAGAGCAGTGGAGGTGGAGGTGGAGGTGGAGTGGTGAGAAGCGGATTCCGGTAGTGGTAGTGGCGGATCTGTTGTGGAGGTTGTTAGAGAAGGTCCGTCGCTGAAACGCAAACGCGGCGTTTGCTTTAACCGTGTACGTTGACGACTGCATTTTTCTTTTGTTCCTTTCTTTTATAGAGAGAGAGAGATTAGTCAGCAAATGAGAAAATGTCGCATTAAATCTAACGGAACTAGAAAGGGGAGTTAGAAACGATGAACACGCGACGTCACGGAATAAGCAAATTGATGACGAACGAGAGAGAAAACACTATTTTGATCGCGACTGTTTAACAGAAACGGAGTTTTCAAATGATTTGAAAACCGAACAACAAAGACCAAGCGAAAGAGAGACGATTTCGAGTAAGATATTTACCAGAGAAGCTTCGGAGACTCCGCGGAGTGATGGAGAGAGAGAGAGAGGATTGTGAGAGGAGCTTTTATCAGAGATTTTGATGCAGAGAAAGAACTTACTTCACAGACAGCTTATTGTCGTTATTTTATATTTTCTGGATTTTTGTGTGTAATAATTCATATTTATCCAAAACTATACGGAAATAAATTTATTTTTTTTTTAACTTAAAAATTTAATTTTTCGTATTAATTTAATGAAATGTGATGAATCTTTAGATTTTAATTGGTCAGAAAACTCTGAATCATAAAGTAAAATATCTCTAAAAATAAATTTCCGAATTACTGAGGAAATTTTTGCTTTGATCTACAAAATCGAAAAATACAAAATTACTGCTACAAAATGTAAAACACAAGAGGCGATTTGGCAACGATGGATTTTCTGGATTAGATTTTGGATGACGTGGGCCGCACGTGAATTAGAAGAGTACTCACGTGCCTTATAGAGAACACATGCTGTCGTCACAAAAGCCACTAATCATCATTTGGGCTACTATAACTTGTCTCCATCATACTATTTTGGGCTACAATTAGAAGGCCCATTAACCCAAAACCAGACATTTGTAACATCGTCTTTCTGTCTCTAATATGTATATGCCTTTCTGATATGTAGTTCAAAATAAAAAAAGAACATACAAGTGTGAACGAACAAATGGCTAAACCAACCTGAATCTCTGCACCACTTGCAACCCTCAGATTTGTTTAGCATTTGTCAGATTGTTTGACATTAAAAAAAAGTCTTTACTATCTTATTTAAGTTGGGCACAGCAAGAGTTCAAAAATAGGTTCACATACACTTTGCAGTGTAGTCTTAGCTGTTCTTTTCAAATTGTTGTGGTGGGAACCGGAGCTTGAAACTGAAATTATAACATAGGTTTCAAAATTGAAAAGCACAAAGAGTATTCATTACATCAAATACCAAAATACATAAATGAAAATCTCTCCTCTATCCTGATAATTCTTCAGCATAGTCTTTACTTTCAAGCTTCGACAGGGTACTCAAAAGTGACATCCTTTCCAGTAAGTTTACGGTACACACCAACCATAGTCTCGAGCTTGTACTCTGTGTTGTTCCTTTCCTTGGCCTCCAAATACACCTGTAACATAGGATATCAGAATGAAAACCTTAGCTCAAAAGTATTCAGAGAAAGTTCTAATAATATTCTGATTAATGATATGATCGATACCTTCATGACTTTGGAACCATCAAGACGGTAACGAGTACGTTTACCAACGATCTCAGCAGGGTAGGCAACATCCTCGAGCATTGCTTCGTGAACAGAGGTTAGAGTTCTGTTGCGTGGCCTCTGAACAGCAGCACCCTTCTTGGGAGGACGCATGATCCTTCTTGTGGCAACAAAGACAACATCCTGCCGATACAACAAAATGGCAAGAGTGGTCAAGAGATATCGCACTACTCTTTAGACCTTTTGATAAAAGAGGAGTTGCTCTATATAAAAAAGTAACCTTTCCACTGAACTTCTTCTCGAGCTCTCTAACGAGACGAGGGTGGATCTTGCGGAAAGCTTTCCTCAATCTGAATGGGACGTAAATCACAATAGCCTTGCGGTTTCCAGAGATGTCCATGTTCCTGCAATGACAAAATCAAATACTTAGATAAGGACCAATGCAACATGTAATGCGAGAGGGGAAGTAACAAAAATGCAGAAACATACACAGCTTGGTTGATGTAGAGATCTTTCAACTCGCTTTTCAACTCCTGGTTAGTGTTCTCCAAATCAAACAAAGCCTGAGAGAGAGAGTTAAGGCAAAAAAAATGTCATGATGGATGAATTCAAAGAACGCTTATTTACAGACAAGTATGTAAAAAGGAATCATTTTTTGGTACCTGAGCAACTTGCACGTCGCATTCTGTCGGCTCGGCATTCTTGTCCTTCTTGATCTTGTTCTGAGCGGAGAACATCTTCACAGTATCTTGAATTGTACATAAACAAACAAAGAAAAGGAAAATGCTTCAGACAAACGAACTTAAAATCATTTTTGCCCATGTAATTTAAGCTTTCAGATATTGATCAACTCACTAAAAATGAAATATCAACTTCCGCTGTTGTATCCAATCAATTAGTCTATTATAAACTAAACCATAGTATATCTCTCATATACACTAAACCTCCAGATGATTCTAGACCAATTGCAGTAGCCAAAACATTTCACCATTCTACCTACGCTGAAGTAATCTATCAAGATTTTAGAGGGATACATGAGCACACTAACCCGAAGGAGAAACCTTTTGAACGTACCACGAAGAAGAGTCCTAAGAGTTTTGCGGCTTCTTCTTACAAGACAGCAGTTCGGTGGTAAAATCAGGTTTTAATGTTAGGGTTTCCGTGGTTGCCCTATTTTGAAAATGATCAAGTCTGGGCTTTTAAGAGGTCACTAAAGCCCATGGGCCTACTTATTCACAAACTCGTCTCTTCTTACTGGTGTTGTTCTCTTGTATCTAATCCAACTGGCAAATGGCCCACCAAGTATAATTTTTTTGTTTATAAAATAGATCTTAAGTTTGTTAAAAAGGTAATGCCCACCGCGTAAAGGACTGAGAGAAGAATCGTTTAAAATTTAATTTTAGAGAAAAAAATAATCAAAACTGTTATATTCCAAGCTCCAACTTGATTTTTGTTTCTTTAAAAAAGGATAGGGATGACACGAAAGTGAGTAAGCAGATGTTTAAGAAATCATGAGCATCACGCAATCTATTCTATTAAAACAGCAGTGTGACCCATTGATAAAGGTTCAGTCCAACTATTTTTATAACTGCATCTAAATGATTATTATCTAAATACATCATGTCCTCGATAACCACTTTTTGAGAGTAAAATTCGATAACCACTTTCTTCGTCAAACCACCTTCAATTATCTAAATGATTTGAAATCAGAAACTTAAATAAACTTAATTTTGGTTGAATCTATGTTTTTTTTCTCTCCGTTAATGTTGATTAATAAATTGCTACAACTTTGAACCTCTCTGCAACCAACCCGATAAAGAGAAGAACTATACGTCTATACCCGATTCAATTTTTGGTTGAATCTATGTTAAAATTAATTTATTTTAGTTTAATCTACTGAAATAAGCATAGAACTGAGTAAAATATGATGACAATTGAGTGAAATCAATGGAAAAAAAACAGGAGGCGTCGACTCAAGTTTCAGAAAAAAAAACAATAGGTTAAAAAGAAGGAGATGAAAGGGAAAGTACAGTTTTATTCTTTATTAAAATAAAATAAAAAATGAAGCAGACGAAAAATAAAGAGAGGGGATTCAAACCTATGTTACATGGAAACGGGAGCGGGTACGTGGAAGCGGAAGCGTATGGAAGCGCAGAAGCGAGATTTTAAAAAAAATTAGGAAGCGGGTACGTATTGGAAGCGTATATATATATACATATATAAGAATTTTTTAAAAAAATCTAGAACTAAAAATTATATTATTTAAATTTAAAATAAATCATTTATATTTATGATAATTATATGATTTCATATTAAAACTGTGAAATACACATAAATTAAATTATTATATTAATTATTTTTATTACTTTATAATTAATTGACATAATATATTTGAATATATGATTTATCTTTAATAAATATCTCAATGCATAAAGATAATTTATAGTATTAATTTTAATTGTTTTATATTTCTATTCAATCTATTCAATACTATTAAAATTTAGATTTTATATAAATTAAAATTAAAATTTTATATTTTTATTGATATAAGATATTGTGTTTTTTTTAAAGAATGGAAGCATGATTCCAAAACGGAATCGTAAGCTTCCAACGTGTTTTTTAAGAGAATATTTTAGAAGCGTTTTGGAAGCAAGATTCCGTAAGTTTCCACAAGATTCCGATTCCGATTCCGGTTCCGAAGCGGGAAGCGTACGTCCGATGAAGCTTCCGTGCAACGTAGATTCAAACTCGGGTACCCAGAAAATTGAAGTCACTCTATAACCACGTGTGGTAAAGCAGTTAATTGTATCATGTATGCAAATATTTAGCTAAATCGAAACCTGATCAGTTAATATAATCTGGTCACAAAATATTAAAAATATCAACAGGTTTAAAAATAAATAATTAACAATCTATTATATTAAAACAACTGTGTGACCCATTAATATAGGTTATGTCCAATTAATTATTTTCAACCATACTAACTGCATAAAATTATATATTGTGGAACCACCAGCATAATAATCGGGCAGGCCATGTTTACTTCAGCATAATAATCGCACCATTGCATAGAACTAAATATAAACATTATATCGTGGATGTAACCACCATTTTTCTCCGATCTATACTTAAAGGTTTCTGTCATCTTCTATTTGGTACCTAATTAAATGGCCAATATCTAATTTAAATTCTGAGTATATTTTAAATGTGTATTTGATATTATTATGGAAGCACTATTTATAAAGATATATTTTATGGGTTTTAACTAAAAGAGTTTTTAAAAATTTATTTGATTAAAAATTAACATTTATTAAATGTGATTTTACTTAAAGTTAATGAAGACCATATTAATCTATTTACACAAATACACACACACACACATACATATATATATAACATAATATATTACAAATTATTATTTTCAAAAAACTTTTCAAAAATTTTGTTTTATTTTCGGTGCGGGTTGGATTTAATATTGATTTCCGGATATAATTTTTTAAGAACCATTCGAGTATATAGGCCAGATCTAATAGAGTATGAAACTTTAATTTTTTGGTCGATTCCGAGTTGAGTTTTTTAAGTATGAATATTCTTGACTAATTATGTTAGGTAACTACTAAAAAATATAATATGTTGCACACTTTAGAAATAAAGTTTAAAAATAATTTCTGAAATGCATATGGCATAAGTGTATAATTATGTAACTTGACTATTTAATATAGTTATAAAAAATTATATTAAATTAAATTAATATTAAACACAAATATGATTACAAAAATAGTTTTCAATATATATATACCCGCCCTTTCAAGGGCGGGTCATAATCTAGTTATTATTACATCAAATGAGTTTATGTGGTTCTTGTCTTCTCCTTGTCTTTAGTAATGCTTTCATCGTGTGAACAAATAATGTCGGAGAGTATTATATATTTTTCTGTAGAGCTTGAGATTGGATCCTCAAAATATTCTGTGGAGGTGTGCTAACAGGTCAGTATCGTTGGATAGACGACAAAACATTAATGAAATGCCATATGTGTAATATAATCAGTCACGTCACGTGTATTTAGGTGAGGAGTTAGCATGATTTATTCAGGGAAGTACGAACTTGGTTGGAAACCTCCTGATTCACATTTTAATACCCTCATAGAATTATCAAGAATAATACAAAAAAAAAATCATCTTGTTTTGAGAACTTATCGGCAGAATTTAAGTTAAGTTAGATCATTTTCTCTTTTAATTACTCAATCTAATAAAGTTATCCAAGTCGCTATGTGTTTATGAAACTGTTGAACATTAGGCAATGAAACTCCTGGCTGATATCTTCAAACGTATTTAAGATTCAACTACTGATTAATTTGATTTGTTTAATCTGATGACCCTACCACACGGTATACCTTTATCTTTTATTTCTGGAATGAGTTATATAATCAAATATTATAAACTTCATATAGTGCCCTTTTGGTGTTATATTCCTTTGTTCAATGCGTGAATGGCTCTCGCATGTCTCGCTTTCCATTAACCTTTCTTGTCCCAAAACAAACAAAACATATCTCTCTCTCCACGGCTAGTTTTTTACTGTGGCCTCTCTTCGTTTATGTGGTGGTGGGGAGGATCCCGTTATGAGTTGGCCCATACAAAGGAAAAGTCTCGTGTGAATGAGATAACAAACAAACAAGTGGAAGTCAGAGAACATTGGTTTGATATACCGAAGGACACATCACAGTGTTTTATACCCATTGTTTGGTCATTAATCATGTATTGCAAGTATTTTGTTCCTCTTTATATAATATGATCATAAGAATATGGATGGTTTAGATGGTTTGAATCTTGATCAGATGTTGGATAGTATTATTCAGTTTGTTGAAAATATCATTTTTTTTAAAACCCAATATAAAATTAAGGACCTTAAAACAAATACATACTCAAAACTCAAATTGGATATGAAATCCATTGTTAGACCTTATATTTTTTCAAAAGGGCAGCGTTTCAATATTCCTGTTTTTCTATTTTCCTTCCAGAAAACTGAAATTTTACATATTTCGAATTGGATTTGTTAAATATGCGAAAATAGTAGATTCGATTGCAAATAAAAAAAAGAAGGTCAGTAACGTTGACCAATTAGTTAGAAAGGCTAATAATAAGTGCATGGAAACCGGAATATTTAGCTGTCCACAGATATCACTATTACGACGGCCGAAGTAGTATTTTTACAAATCAACGAAAACGACGTCGTTCCAAGTCGTCTTCAACCTCACCCAAACTTTGGTTTTCTCATCCTTTTATAAAATCCCTTTTTCCTCATACGATTTTTCGCCTCTCTCTCTTTCTCTTTATCATATTCACCGTGCTCTCTCCTCTCTCGGGGATCTTACTCAGGTATCTCCTCTCCTTCCTCTCTTCTCAAACTTTCTCCATGACAAATTTTACAGATCGCTCTTACTTTTGTGTGTGTGTTCACAGATCTGAAGTTTATAGTTTTTACGATTTTTTTTTTAATTCTAAAGTTTGAATTTTTAATCATAATCTCTGAATTTTTCAGATCTTAACAAGTTTCTCGAGTTGTGTAATTGATCTGATCTGTTTTGATTTTGAAATTAAATCTAGGCGTTCTCTTGTGTGGATCCAAAGGCGAAGAAGAAAAAAGATGAATCATTGCAACTTCCCGCAGAACGCCGCCTTCATGTCTCGTGACGAGACCTTGGGATTTGATTGTAATGATCTGGTCGTGTGTCCTAAGCCCCGGCGTGTTGGTGTTGGGTTGCTCATTCGCCCTCTCAGATTGCACATGAGGTATAAAAGCTTCCTCCTTTTTCTTCTCAGTTTCTCTTGTGGTTATAACCAAACATTTAAACCAACTCTGTTTGTTGATCTACAGTCAAGCTGCATCTGATTTGTGTGATACCAAAGCTGGTGCTGAGCTTTTAGACATCATTCGTAGAAAGGTAAGCTTCTAGTTTGTATTAACGATCTTATGTTCTGTCTCTAAAGCTTTCCTTGTACTCATAGTCCCTTTCTTTTCTTATTATTACCTCTATTTCAGGAGGATAATAATGGAACTATAGGGCACTTACTTTCTTCGTCTGTATCTTCATCGCCACCGTATTTTCCCGGTTCGCCTCCAAGCAGAGCAGTGAACCCATTAGCCCAAGATGCTCGCTTTCGTGATGAGAAACTCAGTCCACTCTCGCCCAACTCTCCTTTCCTTCAGCCCGATTCATCATCTGGCTTTCCCTCTCCGTCTCCATCGTCATCATCTTCATCGTCTCGTGGTTGTGTTAGGATGAAGTTTGGACTCAAACCACCTGCAGTTAGAGTAGAAGGGTTCGAATGCTGCTTGAACCAAAACTCGGGCATCCCTGCCATGGCTTAGTAGAGAAAGCCAAAACAAAAGTGTATATAGAGATTCTGGAATCGTTTGTTCACCAAGGCCTAGTAAAGAAGAAGGATTTGGTTGCTGCTACTATTACTACTACCTCCATTTTTGAAGCAAATGAGTATGTGAAATAATCTTAGTGTTCGTCATCTTTTTCCTGAGAGAGTGAGAGAGAGGGAGGAGGAGGAAGATGTAAGATCAGTTGCCGTCGCCTATCACCGTTTTGTTAACTTTTTATTCAAGGTTAGTCTTTTGTATATAAAGAGTCGAAATCGAAATCTCTATGTATTCGTTTTTGTTGTTTTTCTTTTTCTGGCTAAGGCTGTGATCTTTTTTATATATATAATTAAGGGGGAAGATTAGTAGGATCTGTAAAATATAATCGATCATCTTTTTCTTTCACCATTGTATTTAGTAATGTCTCTTTGACTCTGTTTGGGAGTTTAAGCTCTCTCACAACACCTTTGTAAATTGTATTTGTATTTTGGTGTATATTATTAAGGGAACTTTTTTTTTTTTGTAAGTCCAAAAAACACATACATTGTCCTAATAGGATAAATTCAACATTGAATTGTCTCATAAGACTAATATTTACAGAAATTTCAACTTTATCCTTCTAAAATACAATTATAAATTAAAATATTATTCTTCAACTAAACTAATTAAAATCCTAGTATAGTTATCTCCGCCTCTCTCGTGGCGACAAAGAGAACTTATCATAGATGCACCGCACGAACTACAGCTCATCTACCAGACTGCTACACCTCCTCCACTAGTGGCATGCAACAAGAAGTTTGCGTGGCTGGTGTCATCAGAGTTTGACAAGCGGAGTGAAACAGGCTGGACAGTGACACTAGAATGCCTTTTTGATCCGCTGCAGTATAAAAACCAAACCGAAGGGTTTGACAAATCGTTGACATACTTGAAGAGGATTTTTGCAGAGAAAGGTTCTTTTGATGACATTTTAGGATTCTCTCAAGGTGCGTGTTGTGCCCAGGTTTCACACCAGCCTCGAAAAGATAGACAGATTGTGACTCAAGCCAGCTCTGATTTGGCAGGGTTGTTTGCTAAAGGTTGTCCCACCATTATATAGAGCACGACTTTGGCCACATTATTTTTACAAAATCTCCTTAAATTTGATGATATTAAAGCTTTTCTTAACCAATTCTGGTTTGAGGACTCTTGCAATCGAATAACGTTTCTTGTATTTGTACTTTGGCGAGTAAAAGCTATAATTTTTTAATAACAACAAAGATAGAAGTGACAAATACCAAGTGTGATCATATCCTAAACCAGTAATCACACTAAACATGATTTATCCAGAGTTGAATGTTTAGGATATGATCACACTTGGTACTTGTCACTTCTAGAACTAAAATACTTCAACTTTGTAACTCTTCTAAAGTACCGTGTTACAATGAAATAAGAAAGTGAATTTCCATTTAACTAAATGATTAAAAAGCACAAAACCACTAGATTGGGCCTTCGAACTCAGATTGCAGTGCTATCTAAACATAAACCTACAACTGGACTACCAAATCTTTCATCTCTTTTTTGGTAATGAGTCATTATTTTTTTCAAATATGAAATTTTCACTTATTTACAATCAAAGAATATTTGGCTAAAACGGTAAGAAATATTATATTGTGGGTAAATTTTGTAGTTAAAAAGTAAACTTAAGAGTCTCTAAGGCGATTAGAGTCTCTCTTTCCTCTCTTCAACAAAAAGTTTAAAGCCCAGTAAGCCCTAATAAAGACCTCTCTCTCTCTCTCTTTTCTTCGTTGGCTCTCTCATTCTCTAGCTCTCACTCTCTCTTCTCTTTTCGCTGATTTGATCCCGTACGACCGAAAAAATGTCTGTGCGAGTTCTAAACCCTAATGCGGAGGTGCTCAACAAAACGGCGGCGCTTCATATGACAATCAACGCCGCCAAGGGTTTGCAGGATGTGCTCAAGTCCAATCTCGGTCCTAAGGGAACCATCAAGATGTATTCTTTCTCTTTCGATCTATTTCTTTACTCTTCACAATCTTTACTTTCCCGATGTTTCTTGATTTGTTGTTCATTTGATGTAGGCTTGTTGGTGGGTCGGGAGATATTAAGCTAACCAAGGATGGGAACACGTTGCTGAAGGAAATGGTTAGTGAGTCTGAGATCTATTAGAATCTAGCTTTGTTTTTGCTTTTTAGCAGTGAAGGGTACTCAAAAGCCTGTGACTTTGTGTTCTTTTAGTATTAGATTCTGGAGATGTGCTTTGTTTGAGCTTAACCTCAGAGGATTGGGTTTGAAATTGGATGTAGGCTTTGGTTCAGAGAGTTAAGCATATGATTTGATTTATTACATGGATTAGGTTTGGAAAGAAATGAACTTTAGTGTTGTTTGCATTGTTCAATGTAGGTTTCTGTTAGCTAGAAGTTTGTTTTTTTCAGCATTGTGATTGAGAAGAAGTGGAAAGTATTGTTTTTTTTTTAAAGTTATCTTTTGATGATGCTTACATGCTCCACTTCCTTACTGTTGCAGCAAATTCAGAATCCGACAGCTATTATGATTGCAAGGACTGCTGTTGCACAGGATGACATAAGTGGTGATGGTACTACTTCCACTGTCATCTTCATTGGTGAGCTCATGAAACAGTCCGAACGCTGCATTGATGAAGGTAAGTTGCTGTGTTAGATGAAACTACGTGCCTTATCTACTTTAGTTTATAGATTAGCTTGTTAGTTCTATTCTTGTTTTAGGTTCTCGCCTTTCTGATCTGACACTTTTAGTTTTCTCAATCAGTATGTTTAAGTTTAACACATAGATATGTACCAATGATTGATCATTAGGGATTTTAATTTGCTAAGTTTTGTTTAAATTGAATCCAGTGGTGTCTGTATAATCTGTTATCAAATGATTAAGGTGTGTACATGTATCAGGAATGCTGTTAAGTATAAAAGTCTATACTCAACTGAATACTTCTTATAAAGGTTTGCTCAATCAAATTACAACAATAGAGACGATCTCATACGATCGAATCTCTCACTCTCATACGAGTAAGGATCAAGCTCATACGCTTAGATCAATATTATTGTAAAATGATCGATCCTCTCTAACTGCCACTCTACAAATCTATTTATACTCATCCATCTTTCTTCTGATGATTTCCACGTGTCACTTAAGCTCCTCAGCTCCCTTCTCACTTGCCAGCTCAGCTCCTTTCCACCTTCTTCTCGAATAAGTATGTTTATACCTATCAATACTCCCCCCTTTGAAATTAAGCTTGCCCTCAAGCTTGTATGACGGAAATTGCAGCCTAAACTCCTCCAGCAACATCCACGTATTGTCATGATCCAAACGATCCCTCCATTTCACCAACAACTCTTCCTTGCCAGCCTCCGTGACTCGTGATGCAACGATGTTCTCTGGAAAAACCTCCATGATCCGTCTTTCTTTCCTCTAAAAGGAGGCAAAGCCGTCGGCAATGCAAACACCTGATCAAACTCAGCCAGTACGTCTAACAGCTTATCCGGAATCATAGGATCGGTTGATGTTACCCCACTAGAGATAGTGAAAAGCTCTTCTCTTCCTTTTACTACCTTAGTAGAAATAGGAGACAAAGACTTCATAGAGAGCTTGGAAGTGTGGAGTGATGGATCCCCGAACAATGTCACTTTAACTCCTCCATGAATAAAGGACAGTTCTTGTTCCTTCCAATCCACCTCACATCTTCCTAAGGTCTCGAGCCATTGAATGCCTAAAATAACATCAACCATTCCAAGTTCCAAAGCTATAAAATCTGATGTGAAAGTCGCATCTGCTAGTTGGAACGAAACCTCTCTGCACACGCCCAAACTGTTGACTGAGGCTCCATTTCCTAGCAAGATGTCGAAACTTGTTTCTGCACAAACTTTCAACTTAAGTTTCGTCACAATCGATGGAGTAATGAAATTGTGAGATGCCCCACTGTCTAGCATCACTATCACATCAGTCTTCTGAATCTTTCCATATAACTTGGTGGTCTTTGGCGAACCAACACCCAAATACGAGTTTAATGACAATGTGCATAACTCTTGCATCTGAGCCTCAAAGAAGAACTCTTCTCCGTCGTCCTCTTGATCCTCCACGACTTCCATTTGTAACCCGTTGAGTGTAGTCATCACTCTTACATCTTTATTTGGACATTTGTGAGCTCTTGTCCATCCCTTAGCTCCACATTTGAAACAAATGAATTCTTTACGCATCCTGTCCAATTCTTCATTAGTGTATTTCTTCACTTTACTCTCATTACTACTGCTATTCTCACTCTCCTTCTTTTGTTGAGCGGTCGTAGAAGAAGATCCTCCCGCACTCGTAAACTTATTCTCACTATCAACATATCTTCTGTGAGAATTGTAATGGGACGAAGACCTTAGTGGGTTGTGTTGATGCTGCTTGTGCTCGATCTTGTCATGTTTAGTTGCTTCACTCACCACCTTGCAAAAAGCACTAGACTCCATTCTCAACACAGCAGCAATATGATTTTCCAATCCCACTGGCTCCTTTATTCTTATCACTTCCTTCATCTCTTGGTTGAGCCCCGTGTAAAAAATCTTGATCAAAAGATTATCATCCAATCCTTTAACCAACCCTGACAATTCTTCAAACTCCGAGATGTAATCGCTTACAGACCCCGTCTGTTTGATAGAAAACAAGCGTATTTCTGGTTCTTCTTCAATAGATTCAGCAAATCTCAATACCAATTTCTCTTTGAACTCCCTCCAATCTCTGAATCCTCTTCTTTTCAACTCCCATCCAAACCATTTCTTCACCTTTCCTTCCAGACTCAGCCCCACCAATTCCAACCTTTCTGTGTCATCATACTTCCCAATACTAACCAACGTTCGACCTCCGTAATCCAAACGTAAGGTTGCTTCCCGGAGAACAGTGGCATTTCAATCTTTCGCAGCATCGATTCTCTGTTTGCAAGATTCATATCACCAGATCGATAACCTAGCACTCGTTCCTCCGGATTTCGTTCCCAGTTCGAGTGATATACCTGAGGATTAGATGATCTTGGATCGTGATGAGGACGATCGTCGTTGCGATTGTTTGACTTCTCCAAGATCTGTAAGATAGAACCGAGTCGTTGATTGAGCTCCTCGAATCGAGCATCTGCTTCTTTTCTTGCGCGATTCAATCGAATGTAGCCTCCTTTCAAGAACTCTAGATCCATATCTTGCAACTCGTTATCGGTTTCCTCCTCCGTTTCGTCTCGCGACGGACTGGGCTCCCCAACTTTCGCCTTCGACATTCTTACGATTTCGCCGGTAAACTTCTCTTCGCCGGAACTACTCTCCGCAGCTCAAATCAAGCTCCGATCAGCTCGATTCCCACCTTCGCGTCGTAACGAACCTGCTCACCGCACCAATTGTTAAGTATAAAAGTCTATACTCAACTGAATACTTCTTATAAAGGTTTGCTCAATCAAATTACAACAATAGAGACGATCTCATACGATCGAATCTCTCACTCTCATACGAGTAAGGATCAAGCTCATACGCTTAGATCAATATTATTGTAAAATGATCGATCCTCTCTAACTGCCACTCTACAAATCTATTTATACTCATCCATCTTTCTTCTGATGATTTCCACGTGTCACTTAAGCTCCTCAGCTCCCTTCTCACTTGCCAGCTCAGCTCCTTTCCACCTTCTTCTCGAATAAGTATGTTTATACCTATCAAATGCATCCACGTGTCTTAGTTGATGGTTTTGAGATTGCTAAGAGAGCTACTCTTCAATTCCTCGACAACTTCAAGACTCCTGTCGTTATGGGTGATGAACCTGATAAAGAGATCCTAAAAATGGTCGCCAGAACAACACTTAGAACAAAGGTATTCATTGTTGACTTTTTGTTTCTCTTTTTCATTTTGACTGATTATTCATTTCGTTCCTAACCTCGATTCACTCTTTTGTAGCTGTACGAAGGTTTGGCTGATCAGCTGACTGACATTGTCGTTAATTCAGTGAGTTTATCTATCTCTGATACAATCTTATCAATGGTTTTCGTTTTGTTTTCAAGCTAGTTTGCGTAATTATTTATTTTCCATGCATAACAGGTTCTCTGTATCCGGAAGCCTGAGGAAGGCATTGATCTGTTTATGGTGGAGATAATGCACATGCGCCACAAATTCGATGTTGACACACGATTGGTATGCCTTTAACGTAACATTGTTCACTCGAAATGCTTTCATAGTTTTGGAATTTCTTAATTCACTACTTGTATGGAATTATACATTTTTACTGGTTTCATAGTTTTGGACATGTTACAAGTACCATACTTTTTCATTCCTGATTTAGGTTGAGGGGCTTGTTCTAGATCATGGTTCGAGACACCCTGATATGAAACGACGCGCAGAGAACTGCCACATCCTAACTTGCAATGTATCTCTGGAGTATGAGAAGAGGTGTGTAATATAACTATTATGGTCAATTCGATCCTAGATGTTGTTGGTGATGTAGACTAATATTTCTATTTTTTCTTTCAGTGAAATTAATGCAGGGTTTTTCTACTCTAATGCGGAGCAGAGGGAAGCCATGGTTACTGCCGAGAGGAAATCTGTTGATGAAAGAGTTCAGAAGATTATCGATCTGAAGAACAAGGTGAGACTGAGACCATTTATCCGAGCCTTATTTTGAAATTCTGTAAAAAAATAATACTTAATTTCTTGTGCAGGTGTGTGCTGGTAATGATAACAACTTTGTTATCATCAACCAAAAGGGTATTGACCCACCATCATTGGATCTTCTTGCTAGAGAAGGGGTAAGCTATAACTACTTTTGTAATTTCTTGCATCCGCGCTAAGGTTACAAACTGTTGAAATTTGTTTTAGTCTGATGCTTAGAAATAATAAGAAAGATTCTACAGAAGAATGCTCTTAGAGACTGTTGAATCTAATTACCATTTCTCATGTTTCCAGATTATTGCCCTTAGAAGAGCCAAGAGGAGGAACATGGAACGTTTAGTTTTGGCCTGTGGTGGAGAAGCTGTGAATTCTGTTGACGAGCTGACCCCTGAGTCGCTTGGATGGGCTGGACTCGTCTATGAGCACGTTCTTGGAGAGGAAAAGTACACCTTCGTGGAGCAAGTGAAGAACCCTAACTCGTGTACCATCCTCATCAAAGGTATTAGGCCACCTTCTATCTTTCCATTAAGTTTTGAAAGTTTATTTATTCTTGCATTCCCTTTAGTTATCCTTCATGATTTGTAGGGCCAAATGACCACACCATTGCTCAAATTAAGGATGCGGTTCGTGATGGTCTACGATCGGTCAAAAACACCATAGAAGACGAGTGTGTTGTGCTAGTAAGTAACCTGACTATCTTGATATGTTTTGTGACTTCTTGATTGAAACTAAAGTAAGCTTTTAGCGTTATATTTATGGGCGGTTGCATCTTTATATAGGGAGCAGGAGCTTTTGAAGTTGCAGCAAGGCAACACTTACTCAATGAAGTCAAGAAAACCGTTCAAGGGGTAAATTTTAATATTATTACACATACTCCATTGTTTTCATATTTATTCTAGATCATTAATACTATCATCCAACGTTGCAGCGTGCCCAACTTGGGGTTGAAGCTTTTGCTAATGCCCTTCTCGTGGTGCCTAAGACACTTGCCGAAAACGCAGGTCTTGACACCCAAGACGTGATCATTTCTCTAACGGTATTGCATTCATCTCTTATCATCTTCCGCAAAAACCGAAATCGATTGCTGAAAGAACATAGATTTGATTGCTCATTGTGATGCGCTTTATGCAGAGCGAGCATGACAAAGGAAACGTTGTGGGATTGAACATTGAGGACGGTGAACCAATTGACCCGCAGCTCGCTGGTATCTTTGACAACTACTCGGTGAAACGCCAACTTATCAACTCAGGGTAATGTTGGAACCAAACCAGCTAATTTTAATAAAGTTGTGGGGGTTTGGTTAAAGCCATTACAATGTATTTGTTTGTGTTGCAGGCCAGTGATTGCCTCACAGTTGCTTTTGGTGGACGAAGTGATTCGTGCAGGAAGAAATATGAGGAAGCCTACTTGAAGAAGTCCTTTGCTTGTAACTTGCTTTCTTCGTTCTAAGCATCTCAAGTTCTTGTCTTTTTGTCTTAACCCTGAAAGTTGTGTGAAACCTTTGTTTTATTTATGAGAAACATCTATGAATCTGATTTTTGCAAAACTGAGAAAAAATTGGAGACATAAACAGAATGTGTATATCTTCATATACAGAAGAAACCACTACTGTGTGGATAATTAATCGGTCCAAAGTAAAATAGTTAAATACGTAATGACTGGACACAAGTCACACAACAGAAGGATGGTATAACCACGCTGGTGAAGAAGACTAGGCCACAGTATACTAGGGTATGGAAGAAAAGTAATGACGGGACAACCATTGGAGCTTCCTAACATTCCACCACCAGAAGGATGATTTAACCACTCTGATTAAGAAGACGATGGACAATGGGTAGCTAAGTTTGTGGCATGTGGTGGACGACACACTCTAGCTATTATGGAATGGAAGTTGGATCAAGAGGAAACAGAATAACCATGTTAGAAGACTAGAGAGAAGCATTATGTTATAGAAAAAAGGGGAACAAAAGAATTGTTAAGCTTTTGATACTCCCATGAATGATGGATTGATGAATCTATATTAAGAGGAAGGACTATTATATGTAATTTTATTATGATAATAGAAAATAGGTGGTGAAAGAGAAAACAAATAAGAAAAGGGACAATATTGCAGACAATTCTAGTTACTTCTTGTTGTTTTATTGAATCTCGTGTTTATTTTTGGTTTTGAGGTTTTTCAACAACCTTTGACAAGATGAGGAACACAAATGGGGAAGATGTACTTTGATTTTCTTGCTTGTCTTTGTCTTGATCTCACCCATGAGAAGCATCCACTTCCTCTCTTCTTGTTCTTCTTCATTTCTCCATCTTCACTCATCTCTTGATACTCTTCTTCTACTTCTTTACTCATCTCTTGTTTCTCTTCTTCTCCTTCTTCTTTACTCTTGCCTTGCTTCTCTTCTTCTTTCTCTTCCAACTTCACATCCTTGAAAACCCAAATTACTCATCAGTTTCTTTACAACTAGACTTGGATTTATAATCTTGGAATACGTTGGACCTACACAGAGGTATTTTCTTACATTTCCAAAGTTTTAGATCTCTTGGAAATAACTTTAGTTTCAGGTCCAAAGTGTAAATAGTTGTATAAACATAAAACAAAATTATCTTTTATCAAGAGTAAAAGTAAATGTGCATCCCTACTTAGACCATCTCTTTTTTTTTTAATGTAAACCAAGCAAATTTTTAATTTCCACTCTATTGTGTCTCAACTTCTTGAACCTTTTGTATTAGTTTAATTATATAAGAAGGTTAATGTCAAAAAAGGATTAGGTGAAACTTATAACTAATCGATTTTGAATAAAACGAGATCATCATCTTTTTAGATATCTTTATAGTAATTAGTGCTTTGACGAGTTAGAAAACATATATACCAAGTTACACTATGAGTCTGATAAATGTGCCGATACCTGAATGCATGTACACATATATATTATATATATGGATAATGTATAAAGAATGTTGATGGAAATAGGCACGTGAGTTGGACAAAGAATCTTGAAATGGGGTCTAATAAAAGATTTTTCATGAAAAAGTGAAATTATTTGATTATACGTTTTTTTGTGTTTTCTCTGATTGATACTCATGCGCACTATGTTTTGTATATTATGAAAAAAAATCTTAGATCTTAACATGAATCAGATTCATATGTATGGAACATAAAAGTAGAAAGAGTTTTATCATTGTCTCTTTCTATCAATGAAACATTGGTACAATTATTTGTTTGGTGCATCTCTTATCTTATCTTGCAAAAGAATCTAGTTGTTGATGCACGAGCAATTCAAAAAATTTATCAATTATTATTTGCCGTTATCTTTTTTATGGACCTTATGCATGATAGATAATTTTAGGACATACTATATACTACTATACGGATTAAAATACCTCTTGTTGACCTTCCAATTTAAGATTGAAATCTACTGGTGAATCATTAGCTTCCACGTGTCGTTTCAGAGACCGTTCCATGATCGGGGGCGTCTTTGCCGGACTAGGGCTACCGGAGCTAAGCTCAACCGACGTACTCTGTATACCCACATCTCGTTTCAGTCCCATAACTTTCTTTTCTGCTGAAAACACCCCAAATATTCCTTTTTATTATGGAAAAAAACTTCAAGAAAACAACAAATAGAGACATATTTAAAGCCAAATCACCTCGAACAAGAACAGGATCAGGAACATAAAGATCCTCATGAATGACTCTAACGTTAGCATCATTATTGGGTTTATTTTGACCAATATTTGTCAATGGATTGGGATTAGGGTAGTGAAGAGGAGCAGACATAGTGGTGGCCAAGTTTCTGAAAGATCTTGAACTTAATGTTCTAGAAGATAAACACTCCATTGGAACTTCTCCAGACAATGGATTGCAGATATATTTCTCTGCTTCGTTCCACTTTGAATTTAACGCAAACCCTTCTTGTGTTAACCATTCTCTGTTATTGAACATTGCCTTTGCTTGTAACGCTGCATGCCAAAAGAAAATATGACACAAAGTTGAACATTCCTCCTTTGTTTAGTTTGTTCTTATCATGAAAAAAACTTACCCTTGAGTGCATTGGTGAAGGAATATGTTGATGGATCAATCTCTTCTGTAAATAAAAATTTTGAACATTTTCAGAATATATAATTCATGATTATATTAAGATAGAGAAACAGAGTGGTAAAGTTATAGGCACCTTTGAGGGTGTAGCCAGGAGATGAGGCAGTACTAGAGATGTAGTTAAAGTTTGTTCTAGTAGAAGAAGACTTGTGATGATGATCTTCTCGGAAGCTTCCAACGTATGAAGCAGAAAACCTTCTAGAAGTCTGTTTGTCTCGGATTAATCGAGCTCTTCGATCCCATTCTCTTAGGTTCATAAACTCAGGCTCATCTCCACGCAGAGCCATTGGAAACGAAATGTTTCTTTTTGAAAGAGCAAAAACTAATGAGCTTTAAGGAGAGAGGATGAAGCAATCAGGCAGCACCTATAAAATGATTTTTTTTTTTGGTTCTGAAAATGAATTATTTGAGCCAGTCTTTTTATAAAAGTCGTATTGGATATTAATTTTTTAAATACTTTTCATGTCTCTTTACAGATTGTATATATATATATATATATATATATAAAAACTGGTATACAGAGAGATACATATGAGAGGTTGTTAATCATATTGACTGCTCGCCTGTATTTTTAAAAGTCTTGCAATATAGCATTTTGTTTTTTCTTGGGTGTAATCCATTTATAGGAATCAAACTCAGTTGGCATTTTCTGCTTTTTTGTAGTATTTTTTATTTACTTTAAATATGGTCTTTCCTTTTCAATATTTTGAATTCACTTTCTTTTAAAAAAACATTTTTCAGTTTGCTTTTAATATCTCACATATATATATATATATATATATATATATATATCTCACATATATATACATTTTTCAGGTTTCAAGTCCCGGAGAGAGCGGTTTATTAAAAACAATTATGCAGACTACAGAGAAAAGGTTTGCAAGAGATCTTCAACATGGTGCAAGTAAATCTGGTCAGGCGTGGATCTTCATAGGACGGCTCAAGTGATGCAGTTAGGCGTAGGTTTTCATAAGGCAGGTAGTATTGTCGGTTGTCGAATCGTCTATGTAATCTTTCCTATATCATAATTGTAAAATCATAATAAATCAGCGTTAAAAAAAAATATATACGTGTGTGTGTGCCATGATCAATTTTATACTGGATAAATGATTAAATTAATTCTTAATGACTGTCACCAAATGCAAAAGTAAATAAATGAAATATAAGATATTGGAATTGTTGTGGTTCTAAACATATTGGTGTTTTTTCTGGCTTTGTAATGTTCTCGTAAGTTCCTTGTTCTTCTCAATAAAATTATTAGATGATCGAAAAAAAAAAACATATTGGTGTTTGCTGTTTTCATTAATTTAATTTAGCTCGTCGTAATAACTCTGATTTTTAAGTGGCAGTAGTATCACTGGTTCACGCTATTTGTGAGTTGAAAAAATTGGCACAGGTTTTGGAATGGTGGATATATGATTTATTATGAGTGGTTAATAACCACATGCCATTTCACCTAATATAATAGTGTTCACATCAAATGAAATATTGAAAGCATGATAGTAAATAAAACATTTTTAATAATTTGATAGAAAACGACTTATTATTCACTTTAGTTGGTTAATACATTAAAATGAAAAGTAGTGGAAACTAGTCTACCAGACCGTTCCGATATGCTCTTAAGATTCTACCATCTTTTACGTAATTTAGTATCCCATTTCAGATGAGTTTCTTATAAAACGGTTCATTAACAATCTATAAGAAGAGACTTCTTCTTTTCCTTTTGACAGTATTATGTGTACAAAGTAGTGAAGTGCTAATACATATATAGTACTCCCATATATGTGTGTGTGTGAAAACAATGAAAGTTTAAGACTGGACCAACGAAAAATGTTGTTGGCCAACGTTTGAAATTGAGAGGGATGGACCAAAGGAGCGATGGTGGCACATGTTGAGGGGGTTGGCAGAATGTGAAGATTGGATAGGGTGATGAAGTTAATAACATAATATGGGTGTATGTGTATATAGATTATAGAGTGCAGTTGTTTTCAATAACATGGTCTTCTTTTGTTTGGTTATGGTGAGGCAAAATAATTTGATGTGAGATCAAGTGGCCTCAAAATGAAGAGAATCTATAAAGAGTGGTTTGTGGTCATACACATATCAATATATTCATGTCCATGTGAATGTCACCTTCATCATCGGTGTACATGTGACGAAGATGACTAACTATCAACTAGTCATGTATTCTTAGAACAAGTGAGTCTCTTCAATCATGAATGTATGGCCAATGTATCCAAATTAATTGAACTTTCATGCATTTTTTATATATATTTTGATCACATGCTAATGACTTTGGACATAGGAGTGCTTAGGATAATAAGATGATCACTGGAAACGTATTGAGTTGAAATTGATCCAAACTATTTACGATTAGTTGCTCTATTTCATTAAACAAATTCAAAGCATAGCCAAATATAAACTCAGAGCTGATATGTAGATAAATCCGTCGTTGCTAACTCTAAAAATTTAGGTTTTAAGGAATATACAAACCGACTGAGTAAAGCTATTCGGTCTGGACCGGTTAAGCAACTTAAAAGAAGCGGGCTACAACAGAGCTAGAAACTAATGATTGAGGTGGGAGCAGAAGAGGCATGCAAATGTAGGCATCACTTATGACAGGTGAAATATGAAAAAATAATTCTTTAATATATAATCTTTGTCTTTTCTTTTTCTTCTTGCAGTTTTTTATAATTATTTTTGTATTTTCTTTTGTCTATTTTGTGTTGTTCATCTGTTAAAACTTTTACCCACAAAAATCAAATTTGAGCAGATTTTTTTTTTCAGAGAGCAGATTCTTTCTTTTAAGTGTTTTGCACAGCAGTTTCTCTTTTTTTTTCCCGCCGATACTTACGAACCACTTTTTCAATGTGATAAAACTAGATTTATCGCAGGTTAGTACATATTCATGTGAAAATTTATTTGTTTGACCCCTTTTATAAGAGTTTCAGACAAATTGTGGATGATAGGATATTTATAGGCTAAGTATAAATTAAAAGCAGATTTTTTTTTTTGTTAAAAAGTACTACTTTACTTGTATTTTGTTTAAAAGTATTTAAAATTGGTGGAATTCATATCTTAAAATTTGTGATCGCATATGAGCTGGGAAACTAATGGACAAATGAACTAGTAAGTTTAATTTGTGGGAGATTAGACTATGACTATGAGTAATCTGGGAAACCAATGGGCCAATAAAACAGTAGTTTCTTCAGCTTACTTGTAAGGCCCGGTTCTGACTATATACATGAACAAAAATAAACAAAAGTTTTTGTTTGTCTTAAAATTCCATGTAAGATTGTATCTCTAAAAAGAGATTTTACACAGAAAATCCTATAGTAGTTAATAACTAGAGAGAAATATCTTCAATTCTGTAACAGATGTATTTATGTATCAATACCTTATATGTGAGGTGTCCACTACTTCCAAGATATCGGATGCTTCATAAAACAGAAACTAATCACCCTACTATAAAGTCTCTAAACAATGATTAGTTAACCAAACTTTTTATAACAAAGACGAAACTAGTACTTCATGCGTTGAACCGTACTGTGTTTTTAATCGCGGACACAATCTTTGATTAATCCAAGGCAAAGATACGGCCTAATGATATTTAAATCATGTTCAAGTTCACTGTTACATCTAATCAATAATTTGTGTGCAAAAAACTATCAATAAGAAAATTAATCACATCAGCATTAGTCAGGGGGCAAGATAAACAAGTTGTCTGGATTATGCCAAACAGTAAGCATGCAGTCACGCTATTGTCACGTGTTGTTGGCTCTACATCATATCCTTCGCTACCTTTTTTAATTTACACTTCTCGATTATATTTTTTATTGTTTAATAACACAAGTATTTTGAACGGGTGTACAAGTGGTTTTTACAGAAACAGAAAGTTATTTCAAGTGGATTGGGAAACGAGGGAACATCATGAACTTGGGAGAAACAATTTCATGACTTGTCTCTGTTCAGTTATTTTTTGCTTCAAAAATATTGCCTCTTTTGGTCGGCCAAAAGCATTACATTATTGATAAGTCCTAGTAACTTACTGGTATTAAAATGTGTCTTCTGAATTAACTGTCTTCTGAAAATTCAAACTGATGTTTTTTTACTTCTTGCAAGGACTAAATCAAAATATATATGGGCATAACATCTAGTTGAGATATGTCCACCAAATTTTGACTGTCTATTAAAACTAAATACAATTACATCCGTATATCATAAAGTTCGGTTTTGAAAAGTACATATGAAAAATAGAACTAGTGTATGGTGATCACTGAATAAATAGTTCCCCGTATATTATGCTCTGGTATATTGAAATGGAATTAATTAAATTGGTCAGCAAAAGAAACATGTCTAATACATTAAAATCATTAAGTTGTATGGTTCAGAACTGGAGACTTTGTAGCAAGGCCAGGTTCAACTTATGCTTGATTGCATGGTGGAACACGAGAAAAGACACGTGGTATTGTGTTTTACATGCACTTAGTTTGATAGCCGTATTAGTCTGGTTCAATTGACAAGACTAATGAGCCCAAGTTCCAATTTTGTTGGGTTTGATGAAGTCATTAGTAAATATTTATCCGTTTTTATTTAAGTTTATTTTAGGATTTTCGCGTATATAATTTGTTTTACCAATCATATTAGTGCACTTTTAAATTTATACACCATATTCAAATCTCTCTAGTTAGTAGAAATAATTTAATAGGATTAAAACTGATATTTTGTTTGATCATCTGCATTAAATACAGTTATTTTAAAAATATAATCATATATATATATATATATATTTTTTATCTCATATTTAATAGGTTCATTTTTGGTTTTATATAGTGAATGCCAATATATTTTATAGTTAGTAATTTGGTATTTTGGGTGATTGATGTGTATATATATAATATTGACTGAAAAATGTAACCATGCATGCATTGCACCAAGTTCCCTCTATATATATACACCTCCACAAGTGAATTCTCCTTCAAATCAGTTCTCTTCTATCCAAAGCGCTTTCTTCTATATCAGTCTAAAATTACCAAAAAACAATATTGCGTTTTCGCTTACTTCTTAAAAAGATAGAAACAGGTCTCATTACCTACGACAACTGTTCACCCATTGTTATATTAAATTGTGTCAGATTATGGAAACAAAGAGGGTCATGATGAGCTCAGAGAGATCAAAGCAGAAGAAGAGATCAATATGTAGAAGATTGGGGAAGCATATTAAAGAACAGAAGGGAAGGATTTACATCATCAGAAGATGTGTGGTCATGCTCCTTTGCTGGCATGATTGATCGGAAATAAAAGTTTTCGAACCGTGCCAGGTTCAAATGTATGTATGCACGTACCACACGTTGAGTATGTGTGCATGTGGGTTACTAAATGAGGGAAGAGTGGTGTTAGAGGTAGGGTGAAAACCGGTTTGCTTGGTTTAATTTTGTGAGTTCTACCGATCGAATTGTATATATAGTGACCTCAACCCTTTCGTTGGTTGTTTTTAAACTAATATTTACATTATGCAATGGCTTATATATTGATTCATCAATATTAAAGTACTATATCGTATTCTATAATGTGATATCAGATTGTCTAGAGATGTAAAATATCAATATGATAGATTTGGATTCGAGACCACTAGTACAACCATCACTGTTGATTATAAAACTACTAGTTATGAAAATGAGATCCGACCATAGGTGTGTCAAGAAATTAAAAGAGTAATATTTTCTTTTAATGTCTATGATGATTCTCGACCATGTATCTGTTTGTTTTTAACCTCGTCCATGTCCCTCTTTCTTATAAATTTGTCAAAAACTTCAAATTATTTTGGATGCAGTAAGCCATTTGAATGAGTGACTGGAATCCAGTTTACGGCAAGGAAACTTTTCGTGTGCGACAATCAAAATAATTGTCTCGCGTCACAATTACACTTTTTAGGTCAAATATTAAACTTGAACAACTTGGTACCAGCTAGCTCATCTCCCAACTGATACCACCTAGACCTAGTCATAACCAACAGTCTCCACGTTAGATTCGACATACCTCGTGAATTTTCAGCTCAACTTGTAGCTTCTCCCAAGGTCACCCAAAAATCGCAAGAAAACCTAATTTCTTTTTTTCAATGGTTGATATTTTTAAGCGAATATTCAATATAACTCACGGTTTAGAATTCTAATTAATGCCATGTAGTTTTGATCCAAAACAAAGCCATGTAGAGGCGGCTTAGGAGGAGACAGGCAGTGCGACCACCCCGTACCAGCCCTAATCCGATGTCTCCCATATAATAAAAATTAAAGGTTCTGATTTTGTATATATATTTTTTGTACAAATTTAATCTATTTCAAACGAAATTGGATGTCTATTTTTTTTTCATCACAAACTTACAAAAATATTACTTATAACGTTTTTAAAAAAAAGAAATTTAAAACCTAAATTTAGGAGTACAAAATTACTTTTGCCCTATGGCTCATCAAAATATTGAGCCGGTTCTGATGTCATGTAGTTCTTTAAGATATCTCAAATCGCATCGTTTCATTTAACGGGTTTCATCGAAGGGTTTAACGTTTCCTTGGAGGTTTAGTCTGATATACGTCAATATAAATTGTTTATAGAAATGGTCCGTGGAGGTTACTCGCATTAACATGCGTGTTTGCTTGCGATATTTTAAAATTCGAATGGTAGCCCAGTAATATTATTTGGGCTTCAAAACAATAGCCCAATAATATTTATTCTTTCTTGGGCTCGTCTTAAAATCGTAAACTTTTATTCCAATCACGAACGTATAAATGAAAATTTGACAACAAAATAATCAAGAACAAGAGTTTGGTAATAGAAACATGTCTAGAATACAAAGGGAATAAGAGCTTTGACATGCTTAGGGAAGTCATCAAACTTGGAAAGATACCATCTTCTCGTAGCATAGCTCCGACCAATGAGATAGAAAGTTGTTCCCATGGCGAAAGAAAACGAGTAAATGGTCTGAGAAACCATAAAGAAGCTCCAAAACACAATGATCTCGAACAGGTAATGAGGGCATATGACTGTATTAAACAGACCTCCTTTTGGTATCTTGTACACTTTCTTCCCACCTTCTTCGTTCCTCAGCTTAGCTAGAAGAACATGGTGATAGAGATTCCCAACGATTCCCACAACAAACATGACAACCCCGAGGAGTTTCAGATCGAAATGTGGCTCGGTTAGTCCAAGTGCGAAGCTCTGGCTGTATAGCATCAAGACCGTGGAGGAGAAGTAGCTGCTGGTTATGAGGAAAGCTGAGTCTACAGCCATCTCTCCGCTGTACTTGTGAATGAACATAACCTGTTCGATGAAATGCGTTAGAGAGAGGAAACTTTAAAATGATGAGTATAAACTGTTCGACGAAATGCCTGAGAGAGGGAGAGGGGTTTACCTCGAAGATTCTTTTGAGGAAATGGAGGGCAAGTGCGGATTTGAGGAGAAGGAATCTGAGGTCATCGGAAGGTAAGACGAAGAAGGACGCTGCGGCGGCTAGGAAGGCTGGTGTGTATAGCAAAAGCATTCCGATTCGGCTGGAGAAGCTGCCGAATCGGTGCTTTTGTGGTTGTGGTGATGCTGATGATGATGATGATGCGAATTTGGAGTATTTGAGATGGTTTCCTCTCACTTCAGACCAACCGATCTGCGCAAGAGCGGCTAAACCCACGACGCTCATAGTATTGAGCAACATCGACGGAGGTGGTGGATACACGAAACTTGTCGCCATGTCCATTTTTCTTTTGTTCTTTGTAAGAAGACGAAGCTGTTTCTGGAAATTGAATGATTAATGTCGTCTCGAACTTTCTTGTATTTATAGCGACAATTTTTTTATTATGTTTTAAATGATAAATATTCCCAAGGAGACACGGACACGTAACCAGATGCAATTATTCAGATATGGTATGATTTAGAGCAGCATTATTGCAGTATGTAAAACGGTTTCTTAGGCAAAAAGGTGTGTGTGGGCTCCACCAATATTTTAAAAACGGTGACAGAAGACGTGAGTTGAGGATCGCTTCAGATGGGTTTTGTGCACTGTTTGCGGGTCCCACCGACACGTGGCGGCCCGCAATTGGTGCGATTTTAATTTTTTTTTTTTAAATCAGATAAAGCAAAAATAAAAAAGTTTTAGAAACCCAAAAAGGGGTTCAGTGGATAATCATGCTCTTAGCTGTCGTTTTCTTTTGGTCAACTCTTTGATTTTATTTACGTAACAAACAAACGATCGTGGAAACATATAAAGTTGTGGGTGGTGGTAAGTCTTGACTTTGAATCCTTGTGTGAACACATCTCATCTACCGTGAGTATGTATCGTATCCATTTGTAGTTGCTTTTACAGCCTTCACGCTGTTTCGCGTAGCAACATATATAAACTTGCGTGTTATCCTATTGATCGGTCGGTAGTGTGCATACAGAAGTGCAAAATAATAATAACAATCAATATCAAAATTTGTAGTTCACACTTCAGAATAAAGTTAAAACGCCAATGTATGTATACCAATATCGAAATAATAAGTATGCTAAATGTAAATAATTTAATCCATCAAACGAAAAAAAAGCTAAAGAATTTGTAGGTATACTATATTTATCCTTTTTTTAACTACCTCCTATTTATCCTAAGATCAAACATAATCGATATTTGTAACAGTTGAGCAATGCATAGAATAATAAAATATTTCTAAAGGAAAGCTTCGATGTCTATCTCAACGAAAGAGCATGGATCAGTGATGTCAAAGTTGTTCAAAACCTGGAGCAATAAAAATAACAGACCGGTTTAAATCACAGACCAAACTGCTTGGTTTTGATTTATTTTCAATCAAAACAAAGATGAAGCCCGTATTACCTGAGGATGCACGATTCCAAAGTTACCAATATGTTTCCCTTTGTAAATAATGCTAGCTTGTCCAACAGGTAAAAACTCAGGTTCCTTTTCACAGATTAGAGCAAAAAAATAGTTTTGAGTGTTTGCGTTTGGTAATGAAAGACAAAATGTAACTCGCAGAAAAGAAGCTTACTTCAGAGCGGTTTATATGGTACCCGGTCTTGTCACCGTTTGGCAAAAATGGGACTCCCATAACTTCCATGATTCTATCCACGAGACCATGTACAAGCTGAATAATACAGATTTTTTTAGTATCATTCATGGCCAAGAAGATGAATTGGGAAAAGAGAGGAAATAAAATCAACATACCTCAAATCCAGAAGTAGCACCACAGTATAGTGCAGCGAGATGGCGGCGATTGGATGCACCAAGGTCTTTTGTTTCATCCAATAAGGTCACATCACTTATCTCAAAAATCTTGAAACAACAAAAAAGAAAACAAGTTTTGATTCAAGAGAACTCAGATTCAGCTGACATATTTCATATTTGGAGAAAGTAAGGTAAATCGAATCTAACTCTTAAGTACGGTAAATAAAATTTCTTACATAACACGCCTATACAATTACAGATACAAACCATTCCCCCAAAAAAAACTCTATATTATACAACAACAAAAAGGAACAAGAGTCCTTCAAGATTCAAGAAACAAAAACATGTTCTTCTTCTTCTTCTTAAGATTTCATCTAGGACCAGAGAGCTCCATTGCTTGCGCAAGTAAAGTAGAGTCATCAGTAAGATCAGAGTATCTATCTGAAGATGACATCAACTCATTTACCCTGTTGCTATATTTTGAACCACTATCTGATCTCTGAGAAGCTTCCCATCTCTCAGCAAGTCCATCACCTTCCAGCATTCTAACAACTTCAGACATTTTCGGTCTATGTCCAGGCAGATACTGTGTGCACAACAAAGCCACTCTCACCATTTCTTCCAACTCAATCTCATCATAGCTCTTATTCTTCAGCAACTGTTTATCCACAAGCACCTCAAGATTCTTCTCTTGATGTATCTTTTTCACCCACTCAAGCATTGCGCCTTTCTGGTTAGCCGCTTTACCAAACTCAAGAGCTCTTTGGCCTGTTACAAGCTCAAGGAGAAGAATCCCAAACCCGAAAACATCAGTTTTCTCAGAGGACTGACCAGTTGAGAGATACTCAGGAGCTATGTGACCAACCGTGCCTCTCACGGCAGTTGTGACATGAGAATCTTGGTGATCCAAGAGCTTAGCCAAACCAAAGTCACCGACCACAGCTTCACAGTAGTCATCAAGAAGTATATTAGCTGCTTTGACATCACGGTGGATAATCTTGGGATCACATTGCTCATGGAGATACACAAGCCCTCTTGCAGCTCCTATAGCTATCTTCTTCCTAATGCTCCAATCAAGAACTGGTTTGGCTTTCATTCTAGATGCAACACTTCCATTAGACATGTAAGGATAAACAAGAAGCTTCTCAGCTTGCGTGATGCAGAAGCCATAGAGTCTTAAGAGGTTTCTGTGAACAGCTAAACTGATCATTTCGACTTCTGTCTGAAACTGAATCTCTCCTCCTAATGCATTTCCATCTTTAAGCCTTTTCACCGCAACCACGGTGTTGTCTCCAAGTATACCTTTGTATACATTCCCATAGCCACCTTTCCCCAATAAGTTCTTACTGCTAAAGTTATTCGTCGCAATCTGAAGCTCCCTGAAGCCGAACCTCCTCAGGTTTCCAAGTGAAACTTCCTCATGATAATGCCCATCTGATGAAAACATTATTAATGAACTTTGTTACAAATGATTCTTGTAAGAGTGTTTGTTGCATGCAAGTAAGAAAAACATAAGTATCAAACCTTTAACATCAAAGAATGTGTTCTGGTTGTTTCTTTGTCTCCACCAGAGAAACAGCCCAACAGCTATGAAGATCATTGATACAGTCCCAACGCTAGCTCCTACGGCTATTGCCATTTTGTGGTTCTTAGATCTACCGGTGTATAAAGGAGCTTAAAAAGAGAAAGTAATGTTGGTTAGGTATCATCAAAGATCAGCATATATAAAGCTTACTTCAAGTAGCTAGTTAGTTAGTTACCTCCAGTATCATTCAAGTTCATGGACATTGGTATCAATGTAGTTCCATTGCAGTCTGGTTCCTTACCCGTAGGACATATCAGTGGGTTCCCAACGATGCTGTAAATCAAAAGGACTATTAATGCTGAACAAAGCTATAGAGAGAGAGTGAGACATAGAGAAAGAATCAATCACCTAAAGGTCTTTGCAGCAAATCTTGGGACTGGAGCACTAAGATTGTTGTATGATAAATCACTGGGGAAAAAAATAAAACAGATCAAATCTTAAGTCTCTATTTATGACATGGTTACTCGTTAATGTGAACTGAAGATTAATTTAGCTTACAGTAAGGCGAGCTGAGTCATATTGGATAGTGACAGAGGAATAACTCCGGAGAGAGAGTTGTTGTTAAGTCTCCTGATGATACACAATATGACATATTAAGATCATATTGTGTTTAAGAGATATATGAACAACGTTTCTTCTGTTCTTACATGTATTGCAAGCTTCGAAGATAGCCTAGTGAAAAAGGAACTTCACCGAGGAAGAAGTTATCAGAGAGATCAAGAGTCTCAAGCCTTGTAAGCCGACCAAACTCAGAAGGTATTTTTCCTGTTATGTTGTTGTTCTGTAACAGCCTGCAAGAAAAAAAAAACCATCAAGAACACACACACACAAAAACTTTTATTAAGCATAAGTAATTAAGTACTCACACTATCCGAAGATTTGTTAAGTTGGTAATGCTTGGAGATAGTGTACCAGATAAGTTCTGACTAGGTGTGCCCCTGTAATAAAATTCAAGTAATACATGAACTTGCTCACTGATATAATAAATGAATTATTAATGTAAAATTTGAAACTCACAAGCCAATGACAAAGTTTTCTGAAGAACAAGTGACCATTGTCCAACTACAAGGATCGACAGCATCTCTATCCCAGCTATCAAGAACACCATGAGGGTCATGTAATGAAGCTTTTATGTCCATCAAAGCTTGCACTAGAGAAAAATTTCATTTGCCATATTAGTTTGGATCAAGAACGACAAAAGGGAGGAGAGAAAAAAAAACTAGAAAACTGGAAATTTTGTTGCTAAGAAGTGAGACTAAGTTACCTTCAAAGTTAACTCCATTAGAAGAAAGCAAACCGTTTACAGATGTGAGAAGGTATAAAAATCCCAAGAGATAAACCAAGGATCTTCTCATCATCATAACTATAGTACTGCTCCTCATTGTTGAAACAGAGAGAAAGGAATGAGCAGAAAACAAGACTCAGTTTCCAGATAATTTGGTTTCTGATGGATAGAGACTTGAGAGAGAAAGAGAAAAATAGATTGGAAGAATCAAAACACCAAATCTTTATATTTTTTCTTTTAGATTGCTTACTATGGCAGAAGAACCCACTTCACCAAAAAGCATAATCTTTATTGAAAAGAATTATTATTTTATGTGTCAGAAATGAAAAAAATAAGGAAAAGATATACAAGATTCATTGGTAGTCTAAAGTGAAGTTCATAGCATGCCTGTCGATAAAGCTTGTGTGTGGGGGGAGACCGTTAAAAAGGTAATAAAATTATGTGAAAGATGTAAAAGAATATTAATATTTGCCCATATTCTTTGTAATGGACAAGGATAGTTAGTAGAGCAAATCTAATCTGAATACAAATATCAAAAAGAGTAAAGCAGGAAATTATAATATTGTTCTTTTGCTCGCTGCCACTCTGTCATGTTTTTGTCTATCAGTCTTATGGTTTCTTGTTTTGTTTTAAAATACTTATCTCACATTCTTTTAAATTTATTTCACATATATTTAGAGTATTTAATTTATTTTTATACAGTATATAAATTTCATGAAAAAAGTTAAGTGGGTTTCAAAGGAATTGTTAAAACAAAAAAAACACCGATGACTGTCATGTTTACATCGCTTGGCCATGCATAGCTAAACTATATAAATATGTATATTATCTATGGACATACATTATATGTTTACCTCAGTATATAGTAATATTTTTAGATGTAGTCGAACTTTAAGGTTAATATGCTTTGAGAATGTGAGAACTTCGATGAGAGGAGTATATTGAAAAAGAAGATGAAACTAGGCTCAAGAAATTTTATACTGCTTGTTGATTTTGTTGCCCACTCAATTTTCAGCATCTTTGTCTTCTCGATGTGTGGAGATACGAAGTAATCAAACATCTTAAATATATTGTTGGCCAAAATTCAATACGTTGTAATTTTATTGCATACATATTTCTTTGTAGTGCGACAACCGTTAGTATAATACCGTTTCACAACGTAAGTAGTTTAGGCTAAAAGTAGTAATATTAATAAAGTTGCTACCTTTTAAAAAGTAGTGTTTAAATAATAAATTAAAAAATTATAAAAAGATTATACTATTTGATCGGCCACATTATAACCAGAAAATATAAAAATTACCAAAATATGTAAAATTATCGACCGTTCGAAACAAATTTTTTCTTAAAACTAATTAAAATATGGGACATAAGGAGTAGTATTCATCCTAGCACACGCTCGTTTAGACTTTTTTTAGCGTCGGAAACTAATTTAAGATTTATAACTAATTGTTACTAAATAAGAGTAAAGGAGACCTACATTGATAAACTAATACTAACAATGAATTTTCTATGTACATTCAATTTCCAGTTCTTTGCTAGGTTTTCTTTTATTTGTGTGGAGCCTTGGCCTTTTTTGAAAAGAAATATATTCGATAAATCCCACTATAAGACCTAACGATCATATAGTATATATATATGATAGATATAAACTAAGATAACCCAGAATCCAAGTACAAGACATTAAAATTTTAACCCTACATTGTCCAATCTATTTGTCGTTTTCACTAGGTTTTGTCTATGTGTGAGTTGGCAAAGTTGTATTATGACAAGCATTTGCATTTTTTGAAAATATATAGACAACTCTATATGGGGTTAAATAAAATTATTTATTTTAGTCTGTTAGAATTATTACAGATATTTGTTCTGATGTTATGTGATAGTTATCGTGAAAATAGATCATCGATCCATTTTTTTCTTTAAAATATAAATCTTTCGAGGATTAGTTAGTTTGATTCAAATAAACAATACTAATAAATGACTCCTAATAAATAGAGCTGAATATAAACTCTTTGTTTTTAAGTTTTCATGATGTCGATAAGTTTAAGAAATCCCAACACCTATAAAGTTTATTTTGTAATATACGTTGACAAAAAATGTTGTTCGATTAGTGAAGTGTCTTTATTTATTTTTATTTTATTTTAAATAATGTCGCACACATTTAAACGATTTTCCAACGTGCTGTACATTTAAATATAACATTCTTACATCATGGTTATCTTCATCAAAACGTACCGCGACCTAACCAAAGAGAAAGAAACAAAACAAAAAGATTCTAAATTTGTGGTGAACAATATACTGTATCATTTTCTGTTCAAGAATTACTTTCCCAAGCATCAAGAATTAGTCAAGGTTTTATAGTTTGGTCCACGTGACTCGGTTTCTTAAAACTCGATTTATGAGACAATCATTAATGTTTAATGCTTTTCTGGTCGATTTGACGTTTGATGGAAAATGGGTTCTGTGAATTTCAGAGGAAACAAAAGTAAAAAACATAAATACTGTATAAGATTACAAAACATGACAAGAAAGATTGTGCAGAATGCAGATAGAGAAATATGATTCCCAACTTGAGTCCTATGCCTGCGGTGGTGGAGCTATACTGTCACAGCTTCAATAATGTTAAGTGAATAGTGTATGGTGACATTATATGAGATGATTGGCCGTCGTATTATTTGAACATACGATTTGCTTCTATTTTTTTGTGATTTGTATTACGACAATTTACAGGTATTATAAATTTGATACAGAAAATTTGCTATTTACAACAAAAAGATATACGCAATTGTCACATTTCCATTGGTTTAAACTTCAAAGTAGAGACTGAGTTTTACTATACATTTTCTTTGTGATTACTGAAAAGTATCATAAATGAGTCAAGAATTCATATTAAGAAGAAATAATTAAAATGGATATACGTACGTCTGGCTAGATCAAGATGTGGTACATAAAAAAAACATATAGATAATTAGTTTATTTAGGGGTTTTACAGCCATTACATTGCATATTTACGGTTGACAGTGTAATATATATACTACACACCCAATGGCAATGACCCAATTGTCTAATACTTTGTTCTTTACTCCCTAGAGTTTTGTATTTGTCTTTTTAGCTCACCTAATTGTCATCAAGTTCCAAGTAAAATAATGTGGTTTTTATTAATAAAGTATGTAAACTTGATTTACGCTTAAAGTAATAGCTTTAATCATATAAAATGATATACTAACATGTGTGTAATAAGATTTCAAAATGCGTTAATGAAAACGTAGACGGAGTAAGTCTATATAACCATGCAAAGTAAACTTAATAATCGCTGAGTTGTGTTGCATATTGATAAGCTAAAAGATGATGATACTGTTATTATCCTTACAAGTATACAACAACAAACAAATTATAATCATATTGTTTCTTAGAACCGTTGAAATCATGAAAATTTGAAATTAGTTATGTTCTATTTGGATAAATTTATCCATAATTGTAAATAGAATGATTATAAACAAGTGAGTGACAAAAAAATAGAAAGAAAGAAAGAATGACTATAACCATGTCTTTGTTAAATACTGAACAAACGGTTTCAGGACCAAAGCTTACTCTTGATCTTATTGAACAAGGCTCTTAAATAGCCAAAGCAAAACAACTGCACCTCCTTATCATACGGAGGATTTTCTACAACAAGAAACAGAACTGAACGTGTCCTTAGTAACAACTAAGCAACAACTCCTACAAAAGTGGAGCCATTATTAAACGACAAAGACTTAATCAACTAACAAATTCCTTCCCTAAACTGTTTGCTGCAAGCAAGAGCAGTTTACTTCGGTGCTTCAACCAACCCGAGCATCTTCCTTAGCTTCACGAACGTCTCCAACTTCAGTGGCTTAGTCATAATGTCTGCCAATTGATCTTGTGTGCCACAGTGTATCAACTTCACTTTGCCTTCTCCAGTCAGCTCCCTTAAGTAATGAAAACGAACCTCAATGTGTTTGCTACGACCGTGATGAATCGGATTCTTTGAAAGTTGAATGGTTGAACTGTTGTCGCACTTGATTGTGATGCACTCTTCAAGACTCTCTCCAATTTTGTCAAGCACTCTAGCCATCCAAACTCCTTGAGTTGCGCATGATACAGCTGCTATGTATTCAGCCTCCGTGGTAGATAGTGCAACGATTGACTGCTTCTTTGAACTCCATGACACTGCTCCTCCAGCTAACATGAACACATACCCTGATGTACTCTTACGATCATCCAAGTCTCCCGCGTAATCGCTGTCCGTATAAGCATGAAACCCTTTGTTTCCCCCACGCTTGTACATAATGCCAAGCTCTGTAGTGCCTTTCACGTACCTTAAAACTCGTTTCAGAACTTGAAAGTGAGCTTCTGTAGGATTCTCCATGTAACGACTTGCTAAGCACACCACAAAAGTCAAGTCTGGTCGTGTGACAGTGAGGTACATCAGGCTCCCAATCATCTGCTTGTAGAGAGTCGTGTCAAGAACTGCTCCGCCTCCTTTCTTAGAAAGTTTAACCCCTGGAACGATGGGGTTGTTTACTCCATTGCACGTACTCATCTCGAACCTCTCTAAGACTTCTTTGGCAAACTTCCTTTGACAGATATAGATCCCCTCTTCTCTTTGTAGTATCTCAACACCCAGAAAGTACCTCATTTTGCCAAGATCAGTCATGTCAAAGTTTCTCTTCATTGATTCCTTGAAGTTGTTGATCATCTTCTCGCAATTTCCTGTAAAGATCAGGTCATCAACATAGAGACTTACAATGAGGATTTGACCTTGCTTCTCTGTTTTGACAAATAAAGTGTGCTCTGATTCATTCTTCTCAAATCCTTCCCTGATGAAGTAACTCTCTATCTTGCTGAACCAAGCCCTTGGAGCTTGTTTTAATCCATAGAGGGCTTTTCTCAGCTTGTAAACCTTTCCTTCATTTCCTCTCTTCATGAAACCTTGAGGTTGATCAATGAACACAGTCTCTTCCAATTCTCCATGTAGGAATGCGCTTTTGACGTCAAGTTGATAAATGCTCCAGTTTTGATAGGCTGCGACTGCAATGATCATCCGAATAGTGTCCCACCTTGCAACCGGTGCATAAACCTCATTGTAGTCAACCCCAAACTTCTGTGCATATCCCTTTGCAACCAACCTTGCCTTGTGCTTGTCTATCTCTCCATGTTCGTTGTACTTCGTCTTGAAGACCCACTTAACCCCAATGATGTTTGTGTCTTCAGGTTGATCAACAAGCTCCCATGTCTGATTCTTCTCAATTGAGTTTATCTCAGCTCTCATGGCTTCTCTCCATATCCCATATGCTACTGCTTCATCAAACGTTGTAGGATCTCCAACTGCAGTGACAACTTGGAACGCCATTGTATCGCCAATGAAGTGAGCCATGGCTTCTTCCTCTGAGATTAAACCACACTCATAATCTTGCAGGTAAGCAGGGCGCCTTACGTCTCGTCTGTTTCTGACAACTTGTTCTTCATCAACTTCATCAACGGCACCATCATCTTCTTCATTACCAGAGTCAGCTGCAGCTGCTGGAACCGCTTCTTCATTGTGTTCGTTTGCCATTACTTCTTCCTCCAAGAACTCTTCTTCTCCATCTTCATTATTCTCCCAAACAAGCACTTCTGTATTTGCACCATCTTCATCGTTCCTTCCCCAATCCCAATTCTTGGATTCTTCAAAAACAACATCTCTGCTCACCAGAATTTTCTTTGAAGTGGGATTGTACATACGGTAAGCCTTTGATTCTTCACTGAAGCCTAAGAAGATGCACTTACAGCTCTTGTTATCTAGCTTGGTTCTCTTTGCTTCAGGTATGTGAACGTGTCCAATGCATCCAAACACTTTGAAGTGTTTCACATCTGGCTTAAACCCATTCCATGCTTCTTCAGGTGTTTGATTTTCCAAGGCTGTAGTGGGACTGCGATTCAGAACATACGTTATCCATCTGACTCCTTCAGCCCAAAACTCTTTCGGCATCTTCTTCTCAGTAAGCGTGCTTCTAACCAAGTTCATGATTGTTTGGTTTCTTCTTTCGGCCACTCCGTTTTGTTGGGGAGTATAGCCTGCAGTGAGTTGTCGCTTGATCCCATTTGTTCTGCAGAATTCATCAAACTCTTTGGAACAGAACTCCCCTCCTCTATCTGTCCTGAGACAACACACAGCTACGCCAGATTCCTTCTCCACACTAGCTTTGAAATCTTTAAACGTTCCAAAGGCTTCTGACTTCTCTGCGATGATGTAACTCCACATCTTCCTACTATGATCATCGATGAAGGTAAGGATATACCTCTTGCGGCCAATTGATGCGGGAGTTATCGGTCCACAAATGTCAGAATGGATCAGTTGCAGGTTCCTTGAAGCTCTCCATGAGCTCTTCTTTGGAAAGGATCCTCTCTTTTGTTTTCCCACCAAACAGTTTTCACACACCTTCTTCGTTGCTTCAATGTGTGGGAGACCTCTCACCATCTTCTTTTGGCTTAACATGTGTAGGCTGCTGTAGCTTAGATGTCCAAACCTGCAGTGCCAGAGGTGTGCATCTCCTGTGGTTTCAGCTTGGAAACAAGAGTCTGTTCCTACCACTTGCGCTAGGATTATGAACATTCGGTTTGTACTCATTGCAGTCTCGATGATAAGTCCTCTTGCAGAGTGATAGATCTTACATACATTGTCTTGTATGAGGATTGCAAGACTCCTTTCTTGCAGCTGGCCTATGCTCAAGAGATTGTTGCTTAGCTCAGGAACATAGTAAACATCTTGTATGATCTGAATCATACCGCTCACTCTGATCTTTATACTACCCTTTCCTTGCACCACCATTCTAGCACCGTTTCCCAACTTCACAGAGTGTCGAAAGTTCTCGTCCATCTCGGAGAACCACTTCTTGTTACCGGTCATGTGGTTGCTGCAGCCACTGTCAAGGAACCACAAATCTTCCATCTTAGACCCGTTAAGCTCCACATGCGCCATGAGTAAAAGTTCTTCTTCTTCATTGAATTCAACGTAGTTCGCTTGCTTCTCTGCTTCTGGACATTCAAACTGATAATGTCCCAGCTTATGGCACTTGAAGCATTCGATCAGAGCTTTGTTAAATCCTTGTCTTCCTCGACCTCTGCCTCTGCCTCGGAATGTTCCTCCTCTTCCTCTTCCTCGAGTTCCACTCCAATCATTGAACTCTGAGGTCACCTTCAGGACGTTGTCATTACTGCTGGATCCTTTGGAGTGCTTCACTATGTTTTGCTCGTGACATAGCAATGAGCTTTGTAAAGCATCCACCGAAAGACTTTCTATGTCTTTGGACTCCTCGATAGAACAAACGATGTAGGTGAATTTTTCAGAGAGAGTACGTAGGATCTTCTCAACGATCTTGTTGTCTGGCATATCTTCTCCGACGTTCCTCATGTCCGTCGCTACCAGCAACACCCTTCCGAAATACTCAGTGATAGTCTCAGCTTCCTTCATCTCTAGAACCTCAAACTCTCTTCTCAGGCGTTGAAGCTGAGCTCGCTTCACACGCTCATTTCCCTGATATTTTGTTTTCAGAGAATCCCACATCTGCTTGGCGGTATCTTTCTGGATGATTGTCTTGAGGATGGATTTGTCAATTGCTTGGAACAGGTAATTCTTCACCTTCAGGTCTTTGAGTTTCTTCTCTGCAAGCTCCTGTCTTTGTGCTCCAGTGAGAATCACTCCTCTAGCTGGCTCAACGTAGCCTTCCTCTATCAGATCCCACCACTCCTTGGACCGTATGAGATTCTCCATCAGCATACTCCAATGTTCGAAATCTCCGTCGAACTTCGGTATCGTCGTCACCACCTTCATGTCTGAATCACCCGACATGTTTTCTCACTCTGTTTCTTCTGTAACACGTAAACTCACAACTCTCAGAAAGGAATTTTGCTCTGATACCAGATGTTAAATACTGAACAAACGGTTTCAGGACCAAAGCTTACTCTTGATCTTATTGAACAAGGCTCTTAAATAGCCAAAGCAAAACAACTGCACCTCCTTATCATACGGAGGATTTTCTACAACAAGAAACAGAACTGAACGTGTCCTTAGTAACAACTAAGCAACAACTCCTACAAAAGTGGAGCCATTATTAAACGACAAAGACTTAATCAACTAACAGTCTTGCCGGTCCATGAAAGTGAATCGTCGAAGCAACTTGCCATCATTTCCTTGTCTATGTGATTATTACACCAGATAATGCATTAAGCTTCAGTGTGTTGTTGATAACAAAAAAGGAAAAAAAAACAAATTGTTCAAAAAGTTGTGGCATCAAAGAAGATGGTACCTGGGGCTATACGATCATCGCTAGTCTATAGCTCATTCAAATAAAATGTGCAAAGAATTAAAATAAATAATTAGCATGATACATGCGTAAGTATTTGAGTTTACACTATCGGTCCCAAACAAGCAAAACTAAGCGTGCTTAGTGCTTACAGCATTTGATTCTTTCATCCTTTTTCTTGCTTTTCATTTTTTCTTTCCTGTTTTTCCTTTTTAGCTTTTTTTATCCGGGAAAGTGATAGAAACCTTGTCTCCTCGTTGAAATGTGATACCTTCTTTTTTATTTATATTTCTTTTAACAAAAAAATAAAAGAACAGAAGAATCTCAGCCTTTGCTTCAAAAACAAGAAATTCACCGATGGATCCAAAGGCTTGAAACGGTCCCCTTTTCAAAATAGCAACTAATCATAGTGAAATGATGACACATCTCTCTCTTTCTTTCTTTCTTCCACTCTTTTGTCTCATTTCTTGTAATAACATCAATCAAACCTTGTCTTATTCTTTTTTCTTGCAACGTCTCTCTCTCGCCTATCTGTTCCTCCTCGTTCAGTCCTTTTACTTCTCCACACTCTCTGCATAAAAAAATCAAAAAGACTTTGCAGAGATGATGCTATCGACAATGAGAATGAAGACGGTGCAAGTTTTGAAACATTTACATATGAATATCAAGATTGTGATCGATCTACGAGAACAAAAGAATTCGATATAGAACGCGACAAGGCCAGCACTACATTCGAATGTTGCTGTGGTCCTGTTTATCTATCAATAGTCAGAAAAGAACAAGGAATATGGAATCAGGGCATCAACTGAACTCATTCATCTCACAACTCTCTCCTCTCTCCTGTATGTCTATCTGAACGGCGATACCAAAGGCGATCGATACTCTCCGATCTCTCGTCGCGCTCGTCTCACCACTCTCTCGTCGCGCTCGTCTCACCACTCTTTCTGACCGATCTATTCTCCGACCCAAACTTCTCCGCCGATCTCTATCAAAAAGGTATGTCGATTTATCTCCTCCGCATGTGATTCTTGTTGATGTTTGTTGTGATTGCTTGATTCCGTGTGTAGATTATAAAAATTGGGAACTTGTAGTTTTCATTAATTACAGTAGATTATAAAAATTGGGATCTCCTCCGCATCCATTGTTATCTTTGATGTGTCATGAAGCTTCTTGTGTTAGTTGTGATGAAATGTTTACGGTTTACAGATGCGATGCTTGTTTCATTTGCGGATTGTTTCATTTGCCGTTTGTATCATTTGTTGTTAAATGTTAATGTTTTATGGCCGATGAACCTCTCTAGCTTCTTTTCCAGATTAGAGTAGTTGTTATTGTTTGATTTGACGATTGTAGGTTGTGGTTAGTTGTCGTTTCATGTCAGTGTAGTTGTTAATGCCCAATTAAAAATAGAATGCAACCAGATACTGTTTTTGTTTACAACGATGACGAGAATGGCTGTTCTGATTTGCTGTGATGCATTGTGATGTCTGAAAGTATAACCAAATGAAACTTTTAATTAAATGTAAATGTAACCGATAGTTTTAGCTTTGTAGGTGTTAGATGGGTAATAACTCATGATTAGACTTTGGTAGATAATTGTTAGGTGATTCTCACTTATTACTTGTTACCATTTCAACCATAAAATCCCATCCTCTTCTTCCTTTCCTCTTCGCTTAACTCCATACTCTTCTTTCTCTCCTCTTTGCTTAACCTTGTGCCATGGATCCAAGGAATCCTGATATGGATTCAACGAATCCATATAGCCAATATCGTAGTTATGTAGGGCTTCTTAATAGTCAAGGAGAAAATAACATTCCCCATCAAAACTTTCGATATGAAAGTACTCCCTCTAGTGTGAACTTTGGAGAACCCGATATCCCTCCTTTCAGCTCCCAACAATCTCAGGCTCCAGCTGTGAGTGAAGACACACCCGCGGGCCGTCGGGAGAGAAAGAAGTGGACCCCTGCGGATGATGAGGTACTAATAAGCGCCTGGCTGAACACGTCTAAAGACGCCGTTGTTGGAAACGACCAGAAGTTTGGCACCTTCTGGAAACGAGTAGAAGCTTACTACGCAGCAAGTCCTCATGCGTTAGAGGGTCGCGGTGGGAGCTCTCATAACAATTGTAAGCAGAGGTGGTCAAAGATCAATGACCAGACGAACAAGTTCTGCGGAGCATACGCTGCTGCAGAGAGACAAATCACCAGCGGCCAGAATGACAACGACGTCCTAAAGGTGGCTCATGACATCTACTACTCGGACCAGAAATCAAAGTTTACCTTAGAGCATGCTTGGTGTATCTTGAGGCATGAACAAAAGTGGTTAAGCCTCAACAGTCCTAAGACTACTGCTTCTGGTAAGAGAAAAACAACTGAGCTGAGATTGATGCGGCGCGATGTCACTACCCACCGCAGCCTGAAGTTGAGTTTGGCTTCCCGAAGGAATGTTACTGCGGTGGCGACCCTCTCCTAGCCACATCCCACACAAGAAATGATCCAGGGCGCAGGTACTACACCTGTGAAAACGTCGACGACGGAGACTGCCATGTCTGGAAGTGGTGGGATGTGGCGGCTACGGAGGAGATCAGAGCCATATCGACACAGTGTAGCCAGCTCTGTGATAAGGTAGATTATCTAGCGTTTCTGAGTGATTACGAGACGCATCTTAACCAGGTAAAGCTACTGCATAAAGAGACAAAGCATAGGTTGGTTAGGCTAGAGAGAATTGGACAAGGCTTTGAACTCGTTGTAGGTGTTCTCATTGTTATGTTAGTGATAATATGCGTGGTCCTAATGTTTAAGTAACCGCATCACTTGTTTGGAGGCTTTGTTGTGAACCATGTATCGTATGTGTCTAAGTAGAATCTGAACGTGTATGTGACCTCTTATGTTGGAGGCTTTGTTGTGAAACTCTTATGTTTAACGGCTTTTTTTTGAACTCTTTAGTATGACATGTTGTAAACTCTTATGTTAAACGGCTTATGTTTTATAACCGCAGCACTTGTTTAAAGTGCACATGTAAAACGATTACAACCAATTATCACATGTCTTTGTTTGTTTCTGCAACAACAAAACAATTTAGACTCACAAGATGAACAAGAAGCATCACGGGTGTTACCAACCATATCACGGGTGTTACGAACCATCAAACTTGGTTGCACTCATCTCCTCATTCTATAAAAGCACGCATGCGGTCTGTTTAGAAATACACACAAATCCCCCTTCTTCTACTCTTACTTCAATCACCATTTCTATTTTCCACCTTTATCTTATATGGCATCTTCATCTCGTTATCATTATCACTACCATGTAGATGACGATGCAGATTTAGACGCCCCGTTAGAAGAATTTTTAAACAACTACAATCCTTTTCCAGAACCAAAAGAAAGAAAAAAACGTGTTTTTATCGAAAGGAACCGAGAAGAAGGCGACAAGCAGCTCTGGAATGATTATTTTAGCGAAACTCCAACATATCCACACAATATATTTCGTCGCCAGTTTCGAATGAACAAGTCATTGTTCTTGACTATTGTCCATCGGCTCTCTACAGAAATTGAGTATTTTCAAGCTAAAGAAGATGCAGTTGGACGGAAAAGTCTATCTCCGCTACAGAAATGTACTGCAGCAATTCGTCAATTGGCTTATGGTGGTGGAGCTGATATAGTTGACGAATATGTACGACTTGGTGAAACAACAGCTAGTAAATGTTTGCACCTTTTTACCGCTGGAATAATCCAGTTGTTTGGAGATCATTATCTCAGGCGTCCCACAGAGGAGGATCTTCAAAGACTACTCAACAAAGGAGAAGAACGTGGATTTCCCGGGATGGTGGGAAGCATCGATTGTATGCATTGGGAGTGGAAGAATTGCCCCACCGCTTGGAAAGGAATGTATTCAAGGGGAACCGGAAAACCAACAATTGTGTTGGAGGCGGTTGCTTCATATGACCTCTGGATATGGCACGCATTCTTTGGAGCTCCAGGTACTATGAACGATCTTAATATTCTTGATCGATCACCAGTTTTTGATGACATTATTAACGGGATGGCTCCGGAAGTAAATTTCTATGTCAACGGAACCGAGTACAATTTGGCCTACTATCTGGCGGTGGTATTTATCCAAAATGGGCGACTTTTATTCAATCTATCCCACTACCACAGGGTGAAAAAAATTCTTTATTTGCTAAAACCCAAGAATCCGTTAGAAAAGATGTTGAGCGTGCATTTGGGGTCCTGCAAGCTAGGTTCGCCGTTGTTAGAAATCCATCTAATTTATGGAGTAAAAACAAAATTTCAAATATTATGAAAGCATGTCTCATACTTCATAATATGATTGTTGAGGATGAACGAGATGCAGACACGGTTGAAGAATTTCGAGATGAGGATCTTAGGGCAACCGTCAAAAAGTCTACAAAACACGGCAATATAATCGGTCGTCGCAAAGAAGTTCGCAATCCACAAATCCATCACCAATTAAAAGAAGATTTGGTCGAACATATATGGGAAAAATTTGGACATTTTCAAAATTAAGTTTTTAAAAATTCAATAATATGTATGTTTTTTTTCGGATTTTGTAATTTTTTTTTTGTTTTGCTAGTTTGTACTGTTTAAGTTTTTTATAATTCAATATAATGTTTAATATTTATTTAAAACTAATCAATTATTAAATAAAAATATTACTAAGAAACAACTTTAAGTCCTACCAATAAACTCCTCTTTTACCTATGTTTCTTGCCTTTGTATCTTAAGGGAACAATATTAATAAAAAACCCTTAGGACTTCAAAATAAGGACTAGCAATGGGGTTGCCCTAACCTTTGGGTCTCATATGCTCTGCTGAATTAGTTTTGGTATCTAAATATCTCAGAGGCCCATGAAGTTGTATGACAAAATGAAGCTTCATTTCGGTTTTGCCACATCATTTACTTCTCAAGTTCCAACTCAACTAAATAGAGTTAATGAGACTTCTATAAGTTAGATGTGTGGATATTTTAAAAAAAATTATTATAGTTTTTTTTTTTTTTTGGAAAACCTCACTTATTAGATCCTAGCAATGAGCCTGCTCTTACCATCGCCTAAGTCCTCAGGCTGATTGCTATTGGACTTGCTCTTCTTCTCTTGTCTATTTTTATGACATGCAATTCTATAGTGAATTATTGTGAAAGAAAACACTCGCGTTTAGTTGTTTTACATTCACTATGCATTTGACAAAACAAGTTATACAATTATACAAACACGTATCAAACACTGAGAGAGAAAGAGAAAATCAGACAAACCACCGACACATACAAGTTTGCAGACTCTCTTACAAAAGACATGTTGATAGACCACGCCAATATCATGAATTAAACAAAGTTATAAAATTATAGTATAGGTTAATAAATAAGCATTCACATTTGAAAGAAAGCACGTTGATTGTTCGGTTTGAATAACGTATACGACTTTACAATACTATGTTGTTTCACTGCGTAAGTATAACCGTTGCAGTTTGTCCCATCCCATGCACCTTTAGTCTCCTTCATTCACTAATCACTATTATATTAGTAACTTTAATACTTACTGATTTAAGTGAGAAACAAAATGTCTTGTAAAATTATGTGATTGGATAATTAAGACATTATATAGAATGTATAAAATCACGAAAATAGCCATAATAATGGTAGATATTTCATAATATTTGATCATACGAATTCACATAGACCAGACACACTTACTGGGTTAAGGAAGAAATTAAACAAACACATATGAGACATTTATTGGACATTTATTGGACAAAACGAAACAAAAAAAAAGCTTAGGCTCCCTCTTCCTTCTCGTCCTCGCTAGTGCAGCTACTGTTGCTGCTCCACTCACACTTCAACGTAGATCTCGGAGAACCACAATACCTTCCCAGCTTCTCAAACCTCTGATACATCACCGTACCTCTCTCTTCACCTAGAGACTCCATAGTCGTCTCTCTACATCCATAATCGTCTAGCTCTACACATAGACCCTTGTAGTAACTCTTCTGTGCGATGCTAGAGTGTATCGCTACTGAGAATTGCTTTGGCTCAAAACATGTTAAAACCCTTGAGACTAGAAGGCTCAAGTCCATGGTTGTGAAATCATACCCCACTGCCTCAAAGCTAGCGTAGCTAAACCCGTCTTCAGGTGTCACATGGATAGTAGAGATAGCGCCACCTTCAACGCTGTTCATAGAGTAGCCGCATGGCTCAAACTCAAAGTCGCAGATTTGGGATTGAGGAAGTATCTTTCTGATGCCAGAGTTATCAGTCATGGAACTTGATTCGTTCTTGTAGAACACAGATGCCTTGTCTTTGTCCAAACCAGTCATACACATCTCTAACGTGTATACATTGCTCTTGTTGTTCTTCTTGGCACCAGAAGAAGCAGAGTACACGTGCCATTTCTTGGTTTCATCATCCTTTCCCATCAAGTAGGCGACACTGCTCAAACCTAGCTTGCTAAAGTGACCATCGAGGACAGAAACTTCTTCAGAGAAGTTACGGTGAGGGAAAGGCTGCCCTCCAGGGCAAAGGAAGCTTCCACGAGTGTACCTCATGGAGTCGACGTCAAGAGAGAGCTCTCCGGCTAACCTCAAGAGTGGTTCGATAGAGAGGAGGAGCTTTGTAGTTCCACAAGTTTTGATGATGATCTTGTAAGGGAAGATGAAGACGCTGGACTCGGAGAGGACGTAAGAGTCGAGCTGATCGTTGGAGAGATATGAAACGATGGTGCACTCAGCTGGTTGGAGGATCTCATCGATCTGAGACTTGGCTAGGGCACGGAGCCCTAACCCTTGCGTGTCGAGGAAGATACTTGGCTCAAAGAAGGTTACTTCAAGGCGCTTCTCGTAGCCTTCGAATCCTATTGTGGAGACTGACATTGTCTTCTCGCTTTGTTGTTGTGAGAGAACAATTTCTTGAAAGATATTAAAATCGGAAAGCAAGTTAATAAACTACGAGGACTATTCGAGTTGACTAGGATGGCCTCTTAGCGCACTGCAACAAAAAAAACATAGGTAGTAAGAATAAAAAAGGCTAATAGAAATGAAGAATGTAAGAAGAACGTGTTGGTGTAAGAAAAAAAACTAACGTTAGAGTAGACAGAAGATTTGAATTTCTTGATTCCACCAAAGGGACGAACGTCTTCAATGCTGTAACCGAGGGGAGCTTCGTAAAATAAGGAACTTTTAGACTTGTTATTACCAGCTTTCGATTCCATCATAATATCATTCACGCTCTTCTGTATTAGAAACAAACCAAAAGTAAAGGTAAGAGATAATAACCAGTATAAAGGTGGCGTGGCTAGAACATCATAATAAACACATAAACATTCAATGTTTCTTGCACACCAAACAAATGAGGGGTTTCGATGAAAGGTTATGATTTAACCAAACAACAAATGTTAAGACCGTCTAAACACATAAAACATCAATGTTTTTTGGACATCATAATAAACAAATAAAACATTCAATGTTTCATGCACATCAAGGAAATGGGTTTCCATGAAAGGTTTATTAAGATTCAGCTAAATAACAAATGTTGAGATCTGTTACGTACGTTTTCCAACAAATTCAGGTATCTCACTCACACGTTATCAGATCATTTCATTAGATCGACGTCACAACAAATGATTGCTAGCTAATACTGATGAGCAAATATATATAATACGCATGGCCGATCTAGAAAACACATATTAACACGAAATGCGTTCGTTGTAAAAGACTTACATGTATAGGAATGTTGATCACGATCTGAAGTTTTTATTCTCCTAATACCAGAAAACACTTTATCCAAAGATGTCAAACGATCGAAACCTGAAATGAAAACAAAGGCCAGATATATAATCAATCGATCAAAAAATTATATAATATCTCCAGAGAGAGCGAGAAAGATCATTAACTATATTGATCCAAGATGAAACAGATCTCTTAAGCTAGAAAAGCTAACCTGATTCAGAGAACTCGAAACCCTAGTTTGAAAATAAACGAGTTTGTGATATGTTGTTGTAAGATTACAAGGTGGAGGTGAGTTATTTATATAGTCTCCAGCCTAGATACATCGTGCGGCTATTAGGGCTCCGATATATTACGTATTCACACTCCCTCCCTTTTTAGCTTTTTACTAAAAGACCCCTTAATTTTTCTTTATGTGGTGTAAAATTGCAGGTGCGAGATTCGCGACTATTCTTGACCACGCAACTATAAAGAGCAACAAATCCTTTTATTAAAAAAATATCAGCTATTATTGTCAAGAAATCAATTTGTTTGATTTAAGATTTAAAAGGTTTTAATAAAACAAATCTACACGAATCCTGACCACCAAAAAATAACAGCTTTTGAAAGTAATTATCTAAAGTCAAACAAGAAATTTAAGGATTTTAAAACATTTAAGCCACAGAAGCTGCTGCCAAAGTGAAACAAATATACTATCCAATCATAAGACTACGTCTACTATCGGAGATGAAACGTGTAGTGTTTGAGACGAGACGTTAGGTTTCGTTACTCACAAGAAACGGACGTTCGGTTTCGTTACTCACAAGAAACAGACAAGGTGAGGAGAACGTGAGCTCCAATGTCACTAGGGATGTTAATATGGGTTTTGTTCTGTAGGGTTAGCCCAGCCCGCATCCATTTTTTTAACCCGAAGCCCGTTACATTTTATGTGGGTTAAAATAGGACCGTCTAATATAACACATGGGCTAACCCTAAAACCCTTTATTTTTTTTTATTTTTTTTATGAAAACAAATCACTGAAAGGCGTTGTTTTAATTTTTTTTTCTCCAGTTCTTCATCTTTCTTCGACGATTCCACATCGAGAGTTCCGCTTCATGTGATCTCATTTCTTCTCCAGTTCTCCATTGCCTGATTGTAATCCGGAGACACGATTTCGTCTCCAGTTCTCCAGTCATCGCCCTCATCTCTCGCGATCCTCTGTGTTGTGTCCGTCGAGCAATCTCTTCTTCTCCTTGACATCGGTGAAAAAATCGATATAGGGTTTGTGGGTTTGTTGAAATCGATCTACAGGGTTTGTGGGTCTGTTGAAATCGATCTCTAAGGTTTGATTATGTTTAGAGTTTGAGACTGATGTATATGTTTGAGTTTAGTCTTGTAGCAACGAGTGTTGTATGTTGATGTGTATGTTTGAGTTTAGTTGATGGAAGCTTTTTTTAGCTCTGTCTAACTGTTTTGTTATCTTTTATTACAGTATAGAGTTCACAGATTTGCTTATTTGATGCTGTTTGATTGCTTGTATGATGTTTGTTTGACAGCTTTACATGACTGCCATCTCTCTTGTTTTTGCAGAGTGGAGTCACGTAGCCAAGTTCTGAGCTTGGAGGATACATGTAATTGTAAAGTCTTCACGAGACTTGTAGTGAATTATATGAATAAAAATATTTAAACTTTGTTTTTTTTCTTCATATTTTGAATTTGGGGACAAAAATGAAAAACACTTTTTCTATTTATATAATAATATCTTGAGTTTTTACATATATCTTGTCTTGCATAAAAATTAATGGGCTAACCCTGTACCAGCCCTAACCCTGTAACTAAAACAGGGTTAAAATAGGGTTGGGTTAAAATAGGGTTGGGCTTATATTACACAAGAGAGGGTTAAGCCCTAACCCTGTAATTAACATCCCTAAATGTCACTATGTCATTGTCACAACTCACGAAAGAGAAAAATAGACGTAGGGTACATAATATCTGTTTCAATTACCTCGACTAAATGTCACTATGTCATTGTCACAACTCACGAAAGAGAAAAATAGACGTAGGGTACATAATATCTGTTTCAATTACCTCGACTAAGACTGTAAACCAAGCAACGAGTAACATATTTAAACCGGTTATGGTTCAATCTAATTGAACCGGTTGGTTAAATAGCATAAAACATTAGATGCACGGTTTCCAAAAAAAAAACTTAAAATAGAAAAGCGTTTTGGTGAGGTCAAGAGCATTAACTTGCTTCGGCTCGTCTCATGAGATTTCCCCAACTATCACCAAAGCTCCAAACTTGCGAAGGCTGCTCGATCCAAGGACCGTTCATGATGTTCAATATGCTACACGCTTCACTGTACTCAAGCTCAGGCAAGAGCTTTGGCGTCAGTAAGAAACACCTACACGAGAAAGACCACCACCACACACACATTGTTTCTTTACTTTTCAACACAAATTCCATAAACGAGACATCGATTAATGCAAGCACAAGACAACAGATCTCAAAACTTACTGTGGTGTGTTTGGTTGGCTTGCAGCTCTAACCAGTTGTTGAAACATCTTCCTCTCGTTTATAGGATCCATACCTGCAGAAGCCAATTGCACATTTTTAGAAACTTTTAGTAGACAGTTTCTTTTATAAAGGTTCACACTTTTTACCTTGATTAATCTCATCAACAACTCTGAAAGGACAGTTTGTGAGATCTTGAAGAGAGACGAGGTAGAGGATGGTTGACACAGAACGCTCTCCTCCAGACTGGTGGTGAGAGCTTAGAACCTGAAGCTGCCCAGATTCCCTGAACTTCACTTTGATATGTATCCCGTATTGATCAAAGTCAGTGTCACGCTCATCCAGCGAAACTTCTCCTGCAACAGCCATTTCTTGGAAGTTATGGCTGAAAGTTTCGTTTATCTGCGCAACAAGCCTTCTCAACGTTGGAAGCCATTTCTCCTTCAGAGATTCGATTTCTTTCAAGCATCTGCTCAAGTCTCTTTTATCAGCCTCGAGCTTTGTAGTAATAGTTTCTATCTGGCTCTGGCGATGTTCATACTCTTGGAGTATGTTCTGGTTTACAAAGAGGATCGAGTTGGCTTGAGTGAAATTGTCTTGTATAGCAGCTTCCAGCTCTTCTATCGTGGTTGGCATCTCCATGAACTCCTTTTTAAGCTGTGGCGTGATGATTGCGATAGCTTCTGCATCTCTCTTGGCAGCTGCTAGCTGTATTTGCTTTTCCTCAACCTCTTTCTTGCAATACTCAACGCTGAGGGATGCCTGATTCGCCGTCTTCTCGTATTGTTTGATGTTGATCTCTGAGTCTCTGATTTTTCTTTCCAACTCAATCAAAGCCATATGCTTCTCCGCGTAACTCCACTTATTAGCAGCGGCTTCCACGAGCAGCTTCTTGAGATTGATCGCGTATGCGTAGCGGTCAGCGTTTGCTCTGGAAGCCTGCTCGATCAGATTAGCGACTGAAGCATCCATGTCCTCTTCTTGCTCCAAGGATTCAAGCTTCTTCTTCCTTTGCTGGTAACGAGATTCCAACTCACGGCGTTTTTTCTTCTCCATATGCGAGACGTTGATAATCTCCTCCCTCTCTTTATGAAGCTTAGCTGCTTCTTCTTCCAACAGCCTTTGCTCTGTTTGAAGAGTCTTGCGAGTTTCTTCAATGGATGATATAGAGTCTTCTAGTTCCTCCTTTCTTGATCTCAGTTTCTCAAGCTCTCCAACGTCCATCCCACATAACAGAAGACGTGATGGATGTACAGAGTCTACACTTGCAGAGGAATGTCCACCGTACCTTGAGGAAGACCACCGGTAGTGATTGTCCGGTGTCCAAAAATCAGTGACACCCAGCTTAGATACTTCTTCAGCCCTCTGATCGGTAATCTTCGATCCAATGTATGAGTCATCCAGACTAAACTGGGAAGTTAAAACCTCCTTAACAGCGCCAGGAGCATCAAATATCTGATCAAGCCGAGAATGAAGCCCAAGAGAACGCATATGATCAGAGATATGAAAGGGAGCCGAGTGGTTGCCGCTATCTTTCACATAGTTTAGAACAGGAACATCAAAGCGTTTTAGATTCCTAACCAACAAATCTCTGTCCTCGGGATCCTGAGTGATAAAAGACTTCCAGATGTAATAAGAAATATGACCCTCCAAATAGCAAGCGTTCTCTCGATTTGGGACGTTAACCTCTAGCAAAACGGGACCATACACTTCCCTTTTAAAGTCATGACGATTCTGCTGCACCCATTGATACGCTTCATAGATCCTGTCAGCTCCAGAGCGAAGCAGCGCATTCAAGAGTTTGTTATTTGCGTTCTCCATCTCCTTCAGCTTATCTACACATTGCCGCAGGGTGTGTCTTTTCTGAGACAAGAGGGTCTCGTTGTCCGCCTTCTGATTCTTCTTCCGGTTAATGTTGTGATGCAGCTCTGTAACCTGAGACTTCAACTCTTCAAGTTTGGCTACAGGTTGCTCATATACAGGCAGGTCTTGGAGTTCTTTCTCCGCAGCGGCCAGATCCTCAGTAGCTTTCAGAATCCTCTCTTGGCGATGCTCTTCTTGTTTCTTCAGCTCCTCAAGCTCTTTGTACGTTGCCACTACACGTGCTTCCGCCTCATTTTCTTTCTCGAGCAAATCCGAACGCTTATACCCATTAGTCTCCAGAGCTTTCTTAACCTTTTTGCATTTCGACTCCATCTCTCCCCTCTCCTTCTTCTGCTTCTCAACAGGCTCCTTCACATTACTCAAACTCCTCGCAGCCTCATCCAATTTCTTCTCGGCTTCCTTCAACTTCTTCTTAGCAGCCTGGTACTCCGACTTCTTCTTATCATACCTCAGCCACGGCAGCTTCTTCTTCATCGAATCAACCTTCGTCAAAAGCAACTCCCTCTGCTTAACCCTCTCCACATCCTTCTCCTGCTCATCAACAAGAGCCTTAAGCTGAGTCAGCGTCTCCCCATTCTTCTCCACAGCTCTCTCAAGCTGCTTCAGCTCACGGCTCTTCTCAACAAGGTCACGGTGATGCACAGGCAACTGAGGATCACCAACAGCTTTCTCAGTCTCCTCCAAAAGCTGCACAGGCGTCAGCTTAGCAAACTCACAAACCCTATCTTGCGGCAGAAACTGCGTCAGATTATTAACCTGAATATTAAACTTCTGAATAACCTCAACAACCTCTCTCTTACTAACAGAGTTCCCATTAAACATCCACTCAGACTTGTTCCTCGTATCAATCTTCCGAAAAATCGTGAACTTCTCCTCACTAGTTTTCCCTCTGAGAGTTATCTTAACGTAACCAGAATCCTCCCCACGCTTAACGTAAGCGCCGACGCTAGTCGCTCTACCGAGAAGCTGAGGCTCCCCACCGAGGCAAAGCGCGATGGCGCAGACGAGGGAGCTTTTGCCTGACCCGTTAGGTCCAACGACGAGGTTTAAACGGGAACCAGGCTTGCAAACGAGGTGGTTGAAAGTCATGAAGTTGTGAAGCTCGATTTCGATAATGTTCCCAGGGAGAAAATCATCTTCTCCTCTGGAGATTTTGAGTCGCTTCGCGCGGCGTTCAGACATTGGTCAAGTCAGAGGTTAACCTGAAAAAAAAGGTTCAAACTTTAAAGAGTTAGGGTCGGAGAATGCAAAAGCTAACCCTAAAACCCCAAATTGAATAATCAAAAGCTATAGAATCTGATCAATTTTAGGAAAAAGTTTTAATTTCTAATATCAAAAATCGAATCACAAGAACTCATCAGTCTCTCTTCTCTCCAGCGTATAACCATGTGAATGACATTTAAGAGGAAAACGAACAAACAAACTGACCTGAAAGAGTGAAACCGATAGTCCAGAATCGTACCATAAGAAAGAAAAGAACCCTAGATTCTGTGAATCGCGATTCCCAAAGCTACAGTTTGTTTCGAGAGCTGAAAGTGGGAACGACGAGAAGCGAAAACCCGGGAAAAAATAAAAAAAGCACGAGACGATACTCTTTAGGTTAGGGCTTTTATCAAAACAAATCCGGTTCGATTAGTTTTTGACATTGAACCGGGTTTAATGATTTGATTATACCTGGTTATGGTTCAATCCACCCCGGTTCATGTATAAGATTCACTTCTTGCCTTTTTTTTTTCTTTTTTTTTTTACTAGTTCACTCTCCCTACTTCGATGATTCATTTACATTAATTTTTAATAATTAAGCAATTTTATACAAGTTGATTTAATATATTTAATTAAAAAATAGATAGAAAATGTATCTAAGATAATTAAATTTTATAATTCATCAACTTAAATTATCTTAAATTTTTAAAATTAGTTGGATTGCAAAGCACTAATAATTGATTTTAAATCATTAATTATGAGAGTTTATCTTCTTCACTAAGGGCCTGACTGGTTCAAACGCAGCGGTTGCGGTTGCGGCTGCGGGCGTTTGCGGATGCGGGTGGTTGCGGTTTCTAGCGGTTTTAAGAGATTTGTACGACTGGTTCTGCGGTTAGAAATTGGTGCGTTTGCGGGATACTTATGACTGGTTAACTACTAAATACAGCAGCGGTTAAATAATAAATTAACAATATTTATATTTTATATAATTATAAAAATATCAAAAATCATAATATTATAATAAATATGTAAATTATATTTTCAAAGTTATAGTTTTAAATTTTTAAAATTATAGAAAATGTTTTTATTTTAAAATTTTATAATATTAATTAAAATATAATAGATATATTTTAGTATTTTTATAATTCCATTTTAAAAAATTTATTGAATATTTTTATTTTTGTATTTATATGGTTTTTTAAAAAAAAAGAAAAAAAATTATCCTCCCGCAACCGCCCGCGACCGCAAACGCTAGCTGGAACCAGCTTTTGAATTTAAGAGGTTCGGAGCAGTTTGAAGCGATTTATAGCGGTTTGTATGATTGTTTCAAAACGCTGTCAACCGCTACCAATCGCAAAAGCTGCGTTTGCGGGTGGTAGCAGGGAAACCAATCAAGCTCTAAATATTGGATACTGAGATTTGTAAATATTGGATACTGACATTTGTTTCAGCTTAAATTTCAAGCTCAAATTGTTTCTGCATTTGTAGGAGTTCCAGGAGTCTTATTTGAGAACAATCATCGTATTCCTATAAAATTTTTATATGCAACGCATTGACCCCATAACGCAAGCTAAAAGCACAGCAGCGTACTCGTACGTGTACATAACTCCTCAAAACGAAATCTTGATGAAAACCAGGACTTGCAAAGCCAAAATGTAGACGACAAAGGCTGACCTGAGATACATAAGCCTTGTCTGACTCTCATTTCTTGTAGCAGATGAATACGGAAGGTACGAATGAGAAGCATCAACTTCATGGTCTGATCCAAACCCTCTATCTGAATTTGTTCTCTTGAATCTGTTCCGTGCAGCGTTCACTTCAACATTAAAGCTCTCGTATCTTCTACACAAACTGTTCAGTCTCTCTAACTCCATCTCATTCGAGTGAATCTCACCAACAATCCCCTCTGCTTGGGCCTGACAGGCATATAAAAAGGTTTCTATTAAGAAACAATCTAAAGGGAAGAAAATGTAGATTAGTCTGACTAAAGATGGACCTGCTTTGCAGCTAATTGCTCGATTAGAGTATGAAGTTGTTTATCCAGTGTCTTCTCTCTCTGAGCTGTGAATGCAAAACCTTCCCAGTCAGATCATGTCAATCAAACTTTTCAGGCTATCAATCTATCTAACAGAACCAAAAACAAATATATAGGATTCTGCCTGAAATTAAGCTACCTAACATTGTTTTTTTTTTGGCTTTATATATGAAGAAAGTTGATGAAGAGAAGTACCTGGAGAAGGCTGCTTCAGTGCTCTTTCCTGTATAGCAGCCCAGCTCCTCTCTAACTCCTGAACCTTCTCTTCCATTGAACTCTAAAGAATAAAACAACTTACACAATATTCAGACATACAGAACTCCATGAAAAGGTAAAAAGAAAACTAACCAAATCGTTCTTTTTGCTCTCCAACTTCTCTAGCATAACAGACTTCACCGCCTCTGTATCATCAGCAGGCGGTACACGAGATTCGCTAGAGCTTTTGTAATACCTCTCATCTAGAGAAGCTTGTGCATCTTCTTGCTCAGCTTTCAAGCTCTCCTCAACATCTTCTAGCTCCTAAAAACCAAGCAGATCCAAGATTCATAATCTAAACAAAGATCTAATCGTCTGGTTCAGCTTTACACACCTTCAATTTTCTAAGAAGTGAATCTGCTTCATGCGTTTTCTCCTCTATCCTCGCCTCGCAGATTGATATCGCATTCTCATACGCAGTGTTTTCTTCTAGCAATGTCTGCTCTCTCACTTGAGCCTAATCGCAGAATCAAAAGAGGATCGATCACCACAAAGGCATATCCAATTCATTAGCAGAGATCGAGGGAAGCACCTGTTCACGAGTAGCGGAATGCGAATCGAGCTGGAGAGCGAGAGCGGCGTTGGAGGCGAGGGAGTGAGCGAGGAGGTGAGGTAGACGCTGAGAGATATCCGGCGGAGGCAATCTGAGCCGTAGATCTTGGATCGAACGGCTGAGCGTTGTCGCTTTTCGGCCGAGCTCGTCGACGTATCTCTGCTGCTCCTCCGTGAGAACCAGTGGGATCTGATCCTCTTCCTCGTCGCCGCCTCCGTCTTTTCCGTTTTTACCGACGACGTCGGCAGCCCAAGCTAGAAGTCCCGCCATGTATCTTCTTCTTCTTCGTCTTCGTCTTCGTCTCTTTGATCTGACATAGACACGGACCGGACTCTCAGAGCTAAACCGAAGCGGTTGGTGACTAAACCGGTCTGGTTCGATCGAACTCTCGGTTTCCCTATCACTCTTTTCGAAGGCTTTGCGGATTTAGTTATTTCGCTTTCCACTGGGCCTTTAACACATTGGGCTTATAATTACGACGTCCACATCAAACTAATTGCTCTTGAGAAAACACTTGAACAGTTTTATTGGTATAGTTTAACATATTCTTAATAATTTAAATTAAAAGTAACTTTCATTCCATTTAATTCCTCTGAAAAGTTACCATTTGTGCCACAAAAATATTTCTCTGCAATGATTTCATTCCATTAATTTTATTCCATAACTCCATAACTTCTATCATTCCATTAGTTGACATTCTATTTTTTTAAGTTTAAAGATTTACTAGACATATATGTAAGCTCTTTAGATCCAATAACGATCAGATCAATATACAATTTATTCAAACTCTTTCTTATTCTTAGAGCAAATTCAACACTTTTGTTTTCATCACAAATTCCAACATAAACCCTAGTCCCATGTACCTAGTTCCCGAGGTACTAGAAGAGATCTTCCTTGGTCTGCCATTGAATTCCATCCTAAAATTCAAAACCGTCTCAAAACAATGTAGATCAATACTAGAGTCGAAGAGGTTCGCAGAGCGTAGGCGTCGTATGGTGAATATTCAAACGAAACTGAAAATCATAGTGGCAGTAGACCGAAACCTAATCCAACATGAATTACACAGGGACGAAGAGGTAGAGATGGTCTACTTACACAGCAATGTCGCCGCCTCACGGCCGTCGCTGTCATGTGACAGTCTTGTCTGCATCCCCGTACCTGGTTGGGTCAAAGTTTTCAACCCTTCCACTGGAGTGTTTCTTAGATTCTCTTCCGGTCCAGAGAAAATGATAGCGCGTGATTTTGATCCTCGATTTGAGATCTTCCCTAGATGTTGGAGGATGGGATTCGGTAAAGACAATATCACTGAGAGATATAAGATAGTGAGGATATGTTTTAACGATGATTTGGAGATTTGTCGTCGTTGCGAGATTCTTGATGTTAACATTGGGAGATGGAGGAGACTGAGGCCACCTCCTTATGTTTTAGGGTTTAGAAGGAAGTCGACATGTGTGAATGGGTCCATCTACTGGGTAGAAGTAATTCCTCGGCACAAACTTTTAGCTTTGAATCTTCACACAGAAGAGTGGCGTCACCTTACACTACCGCTGGGAACACTAGGAACTTCATGCCAAGTAGCAAACCTTGAAAACCGGCTGGCCTTAGCCGCAACCTATTTTAGTAATCATCATTGGAATGTGAAGATATGGTGCTTGCATGCACCACAAGAAGAAGCATGGAGTGTGATTTATACCATACGTTTATTCCCTTCCGAGCACCGTTACGACGGCGTTTTCCCTTTATGGTTTTGGGCTAGGCCAGTGGCGGTTTCTAAGCAAGGAAATCTTTTTTTCCATGACAACTGCAAGAGGTTGTTCAAATATTACCCAGAGACAGATGTAGTTCGCTGCGTTCATAGAGATATTTGTGTGATATCTCCTTTTGTTGAAGATTTGGTCCCACTTGGACGTTTGGATTCTGTTCCGGACATGATGAGGACATATGGACTTCGACATCTAGATCATGTGCCCTTCTCCTCTAGGATACCCAACTTTTTCAGACGAATGGAGTTCCCGAGTAGCTTGATCACTACTTCTTTTGTGACTCTTGCAATATTTCAGTTTTGTTCCCTATTGTCTAGGTCTTGATATTGTTGCGTTTCCGGCTAGTGGTCTCGTATTGATTCAAAACCGCATGCCTTTTTTCTTCCTACACCGATGTTCTTGCATCTGGCTTTGTGAAATGTTTGCTGTAAGACAAATATATTTTTCAATTACATTACTATTTAAAAAGTTGGCATCAATCGACCAAACCCTATATTGGACACTAAATATTGGCACCTCAACGTTTCCAAGATCTTTAAAATACGCAACCGATGCAATCGAGAAACCCTTTGCTCTCACCGGAGAGAAGTTTTCTCCCAAACGGATCTCATCAATCACTGGAGCAAGATACTTCTTCTTAAACCACTTCCATAATCTCCTTCACCTGTCCGTGACGTTCTCTTTCACCTTCAGTACGTAACGTGACTCTCGCAACTGATCCTACAGGAGGTTTCAAGACTCCGGATACTTGATCGGCGATCCAGTCTCAACGGCCATGATGTCTTCCCATATCTGCATGGTTTCCTCGACGACGCGAATGTGATTGGGACGTGCGAAGTACGCGCTGAGATCGTCCTTGGATCTGTAGCGGCTGTACTGACGTTGCATGATTGTGATTGAACTATATATGTTTTTCTGACTTGCGCTGTGCAGGATGATAATCACATTGCCACTGGCAGATGCTTGTTCACTACCATGAAAGTTTTGGTTATAAAAATGAAACAACAAAGGAATTAGAGATTGGAAGAAGAGACGACAGAGAATCACTTACATCTTTTGTTTGACCTAGACGATGAGCTCTGTCCATTGCTTGTAAATCCAAGGTGAGATTCCAATCTCTTTCATATAAAATGACTTGTGTCAGCAACCGTCAAGTTGATACCAAGTCCTCCAGCTCTGGTGCTCAGCAAGAATACAAAAATATCGTTCCTGCAATCATGTAGGGTTTTTATATACTTGTGCACAGCAAGCCTCACTAGAGCATTAAAAGAAAAAGGCTAGAGAAATTTAATTCATACAAGTCCATATCTTTAGAATATTTACGTTCATGTTTTAGCCTTTTTTCACCTGCGGTTCAAGAAAGAAGTGGTTTGCTTATTATATATTTTTGTCTACTGTGGTTTTGAAACTTCTCTCACATGTGTAGGAGGCCTTGCATGTAATTTGCATTTTTTTTTAAAAAAAATTCTGACTCAATTTCAGAGATAGAGAGATGACATTAATTATATCGGTTATGTGTTTTTATCATTTATCAATTTATATGGTTGCTAATACTTTATTTTCTTTGAGATTTAAGGATAAGTGCTTGTTTTCTTGAGAAAAAGAGTCCAGGGACCATATAAAGCTTTGTAATTGTAAGTTTTGTGCGGATTCTCCACTTTACATGGCTCTGAGAAATTGTCTATGGAAAAAGTGCAGTGACATTTGGCAAAAGGCAATCACTTTTATCCACTTTCACTTGATATCTCGAATCCATCACAATAATATTCACATTCATTTGGCACTTAGATATTCGCTAGTTCTTAAACTTGTTAAATTTTGTGGTTAAATCGTAGAAACTCAACTACCTTCAAGTTCTTTGTTGATGATATGCCAGCATTATATGCATCCGGAGATATCTTTGATTTGCTTGCATGGTATATAAGTTTGTGCTACACAAGACTACATTTTCTGGTGGTCTGATAACTTTGTCACACTTCTGGCTTCGGTGAATGAGTGAGATCCATTTTATGTGGCTCAAGAAGAATATGTATTATGCCACTCTGGTGGCTAAATTCATATGGATTTTATAACACTCAACGTATCTTTTGAGAGAATTCATCAGCTTAACAGTGGTGACTAAATAAGACCATCATTGACAAACCCAATGGATATTATCAACTACATACAGCAAAATCCTTAACAATCAGTCACTAATTATATATTTATATAAACGGAACACGGAAAAGTGCGGAAGAGTGCAAAAAAAAAAAGGAGTAAGTTAAGAGACACCGCTTTGTATTTATATGGCTTACCCAGAGGGTTGTTAGTTTGTAACTGAGCTTTTGGTTGTATGTTATTTAGTTATTAAGTTGAAATGTTGTACTAAAAGGTGTGTGTGAGAGTAGTGACTTTAGATTGAATAGTTGTGTCTTACTGTGTGTGTGATAAACAGTAAACAGTAATAATCTTGTTATCAAAAAATTGAGATATTGATAAACAGTAAATAGTGATATCAATATCTTCCAACAACGGTGATGGGTGTCTTTAACGTCAATAAGTAAACTGCAACATAAATTTTTATCAAGGCTTAATGCAAAATCCAGAGATAAGACATGAACAAAAACAACTAGGTGCTAATTAGGGGAATAATAACTAAGTAGCTTCTTAAATAGAGGAACAAGTACGGCCATAGCATGTTCGAGCAGTTCAAAGATGTTTGCCCGGATGCTTACTTGCCCTGCCCCACTGCTGTCCAGATTAGCACGAGCAGTTAGATCAGATGAACGTCCTATGTGCACTTGGGTCTGAATATTCCCTCCGATAGCAAGACCCCGATGCCCATCCACCACAGAAAGTCCCAGAGTAGATAAAAAAAAACTACCAAGCAAGTGAGCTTCTAAACTACCCCCATAAGCCGCATCACCTCGACAAGTCATTGCCCCACCACCACACACATCTATTCCGAACCTTTTATTAGCAACCAACTTACGTTCTGCTTTCACCCCGGCAGACACCGAATCACCCAAGAGCGTTATAGCTAGACCAGCCGCAGCTTTGTGTTTCATAAAATTGGAATCACTTCGAAGAGCGCAAGACAATTCATCCCAAGTCTTTTTTTGCATCTCGAAACCTAGGGAGGTTGATCTATTACCCTCCTCTCCATGTACAACCAAGCTGGCCATTTCCAGCTGCACGTCTGCACCTTTCATTTTCATGAGGTTGTTCTTTGTCACTTTGCCCGAGTAAGACATATGTATCTTTTCTTTAACCAAAGTCCCTTTAGCACTTAGACCGTCATAGCCAATATCATGATCCCACCTCGGAACAACCAGGACTGGAGTAACAAGTAGCGACGGGTTGGAGAGATCAATATGAGGTCGACGTTCCTCTTCCATCTCTAGTTCCGCCTGGAACTCAACAGGATACTGCTCCTTCTGAGATTTACTAAGCCTAGAAATTTCAGCTTCAGTCAATCGCTTACAACGAGGAGGAAGCTCATGTGATTCCAGAAGAGATGAGAGAAAAGGAGGAGGAAGCTGATGTGATTCCAGAAGAGATGAGAGAAAAAGTGACAGTGGTTGAGCCGTGGATTCCACAACTAATGGTCGACTATTATAATTACGATCATATGCATTTTCTTGTGCTAGAATCTTGGATGCAAACGAGAGTAACAGCAAATGAGGCTTCCACGCTTGACCATTCGGTAACACTCTCTGACCCGCCCGGTTGGTCCTGCAAGCAGGGTGGTTCTCAACTAAAGACACAGGGCTCACGAGCCGCAAATCTCGAGCTGCTCGGCGAATGTCCTGCTGAATGGCAAGACAACGTTGTGTTACAAACATGCCGTAGCTAGAGGCAGCGCCATCTGGTGGAGCGGAAGCGGCGTGAGTCAAACCCACGATGGCGTTAAACCATATCGACGGTCCAAGAAACTGGGTGATGGTGCGCAAAAGAAGCATCTCCTCATCTATGCTGCTTTGCGTTTGCGTATCCAACCTATCGAGATATAATACAACATCCGGTGGACTTTTTTTGATGAAAGCCCTAATAGACTTGAGGGTTTTCACGTTCTTGTGTTGTTCAAACCATGATGGTGAGAGGCCTGGAGTGTCGATGGCCCGGACTTTGATTCCCTGAACAAAACCCTCAACAAGCTGAACCCTCTTCGTCCCCATCTGGAATGCATCGGTGGTACACATCTTCTTCACTGCATGATCATCATCGAAAATAGAATTAATCGTAGCACTCTTGCCAACACCGCTTTTGCCGAGCAACATAATCGTACAAGAAAAATCAAGCGGATGATTCTGTCCCTCAAGCTGTTCCGCCATGGAAATGGCGGCACCACCAACACGGCTGCTTCCCCTAGACAAAAACTGAGCAACAACAACGTTGTTACGTGGAGTTTGCCCTAATCTGTGTGAAAGCCTCAGAAACTTGACCCTGGTCTCATCGATCTCTGCAGTGGTAGTGGTAGGGTGCTGAGACACGTTGCCATTGACACGGCGTCGTGGAGTGGGTTTCAAAAGAGGAGCACCACGCCCAAGGCCTAGTACTGGGGCAGCAGGAGGTATCAATATATTGTCGTTGATGATTCTATCGTCTGCATTCTTCTTCTCTTCCATGTCTTCTGACCTGCTCGCTCACAAAACCATAACCAAAACGAAATCACCAACCAAACAAAACCACGCTTTAAGCTTTGATATAAAGTTCCAACGTCCCTAACACTTATAAAAATAGCTCAGAAACCAAACCCTAGCTAGCTCGGGATTATCGCCAAAAACTTCTGACGGCGGGAAGGTGAAGATTGTTTAGGACTTTGACTGCCAACACTTTTAAACTTATAATGACTCTACAAAAAAATATTGACGTGAAAAAGTAAAAGTCACAAATTAGCGTGAAGGGAATATGGAAGTTGAGGCTTTTAAACTGCATGTCTATATTGCTTAAGAAAGAATGGAAAGAATATAAGAGTTAGTATATGCATTCCCATAAGCTTTTGCAGCAATATATTCTCCTTCTCAAGTCACTTTTGCAGCAATATATATTCTCCTTCTCAATTGGCATTGGAAGTGGCTGAAGCATCGCATATGCATTCCCATAAGCTATTTAGTATATAGTATATAATAATATACATATATATATATATGAGTGGGCCATCCGCATAAACACAAATGATGAATCTTGCTCTTATCTTTTAGAATAAAGAGCTGTACTTGCTCACCTTTCCAAGGTATATGCTGATTAACGAAAGACAAGTGACATCAAAAAGAAGAAGTGACATTGCAACAAAGGATGCCCTTTTGCCATCTGGAATGGGCCGTATAGCTAAGCTTATCTGAGGTTCTTCCATGATTAAGCTGCTCAAGTCTTTATGTACCTACCATTCGATAAACATTCCGATGAATAGATTTCGCTTTTGCTCGTAAATGTTATTAGCAACGATCTAAGACCGGTGTTAACTTGTCTTACCAAAACTGCTAATTATATTTAATATCTAGCCTTATAGGTTCCTCAGACAAGTTATCCAACAAAACAAATAATCCAACAAGATGTAAAGATTGTTCATTGAGTTTAGACGAATGAAGTACTTCTGAGCGTGGCTTGCGACTTGGGTTGGTGTTCTTGTTACCACAAAGTTACGAGAAATCACCCTTCCCATACTTATCCAAACCAAGAAGAAACAACCTAGAAAACAAAAGAGACAAAAGACTATTAGTTCATCAGAATCATTACAAAACCAAGAAAGAACAATCTTCATGGCCATAGTATATATCAAACATGACAACAAAGAAAAGCCTGTTAAGGGAGCAAGTAATCAAATCAAACTCATTTAAACAAGAAAGATAAACTTCACTGTTTCATCAAGTGAAAAACTCTAGTTCTGCACTTATGCCTTTTAATATCCCAACACCATTAACGCTTTCAAGAGAGTAAAATGAAGACTACTATTTAGAGTAAGATTTTTCTTGTTCCTTTCTAAAAAGAAAGTGGAGTTCTCCAATAACAGTGGTGGACAGACTAGACTAATATCCTTTTCTCAAGGACTGAGAGCATGATAAACAGGGGTGGAAAAGATTGGTCAAAATGGTCCCAGGGGTAGATAAGATAAGCATCTCCCCATCATCTCTAACATGATGGATGTAATCATAAAACACCTAAGACATGAAAGGAAATGAAAATTTATGAAAACAGATTTCTCTGTCCCATGCCAAGTTATAATTTCAATTAAAAAAAATAATCAGATCCTTTTGAAACTACTAAGAAATCATAAGAATTTTAATGAACTTATAATTTTCCTTCAAAGCATCCTCTAGAGTTAGTTACAATGTGTAAATCCTCCTAAAACCATAATCAATCCTTCCACTATCTCAATAGGGGAGACCAAGAGCCTAATTAAGACTTCCTGTTCTTGCTTCTAATCAAAACCTCTAACTTCTTCAAGGCTCACGAACCTAAAACTGTCACCTAGAGATAAGATAAATGTCTAGGTGGTCATATTATGTGTTTAATTTTTTTTAATTTAATTTTTAAATTTGTGTTTTTTTTTGTAATCATATTATGTTTAACATTAATTTAACTACCAAAAAATATATTAAATTAAATTAATTTTAAATATAATATCATTAAAAAAATGTTATTATAAAATTTAAATTTTTGAAAAATGATAGAACAAAAATATTTTTACATAATTTTAAGGGCGGGTATATTTGTATTTCAATATTTTTACATAATTTTAATGAGTATCTGTATTTAAACTGAACCCGTAATTATCCAAACTGAATCCAAACTAAAATTTATAAATATCCAAATAGGTTTTAATCTCTCATCTAAAGACCAATATCTGAATAGTCGGAATTGAACCCAAATTCTTACTCTATAATATGATCACAGATAAAACATAAATATGATTACAAAAAAAAATACATATATGATACAAGGAAAGAAACAAGTACATATGAAAGTTGATTTATTTAATATACTTACAAAAATAATCTATTCTATTAAATTCATATCATACAAAAATATAATTATACAAACACACAAATAAATAAATTATATTAGACAAATATTTTTAAAACAAAACATATAGAGGGCGGGTCAATATCTAGTAGGCCATTAAAATACAAATCCAGTCACACCCATAGTTCTTCTAAGAAAGTTTCTTAAAGTAGCAAAACACAAAACTAGTAAAATTGACTCAAACTTAACTGCATAATAATATATATATTTTTTATCTACAATACAAAAACATATCAACTATGATGGGCAAAAAAACCAAAGTGAACCGACCAAAACCGATCCAAACTGAACCGAAAGTATATTATCAAATAGTTTGGTTTAAGATTTTCCCAATCCGAACCAACTGAACCGAAACCAAACCGAGTTAAACCGAACCGATAACCAATGCGTTTCTGTTATTAATTAAATTAAGCATACTAGTAATATACAATATACTAAAATCCTAAGACTAAAGACTAAAGTCATTGTTAACTTTATTAACAATGTTGTTGTTTTTTTTGAAAAAAATCTATTTACTTTAGTAACTTTGGTTTGAATGTGTTTTTATAAACTTTTTGTGGTTTGTTAAGGTTTTTGTTTCAATTTTGTTTTAAATTAAATTTAAATAATTTATTTTTAAAAGGCATTACTAACGATGTTTTAGAGAAAAAACTATCTACTGTAGTTAAATTTGATTTGGTTGTGTTCTTATAAATGTATTGTTCTTTGAAAGCTTTTTTTGGTTTTATATTGAATTTAGTCAACATAATTGTTTTTCATAGTCACCAGCACAATGACTTTATGACCATGCGTTTACGTTTTAAATCATGATTTTTTTCTTAAAGAACTAAATTAAGGGAATACGATTGAACCGAATCGAAAAACAAACCAAACCGAATACAACCCAACAGAAACCGTTCTAAACCAAATTTATTATAGTTTACTTTGGTTGGAAAAAATTATAGAACCGTATTAACCAGACCGAACCGATAAAATAACCGAAGTGTCCGCTCCTAATTATAACTGTTCCAAGTGTTTTCTCCAGAGCAATTAGTTTGATATGGACGTCGTAATTATAAGCCCAATGTGTTAAAAAAGGCCCAGTGGAAAGCGGAAACATGAGTTTCGTGTAAATAACTAAATACGCAAAGCCTTCGAAAAGAGTGATAGGGAAACCGAGAGTTCGATCGAACCAGACCGGTTTAGTCACCAACCGCTTCGGTTTAGCTCTGAGAGTCCGGTCCGTGTCTATGTCAGATCAAAGAGACGAAGACGAAGAAGAAGAAGAAGATACATGGCGGGACTTCTAGCTTGGGCTGCTGACGTCGTCGGTAAAAACGGAAATGAATGATGAGAAGGGGGGGGGGGGCAGTTTACCTCGTCTAGCTATAACATAACTATTCTTATAAAGCCCTTGACTTTTCAAGGTTCAGGCCCGATCCAACTTTCTTATGCGGCCTTGAAGACTAGTCCCGTGGTTAACCACTACTAATATGTAAAACAAAACCCCATACATCTAATCTATACATATTCAAAATCTATCCTTGTGTGTGCTTAGGGCATGTAAAGGCAATGTATGAAGAGAATGTTGGATGTGAACATACCTCAACAACAGCAACACCTTCAGAAACTTGAACCTTTAAGTTGGAAACTCCATCGATGTCCTGAGAGAAGAAACAAGATTTGATATTTGCTTTTATTCAGTGCTATTAAAATCTAAACTTGGAGTTAAGGAAAGAGCTAAAAGGCATTAAGAGTAAAGTGAACACAGAGATTGGATTGAATCTAAACAAGTAACCAAAATGGTTTTGTATAAGCCAAGAAACAGATGCATTCAACAAAGATTCTCCTCTAGCTCTGAACAGATTCGCTAGTTCAATGAGAGATCTTCTTGCAAAGTATTATTACCTGTACGTAAGGCCTTTGTGACATTGGGAATAGCTGCTTCGTTCAAAGTTCCATCAGCCTTCGGAGTCCAGACCAGCTAGAACCGACTGAAAGAAAGAAAAAAATGAGATCAAAATGATTCGTCTTGCATAAAAAAAAAAAATTCATACTTCCAATCTCTAAATACATAGAGAGACCAGTAACAGCTTCATATCACAGTTATAAACCTATGGGTTATACTAATGAAAATGAGATTTGATGAAACCATAACACATAAGTGTAACAAACAGGAAAAAAATACCTTGAGAACTGAATGAGCATCGTCTACGTTATCCAAGTTCTCGGATTCAATATATTCAACTTCCACGGTAGCTTTCTCGGATTCTCCAACGCTAGGATCAGTGGGATTCAAAGCAACAGAGCTTGGTAATGGTCCATTCATTTTGCCAACACAAGGCTTGGCTAAGCTTGCTTTACATTCACTCATCTTCTCAGTTAAAAGGAAGAGTATTCAAATCTTTCGAAGTATGACTGGCCGTACGTGTAATCAATGGAAGATTAATAATCTACTTTGCACAAACACATTCTCTAATTTAATAATCAGGCCATGAAGAACAGCGGAGGAAGGGACACGAAACAAATCTGACCCAGATTTGGAAAAGGCGAGATTTAAAGAGAGGAGGAGGAGAGGGCTCTCACGGCGACGAACCACCCCTCCTCCGATTTGACGGCGCTTCTAGGGTTTGAAATGGACCTTATTAATATGTAAAGAAAGAGCAAGCTTTAAGATGTCACCCCTCCTCCGATTTAATATGACGACTAACCACCCCTCCTCCGATTTGACGGCGCTTATGGGGTTTAAAAAAAATTAATTAATATTTTTTATATAATAAACTCTTAATTTTAAGTTTAAGCGGAAGTTGGGTAATCTCCGGCGTTCAAACCTCCGGCAAACAGTATGATTTTTTTTTTTTTTATAAAACAGCTTTTTATTACAGTTTTTTTCTTTTCTTACAAACTGGAAAACAGAGAACAAAAAGCTAAGAACAGAACAGAGAACAAAAAGCTAAGATCAGAACAGAGAACAAAGAGCTAAGATCAGGGCCAGAATGTAGTTCGTGCAAGTATAGGCGTGATCCTATCATTTGGACTGACCTTCTTGGAAAGACTTGGAAACTTGGACTTTAGTGGGAAGGATATGAAGGAAGGGGGTTTCTTAAGCTTGTCGTACAGCTTTTGTCTTGGAAACATCATCGGGACGTTGCGGGAGGGAGGTCGGGGGGGGGGAGAGGCAGGAGCGCACGGCGGCGCGGGAGGCCAGCGCGGCGGCGCCGGAGGGGCCTGGGGGACGGCGAGGCGGAGAGGGAGAGGGGAAGGGCATAACGCCATGCTCAGGTGAGTTTTCTTCTTCTTCTCCAAGGTATGTGTATTTGTCTTATATGCCCTCAAGGCAAAACTTTGGTTCAGTCTGAGCGTTCTCTCGCTACCATCTAAAAGGCAACGTACTGCGTACCCTCTTCCATCCACGTCACCGACAACGCACGTGAGGATGTCGCTGAATGGCTGGTGCCACCATTTAAGATAAAAGAATGTTAAAGCCCAATAAACTTATATCATTAGAAAGCCCACACCAGTTTTTAAGGCCTATTTCGCCAACGGTCACGATACCGTTGAGCGAACCTTTGTTTTGTCGTTATATGCTGACTTGGCGGTTTCGTTAACTCAGATTTCCTTTTTTTTTCTCTCACAAAACAAACATTTACAATTAACAAATACCGAAAAAGCGAGGAGCGCGACTCAACCTACGTCATGCTTCACAATACGTTTCCTACTCCTCTCAATCGTCGCCGTTAGATCGTTCCTCTCCGAAATCTAACCGTCTATAAAGGAAGCTGCTTACCATACACCCAACCACAGGCAACAATTTTAGCAAAACATTAAAAGCAGTCGAACACAAATGACGTGAGTCTCAGTTTATTCCAACCAAAACACGCCCACGTGAGCGAGCACTCTTCCTCTAGCGCGGACGCCAAAACTAACTATTATAACTTTGAAACTACCTATTGGGATCCGCTTCCTCTGCCTATCAGAACAGACGGAGAGAGAGAGAGAGAGAGAGAGAGAGAGAGAGAGAGAGAGAGAGAGAGAGAGAGAGAGAGAGAGAGAGAGAGAGAGAGAGAGAGAGAGAGAGAGAGAGAGAGAGAGAGAGAGAGAGAGAGAGAGAGAGAGTGAGAAGAGAAACTGCGGCGGAGACATTCAGGTACGGCGCCGTCTCGACACAGTCGGCAGTTTCCTCTTTGTTTAGCTGAAAACTGTTAGTTTTGTAGATGAGTGTGATTCTGGTTAGGACCGTGAATGTTTGTAAAGGTTTGTGTCTGAATATATGTTAAACTATTGTAGATCTTCTTCACTATCTCTCTGTGTTTTGTTCTAAAACCTTTGTATTGTGTGTTTTGGCCTTCACAGATTTACACGAATTGGATTTGAAGTTGTTGAGGATGGCGTCTGTGGTGAACATTACATTCTTCCACGGCTACAAAACAGAACAATGGTTCTGTATGTGTTGACAAACTACCTGAAGGGATTAATGAGATGAAGATTAAAGATGATAAGGTTTGAAGAATCTTTATATTCCCAAGCTTGGACATACTAATGGTCTCTTTAGTTTGTTTACTAATGTGTGTTTCTGGACTCTTTTGTAGGAAATGGAAGCAGCTGTGGTCGATGGGAATGGAACTGAGACAGGTCACATCATTGTTACAACCATTGGTTGTAAAGATGGTCAGCCTAAACAGGTTAGCTTCCCTAACATTGAATATCCTTATTTTCTTTGTTTATTTAGAAAGCTTATTAGTTAGTATACATTAATGGCGCAAGGACTAAATATTTTACATGAAAGCTAGAGAGCTTGCAGTTGCTGTAGCGTTGTCTAATGTGTTATTTAAATACTGAAGTCTCTGATAATTCTTTTGGTTTGTGCTCTTTCAGACCATAAGCTATATGGCAGAGCGCGTCGTTGAGCAAGGTTCATTTGGAATTGTTTTTCAGGTGTTTATTTAACAACACATTACAAACCCTTAATAGTTGAATCTACTAAGTGAGAGATTGGTGCAAAGACTCAAGATGTTTTCCTGTTACTTGTCTGCAGGCGAAGTGTTTAGAAACGGGAGAAACTGTTGCGATAAAGAAAGTTTTGCAGGACAAGAGATACAAGAACCGTGAGCTGCAGACGATGCGCCTTCTTGATCACCCTAATGTCGTCTCCCTCAAGCATTGCTTTTTCTCAACGACCGAGAAAGATGAGCTGTATCTCAACCTGGTCCTTGAATACGTTCCCGAGACTGTCTATCGCGTCTCAAAGCATTACAGTCGAGCAAACCAGAGGATGCCCACGATATACGTCAAACTCTATACATATCAGGTAATGTTTTTTTTCATTCACCCCATGAGAATATGTTCTCATAATTTAGAACACTACAAAAATAATATTTTCTCATAATTTAGAACATTTTAAAAAATAATAATAATAATAATAATTTAGAACACTATGGTTTGGTTCATTATTAAATTTGTTTCTGCCTTGCTACGGTGGATGCAGATTTGCAGAGCTCTAGCATACATTCATGGAGGAGTTGGAGTCTGTCACAGAGACATAAAACCACAGAATCTTCTGGTTCGTGTATTAAGCTGAGATGTCGGTTGATAACATTTAACGTCTATGTGCTGCTGCTTGAGTAACCTTGTGCTTCTTGTAGGTTAATCCTCATACACATCAGGTCAAGCTCTGCGACTTTGGTAGCGCTAAAGTTCTGGTACAGCTTCTATTATGAGTTTTGAATCTGTTTTAATATGAAAAAGAAGTAGTGTAAACTGAATATAACTTTTTTTAAAAAAAATTCTTTGGCACTTCGTTACAGGTCAAAGGCGAACCAAACATCTCATCCATCTGCTCCCGTTACTACCGAGCACCTGAGCTTATATTTGGAGCCACAGAATACACAACAGCTATTGACATATGGTCTGCAGGCTGTGTTCTTGCTGAATTGCTCCTTGGACAGGTACTTTAATTTCAACCATTTATCTTTTGTGAATCTTTGTATGATGTTTAAAAGCTATGTGTTTACGATTATTTGGCTGGGTAGCCTCTGTTTCCAGGTGAGAGTGGAGTCGACCAACTAGTAGAGATCATTAAGGTATGGTTTTGAACACACATTACAGTGAAGAGTCTCCACTTCGTGCCATTGATTACAACTTGCTATATCTTATTGTGTGTTTACAGGTTCTTGGAACACCAACTCGAGAGGAAATCAAATGTATGAATCCAAACTACACTGAATTCAAGTTCCCTCAGATTAAGGCTCGTCCTTGGCACAAAGTAAGCAAATTAAACATCATCAGCTTCTCAGTATTCTCTATACTTTTTTTGAGCCTCACTGATTGAAAAAAAACTGTTGTTGGTTCCTAAGATATTCCATAAGCGTACACCTCCAGAAGCTGTAGATCTGGCCTCAAGACTTCTCCAGTATTCTACAACAACAGTCTTTATACCTTCTTTTTAATTCTCTCTCTCTCTCTCTTCCTCTTGTTGTCTTCTTCTTCTTTTAAGTTTCTTGTTTGTTGGGTTCAGAAACTAGGATTCACATTCACCTGCTGCCTCTGGCTTGCTCTTTCAGGTATGTCTCTGGTCTTTTCATTTTTTTTTTGATCAAAAGTCTCTGCTCTTTTCTTTATCATCATTTCTTGTGATCCCTTCTGAGAACAGAACACAAAAAATATGATGCATTAGCTTTGGTTATCTATCAAATCGTAAATCTTATATACTATACTATAAACAGCTCTCATCATATGTTTTTCATTCTTACAAGAAGTAATAGCACCAAACTTTGATATAGACTTTTTGAGTATACAACAAGTCAAAGCAATTTCAGGAAAAAGCCAAATTTTCTCTAAGAAAAATAAGAATCTAGTGGTCTTTTTTAATTGACAAGGTTTGAGTACACGACTGCCTTCTATCACTCTCATTTCTCTAGATGGGACCTATTTTGCAAATTTAGTCCAATATTTTTTCGTTTTCTGATCAACTGAATGAATGGTACCATTGTGTCACGGGTCAGAGGCCCAAAAAAACAAGCACAGGTGTATATCAAAGCGTGTTCTGTCAGAGAAAAACTTACAAATGAATAACCAAGGAAGTCAGAACGTTGCAACTTGCAAGCCCGTCACTACATTTGTCCACACTGACACCGACACTTTCAGAGAAGTCGTGCAGCACTTGACAGGTCCATCAGAGAGCAATGCTGCAGCGGTACCAGAAGCAACAGTGATAAAATCCGCCATTCAAAGGAAGCCCACTTCTAAGCTCCATGAGAGAAGGCAATGCATGAGGCCAAAGCTTGAAATTGACAAACCTCCTCTAAGCTTTAAACCCACTGGTAAGACCCCATCATCTAAATCTGGCGTTACCAAACTTTTAACGAGTAAAGTGGGCAACCCTTCTTCATTGTTCTCTAACTTGTCCTTGATAGACGGAGATAAAGCAGATCCAGATAGTTGTACAACAAACAACGAAGAAGAGGAGAGAGACGCTTTTACTTGCATCCATCGCTAAGGTCTAAACCAGGGTATACAGAGCCAGAGCTGCTTACTTTGTTTCCTTTAACATCTCCCAATTCGAGTGGCAGACCATAAAGCGTGTTCTCTGCCAACTATCTCAAAGCTCATGTACATGTAGCGTTTCAGAACTGTATCATTGAAAGAGAAAGACTCTTCACTTGCATTATCTTAATCAAGATTTGTCTCTGTAACATTTCTGCAATGCTTTTTCTTTCTTCATCGGTTAAAACGCCACAGGCTCTTTCATCTGAACAACTAAAGCATTTAGTACATCGAACATACTGTTTCTCCTAGGGTGAGAAGAATCTCCGGACATAAAGACATTCATTTTCCCATCCACATCCAGCCAGCTACACCCTGCTGGCTTTTTCATTTCCTTTTTCTTCATTAGCTTCCTCAACTCCTTCACGCCTTCCCATTTACCATCTGCGGCATACATGTTCGATATCAGAACGTAGTTCCCGATGTCTTCAGATTCACCTTGCAAAAGATGATTTGCAGCTAATCGCCCCAGATCCATCCTATTATACGTTATACACGCCCTTAACAGTGTTCCCCATATATTTTCATTAGGTTCAACTGGCATCTCTGTAACGAAAGCATATGCATCATCATCAAGTCGACCCCTTCGAACTTCCATTGTAGGTTTCAACCCATAAACTGTCCTTATTGAGTCGAATATATGCAATCCGTCTTGTATCAATCCAGCATGACAGCATGCAGTCAACAGAGTAGTTATGAAAACATGATCCGGCTTAATCCCCAAGTCCATCATATGAGAGTAGATCATAAGTGCTTCCTCACCCATGCCATGTACAGCATACCCAGCTATCATAGATGTGAACATAACCAGATCTTTATGAGCTTCTAACTGGAAAACAGAATACGCATTCTTCAAGCTGCCACATTTTGCATATACATCTAATAGAGTCCCCTTCAGGCGGATATCACCAAGTCCGCCTCTAATAATATATCCATGGCATTGTCCTACTAGATGAAGAGAGGCTATATGCGCACAAACAGGAAGGAGATTCATGATAGTCACAGTGTTAGGCCTCATCCCTCGAGCTTGTATCTCACGGAAAACATCAATGGCTTCACTAGGACAGCAACTTTCAGCGTAGATACGAACCATCAAACTCCATGTTGGTGAGATCAGTAGTAAGCATCTCGCTGAGCATCATCCTGACTTCCGCTATTAGCATATCCTGATAACATTGAGTTGTATGTAACCAAAGTTCTCCTCTTTGATAAACCCTGAAAAATCCTTTGAGCGTAATCAACATTACCACATTTGGCATATGCATCATCAAGCAACGCATTGCCAAGCATGGGTTCCTCCTCATTGTGTAGAAGACCCGCCTTAACTGAGTACCCATGGACTTCTTTTACTTTACCGACTCCCAGTATATTTGTGCAGAATTTGACTATGCTTAAAATAGTAACAGAGTCAGGAATGATTCCTTCATCAAATAAGTGGCGCAAGAGGTTCATGAACCGAGAATGTTTTGGAGTGTCTGCATAGGCATCAAGAATAGCATTCCAAGATATTATATCCTTTTTAGATATCAGTGAAAAGGCCGAATATGCTGCGCTTGTGTCACCAAATCTCGCATAGAAACTAACGAGAGCATTCCCAACTGATGTATCCTCCAAGAGGTAAGCATGGCGCAAAACATAACCGTGGATCACTTTGCCAACGGTCGAGTTATTTAACTGCGCACAGACAGGTAGGATGCTGACGATGGTTACCGAATCAGGAGAAACATCCCCCTTATGCACCAACTTCTGAAATAACTTTAAGGCACAATTTGATGCATAACCAGCTATGACAACGTTCCATGAACCAGATCTTTGGAACCCATCGTCATAAACAACGATTCTGCTTCTCTTATCCTCCAACTCTCAAATAAAAACTCACAAGAGAATTGCACACATCAACGTGACTCTGCAACCAAGACCTCTGCATAACATAACCATGAATCTGCCTACCACTTCCATACGCAACGCTCTTATCCATAGAAGCACAAACCGGCAAAATATTCGCAATCGTTGCATAATTCGGCTCTACAGGCTCCTTAAGCATCATAGAAAACAATCTAAGCGCATCGGCCTTCATATTGTTCTCAGAAAACCCAGCAATAAACGCATTCAATGAGACAACGTCTTTGTCAGCTATACTATCAAACGCAGTATACGCATCTGGGAGAACAAACCCGCATTTTGCATACATGGAAACAAGAGCATTCCCCACAAGCGTATCTTTCTCCAAACCTATCTTGATAATATAAGAATGCAACACCTTTCCACTATATGCAGCCTTCCCAAGGCGAGCACACACAGGCAGAACAATCGCGAATGTAACGGAGCTAGGCTTAGGCTCATCTTCAAAGAGCATTGCTTTGAAGAACCTCATCGTCTCATGAGCACAAGAATGCGAGAGTCCAGTGAGAACAATGTTCCAGACAACGGGATCAACGCTGTTCATTTCCCTGAACATCTTCTTGCAATAATCCATTCTCCTGCATTTCGCATACATGTTGAGAACCGACTTTCAAACCTCGTTGCACCCCAAATGACCAAGCTTTGCCACGCAACCGTGCAGAGCTCTCCCTGATGTGAGCTCAGAGACTGAAGCGCAAGCTTTGACGACATCCGAAAGAACTCTGTGATCTACTCCAGAGACAGATAGAAACCGGAAACTCTGAACAAATTGCCTTAAAACTTCCATCTTTCCCTTAAATATTCTAGCAACAGACGCCTATCAAGTCAAATAATTTGGATCAGACATTTTCACAAACACCTTATGGGCAATAACGATTTACTTCCAATCTTCTAACAGTCAAGATATAAGCGTTGCCTTTATGTGAAAGAGACATAGAGAAACTAAGGAAACACACAATATTTATCAAGTTCCTTGTGTGTCTCACTCAGTGTCTGTCTCTGCATAAACGCAAGCGAGATTTTTAGCTGAGTGGAGTGGATTGAAATATATATGAATGTTATGAGTATAATTCAAACTAACTGGATAAGTAGGAATATAGTAAATAGGTCAGGTCCTTAACTGCAAATATACTATTCTTTTGGATTTTTCGGAAGAAAAGGCCATTATAAGCCCATGAGAGTTTATATGATAGAGGCCCAAAAGTCTAATAATACGACCCATCAAGCATCTTCTTCTTGTCTCTTCAGCAACAAGCATGTTGGTTCCTTGGTTCTATAATTTTCTTTTAACACTTATTCTCCTTTGTTACTTCAGCAAGGAGGTTAAGGTTAAAACAATACAAAGGTGTGGGTTTTGCATCTTGTTTCAAATCTTTGGCACATAAGCTTTATTGTGTTCACATACAAAAAGAAGGTTTCTGAAACTAATCATATGATCTTAATCTATCATTCAAACATCGTAAAAACCCCAACAAACTAAAGTAATTAGAAAAAAACTCACTCAAAAGGAACAAGCTTTGAATATTCACTAAAATCCTTTACACAACTTTCTTACACCTAAACCCGTAGAGCACACTACTACAATCTTTCAACGTTACCTATGAGCAGTTGGTGTACAAAGACTCAAATACAAGGAAAAACACTTGATTAACTTTGTTTAAACCCATCATACAAAGACTCAAATCATTTCCTATAAATTCAACGTTACCTATTTTTGTTTAAACCCATCATACAAATCCATTTAAATCCATTATGAAATCAAATCAATTATTAAATCTGTATGATTGAATAACACTTGATTTGAATTAGAAATTATAAATCATTTAACCAATAACATATGATTTCAATACGGATTTTAAAATCATAAAATCAATAACACTAGATTTAGTTTGGATTTCCAAATCCATTAAAATACATTAACCGATAACCCCTACTTATAATTCATCAACTTAAATTATTTTAAAATTTGTTGGATTGTAAAGCACTGATAATTTTTTTTATTTTAAATCATTAATTATGAGTCTTCACTAAGTTAGGTTAAATACATAAGAAACTTATTTGTAAATATTGGATAGTGAGATTTGTTTCAGCTTCAATTTCACTTGTTGAGTTTAAACAATTTCTTCATTTCATGATCTACCAAAAGGTTTCATACCTCATTGCAGTGCCAAAGAAGAGTGCTACGCCAATGACATAAAAGTGGCTGCTCATTGTTCTTTCAAATCCACATAGCAGCTGATATCTCAAGTTTGCATATAATCCAAGAAATGTGTCATAACCAAGAGCATTTGTGGTGATTGATGGGACTGTCACAGATATTCTGTCAGAAGTGGATTCTCTTTTGCAAGTCAAACTCTCTAAGAGGATAGATCATTTCAAATATATTTTTTGGTAGCTTTTGCAGTGTATTTTGCAGGTCAAATCAAAATGGAAGCTAACAACTAAACAGCAGTTGCATTGCATACTGATACAGTATGTTTAAATATGAAAAGGTAATGATTTTTTTCGTTTTTCACTCATTTTATTAAATCAAAAATTATTTAAAATCCATGAATAAATGATTGAAATCAAAAACTGTAAGAGATATTACATAAATTTATAATTCATCAACTTAAATTATCTTAAAATTTTAAAATTAGTTGGATTGCAAAGAACTAATAATTGATTTTAAATCATTAATTATGAGAGTTTATCTTCTTCCCTAAGTTAGGTTAAATACATAAGAAACTTATTTGTAAATATTGGATAATGAGATTTGTTTCAGCTTCAATCTCACTTGTTGAGTTTGAACAAATTCTGCATTTCTTAAGAAGTGAGTTTTTTTCACTTATATCATTACTCTTAAAGCAAGTGTTTATTTAGTTTTCATTCGCTCACCGGCATAATCAATTTCTTTATTCTATGAAAATATATAAAAAAAATTCAAATGATTTAGTATCTATTTCTCAAATCATTTTCTTTTATATTCATTTTCATAGTTATAATCCAACTTGTATTGAATATATGAATACTACTGAAATTGAGAAATTAGCGGACAAGAGATTAACAAAAGGAACACTTTTATTAGTCATTCAAGTTACACTAAAAATAATTAGAACAATAAATAAAAATTTGAAGTCGAGAAAACATGAAAAATCTTCCTTGCAATCAATGTTCAACAACATGTTGAATCCATTTAGGGGGGGTTAGTGGGAGCAGAATTTTTATAGAGTTGGTTGATTCTAAAAGTCAATAAATTTGTTAAATTTGTAAAAAGTTATAAAGAGTATTTCATATTTTAAAAGTTTATGAAAATGTTCCAATTCAAGGTTTTTTAAGAATCTAGAGGAAATATGCAAGATTTTTGAAGTTTTGTCTTATGAGTAAAATTATCTAGAATTCAATTTCCAATAACTCTAGATTTGATGCAAACTTAGAATCATTAAAAACCAAACTTTTTGATTTGAAGTTTTGCCTCTGGCCACGCCGTGCTCGCCTGCCTTCCCCCCCCCCCCCCCCCCCCGCGACGTCCCTCCGGCGACATACCCATGCTTTTTCCATGAAAGAAATACCCATTCAATCTTACAAAACCACCACCGTTCATCTCCTTCACACGAATCTACAAGTTCCCTTGTCTCTCCTACAGCGTCAAGGATCCAAGGAAGATGAAGATAACGTACTCGCCGAAACCGTGACTAAAAGTGAATAACAAACAACCAAATCAGAGTGTGGTTCGAGTCGGTTCTGCTTCTTAGTTTTGCTCTCTGTTTCTTAGTTTTGTTCTTTGTTTCTTAGTTTCCAGTTTGTAAGAAAATCAAAAAAACTGTAATAACAAACAAATTTTCTTCAGAGTGTGGTTTCAAGAAAGCTGTTTTATAAAAAACAAAATCAGAGTGTACGATTCGATCTGTAAACCTGTATTCTTCGAGATCCTCGAGCTTATACGCCAGAGGTTTGAACGTCGGGAGATTCCCCAGCTTCTGCTTAAACTTAAAATTAAGACTTTATGATATAAAAATATTAATCATTTTTTAATTAAATCACTCAGTTAAAAAGATTTTTCATACCGGTCGATAAGATTACGGTTAAAGGAGAAAACTTGTGATGTAGTTCTGTTAATCGCTCGGTTCATCAACGCTTGCGATGCTGTGCAGATTCGTTTAGCGAGCGAGAAATGTAATCTCCAGTCTCTCCCATAAAGTCGCCGCCAAACCCTAATTCCATCAACATCAAGCTCCTTCTCGCGGTGGCAGCTGGAGTCTTGTCTCCGGTCACCGTGGGTCTCGTGTCTGTTTTAAGCGCGCTGTCTCAACCCTTCGCCTCCTCCTCTCGTCTCTCCTCCTTGTTCGTGTGTCTGAGTTCGATAGGTCTCTCCTTCAAAATAAACTGAAACCAAAGGCGTTTTTGGTCTCTCTGGAGCATGAACGAGGTATGATTAGTTGAGGTAAGCTTCGGGAGGCCGCATGGATCTACCTTTAGTCACCGATTGCGCTTGGATATGGGTCAGATCCGAGATCTGAGTCTCGCCGGAATGCACGACGCGACGCTGCCGTCACCGCTTCTGCCTCATCGTCTCACTCCAGTCGGTCTCCTCTTCTGTGTAGTTCCAAGGTTGTTGTAGAGCTTCTCCTCTCTTTATTTTTTTTTTTTGAAGAATGTTAAATTTATTCAAACAAAAAAGGCCTTTTTACAAACTAATGCAGCTTGATTCTAGAGTTTTTGTTTTGTGAAAACCATAAAAATAAAGCTTAATTCTATGCCCGTGAATCAAACCAATTTGCCATTGCTTGGGTTAGATACTTCCCTCCTTTTCCACGCAATGAGCTTATTCTGTTTCTGACCTGCTTGTCTACAAACTTGATGATGTTCCTTAGATCTTGATGAGGTGATCCATGTCTTCGTCCATTTCTTTCAATCCAAATTGTGTGAACAAGAGCTTGAAAGACATATCTCAGCAAAAATTGGTTTATAAAGATAGAGCTTCTCCTCTCTTTATCGAGTGAAAGGTGGATGTGAGGCGCTCCACCGAGAACCTCTTTTCTTAGTTCAAAGGACTACAACCGTGGGGCTCGTTGGTAATCGATTGGCTTCTCCTTCTTGCTCCTGACGCTGTTTTACTTGGATTTTGACGACATCCCGCTGTGAAGGCATCTCCCGCATTAAGGCAGAGCTCTCTCTTGCCGATTTGAGTCGCTTGTTTATAAGGAGTCAGGACTCCTCATGCGCTCCATTTCCCTTGTTCCATAGCTCTTGACTCCTATGCTAGTATACTAGAAGTAACTTGTAATCTATTATGCACCATTGTCAAGGGTATGATATGCATTGGGTTGCAGAGATTCCAGAAAACATTTGAACTTCTTTACAATGGCATTCTGTTTACTTTTTCACATGTTTTAAGTTATCATGGACTTTTGCTTTTGTTTTAAACTTGATCGAAGTGCTTTTTCTCAGGTTGTCACTGCTCCAATGCATGTCACTCCTTCTTCTTCAGACGTACAAACATAGAGCACACAGACATGGCGATTTGTCCTCTCCCTCTCCGCCTCGCCCTCCCCCAGACCCCTCCGGTGCCACCACGCTGGCCTCCGGCCACGCCGTGCTCGCCTGCCTCCCCCCCCCTGCGACGTCCCTCCGGCGACATACCCATGCTTTTTCCACGAAAGAAATACCCATTCAATCTTACAAAACCACCACCGTTCATCTCCTTCACACGAATCTACAAGTTCCCCTGTCTCTCCTACAGCGTCAAGGATCCAAGGAAGATGAAGATAACGTACTCGCCGAAACCGTGACTAAAAGTGAATAACAAACAACCAAATCAGAGTGTGGTTCGAGTCGGTTCTGCTTCTTAGTTTTGCTCTCTGTTTCTTAGTTTTGTTCTTTGTTTCTTAGTTTCCAGTTTGTAAGAAAATCAAAAAAACTATAATAACAAACAAATTTTCTTCAGAGTGTGGTTTCAAAAAAGCTGTTTTATAAAAAACAAAATCAGAGTGTACGATTCGATCTGTAAACCTGTATTCTTCGAGATCCTCGAGCTTATACGCCGGAGGTTTGAACGTCGGGAGATTCCCCAGCTTCCGCTTAAACTTAAAAATAAGATTTTATGATATAAAAATATTAATCATTTTTTAATTAAATCACTCAGTTAAAAAGATTTTTTTTACCGGTCGATAAGATTACAGTTAAAGGAGAAAACTTGTGATGTAGTTCTGTTAATCGCTCGGTTCATCAACGCTTGCGATGCTGTGCAGATTCGTTTAGCGAGCGAGAAATGTAATCTCCAGTCTCTCCCATAAAGTCGCCGCCAAACCCTAATTCCATCAACATCAAGCTCTTTCTCGCGGTGGCCGCTAGAGTCTTGTCTCCGGTCACCACGGGTCCTGTGTCCGTTTTAAGTGCGCTGTCTCAACCCTTCGCCTCCTCCTCTCGTCTCTCCTCCTTGTTCGTGTGTCTGGCTTCGATAGGTCTCTCCTTCGAAACAAACTGAAACCAAAGGCGTCTTTGGTCTCTCTGGAGCATGAACGAGGTCTGAATAGTCGAGGTAAGCTTCGTGAGGCCGCATGGATCTACCTTTAGTCACCGATTGCGCTTGGATATGAGTCAGATCTGAGATCTGAGTCTCGCCGGAATGCACGACGCGACGCTGCTGTCACCGCTTCTGCCTCATCGTCTCACTCCAGTCGGTCTCCTCTTCTGTGTAGTTCCAAGGTTGTTGTAGAGCTTCTCATCTCTTTATTGAGTGAAAGGTGGATGTGAGGCGCTCCACCGAGAACCTCTTTTCTTAGTTCAAAGGACTACAACCGTGGGGCTCGTTGGTAATCGATTGGCTTCTCCTTCTTGCTCCTGACGCCGTTTTACTTGGATTTTGACGACATCCCGCTGTGAAGGCATCTCCCGCATTAAGGCAGAGCTCTCTCTTGCCGATTTGAGTCGCTTGTTTTTGAGGAGTCATGACTCCTCATGCGCTCCATTTCCCTTGTTCCATAGCTCTTGACTCCTATGCTAGTATACTAGAAGTAACTTTTAATCTATTCTGCACGATTGTCAGGGGTATGATATGCATTGGGTTGCAGAGATTCCAGAAAACATTTGAACTTCTTTATAATGACATTCTGTTTACTTTTTTCACATGTTTTAAGTCATCATGGACTTTTGCTTTTGTTTTAAACTTGATCGAAGTGCTTTTTCTCAGGTTGTCACTGCTCCAATGCATGTTGTCAACGCCATACCTCTCGAGACGTACAAAAAGTAAATACTGGTGACTCTCATTCACTCTGGACAGGTAAGGCTGCGTTTATGTTTCGATTTTTTTGTTTATCTAGTTTTCTGTCGTGATAGCTAGCATATTACATGAGCCTGATCCATGGGATGTTTTCGCTAATGTTGATTTCACTAGTTATAACCTGTTTCTGATTTTCTCTTCAAGCATTGGTTTATCTTATGATGTTTTTAATTATATTGTGTTTTTTTTACTTGTGCAGTTTACAATCAGTCTCCCCAAGTGCGCTTCTACAACAACTAAGAGTAGCTTCAAAACCTGGTGTACAGTAAGTTTGAACCGTATCAATTGTACATTTAACGTTTGTCTACGTTATTATGTCTTCATTTTGCCCATATGATGAGTTCTTTTCAGTTCAGACCAGTTTATTCAGCTGCTTTGTACCCATATACTAGCTAGATCTATATATAAGCTTATAATTTTATCATTCACTCTTTTCTCAGCCTTACATTGATGTGGGTATGCGTTACAACGACGGGAAGATCAGTGAACTAGAGGCAGTTGTTTTGGCCAACAGCTCAGAGTTTGAAAAGGTAAAAATCTCCCCTAAAGTCTCACTGTAGTTTTAATATTAACTCTTCATTCACCATATAGCTTTCATTGATCGAGCTTCATTCACTCCATTTTTCAGGACAATAACCTTGGATTAGTTAAGCAAGCAGTGTCATCCCTTTACAAACGGAACATTCGGAGGTTGACTCAGAAGTACTTGACCTTGTCGCTTCAAGATATAGCCAACATGGTCCAACTTGGCGGAAATGCATGTGCTCCAGATCGTACTGTATCTCTTGTGTCCCACACTTTATTTTTTTTGGAAGATAGTTTTATTAGCATAACTGTTATATGACAATATGATGTTTCTTTTCCAAACTTGCAGATCCAGGATGGTCAGATACACGCCCTTATCAACCAGAAAGTTGGAATGGTCAGATTCTTGGAGGACCCTGAGCAGTACAAAACCAGTGAGATGATAGAGATAATGGATTCTGTCATTCAAAGGTCTGTCTACAAACCTAGTACTTTGCTGTCACATGGAATCAAATTGAGAGACAAATGAAAAGTTTGGCCTGTGTAGAGTAACATCATTAAATAAGCTTTTTGTTTATATGATTTTCAGGACGATTGGGCTGTCGAAGAATCTCATAGCCATGGATGAGAGCTTGTCATGTGATCCTTTATACTTGGGAAAGGTAACTTTATACCATGTTTTATAGACTGTTCTGTCCTGTAACCTAAGTTTCTCAGACTAAAACCGTTGAAGACTTTATCTCAGGTTGGAAAGGAAAGACAAAGGTATGACTTTGGAGACGATTTTGATACTGTCCCTCAGAAGTTCTCCATGTAAAACCTGAAGGAACTAAACTTGGCTGAAAAACAACCGTAGTTGTGAATCTGGACATCGTTTCTTTGTTCCTTTGTGTTGGTTATGAAGTTTCATATTTTTTTTTATCACAATGGCCAACAAGTAGAGAACATTTTGAACCGCCGCTAATCTTTATCATTACTTAAAAATGCGATTAGTTATCTCTTTTGCTAAACTGCATTATTGATTGTCCAGAGAGGACCGTAAACTATCCTTTCTGCCTTATAAAGATTTGAACTGCGTGTCGTTTTAGGTAAATCTGATACGTTGTCGTCCCATTGTTTTTTGGGTTTGGGCTAGATTACGGCCCATTACCTAGAAATTAAAAGGCGGGACGTCGCTCCATTTTCTTAAATCATTTTTGTATGTCGGGTCGCTATAGTACACTGGCCCTTTCCGACCGAGTCTAGTATTGGAAATTAGTGTCAAAACTCTTTATTTTGAATGACAATTAGTGCGAGTTTAATATTCTGTATGTCGTGCTCATTTCTCTCTAGAGTCTTTGATTTTTAACGCAGGGTCAAGTTCGCCAGGAGCGACCAAAGTTCTTTTCCCGTAATTATTTTTAGGCAAGAGTTTCATTTGAACATTGAATAAAATTATCAACCATTTTAACTCCTTAAGCAAGATGGTCAAACAATTATTCAAAGACTAATTCAAGGTAACATCCTTTGTTACATTCCCAAATTTACGTTTAACTTTTGATTAACAAAAACAAAAGATTTCAGCTTCAGAAATGAATATAACCAAGATGGGCCAGGCTAGTAATGGATATTATAACAAAATAATTAATGAATCTCATTCCATAAATTTACATAATCAGTGAACAACATATATACGCAAAGAAAAAAAAAACTTTAAGCTAATGTACTTCTTTAATTATTTTAAGCTAATGTACGCCCAGATCCGATCGGAGACACAGCCTCACCCCTCTCAATCACTCCTCTCCGGCGCCGGAGCCTCGGAGAAACAGCTACGGAAGCACCAACAGCGAGAATCTGGAGTCTTATTGTACCTACCATTCGATAAGCTTATCTGAGGTTAATCTTCCATGATTAAGCTGCTCAAGTCTTTATGTAACTACCATTCGATAAACATTCCGATGAGTAGATTTCGCTTTTGCTCGTAAATGTTATTAGCAACGATCTAAGACCGGTGTTAACTTGTCTTACCAAAAAACTGCTAATTATATTTAATATCTAGCCTTATAGGTTCCTCAGACAAGTTATCCAACAAAACAAATAATCCAACAAGATGTAAAGATATACGAAAAGCACATGCTAGTGATCAATGTATCCAAAAATCACCCCAGATTGATTGTGACTTTGCAAGTGAGAGATAGTTTGACCTCCACCCCCGCCATCAACAGATTCCAGCTTTTATTGGGCCTACTATTAAAGACGAAGCTCGTTAAAGCCCATTAATTAAACAAAGAATCAGAGACGGGCCCATATTAAGTACTCTCACTCCTTGGCAACATAATCAAACATGTTTTCATAGTTGGTTTAGGGTAAATTAATGTTTCCTAGTCCCCTAATAGACTTCCTCGAATGAAAGTCTTTATAAAAGGACTAGAGAGGGGCCAAACTTCCTTTATCATCATCACAATTCTAGCATCAAACATGAGTTGTGAAACGATAATAATCAAAGGAGTGAACTGCTCAAAAACGAGATGGTTATATCGAGGGATAGGCACGTTAGTATGCGTGGGTTGGTTAACTAGGTTAATTGTCGCACTCCTGGCTACTTCTTCGTGGTCCAGTACTTTGAAAGACGAATCAAGCGCCTTAGGGATATGCTCAGTACCACCGTTCTCTTATATTGCGTTTAAGGTGGTGAGCTCGTTTTATGTTCCTGTTCCAACACCTAGACCTAAACCAACTCATCACAACTCGGGAGCTACAAGACATTATTTTCCTTACGCCGTCGGGGTTATGATGATCATGATGTGCTCCACATGCTCCTACTTTCGCATGATAGAATTTTGTATCTGCAATTTTATGATTTTCGCTGGATATTTGGCCGTCTTTCAACTCACTAGGCCTTCAAAATATGTCTATGTCCACCATGTTGTCTACGCGTATTTCATGTTGTGTTTGGTTGGGTATTTAAGTTACCAGTTACCTGTTTGGACTGCTTATGGTCTCTTAGCTGCCTTGCTGCTTCTCAATACCTTTCTCTTGAAAGGAATGTTCCCCGAGGAGGAGGATAATGACAAGTCACCGGTCTGATATGAACGTTAGTATTAGTTTTTTCACTCTTTTGTTTCTTTTTATCATATAGGCTATAGCTACTTGGTAAGCTCTTACGATGGTTACATGATCAAACTGTATCTTATTTCTCTGGACCTTACATCTATGACTATGCGGTTGAGATGGATTAGTGAACTCATATCAAAGATTTTTTTTTTTTTTTTTTTTTGAATTGAATGTTAACTTTAATTCAAAAAGAAAAGACCTTGTTACAACTATGTGTGACCATTTCTTAATTTTTCTATACAAGTGTAGATAAAAACCAAAAGAAACTAAAAGCTTTCCCTTCCACTCATCAAACCTCCTCATCCCTTATCAATCTTCTCCCTCTACCTAGCTCTCACTCCTACTAGGCAGCCAGCTCTCACTCCTACTGGATGTCCCACTCCTTCATCGCATATCAAACCTTCTAAAATCTACCTAGCTCTCACTCCTACTAGGTAGCCAGCTCTCACTCCTACTGGATGTCTAGCTCTCACTCCTACTAGACCTTCTCAATCAGACTTATAAAAATGAAGATCAATCGCTCCATTACATCAAGTGCTTTAAACAATACTCCCCCCTTCTCATACCTTCTCAAATCCCTAATTAAGATTGTCTCGCACCAAACCAAATGGCCATTCCTCCTTCATACTCCCTATCCCCTCTTCTCCTAATCATTGTGAACATGTTCCTCATGTTTTTGTCTAGTCTCTGTACTAGTAGAGTTGCAGGAACAAAATCTTCACCATGCCTCCTTCTGTTTCGCTCTCTCCAAATCATATGTATAGTTGACTGAAACATATACCTCGTGATGAACATTTTAATCTTGCTCCAGTTAGAAGTCCTTGTAATTAGACTCATTAGTCTTTCCCAGTTCACAGTGTATTGATCTTCTAGCAGACCTTTCATAAGCGCTTCCCAAACTTGCATAGAATAAGTGCACTCAAAGAACAGATGGCTTAGGGTCTCCAAAGGCTCCTGACATAGAACACATGATGCGTCCACATTCACGTTCCAACGTTGAATTCGATCACCTGTAGACAATCTCCCATGCATTGCAATCCAAGTCATAAAGCAGTATTTTGGCGTCGCATGCTTGAACCATACAGCAGGATACCAGGAACAGATAGGATGCGTTTCTCTTATACTTAGCCATGTTTCCTTTGTAGAGAATGTCTTCTTATACTTTCCCTTTTTCATTCTTCCACAATGAAAGATCTTCCTCCTGCACCCAGTTCTCTTTAAATCTCTGTATCTCCATCTCTATTCTGTTAAAAATTTCAACTCGGTGGTGCTTCCTTCTGTGGTTCCGACTATCCTCTACTTTTGCATGAATTGGAATACCAATGTCAAAACAGCTACCTTCCCTTACCATATCCTTCAGACATCCCAAGGGGGTCCACTTCTCATGCCAGAACGATGTGTTTCTACCATTATGCACCTCCACTCTGTAGAATTGTTTTGCCTTCTCTCGACAGTGAAGAATCTTTCTCCACAGCCACGAACCACTTTGTGTATTATCTTTGATCGTCCAGATTGAGCCTTTCCTGATTAGATAAAGCTTAATCCAGCTAACCCAAAGTGAACTGGCCAAAAGGATCCTCCAAATTAATTTAAGACAACACACCTGATTCACTTCTTTGAGTGGTCGTAGACCTAAGCCACCTTCTTGTTTCGTCTTACAGACTTCCTCCCACGATATCTTTGCTTTCCTTCCATTCATCTCTGGCCCAGACCACAAAAAAGCTGAACATAATCTCTCTATCTCCTTAAGACAACCACTCGGGAGTTTAAACGCTGCCATCCAGAAATTTGAGAGGCTTCGTATGACAGAGTTTATGAGCTGCAATCTTCCAGCAAAAGAAAGAAATCTTCCTGTCCAAGACCCCATCTTTTTCTTGATTTTTTCTACCAATGGAAGAAAATCCGTAACCGTCATATTCTTAGTTAGCAGGGGTAGGCCAAGGTAGCGGACTGGTAACTTTCCTGTATCAAAAGGGAACTGCCTTAAGATCTCCTCTTCTCTCTGATTTACTCCGGCCATGAATATAACAGATTTCTCCATACTGATCTTCAGCCCACTCATCTTGTCAAACTCTTCAAAGACCTTAAGTATCCCTTCTATCGAGTTTCTTGTTCCATCCGCAAATATCATCAGATCATCCGCAAAACATAAATGAGTAAGCACGATGTTTTTACACCTCGGGTGATAACCAATTTTCCCTTCCGCAGCTGCCTTATCCAACAACTTCGACAATACATTCATACATATCACAAAGAGGTAAGGGGATAGAGAGCAACCTTGTCTTAAACCTCTCCTACTCTGGAAATAACCTGCAAGCTCCCCGTTTACTTGCACTGAGAACGAAGCTGAAGTTATACACAGCGAGATCCAGCTTATAAATTTTTCCGGTAATCCTAGAGCTGTCAGCGTGTTGATCAAAAACGGCCATTGCACGGAGTCAAATGCCTTGGATATATCAATCTGCATTGCGCATCTAGGTGAGATATCATCCTTATGATAGTCTTTGACTAATTCCGTAGCTAGCAAGACATTCTCCATTAGCAAACGCTCTTTAATGAATGCAGACTGATTAAGAGTTATACACTTAGGCAGGACACTCTTCAATCTATTTGCAATGATCTTAGAGATTACCTTATATAGCACATTGCAGCATGAAATTGGCATGTAGTCTTTCATCATCTTTGCTTCTTCTTTCTTAGGAATGAGTGCCAAAATTGTAGAATTCAAACCCTTCGGTAGAAATCCCTTAACAAAGAAAGATTGAATTGCCATGATTACATCTCCTCCAATAACTGCCCAAGCCTCCTTGAAAAATTCTGTTGTGAACCCATCTGGTCCTGGGGACTTGCTTCCTGGCATCTTAAATAAAACTTCCTTTATTTCTGCCCCTGTGACTTCTCTAACCAGCTTGGAACAGTCCTCTTCACTACACTGAAACCCCAGAAGCTCTGTTAGTCTATTTGTTGTAGCTCCCTCAAACTCCACTGGTTGCAATCTCATAAACTCGGCGAAAAAATTCACAGCTTCTTCTTGAATCTCTTCTTCTGTATTGGCTATTGATCCATCAACACGTAGAATTTCATGAATAACATTCCTTACTTCCCGAATTTTTTCTGCACTATGGAAGAACTTGTTATTCCCATCCCCAACATCCAGCCAATGAACCTTGGATCTTTGTTTAAGAAGTTCTTCTTCAAGTTCTGCTAATCTGTGCCATCTAATCATCGCTTCACTTTCAGCCCTTATCCTAGCTGCAGTTGGATTCTCCATTGTCTCTTTCTGTTTTACGCATAATTCCTGATATGCTTCTCTAGTTTTCTTTGGAATCTCACCCAATTTGACTTTACTTAGCTCTCTCAAAGGCTGTTTCAAAGCCTTAAGTCTCTTTGTAAGACGATACATAGCAGAAGTTGATTGATACAGAGCTTCATACTCCCTCCATTGATTCTCCATAAGCTCCTTAAACTCTGGCATCTTAGCAATGGCATTGGTAAACTTGAAAGGCCTCCGTTTCCTACTATCTTCCCTCTTTAGTTGGATTCGACATCTCAGGTGGTCAGAACATCCTCCCGGCTCAAAAACACAGTATGCACCCGTCCTGTTCAACCATTCCTCATTCACAAGAACCCTATCCAATTTCTTGCAAATCAACCCCTCTTCTCTCTTGTTACACCAAGTGTATCTCGGCCCTTGATAGCCCATGTCCGTTAGCCTACAATGATTTACTATGTCTTGGAAATCCCTCATACCTAGTGGTATTCTTGGCGAGTCCCCAAACCCTGAGTGCTCCTCTCCCTCCAAAATTTCATTATAGTCTCCCATCAGCATCCATCTTTTGTTCTTAAACATAGGTGTTTCATAATGTCGTCTCAAATCATCCCATAAATCCTTCCTTTCCTCCACACTGTTGGAAGCATAAATGAATGAACAGAGAAACTCCTCATTTTCCCCTGGCAGCAAAATCGAGCATGTTATGATTTGTGCATCTTTGTAGACAGGAGTCACCCTCACTTCTGGTCTCCACAACACCCAAATCCTTCCCAATCTGTTATACTCATAATTTCCCATGAAATTCCATTCCTTAAACCCTTCATCCAATATCTTCGCCGCTTTACACTCCCTCACCCTTGTTTCAATAAGACAACCAAACAGAATCGATTTCTCTCTTAACCAGTTTCTCACTACCCCCTGCTTAGTTGTTTTATTAAAACCCCTTATATTCCAAAAGAACCCCGCCATTTAGTGGTTTTTCCTAGAACCCCTTCTCATATCTTTGACATGATCTGAAGTTTCAGAAATTACCACTTTATGGTTAGTCTTCGATTGCCTAGGCAGAATCTGCCTTCCTATGCCTTTCTTATTTGCTTCCACACTCTCCTCTGCTCTACTTTGATAAATATCTTCTACTTCTTCTTCCTTATCCATTTCCTCCATTTCTTCTGTTTGTTCCTCATCTATCTCCTCTCCTTTTTCATTCGTATTTCTCAAAGCTGCAAACCTAGAAGGTGTTGCAATAGTCACCTGGCCATACATCAGGCTTTGTGATATTGGACTTCTTCCAATCTTTTCTCCCGCTACCTTTTCCCATCCAGTTATTTCTCCCTCTTCTATCTCTTTATTTCCTTCGTCTTCACTACACCTTTCTTCCATATTACCCATTTCACTCCCTTCTTGCGCTCCACCACTCTTTCCTTTCTCCTTCGAACCCTCAACTTTCTCATTCTGTTCTCTCTCCAATGATGTTACTTGCCTCTCCGTCCTAGCCTCTGCTAACGGTGTCTGCATACTTTTTGGTTCCTCCATCCTTTCTTTCGTACCCTCCTTGCAAACAATCTCAAGATGGCCCCATATACCACATTTCACACACCTTGGAGGAAGTCTTGGATAGATGAAATCAATAGTAACTTTTTTCCCTTGGATTGTAAAGTCAATTTTCTCAGGTAGCTCTTTTGATAAATCCGCCTTCACAAACACCTTAGCAATGTCAAAGTTAGAGCAAGCAATTGTCTCCGGGTGTAGACGATCAGGTACTCCTATCGGACTTGTGATGAAACTCAATCCTTCCCATGAATACATACTCATCGGAACATTTTTCAAATAGATCCAAAGCGGAGTCAAATGCGCTTCTGCATCACCTTCATCTGGGTTCCATTTTGACACCACCATTGGTACTCCCGCAATATTCCACATCCCTCGTCTTATCACCTTATCTCTTATCAACGAACTAGTGATCCTGACCCTCATCGTCCTGTCATCCATCTCAATCACATCCAGCTTTTGTGACTTATCCCCAAACGCCCAGATCTTAGACAGAATCATATGCACCTTCGCAATGTGTGGCGCTATTTCCAGAAACCTTGCAATCACGAAGTCCTCCCAAAGCGGATTAGATTTCTCTATAATTTCAGCCGGAACCTCCACTGAATGTTTCCCCTCCGATATCGCAACCTCTACCTCATATTTCTTCAACACCTGTTTCTTCTGGACAACCCCAACCCAAGATTTGACAACTCTCTGTATCTCCGGCGGAGGATCTGCCGGAATCTCCATGGTAGCCATCCTTACTGCCTTCGTTGACAGCGGAGATCGTAGATCACCGGTTGTTTTCCGTTATCGCCTTCAAAATCGCCCCTCATATCAAAGATTAATTTATTGGTCCAAATCACTCATTGAAGATTTAAACGTACACTCACATAGGCATCCCCAGCTTGTAGTTGTTATTCAACGATGATGAAATAAAAGGCAATAATGCGCATATAGAAGATGATTGATCATTTTCTTTATTTTAAATATACGTAAATTTTTACAAATATATATATATTCCAAAAATTATCAAGGCTACTCCGTCTTGCGTGAGGAGAGTTGGTGGTACTTTTATGTGTCTTCGTTTCTTTTCCTATGTACGTATACATAAATACATTGTTTTTGCTCCCAAGTATATATACATGTAGAATATAGTTTCTATCATTTAGTTTCTTTGTTTACAACTTTAAAATTATTTCACCAATTATATACCATCCAATATCGTCTTCAACTGAAAGAAGTAATAGCCATCATCTCCAGTTATCTCCTTTTTTTTGTTTATACAAAGTACAATAGATAAAAGTAATATTCAAATCCAATATTCATCAAAAGATAACGCAAACTTTAGTACGTAGTTAAACCGTTAAAAAGTAATGTCTCAACGGTGCTAGCTCAGTGAAAATACATAAGACTCAGCTTTATTCTCAGCCTAGAAATATATGGTCTCGGAAACTTAAAGTTCGATCACAACAACTCATGACGGATGATGAGACTTTGGATCATTTGTAATACAAGAGAAGTCTTGATCCAAGTCATGATCCAAGGAAGAAGAACAATATATGCCATGGAAACTTGTGCTTCCTCCTTCTGCTCCTCCAAGCTTCTTCATAGATGTGATAACTTGGCGAAGTTCCAAATTTTCCTCTTTAAGAATCAAGTTCTCTTGAAGAACAAGATCGTTGCTATCCGTGGCTTTGTTAAGCTTGCCTAAAATCTGGTGGTTCTCGCTTCGAAGCCAAGCAACTTGGGATAGAAGCTCATCTAAGTGTCTTTGCTTTCTCATTCTTGACCTTCTTGCTGATTCTCTGTTAGATACCATACGTCTTTGCTTTCTCTCGCTGATGACGAATGTCTCTTCAGTTGCTTCATCGGACGTGGTAGAGTTGTTGTTGCTTGCTGGAGATTGTAGATTATTGAATTCTTGAATTTGAGGGTATGAGAGAAGATTGAGGTTGTTATTGGTTGAAGGGTTTAAGTTGTTGTAATAGGGGTTTAAGTGGAAGTAGTCTTGTTGTTGCATGTTGTTTATACTTGAACTATCATAATTTGGATGCATGGTCAATTTCTCTCTAGTTAGATCTCAAAGAGGGTGAGGTTATGGTAGAGATTGGCTGAGAAGGGGTGTTTATACAGATAGAAAGACATTAGAAGTGGACCACACTTTCTGTAAATTGGTGGCTTTCGTGACACTTTCATAAGGATTTTGCTTTTGAAAATATATGTTAGATTATGTCTTCTACATGACCATTGGCATGTTTTCTTTCTTTAAGTTATTGCGAAGAATATTTGTTCAGCTTTTTTAATGGCTGCCATATAAATCTACAAGTGTAGTGGACACTAAAGAGGATTTTTTTTCTTGTAAAAATTATTAGTTATGACATCGATAAACAGGTTGAAGTAGTATTATAATTTTTAAGTTGATCCCGATTACATGTATATTGTTTATTCATCGACCGGTTAATGCATGAGAATGAAAGTACTATGGAAAGCCCATGCCTTATGGTCTATCATAACCTGATAATCAGTGCATGCATATATATATTATATGGGTGTGTATCACTGTGTGTGTGATGACACATGGATGTGGTGCATCGATATTGAAATGGTTAGCTTAGTAACCAAGAGGTAAGTTGTTGAATATGTACACATGTGAGTATAGGAGAGGGTGCCAGCGCATCAAACATGTGCACATACATGATGCATGGTCATGATGTTCAAGAAAGATTGATCTGACAAAGATTTATATATCATCCCCATGCATTATCATGATAATGACACATGAAGACTAGTACCATTGTGGATAAAATCAAGTTTGGATCAGTGTTGTGTTCTTACATCACAGAAAAAGTTTGTAGTTTCTAGCTGTGTGGTTTCAAAATTATTTAAACTTAGAAACAATGCTTTTGTTAGCCAACATATAAAGTGGTAATGTGCCAAACAAGTCAATTTGTAAAGTTTATATATATTCTTTATTTTACAAATCACTAATTTCTCCTCGTCTTGTTCTTTCTAAAAATATAAGAGATTATCTTCTCCTATAAGAAGGATGAATTGCTATATGGTTTTCTCTGTAGACTTTTAGAGGTCCTAGATTTAAAAAAAAAAAACAATGTGGTGTTAACTACTATAGTATCACACAAAAAATAAATCTTAAATATCTTAAAGTAAGGAGTTAAATGGTTAGCTGAATTTATAAGTTATAACTACTAAATTAGAATTTTCCTTTCAGTAATTGGAGAATTCCGGACAAGATCATGTACTAATATATTCTTCAAATTTTGTAGAATAATTAAGTATTCTTAATATTTTAAAATTTTAAAGCGTAAATCATAAATAAATAGAATGACTCGTTTCTGGTCTTTCAGTTTGAGGTGATTACTTAATCACCGTAATTGTTTGTTCTTCTCAAACGTTACGTATTAAATCTCATCAAATCAAGTTATATAAAGAAGATCATGTCAATATACAAGAACATAATTATTCCTCCAACTCTTCTCATATTATATGGGCATATATGATCAAACACCACTATCAAGAAAAACCAAACCGAATAAACTCCTTAGTTGCACTAAGAAAGCAAGATGTGTTAGGCAAGTTTGGCTTGTCGTTTTATGATGTTGATTACAAAGGCTATAGTACATTTGAGGAGCTGATGACTCAACAACCACTTAAAACCACACACACTTACAAAAAGATTACAGTTCATGACCAATATTTTTGCTTCACTCAACTCACTTAGATGATTGTTATCCCTTAGCTGGTCAAAATAAGAAGATCGTGGTTGTAGGTTTGACTTTATAATATAACGTCATCAAAATTTAGGAAATCGCTTGGGTTTGTCCTATAGTTTCCTTAAGATATTCTTTATAGTTAATAAGTAAACAATGGACGCAATAGATAATCTTTACGAAAACTATTTAATAATCGGAGAGTTGAACAAATCATTGGTCCCTTTTTCTCTCTTGTCACTATTTGAACTTTTTAGAACGTATCTTTCTTTAAATAACTAAAAACGTAGGCATGCATGAATGTGTTATAATCCATTTGTAAGAAGGCTATGCTAACTAAAATATATGCATATCGATATTGGTCCAGAGGAAGAACTTTTGGGTGTTCGCACAAAGTAAAATAACACAGTAATAGAACATGCTTTTTTCTTTTAAAAAAGTTAATGTCAGGTTCTACTGTTTAAATGTGACGTACATTATCACCTGAGGTAATTAAACTACATATTCAAAAGACAATTAGTTTTTGCTGAACAGATGCATTGCAGTTCCTTGATTTTGGATCAACTTTTCATTGAGATTAATAAGCTTTGATGTTATAGATTTTCATCTCAAACCGACTGATAATTAATTGGAAAACAGTTTCTGTAAAATTTATAAAACAGTAACTTTTGTCGACTGACATAAACCCTCAAATTTTCAAATTGCATAATTTGAAAGAAGACAAAAATTACTACTGAATGAAAGATAGTGTGACTGTGTTGGTCAAACAAAAGGGCAAATAAACACCATCAAGTCATATCATTACAAAGTCTATTTCTTCTTTATTTCAGTCTCATGTCCTTTTGCACGGTTTGTTCTTCTTTCACAGCCTCAATTTTCCTCAATTTTTATCTTGTTCACTTTTTGCCAATTTGCTTCTTTTTTTTCTTAGTGTTTCCTTTATAATTCCGCGTCCTTCATTTGTATGATTTTTTAGTTATATATCCAATTTATAGTTTAATATTTTCGTCCGTACCTTTAAATCATTCTATCCAATTTGCCAAATGGAGAATAATACTCACAAGTATGTTTTAAGAAATATATAGAATATAGATGCCCAACTTCTTATTGATCTCTGATTCAGTTAACGTAAACTGGTCCATGTTTTATCTTTATATAACTACAAGAAAACTACACAAACAAACAAAAAAAATCTCACATTTAGTTAATAATTTATAGTTTAATCACAGATACGTCCTCCACTTTTCTTCTAGTTAAATTTTAATAGAATGATATGGATAAAGGCCAAAATAGTGTGCTGATGTCCTTGTAATTAACTTTTACTTTTTTGCTAAAAATTTAACTTCTATTAACTTTTATTAATTAGGGCTTGCATCCACTATCACTGTCAGTTTGTATCAATATCGTGAGTCATAATCATAAAAGATATATGATTGAGTTATTAACTTATTATTTTTATTTTTACTATGACCAGCAAAAAGTCTTTAATTAAAAAAAAATCAAATACCTAACGCAATCACAAAAGTTTGGTATCCGATTGTCATCAAGTGCATGCATGCATACATGCAGTTCACATGCATGCACAATGCATATATGTGTCAATATTCTCATATTGGTGATGATGACATGAATCATTTTTAAAATATACGAGATGTCACATTGTGGTTAACTAATCATATAATTTCTAATCAAAATTGTATACTTCACTATATTGAAGTTTGTGTGTTGACATCACATGTTTTAATTAGTACGAGTAATCGGCAAATAGTGTTGACTGTTGAGCAATTGGGTACTCAAGAGCTAGAAAAAAAAGGATTTTCCATGATCACAGAAAGAACTGAAAAAAAATTGACACTATTTTTTTTTTTTTTTGGGATCAAACCGACACTGAATGTTTCAAGTTTGGCTATTATTCGTAATGGGCTTTTTGTTTATAAATCATAATACACTCCTGGGCCAAGATTGTGCTCCGTAATAGCTGCAAGAAAAAAAATAAACGCCGTTGCCGGGGATCGAACCCGGGTCACCCGCGTGACAGGCGGGAATACTTACCACTATACTACAACGACTTGACGTTATCTAAGTTTGTTTTATATTAAATAACATATAATAATTTTGCTGCAAGACTGAAAAAGTGCCGACTGGCTATGTCTGTCTCGGATTGGATACTTGAGAAAATAATACGAAACTACTAAAGAGAACCAATACAAGAGATATAATAAGTTCACTGTTTGTGCTTGTTGGATCAAAACGTAGAACATGATGATGACGAATGTTTGAAAATAGATAAAAAAAGGGCAGTAAATCTTTAAGCAAAACATTAAATCTAATATTCTTGTGTAAAACAATTAGCCCCCCTTATGATGTTGAAGCAATATCCTCTTCTGTCTTCTGGCGTTTCAGCTCAGGCTCATCATCCTCAGTGACATCTTCTTGCTTCTCTTCTCCTTCCTTGTGGCCATTGAGATGATCGTTAACTGCTTCATGACCAATAAGCGAGACGTGTTTGCTTGTGATCTGACGACCAGCCCTTATCTTTGGACCCCAATGCTTCTCCGGGTTCGGCAGAAACCTTGCTTCTTTCTTCACCTGTGCTTTGCTAAGTGAACCAACGTGCCGCGAAAAGTCAACCTGTCAAAATAAAAAAATAAAAAAAAGTGTTTAAAGGACTCAAAGCTTGAAACACTTTATTCAAGAGAATGAAGCAAAGAGGGACCTGAAGAGATGGTTCTTTAGATAGAATCACACTTCCTGGATGTTGAGGTGATTGCGCTTTCACAGGATGATTCTTCACCCAGCACCGCATGATGTCCCAGATAACCTCCATAGGAGCATCGGTTTTAATCCCGAGAGGGGTCACATGAGACCCCGAGACACGGTACTTTGCATTCATCACCGCTGATCTAAACATCGCAGCTGACGGTGAAGTGCACTTTAACGTTCCAGAGAGACTATGAAGGCACAAAAAGAGCGGAACATCTAGCAACTCCTGCAGATAACACAAACAAATAAGGACTTAGAGACACTGACACAAACCAAAACAAATGGAACTTTGAAGAAGAGTTTTACCTCTGAGATGGTGGTAAGAACAGAGCATATTTTATCATAAGCAGGATATCTATCTTTCATGGATTTAACACCGTTTAGTATCGAAGTCACCCATTCCTGATCATGCATCGGTGCTGACCATATCGGTCCGCCCATGTTATACTTCTTCCCACAGTGAGTGCAGTCCTGTGGAACTACAGGACCAACTCCTGCTTGATACCTCACACTTTTATTCTGCAAAAAAAAAAAAAAAGGATTATGCGTTTTTCAGAAACTAACTATGCAAAGAGAGAGGCATGAAACCTTAGGGAGGGATCTTCCAACGGATTGAAGATGAAAGGAATCGCAACCAATGCATTGATAGAAGTATGAGAGCTTTAGTGGAGTGTTCTTCATTGCACTCGCCGAACTGCATAAAGGTTCAATCTTTACTTGCCTCTAGCTGAGGGTAAGTGTTTGGGAGATAAACAAAAGAAACTTACGTGTAGACTCGGACAAAGACACGGACGTAGAAGTCCATTTGGACTGATAGAACAGGGACTATGTACCGCTTGTAGCGGTTTGCATGGCTCTGCAATATCAAAGTAGAAACATTATACACCCAGAAAAAGCTTTTAAGAGAAGAAATAGTAATGTTCTAAAAAATTAGTCTAGGCGTCGGCTAGGCATCTGCTTGTCAGCAGATCATTAAAAGAATCGTCCTAGGCGCCCATCCAATCAATAATCCTAACATAAAACGCCTAACTACCCCCTAGCGATTTCTTGAACGTTGAGAAATAGTAATGGATCATCTTTACAAATACCATAGCATGGAAGATTTTGCCTGAGTGATTTAATTACCTCGATGCTGGCGAGGAGGATCCGCAGAGCCATCTCATGACAATACTTCCCTTTCAGTGGATAGGAACCATATCTAACAATAGACAGGTTTAAGAGATTCAGACAAAAACAATATATAATTTTGTCTTTAGAGTAAGGTTATCAATTTAAAGGGTGAAATAGAATCTCACTTGGAATAGCAAACCTCGCCATTAGCACCACACAACACTGCCATGTCAGTTGCTGTACACATCAGCAACCCACCATCTGCAACTGATTGAACAGCTGAATCAAGGAAGATAGACGGCGCACCATATGGATCAAGATCAACCTATGACAAATTGGTTAACAGAATAAGATATCAATAAGATGTAAAAGTTACAAATTTGTTTGACTAAATGAGCATAGAAAATTGGATGCATACCACATCAAACTCTTTTGGGTTGGTGAGCATATGGACACGAGCATCAGTAAGATGTGACTCCACCTTTGAAGTAGACATCAAGCCGTTGAACTTTAAGTTTCTCTGACAAGCTTCAACCGATGCTTTAAGAGGAAAAAAGGCAAATATTATATTATTTCAAAGTCCAAAACCTCTTCACAAGCACAAATGTTGGGGGGGGAAACAAGTACCTGGATCATTATCCAAAGCCACAACTTGTCCAATCCCTTCAACTTCACGAGCATATCTCAAAGCCCTTAACCCTGAAGCTGACAAGGCCTACAAATAAGAACAAAAGAAAAAAAGTTAACTAACAGAAAAGCAAAGTAGGCAACGAACTATAGTTACTATAGGTATTACCTCAAGCACTCTTGGTGGTTTGAGTTCCCTTCGTGCAGGTTCATAAGTGGTCTTGGCAGCTTCCTTTGGTCCATCCTGAGATGTCTCTCCGTTGGTTTTACCATTATCCTCACCGTTCTCAGTGGGAGTCTCTTCCTTGGAAACTTCAGAAGAGACCTTCTTCACAGGCACTTTACCAGATGATCTAGCTCTTTTAGACAACATTGCCTCATGCTCTTGCTTGCGTTTTGATATATATGCCCTCAGGACAGCAATTGACATGTCCCTATTGTTCACCTAACCACAAAAACATAAAGCAATTAGTCAGTTTCTCACAAAGGCACTTAAAAACACTAAATATGAAAATCTCAAACTAAAAAAAAATGCACCAAAACTAATACTTGATGAGTCCAGAGATTACCCTTTATGTAATTAAATAAGTTATTAGCGAAAAGGAAGAGCCTTTGCATCAAATCAAATCCAATGGCAACAATTAAAAAAATTAAAAAACCTGAGCTTTGTTGAAGAAGACTTTGTTCTTCTTGTGCATGAGAATCTCAGCTTCACCTTCCTTGATAACGGTATAATCATTTAGATCAATCTCCATTGCTCAGGAGCACAAATCTGAATTTAACAATACGAATCGGTAAATCATAAAGCGTTGAATATTAGAATAAAGATGTTGACAACAGGTATCGACTTGTTTGTGAAGACACCTTAAAGCTTCTCCTTTGGTTGCAGTTTCAGAGAGAAAGAGAGGCCGTACGGGTTGAGTTCCAAAACCCTACAAAATTACACAATTTTCCTTTTTTCTTTTGGGATGAAATTGGTTAACTTCAAACAAAACGGGGTCAAAACAGAAATAATTAAAAGAATGGGAAGCAAAACAAATTAAAAAGATGGCCTATACAGGGATCGAACCTGTGACCTTCGCGTTATTAGCACGACGCTCTAACCAGCTGAGCTAATAGGCCGTTTGAGATACTCGGCAGCTCTACTATTTAAATATCTATAGTACGATAAAAAGAAAGGATTATATATAACACACTAAAAAGATATGGCCTATACAGGGATCGAACCTGTGACCTTCGCGTTATTAGCACGACGCTCTAACCAGCTGAGCTAATAGGCCAATGTGGTGAACTGGAACATAAACATTATTTGAATACAGAAAGCCCTTCTTGTCCTTTCTTTCTATAACCACCAATACATGCATTTTAGGATTAGTGACTTTATTTTCTTGTTTTTTTCATATGGAAAAAAAAAACCTCAGAACATATTCTTAGTTAATTGGCTGAAATTAATTGTCTATATAGTGACATTCTATATACCACATATTTGGTGAAATGAAATTAACAATAACAAACGTGTGAAATAAAAGAGTAGGATGTAAAAGAACGTTGACAACTAGACAAGTCACTGTCGAAAAGGAGGCTTTGGCTCATAGAACACGCCTCTGACAAAAGTCTAATTCAATCGTAACTCGACACGTGTTCATCAGACCACATCAACCATCTTCTTGTATTACACTGTTAAGATTCTTTGCTCCAAAAGTTCTTTAAACCTTTCAGTGGCATTTACAAAAGATTTGTGATAAATGTGCTTTTTAACAAACGCATAAGTACGCAAGTTGTATAAATTTTGCGCATGGTATTGTGAAGAAAACAATTAAAATTTTATTAATGCAATGAAAGCAATGTATCATACCATTTTCTGGTTGCTTTCAGAAGCTGCAGAAAAGCATCTCCTACCTTAAAATGGGTGTGCACGTGTCGCTTTCTTATTCGAGCAGACTTTCTTTCTGGTTGAGTTTTATAGCAAGTAAGTTCAAAAACATCAAGTAACAACAATGACAATAAATAACATATTTTCCTAGTATCAACCACGTAAGAATGTATCCTCAAATGTATACGTTATATAAACTTTCTTACTATTGTTTTGAATTGACTTTTTAAAAATGTGATAACTTCATGAAGACCGTATATATACACATGTTTTTTTATACTATATACACATGTTAATGGGTAACCTTTAGCCTTCATCTCATGTGTTTAGTTACTAGTCAACCATCGATCAAAAGTTGATACCCTTTTCGAAAAATTTGTTTCATTATATACAACTAAACAAAACAATTTGTCATTATGGTATAAACATAGAAATCTTAAGAAAACATATGTTTAGATATTTGTGTATAATGTCATATATGTATCTAAAATATCAGACACCATATATACAGACATGAATTCTACCTGAAGAGAAGCACACATATATTTTCTAGTTAGATCATTACAACTCACAATACTTTCCTTACAGGTTGTGAATTTTTTTTAGAGATAAATCGACTGTAATAAATTGAATGAACTAAAACAACATTGTATCACGCGCTTAGAGAGCGTGTGGATGTTTTTTTCTTTTGTCAAAAGAGAGATGGCTTGAAATCAAAACACACCACCAAACCCTAACTTCACCTTCACAAATTTCTTATCTTTAGCTCCCAATAGATTCTATATCCACAGAAAAAAAATCTCAACTAGATTCACAACCTCCACGCACTTCCAAACACAGAAAGAGAGAAACAAGAACCATATGGTCTTGTTCCTGAAGTTAGGGCATATCTCCTTCTCAAGACCCTAAAGAACAAAAAAGATCAGATCTCAGAATTTTTGTGTCTCTGTATATTAGATAAACATTTACATACCATTATTTGTGTGCATATATATAATAGAGAATACTATAGAACAACAACAAAAAAAAAATGGGAAGGGGAAGAGTAGAGCTGAAGAGGATAGAGAACAAGATCAACAGACAAGTAACGTTTGCAAAACGTAGGAACGGTTTGCTGAAGAAAGCTTATGAATTGTCTGTTCTTTGTGATGCCGAGGTTGCTCTCATCATCTTCTCCAACCGTGGCAAGCTCTATGAGTTTTGCAGCTCCTCTAAGTAAACCACTCTTTCTTGAATATTTTAGTTTCTTTTTTCCATTGGTTCTTGCTAGATCTGAGCATAGATCTTTGTCTGATCTAACTTGTTTGAATAGATCACACAAGATCTTGATTTCTATGAGCTTGTTGAGTTTAATTAGATTTCTTGATTTCATTATCTAAGTTCTTTGTAGTATTTAGTTTTGAGTTCTTGAATTTTTTTTTCTTTGATCAAAGAGTTCTTGAATTTTGAGATCTGATTTCTCTTTTCGTTCTTGTTATTTTTTGTTTTAATACATATGTGTGTGTGATTGGAAACTTTAAAGTTGGATACACAGGTTTCTATGGAAATAAGGATCCAACGTAGAATGATAATATATGGTTCCATGCATTAACCACCTGTTAGTTAGTAATTTATGGTGGCTAATACTTAAAACGTGTGTGTATCTATGAAGGTTTTGATTCTCTGTCTATTCTTTGTTTACATGTTAAGATCGTTTGATTACATCAAGGAAAATACTAAATTTATATTATTTACATTTGAGAGTTGTTCAAACGAATGTAGAGTTTATATATAATGCTTGCAAATACTATTTTTGCTTCATATTAATACAAATCCAAGCTTATATATATATATATATATATAGCATTCAAAACAATAAAATCTTAAGTGTTTCTCATGAGTGACTAATGAAAATTTGAGAATAGTCATTCAAATTTTTATAGGAAGTAACTTTATTAAATACTTGAGGTGCACAAGTATATCTAGAGCAAACTTACATGTCTAGTTTATGATGAGTTAGGTTTGTGTCCTATGTCAAGTATAATCTTCTTGATGATTACAATTCTTATCCTCTTTAATTTGTGGTTTTTGTTCAGCATGATCAAGACACTGGAACGGTACCAGAAATGCAGTTATGGTTCTATTGAAGTCAACAATAAACCTGCCAAAGAACTTGAGGTACTACTCTTAGTTTAGATTCTATAGATTTACATCATGTCATTTCAAGAAAGATCGTTTAAGAACCTCTTTTCCCTTGGAATTTCAGAACAGCTACAGAGAGTATCTGAAGCTCAAGGGTAGATATGAGGGCCTTCAGCGTCAACAAAGGTACATCTGTCTCTCTCCCTCTATATACATACACAGGCATGTATACACATGTGCCAATATTCATTCTTGTGTGTATACATGTGTATCAGAAATCTTCTTGGAGAGGATTTAGGACCTCTGAATTCAAAGGAGTTAGAGCAGATTGAGCGTCAACTAGATGGCTCTCTCAAGCAAGTTCGCTCCATCAAGGTCATATCATAACCTATCTGAAGTTATATATATACATAGACATGGAATGATTCAAATAAGATTGGTGTGTGAAAATGTTTGTTGTGTAGTAATGACTACTATATATATGATGATTGTTGCAGACACAGTACATGCTTGACCAGCTCTCTGACCTTCAAACCAAAGAGCAAATGTTGCTTGAAACCAATAGAGCTTTGGCTATGAAGGTAAAATGCATTTGAAGTTGTTCTCAACATTTTTGGCAAAATCTCTAGCTTTCTTGTTTCTGATTAGAGTCTTTTGGTTTGGTGAAAAATGGCAAATGTGTAGCTGGATGATATGATTGGTGTGAGAAGTCATCATATGGGTGGTGGAGGAGGAGGATGGGAAGGAAATGAACATAATGTTTCCTATGCGCATCATCAAGCTCAGTCTCAAGGACTATTCCAGCCTCTTGAATGCAATCCAACTCTTCAGATGGGGTAAGTGATCCTTTGTAATCTTTGCCTTGAAATATCATCTGCAAACCTCTCTGCTTGTGTACTTGAGATTATGTTTGAGGCTCTTTAATTAGTTGTTTTGTGTTAAGAGGATCATCAATGTATATTGTTGACGTTTTGGTGGTGATGATGATGATGATGATGACAGGTATGACAATCCAGTATGCTCAGAGCAGATAACTGCAACAACACAAGCTCAGGCACAGCCCGGTTACATTCCAGACTGGATGCTCTGAAAGTCATGTGGATCATTCTAATGATGTGATCAATCTCGCCAACAAATTAAAAGACCTGTTTGATATATAAAAAAGTGTAGACACAAGACTTTGGATTTGTAGACATGATATGTAATGTCCTGAGGATCTCCAGTACATTTGTGTATTTTGGGAAACCTTGCTATATTAAGGGTTGCAATATGTGGAACTTGATTAAACCTGATAACTTATAATCAAAGTGCTGCACCAGTGCATTGAGATACATATATAATGGTGATCTCTCCTTGAGCCAACGTAAACCTCTATGCCAAATTTATAAACATCACACTGTTACAAGATAATGTAAAAAAGTTTAATGCCTTGGACACAACACTGCACCAGAGGCACACTGTGAAAAACATCAGATTATTGTGTGTGTTTTCTGTTGTTGCGAGGGTTTCTTCATAACTCCATAATTATAAGTCACGGTGATTCGTTGAACTCCATCACCTGAGAATGCGACGGAGGGAAACAATTGCATCAACATGAATGAGAAAAGAATGCAAATATTCAGAGAACATGAAAACTGTTACCTTTCCACAAACAGGACAGTCTTGGCTTCTCTCCATCCATTCATAAATGCAGCTGAGGTGGTAATGGTGACAACACTTTGTAACAATCTTCGGGTTCTCTGATGTGTATTCTTCAAAAAGCCAGCAAAAAAAATATGGGATACTAAAGCTTCCTTCAAACGCATTGATTCAAGATGAAAATGAATACCTTCAAGACACGTTGGACAAACGTCTTCATCATCATCGTACACGCCTTGGTTACTACCCGCTTCCATAATTGTCTTTGACTTAAGAATTCTCCTAGTGGATTTAGAGAAGTCTTCTCTGGAATCTTCACCGGAGATAGTAAGCTTATTAGCCCATCTGCTTCTTTCCACTAGGAAAGACTCAGAATCCTCATCATCAGCATCACTTCTCAAGGGCTCAGCTTCCTCATGTGAATGACTAGAACCCTTATCACGTCTTGAGACAAGAGAATCACGCCGTGAATGAAAGTATCCTGGATCAGAATCATAAGGCAGAGGCCATGGAGTAGAGGACATAAAGTTATCATAGGAAGTTATGGATACAGTAGTAGCTTGTAAAGAGGATGGGAGAGAGCGTGGGGTTTCGCCTCTTCTAAACAAAGAGATATACTGCAAAAAAAAAAAGAGATCAAAATCCGGAGTTGGATAAGCTCTGATTTGCAAAAAAAAACTAGCAGTTTCAAAGTACACAGTGTTGTGAAGAGAACATTACCAGGTTAAGTAAGTTATTAACAAGACATCTCGGGCATGGACAGTTTCTATTTACAGAACTACTTGGATTAGTGTGATCCTCCTCATAGTCTTCAACTTGAAAGCAAGAAGAAACACAGCCCATTTTTCTCTCTTCTTTCTTGAAATGTTAACAATATGGTTCTCCCAGAGCACTAAGACTTACCTAAATCACAAAGCAACGGTTTGAAACTTATAGGAAACCTCTCCAAGGATTGCACCAACAATCTGCTTCATTCTTTCAAAAAATGTCACCTGTGTAATGCTCTGGTCACTATTTGGAGTTTTAAACATCTCTTCATCAGTTATTATCTAAAACTCATCATAACCACACGAAAAGAAAATTAAAATCAATTGATAGTTAGCAAGAAGTTAGGAGTGATTCAACAAGATTGACAATAAGTAACTTTTAAGCAGAGACGTTCCCAGAAAAAGACATCCAAACTTTCACCTAACTCAGCAACAAAGTTTATGTGTGTTTTGGCCAAAAAGAAAACTCGAGGCTTCATTAAGGGAATAAACACAAAAAGTGAAATGCAAGCAATGTTCCAGTGCTTTAACATGAATTTTTTAAAAAGAAAAACCAGAGGAATCAGGACAAAGACTGTACCTTTCACAAAGAAGAGAGACATATAGAGATGGAGAAGTTAGAGCTCTCAGTAGCTTTATTTTGCAAGTTCCCAGGAAAGTAAACTTGGAGAATTTTCCTCACTTTTATCTTTTTTTAATTCGTCAGCTAGAAGAAAGATTAAAGAAAAAAAATTGAGGAATGTGATGAAGTTGGGAAAAGTTGGTGTGAAAGTGAGTGGGCCTTGTGGAGTCTATAGAATATTACAAGATCAATTTAAACTTGCTATGATTATCACTCAGTTTTGGTCATCTATAAGATGATACATTTACAAAAATGCATTAAGATGAAATTTCTGCCTTTTGATTCCAACTCACAGAAATGTCAAGTAAATATATATATATGTTCACTAAATAGTAAATCCAAAACATCAATCTGTTTTTTTCTAATCTCCTCTCTCAAAATCAAGCAAGCATGTCGTAGTCATCTAATTTGTCATTGTACTGAAGCACCTTGCGTTTAATCTTGGAAGAATCAACCCAAGTGATGAAATCTTCCATGTTCCTTGTTACTAAGAAAGCTGGATCAGTAATCGTGTCTGGTCCTACACGAATGTGTCCTTGCTCTATATACGTCACAGCTTCTGTCAAGTGCTCTGCGTACTTCAGGTGAACCAGTACAGTCGATAGCCTACGCCTGTAACAATTAATAAACTTTCAGTGAGATCACTGGAATCTCTCAAGTGAAGAAGAAAAGAACCGCTTATCCGTAAACTATTACCTGCAGAAGGAGGAAACTGATAAGCGATCAGTTAAAGCCAAGCTTTTCCTAGTCGGTATAACTCCCACGTTGTATCTGCCATTTCAACAATACACGGAAGAAACATAAGCACCACTTATCAAATTACAAAAAACAAGTCTTTCTCATCGCAGAGTAGAATCAGTAGAATGGTCTTTTTCCCCTACATAAAAGCAGATACCTATATCTGTGGTTACATATACAGTAACTCAGCTCTACAGAGAAGCTAATGAAAAAAAAAAACAACAGATTTTGTAAGAATCTGGACATAACCGGTTGTTCAAGATCCTTAACCAGAAAATCATTAGAACCAGGATGACATTCAAACCTCTAAAACCAACAGTCCTAAAATCAATACCGAAGCAAATAAATTACGAAACCAAATTCATCAATAAGTTAACCAGATTAACCACCAACACTCTCTAAGATGACCTCCTAACAGCTAACAGAAAAAAATGATAACTTTCCTGTTCAAAAGACCTAAGAATCTAGAGGAAACAAAGAGCTATTGCTTGTACGAAGCCGTGTACACACTGGTAAGTAGAAGATTCCAAACCAACGGTTCTAAAGACTATACCGAAGCTAATAAAACCATACCAAACAGTTATATCACAAATGTATCAGAGCTCTACAAATTGAACACACTCACAGTTTCTCTAGGAGCAAATCAGTCATCTGAATCCGAAAAGGATCAGTTGGGTCCATCTGTTTCATTACATTCGTCAGCTTCTGCACCATCCTACACAACCCTGAATATCTGACCCAACAAACAAAAGAAAAAAAAAACTCAAGAATCAGACAACCATTATTCATTACAATAACAAGACAAAACAAGAAAGTAACGAACTTTTTGTAATCGTCACGACCACCCATGTGGTAACGACGCGTGATGAGGTTTTCGCGATGGCCACCTTCTCTCTTCCATTCCAAGAAGTTTGTTTTCCTTATAAGCTTCGTCTCATGGAACTTGAGCTTCCTCATCACTTACGGCTCTGATATGGTATTGCAAAACTATGCGAAATTAGGGTTTCTTCGTCACACCTACTAGTGATAGATAATACTACTGGTCTAAAGAGTAAAATCGAATAAGCTTACATGGAAGGGATGAGGGAGATTAAATGAGGGAGTCCGGCACTGAGCGAGGATCAGTGAGGTTTATGAGCAGAAAAAAAAACCCTAAAATCAAAATCCAGAGAGAGGATAATCGAATGGAAGAAGAAGTTCGATTAATCCGACGGTCTTCATTCTTTGATTAACTTGTGAGGACTCTAAGGCCCAATATTCAAATTGGGCTGAAGTTAATCCTAGTAAAGTGGGCTTTTATTTTTATTATATGTGCATATAAGCCCATGTTTGGTAATACTGTATATCATATTTAATTTTTTTTTCACATTTAAATTTTTGTTCCAGGCATTACTAAATTTTTTTTATAATATCATAAAATTAATATTAAGCTGATTCAAAGTTTTTTTCTTGAGAGAAATAAATTCCAGCATTCGAAACATAATGTTTTAGTTTTATTTTGTATCGGTAAAGGAATATTTTCATATAATTATATGCTATTTTGGAATTTTAAATTTGATGCTCCGAGTTTTGTTAAAAAAAATTGTAGTGTTACCTTCAAGGTTTCTCTAGCAGAAACTAGAACATGCCTTGAAAGATTTGAAGTATTTAATCGCTGTTGTAAAAAAATGAAAGAACAATTCAATCGCTCCACAATTAATCGTAGAAGAAAAAAAGGAGATAGAAGGTATAAAACTGATAATACACCACATTTTTTTTTGAGAGAATATACGCTAATCTACTAAACTCGATGATTAAAAAAAAAGACATCAAATCCAATGCACAGGTTGGCTTGGATACGTACACTATACCGCTGCACGCACGCGCACGCATAGGGTTGGGATGTGAGACAATTGAGCCACCGACACAGTCTCGTACTCTCGTTGCCATATTATTGTTGATTCCCTTGTCAATTTTTTTTTTGTAACATAATTCCCTTGTCAACTAATTAAATATTTTAGTTGTTACTTATCTTCACAGTTTTTTTTTTTAATTTACTCGCGTCACCAGGGGGAAAAGTATCCCATAACATGTTGATTAAAATACTTGAGAACTAAAACTTGTGAAATAGAAACGAGGTATTTAATTAAACCTACGAACTTTACACGTTTTTTCCTCTGTTGCTTGTTAGCATCTGATGTAAATTGACAATTACAACAAATATTTTATAGAAAATGTGTTTAAAGTCTTGTATTTCACATTGGAATGATGTATTCTTTTTAAAGCAAAATAAATAATCAAGTCCGACAGCAATGTAATGACCGATGTCGGTGGAATGCATATGGTCGCAGAAAATAGCATATACTTTAATGTGTCTAATCTTTAATTCGTTGGTTCTAAAGTTTTTATACAAAACATCGCATCTCATAACGAGACTTCGACGTTATCGACAAAACTAGACCAAACACCTACTTCAGTTCACATTTATTTCACAACTATTAGAAAGATGAGTGTACCAATATATGTACGTAACATGTAAATTATTAGTATTACACTTAAATGCATGGTTTAGTTTTAGTTTATGTATCTTGGCAAAAAAAAAATTGTTGTAGATGTTCTATGTAGCTCACGCACGTATAATGTAGTTAGATGCGGGCATGCAGCTCAATTTTGACATCTGATCATATTGTGTAAATATCTCAATGTCTCTTTTAATGGTTCTTTGGTTAATTTATAATTATGACTCATTTACCAAGTAATATACTACTAGTTCAGTACGTACTAATTATATAAACTAGACTAATTACTATGTTGCAGTCTTCAGTCCGAGCAATATGCATGGTTTAGACTCCGGATCGTTTTTATTGTCCCTCCCCCAGATAAATAATATACCATTCATCGATCTAAACTCAACAAGCTTACGGTACAGAACGCACATTGCTAAAGGATAGTTCAAGAAGAGATAAGTTGCTGCGACTCTGTCTGTCCGATGGGGAAACGAATGCTTGCGTATAAGACAATACATGCTTATAAAGCCTTGAGCCGAAAAAAAATGTATAAACTAAACGAATTTTGTATCAATTTATTATATGATTAATTAACAGTCGTTTTTGAATAGCAAACATGAAGGAGACTGATCGAGATTTTATAACCGAACAGCATCTATATATTGTTATTTATTGATGTAATCGTGACTTCGTGAGTTTTACTTGTATCTATAACCTGTTCAATGCTCATAACTTCACATCCACACGTGTACACATTCCTCTTCTTTAGAAATTATCGCCACATATGTTTTAATGATAAAGTTTTTTTTTTTTTTTGATAATCATGTTTTAATGATAAAGTTGATCTTTCGTTGTCTATAATCTGACCGAGAGATTGTTGTTTAAAAAGTAAACTGCCGCTGTAACTAAAAACTGTGGTTAGTTCCTCTCACATGTTTAATGATTTCATATAAAATATATATTTTATCAACTGATAAAGTTTTAAACAGCTGTTAAAACATGAGAAAATTTAATAGAGAGATTGAAAATAATAGAGAGATTGAAAATAAAAAATAAATAAAAAATAAAAAATGTTGTCCAAAAAAAAAGATTGAAAATAATTAATAAAAGCCTTATACAGTTATGTTTTTCCCTCATAGTTTACAGTAAAAAACAAAAACCTAACAGCCAGCCTTCTGACAAATAATACAATTAGTATTTTAATTTCGCTTTTGTAGTTTTGGATAAAATCACTAGGACTATTTTTCTGACTGTGGATTTTATATAAATCGAATTTCTGTATATTGGTGTTCTTGATTTTAAAATACTTCAAGATTTGAAAATAAGTTTTTAGTAGAAGCTTGTTTTGTATTTTTGTGCACAAAAAAAAGAAGCTTGTCTTGTATTCTCTCCGCTTCACAAAAAGTATCACATTATATATTTTTCACACATATTAAGAAACTGATTGAAACGTATTTATGTTTTTATTAATGTGGTCTATTTAACCAATAGTATTTTAAATAAGTACATTTATAAGATCAATGCATTATACAATTGATATTCAGTTAATGTAAATATATATTGCATTAAAATTATAGAATAACACTTTTTATGTAACAAAAAAATACTAAAATGATATTTAATACGAAACATAGAGAATATTTTTAAAGGGATCCATGACAGTTTGTGTCAAATATGTAGCTTATTTTACAACTAGTAATTAACAATTAGTTAGATTTCATGATTTAACCTAAAGTAATATAAATCATCCGGAGCAAGACCAAATTTTGATCAACACTCAAAATCAAATAATATTTCAGTCCAAAAATCCTAATTTAATAAAGTACTAGATTCAGACCCGCACTAAAGGGCAGAAATTGATTTGTCAAATTTTAATTTTAACACTATATATATGTATATATGTATATTTGACATATATATAATATTTTATTAAATATATATAATTATATTAAGAGGTAACCAAAGATATTTTAAAGATGTTAGTTAACTACATCGGTTAAGATTTGGTTTAATTTAAGTTGGTAAATTGCATTGTATATGTTACATGATATATTCTAGTAACAATTATTAAAGAGTCTAAAATTTAAATGATAACTTCAAGTAGTAGATAAAAACCAATCCCTAAATTAATAGATTAGATTGAATGTATCTATTTATATTTGCTATTTGGTTTCGAAACGAAACATATTTAATTTCTTTTTATGTATTCATGCATTTGTTTCCTATAAGTACCACTAAATCTCCTCACAGGAAAAAAAAATCCCTTAAACCAAATTAAAATGAACACAAACACATGTTCAATCTCTTATTGTCTCAAATTTATATAATACATTTCTAAAATATGCACATGCATTTTCGAAATCTTGAGTATTATAATGTTGAAAATGATAATGCATTCGGCTTGGGGACAGATTTATACCATGCTTCAGTTGAAGTCAAGGTAGCAATCTAGTTTAATTTGTTATATAAGTATATATGTTTTTAGTTTTCAATAAGTAAAATAGTTTCATGATTTTTCTCTTCAAATCTTTGTATTCTTTGAAATAATAAGCCTACAATTGCACAATTTTTGTTTGATACTATACACTGGATTGACAAATGACAACTGTGAACAATAAATAGAATTGGTACATTTACTTATTTAATTGTTATACATGTTGTAGACCTATTTAGTTTATTTATCTACTCTACCAAATATTCATTGTTTTTTTGGACTCTCTTTTTCCATAGTTGTCACAGAACGAGAGATCCACAAGTCTAGAATATGCCATTTCGAAACATTTGTGTATAGTTTTCTTATTGCTATATATATATATGTTGAGTCTTATATAAATAAAATTATAAGTGATTTTAAATTAATAGTTTTAACTAGATAAATAGATTTGGTCACCGGGTACGCCCAATTCTACCGGGTCCAATATCTCGCTTTAACTGCGGGTTCCATTCTACGACAAGTTATGAGTTTTTCTTAGATGCTTTCCTTTTGTGATATTGTTTTGCTTGTAGTTTAGGTCATGTTTATGTGATGGTCTGAATTTGTGTTAGATTTAGTTTTGTACTATGTTTCTTGTTTTCCTTGTTTGTCGGTAAAAAATTGAAAAATCTGGTAATGAATTTTAACTTTTTTACCAAAGAAGTGCATTAACCAAATACACACATTTGATTATTGTATGCTTTCAGTTCATATGTATTTTGTTAATAGCTTTGATGACTTCATGATTAGGTTTACTTAACGACATTATTAATTAGTAGGCTGCTAATGTGGTTTAGATATGAGTGAAAACTAAACAAATCGATTAAATGTATTTTTCTAAATATTCTTTATTTGTCACCAAAAAACTTATGAGTGCGTGCATATAAGTATGAATAAAAGATAATATATTTTATTAGTTTATTTAATTAAAGGTCTTTTTTGTCAAATTTAATTAAAGATCTAATTTAGCTTTGTATCAAATCAATGTTTTTTAAAAAAAAATCCCAAACACTATTAACGAAAACTAGGTCCTTGTCCGCGCTACGCGCGGATAGTATTTTAATTTTTTTTTCCATATTTTTGTACTATTATGTCAATTGTTTAGTTTTATAAAATGTTATGTTTTTACTGTAAATTTGGAATTAAAAATCTAATTTTTCCTTACTGTAAAGTAAGTTAATTTTGTTTGAATCTTACCACAATACATTATACATGAAGAGAATATAGTTGGTCTTTATATTCTTATTTGGTGTAATATTGAAAATTTTGATGGTTTGTTTAAATGATTTTTTAAATTATATATTTTAGGATTGATTTTCGTGACTATATTCTATAATTATCTGAAAACAATTGTTTGTCCCATATAGACATCCACATAAATATAGACTTATGATAAATTTGTTCATTGGAATATTTAGTTTCACTTTCAGCTTTATTTTCTTTTTTGGCACCCTCATGCTAGCTTGTGGGGTAGCCAACTTGGTGCAAAAGGATTTACAAAAGCTGATCGAGATGCGCGTGATCGGACACCTTTTGCTAGGCTATTCGTACGGAATTTTAAAGATCTAGGAATATAAGCAATAGAAAATTCAGAAAATTCTTTGGATACAGTCTGTATTTCGTCGAGCTCCGAGTCCAACGCAGGCCAATCTTCCTCCTTTTGAATGAGTATAACCAATTGTTCACAGTCGATTGAAAGACCATCTCTCTGTGTCCAAACTTCAGTATCACTTGCATTGCCCATAGCAAACCTTCAGCTTCCGCTTGCAGTGGTGATTTGGTGCGTGTATATCGGCCCTTGCTCCAAACAGCATTGGAAAGTCACCATCCATTAACACAAAGCCAAGTCCAGAAATGTCTCTTTCATTTATCCAGGATGTCTAGCAGGAGCGTTTTTTTGCGGAGGAACAGTTGTGTCTGTTACCTCAACTCCCATATCAATTTTCATAATCTCATCTACACGTTGAGCTATCCTCCAAAACTCTGCTTCAATTTTATTCGCTAATAGGAAAGACATAATTCCTACGATACTATTAATGATTTTTTTTTTTGTAACACCGATACGACAAACTTATGTTTTATTTAACAAAACTCTTATTTCAATTTTGTATTAAAGAATCAATCATATTTTATATTATCCATAATTTTAGTAAATTTGCTTGTTTGTCATGTTTTTATTAGGTTTTAGCTAAATTAATGATTTATTATTTATTTTTAGCTAAGTGGTTAATTTATTAATTTAAAAAGACCCTTAATGAATATTATATATATATTAAAAATGAATTTTATTTTAGTAATATTAAATTTCTATTTTATATTAAAACTTAGTTAGTTTTTCTTATTTTTCATATTTTATTAGGTTTTAGACTTTTAGATAGGTTATTGATTTATTATTAATTTCTAACTGATTCTCTAATGTGTTAATTAAAAAAATACCCTTAATGAATTTTATATATAATTAAAAATGAATTTTATTTTAATCATATAAAATTGATATGTTATATTAATATTAAATAATTGATTCTAAAATAATATAATAAAATTATGAAAAAATTTTAAAATAAGATAATTCTTATATATATTTTGTTGTTATCTGAAGATAATATTTTTATTATAAAAGTTAAAAAGAAACAAAAAATTATAATTAAATATTATTCAAGAAAAAATATTTATATAAAGATATTTTCTAAACTATTTCTAAGATATGAGTGTTTAAAAAAATTTAACACGGGATGTTTAGAATACAGAATTATGCTTATGAGAGAGTGATTCGGGAATGAGCTTCAAGATGGGTCGAATGGACTCTGAAAATAGCTTTTTATTTTGACTCAAACCCAGTCCGGATGACATGGCATCTTTGTTGGTTCACAATATTTTGTCCATGTGGCATGGCTTAGAAAGAAGGGATTTAGTCCCTTTTATATAGTAGGATATTCTTCATTATTTCGTTACAAAAAAAAAAGACTATAAATAACAGTTATTGCCGACTAAAAAGAAAAGAATCAAAAGACCGTTCTTTTAATTTACTTCCTTCCTTGGTACATACTAGAAACCATACTCTCTCTTTCTCCCCCTATATCTCCGACGTGCATTCATCTCGATTCGCCGGTGATACTTTGACGGCGAATCTCACCCACCAATCAAAACATTTCCCACTTTTTATTTTCCGCGACTACTTTAATTAAAAAGGATCGTTCACCATTGCTGAATTTCAAAGGCTTCTCTCATTTTATCTGTAACTTGAAGTGTTGCCTTCATCAGTTGTTCTGGGTTGCTGCTGAGCTGAGAGTTTTAAAGTTTTCATTTTTAAACACCTAAAGTTTCTTCCTTTATTTTATTTTATTTTAATTAAACTGAGGAAGATCTGGGTTTGCGTCAGATTAAGACGACGATCGATCGTGGGTACTTAGAAAAAAATAGTTTTTTTTTTGAGGTGTGGTTAATGCTCACAGAGAACCCCATTAAGTGTTCGATGAAATGCCTCTGAGAGAATCTCTGTGAGAAAGTTAGGTGATTTAGGAAGAAACGAAACATGTGTAAAACGGACAAGTTTCTTTACCACAGGAAACTCTGGGAGATGAAAGTTAGGCTTTTAGGAGAGACCAAGGTTGAGAAACTTAGGAACTCCTTTGTCTCCAGGTCTCGTATGAGCCTGTGGATGATTCGTGCTGTTACCATATTGTTGCTCTGGAGCTGTTTCGTTCATTTGATGGCTTTGGGAGAGATGTGGGGGCCTAGATTGTTCAAAGGTTGGCCGTCTTGTTTCAGTCAACATGATCTGTCCACGGTTGAAGAGATGGGGTCTCTTCCTGCTAAGATCTCCCTTTCGCCTAAAAGTAAGTGTTGATGTTTGTGGTAATAATGCAGCTAACTTGGAGATGAATCTTGAAACTAATTTTTCTGGTTTTGTTTCCTTAGGGGTATACCAGAACAATGGTTATCTTATGGTTTCATGCAATGGAGGACTCAATCAAATGCGAGCAGCTGTAAGATGAGAGACTACTTCTATGTGCAACGTTTAATCTCTTTTGCTTACTTTCTTTGTGGTCTGCTTTCTACAGATATGCGATATGGTAACTGTTGCAAGATTCATGAATGTCACACTTATTGTGCCTGAGCTTGACAAGACCTCTTTTTGGAACGATCCAAGGTGTGTTTGTCATCACTTTAAGCTTCTTCTTGAGCTCTGTTTTTATTTTCCTCTCTTAAATTTGTTTCTTCTTTGGGGCAGTGAGTTTAAAGACATATTCGATGTGGATCACTTCATATCTTCGTTAAGAGATGAAGTTCGTATACTAAAAGAGTTGCCTCCAAGGCTTAAGAAAAGAGTTGAGCTTGGAATGCACCACGAAATGCCTCCTATTAGTTGGTCAAACATGTCTTACTACCAAAACCAGGTTAATATCTCTAATTTTCGAGATTAATTACTATTTGCTTCGTGTGGTCGTAAACTCTTCAAACCTGAACAGATTCTTCCACTGGTAAAGAAGCATAAGGTGCTACACCTTAACAAAACAGACTCACGGCTCGCTAATAATGGACTGCCTGTGGAGGTCCAGAAGCTGAGGTGCAGAGTGAATTTCAACGGGCTTAAGTTTACTCCTCAAATTGAAGAATTAGGTAGACGAGTAGTCAATATTCTGAGAGAGAAAGGTCCCTTTCTCGTCCTGCATCTCAGATACGAGATGGATATGTTAGCATTTTCCGGTTGCTCACATGGTTGCAACCCTGAGGAAGAAGAAGAACTAACAAGAATGAGGTAGACAAATTAAAAAAATCCGAAAATCTAATCTTTCTTGTTGTTCAGACTTTGATGTAATAAACTATCTTTGTTTGTAGATATGCTTATCCATGGTGGAAAGAGAAAGTCATAAACTCTGAGGTGAAGAGGAAAGAAGGCCTTTGTCCGTTAACTCCTGAGGAAACTGCTCTCACGCTGACTGCGTTAGGCATTGACCGTAACGTTCAACTTTACATAGCTGCTGGTGAAATCTACGGTGGTGAGAGGCGGATGAAGGCTTTAACAGACGCTTTTCCAAATGTGGTAAGTATCCATTTCATATTTCAAATCCAGTTTTCTCAAACTTATAACTTACATTATCATAACCTAACTCAGGTCCGGAAAGAAACATTACTTGATTCCTCTGATCTTGATTTTTGTCGGAACCATTCATCTCAAATGGCTGCACTTGATTACCTAGTGGCTGTTGAGAGCGATATATTTGTTCCAACTAATGATGGGAACATGGCAAGAGTCGTTGAAGGTCATCGCAGGTGAGATGTCCTTATCTTTCTTTTTCTATCTATATCATCCTGAGGCTGACCCCATTTTTTTCTTACAGGTTCTTGGGATTTAAGAAGACAATTCAGCTGAATAGGAAGTTCCTAGTTAAGTTGATAGATGAATATACCGAAGGGTTGTTGACTTGGGATGTGTTCTCGTCCATGGTGAAGGCGTTTCACTCTACTCGAATGGGAAGCCCGAAGAGACGGTTAGTGATTCCCAATAAACCGAAGGAAGAAGACTACTTCTACGCCAACCCGCAAGAATGTCTGCAGCTGTTAGATGAACCATTGAGAGTCATTTGAAGAAGGTGACTTCACCATTGGGGAGAGAACGGCTGAAAATTTGTGTTAAAAGCCTTAGTTTACAGTCTGAAAGATGAAGTTACAGTGTGTTTTTTACAGATTTAAGTTACTTAGGGTTCTTGGTGAATAGATTTCTGAAAAAGCTTCCATGGATGGAGAGGAAAAAAATGTTGATTGAAGCTTACATTGTATAGTTTGGCATCCATGGCCTTGTCAGTTTTGTTAGCTAAAAATAAAAAGTGCCGTTTTATGTAATTAAAGTTTGGGTACATTTATATTATATATTTCAGATTATTATTTTCTCTCTTCATAAAAAGTTATCCATTTTTTTCTACATGGATGGATAGCAAATGATGTCTATAAAGGAGAACATATTTTTAGCCAAAAAGAAAAATATTTTTTTTTAAGAATCTTATGCAGTTATAGACAATGCAAATGACCAGCGAAGAAGATATATTAGGCAAAATTACAATTTTAAATAATAATCTGGAGTATAAAAATTGTGGGTTCTCAACAAATAATTAACGTTTTAGTGTATGAAATGTATGACTAACATATTGGTTAGTACAATAACACTTAAGTTCTACCTACTAATTCAATATGCTCCACTACCTAACATCAAAAGTGGAATCCGCTCCATTACACGACAGAAACACCAACTCTCAGTGTGTGTTGAGAATGAGAAGCCAACCAAAACACCTTTTTCTTGTTTTTGTTTACAACCAAATCACTTCAATATATTTCTGACAATGATCTTGAGAAATAATGGAGTGGCATTGACTCACTAACCCATTATGTACGTTTTAAAATAATTTACAAAATATTTTAGTATAAACTATTTCGAGAAAACCAAACCAGAATTTAAATCTCGAGAAAATACACATCATTTGAAGAGATGAATACAGTACATAGTTTTTAAGTGATCCAAGAAAAAGTATTATTTTAATAATTATACAAGTGATCCAAGAAAATAATTAACCTATCAACGGGTGATCCAAAAAAAATTGTAGCGTTTATCCATCTTATCGATACCAAATTCATTATTTACAACATACTTCCTTCGTTTTATGATATATGATGTTTTGGCTTATTACATAAAGATTAAAAAAATTATATTTAAAAAATATTTTTTAATATATAATTTTAAAATCATTCAACCAATTATAAAAAACAATAAAATTTTATTGGTTCAACGATTTCTAGTAAAATTAAAATTAACCTTAAAATTTTAAAATATCATATATTTTGAAATAATATAAACTTTCTAAAATATCATATAATTTGAAACAGATGGAGTATTTTTCTTTCTCTCATCTGCATATACTCTTTGAGACTAATCATATCCCCTTCATTGCAGTTTTATATCTTCAAAGATTATTAAACAGAATGATTATATTTGTTTTTTTCAAATGAATTGCATCACTAAGAAAAGTTATACTAATATAATGCTTTAGCCCGTTTTGAAATGTCTCCCTCTCCCCTGGCTTCTATTTTCTTTGTCAGCAGCTCCCTTTAGTGCTTATTAAATGGAATTAATATTGTTGGATCCACTGGGACACATAGCTTTCGCAGGACAAGTACACAAAAGTTGATCAAGATATCATTCTTAATTAATGGGTTCAATAAGTGGGTGGCTGTTGTTTATTGGATTTATTAGTTTCTGAAGCTGCTAATCTATTTTTACTTGTTTCGTTTTATTTAACTTATGTGATTCTAAATTTTTCTTTGTTTTTCTTATTAATCGTTAGAACTTAATAGTCCTTTGGCTCACAGCGTGTAAGATTTATTCCTACTCCATGATAGAATTAGAATAGTGACATAGAGTACTCACTCAGTCTCAAGACCACTCGAACAAAGGGAAAATATACATTTAGCTTATTAGTTAAAAAAATGCATATACATTGATTGGTTTGAAGATAAATAAGGGAAATTAGGTGATATAACCAAACAAAAACCCATAATTTATTATATAACCAAAATCACACCCTCTCTTCTTTTCTTTCTTCCTATCTCTCTCTAACCTCTTTCTACAAAATTAATTTCACTTTTTTTTTTGGTTATATCACAAATAAGCCCTTGAAGATAAATAAAGTATAATTATTTCTTAAAATGATTTGATAATGAATAAATAATACACTGACTGGTTTGATAATAAATAAAGTATGAATAAAGCATTAACCTCACTTCTTCAATGCTTGCATTCCCTCTAGTTTCTGATCGACTATCTCGTCAATACCAATACCATCAAGGCTCATCGAAGCCTCATCATCCGGTAAACACAATCACTCACAGGCCTAAGAACGCAGCCCCAAACAAAGAACTCAGGCCCAAACAAACATAACGCCTATCATGCTAGTTAGAGCCATCCGGTTATTGCAAACTCTAAACCGGGTTAGACGCATCTAAATTTAGAAAGCCATCATTAATTACATAGTAACAAAGTCGTCTTGAACATTTTTTCTATATACGCAAAACCATCAATGACTAAGAAACAGATTCACAAAAGTAGGAGCTTTAGGTGTTGGCTCTTTCTAAAACGGTAAAACCTGCCTCTATAGAAAAGAAGATGAACAGAGTAAGAAATTAAAAGCAGCAGTAAATGAAAAACAGAAAATCTTTTACAAGTGTAACAGTTAACCACTACACACCATGAGATCATTTACCACGACCAGTTCTTCTGAACCAAACACTATCTCAATATGTCACATACACAACCATATTTCCCTCCATATTCCCATAAATATTACAAGCTTCTCTTCTAAGCTAGGACAGAAAGAGAGAAGCATGAAGAGTTTGTTGTTGTTTAGCAAAACAAAAATGAAGAGTTTGTTGTTTTGTGTTGTGTTCTTGGAGCTTGTCTGGTTTGGTTATGGCCATGACCAATCTAGAAACCATCATCCCCTTGCTCCAGCGTTCTTCATCTTTGGAGATTCTTTAGTTGACAGTGGAAACAACAATTACATTCCCACTCTAGCAAAAGCTAACTATCTCCCATATGGAATTGATTTTGGCTTCCCCACTGGCCGTTTCTGCAATGGCCGTACAGTTGTTGATTATGGAGGTAAACTAAAGACTAAAAATATAGTTTTTACTTTTCTATTTAACTTTCTCAGTATAATGTTTGCAATGTAGCAATGTACCTCGGTTTGCCATTGGTGCCACCATATCTATCTCCAGTATCAATTGGGGGAAACGTCTTGAAAGGGCTTAACTATGCATCTGCAGCAGCTGGGATTTTAGACGAAACTGGTCAACACTATGTGAGGATCAAGAAAACTAAAAACTCTTCTAACTAGAAACTAGATTACCAAGAAACATTAAACTCTTTGTTTTTTTTTTGCCAGGGAGCAAGAACTACACTCAATGGACAGATATCACAGTTTGAGATGACTATCCAGCTACAGCTCCAGCCATTCTTTCAAAACCCTGCAGACCTTAGAAAGTATCTTGCGAAATCGATAATTGCGATTAATATAGGAAGCAATGATTACATCAACAACTACCTTATGCCTGATAGATACTCAAGCAGCCAAATCTACGGTGGAAAGGAGTATGCAACTCTCCTGATCAAGACTCTCTCAGCTCAAATATCAGTAAACTAAACTCTCTCATTATTTGATACAAATCTAACTTTCCAGACTCAGAAAGCATAACGTGTGTTCTTTGACATATAGAGACTATACAACTTAGGTGCAAGAAAAATGGTGTTAGCTGGATCAGGACCATTAGGTTGCATACCGAGTCAGTTATCTATGGTAAAGGGCAAGAACAGCAGCGGGTGTGTGACAAAGATCAACAATTTGATTTCATTGTTCAATAGCCGACTGAAAGATCTACCAAACACTCTCAACAAAACTCTTCCAGGATCTTTATTTATCTATCAGAACTTCTATGCTCTCTTTCATGACATGGTTGTGAATCCCTCTAGATATGGTAAAATTCCCTCAATCTATCTATGCAATAAGGAGGTTGCCCTTGATTACAATACAAAAACTTAGTCTTAGTTCTCATTTTTGCAGGTCTTGTTGTACCAGACAAAGCATGCTGTGGTGGTGGAAGATATGGAGGAGCGTTAACATGCCTTCCGTTGCAGCAACCGTGCATGGATAGGCATCACTATGTCTTCTGGGATGCATTTCATCCAACAGAGATTGCCAACAAAATCATAGCTAAGAATACATTCAGCAAGTCTACCAAATACTCTTACCCTATCAGTTTCTATGAGCTGGCTAAGCTGTGAGGATTGTGTCTCAAAGCTAGTGAGAAGGTTTTTAAGATGGGATTTGTATGTAACAATTGCCCTAAATCTTCGAGATAATAATCTATGTTCCAATATTATAAGTTAAAACCTTTCTTTCTAAAAGTGTTAACCAACAAGACAAAGATGTTATTCTTGAACAGTCATATTATTTGCAAAGTGAAGCTTACATTCAAGATTTAGAAAAGGAAAATCCATGTGGATGAGACAATGATATATAGAAAGTATTCTTATCCAGTAACTGCTAATATACATAAAGCTAGAAACAAGTTTAGCTTACAGTTTTTTCTCCTCGAAATGGTTTATCATTGGTGGTGTAGCATATCATCGCTGACAAAGTCTTCTTCACCATTGGAGGTAGGTACACGCAAAATGCTCTTCAACTTAAAATCTCTGACCTTCTTTTGCTAAGCAGCCAAGTTGTTATGATTCTTATTGTTCAATTGACAGATGCATCAAATCTTGGCTCATAAAAACACACTTGACTATTACAAGACTGAAGAGCACACCCGGAGATCCAAGACCAAATCTTCTTATCCACATTGTACAAAAGACCTTTACCTTGATTCCACGACGTGAAGCAGATCAAATTATCTTGCCCAAAACACTCGAACCTCTCAGCCGAAAGTCTCAGAAGCGCTCGGAAGTACTTTGGCGGCATTCTACTTATCTCAACCCAGGAAACCTTTGTGTGATCAAGCTCCCATATCCTCATGCTTTGTAAGGTACTGTAGAGACCAATCCTCCCCACGAGAAACAATCTCTTCTGAGTCCCAGCGACTAAGTAACCATCCAACAAAGATCTCGGGAACTTAGCTGGGATGTGTTCCCATTGCCCTGTGTCAAGCCGGTACATCATCAAACCAAGAGGGGAAAGCGTTTCTAGATATAAACGGGAATCACAATAAGCCATCTTCGAAGAGCATAAGTTCACCGCAGGCATTATCTGATGCAAAGACCATTTGTCAGTTTTGGAATCATAAACTTCGGTAGGAAGCGACTTATCGCCGTAGATATCACTTGTGGCTATGACTTTAAACGACTTTTCAGAACGGTCTACGACCATAATCAGCTGCCTCTGCTGGTTATAGTGCATGCTCGGGAGAATCCTCCAGCTCTGCATCAACGGATTGCACACCAAAGTTCTGAAAGTCAAACCATCGAGCCCCGAAAAGCAAACGAGACCACCCGAAGATCCAACCAGCCAAAACGCCCACGACGGCAAAAACGTGAAAGGGACTTTGTACCACGTCTTCAACGGCAAGCTGAACACCGAGCACTGCGGAACCTGAGGCGAGTTCTTCCAAAACGTGAGAAGACAAGGCCCGTGAGAGGACACGTTCGAGTGAAACTTGAGGAAACTGTTGTCCTGAAGAATCAAGTTCCATTTTTTACAAACGGAACGGATTCTAAATATCATAAACGGCGGCAGCCTAGCTAAGATCTCGTTCAGCAGATCCTCAGGAAGCATTGCCCATATGCTTTCCTCCATAGGCACATCAGCAGCAACAACTTGTTTACCAAACGAAGCTACTGTTTCCTCCTCTAGACCGCGAGGCTTCGTCTTGACAACTATCTGCCTAGAGGGGCTCGTGTTCCTCGACAAAGAACGCTTCAACGGTGAAGCTGAACTACTACTACTACTACTCTCTTCGTCTCGATTCTTCGAGCAAGTAACCAACTTTCGAGAATCTGATGACTTTTCAACACTACCCATCAGCAATCCCCAAAACCCGAGACGTTCCATTCAAATCTCAAACGCTAAAAACATGTGCTTTTCTAACACGGTTTTAGATAGATGACTTAGAGATCCTCAGGAAGATCATCGGCGAAACAACGAACGAGTAGAGAGCATCAGATCTTCGAACAATAAGCCTGCAAAGGAGCTCAAAATGGATAAGAGCCAAGCAATCAGCTAGACTGGAGTTAAAGCAAAGATTCGAACTTTCGATCGGTAAATTTACCTCTAGATGTATTATGCAACAAGGTTCGTCCTTTGGGATCCAGTGACAGCTGGGTTTTCTCGAGAGCAGCGTTGAGAGAGAGAGGCCTAATACAATTCTCATTTCTGCATCTGCAGATTCCGAGGAAGGAAACAAAATTTGGGCTTGTTAATCACAAACAGAAGTAAAGGGGTTAATTTGTAATATATTAGAAGTTCAGAGGATGAAAATGTAAAACTCGGAGAGAGCGTAATCATCCTTGGATACAAAATAGGTGAACCCCACTAATGGACGCGTACTAATAAAACCAGATTTTAGTCTAGTTTTGGTTTAGAAGATAATACAAAGATATAATTGGACTGCTGAGAAAAGAAAATTGGACTAAATCTAAGTGATATTATTTGACAGAAAGATGCAAAAACAAGATATATTATTCATACAAAAATCCAAATCTTATATTCTACTGCAAGTTTATTATATTTTGGATTGTAATTGGGTTCCACCTTTTTTTGTTTGCCTCTGAGAAATAATTGGGTACCACTAAAAAGTTGTTTGAATATCTGAAATAGTCAAATAAAAATAAATATTTGTTAATAATTTTGAATTGGGCTGGGTTAGATAAGTTCTTGAAGCCTTTTTGCTATGGGCCGTAGTAGAGGCCTTTCTAGCCGGTCGTGCATGATGATTATTATATTCGAACTATTTATAAGCGATTTTCTAAGCGAGGGAGACGAGCTCGTCGTCGAATGGATCAAAGAAATTTCCAAAGCGATTCTCTTTGCCGCGGCATCGAATTGAGCCCTAGAATGGTTTCGTGATTCGTGGTCGTCTTCTCCGTTGGTGTTTGCTGATTTGATTCCGCGAATTTCAGTCTCGTTTCCCGTTCGATTCGGGTCTATTCATGTCGAAAGTGATGAAGTCAGGGAGTGCTGCGAAATTGATAGTGGAGGCGCTGCTTCAGCGGTTCCTCCCTCTCGCAAGGCAGCGAATCGATACTGCTCAGGCTCAGGTTCGTCGTCTCCTTTTGGAATCTGCGTTTTTACTGCTTTAAGGCGTTCATTTCTGCTTAATTGGGATGGTTGAAGCTTAGTATTTGAGTAGGGTTTAATGGAATTGGGTATAAAGAGAACTTGTGGTGGAGGAAATGCGTTTCGTAGATAGTCTAATGTACGTTTTCTTTGGTAGTGATATGCTTCTTGTGTGTGATGGTGTTTTTGCAGAATGGAAAGTATCTTCGTCCATCAGATCCTGCTTATGAGCAGGTGCTTGATTCATTGGCTATGATTGCGCGTCACACACCTGTTCCTCTTATTGAAGCTCTACTCAAGTGGAGGGAAAGGTGTGTAGCTTTGATTCCTTTTTTTTCTCTCACTCTTAACAATGAGATTGTACTCGACTCTTGTTCAAATAAAATACTTATCTCCCACATGCTATGAGTTTGTGCATCTTACATTTCTTAACTTGAGTCGTTGGTGCATTATATCATATATTTGTATTTCTCTTCATATAGGTGATTTATTGAGTAGATGAAAATCTATGATTGGGACACAGCTAATTCTCTGGACCATTATTAATATTTTTTTTTTCTGTGTGGCTTGTATCTGTCTTGCAGTGAATCACCCAAAGGTGCAAATGATGCATCGGCTTTCCAGAGAAAGGTATTTTCTTTTCGCTTTTCACAAAAAGTATATGCTCTGGATCCAACTGACCAGCCTGTTTTACTCTTACCTCTCTTTAAGAACACTAGTATTCATGGTTTTAACTAATAAGTTTTCGAATTCGGTTTTCATTTTTCTGATATATGGTTTTCACGGTCCTGGAATCAGCTGGCTGTTGAGTGCATCTTCTGCTCAGCTTGTATTCGCTTTGCGGAGTGCTGCCCGCAGGAAGGGCTCAACGGTTTGTTTGTTTCTCTATTCAGTTTTTTTCCAAGAAAATGTGTGTACTGCATTGCTAAAGGAAAAAATAATCATTTTGCGTGAATGGCAGAGGAGCTATGGTCTGGACTTGAGAATTTTGTTTTTGATTGGCTAATTAACGCCGACAGGTAGTGATTTCAGAATCTGAAGCTGTTGAATTTTATATGATTCGTTAATCAATATGCTTTTATCCTTTGGCGTGCCTTTTTCGAGATGACAAGAGCTAAATTTCTTAAGTTCTGCCTCTTGGTGCTCCTCTGTTTCAGGATTGTTAGCCAAGTAGAATACCCATCCCTGGTCGACTTGAGGGGTCTTCTTCTTGACTTGGTTGCTCAACTCTTGGGCGCACTATCCCGTATTAGGTATTTCATTTGTAATGTTTGTTGTTAACGATTCAATTTTAAGCCGCAACCTCAACGACTCTAATCCTTTTATTATTATGATTGTTTACTAACAGATTCAGCTCTGTCACTGAGCGGTTTTTCATGGAACTCAATACCCGCCGGATTGACACAAGTATTGCTAGAAGTGAAACTCTCAGCATCATTAATGGAATGCGATACTTAAAGCTTGGGGTATGTCTCTTATCTTTAAAAAGGCAGGCATCAGGACGCGAACGTGACATTACGTTTATTTCCAGGTTAAGAGTGAGGGTGGGCTAAATGCGTCTGCCTCCTTTGTAGCTAAAGCAAACCCTCTTAACCGCGCTCCACACAAACGTAAAAGTGAGCTTCATCATGCGCTTTGTAATATGCTTTCTAACATCCTGGCGCCACTTTCGGATGGTGGCAAAAGCCAGTGGCCTCCTTCAGTTGCAGAGCCTGCGCTGACACTCTGGTATGAGGCTGTTGGACGCATTAGAGTGCAGCTAATCCATTGGATGGAGAAACAGAGCAAACATCTTGGTGTACGTCATTCTGATGTAATATTACTTAATCATGTTTTCCTTATGATTTCAGTCGTTAACATGGCTAATTGGGCAAATAGGTTTGCTTTCCGCTTGTGACTCTTCTTCTCTGTCTCGGAGACCCGCTTATATTTCATCATAATTTAAGTTCTCACATGGAGCAATTGTACAAGCTTCTCAGAGTAAGTTTTCCTGCACTCAGCTTTTAAATTAAGTAAAAATGGCCGAGAGCAATTGTCACGTCCGCAAATTATATTGCCTCTCTCTCTCTTCAAGTCTATTCTTGGTTGTATATATATCTTGGTTTCAGTCATTATAGTACCTACGACACATTGTGCAGGAGAAGAACCATCGTTACATGGCACTTGATTGTCTTCACCGGGTGTTGAGGTTTTATTTGAGTGTCTATGCTGCTACCCAGCCACCAAATCGTATATGGGATTACTTGGATAGTGTGACATCACAACTGCTAACAGTTCTTAGAAAAGGAATGCTCACTCAGGATGTCCAACAAGATAAACTCGTCGAGTTCTGTGTTACCATAGCTGAACATAACCTTGACTTCGCGATGAATCACATGTTACTAGAACTGTTAAAGCAAGATAGTCCAAGTGAAGCAAAGATTATTGGTCTTCGTGCATTGCTTGCCCTTGTTATGTCACCTTCAAGCCAGTATGTTGGTTTGGAAATATTCAAGGGTAACCTGTTAACCTGAATCAGGTCATTTGTTGGTCTGAATAAACTTGTCCTTGCATACACTTAAATTTTCTTAATGTTCTTTTAACAGGCCACGGAATTGACCATTACACACCAAAAGTGAAAGCAGCAATTGAGTCAATTTTGAGATCCTGCCACAGGACCTATAGTCAAGCTGTTCTAACATCATCGAGGACGACTATAGGTAAACTTGGTTTTACATTAAAAGCTTACTCTGATGTACATGATTTTACGGGGAGTTAAAAGATCACTAGATATGTGTATTCTATTGTAGTTGCTTTTTCTGATTTCTAGCTTGTATCCCCTGGCTAATACTTTCTCCGAAAACAATCTTGCTAACCTTCAAGACATGTGCAGATGCTGTGAATAAAGAAAAGTCTCAAGGATCTCTCTTCCGATCAGTTCTGGAATGCATACCTTATCTGATAGAGGAAGTTGGACGGAGTGATAAGATCACGGAAATAATACCTCAGCATGGTATAAGTTGCGATCCTATAGTGCGAGAGGAAGCAGTGCAAGTCCTGAACCGGATTGTTAGATATCTTCCTCATCGCCGTTTTGCAGTTATGAGAGGGATGGCAAACTTCATCTTAAAGCTTCCTGATGAGTTCCCACTTCTCATTCAAACGTCACTAGGACGCTTGTTGGAACTCATGCGTTTCTGGAGGGCTTGTTTAGTAGATGAAAAACAAGATACTGATGCTGAAGAGGAAAAACAAACAGCAAAGGGAAATGATATATTCAAAAAATCCTCTTTTCGTCAAGCAGCAGATGCAATTGAGTTTCGCGCAGCTGATATTGATGCTGTTGGCCTACTTTTTCTTAGTTCGGTCGACAGCCAGATTCGGCATGCTGCGCTAGAATTATTGCGATGTGTACGTGCACTGAGTAATGATATTCGAGATCTCATGATTTTAGAGCACCCAGACCATGTTATGAAATTTGAAGCTGAACCCATATACATGATTGATGTCTTAGAAGAACATGGGGTAAGTACCTTCTGTGTATATCTCACTCCTTAAGAGGCTTTAATTTTTAGCCTTTAGGCTGGTTATGGTTTTGATTTATCTGACTCTATGGTAAATTTGAGATTGAATCCTCTTTTTTCTTTCTTTATGCATATAACAGGATGATATTGTTCAAAGTTGCTACTGGGATTCTTCCCGTCCATTTGATTTGAGGCGAGATTCCGATGCTATTCCTTCCGATGTGACTCTTCAATCCATTATCTTTGAGAGTCCTGATAAATACAGATGGGGTCGGTGTCTCAGCGAGCTTGTTAAATATGCTGCTGAGCTCTGCCCACGCTCTGTTCAAGAAGCCAAGTAAGTATATTTTTTAGCTTTTATTATCTTTCGTATATTTTGCTCCTAGTATTTCCTAATTACATAATCCTTGGTGTGTTTTTTTGAGTCTTGTTTTGAAATTTGGTTACTTTCTTCTCTGACCGTTAACATTATCATAAACCATTCAAGACAGGCAAAAGTCTATAAGACTAGATAAGTAGGCTTTATGGATCAACACGCCCTTAAAAATAAACGGCCTAGTTTAACATGCAGATAAAATCTTACGGTGGTGTGGGAATTTTATGAGTTTTCTTCTCTGAAAGGACAACACTCATGACAATATTTATGCAAGCACTATTGTTTTTCGCAGAAAAAACAACTGTTTCTTTTAAAAAATTTGTTGCCATACCTATTTTCTTATTATTAACTAACATGAAGGAAATTATGGTCCCCTTCTCATCTCCAGGTCTGGAATTATGCACCGCCTTGCCTATATTACACCTGTTGAGTTGGGTGGAAAGGCTAGCCAGTCACAAGATACAGATACCAAACTGGATCAGTGGCTTCTGTATGCTATGTTTGTGTGTTCATGTCCACCTGATGGTAAAGATGCGGGTAGCATTGCATTAACCAGAGACATGTACCGCCTTATTTTCCCTTATCTTAGATTTGGGTCAGAGACCCACAACGTAAGTGTTTTTTGTTTTCGTCTCTGCGTTTTTTGTTTGAGTTGGTAGTTCTGTAACTTATCTAAACTTTCTTGTCTGGCTTTCTGTGGTTTTGGTTGAATCTTTTCTCCTAATAAATTTTTCAACAATCTTTACTTTATATTTCCGTTCATGTAGCATGCTGCAACTATGGCTCTCGGGCGCTCGCATCTGGACGCATGTGAAATCATGTTTAGCGAGCTAGCATCTTTCGTGGACGATTTTTCATTAGAGACAGAGACGAAGCCAAAGTGGAAGGTATGTACTTGAGTAAATTGTAGAAATCATATAATTGTTGTTTAGAACTATACCAAGATAGGGATTCTCTATGCAACTGCCTGGCTATACAGGTTTATGCTGCTGACAACCTTTGAGTTGATGGTATGGGTATTGAAAGTTTGTATTCTGGCTGAATGGATATTTTAATACTAGCTAAGCAAAACGACTTAGAAAACGTGAACAAGTATGGGCAATCTCGTGGATGAAAAATAATAGTAGTCTCTGTCATTATTTGTACCCTTATTGAACTTCATGTTGAACTTTAGGGAATATTATGTTAGTGTTTCCCTGGGTTTAGTTGGTTGTAGTAGTCCCTTCATCTTGAATTAGAGTTGAGGGAACGTAAGTATCCGCTATTGTATCGTCTCAGTAAGGGCTGCTACAGATGTAGAAATACTAACCAGATTTGGCAGAGTTTTCCCCTGAATATGAAATCAATGACCGTGTTTTTCTTCTTCACCATTTTCCTTATATTGATTTCCGGATGCATGCAAATTATTGGGACTTGACATTAAAAACGTGTTCTTGTGCTATGAATACAGATCCAGAAAGGAGGTCGAAGAGAGGACCTCCGCGTTCATGTTGCTAATATATATAGAACAGTGTCTGAGAATATCTGGCCTGGAATGCTCGCTCGTAAACCAGTTTTCCGCCTCCATTATATGCGGTTCATTGACGATTCGACTAGACACATATCATCGGTACCTCCTGAAAGCTTTCATGAGTCGCAGCCTCTGCGCTATGCACTTGCGTCTGTTTTAAGATACCTTGCCCCTGAATTTGTTGATTCAAAATCAGAGAAATTTGATGTTAAAACTAGGAAACGTCTTTTCGATTTGATCCTTTCTTGGTCTGAGGAGACAGGAAGTACGTGGGGGCAGGATGTTGTTAGTGATTACCGCCGTGAAGTTGAGCGCTATAAGACCTCGCAGCATAATCGGACAAAAGATTCGGCAGACAAGATTTCTTTTGACAAGGAACTGAATGAGCAAATAGAAGCCATCCAATGGGCTTCGTTGAACGCGATGGCTTCCCTTCTATATGGACCGTGTTTTGATGACAATGCAAGAAAAATGAGTGGCCGTGTGATATCTTGGATAAATAGTTTGTTCATCGAGCCTGCTCTCAAGGTCCCTTTTGGTTCCTCGCCTTCTGATCCGAGAACTCCATCTTACTCCAAATTCACAGGAGAAAGTGGGCAAAGTGGGCGAGGGACAACAGGCCGTGATAGGCATAGAGGTGGTCATCAACGTGTTGCGTTGGCAAAATTGGCTTTGAAGAATCTTCTACTAACAAACTTGGATCTCTTTCCTTCCTGCATTGATCAGGTAAAATTTCTCTCTAACTGAAAGCTGTGTTTATTAAAAAAATTGGTTGTAATTACCAGAGAAAATATCTGATATATCTTAACCAATGATGACAGCTTGACTATGCAATGATGGTTTCTGTTATCAGATAAATTTAGTTTTCCTACAGCACCTAACTTGTCTTGATAAGCTTTTTTCACTTCCATGCTTGCTCATTCCTGTTACTTCATCCTTAATTGGACTCTTTTAAAATATACGTGAACTAACACACCTGTGCTTTTCCCAGTGTTATTACTCTGATGCGGCTATAGCTGATGGGTACTTCAGTGTGTTGGCTGAGGTCTACATGCGAGAAGAAATTCCAAAATGCGAAATCCAGAGGCTCGTGAGTCTAATTCTGTACAAGGTAGTCGACCCATCTAGACAAATTCGTGATGATGCTCTTCAGATGCTGGAGACACTTTCTATGCGTGAGTGGGCTGAGGATGGTATAGAAGGTTCAGGAGGCTATAGAGCAGCGGTTGTAGGTAATCTTCCGGATTCTTATCAACAGTTTCAGTACAAGCTATCCTGCAAACTCGCGAAGGATCATCCTGAGTTAAGCCAGCTCCTTTGTGAAGAAATTATGCAGCGTCAGCTTGACGCTGTAGATATAATTGCTCAACATCAGGTCTTGACCTGTATGGCTCCGTGGATTGAGAACCTTAATTTCTGGAAACTCAAGGACACGGGTTGGAGTGAAAGATCACTAAAAAGTCTTTACTATGTCACAATGCGACATGGGGATCAGTTCCCTGATGAAATTGAAAAACTTTGGAGTACTATTGCTAGTAAGCCCAGAAATATTAGCCCTGTACTGGATTTTTTGATCACAAAGGGCATTGAGGACAGCGATTCAAATGCATCTGGAGAAGTAACTGGTGCATTTGCGACATATTTTTCAGTTGCTAAACGTGTAAGTTTGTACCTCGCACGGACATGTCCTCAGCGTACTATTGATCACCTAGTTTACCAATTATCACAGCGGATGCTCGAAGACAGTATTGAACCCATTGTTAATCGGGGTGATTCCAACGGAAATTTTGTGCTGGAGTTCTCTCAGGGGCCTGTTACAGCACCTCAAGTGGTTTCAGTTGCAGACACCCAGCCACACATGTCACGAATTCTTGTCCGAGGCTCGCTTGATAGTCCCCTTAAAAATACAAGTGGAAACCTAAGCTGGAGAACAGCAGGCGCGACTGGCCGAAGTGCTTCCGGACCCTTAAGTCTAATCCCTCCTGAGTTAAACATTGCTCCTGTAGCTACTGGTCGTTCTGGTCAGCTCCTGCCATCATTGGTGAATGCATCAGGACCATTAATGGGAGTTAGGAGTTCTACAGGAGCCTTGAGCAGCCGCCATGTCTCACGTGATAGTGGAGATTATCTCATTGATACACCAAATTCTGGGGAAGATGTGTCGCAATTCAGACATCAACAGCACTCACTCATTCCTGCGGATATAGCTCTGATTCTACTTGCAGAAATCGCATATGAGAATGATGAAGATTTTAGGGGACATCTGCCTTTGCTTTTCCATGTCACTTTCGTTTCGATGGATAGCTCTGAAGACATAGTGCTAGAGCATTGTCAACATTTGCTTGTGAATCTGTTGTACTCGCTTGCGGGTCGCCATTTGGAGCTATATGAGGTGGAAACCAGCGAAGGAGAAAACAAACAACAGGTCGTGAGTTTAATAAAGTACGTGCAGTCAAAACGTGGGAGCATGATGTGGGAGAATGAAGATCCAACGGTTGTGAGAACAGATCTTCCTAGTGCTGCTCTTTTGTCTGCACTTGTTCAGAGTATGGTCGATGCTATATTCTTCCAAGGAGATCTTCGAGAAACTTGGGGAACTGAAGCTCTGAAATGGGCTATGGAATGCACTTCAAGACATCTAGCCTGTCGGTCACACCAAGTATACCGTGCGCTAAGGCCAAGTGTGACAAGCGATGCCTGCGTCTCGCTTCTACGCTGTCTCCATCGATGTCTTAGCAATCCCATTCCTCCAGTTTTGGGTTTTATCATGGAGATTCTTCTGACGCTACAGGTCATGGTAGAGAACATGGAGCCAGAGAAAGTCATACTATACCCACAACTCTTCTGGGGCTGTGTCGCCATGATGCACACAGACTTTGTCCATGTCTACTGCCAGGTTCTTGAGCTCTTCTCCCGTATTATTGACCGTCTATCATTCCGTGACAAGACAACTGAGAACGTTCTCTTGTCGAGCATGCCCCGGGACGAATCAAACACTAATGATTTGGGGGAGTTCCAAAGGACAGAATCTAGAGTGTACGAGATGCCACCGTCAAGTGGAACTCTGCCAAAGTTCGAAGGTGTGCAACCTCTTGTCCTTAAAGGACTGATGTCTACTGTTAGCCACGACTTCTCCATTGAGGTCCTATCAAGGCTTACAGTGCCTTCATGCGACTCGATATTTGGCGACGCCGAGACAAGACTCCTTATGCATATCACAGGTCTACTTCCTTGGCTTTGCTTGCAGCTGAGCCAAGACCAAGTCATTGTTTCGGAGCAGCAGTACCAAAAGGCATGTTCCGTAGCATCTAGTTTTGCTATCTGGTGTCGGGCAAAATCACTCGATGAACTGGCTACGGTTTTTGTTGCATATGCTCGAGGCGAGATTAAACGAGTTGATAATCTCCTTTCATGCGTCTCTCCTCTGCTGTGCAACAAATGGTTCCCAAAACACTCAGCTTTAGCGTTCGGTCACTTGTTGAGAATGCTAAAGAAAGGACCAGTGGACTACCAACGAGTCATTCTTCTTATGCTAAAGGCATTGCTCCAACATACTCCCATGGATGCTTCCCAGAGTCCCCACATGTACACTATCGTCTCACAGCTAGTCGAAAGCACTCTGTGTTGGGAAGCACTGAGTGTTCTCGAAGCCCTTCTTCAGAGCTGTAGCCCAGTACAAGGCGGTAGCAGTGGATCCTACTCTGACGATTGGACTGATGAGAGAACGCTTGTACCTCAGACCTCATTCAAAGCCCGAAGCGGACCTCTCCAGTACACAGTGATGGCGGCAACAACAACGTCGCAAGCTTTTCCTCTCAGTGCAGCTGCAGCAGAATTAGAGATGCCTTCGAGAGATGTGGCTTTGCAGAACACAAGGCTGGTATTGGGTCGAGTTCTTGATAACTGCGCTCTAGGAAAAAGAGATTACAGAAGATTGGTTCCTTTTGTCACAACGCTCGCAAACATGTAACTTTTTTTTTTGCAGTGATATGCTAATAGGAAACATGTTAGTTTTTAGAGAAGGGATGATTATTGAAACAAATACTAATGGGAAAGTCTTTTATTAATGAAACAAAGGGATCCACCACTGTTGTGGACAATGAGAAAGTAATGGTGACAAGTACTCAAAAGCGAGTTGTAAAATCCGAAATTGAAAAGTAAATGATAATTTAGAGCTATAATAACCAAAACTGCGGTGGTTTGTTTGCTCAAGCTTTGCCATTGGCTGCTGCAGCAGCTGGTGGGTTAAGCTCATCCCAAGCTTCAATCCATGTGACCATGGCGTCTGCAAGCTTGTCAAAGTATGGATCTAAGGGGCTCAGCTTCTCCTTCACCATCTTTGAGAGCTCAATGTAGCATTGTTGAACAGTGGTTGCTTCCTTAGACAGCTTCACGTTCTGGAAGAAAGGAATGATGTCCTCCTGCCAGAAGATTCCCTTGTATTCCTTCTTCAGGTTCACAAACGGGTTGCTCGCTTTGCTGTGGTATATGTATGGCAAACCAGTCTTCACTCCCAAGCCCAAGTGGTCACAGATCACCTGTAGTAAAAAAGATTCATCCCAAAAAGTCACGAGTACAGAAGATGAGCTACATAAACATTACAAGGGAAAGGAGAAAGTGAGTACCTTGATGCACCAACCAGCCCACATATCGTCGTAGCGACCAATAGGCTGACCATCACCCATGAGACCAAAGTACATAGCTGGTCCAATCAAATCACGGTCGAAAGCCAAGTTCATACCACACATTGGGAAAAGTGTTCCCTTTGGGATGGTCATCACAGCATCCACATACCTGACTCATATACAAACATTTAGCAAAGCCTTGAACAGTTGAAAAAAAAAACACATAGAACTGGTTATAATAATAATGATCACCTAGTGTTCCTCTCCTTAGGCTTGACGAGTTGGGTCGGGGCATCATAATCAGGGATGTTGAGCCAGAGACCATGGGAAACAGCAGTGGAAACACCTTCACGTAGACTGAAAGGGTATCCACGGACAAAATCAGCTCCTTCACGGTAAGGATCATACAAGGTGTTGAAGAACAATGGAGTTGATGGACAGAGAAGATTCTTGATGTGTTGCTCAAGAGCGTTCACTGCTTTCCCTGATGGATCCTTAGCAACCTAATATACACAACAAAGCAAAATAACATGAGCTTATAAAAATCTACAAGTCAACAACACATCCCAGATCATGGCTAACTATAAACTGATGCAGCTTATATTTGATATATTTATCAAATATCTGAAATCCAATTTATAGTTATCTGTATTTAATTCATATTTATTTCTTGTGTATATAGCTTCTTAAGCTTATATTTTTACCGAACTAACGCAAATATCTGAAAATACACTGAACTTTAAATAACGAAATATATAATAAACAAAATGTTTGAATTTTTTTTAAATATGTTATAGGATAATAGCTTATGTAATTTGGATATTAGGTATTATCCAATCAGGGTTTGGATATTTAATTTTCTTCTAACTCAATACCCGCTTGGGTATCTTCATAAATTGGATCCGGTTCGGGCGAAACCGGTTCCGGTTTGGATAGGGATCTACGAATTAAATTTAAAAAAAAATCAAAATTAGAGAACTTACGAAGCAATCGTCATCAATGGTGAAGATATACTTCTTCTTAGACACCATGTACCCAAAGCACCGACAAGCCGAGTCCTTGAACGAAATGCACGAAGCTTTCGGACCGAGGATCCTGTTAATGTCGTTCCTGTTGTACAGCTCGTAGTCGTAACCTTCGGGAACATGAATCTTCTTCGTGGGATCTCCGTCCTGGACGATGATCAGATGGTACGGCTGAAGAAACGGTCTCCACATCTCGAGGAAGTCGAGGTTTCTGATGGTCGGGATCACGATGTCGAGCTCGTCTTTCAGCAACGGCGTCGGGTTCACCGGGATTCCCACGGTATTCGCCGGGTCAACCATGATTCAATGGGATTGGATCTGATCTCGTCGGTGGATTTTGATGTGTTTTAGTTTTTTTAAGTCTCTTGAGAGTTTGATTTATAATAGATCTGGCGCGTGTTTAATGGTGGGCATGTGATAGAATGATGACTCGACAGATCTAATTGGAGAGGTTGTGTTGTTAAAGTGCAACGAGTTCAATTATAAAGTGACATCTGTAAAGTGGGTGATAGATAGATTTTGAAACGAATTTGTGATGATATCAAATATTTGAAGGGTTAAGGCTGCTAGAAGTTAATTTTTGGTTGAAAAAGGTTAATAATCAGGTTTAAACGATTAATAAATAACATGTGTGGTTAATTCATTGTTTTGTTACATTGTTGGAGTGTTAAATCATGTTTTTAGTTTTTTTATTTAAAAAAAGTTGATTCAGTGTGTTTCAAAGAAAAAATAAACAAAGTTTTGATTCAGTAGTTTTGTATAGTTTGATTTAATTTAAACGTATTAATAAGTATCAAGATAAAGAATTATAATAATTATTTGGCAAATTTGGTAAGATCAAAAACTAAGATTTGTTTTTTTCTTCAGTGTGGTTTGGGTTCAATACCATAAAAACTTATCTTTCAAACGGTATAAATATTTATTATAATTAATAAAAAAGTTAAACTATATATTATTTTTTATTAAAAAGGGGTTAAATTTGGGTATATTAAAGACATAGGCTTACCGCCTAATCCTCGGGTGGAAGGTGTAGTCCACGGATAAATTTTTTCTCGGATATTCAAATAGACTAAAAAACAGTAATCTATTTTCGGATAGAATAACTAGAAAAATGTGATTTAGTTTATCATGACAAGTGGATCAAACCTGAAATGTGATGACATCCAAGCCAAATTAATTTGTATTTATGGTTTTGTTAATGTAATTCTTGTTTAGAATGACTATATACCGTCTGTGCTAATCAAATGATAGTGAAAATGAAAAAAAAATAATAACAGTAAACTGACAAGTTTATAAATGCTCTGTAACGTAACGAAGTAATGGTGCATGTGGAGAGATATGGACTATGGTAGTCTCTTAAATTTTTTTTTTTTTTTTTTTTTAGTGTCTTAAATTCTTCAACATGTAACATGTAATTAACTTACTTTTGAGTTAAAGTTCGTATATGCAAGTTAAATTGTCGTCAAAGAGTACATAATCAAGTTCTTTAATTTATTCACTAATAGATTCGAATCATTTGATAAAATTCCATGATATTTTCTGTTAGTAAAACAAATCCTCATTCATTTTAAACATATAGAATTAAACAAAATTGATAAAAGTTGAAGCGTAATCCTTACGCCGTCGGCATGGTGAAGTCGGCATGTCAGTCTTTAGTTTCAATCCGGGAGATGGATGCTTATTCAGATCCGTCGCCGCCGGTCCTAGTCTCCGGGAGGTAGGGGCTTCCGCAGCTCAGCCATCGCCGGCTCTGTTTCCGGGGGGTGAAGGCTTCCATAGTCTTGCGCCGCCGGCTTTAGGTTTCTTGTCGTAAGGTAGGGTTTGTTCCCGTTTGTTGGTCTGTTTGGTTTGTGTTCCTGGTTCTTGGCTCCTGTGGTTCGCGGCTTCACTTTTCTGGATTAGATCTCGATTTAATCGATTGAACTATCCGATCTTTAGACAAGCGTGAATGGAGTGAGATGATTTGCGGTGTCGCTCTTTTGGGGAGGGTGCCTGGGGACTCGGTACGAGTTCGTTGAGTTGGTTTCTATGGAGGCTCGGCGGTATTACGAGCTCCGGTGAATCGTCGGTTACAGTGTCGCCGTTTTCGAAGCGGCGTCGATCAAGTTGCGGTGGACAGGGTGAGATCGCGTTGATGCGAACACGTGTCCGACCCCTTTCGGTTTTGGGTCGCAAGCAGGCGGTTAGGTTCTAGCTGTTTGGGCCCTAGGCCTTTTGTTTTATTTTTTGCTTTTTCTGTGGGCTTTAAGCTGTGTATTTGGTGAAAATATTGGGCCTCGGCCTGTTGAATGTTAATTTAAATTGACGGAAAAAAAAAAAGAAGCGTAATCCTTACGTTGTGGTCGTGGACTCCTCGTTGATGCACGTCGTTTATGATTATTGCATAAATCATGTACCTATCATATAAACGAGAGTGCATTCACGTAGGTGATGCCGTGATGGTCCAATCACTGATGGAAACTTAATAGTTATTTTAGTCAAAAAAAATTATAGTTATTTCATCAATAATTAAGAGCTCCCTTGTTTAATTTCAAGTTAATATTTGCATTAATATTTTCCAATCTAGTCGGATTTGTTTTATAGGATGTAGAAAGAAAGAAAATCGCAATAAAAAGTAGGATATTTCAAAGAATATACTCACAGGGGAATATACGTTCGTGATATCTTAAATATCCCCGTATGTAAGATATTTTGTTTAATTAACTACGAGTCTATAACCATGCAATGTAGATAGGCTTTTTGTTGGCCCAAATAACCAAATTATTCAAAGAAGCAGAGCTATACTAAAGTATACGAGCCCTATATTAAAGTATACGAGCCATAGTAGCAAGTTGATTGTTTTTATTTCACTAAACAACTTTTGAAGATTACTATGCTCATTGATGAGTCAGAGCGATGTAGCACAAAAATGGTTATGGTAACAGTGTGCTTGAATATGATGATGATTGTATCAACGAGATTGAGGATAGTTGTTGGAAGACATTGATCCAAATGAGAAGGCAACTTCAAGCAAAAAGAGACTAAGTTCTTGGATGTTATGGCAACATATCTACTATATAAATGATTATGAAAGTTGGAAAACTGATGGCAAAATGGGATTTCAAAAACCACTGACAGTGCTTCTTAAACTCTCAGAAGCTAATAAAGAAGAAGACCATTATCTAGCGTTTCTTCTGCTGTAAGAATACACTCCAAATACGCAAAAGAATGATTACAATAACGGAACTCACACTTCAAATCTGAAAGAATGGTCGGAATGTATAAAAACGGAAAGCTCCCAATAACCAAAATTCGAATCATGTCTATTCGAGTTAGTCCAAGGAGAAAAAACCAACGAATAGTAGTAGTGAGGCCTTTTCTAATCTTCTATTGCACACAGACGCTCTGAAACAAAATCAAGCAAGAACGAATTAAGTTAGAGAAAGAGTAGTAAGCATTGCAAAATGACTCAAAATGATATATAGCTTACTTAGGTATTCGTAAGTCAATATCATCGAGGTTCCCCAAGCGGACATGCTGAAGAATCTTGGACCTAAACCCCTATAGAACCCTTTCCACCCATCTTGCGCTATCAGATCCTTCACCACTTTTTTAGCTGATGGTCTATTCTCTTGGTGTCCCATCACCTGAATATTATATTTATTCAGCTACAATTACTTCAACATAAAAATCACATCTTTTATCATGAATGGGAGTAGCTAATACCTGCAGCCGAGTTTTGATTGTATCCAATGGTGTCGTGATCGAGGACGCTGTTGCACCGGCGATAATACCTCCCAAAGCCTGGACGAGTACAATTTTTGACTGACTAGGAGCAGCAGTAGCCTTCGAGTCATTACCATAGCCTAAGAGTCTGCTCAACATTAGCAGATACTGGATCAGTGAAACAAGTAGCCTGAAACAAATGTTGTTGCATTCAACATCAATTTTTATCAACAAACTTTCATGATTGTCTATAACCTCCAGATAACACGCTGACTTGATCCATAGCTAGCCCACCAAGCAGCACTTGAAGGAGAATACGTCATAACAGACAGACCAAACCCCCTGTATAATCCCCTTACGCCATACGACTTGATGATCTTCGTGGCGACATCAATACCACCAGTGTACTTAGTATGACCTGAGTACCCCTGCACCATCAACTTTTGGCTAACCTGAACCAAACAGGAGACATTAGCTCAACATTCACAGCATGAGAACAAATTGTGATAAATTACTTACAACATCAATAGGGACAAACACGGCCTGCGAGAAAAGAGAAGCCGTCATCCCAGCAATCCCGTTAGCAATAGCAGCTTGCGTAGGCTCGCTCAGCTCCAGAGGCGCAACCAACTTAAAAGCAGAGATCTTTGTTGTCTCCAATGCAGTTAAGAATATGATCCTCGCAGGCACAGCGCCTGTGATCACAGTGCCGAAGCCTCGGTAGAGACCAGGAACGCCGTCGTTTTTGAGTATGCCTTTAATCACAGAGAAGGCGCTTTTCTCAGCGATGTCTTTGGAAGCGACTTGGAGGCGTGTTTTGACGACGGAGACAGGGTAGAGAGCTACTGTGACGCCAGTGAAGAGTCCAGCTCCATTAACGTAAAACCTCCTTTTGTCTAGCCTGCATATTCAAAAAAAAAAAAAAAAAATCAAATTATAGCTTATAAATAAATAATCAAAGGCATCTCTATGATCCTATCACCAACATTACAATCAGGGTAACGGATGAGAATCTGAAAATCGAGCAAGGAGCTATCTGGAATCTTTGATTACCTCCACCAAATCAAAGTGGCGATTACTCACGAATCAACTAAAGAGCCAATCACGAAGATCTGGATCGAAGCAATTACAACAAATCGGAACTAACACAAAAATCAAATCGAGGAAAAGAGGAGACGTACTTGTCCCAGTTAATCTCCGTCTGACCAAACGATGCGACGCGAGAGCTCGGCGGCGTGTTCATGGCTCTCGGATGCGGCGGCGAGACTGGGCTGGAGGCGGAATTTAACTGATCTTCCCTACGAATCAGGAAGAAGACGGCGAAATGGAATTTCTAATTGGAGACTACTTTGGGAGGCAAATTCAACAAAACCTTTGGGAGAATTTTTAAAACGCACCCAACTTCTGCGTTTTGGTCAACTTGCTCCCATTTTTTTTTAATCTCAGTATATGTTAATAAGGAATTGTATTGTAAAATAAATATGTTAGTTCAATTCAGTCGTTTTTCGTTGCTGTATTTTAGCATCAATGCCATTCACATGGATATATAAAACGTTGATATTATTATTAACTGGTGTTAAAGAATTTTAACTTTAAAAATAAATAGACCAAGTCTGCTGTAAATAAAATATTTTCAATCAATGGAATAATATATGTAGATGTTATTATCTTAAAATAGCCTTTCATTCCATTGAAAATTTATAGATTAAGCAAATGTTAGACTAACGACTTAAAAAAATATAGACCATATGGAGAAAATATCTTTACAGAAAAAGTGTCTCCGCAAGCAAAACGCCGTTCTTGACCTTTTGCCTTTTCGGACCAACAAAAAAACATAAACAAAGCAGGGCCTATATTGGGCTTATCTTGGCCCAATTAAAAACGTTATTTGATTATTATAGCCTTTCGTTCTTAAAAACGTTATTTGACTATGATAGCCTTTCGTTCTTAGTCAACGTTTTTCACTTTCACATTTGAGTAATAAACAAAAGCAAAAACAGCTTTGAATCTCGATCAACAACAGTACACAACCATTACACATCTCTAATCACATTCTCTTACAAAAAAAAAAACATTTTCTGGTTCTGTTTCTTAAACCAACAAGGATCAGATCAAATCACCAGATGGAGATCAACACAAGAACAAGAATCGTGAGTGATAGCGTCCAGAGAGAAGCCAAGCTTCCTCGTGCAGAGTTTGGTAGAAAAGGGTACGAATCTGGTGGAGGCAACATACATTCATCCCCATTAAAGTAAACTTTCCTCGGAAAAGCCCAACCTTGCTTGAAAGTGAAAGTCTTTTGATCTTTCTGTAGCAAAACCTCTGATTGAACATTCCCTGAAGGTCCAGCTTCCATCAAAAGATCATTATAAAACTTCGTTCCAAAGAACATTCCAGTATCATCTGCATAACAGATACAACAAAGTCTCAGTCTTTCAAAATATTTAACTTCAAAGGTTGAATCTTTGTAGTGAGAGATAGGTTTACTTATGGATCCATAAGGAGCAACTGATTTGTAATCAAAGCTGAAAACTTGAGTCACGTTGTTGAGATTCGGGTGCTGAACTGCTAGAGTCCATAGCGTATGGTTCATCCGGTAGTTAAAGTTTGTTATAGCTATCTTCACGCGCCAATAGTCTTTGTAGTTAGTTTTAACGTGCCAGTGAACTCTAATCGGGCACATGTGGTGTGTGCATTGTAGCAGTGGTGCGTTGTCTTTTCTCGGTGTGTTGAGTCCTTTCTTGGTTAGAATCTTAGAATCAGCCCTGCAATTGTAAAATTAATTAATAAAGTTTTATGACATGGATTTTAGTTGATTTGTGGTTTCTGTTTGCTTACTTGACGCAGCTCCTTTTGTTCTCGCAGCCACAAGCACAAGAAGGGCAAGGAGTTATGGTGTCGTTGTAGAAAGATGAGAAGGAGACGCAACAACTTGGATGCTTTCTCGCTAGAAACTGTGAGTATGTGCATGTGACATTCCATGTCACTGTAGAAGCATAAACAATGTTTAATAAATCTATAGGTGGTAACTGAGAATTAGCCACTAAACGGATTATAGAATTATTGATTTATTATATATTTTACATTTATATAAGATAATTTAGTTTCTGACTTTAATTATAAAAATATTTTGATAAATTATCAAAATTAGATTACAAAACAAAATAAATTAAAATAATTTGTGGATTTGTACTAATGTTATTACTTAATTTAATAGATCTAAGACTAATTTAGATTATTTTAAAACAATTTAAACTGATTTGAAAAGGTTTCAACCAATTTAAATAGTATAAATTAAATTTAAATAAAATAATTTTAGATAAGGTCGATTTGCTGCTTAGACGCTGTTTAGACCGTTTTTTAGAACCATGAGCATGAAATGATGTTTAGAGATCAATGATATGCTTAAGCGTAAGATTTACTCTTCTAAGTTAACTTACTCAAAGCTTGTGTTTTCCTCCTTTTATCAGTAGTGAGAAAAACAGTAGACGGCACTATTTTGGCAGGACCGCAAGTGTAACCAGGTCCAGGACCAAGCAACGTGAAGTTCTTAGGAAGCTTGACAGTCTTGTTTGTGGTTCCAGCCAAGCCAACGCTAACCTGAAACTGTGACACAGCGGATGAAGGATCTTGACCCCAAGCCCCAACTACACCGCCTTTGCAGCAGTTTGAAATCTGCTGATTGTAAGGGACACCAGGTAAGAGATCAACGACGGTCGGTGTTTTCTTACAGCAGTGAGGTACGTTGCCCTTGAACTTGGAACAGTCTCCTTGTTCCGTTGCTTGAGCACCAACCATTGACCATATCACTTCTTTCTTGGCCCATGCCCAGCCTAGTGTCCAACCTGGTGATTGTATGTGCCGGTAGATTTGGAAGTTGTTCATAGTTACCGTAGCCTGCAAGTAGATATAATGAGATAGTGAGAGTTTGTGTGGGGTTCAAACACACAGGCATAAGTTGGGGAAGAGGATTCTTACCACATAACCATCTGCTGTCCAGGACATAATGTCCCATTTGATTGTTATGTTCCCATTAGGATCCAATGGGTCATAAGCAGCTGCAGAGAAAAAAAAAACAGAATTAGAAAAAGAAGTTGTGGTTTTACAGATAGCTGGTGGAATTGAGTATTTAAAACTCACATGCGTTGAAGATGATCATGAAGAAGAAGCAGAAGCAGAAGAGGAGCCTCATCTTTCTGTAAATTTCTGAAAGATTGGAAGGAAGTTGATTGCAGATATGGTTCTTTAACGTCAGTTTCTTCTTCTACGGGATTTAAACAGAAGCTTTTTCAAAGATTATTTTCTACCTACTTGTTGTTGCTGCATTCTCTAAATTTATTCTTTCTTTGTTTCCCTTAACTTAAAGCAATGTTTATGGTGATTGATAGTAAAACAGCAACAGAAAAATGACGTGCTCTTGTCCGAACACAACATCTCAACTGTCTTTTTTTAGTTTTAAGAAACGGAAACCCTAATGGTCCAAAGATTAGAAGTGAGAAGGTTACTTGGGGTTGAAGACAGAAAAAGAAAATGAGGTCTAGCCATAAGTCAACTTCTGACACAAACATATCTCCCAACAAACCTTGCTACCTTCCTAAGCAATCATTTCCTCTTTTAAAACGTTGTCTAAAAATGTTATTAATTATATCACAACTTCTGCAATGCTTTTTCACGTCCTTAAATCAGATCATATATCTTTGCATCTGCTTCACAGAGCCTACGTGTGGAGAAGGTTGGTCTCGACATTAGTCAATATGGATTTTGTTTCCGGGCGGGTAGGTAGTTTCTTATGTGTTTTGTTTATCGACGATTTTCTTCATATCAATTGAATAAATCAAAAATTCTTTCAGTAACTATTTGCAGCCTGATTTTAATATTACTAGATTCTTAGATTTTATATATGCAGCACTAGAGCGTTATATTGCAACATGCCACACTCAAAAGAAGTTACCGAAGCACACCGTCTTCTCTTAAGATATATACCTTCTACAGAGGTTAAAAGCTAATTAGTACTAAGACCTATGGATTTGGTGAAGCTGCTTCAAGCCATTTCCTCTTCCACCTACGCCATGCACCTGAAAATCAAACAAAAAGTCAAGATTTGCACCTACACGGTCCTAGTCAGAGCTCTCATATATTGTGAACTATAAACTACCTTATGATGTTGACTCAAGTTCAACTTGCTAAGACTTCCAATAATGAAAATCTCACTTCAAGAAAAAGAAAGAAGAATAACAACTTGAGGGAAACACTCAAGACCATTAGATTCATAACACTTACCTTTTATAAAGTTTTGGGCTTTGAAGTTCCCCAGCTTTGCTCATAACTTCAGCTTGAATCCCTTGGACAGAAAACCATCGCCCCTGAGACTGAAACATAATATGTTTAAGCAGGTTGATTGATACTTTTTACCATATGCAAGCCTCAAAATCTCAAAGAATGAAGATACCCAAGACTCAGATTCGCATAACTGTCTTGTACATATCAAAAAATATAACCAGGGAATCAAAACGAGTAAGAAAGCACATTATAAAGATGAGCATACCCACCTTTTGTTACCCATCTTTTTCTCTTGAGCTCTGCGAGGATCACCTTTACATCCCAAAACAAGGCTACTCACAACAATTTCCACGTTACATGGAAGACCCTCACAGCCCTTTATTTCAAGCGTCTCAAAACTCTTACTCTCCAAATCAAACCAAAAGAGCTTCCCATTGTTTATCTCCAGCAAAATCTTCCTCCTGTCCTTAGAGTAGATCATAGGTCTCACAAATTCAAACGAAACCACAATCTCAGGTTTCGGCACCGAAATGAACTTAGACCATTTTCTTTGATATTTCCTCAAAATCCAAACATCCACATGGGTAAACTCGCTGTAACACATCAAGCAAAGGCAGCCATCTAACACACCTATGCCCATATCATATTCATGGAGAAGCTCCAGTGGGTACCTGAGGATTCCAAGATCGTCAGAGGCGAGATCAAATCTGATCACGGTGTTCCAGGCTATATATCCTCGACTTCGAGGTAGAATCCAGTGAAGCCTGTTGCTAGCAAGAACACCATTTCCGCGGCGGTAAAGCAAACGGTAATATAATTTTGTAAAAAGAATCTGAACGTCAAAGAGAAGATGGATTCTCTTCCATTTATTACTTTTCAAGCTGAAAACTTTGACTTCGAAAGCGCGACAGCTTTCCTTGACTCCATGGCCTTTATGCGTAGACTGAACCATCCGCACAACTTTGTAATCATCGCTCACGGAATCGTAACCTAATCCGTAAAACACATTCTCGCGAGCGATGAACCGTTCCGAGAAATCGATAGGCTCAATCGGTAAGCGGTGGATTTTGCGAGTCGACGGATTGAAAATCGCTAAATCAACCGGAGAGTTTGTTAAACCGATCACGCCGTTAACCGAACCGAAAACCTCCGTGAAACCACCGGCTTGCAGAGGATGATCGACGTCTGAGATTTTATCCGGTGCGTCGAGGTACACCGTACGTAGAAGGCGAGGCGATCGCAGTATGATCATGAGGTGCTCTTCGGTTTCGAGAACGCGTTTGAGATGCGAGGCGATGAAGTCGGGACTGTCGATAAGAGAGAAGCAAGGCTTCGAGAGGAGGCGGCATCGGACCAGTGTAGTAGCAGGCAGACGAAGGAATACATCGTTGACGATATCCATTGGCATATTCGCCATTGTTTTCTCTAGGAAGCTACGCTCTGAGTCACTGTGAAGGGTTTTACTACAACTAGAAATTTGATCCACGCTACGCGTGGGTTTATTTTCATTAAATTTTAAGAATAATTATAGTAAAACTATATTTATTAAATATTTTGTTTTATATTACAAATTATATAATCTAATAAATATATAATCAGAAAGAGTTTAGATTTTTTTAAAGTACAACTATTAGTATATGAACCAGCTAATTTATAGAATCATTTTTTTCTAAAGTATACATGTATCTATAGTAAAATTCGAATAAAACACTAATATTTACAGAATTTAACTCTCTATTTTTAAATATGATATTTAACTTTACATATTCTTTAATCTATTTATTGAGTAACATAATCCAACATAAACCTAATCCCACTCCTTAGATATTAAATCTTTAACGATGATCACTAAGGCATAAATCTAAATATTATATTATTTTTAATTGAATGTATTTTTAAAAATTATATCCAACTTAATGTATTTAAAGAAATTTCTCTTTATTCTCCCATTCTCTTATTAGACAGAACATAAATATTTTTTTGACCAAATTGAAAATGTGAACATTGTAGTTGTTGATTGAAATTGGTTCGATAAATTTCTTATAACTTTAAAAATATTTTTTCCTTTTTAAATTGTGCGCTCAGTTAAGTGAAATTGGAAATAATATATTTTCATCTTGGTAATAGTACATATTAATATCAATTCTTTTGTGAATCTTATAGTAAATTTTGCAATTTTTCCGAGAATCAGTGAAAAATATTTTCATTCAAGATAGTAATTAAACATTTAAAATTAATAATTTTATTAATTATTTGTCCTTGTTTAGAAAATACACTCCAGATATTTTTAATTCGAAAACTACATCATGGTACAACTTTTTGGGAACCTATTTTAAAATATTAATTAACTGAAATAAGTTTCTATTCCTAAACAATAATTTATACATCTAATATTTCTTAAAGTAAATTTATTTTCTGTGTAGTACTGAAAACAAATGTTTTATATTCATGCTATTTAGAGTCCACGATTATGTTAAATAACTTAGTAAACAATATTATTGATATGATGTTTGTGAACTTTTTTGGTATTACATAATATAAAGTACTAAAAATAGATGGAAAATAATAACTATTCAAAAAATTGATATGGAGTCTTGGTAGTACAAAAGATTATGTGTATATATATATAGGTTAACTGAACTTAACCCGTCTTTAATAGAATGCATCCATGATTCTGTCTCTCTTCTCATTGTCTTATGTTCTTGTTTGTGTCTCTCTTCTCATGTCATATGTTGTTACATCTCTGAAGTAGCAACGTGAAAGCAGTTGTTGCATAATCCTTGACTACACAGATACATTGATTACATCGTTAGCCACACTCTCTGACTCGGAACATGACTTATACTGAAACATGATTTATTGTAATTTGATGCAGCTTTCTACATTTTAGAATATGTTTTCGTTTTTGAAAACAATTAAACACCAAACACTTTTACAAGGTTTCCTCAAAGAATTGAAAACCATACAGTACAACATAGACACCATGCACACTATACATTACATTCCAAAAAAAAGAACAAAATTAAAGCCATAACAATTTAGCATGTATATATCTCTCTCAACTAATCTACATGATTCTTCTCCCAATACAAAGCAGCGGCAATGGCAGAAGCACTTGAAAGCTCCTATTAAAGAAACAGATAACAGCTAATTGATCTATTTGAATAATTCAAAACAAACTCTGTATACAGATCCTTCAATGCAATCACCATCGTCCTTATCAAGGTCTTGTTAACCTTCCCTCGAACAAAAAAAATCACCAAAAAGACTTCAAAACATCACCAACATAAACTTCTTGAAGATCCAATATTTATTTTGTGACCTAGAGAGTAGAAGGAAACATAGTCACTCCACCAATAATAATTAGTCCAGTAATGTAAGCATTAGACCCTGGAATGTCATCTTGCATCTCTCAAGCACCATACTGGTAACCGGATTTTTGGCTTCAGCAATCACTTGTCGAGTCATTTTGATCCGCTCTATGATACCAGAAAGGATGGGTATGACGGTATGACCCACTCAAAATCCTTAAGACCTAGATCTCTGCTCGAGTAACCCCTCCATGTTGTTGCTATCGCTATTACTGCCCCCAACACTCTCATTCCAAATATGCAAATGTCTCAGGGACAAACAAATAAAAAAAGGATCATCTTAATATCAAAAACAGTGATGAGAGACATCATTAAGACCCGAAGAAAACAACCCAAACATGTATGTTTTTCATTTGTAAGTGAGCACAAGCTAAACTCCCTATAATACTATAAGTCCGGACACTGAAAAACATACTGAAATTGACTATAAGATGTAGGAACATGTCATTCTTACAGTGCTTTAAATTGCTCAATTGCCAAGTTGATGTGTTTCCCTCTATGCTACAATCGTAATATGTGTCTTGTTAAAGTTCTCCATTTTGTGTTGAAGCAGCCTCAGCTTACTTTAATAAACTCCATGACATCTAAGAAAAGCCGTATCTATGAAAGTGAGCACAGAAAAGTAGCGTCAATTAGTCATCAGATTCAGAGTTTTGTGTTACCTTAAAGAGTTCAAGTAGAAAGTTGCCTTGTGATTCAAAAAGACAGTGATGACGGAACCAGTTTGGCCTGACACAGACCGAGGACAACATCATGGAAGAACCACCAAGCCCGGAATTATTAATACCACGATAGAACCAAGGTCCCAAATCGTGATACCTCTCGAGTTTGGCGAGAACACCATTCCTGCAAGAGTGTAAACCTCGAACAGAGGAACGAACTGAAGATAGTACCAAAACAGACTCTCTTGCCCTTAACCACCAAACCCACTTTCCCACCGCTTTCACAGATCTGATAAGAAGTTGTGAACTTGGGATTAAATAAAAAAAGGATGTTTCTTCTTTCTTTAGAGATCCAAGAATAAGAACGAATAACCACCGTCCGTTTCGATTCTCTCCATGTAAGCTTCGCGCCAAGTATATCCCATGTTGTCTTAATCTTAACCAGAGAAAGCGGACGTTTCCGCCATGCCTCTTGATCCTTATATGTAATACGACAGTTCACGTCCAACGATTCAGAAATCTCTGCAAATATTTTGTCTTTAGTATGAACTATGAAGAATTGCGCTTGATATGCCTGCACTATGAAAGAAGAGAGGTCTAATCCTAATTTGATCTCCTCATGTTTCCTTCCTTTGAGAGACTCTGTTTCATGAGAGGTCTACTCTGCGCTTGAGATGTCTACGCTTGTTAAGTACCACCTTGCCTTCTCATTCCTTACATGTATAATATTGTAAAATCAGGGTACTCGTCATTGGTCCATGCTTTTACGATTTTGCAGAACCTCAAAACCTTATGTCTAAGAAGATCAGTACCCGGGCGATGGTGTCCATGGAAGGTTTCCCCAGCAGATCAGTCATAAGATCCATCTGGTGAACCACATTCTTTCCAGGGAAAGTGGATTTCTCACTAATACTCCGGAAAAGATGCAGCCTATACTCCATATATCAATGGCGGGTGTATACTACAAATCCAAATCCACCAAAATTAGTTGGCAGTAATACAAAAATTGAAAGAAAGGCTTTATAGAGAAGCAACTTGGAACGGAAACATCCACAAAGTAGTGGAGCTGTATACTATCTAATAGCAACATAGTTCAGTAAATTTAATAGAGAATAAGGTTTGAGAATATACAAACTTACTTGAGGAGAAGAGAAAGACTCTTAGAGAGACATCTTGTTCACCATACCGTTCAAAAGATTTATGTGGGGCTATCACTAATGAAACCCCTTCCTAATCCAAAATCACAAATCTTGATTTTACAGTTTTCATTTGCCAGTTTGTTCTTTGGCTTCAGATCTCTGTGATAGACATTAGCTGCAAGTGCAACAACTGAGGTACATAAATTATTAAACAGACTAAAATCTCTAGAAATCTCGATGGGACTAAAATTCAAAAGGTCAAAACTAAGTGAGATATTAGGAAACGGCAAGAAGCCAATATACTACATCAGTGGGCTAAGTAGCTGAGTAAAAGTTAAGGTTTAAAAGACAATCTGCCATACGCTATAATCTGTGGAAGTCAGTGATCTCTAGACATATATTATATACACATAAAGAGATTGAATGATGAAAAAGGTAAAGTCAGAGACCAAAAGAAAATGAAATACCAATGTGGATGTACTTGAGTACCGTGATAATTGATATATGAAGAATTGGGGATGCTCTTTTGTCAAATAATCATTGATAGATGAGAAAGCAACTTCTGATTACACTTGAGAGCAGCTCGGTGTGTTGAAACCTATTATAGAAGACATCAAGATCACCAAACATTACATTTGGTACCATAAATCAGAATATTCTCAAATATTTGCTAATAACCAAGTCCAAAAACGCAAAGTGGAGATGTTTGATTGGTTAGATTTAGAGTGAGAACCTAATCTTTAAAGATAAACTAAGTTCTTTTTCTCCTTTGTGCTTCCTCTTTGCCTCAATAGCTCCCTCACAAAACGCTCCTCTTCTTCCTATCTGTCTATGGTATGTGGAAGCTTAGTTGTCAAACAAAAGAACTAAGGATTGAATAGAACATTTACTGGAAAGTTACCCGTGAGAAGACGAACACGGCAAAAATCAACATGAAATTGTTGCTCCGAAGAGATTTCTCTACTTCCAGGTCCCATTTTTTTGAACACGACATCAAACAACTCTTGGATCTTTTCACTCTGTTTCATTTCAATCAATGGGAAAGGATCAAGACGTTTAGGAACGCAAAAGACGGGAAGAGGAAAGGAAAACCACAATCGTAAAGCAAAAATATCGATTGCTGACATGGCATTAGTTTTGCATCTGATTGGTCGATTTTTTCTGCCCACGTGGATAGCTTAGCTATTGAGGATATGCAACTTTTAGTATTGTTAGATCCCTGGTGATTTAGATATTTGTTTCCAAGTACATTTGTGGGCCTCGTATTCTCGGCCCAATAAATCTCGTAAGAAAAAATGTAGTAATCTTTTCAAGTCACAACACAATCTCATGGACAAATTTGATCAAAGAAAAAAACAGATTGCCTCTTCTTCAACAAGACAGTCAATCCTCTGTTGACTTGTTAGCTTGAATCAACTCTGGTAGCTAGTTTCTTATGTTTTTGTTTATCAACGATTTTTTTCATATTATTGTGTATCTAATCAAATATTCTTCAGTAACTATTTGCAGCCAGATTTAATTTTACTAGATTTTTAATATATGCAACAAACTATAGTGTTGTATTGCAATAGTCCATACTCAAAAGAAGTTACCTACGCACACTGTCTTCTCTTAAGAAATATACCTTCTACAGAGGTTAAAGCTAATTAGTACTAAGACCTAATATGGGATTAGAATTTGATAGAGCTGCTTCAAGCAATTTCCTCTCCCCCCTAACGCCATGAACCTGAAAATCAAACCAAAAGTCAATTTCTGCAACTACACAGTTCAAACTCCTAAACACTTGAAATAGTAAGATATCTTATATACAGTGTTGTGAGTTGTAAATGTTAGATTCATTACACTTACCTTGATAAAGGTTTGGGCTTTGAAGTTCCTCTGCATTGCTCAGAACTTCAGCTTGAATCCCTTGGACAGAAAACCATCCCCCCTGAGATAGTAACATAAGATGTTTAAGCAAGTTACCATTAGCAATCCTCAAAATCTTAAAAAGACAATGCATACAACCTTTTGTTACCCTTCTGCATCATCTTCTTCTCTTGAGCTCTGCGAGGATCACCATTACATCCCAAAACAAGGCTACTCACCATGATTTCAGCATTACACGGACTCTCACAACCCTTTATTCCAAGCGTTTCAAAACCCTTACTCTCCAAATCAAACCACATCAGCTTCCCATTGTTTATCTCCAGCAAAATCTTGCTCCTGTCCTTAGAATAGATCATAGGTCTCACAAATTCAAACGACACCACAGTCTCAGGTTTCGGCACCGTAATGAACTTAGACCATTCTCCTTCATATTCCCTCAAAATCCAAACACCCACATGGCTAGACTCACTGTAACACATCAAGCAAAGGCAGCCATCCAGCACACCAATATCCATATCATCTTCCAAGTAAAGATCCTGCGGGAAGCTAAGCACTCCAAGATCATCAGAAGCAAGATCAAATCTGATTATCGTGTTGAAGGCAGTATGTCCACCAGTTCGAGGCAAAATCCAGTGAAGACTATTGCTAGCGAGAACACCATTCCCACGGCGATGCAGCAGATCGTAATAAAAGTAGATGAAGAGAATCTGAACCTCAAAGAGAAGATGGACTCTCTTCCATTGATTACTCTTTAAGCTGAAAACTTTGATTTCTAAAGCGTAACCAAAGCTTTCCTCGACTCCATCGCCTTTGTACTTGGATTGAATCATCCTCACGACTTTGTAATCATCGCTCACCGAATCGTAGCCTAATCCGTAAAACACATTCTCGCGTGTGATGAACTGTTCCGAGAAATCGATAGGCTCAATCGGTAAGCGGTGGATTTTGCGAGTCGATGGATTGAAAATCGCTAAATCAACAGGAGAGTTTGTTAAACCGATCACGCCGTTAACCGAACCGAAAACCTCCGTTAAGCCACCGATTTGCAGAGGATGCTCCACGTCAGAGAGTTTATCCTGTGCGTCGAGGTACATCGTACGTAGAAGGCGATGGGATAGCAGCAAGATCATGAGGTGCTCTTCGGTTTCGAGCGTGCGTTTGAGATGAGACGCGGCGAAGTCAGGACTGTCGATCAGAGAGAAGCAAGGCTTCGAGAGGAGGCGACATCGGACCAGCGTAGAAGCGGGGAGACGGAGGAAGACATCGTTGACGATATCCATCGGCATATTCGCCATTGTTGTCTCAGCGAAGCTATTCTCTGAGTCTCAAGTGTGAGTGATCAGCTCTAGGGTTTCTTTCAGATATTTGTTTCGAAGAGGGACATTTGTGTAACCGTAAAACTTTTCTATATTTGGGCCTCGTGGGTGGGCTCGGCCCAAGAAAAAAATGTATTTAGCTTTATAAGTCTCAACACAATCTAATGGAGAAAAATGAGGTCAAGGCTAAGTAGAATCAAAAGATCCAACGGTGGAACAAAATCTGTCAAATAAACTGAGAGCCTTCAACGGACAGTCGATCATGAGACGATGATGATGCATGAGTGCCTTTCTCTGTTGCCTCGTTAGCTTGAATTTGTGCTGATAACTAACATTTGAATCATTGTCCTGCACAACTCTGATAGCTCGTTACTTACGTGTTTTGTTTAACGGCGATTTTCTTCATCTATCATCGTGTGTAGCTAGTCAAATTTTCTTCAGTAACTATTTGCAGCTAGATTAAATTTTACTACATTCTTGGATTTTATAAATTCAACCAACTACAGAGCGTAGGACACAGTCTTTTCTTCGTGAATATACCTTCTACTACATAGGTTAAGCTAAATAGTACTAAGATCATCTAATATAGGATTAGGATTTGATAAAGTTGCTTCAAGCAATTTCTTCTCCCTCTTACGGCCCTGCACCTGAAATTCAAACAAAAAGTTAAGATTTGCACATACACGTTTCAAACTCCAAAACACCTGAAACAGTCAGATTTTTCATATATTGTGAATGCACATACACGTTTCAAACTCCAAACCACTTGAAATAGTGAGGTTTTTTTCATATATTGTGAATCGTAAACGTTACCCTAATGATGTTGACTCAAGTTCCACTTACTAAGATATCCAATAATGTACACAGGTTAAAAATTGGAGATCTCACACTAAGAGAAAGAAGAATACAAACACTCATCACTTACCTTTATAAAGTGTTGGGCATTGAAGTTCCCCTGCTTTTCTTATAACTTGAGTTTGAATCCCTTGGACAGAAAATCATCCCTCCTGAGAGTGTAACACAAGATGGTTTAAGCAAATTGATACAATTTACCATTTGCAATCCTAAAATCTTAAAAGAATGAAAAAGATACACAAGGCTCAAATTTTCTCCATATCTAAGAATCTGATCAGGGAATCAAAACAAGTAATAAAGCACAATATAAAGATGAGCAATAGCACCTTTTGTTGACCTTCTGCATCATTTTCTTTTCTCGAGCTCTGCGAGGATCACCTTTACATCCCAAAACAAGGCTACTCACAACAATTTCTACGTTCCATGGACGATCCTCATCATAACCCTTTATCACAAGCATTTCAAAACTCTTACTCCCCAAATCAAACCAAAAGAGCTTCCCATTGTTTATCTCCAGCAAAATCTTGCTCCTGTCCTTGGAATAGATCAAAGGCCTCACAAACTCTAACGAAACCACAGTCTCCGATGTCGGCACCGTAATGAACTTACTCCACTTTCCTCCATACTCCCTCAGAATCCAAACATCCACATGGCTAAAATCGCCGTAACACATCAAGCAAAGGGAGCCATCTAACACACCTATATCCATATAATCTTCATGGTAAAGCTCCTCTGGGAAGCTAAGGACACCAAGATCGTCAGAGGCAAGATCAAATCTGATGACAGTGTTGAATTCGATATATCCTTCACTTCGAGGTAGAATCCAGTGAAAACTGTTGCTAGCAAGAACACCATTCCCACTACGATACGTTAGATTGTAATAGAAGTGGGATAAGAGATTCTGAACCTCAAAGCGAAGATGGATTCTCTTCCATTTATTACTCTTTAAGCTGAAAACTTTGATTTCGAAAGGATAACCTCCATCACCATCTTTATGCTTACACTGAACCATCCTCACGACTTTGTAATCATCACTCACCGAATCGTGACCTAATCCGTAAAACACATACTGGCGAGTGATGGAATATTGAGGGAAATCGATAGGCTCGATCGGTAAGCGGTGGATTTTGCGAGTCGATGGATTGAAAATCGATAAATCAACAGGAGAGTTGGTTAAACCGATCAAACCGTTAACCGAACCGAAAACCTCCGTGAAACCACCGGTTGGCAAAGGATTCTCAACGTCGGAGAGTTTATCCGGTGCGTCGAGGTACACCGTACGTAAAAGGCGATCGGATTGCAGCAAGATCATGAGGTGCTCTTCGGTTTCGAGCGTGCGTTTGAGATGCGATGCGACGAAGTCGGGACTGTCGATGAGAGAGAAGCAAGGCTTCGAGAGGACGCGGCATCGGACCAGCATAGAAGCGGGGAGACGGAGGAAGACGTCGGTGACGATATCCATCGGCATATTCGCCATTGTCTTCTCTGGGAAGCTACTCTCTCTCAGTCTCGGTGTGACCGAGAAAATCAAGGGTTTCACAAAATTACAATCCCTGGTGATTTAGATATTTGTTTCCAAGTACATTTGTGGGCCTCGTATGCTCGGCCCACTAAATCTCGTAAGAAAAAATGTATTAATCTTTTCAAGTCACAACACAACCTCATGGACAAATTTGATTTAGAAAAAAATCTGATTGCCTTTTCTTCAACAAGACAGTCAATTGACTTGTTAGCTTGAATCAACTCTGGTAGCTAGTTTCTTATGTTTTTGTTTATCAACAATTTTTTTTCTTCTAATTATCACGCTTTTCTTTATATTATTGTGTATCTAATCAAATATTCTTCAGTAACTATTTGCAGACTGATTTTAATTTTACTAGATGCTTAAATTTTATATATGCAGCAGTCAACGACAGCGTTATATTGCAACATGCAATCCTCAAAAGAAGTTACCTAAGCACACTGTCTTCTCTTAAGGAATATACCTTCTATAGAGGTTAAAGCTAATTAGTACTAAGACTGGGATTAGAATTTGATAGAGCTGCTTCAAGCAATTTCCTCTCCCCCTTAACGCCCTGAACCTGAAAATCAAACCAAAAGATCAAGCACCTACACGGTTCAAACTCCAAAACACTATAAACAATATGATTTTCATATATTGTGAAGAATGCCAACTTGAGGGAAACATTCACGACCATTAGAATCATTAAGTTTACCTTTATAAAGTTCCCCTGCTTTGTTCATAACTTCAGCTTGAATCCCTTGGACAGAAAATCATCTCTCCTGAGATTGTAACATAAGATGTTTTTAGCAAGTCACAATTTACAATCCTAAAATCTCAAAGAATAAAGATACTCAAGACTCGGATTTGCCTTATTGTCTTGACCATATCGAGAAATCTGATCAAGGAATCAAAACAAGTAAGAAAGCACATTATAAAGATGAGCATACCCCCACCTTTTGCTACCCTTCTGCAACATTTTCTTTTCTCGAGCTCTGTGAGGATCACCTTTACATCCCAAAACGAGGCTACTCACAACAATTTCTGCGCTACATTGAAGACCCTCACAACCCTTTATCACAAACGTTTCAAAACTCTTACTAGCCAAATCATACCACACCAGCTTCTCACCGTTTATCTCCATCAAAATCTTGCTCCTGTCCTTAGAATAGATCAGAGGTCTGATAAAGTTATACGACTCCACAGTAATGAACTTAGACCATTTTCCTTGATACTCCCTCAAAATCCAAACCTCCACATGGCTAAACATGCTGTAACACATGAAGCAAAGGCAGCCATCTAACACACCCATCTCCATATTATCTTCAAAGTAAAGCTCCTGTGGAAAACTGAGGACTCCAAGATCATCAGACGCAAGATCAAATCTGATTATCCTGTTGCCGGCGATAAGTCCTTGACGCCGAGGCAAAATCCAGTGAAGACTGTTGCCAGCAAGAACACCATTTCCACTAGGATACAGAAAACGGTAATAGAAGTGAATGAAAAGAATCTGAACCTCACGGATTCTCTTCCATCTGTTCCTTTTTAAGCTGAAAACTTTGACTTCGAAAGGATAGCCAAATCTTTCAATACCTCTATCCTTAGACTGAACCATCCTCACAACTTTGTAATCGTCGCTCACGGAATCGTAACCTAATCCGTAAAACACATTCTCGCGAGAGATGGAATGCTCAGTGAAATCAATAGGCTCAATCGGTAAGCGGTGGATCTTCCGAGTTGATGGATTGAAAAGAGCTAAGTCAACAGGAGAGTTCGTTAAACCAACTAAGCCGTTAACCGAACCAAAAACCTCTGTGGAGCCATCGGTTTGCAGAGGATGCTCAACGTCTGAGATTTTATCCGGTGCGTCGAGGTACACCGTACGTAGAAGACGAGGGGATCGGAGTAGGATCATGAGGTGATCTCCGGTTTCGAGCGTGCGTTTGAGATGCGAGGCAACGAAGTCAGGACTGTCGATGAGAGAGAAGCAAGGCTTCGAGAGGACGCGACATCGGACCAGCGTAGTAGCGGGGAGACGGAGGAAGACGTCGTTGACGATATCCATCGGAAGATTCGCCATTGTTTTCTCTGGGAAGCTACTCTCTCAGTCTCAGTGTGAGTGAGCACCGCAAGGGTTTCACAGGATTCAGATATTTGTTTCGAAGAAGGACAATTGTGTAATTAATTGTAACTTTTTCTCTTTTTGGGCCTCGTGGGCTCGTCCCAAGAAAAATTGTATTTAGCTTTATAAGTCTCAACACGATCTAATGGACAAAATGAGGTCAAGGCTAAGAGGAATAAAAAGAGCCCACAGTGGAACAATAAACTTAGCATTTTCAACAGCAAGTCAGTATCCCTGAGACGATGATTATGCATGAGTTGACTTCCTCGGTTGCATTGTTAGCTTGAATTGTGCTGATAACCAACTGACACATAAGGAAATTGGTTAAGAGAGGATCAGAATAAGCATTGGTTAAGGGAGGATAAGCGCAAGAAACTCTAGTATAATCAAAGTAACTATGGTTTAATAACTTTTTGGTTTAGTTATTTTGTCTATATATTAGGTGGAGGGGTTTTGGTGGGGGATTATCTGGGTTTAGGAGTTTATTTACGTGATGAGAGGATGTGAGGTTTAGAGGGGAGAGTGTGTGTGTGAGTGATCATTTCTCTTGTAATCAATCAAATCAATCACTAACATTCAAAACATTGTCCTGTGCACAACGCTGTTAGATCGTTTCTAGTGTATTTTGTTTACTGGCGACTTTCATCATGTCAATTGTGTATTTAGTCAAATATTCTTCAGTAACTATTTGCAGCCAGATTTTGGTTTTACTAGATTCTTAGATTTCATATATGCAGCAGCCAACTACAGCGTTATATTGCAATAGTCCATACTCAAAATAAGTTACCTAAGCACACTGTCTTCACTTAAGAAATATACCTTCTACAGAGGTTAAAGCTAATTAGTACTAAGACTGGGATTAGAATTTGATAGAGCTGCTTCAAGCAATTTCCTCTCCCCTCTAACGCCCTGAACCTGAAAATCAAACCAAAAGTCAATTTCTGCAACTACACAGTTCAAACTCCTAAACACTTGAAACAATAAGATTTTTCATATATTATGAAGAATGCCAACTCAGGAAACACTCACGACCATTAGATTGCTTACCTTTATAAAGTTCCCCTGCTTTGTTCATAAATTCAGCTTGAATCCCTTGGACAGACATTCATCCCCCCTGAGATTGTAACATAATATGTTTAAGCAAGTAGTTACTTTTTACCATTTGCAATTCTAAAATCTCAAAGAATGAAGATACCCAATACACAGGTTTGCCTTACTGTAAAAAAAAAAAAAGGTTTGCCTTACTGTAAAATTTATCAGGGAATCAAATAATAAAGCACTTTAGAAAGATAAGCATACAACCTGTTGTCACTCTCCTGCATTATCTTCTTTTCTTGAGCTCTGCAAGGATCACCATTACATCCCAAAACAAGGCTACTCACCACGATTTCAGCATTACACGGACCCTCACAGCCCTTTATTTCAAGCGCTTCAAAACTCTTACTCTCCAAATCAAACCACACGAGCTTCCCATTGTTTAACTCCAGCAAAATCTTGCTCCTGTCCTTGGAGTAGATCATAGGTCTCACAAACTCAAACGAAACCACAGTCTCTGGTTTCGGCACAGTAATGAACTTGCTCCATTTTCCTTGATACTCCCTCAAAATCCAAACATCCACATGGCTAGACTCACTGTAACACATCAAGCAAAGGCATCCATCTAACACACCAATATCCATATCATCTTCACAGTAAAGATCCTGCGGGAAGTTAAGGACTCCAAGATTGTCAGAAGCAAGATCAAATCTGATAATCGTGTTGAACGCAGTATGTCCACCAGTTCGAGGCAAAATCCAGTGAAGACTGTTGCTAGCGAGAACACCATTCCCACGGCGATGCAGCAGATCGTAATAGAAGTAGATGAAGAGAATCTGAACCTCAAAGTTAACACGGATTCTCTTCCATTGATTACTCTTTAAGCTGAAAACTTTGATTTCTAAAGCGTAACCAAAGCTTTCATCGCCTTCATCACCTTCATCCTTAGACTGAATGATCCTCACGACTTTGTAATCATCGCTCATCGAATCGTAACCTAATCCGTAAAACACATTCTCGCGACTGATGGAATGCTCAGGGAAATCAATAGACGCAATCGGTAGGCGGTGGATTTTGCGAGTTGATGGATTGAAAAGCGCTAAGTCGAGAGGAGAGTTCGTTAAACCGATAATACCGTTAACCGAACCGAAAACTTCCGTGACGCCGCCGGTTTGTAGAGGATGCTCGACGTCGGAGAGTTTATCCGGTGCGTCGAGGTACACCGTACGAAGAAGCTGAGGCGATTGTAGCAGGATCATGAGGTGCTCTTCGGTTTCTAGCGTGCGTTTGAGATGCGAGGCGATGAAGTCGGGACTGTCGATGAGAGAGTAGCAAGGCTTCGAGAGGACGCGACATCGTACCAGCGTAGTAGCAGGGAGGCGGAGGAATAGATCGTTAACGACATCCATCGGCATATTCATATTCGCCATTGTTTTCTCTGGGAAGCTACTCTCTCAGTCTCAGTGTAAGTGAGAAGATCTAGGGTTTGACAACATGGAGGGACTAAGATATTTTGACTCGAAGAGGGACGTTTGTGTAATTTTCTTATTCATGGGCCTTGTAGGCTTGGCCCAATAAAAACTTGGATTATTGACAAAAAGACGTCAGGGCAAAAAGAAAGCTGATCCAACGGTGGAGCAAAATCAGTCAAATAAACTGAGTGCTTCTTCTTCTTCAACGGACGTTCAACCCCTGAGCTTATGATGATGTATGAGTACCTTGCCTTGTTAGCATGAATCAACAATGGCAGCTAGTTTTTTTTAATGTGTTTTGTACATCGACGGTTTTATTCATATCATTTATGTATCTAATTAAATATATTTCTTCAGTAACTATTTGCAGCCATATTTAGTTTTACTAGATTCTTAGATTTTTATATATGCAACCAACTACAGCCTCATATTACAACATGCCATACTCAAAAGAAGTCGCCTAAGCATACAGTCTACTCTTAGCAAATATACGTACTACATAGTTTTAAGCTAATTAGTACTTGAGATCTAATATGGGATTAGAATTTGATGAAGCTGTTTCAAGCCATTTCCTCACCCGTCTACGCCCTTGCACCTGAAAATCAAACCAAAAGTCAATTTTTTTCATATACTGTGACGTAAACATTACCCTACAGATGTCGACTCAAGTTCCACTTTCTAAGATTTCCAATAATGTATCCAGGTTAAGAATGGAAATCTCACACTAAGAGAAACAAGAATACAAAGGAAACAGTCACGAGTCACGACCATTAGATTCTTTACACTTACCTTCATGAATTTTTGGGCTTTGAAGTTCCCCCCTGCTTTGCTCACAACTTCAGCTTGAATCCCTTGGACAGAAAATCATCTCTCCTGAGATTGTAACACAAGATGGTTTAAGCAAAAGTTGTTACATTTTAACCATTAACAATTTTAAAAACTCAAAAAAATTAAGATATGCATACAACCTTTTGTTACCCTTCTGCACCATTTTATTTTCTTTACACCCCAAAACAAGGCTACTCACAACAATTTCCGCGTTACATGGAAGAACCTCACAACCCTTTATCACAAGCGTTTCAAGACTCTTACTCGCCAAATCAAACCAAAAGAGCTTCCCGTTGTTTATCTCCAGCAAAATCTTGCTCCTGTCCTTAGAATAAACCAAAGGCCTCACAAACTCAAACGAAACCACACTCTCCGGCTGCGGCACAGAAACGAACTTACTCCACTCTCCTCCATACTCCCTCATAATCCAAACATCCGCATGTCTAACCTCGTTATAACACATCATACAGAGGCAGCCATCCAACACACCTATATCCATCCCTTTAACATAAACATCATGCGCGAAATTGACGACTCCAAGCTCCTCGGTAGCGAGATCAAATCTGATTATCGTGTTCATGCCGATATCTCCTTCGTTATGAATCAAAATCCAGTGAAGGTTGTTGCTAGCGAGAACACCGTTCCCGCGGCGATACAGGAGAAGGAAGTAGAAGTTGTCGAAGAGAATCTCAACGTCCTCGGGAAGAAGATCGATTCTCTTCCATTTGTTACTCTTTAAGCTGAACACTTTGACTTCGAAAGGATAGCCAAAGCTTTCATCACCACCTCTATCTTTAGACTGAATCATCCTCACGACTTTGTAATCATCGCTCACCGAATCGTGACCTAATCCGTAGAACACGTACTCGCGAGTGATCTGACGTTCGTAGAAATCGATAGGCTCAACCGGTAGGCGGTGGATTTTGCGAGTCGATGGATTGAAAAGCGCTAAATCAGTAGGAGAGTTGGTTAAACCGATTATACCGTTAACCGAACCGAAAACTTCCGTGAAACCACCGGTTCGCAGAGGATGATTGACGAGGGAGACTTTATCCGGTGCGTCGAGGTACACCGTACGTAGACGGAGATAGGTTCGCAGTAGGATCATGATGTGATCTTCTGTTTCGAGCGTGCGTTTGAGATGCGAGGCGATGAAGTCGGGACTGTCGATCAGAGAGCAGCAAGGCTTCGAGAGGACGCGACATCGAACCAGCGTAGTGGCAGGGAGACGGAGGAATATATCGGCGACGGTATCCATCGGAAGATTCGCCATTGTTTACAGTCGGAAGCTACTCTCAGTCTCAGTGTGATCGAAGCAGCTCTAGGGATTCAGATATTTGTTTCCGAAAAGGGCCTGTATTGTCATGGGGCTCTTTCTCTTCATGGGCCTGTAGGCTCGGCCCAGAAAAACTTGTAAGATTAGCTTTCTAAGAAGTAAACGCAAAGAAGAAAGCTGATCCAACTTTTAATTTGCACAATCCGATTGTGGAAATTAATGGGAGTAGAGATGATGACAACATTGCTCAAAACCTTTGCTCACATGCTTTTGTTTCCGGGTGGTAGCAAGATTCTTATGTGTTACGTTTTATCCACGATTTTCGTTAATATCATTGTGCTCTCTAATTAATATTCTTCAGTAACTATTTGCATGCAGCCAAATATAATTTTACTAGATTCATAGATTTTATATATGCAGCAGCCAACTACAACGTTATATTGCAACATGCCATACTCAAAAGAAGCTACCTAAGCACACTGTCTTCTCTTAAGAAATATACCTTCTACAGAGGTTAAAGCTAATTAGTACTAAGACCTAATATGGGATTAGAATTTGATGAAGCTGCTTCAAGCCATTTCCTCTCCACCTACGCCTTGCACCTGAAAACCAAACCAAAAGTCAAAGATTTGCACCTACACAGATCACACTCCAAAACACTTGAAATTGTAAGTTTTCTATTAACTGTCAACGTTATCCAATGATGTTTGTTGACTCAAGTTCCACTTGCTAACACTCCCGTCAAGAAGACAATGACTTTGCCGTAACGAAAATTTACGGTGGCAGTAATTTGGCCCAAATTATTTATAATTTTCACTGTCAATGTAAGCTTCTGAAATAAAACATGTGCAGTTACTAAGATTAATGTTTATCTTCAACGATTAACGGAACTATGGATAAAAAGGCTACAATAATTGTAACCAGGTTAAGAATGGAATCTCACATCGAAAAGTGAAAGAAGAATACCAGCTTGAGGGAAACATTTCATCAGCATTAGATTTATTATAGTCACCTTGACGAAGGTTTGGGCTTGAAAGTTCCCGTGCTTTGCTCAGAACTTGAGCTTGAATCCCTTGGACAGAAAACCACCTCTCCTGAGATTGTAACATAAGATGTTTAAGCAAGTTGATACGTATAAGAAAGCAGTTTAAAAAGATGAGCATAGCACCTTTTGTTACCCTTCACCATTATTTCCTTTTCTCGAGGATCACCTCTACACCCCAAAACAAGGCTACAAAGATGAGCATACCAACTTTTGTTACCCTTTTGCAACATTCTCTTCTCTGGAGCTCTGCCAGAAACACCTTTACATCCCAAAACAAGGCTGCTCACGAGGATCTCCGCGTTACTTGGACCCTTATATCCCTTTATTTGAAGCGTTTCAAAACTCTTATCCACCAAATCAAACCACATGAGCGTCCCACTGTTTATCTCCAGGAGAATCTTGCTCCTGTCCTTGGAATATATCAAAGGTCTCACAAACTTAAACGACACCACAGTCTCTGGTTTCGGCACAGTAATGAATTTACTCCAAGATCCTCCGTATTCCCTCAAAATCCAAACATCCACATGGCCATTCCTGATGTTGTGGTAGTCGTGACAAATCAAACAAAGGCAGCCGTCTAACACACCTAAATTCATAACTTCATGGCAAAGCTCCAGTGGGCCACTGAGGACACTAAGATCATCAGTGGCAAGATCAAATCTGATTATCTTGCTGAGGGCGAGAGGGTTTCCAGGCAAGACCCAGTGAAGACTATTGCTAGCAAGAACACCATTCCCACGACGATACAGCACATGGTAATACAAGAACATGAAAGGAATTTGAGGCTCAAAACGAAGATGGATTCTCTTCCACGAATTACTCTTTAAGCTGAAAACTTTGGTTTCGACAGGATAACCTTCCATTTGGAGAGGATAACCTTCCATTTGGAGAGGATAACCTTCATAGCCTTTATGCTTAGACTGAACCATCCTCACAACTTTGTAATCGTCGCTCACCGAATCGTAACCTAATCCGTAAAACACATACTCGCGTGTGATGGAACGTTCCGAGAAATCAATAGGCTCAATCGGTAACCGGTGGATTGTCCGGGTTGACGGATTAAAAAGCGCTAAGACGACGGGAGAGTTCGTTAAACCGATCACACCGTTAACCGAACCGAAAACCTTCGTTAAATTACCGGTTTGCAAAGGATGGTCGACGTCTGATAGTTTATCCGGCCCGTCGAGGTACACTGTACGTAGAAGGCGATGAGATTGCAGCAGGATCATGAGGTGCTCTTCGGTTTCGAGCGTGCGCTTGAGATGCGACGCTAGGAAGTCAGAACTGTCTATAAGAGAGAACCAAGGCTTCGAGAGGACGCGACATCGTACCAGCGTAGAAGCCGGAAGACGGAGGAATACATCGTTGACGATATCCATCGGAACACTCGCCATTATTCCCTGAGTCGCAACATTGTCCTGCACAACACAGACACAAAGAACATGCAACAATAAATATGCTATTATTATTACACAAGCATTCTCATTTCTCAATGTAGCTGTGTTCTAAAATTGCTAAGTCTTGTAATTACCCGCCAAGCTGCAAGCTTTGTTCTAAGAGATTGCCATTGCGTTTGTCCAAATTCACTCTCTACACAGCGACTGAAATGCGAAAGCACTATTAGAATGTGTGCGACTTTATATAAACCGAAAGATAAAGCGTATAAAACTTGCCTGACGATTACAAATTGGTTCATCTGATCCATCTTACAATCAACCAGTTTCGCAGATATTGCCTTAACCACCCACAACTCAACCTCCTCGTCATTTACCTGCGCCCCACCAAAATAGATTCTATGACTCTGAGAAGCAACGAAAAAAGGTCTATCAACGTTTTATGTCTTGTTCAAGCAAAAGGCTTTACCTGTAGAATGTTCTTGATAGAGGCATATGGTATTTTGCCAGATTCATCTGATGCCAAGTCCACCAGTGACAACAATCTCATCTTCGCTACACAGTCTTCCTCAACAAGCCCTGCAAACACCATCTAAGCATTATTACGCTGTGCAACTTAAGAGCTCACTAAGAATATATAATAAAACTGATAAGAAACTTACCATAGGTTTGCAGAAATCCTGAATTTGCATTTTGGAATTCCATGTATGCGTCCAGCCTCTGAGTAATAAAGATCTTAAGTAGCTGGTAAACTAGTGCACTGTTAGGATCCTTCTCCAGTTGTGCGACGGCTGGCATGTCTAATAAATCACACTGCACTTCGTAAAGAAGAAAAAAAAAGCCGTAGTTAAAAACTTCCAATGACATTAGAAGTCAGAAGCAAGAATTTATACACATTTGAATCAGCTGATGCTTTCTGAATTATGATACCTGAAATATACTGGGAGCCTTGATAAAATCAATAGCTGCTCGTACAGCTTCGTCTTTGGCTTCACTCAGGACCTGGGCATCCTCATTTGAGAAAGTCGCCAAGTATCTTGTCACAAACTGAAGCGATTCTTTCGCCAAACTGGAATATTGATAGAACACAAAACCATTAACCTAAATGAGAGAGAACATCCACTGAGCAATGGGTAAATTTGAAAAAAAAACTTGTTGCAGACTGTACCTTTTATTTTCTCTAAGCACATTAGCAATGGCAAGAAACAGTTCCCTCTGATCTTTGATGTCAATATTCCACTCTTTCAAGAAGCTGTCAACCTTCTTAAAGGAAGGCACTATATCATCTGCCACCTTCCCGCTAACAGCCAGTTCCAGAGCTTTCATGTATACTTGGAAACGAGCATTTGGGTGGTCCAGCAGGTTATATAGATTGAAGAGACTGTACAAAGACAAAACAACAGATCAGAAACGTGTAATACATAAATGAAAAAATATGGCATATGCTTATAGAATCCAAAAAGTGAAATGCTGAAAGATTCATACGATCATACATTTTCAAACGCAATGAAGCTTTGTCATTCGGCTGTTGAACAACCTTAGAAGCGATCACTTTCACCATTTCAAGGACTTCCTCAGGGCTGCTCACATTCTTGACAAGGCTGCAAATTATGGTGTAGGTACACTCAAGATCTAATAAGAGGCAAACAACATCGAATTAAAGGATTGTAAAAGACACAAATGAGCCGATGCTATGCTAGAATGATTAAAGACTGACCCTTCTCAGAGATCTTGGATGAAACCAAGTCAGCTGAAGTTACCATCAACGTTGCCAAATCCAGCCACCTTCCGGCTACTATAGACTCCTCTGCCTCCCTGCATAGTCTTGTAACCTGAGACTCTGCAGCCTAAGCAAATGAACACAATCGTAAAAGCAGATCAAGTGAGATTGAAGTAGTCAATTAGTCACAGTACTTAGAACACAAAATTTCTCAATTGGAATTAGTTTCAGCTGTATAAGATCAGATCATACTTCAAATACACACATACGCATCAAAATCTAAAATCGCCAGCCAAATTCTACAATTGAAAACATCCAATTCCTCATAATCTATCGATTCTAACTTCCAATGTATATGCATGGGAATGTTCACTAAGAATCAAATTATTCAATCGTTTGCACATGTTTGTGATCTAGAGACGAGGCTGTATACCTCGGGGCCCGCATCGGCCCAGGCAAGCTGGGAAGTGAAACGGACGATCGCGAGCGAAGGATCCTCTTCAGAGGTGGGAACAACTGTCGTCATTGTTTTTCCGCTGCGATTCGAATGCACAACTTCTTCGGTAGCTGAGCACACAGTGTGGGGACAAAGGGATAAACGAATACCCTAATCGAGGGAAATCGACTAATTCCTACGTAACGATTTCCCTAGCATTTCTTTACTGAATTCGATTTGGCACAGTGGTAGAGTGAAGGATGAGTAATTGCTTCAACCTGGGTTCGATTTCTTTTTGTTTTTAACCAATTTAAAAGGAAAGCTGCTTTTTATTAATTATTTTAATTGTAAAAACCAGTATGATTTTCTCATGGAGATAAGCAAACTGTAACTGACATGTTCGTGTATGTAAAAACAGTATTTCGCTAGTTCTTGTATTGAATTTGAATTAATTAATTGTTAGGCGTATATATTTGTACCGTTCATGTGTGCGTGTACTAATTGAGACCAATGGCTGGAGTTTTTTGATGTATGAATTAGCCGATTATTCCTAATATTTTTTTAATTAGTTTTGGATATTCCAAACTCATGAAATTTTTTTTACTAATCTTTAAACGGAAATGCAGTTCACAAATAAACTCTCTCTCTGAGTATCCTGATGAAATATGTTTCATGGTTTCATATTTGCATGACCGCTCGTGTTTAGTATTTTTTAAACTCAGGTTGTTTAGCTTCCCAAATATTCTCTCTTTAAATATTTTTTATCACTTAAAAAGAACGTCTAGTTATCTATGGTGAAGAAAAATGGAAACTGCATAATCTTATTCGCTTTTACTGATTTTTTTTCTTAATTTTCGATACATTATCTACTTGACAAATGTTTTGATGATGTCAGTAGTCATATCGGCAATATCATGAACGGCTTTGTTACGTTGGCTCACCGGTAATGGACAACTTCCGGCGAACTGGTTCTCACAATCACCCGTCGCATCCATAACGTCTTGCAAGTTAGCTATCGCAGCAGAGTATTTCTTAGCCTTTAGATTTGCCAAAGCCCCCGGTAAATACCTATCAATAGACGCACCGTAATCCTGATCAACACAGGTTCCGTACTCCTCAAAAGCTGCGCGATCTCCTCCAGTTCGGTCTAAACAATTGGCGAGATAAGTTAACGTCTCGTTCGTTTTCTTTGTCGTCGCATCGATAGAGATCGACGCAAGCCCTGATGCATGAAAAGTAAATCAAAATAAAACATATATATAAGTGTATCTGTTAGCTAGATATAACTTTGAAATATGCACGAGGGAATAAGACAAAGTTCACGTGAATCATATGTTAAATATCATAACCATCTAGTCATGTGTTTACAGAAAAATATTATTATTAATCAAGTTGTTATGACACAACGATTTGTGATCTTACCTTGGAGATCTGAGGTTTTGCTTCTAGGATCAAGATTGAGAGTAGAGACGCATAGGGGTTCATAACGGTTTTTTTGGCAGAGTTGTTGTATAAGATTTTGTTGAGACAAGGCTATCTGGGTTTGGATGAACAAGAACATTGCGAAGAACTTCATAAAGTTATTCATTTTGTTATACTGGGAACTATAAAAAGAAAAGAAAGTTAGTAAGAAAGACACTTTTATATATGGTTCTTAATTTATGCTTAATGAATTATGGAAAAGTTGACTACTTATCAAATTTGAAAAAGTACAATAAGTAATAAATTATAAAATATTTTAAATACATGATACTATCATATATGATTCCTATTATGTTTAATGAATTATAGAAAAAAATTATTACTTATCAAATTTGAAAAGTATAATAAGTAATAAATTTCATATCTTCTATATATTAAAAGAAAACATTGTAACATTTTGTCAATGACATCTTCTCAAAATTTATAGAGAAATATATCGATCCACGGAATATATATTATATTTTTTATTAAATTAATCATAAAATTAATTAATCATGTACCGTCAATATTTTTCAATTTTCCTCAAATAAAAGTTACGGAATTACCATATATGATTATAGTATATATATAATAATTAATAATTTTAATAATAAATATTTACTAACAATTTATGTATTCTCCATCATTTATGTTTTAAATTATATTATTAACATAAAATAACTAATCATATTAAATATATAATAAAAATTTAAATTTTTCATACATGTTATAATTTGAATTTTTTTAAATGACTTTAAATAACTAAAACTATTAAAAGTCCAACATCAAAAAATTTGTGATCAAGGGTTCAAATTTTTTTTATTACAAAACATATAAATGACTATAAAACCAATATTATTTCGACATATTTCTACTTCTTTTTTTTTTAACAATTTCTACTTTTTTTTTAACATATTTCTACTTTTTTTCTTATGTTTTATGTTTTCCGGTTATTAATTAAACCGGGTCCGGTACGAAGATGTAATTTGAAAGTGGTGGGATGGGATTATTGAGATTCCGTCGCAAACCAATACCATTTCCACACATTTCTACTTTTTTTTTGCACTACCTCTTTGGGCCTACGCAGAGCCCACCTCAAAGATCCAAACTATCAGAGGTTAGTTTCGTAATTGAAGCCATTTCGTTAAACCCTTCTTCTCGAGTTAGAACCCTAATCTATCTCTGCATCTTCCTTCTTGCTCTGTAATCGGCTATTGGAGAATTTAGAGGCGAAAATGAATGGCGAAGGAGAAGATGCATCTAAAGTAATTCACGTGAAGTTCTTGACGAAGCTTGACTCTCCGTTCAAAGTTCCGGTCACCTCCGTCGTTATCCCTTCCAGTGTCACTCGTCTCGGCCTCTCTTCCATCGTCAACTCTCTTCTCACTCTCGGTAGACCTCTCTCTCTCTCTTTACCTTGTTGATTTTTAGAGTTTTCAATTTTGATTGCGTGCTTATACTTATGAATTAGAGAGTAGTGATAACTTGTATCTTTGGATGAACAGAAAAGCCTGAGGCATTTGACTTCCTAATCGATGGGGAGCTTATTCGAATGTCACTTGAACAGTTTCTTCTCGCCAAGGGAATCTCAGCGGTAATGTTTTAATCATAATCACTCACTAGTCACTAATCACAACAACTTTTCATTTCGTGAGGCGCATCAAATTGGTGTTGATAGTCTTTATCTTGGAAATGTAGACTTAACTTAACGGTGGGTTCTTGCAGGAAAGGACTCTTGAAATTGAATACATAAGGGCTGTGGCACCACGGAAGGAGGAGAAACCTTCATTGCATGATGACTGGGTCAGTGCCGTTGATGGTTCTTCCCCCAGGTAATTTTTCTAATGTTTACAACCAGTTGTCATTTAAAAAATCTTAGTATATAGTATATGTTACCACCTGCTAGTTGATGCCATTATGGGAGCATCATACCACCGTGGAAATAGTTAATGTACACGACTGCCATAATGCCATTTCATTGTTGTTGTGATTACACTACACCGGTTCCTTATATGGATTTTGCTTAAACTTTAACAAGCTAGCATCATCCACTGATTGATATGAGCTTAAACGATATAGTCATGTGTTTGTAGTTTGTAAACGTTGTGTAAGTGGTTGTCCTGATCTCGTTGTTGTCATTTGCAGGTTCGTTTTGACCGGCTGCTATGATGGTTTAGGAAGGTAATCATTTGAATGGTTTATTATTATCATATTATCATGTTTACATCTGCTTGTCCTCTGTTTATTTCTATTGCTTTCATCATTTGCAAGAATCTTAGATTTCGATTGCTTTTCTTCTGGTTAGGATATGGAGCTCTCCTGGATCGTGTACGCACATTTTAGAAGGCCACACTGGGGCAATCTCCTCTATTGCTTTTGCTAACTCCGAAGGTATGAGCATTGCATGATAAATATATTACTCTGCAGGTTCTTCACTGGCAAATAGTTTTAATCAAGAAGGATTCCACCTTTTTCCCTTATCTATATCACTTCCTTACATTTTCTAATTCATCTTTCGTGTTGATTTTTTTTCCATCCAGGTGCAGAAGGTGTTACTGTAGCAACCGCCTCTAAAGATCGGACATTGAGATTGTTTAAGGTAAACATTGATAATGATATATGATCAAAGGTAAATGTTCTGGTTAACTAAAGTCATCTCTTTCTGTATAAAGGTTGATACAGCTGAATCTGGTGACTCTACTACAAGAGTTGGGGCTTACAAGATATTACGTGGGCACAAGGCGTCAGTGGCAAGTGTTGCAGCTCAGAAATACGGGAGCAAGGTTTGATGTTTTCCCTTGCGCTTGGCTTGTGTGTTGCAAGTGAAATTACATTTTATTCCATCGCGCTCACCTACTGTATAATGTAATTCAGGTTTGCTCGGGTTCATGGGATTGCACGATCAATGTGTGGGACAGCAATGAGTCTACTTCAGAGTTGTCAGTACCAGGGAAGAAAAGAAAAGGGAATAATCAGGCCGAGGAACCTCAGTTAGAGGTACAGTCTGGATAATATGCAAACTCTCTTGTCTTCAGATCAAGGGGAGGAGACAAATGTACTCTCTAACAGTTGTATTTACTCAGTTGAAGTATCTAATTGCAATTTCGATATGGACTTTGTTACAGGGAGAGGCGGAGACTACACTTGTTGGACACACTCAATGTGTCTCATCAGTTGTTTGGCCAGAGCATGATGTAATTTATTCCTGTTCATGGGACCATTCCGTTAGGAGATGGGATGTTGAGACAGGGAAAGATTCTTTGAACTTGGTATGCCTTCTCACACTTCTTTGCTTTCTCAAATTCAGGCACACACCAGACCCTCTTATACTGAAATATTTGTGCTTTTAGCTGTGTTTCCATAGAAGTTTAGATCCAGCTTGTTTCTGTCAAATTGTAGTACTCTGGAAAAGCTCTCAACACCGTTGATGTTGGTGGTGAAGGTTCTGCACTTGTAGCTGCGGGTGGTTCAGATCCAATCCTTAGAGTATGGGATCCTCGTAAGCCTGGTGAGTGGATCCATAAGAACACACGTAGAGTCAAAATATATAACCAACCATACACCGAGTTTATCACACGGTTGATTAACTCTTTGCGTTGTGTAGGAACATCCGCTCCCGTGTTTCAGTTTGCTTCACACTCATCATGGATATCAGCCTGTAAATGGCACAAAAGCTCTTGGTTTCACTTGCTCTCAGCTTCATATGATGGCAAAATCATGCTCTGGGATCTCAGAACCGCTGTAATTACACACACACGCTCTCTTTTCCGTTATAACCCACCCGCAGTTTTCTTGCTTTGAAACTAATATTCTTCCTCTATTTGCAGTGGCCGTTGTCAATTATCGAAACACACAAGGATAAGGTAAAGCAAGCACACGCTCTTATCTTCTATCTTCTACTCTTCCTTTTCGTTTTATTTTGTTGTTACTCAAAGAGTGCAAACATGTTGGTTTTGTAAGGTTTTATGTGCTGACTGGTGGAAAGGAGACAGCGTAGTCAGCGGAGGAGCAGACTCTAACCTTCGAATATCGTCTGGAATCTCGATTTCTTAGGTCTGAAATCGAAAATCTTTCAACCACTTCTTTTGTTACTAGTTGCTATTGTATTGTCTTTTGTGATCTTTGCATGGTATTCACTTTAAATGATTAATTTGTTGGTAAGTAGCACATTTTCAGAACTGTTGATTAAATTTTGTTGGATAAGAATGCTTTTTTGTAACACTGGTTGCGTTATGAATCTAATATTTTCTCTACAGTTATATCATCGGAGCAACACATTTCAAATCAAACCAGGGGAGATAGTACAGCACACTGTAAACTGAATTGTTTGGTCGAAATTATCCTAAAAACATGCAATATTAATACGTCACGTGATTCATACAAAAGGTGAGGAAAAACAAAAAACGAACACGTGATTCATACAAAAGGTGAGGAAAAACAAAAAACGAACAAACCAAACCAACATGACCGAAACAATTACTTTAATGATTTTCAGCACGTCGGTATTAGCTAAACCAAGACTCTGAAGATGTTCTGAACCAGCTAAAATGACGCTTCAAGGCACGATGGTAAAGAGAGGCTGCAAAGTTTGTCGTAATAGTAAACCACAAGTTAACACTCTGTAAGACTAATTCTAATAAGAAAACCGGGATAAACCGGCGAGGATAGAGATAGATTCGGTACCGTGTCAACGCTAACCGGTTTTCCATCTTCAGCTAGTAGTTCAGTGATGGTTCCTGATTTCTCAGCCTGTTTTCAACACACAACTCTCTCAAATTAAATACTCTGAAAGTTCATAACTTCAGTAATCGTGTAAAGAATATCAGACCTCAATCTCATTCATCAGTTTCATAGCTTCAATAATGCAAACAACTTGACCCTTCTGCACCTTATCTCCAACCTACAAAGTTCAAAAAAGTACTCACTCATACTCGATAGTTTATTGAAGCAAAGAGTTGTTAGGTTTTGTTATACGCATCCTCTTTTACCTTGACAAAAGGAGGTTCACCAGGACCAGGAGATCTGTAGAAAGTACCAGCCATAGGACTCTTGAGTGGAGGATGTGAAGAGGAAGGTGGGGTTACTGGTTTTGCTGTTTCAGGGGCTGAGGAGGGACTAGGAGAAAAAGGAGGAGGAGCAACTGGTTGAGATGGAGGCATTGGAAAGCCTGCCATTGGAGGAGGCATAGAGTGATAGACTGGAGCTGGTGGTGCAGCTAAAGCTTCCTTTTTCCGAATAACAATCTCACAGTCAAGCTGCTTCAGTTCAAGTTCCACTATATCTCTTGAATCCACAAGCCTTAACAAACGGTTCAATGTTTGATTAGAGAGGAACTAAACTAAAGGACTGGTAAGGACTCTTGGGATTCAACTTACTTAAGAAGACCTGAAACTTTAGCCATAAAGTCAGAGAGTTCAGCGGATTCAGGAACATTGCTCTTCACGTTCCCGTTCAAGCACCCACCGTTAGTCACTGGGGTAGAGTTAGAGACAACCTTGGAAGGAAAAAAAGAGAGAGTAAGAATGTTACATAGTAGTAGACTACTATGGAACCTTGTTGGTAAAATACAAAGCCTTATACCTCGTTGGTTGTCGCACGCAACTTCCAAGTTGTAGATTGAGTCTGTAGAAGACGAATGAAACATAATATATAAACATAGATTCAAAAAGACAGCAAGTTTATCATCATTGTAATAGTTAAACTATGAGTGTAACACCAAGTGCAGTAATCGAAACTTACAAACACTAAACAGATCATGAATGCCTAATAATAAGATAACTCACAGGAAAAAGGCTAATCTTTTCGTAAAGAAAGTCTCACACTTAATCACAGGATGGAGAAGAGAAACAGAGGAAACCTGAGATACATCCGAGGGAAAGGAGACAGCATTGAGTTGTGGCTGCCGTCGGATTCCAGGAATTGATCCTACCCGACGGTTTGAGGCTGAGATCTTGGCGTAAGGTACGGACAATGACGCCATTGTTGACGATGAAACCGAGGAAACGGGAAGAAGAAATATGAGAGAAATAGAGAGAGAGCTTAAAAAAAAAATTGGGTAAAAGGAATCTGATTTCGATGTTTACGAAGGAAACGAATCAACTATATAACTTCACCAAACCTGTCCAAGTGTTGTTAAGACAACGCTCATTTTTTTGTCTTGTCCTCAGTTCCATCGTGTTTGTATGTCTTATTTTTTTTTGGATAATATGTGTTACTTGATCAATGGCATGAACCTCTGTAACTATAGACACTTTCAGCTTCCCTCTAATCTTGCATTCTTTTCAAAAAGTCCAACAGTATTTTCACCTAATCTTTGGTTTGCCAATCTCTTGTACATAATGTACATGCAAGATTCAGCAGACTCGGAGGCAATATCCAAGGTGTGTCAAGGTATGTTAAGAGGCTCAGAGCACCATTAACCCTAGCACTCCTAATGGGGTTCTTAATCACTTTTTTAGTAATAAATGGGTGTTAAGCACTTCATTTAAGAAACTTCTAAATTGTTGTCCTCCAATGCAAGTATCTTATTTATGGATTCTTAAAAAAAAAATAAACACTGAAACACAAAACATTTCAAGCACACTCTACAAGAATTCACAAGAATACAAGTAAATAAAGAGTAGAAGTATTTCAAGACACAAAACATTAAGATAAAAAGTATAAGATTCATGTGTTCATTGCGAAATAAAAAAGCTTGAGGAACATTAACTATTACTACACTTGTCAAATTCAAGAAGAGAGAAAGAGGACAAACCATATGTGATACGAAATCCAGAAGCAAAAGTGCTTCACTGATCTTCCTATCCCGGAAAAGTCCCTTGACAAGATTAAGAATGTTTGCAACCTCTTCAAGAAGCATAAGAGCCATCTCCAACCTCTCAGCTTTAATAAGATTATCAATCAGAAGCCTATATACAGAAACAAACGGGGCAGCATCATCCTTCGCTGTTGATTCATGATAACGAATTGAATCCACAAAGCTATGGTTTATGCAGTGACGAGAAAAGAAGATCCGACGACGAGAGAGGTAGGAGAAGTCCGACGGCAGCAGAGACAGCCTGAAACGAGGTCCGAGCAGGTCGCGACACAACTCCGTCGGAGGTCTCCGGCTTCGAGACGTGTGATCGAGAAAAGAGAGAGCGGCATCGGACGAATCGCTGAGAAATTTTTGGATTGGACCAATCGCTGAGATATATCACTTTCTGTTGGGCCTACAATGGGCCCCCAATTTTAAGCTTAATACGCCAAAAGGATTCAGGTGAATGATTATTTTTAGCAATGAAAGAAATTGAATTTTCGTAGAATACTCTAAGCTTTCTGGTAGGCTTGGGTGTTCGGATCTTCAGGTCGTGTTCGAGCCGGTTCATTTCGGATTTGTATCCTAAACATTTGGATCTAGGTATTTGTAAGTTTGGTCAGATTTAGGTCGGTTTCTGTCTATAATTAAAATACCTATAAGATACCCGTAATTTTCGGTCCGGATCGGATTCAGATATTTAGGATCTGAAAAAGACATGACATACCCAAGCTTCATCAAATTTAGTCGATATTTATCATATATATCTAAAATTTTACAAAATAACTTAAATAAAACTATTAATAATTAAAATAAAAAATTTTAAAGTCTAAATTTTATTTTTTTTTTTTGAATGAAAAAGTCTAAATTTTTATATTTTTAAAGCTTCATATTACTTAAAAATGTTACAAATAATAACAAATATTGTTAACAAAAGATATTCTACTAAATCATAAAATAATATATATAAAATAGAATACAAAAAATCATAGTTTTGGATATACATGTTTTTAAGTCGGATACAAATCGGTTCGATTCAGGTTGATTCTTTTCGGGTCCGGGTCTATTCGGATCGATTCTTTTCGGGTTTGGTTCTTTCGGGTAAAAGAAATTTAGATCCAAAAAATACTTGTAAATTTTCGGTTCGGTTTCAGATCGGTATTTTCAAGTCGGTTTCGGTTCGGGTTTTCGATCCGGGCTAAAATGTCCAGGGCTACTTTCTGGTATTGTGTATCTTCTCGATTGTTTACTCACTTTGACAGCAAAATAGTTTTGTATGATTTTAGCCGTTGGAGATCAAATTCATTTTGACAAGTGTGTGATCCATCATCCATATCACATCAAACTCTTCCATCAACAGAACAGTTATTTTCCTTTTGACTTCGTCCACGTAAACTGTCACGTCGTATATTATTATCCACAGTTATTGTATGCATAATTCGAATAACCTACGTTCACAAACTGATTATCTTTTCGTAGCCAATTAACTTTCGTCACGTGAGTCGCTTATCATGTATTTAACGACCACAAAACATTCATCATTCTCGTAAATTTTCACATAATAATGGATCAGAGGTCATTAGAAGCTGCTGCTAAGTCTGGAAACATCGACCTATTATACGAACTTATCCGTGAAGATCCATACGTCCTCGATAAAATCGACAACGTGCCTTTCATTGACACTCCTCTCCACGTGGCAGCCCTCGCCGGAACAACAGAGTTCGCCATGGAAATGATGCACTTGCAACCTTCTTTTGCTAGGAAACTTAACGCCGACGGGCTTACTCCGTTACACCTCGCCATCGACCATGGCCACTTTTGGCTAGTGCTCGAACTAGTTAAGGTTGATCCAAGCCTTGTTCGTCTTAAAGGGAGACAAGGTACGTACCAATATATATACACTGTATATTTAATTTGAGAGAATTTATAATACATATAATAATTTCTTTTTGGAACTTTTAATTCAAATAATAATTCTCAAATTGTTTATTTTATCTCTGGTTAAAATTCCAAATCTTTTAACGGAGTGGTTTGATTCAGAATTGATAACCTTAGCCTAAGTGAAACTTCACTTGGTTGGATTGTATGCACAAACTAAACATTATGTTTTAACCTGTAAATGAAAAAAGTAAAAATATATTTTCTCATTACTAACTAAAAATTATACGGTTACAGTTCAACCAATCATCCATTTTTTTATAACAAAATGGTTTTACTTGATTTATGTCCTACTTGGTTCGATTTGGTTTTGTTTAGATGTGGACAAGTTTTGGTGTTAGGCTGTTAGCTTATATCAGCTTTGGTTTGGTTTCGGATTAGTTTTTTTTTTCAAACTCAGGTGAAACTTTACAGATTAACCTAATCTTTACTTTCATTTTCCTTGTTCCAAAAAGGTATGACGCCATTACTACTTGCGGTGAGCAAAAAGAAAATCGATTTAATATCAGAATTCTTTTTGGTTTGCCCCAAGAGCATCGTGGACGCAAACGTGAATGGAGAGAACGCTCTCCACATTGCTGTGAAGAACAACGAACCTAGAGAAGGGTTAATAGTCCTTAAAGTTCTCATGGGATGGATCCTAAGATTGTGTCAAAAGGATGCAGAGAGGACCGAGACAAGAGTCATAAACTGTAGAGACAAAGATGGTAACACGCCTTTACATATTGCAGCGTACCATAACAACCACCAAGCTATGAGATTGATGTTAAAGAGTTCGAATGTTAATGTCAACATCGAGAACAAGAACGGTTTAACCGTTCTTGACGTTGCCGTGTTACTCAGAAGAGAAGGCAGCAGATGGGGTCGCGTAGAGAGAATGGTCAAGTGGCATGGCGGGAAACGTTCGGCTTCTCTGGTTAAGATTAAGACAACATCTGATATACTCAGCTCCAAGCTAACATGGTGTGAATCAAGGCGAACGAAGAGTATTCGGTCTTATTCTTGGATCTCCGAAGAAAGAAGAAACGCTCTTTTAGTTGTCGCCACTCTTATAATCACAGCTACTTATCAGACCGTTCTCCAGCCTCCCGGAGGCGTTTCTGACAGCGGTGAAAGCGGTAGAGAAGCTAGCAACGGAACAATTAGCCATGGAACAACTAGCAACGGGACAAAAGCGGGTTCCGTGGTAATGGGTGACGGGGATTTTGTATGGCTATGGATATGGAACAGTGTGGGTTTTAACATAGCCACAGCACTGACGCTGCGTTTGTTGAGCTTAGGACAAGAGAGTGGGTTTTGGTATATTCCTCTCTTCATACCTCTTCTACTGGCTTACTATGCTGCAGGGGGAGTGATCTCGCCGAACGAGATAATGCTCCACATCGGAAACGTGGGTTCGTTCATTATTCTTCTCATTTGGGCTTTGGTGGTCTGGTTTTGGGAATGGTTACAGTCTAAGCGAGGCAAGGTGCGTGGACCCAAGAGCGGATTGGTGTGGGAAGGTTTCGCCACGTTGGATCAAGCTAGAGGTGTTACTCCTAAGGGGTATGTGATTAAGTGATCTTAAATTGGTCTAATTATTTTATTGTGAATTTTGTACTTATTTTTAAAATGTGTAATATCCACTGGAGAAGATCATAAATAACAGTTATGGACGTAACATATTAAGCGGCTGGTAAGATGAACAATTTATTGTTTAAATTTTAATACCTAAAACTCTATGATCTATACTATTATTTGCGAAGTGAATTTTTGGAATCGAGCTCTCACATTAAAAGTTATAGTGATTAATATCGTTTTTACCTTTAATGAATAAAATATATAACTAAATTAAAAAATAAAAATGAAATTTTAATTGATTTGATTAGATAATTGATTAATAGTACTAATAATAAGAATTGTCCAAAATCTGAAAATATAATTTTAAAAAGAGATAATTTATGTATATATTGTATCGTTATCTGAAAAAGTCTTTTAGTAAAAAGTTAAAAACATGAATTATATAACTAAATATTAATCAAATAAAATTCTTAATTATATAACTAAAAATAGAATATTGAATTATTCAAAATCTAAAAAGATAATTAAAAAAAGATAATTTCTATATATATATTGTATTGTTATCTGAAAAAGTATTTTAGTAAAAAGTTAAAACATAGATTATATAATAAAATATTAATAAAATATTTTTTTAATTATATAATTAAAAATATAATATTAAAATTTATTTTAGTATAATAAATATAGTGTATAAAAAAAAACTTTTCAAAAATTATGAAAATGTTTAAGCCCGCATCGCGGGCAAAACACCTAGTTCGAATAATATGTAGTAAACTATATTTATGTGTGATATGCTTCAACCTTTGTTGTTGTAAAGTATCACTTTGTAAAATAGAATTACTCGTCATATATAAAATTTACCATATATATCAAACAATTATATTTAACTAGATAACTAGTAAAATAATTAGGGGTTTAGAGTCATCTATAGATAAAATAACATAGCAAACCAAACTGAGTTGTATTACGAATCAGCTTCTTGGGTGATCAGCGTATACAAACCATGTTGTGTTTGCATTTTCAGAAGATTTGGTTTCAGTTTTTTATTTTGATTTTATTTAATGTTATATATTTTCAACCGCACTCTTGTTGGTATATTTTATTAATAGCTTGAAAACCACTTCATAAAATGTGACTGAGTTTTCAAGCAAAGTGCAATTAAATCTTTTATCTCAAGTTTGTCCAGCAGACTCCATTACACCAATCACGTAAGTCCTGATACAAATTTGGGTTTTAATAATAGTAGATTATGATGTACATTATTGAAACTAAACACCAACCTTTGGGCAGAATATTTTAGACTACAAGAGGGACAGTGACGCACAGAAAAAAAATACTGCGGGTGAAAGAGAGCATTCCTCGTCAGATATAGAGATGATTCGAACATTATATTCTTCATATGCATGTGTTGGAGGGAGACTTCTCCGATCCATAGCCCAGAACATTGCATATAATTTCAGTTTATCTTCTTGGTGACCATCTAGAAAAGACTATATGACTATGATTTATGAGATAACCGTCATGATTTCTCAAGATCCAATAAGCACTGCAATTTACGTTTGAATTTAACCATGAGCATCTACAAGGTAATTAAAAATTATTCAACAATTTTTTTCATTTTGGAGATCACGAAAACAGTCATATATTATATATTCAATTTGTTTCCAAAATTTCTGAATAATAAATGTATTTTCGAAGTATTTGCATTAATGTTAGTCGAAAACACTAAATTCAAAGGAAAAAAAAAGTTAGACAAACAATCAATGAAATATATTTTGTTTCCTACAGTGTATACATTTATGTCTAAAACAGTTAAAAATCCAGCAAAAGAAAAATAGATACGTAACTCCTACATACTGTAGCATAAATTAACTGAAAAACCAGTTACAAAAAAAAAAAAAAACTGAAAAACGATATACAATTTTTTTTTATATTAATGTTGGTTGAGGTCCAATCATATGATGTAGTATGTCAAATGTTTAACGTGTCTTTAAGACACTGGACCTGGCAAACAATGTGAGCCCCATCGTTTTTCTACCTCTTGTCATTAAGCAAACCTTAACTGAAAGTTTAATTTAATTTGTAATTAACAATAAATTAAGCAAAAACACAGTGTCAAGGGCATTTTAGGAATATCCTCACGTATATAAACTCGCCACTCGCCCCGCTCTTCTTCAACATCGTCAGATTAGCGATTAATTTGGTTTCCCTGCAATTCCATATTCTCCGATAGTGTAGACCAGAGGCTACACAGCTTGCACAAAGGTACGATCAATCGTATCTTCTCTCTGTTCATAATATCCAATTTAGTGACTATCGCGATCCGATCTCGTTTCGATTTCGATCTATTTAGCTAGCTTAGAGTTGGTTTTGAATGTTTGTGTTGGTTGTTAAGAATTTTATGCGTCGAGGTTCGATCTGTGTCGGTGATCCGCAGAAAATTCACGTAATTTCATTTGCATGTACCAGATCTGAGATTTTTGATTTGAATTTCTCTCTGCTTGTGTGGTTTTTTTCGCTTTGAAACGGCTCATTGTTAAGCATGATCACGACGAGTATATAATCTCTCTGGGGTTCATATGAATTGGTAGCTTCACCGTAAAATGCATTCTGTGTGCATCTTCTAATCCTTATGACACTGGATCTGAGTTTAGCGCTTTTATAATTCTTCTTGTGAATGCTTATAGCTTGAATCTGACATGTTTAGTCACAATTCTCATTCTCTAATGAAGCTAGATGCAGTGACTCCTGTTTAGTAGTTATTTGGAAAATTTAAGGACCTTGTGTGCTGTACTTGTGTAAAGTATTGAACTTTATCTCTTAATTATGGTGTTTATTTATGGCATTGATTACTATTATTAATTCAGTTAACTAGCACAATGGTGAAGATATGCTGCATAGGAGCTGGATATGTCGGTGGTCCAACCATGGCGGTCATTGCTCTAAAGTGCCCATCTGTTGAGGTAGCCGTTGTTGATATCTCTGTGCCAAGAATCAACGCCTGGAACAGCGATCAGCTCCCTATCTACGAGCCTGGTCTTGACGACGTGGTTAAGCAGTGCCGTGGAAAGAATCTTTTCTTCAGCACCGACGTTGAGAAACACGTCAGAGAAGCTGACATTGTCTTCGTCTCTGTCAACACCCCGACCAAGACTCGCGGTCTCGGAGCAGGAAAGGCCGCGGACTTGACTTACTGGGAAAGCGCGGCGCGTATGATCGCAGACGTTTCGGTTTCCGACAAGATCGTTGTCGAGAAATCAACTGTCCCTGTCAAAACCGCAGAGGCCATTGAGAAGATTCTTACGCACAACAGCAAAGGAATCAAGTTCCAGATCCTCTCCAACCCTGAGTTTCTCGCTGAAGGAACCGCCATTGAAGACCTTTTCAAACCGGACCGTGTACTCATCGGTGGTCGTGAAACAACCGAAGGGTTTGCAGCTGTTAAAGCCTTGAAGGATGTTTATTCCCAGTGGGTTCCTGAAGAGAGGATCCTCACCACCAATCTCTGGTCCGCCGAGCTCTCCAAGCTTGCAGCTAACGCCTTCTTAGCGCAGAGGATCTCATCGGTGAACGCAATGTCTGCTCTCTGTGAAGCAACCGGCGCTAATGTCTCAGAAGTCTCATACGCCGTAGGTAAAGACTCTCGTATCGGTCCCAAGTTCTTGAACTCGAGTGTCGGCTTCGGAGGATCATGTTTCCAGAAAGACATCCTCAACTTAGTCTACATCTGCGAATGCAACGGCTTGCCCGAAGTCGCAGAGTACTGGAAACAAGTCATCAAGATCAACGATTACCAGAAAACCAGATTCGTCAACCGGATCGTCTCCTCGATGTTCAACACAGTCTCCAACAAAAGGATAGCAGTTCTCGGTTTCGCATTCAAGAAAGACACGGGAGACACCAGAGAGACGCCAGCCATTGATGTCTGCAAAGGCCTTTTAGGTGACAAAGCTCGTATCAGCATCTACGACCCGCAAGTCACTGAAGAGCAGATCCAGAGAGACTTGACCATGAACAAGTTCGACTGGGACCACCCTCTTCATCTCCAGCCCATGAGCCCCACCACTGTGAAGCAAGTTTCGGTCGCTTGGGACGCGTACGCTGCGACCAAAGACGCTCACGGTATCTGCATTTTGACGGAGTGGGATGAGTTCAAGAAACTGGATTACGAGAGGATCTTTGAGAATATGCAGAAGCCGGCTTTTGTTTTTGATGGTAGGAACGTTGTGGATGCTGAGAAGCTGAGGAAGATTGGGTTTATTGTTTATTCTATTGGTAAGCCTTTGGACCAGTGGCTCAAGGACATGCCTGCTCTTGCCTAAACCATACAAACAAACCTCTTCCTTAGCTTTTTATTTCATTTTTTCCCCAATTATCATGAACTTTTTTTTTCTTTTCCTGTTTACTATGTTTTGATCAATAATTGTCCAGCAGAGATTTTAGGCTTGTTTTTTTTCTGGTAATTATGTACCTTGGATTATATCATATACTGTAAGCTTTTCAAGTATTATTTCTGTAATATAAAAATTTCTCACAATTAGAAGCATTTCTACTTGGTGTTATTATTTCAAAATATAATTTTGGACAAATCTCTTAGATAACACCTCAATAATTTATGAAAGAAATAGCACAAAGGAAAAATCTTCATAATAGCATTCAGGTAAAATGAAAAAACTACTTCAAATCTTAAACTATATCCTAACTACAATCATCTAAATAGTAAATTCTAAATCATAATGATCGTATACCGTAAACTTAAATACAAATTTTCCTTTTTGCTAAATATTATTTTTAAAATTTTCCATTTATATATATTTTGGTACAAAGATATATTTTTTGTTAATATTTTAAAGTATTTAATATTTCTCTATATTTTTCCATATATATTGCCACGTCGAACCTTCTAATTCCAACCAAAGTATCGCTCCCTCTGTTCTTGGCGCCACCTTTCTTCTTGTTCGGTAGCTCAGTGCTAGTTATAACGTCCTCCGCTTCTCTCTGTTTCAATTCTTCTCGCACACACTCGTTCTCCAGAAAAGTCAAAGAAACTCAAAACATCTTTCTTTCTCATCGTATCATATCTCTTCGTTAGCCTCAAGCTCCTCCCTCCTCCTCTCTTCTTTCTTCCTCTCCAAGAAAACTCTTTACTTCCCATGTCTTTGTGAGATGTTTTCGTCTTGCGTTTGTTGCCTCCTGCTACTCCTCTACATCATCTACCTCATCTTCTCCTTCTTCTACTTCTTCACTCAAGTTCCCCATGTCCTCCGCGCCTAAATGGAAGAACAACATCAACGAGGAGTTCTACGACCTCTCAAGAACACTCATTCACCTAAAGAAGATGCACCAACGCGCCAAAAGCGAGAACTATCTTGCTACTACGGCCTAAGGCAAAACCCAAAGAAGACAACCCACAAATCTTTCGCGTTAGAATCGTCAGAACCGAGGAAGAAGATCTTGTTCAGATGCGGAGAGTGTGGGAAAGGGTTTCGTTACGAGAAGTGTCTCTCGAATCATCAAGCGGGGGCGCATCTATCGACGGTACAGAGGGTTTGCGAAGAGTCGATCAAGAGTCTGTGTGGTAGCTTCAGTCTTGTGAGGAAGAAGAAGAGATCATCGAGAGTTGTCAGGTACAAGAAGACTTCGTTTACTACGTTTCTTGGATCGTCTTCTGTTTTTGGTGAGAGTGATGAGGAGTTAGAAGTGGCGGAGTGTTTGATTCTATTGTCTAAGAGTAGTCCTAAGATTGTAGTAGACAGAGGGAAACTTGTTGGTGAAGCAACGGATGCTATTCCTGAAAGGCTTAATGGTTACTTGAGAGGCAAGAAAGTGAGAAGAGCTGCTGAATTTGAATATGGGTTTTTGAGGGAAGAGAAAAAGCTTCTGGAAGAAGGGGAGAGTAACGAGATCGATCAACAGCTTGTTGGTGAAGCAATGGAGGCTGTTCCTGAAACGATTCATGGTTACTTGAGAGGCAAGAAACTGGAAGAAAGGGTTAGTATACACGAAGCTTCAAAAGAACCAGCTAGTTTCTTGGGAGGCAGTAGCGAGATCGATCAACAGGAACAGAGAAGAGCTTGTGGATTTGACTCTGTGATGATTAGTGGTTACGAAACATGGAAAGAGGCAGCGAGTTTCTTGGGACACAAGTTTGAGCTTGGAATAGGAGCTTTGGAGTGTTCTGATTCAGATGATGAGATTGTTACTGAATCATCTGGTAAAGGCAATGCTGAGCACCAATGCAGGCTGTGCAGCAAGGTGTTCTCGTCTTACCAAGCTCTTGGTGGTCACCAGACGTCTCACAGGATGAGCAAAAGCAAGAGCAAGAAGAGCTGCCGAGAGGAATCAGTAGAGCTTGATGATGATGCAGCGCAAGTGTAGCAATCTGCTCAAGGAAGGTTCATGCTTTAGGTTGTCACAGTAAGTACAACACTCTAAAACAGAGCATGATGAGGTTATGCTAAAACTCTGTTTTGAAGTTGTGAAGAGTTAGGTAGTCAAATTTTTACTCTGTTTTTTAGATGAGAAAAAAAAAAAAGACATTTACTTTGAGTTTTATAAATTTCTGGTAAAGTTTGAATCTTTTACATTCTGAATCGAAGTTGTACATAATGCGATAAGTCAAGATCGAGACTTTTTGCTCTGTTTTTGTAACAGAGTTTTTCCTCTGTTTTTCCGAGGAAACTGTTATGTTCTTTGTTTCATTAACTCGTATTTGATTCTTCCGGTTCGAGTCAATTTTTGTGGATTTGAAAATTTGAAAAGTCTTAATGGAATGTGTCGGTTGGGTCTATGGTATTCAACAAAACTTTTGAGCATATAAATGAAATTAAATAACTACTTTTTTTTTCTTAATATGGTAAACGAAAACGACAAAGAGAATTGTACGTCATTCTTGTAATTAATTTGAAAAAGTCCATGTGGTGAAATTGGACCTACCAGGTGAAAAATAACATCAAATCATTATGTGTAATTCACTCAGTTTTCACGTGGACGACGCCAGTTTACTGTGCTCTGGTTTCTTTTCTAGAAGTATAAAATAAAGATTAGCTTCTAAATGTTAAGAAATTTTACAAATTAAGACTTTTAAGCAGATGGAGTAAATGTCATATTTATGTGTTTGTCAATTTTCATTAATAAGTAGTATATTTTATTACAATTGGTTTTATATCAATCATTTAAGAGGAAAGATGAAAAAGCAAAACTCTTGGCTTAGCCATGAAAATAGGTGGATGGAGACAATGTATAATTTTAGCACTCTATAAAACACAAAGGCCTAAACTCAAGGTCAAGACACCAATATTCATTAGCACTAGTATAATTTTAGATCTTTAATAAATTATTACAATTTTCTCTTGTTTTTTTTGGGATTTTTTTTTTTTAAAAAAATGTTTTTGTTTTAATAAGTTTAGATCCACCGGCAAAATCACTTGAGAGAACAAAAGCTCCATATTCCTCCTCTCCTTTGTTTCTATTCGCTTCTTCTTCTTCCTCTTCCTCCTCTGCTCTTTGATTTTGAATCTTGATAAGGTCTACTCAAGACGTGAATTTGAGGCAAACCCATTTCGATTCACGTATTCAATTTGATTAAAACCAAGGCGGGAATCTCAAATTCGGATCTTCCAACTGGTGGGTCGGAAACCCCCAATGCGGTCTACGAGAAGACCACAAGGAAGAAGAATAAGAATAGCCATAAGCAACCGAACAGAGACGCATTTGGAGCTGAGATCGAGAATCGGGAGATCGGCGGAGAATCTGATCGGATCTGATGTTGGGATTGGGATTGTTAGGAATTAGGGTTTTTGGATTGGGTTACGAAAAAGGATGCAGCTTCACGTATCGCCTAGCATGAGAAGCATCACGATTTCGAGCAGTAATGACTTTACTACTGACTTGATGAAGATCAAGCTCGCAGCTCGTCACATCTCTTCCCGAACTCTCTTCCACACCATTTTGATCCTCGCCTTCTTGTTGCCTTTTGTATTCATCCTCACCGCTCTTGTTACCCTCGAAGGTGTCAACAAGTGCTCCTCCATTGGTAAATTAAAAAAATACCTCCTTTTGTTTATGTTTACACATTTGGTTGCGCTTTGTGTTCTTCGTTTTTACTGGTTCGGATCTGGATTAGATTGTGTTTTTTTTTCGTGCAATGATTGATGATTGGGATCTTACTTAGCTGCTGGATCTGACGCACAAGTTTGCATCTTTTATTGTCACAAGCATCATCTTGAAAGCTTTGTTTGGATCGTACTAAGAACCAAGTTTTTAGATTAGTTTTTGGACTTTTCTTGTTAGGTCCCCACTAATAAATGTTTGGAGGATCTTGGTTCTTTAGGAGCTGTACGACCTTGAATTTTTAGCACTCAGTACCTATGATTTTTCACTATCTATGTCTCACGTTTCCCCATGAATGCATTTTGTTTGAATGTGGAGCTTCATGACATTCTTTTGCAAAAATGCTTTTGTTTGTGTGTGGAATAAAAGCTACAGATTCCTCTGCATTACTAGTTTTGAACCAAAATGAATTGACTCTTTAGGGTATTTTCCCTTTAAATTTATCTATATGCTGATTAAGCTGGGTGTTTTATTTCATTGACTGCCCAGTTCCATTGTGATGATCTCATTAAAGTTTTTTTTATTTTCAGATTGTTTAGGGAGGCGGTTAGGTCCACGTTTCCTTGGTAGGGTAGATGATTCAGAGGTGAGCGTTTGCTTTCTTTAGTTTTTTTTCAGTATCTTTTTCATGTTCTAAATAATAGTTTTTTTTTTCGCCTCATGTTTCTCTTTGTTGCAGAGACTAGCTAGAGACTTTTATAATATTCTAAACGAAGTAAGCACTCAAGATATTCCAGATGGTTTGAAGCTTCCAGATTCTTTTAATCACCTTCTTTCAGATATGAAGAATAACCACTATGATGCAAAAACATTTGCTCTTGTCCTGCGAGCCATGGTACGCTTTGTTCTAGTCTGAATACAACTATGATGCACTATGATGCAACTAAACATTTGTCTTATGTGATTTGTTTATGTCTTTCTTAAAAACAGATGGAGAAGTTTGAACGAGATATCAGAGAATCTAAATTCGCAGAACTCATGAACAAGCACTTTGCAGCAAGTTCCATCCCCAAAGGCATTCACTGTCTCTCTCTGAGACTGACGGATGAATACTCCTCCAACGCTCACGCTCGTCGCCAACTCCCTTCACCAGAGTTTCTCCCTGTTCTTTCAGACAATGCTTACCACCATTATATTCTAGCCACGGACAATATTTTAGCTGCATCAGTTGTGGTCTCATCCGCTGTTCACTCATCTTCAAAACCGGAGAAAATCGTCTTCCACATCATCACAGACAAGAAAACCTACGCGGGTATGCATTCATGGTTCGCTCTCAACTCCGTTGCACCAGCCATTGTGGAAGTCAAAGGTGTTCATCAGTTTGACTGGCTGACGAGAGAGAATGTTCCGGTTCTGGAAGCTGTGGAGAGCCATAACGGTGTTAGAAACTATTACCATGGGAACCATGTCGCTGGGGCAAACCTCACTGAAACAACTCCGAGAAGATTTGCTTCGAAGTTGCAGTCTAGAAGTCCCAAATACATATCTTTGCTCAACCATCTTAGAATATATATACCTGAGGTGAATCTTATATCTCCTTTTTTTCAATTTTTCAGTTGTGATTCATTCATATGCTAATTTCATCTCTTTTTTTAATTTGAATATTAGCTTTTTCCGAACTTGGACAAGGTGGTGTTCTTAGACGATGATATAGTTGTCCAGAGAGACTTGGCTCCACTTTGGGATATTGACCTTGGTGGTAAGGTCAATGGAGCGGTGGAAACTTGCAGGGGTGATGATGAATGGGTGATGTCAAAGCGTTTAAGGAACTACTTTAACTTCTCTCACCCTCTCATTGCAAAGCATTTAGATCCTGAAGAATGCGCTTGGGCGTATGGTATGAATGTGTTTGATCTACAAGCTTGGAGAAAGACAAGTATCAGAGAAACGTATCACTCTTGGCTTAGAGAGGTAAAGCTTATACTTTATCAGAGTCTCAAGTTATATCTCACTCTCTTACTCTGTTCGCTTTTGATTTTTGAGCAGAATCTGAAGTCGAATCTGACAATGTGGAAGCTTGGAACCTTACCACCTGCTCTTATTGCGTTTAAGGGTCATGTTCACATACTAGACCCGTCATGGCATATGCTTGGATTAGGATATCAGAAGAACACCAACATAGAGAATGTCAGGAAAGCTGCAGTGATCCACTACAACGGGCAGTCAAAGCCATGGCTGGAGATTGGTTTCGAGCATCTCAGGCCGTTCTGGACAAAATACGTTAACTACTCCAATGATTTCATCAAGAATTGTCACATCTTGGAGTAGCGAAAACCGAGACTTTCAGATGATATTGAAGGGGCTGCAGGAGTAAAACACAGAGGGAAGGTATTAGGAAGTGAAAGAGAGGAGACAAAACAGGAGCACTGCAGGTTTTACTCACTATAAAGATTCAGAAATTTTAGTTTGCTACATACATAAGATACATGCGGCGAAGGGGGGAAGCTGCCTGGATAAAGAGAAAGATATTAAAGATTCATTCTTTCTGTAAAATAGAAGGTACCCTTTTTTGATAATTCTTTGGAGAACCCAATTCTTGAATCTTTTATATGATTAGAGAAAGATTGGAACTTTTGTATTATTTTTTTCTTTTGGGTTATTAAGGGGTCTCATGATGATCAAAAGGGGCCAGTTGTTGTTTGACAATTGAAGAACAGTTTATACACATTTGCTCCACATTTCTTATTATAATATCATTTGAGTTAATAATGTTGTACAATTCTCTATATATACTCTAGACTCTGTTTATTGGATCATAAAATGTATCTTCTTTCTTAGCTTCATAATCATTTGAAGCTGTCATATTTATGATGTAATCTGTTGCTGAGCAGAAGTTGATGAATAAAAAAGGTAAAAATATTAGTATTTTTTTTTATTAAATAATTAAGAAGGAGATTATATGTACAGTGCATTTCGGATCTTTGATAAATAATTTAAAAAAGGAATGTAAAAAAGGAAGAGCATTTTCATTGGCGTATAGAATGGGAAGAAGGACAGAGAGGAATGGAACATTTGGCTTCTATTGATTATCTTCTCTTCTTCTGAGATCTCTTAATCTCATCTCATACCTCTTCCTCTCTTCTTCTTCTTCTCTCTGCCCGAGTCTGCTCGGAGATCCTCTGTATCATCAAACTTAGATCAGCTGCGACCCCCCAAGTAAGAAAGTTAGGTCCTTTCTCTTCATTTCTGAGTGTGTTCGTGTTCGATCGATTAACCCAAATCGCTAGTTTTGGTGGGTCTGGTTTAAAGATTGTGTTTTTATTGGTAAACTTCAATTGCTGATTGATTATTCCTGATACCCTTTTGGAGAAAATATGATTCATGATTATATCTTTTATCATTTATTCACATCATTTAATCAAATGCTTTTATATTCAGTTACGCCTTTCAAGATTCAGAATGACATGATGATTACTTCATAGCTGCTCTTGTTTTGTAAAAACATTGTTCCCTTTTGCAGAAAGCAAAGAAGCAACGAGTTATAGTCTTGGTGCCTGACTCGAGCTCTTGTTAAGTCATTTGGTGAGAGGAGAGATTGGTTCTTTGGAGAGATATATATGGCAGAGGTTAAGGATCACTTAGAGATTAAGTTCCGTCTCAATGATGGTTCAGATATTGGTCCTAAATCGTTTCCTGATGCTACAACCGTTGCTGCATTGAAAGAAACCGTGGTTTCTCAATGGCCAAGAGGTTAGTACTTAGTAGTGTGTGTATGCTTCACATTTATGGGATCCATCTTATTCAGAAAAGCTTAAGACTTTAGAATTGCATTTGCAAAGATTTCATCTTATGGAGAACATAAGAACCTGCGTTGAAACTGATTGTGAATCTTTTTATGATTTTGCTTGGTTGATTTGAGCAGAGAAGGAGAATGGGCCAAAGACGGTGAAAGATGTGAGATTGATAAGCGCAGGTAGAATATTGGAGAACAACAAGACGGTTGGAGATTGCAGGAGTCCTGTCTCCAATCTCTCAGATGCTGTCACCACCATGCATGTCCTCATTCAACCTCAGGTTACTGATAAAGGTAAAAAAGACTTTTAATATCTTCTTACAAAACTACTCCATTGTTATTACTGTTTGAGGATCTCAGCTGTCTAAGGTTATGTATTTGTATGATAGATTCTGATCTATTTGTTATGCTAATGTTTCTAAGCAGAGAAGAAGACGAAGAAGAAGCCTAAAGGTGATCTGAAACAGAACAATTGTGTCTGCTTATGTTTTGGACGCCGGTTATGAAAAGACTAGTAGAGCTCAAAGCTTTGGCAGATTCACATTCTCTTCTTCAGTCTCTTTTTGTGTGTGTGTGTGGCAACATTGGCTTTTTTTTGGTCGCTTGAGATTTGGTTTCTAATGTAATTCTGATTCTTAAACACAGTGGAATCATAGATAACATTTCAAATTTGCAGACTAGAGTGAATCATTAAGAATTTTATAGTGGTTTTATTACATTCAAATCACTATGATGTTCTGATCACAGTGGTCAGTAACCTCAGCAAAAGCTCATATTCATCAGTAAGATTAAAAGTTGAGTCAGAAACAGCAGATGCAAAGCTTTCTCAAAACAGAGAAATAAAAATCCGACACCTTTTGAAACCCAAGAAGTTTCAGACATTAAGTACATAACTTTTAGTGAGTAGCTTGTGACAGAACACAATAATAACATTTATCTCAATGCGAGTGTATACAAATCATAACCAGAGATTATGTAAACTGTTGATCATAACTTAACTGTAAAATGAATGAAATCTCTGAAGATGCAATAGAGTTAGTAGAAGAATTACACAAAATGACAACAAATTTACAGAACGTTTTCACACATCAATGTCACACTGATTCGAACTGGTCAGTCGTTTTTGAGGCGAAGGTCCATTCTCACTTCCACCCAACAAAGAATGTCTCCTTTTCAATCCATTTTCTTTAACCAAGCCATTGTCTGCAGACACACAAACAAAAAAGAACAAACGTTAGCTGTTGTCAGGTGACAGAAGAAGCATGTCTTGGATTGTGTAAGATTACCTTGTTTCTTCTCTGTGTGATTGCTATCTTCACTAGGAACCGCCTCCTCTGAATCAGACAAAGGCGCAAGAGTGCAGATACCAAGCAAATGACCATTAAGGCAAACGAAATACTCAATGCAGTCTTCATAAGCTTCCAAACGAATGCAAGCACTCTGAGGTATGATCTTAGCCTGGAGCATGCTCCATAGTTTAGCTTTACAATACGGACAAACCTCAGACGGATGAAACGGAACCGCCTTGTTAATAATAACTTTCCTGACTCTAGACGTTGGGAACGACTTGAAAATCCCACGGAACAAACCCACGTCTCCTTCTTCTCCTTGATCAAGATGCTCACACGGATCACTAACGTAGAGCACGTCGGTTCTACACTGAGGCGGCAGGAGGCTTCTCCCTAACGTTCTCGAGAATCTTGTTCTGTAAACAAAGTGGCCAGGGATTTGAACCGTGCTGTTGAAGAGGCCGCCTTGTGTGCATCCTGAGCAGTAGATGAGAAGCTTCCCTAGGGCTCTCCAGTTGCCGTCGATACAGTGGCTGCCGCTTGACTGCAGATCGAGCATCATTCTGGGGGCGCGAGTCTTGCAGAACTCTTTCCAGAGGACTCGTTTCGCGAAATCGTCGAACCATTTGCATACGCAGGAGAGTGTTGCGACTAGTTTCGGGTTCCAGTTTAGATGCTGGAAGACTAGTAACAAGACGTCTTCGCTTAGATGGCCTCTGGTGCATTGGCAGGTAGGGGAGTGTGTGCAACGGTACTGCTTTGGTAAAATCATTCTCTTTGCGTTTCAATCACACAAAGAGCTTACAAACTGCATAGTTAGAGACAACAGATCCATCAGTTCCCTAGCCAGAGAAAATGAACCACACAGAGTCTCAAGAGCACAGCTTTTCCACTCTATGTAGTCTCTCTACATTAGAAAATGATTCTAAGAGAAGAAGTTTCAGATTCAATAGTACTTCATTCAATGATCTCTAGCTACCATTTCTTATCAAATAAAACTAAACACTTGTCCATTCTCAAGGGAAAGGCTAAACTCACTACATGATAATCATTCATACAAGCTACACAAGCAATGAATAACCCACTAAACAAGATTCAAGACAAGGCCTCCTCACGAAAAACCAAAACAGTCAAAAGAAAATGAACCACACAGAGACACAAGGGCACAGCTTTCTCACTCCCATGTAATCTCTCTACATCAGAAATGATTCTAAGAGAAGTTTCAGATACAATACTTCTTCATCCAATGATCACTAACCATAACTTCTTATCAAATAAAACTCAATAATCCTCCATTCTCAAGGGCAAGGCTAAACTCAATACATGATAACCATCTCAGCGTCATACAAGCTCCACAAGCAATTAAACAAGATTCAAAACAAGGCCTCAAGGTAACAGCTTTCTCACTCCTATGTAGTCTCTCTACACCCCAAAAACGATCCTAATAGAAAAAGACAAACTTCAGAATCAATACTTCTCCATACTCAAAGGCTAAATAAATCATCTACAACCAATAACAACAGCCCATGACCTTGAAGATAAACACTCACAATGTAAATCAGATCTATAAGAGCAAACACTCAGATTGAAAAAATCCAGAGAATCCATACCCTAAAACCTTATTCCCAGATCTTAAAAAGAGTAAAGGAACGAACTTTACCACAATAAAACTTGTGGGTACTTCAGCAAAACATCAACTTTGCTTCTGCTCAATCCCAGAAACCGCAAACTAGAACTCAGATTCCAGAAGAAGAGAGTTTCCGATGGGAAGCAAGCAACGAATGAGGGAAACCTCGAAGACTCCGAAACAAAAACTCAGATAAGCAGAACAAGGGAAGGAGGAGACAACAAACGAACGATTCGCTGATAAAAGAGAAGTCGATAAGAGAGGAAAGAAATCTCAAACCTTTTTTTTTTAACTTTTGTTTACTCCATGTAGCGAAGACTGGAATGGTAGTGCGACAGGCTGTGACAGTAGTAAACGACAACAACCATTTGACATATGACACGTCGGATAAAGAATCTGGGATGGTCAATGGCTTTTAAAGTCGGCGTGCCGTGGGGTCGCGGTTTTAGTGTTTTCTTTTTTGGTCCCTAGATTTTATGTAAACTCACAGATGTGTGCCCATAGTTACAAAATGTAAAAACATAACCTTTCTTCATCTTTTATTTATTCAGTCACTGTTACAAATTTGACTTAAACATGCTGAAGCTCACAAATTGTAGAGGTCACACACTTTTACATATCTACATGTGTTTTAAATCCACAAAGGTTTTAAATTTTCTTTTCTGGTCCCTTGTTTCATGTAAACTCACAGATGTGTACCCATAGTTACAAAATGTAAAAACATAACCTTTCTTAAATCTTTTTATGTATACAATCACAGGATTAGTGAACATGACAACGCTCACAAACTGTATAATTTTATGCGAGTGATGATTGCACTCTTATACATCTACATATGTTTTACATACATACATAAACACTTTGTGAAAAATATGAAAAATAATATTTAGTTAGAGAAGAATGATGTTTGTTGTGTGTTAGGTTGTTGTTGGAGAAGAGTTTCTTTCTTGGAGAGATATGACAGACTCAAAAGCACCAACAAGAGCCTTAACTTTGCTCTTGCGAGTCTCCACAAGCTTGTTAGCTGTTTCCTCTATTACATTGTTGAACAACAACGCTCTTGAAGAATCGATCTTCTCCTCTGTGTCTTGGTGTTTTAAAACAACTTCCAATGGTTTGGGGTTGTGCTGTTGTTGTTCCTTCGCGTTGCTGAAGTTTGTTCCTTTGGTCTTTAAGCTTCTCTGACTTGAGGCTTTTGAGGATGTGTCTGCTCCGGTGATGATTTTGCCTCTCTTGAACTTCAGCTTTCTTGGACTGTTGTTGTCTTGTGATTCAACATCCAGGACCTTTCCTCTTTTGAATCTCAGTTTCATGGACTTGCCGTTTAGAGCGGATTCTGTTGAGATGGGTTTGCTTTTTACTTGCCTTGTTGTGTTCTCATCTTCAGAGAAAGACTCATTCTCATTCTCATCAGCCACTTCTACTTCCTCTTGTTGAGGAGATTCATCATTAGCTTCAGTCACAACACACACAGCTTCATCTTGACACATCTCTCTCTTTAGATCATCAGTAGGAGGATCCATGACACATCTTTGGTTCTGATCAGATGCAATAGTCTCACTCCCTGTGTTCATCTTAATAACATAGAGAGTCTTCTCTTCAACCAAGTCTTTACACTTATCCTCCACCCGCTTCCGAGTTTGTTTTAGATGTCCTCTACTCGAGCTATTGGTCTCCTTCTTTGCCTTCAAGCTTCTAGAACACCGCTTTGGAGTCACTGTAACTCTCAAAGGCACAACTACTTTCTTTGGTTCTGAAGCTTCAGATCCTCCACTAACCTTCTTCCTATTCACAGTGCTGCGTCTAAGAGCCATAGCTGCTGTTTGCGCAACAGACTTCAGCTTCAAAGCAGTGACACGCTTGTTCTTCTCAACCATCTCCACCGCTCTTCTCCTTGACACAACAGTAGCTTTGAAAGAGTGTGAAACCGTCTTAGAATCTGATAAAGACACAACCTTTATCCTTGATCTCTCTGCATTCTCCTTCTTACCATCAGAACCACAAGAAGGTTTCAACACTGATTTGGTTAATGCCTTTTTCTTCCTCAAAGGTGAATCAAAGCTTAGAGTTCCAGAGAAGCTTCTGTTAACCCTCTTGAGAGGCGAGACTCTAGCCTTGTCTTCTTGAGATTCATGTTTTCTTCCGTACTTGCAGGCATCATGACAAGAACCAGTGGGAGACCTGAGGTAATTAGGAAGAAGTGTCTCTTCGGTGTATAGAAAACTCAGCTTTCTAGTGGAAAGCCTTCTCCATGATCTGTTTACATCCGGTGAATCAGGCAAACAACGTACTGTCTCCTCAGCCATTAATCAGCTACAGAGAGATTCAAGGGATCATATAAACAGTTGTTAAGAACAATGAAAAAGAAAAGGAGAATGCTTGATTAATGAAATTAAAAGGACTAACCTTTTTGATGGTCTTAATTACACATTTAGGCTAGAGAAGATCATCTACCTGAAAAAGAAGATACAATCATAACATTGTTAACGTTGAACATGAATCAATCCATTGCACACGAGAGGCTAATATCCATCATCATAATCATAATCATATACAAAGAAAGCATTTTGATTTGTTCCATATTCAAGAGACATTGAATGATTAATCGTTATGTTTAAAGCTAACAAAAGAAGCTCTAAAGCATAGAAACAAAAAAAAAAATCTCACCTTTTTTTTTGGTTTCTGCAGGATGTAAAAGACAGACATTGATTCTTGCTCTCATGTTTCTATTTCATAACCACCACCAACGGAGAGAACAAATCTGTTTCTTTTGTTTTGTTTTTTTTGCGTTTCAGACAAAAATAGTTAAAAGTTTAAAAATACTCCGACACGTGGGTAGAAGCGTGTGATCACTTTTAATGAGCCTGATTTGTTAGGCTGGCCCATAATAATTAGGCCCAAGTCTCAAAGCCCGAAACCACAGATGATCCGGGCCATTTAACGGGGCACATTTGACATCGGTTATGTTAATACCGGACATCGAGTTAAAGGCGATAATCGATGAGTTTGTGAGGTCCCATCAGTCTAAGAAACAAGCAAGGGTAGAAGATGGCAGCAACAAGGAGAGCCCGGTTAGTAATGTACTCTTAGGAATGTTAAATCGATAAGTACTGTACTATTAGGAATTTAGGAACAAACAAAAATGATAACTGAACCACTCTCTTTTTTTTTTTGCCAGCCATTGATTTGATGCAATGGAACAAATTATATCTAACCTCATATTTGAGGTCTTGTAATTTTTATTTATAGGAGGAAAAATATATATTTATTTATAGTTATTTCCAAATGTATTACGAAAGTCAGTATTAACTATTGAAGCCACAAAATAATAAAATTGAGCTTTGAATAGTATCTATAATAACTAAACAAATTGACAAAAATTTGGGCAAAATTAAGAATAATCAATTGCGTAAAATGTGAACTGGAACGTTCATAAAAAAATTGTATCATCACATGTAAAGAGCGTATAAAAAAACCTGTGTTTGATAATTTGAAATAAAGTATTACATTATTAACTTTCACGATTATATAATAAGAATACTTTAGACATGCAGCGTGGAGTTCTGGATATGGTCTGGATTTAAAATTAAGCATACTTTTTTTGTCAGCTCAGCCTTTACTGGATTTTTCCCCCTTTTTTGTATCTCCATAATCTCTGAATTCGATTTAATGTTTATGGTTAGTCTATTTTTAAATAATTTATTTATTTATTTTATCATTATACAGCAACAGCCGTTGAAAAAAGGAAAAAGATGGGCTCCTATGAAAACCCACTAGTCTAGTCCACCTCTAAATCACAAGTTGCGCAACTAACAAGTCTAGAGTGAGAGAGAGAGACAAGACACAGAGAAAAACATGGCGAGATTCACGGTGTTGATTGCGGCAGTGGTACTGGCCTTTGTAGTGGCGGTGCCGGAAGTGACGGCGAAGAAGTACACAGTCGGCGAGAACAAGTTCTGGAATCCAAACATCAACTATACCATCTGGGCTCAGGGAAAGCATTTCTACCTCGGTGACTGGCTCTGTATGCTTCTCTCTCTCTGTTCTCTACATTGTCTATACTCTCGGATCTGTTTACATTAGATCTGATTCTGAAATGGGTTTCACTCTAAATCTGGTAATGTTTTCAAAAAAGTTTCAAATTTTCTACTAAAGTTCAACTTTTATTGGGTTTTTTCAATAAATGTTTCTTTATTAGTCCAGATCTGGTCTAGAACACAATGTTAAGGTTGTCTGAACGAGACACAGTAACCCCATGTCTTTCTCTCTCTCTGCGACCATTTCTTTGTCACACTAGTTAAAGTTTAAACCTTTGATCATACATTTCCTTTATAACTCAAATTCAAATCATGGGTCAATGCTGGTTCAATGATTCCATATCAAAATCTTTTTTTATTTATTATTCTGTTCTAATAACTAATCTTGTTTTGGGGGTCTCTTTGTTAGATTTCGTGTTCGACAGGAACCAACACAACATTCTCGAAGTTAACAAGACCGACTACGAAAACTGTAACGCCGACCATCCTCTCGTAAACTGGACACGTGGAGCTGGGAGAGACATTGTCACTCTCAACGTGACCAAACACTACTATCTTCTCGACGGAAAGGGTGGCTGTTATGGAGGCATGAAGCTCGCTGTCAAAGTCGAGAAGCTTCCTCCTCCGCCAAAAGCTGCACCTGTCAAGAGCATTGGTTCAGTTTCCATGGCCACTGGTGTGGCTCAGTTCGTGATTCCGTTTGCTCTTTTCTCTGTTTCGACGGTGTGGGATGCCATCTTAAGGATGTGGTAGTGACCACCAATCTCAGAGGTCTTTAGTTGGAATCCATTTTCGATTTGAGAGACATTAAATTCTTTTTCAGGGAAAGCATTTTAATTTAGAAAGTTCATCAGTTGAGTTTATGTTTTGTAATGTTGGATTGTTGGGTTTTAATATTTTGTTTTGTTTGTGTCTTTGAATTAATTGTTGAAAAAAAAGTTGTATTTGATTTACTTGAGATTAATTAATGGTTTAAAACTTTCATCTAAGATCCGAAAGTTTTCTTCTTTTTTTTACCCTTTTGTGGGAAGTGAATGAATTGGCTGTATGTAATAACCTTGTGTAATTGTTTGGTTAAATATCAATCTAATCTGGGCAGTGAAAAGAAGAAGAATCAGTTGAACTAATGGTTGAAACAGTGTGTGTATCTGGATTATGGCTTATCTGTTCCATGTGGGTTATCTGTGAATTGTAACAAATCCAACCACCACATGTACCTTTCACAAAGCTGTCAGATTCATTATCAATAGATTAAATTATTTGTTTTTGTAATATGAAACAAAAATACGAATATTCATATAATGTGTGTTTAGAGGGATGTTAGTTAGGATTATGAGTAGATTTCACATGGACCCCTATAAGAATATTTAAAATGATGATATTGACTGGTGGGGACGTTGAGATTTGTAGATTTGATAGACAATGAAGATTCTGGACGATCTATACATGTTTTTCTCATTGTACGTCTTTGTCAGTGACGGTTTAGATGTTGTGACTTTAATCTATTGCCCAAATGTGGGTAAAACCAGAAACATCTGGTTCTCAAAGAAAAATCTACAGCTGTAAGTAAAATATATCTACTACTTGTATGATTGTAGGTATCTTTGCAATGGCTATTGTTAAGCTTAAGAAAAACTTCTTTTTCTTGTATGTGTGAAGAGAAACTGTATTGTTAAAGCTTAAATGTAAGCTCTTTCAAAAGGCGCTGCGTTACTCTGACCCATCAATAGACCGAGAGAGAGTCTAGAAATGATAGGCCCATTAATCAAACCTCGAGTGGATGTGGCCAGTGTATTGGTTTAGTTCATGAGAGGTCACACTCGATAAGGGAAAGATATCTACTCTAATTTGAATGAACTTGAAGGGATTAGATCAGTTGGTTATGTCCCTCATGTCTCCGGCATGGTTTCTCCCTCGGAGTGTGATTTGGAGAATAAAGAGCAAGCTTTAGGATGTCACAGTGAGAAACTGGCAGTCTGTTTCTGGCTTATGGAAACAAAACCGAGGATACCACTTTGTCTTCAAGAATCAGAGGAAATGTATGAAGATTGTTTCAAAGATCTATGACCGAGAAATCATCATCAGATTAGATTTCAAGAGTTCAAGGGAGGAGGCTCTTGTTCTTGTTCTGATTACTGGTGAACAAATCAAATTGCTGCTGGACAATACAGGTTCTTGAGACAGTCGAGAAAATAATTTATTAATGATCTATGAAGTATATTAGTTCCTTTTTCATGATGAAAGATGAATCATACAAAAAACAATTGCTAACGAGGGCGGGAAGACATCCCCGCCCCAAGCGTTTGGTTTCTTATTGTAAAGACAGAACAATGGTTTAGTGATGAGCAGTAGCTTCAACCTTGTGTGGCTTCTTTGTCATCTGTAGGTGAAAAAAAAACAATAAGTTAGTACATAACTTAGCACATAGTAAGATTCAAGAACATTTAAGACATGGAGACATGAGCAAACAACATAATGCAACAACAAGAGTAAACCTTTTTGCAACATGATGTTGAATAATCCATAGAAAGCGATAATTCAAGATAGACGTTCAAAGTCTCATATCTATAGCTAGAGAGAGAGAGCTGTAAAGTGGTGGAAACACAACAACAAAACACACTAAGAATCAAAACCCTGTTTAACAAAACTTTGCTCCTTTCACCACGAACTATGATCAAAGTCGGTAACTTTCGAAATATCATGTGGCCCACCAAACCAATTCAAAACGTCACAATCATCAATATTGCAGATTCAATTAGCAGATACGAGCACTACTAATCAGAAATTCGAAAGTGTTACCTTCAAGACCTTGAGCTTCATGCTCCCGTAGAGGAGACCCACGCTGAACGCCGAAGCACGAGCCACCTGATCCAAAAGACTCAGATTAATCACACAAACTCACAAAAATCGAATCAGAGAGAGATGATATACGAGAGCAAGGGAGCTGGTGCCGGAGTAAAGTCCTGGAGGCAACGCCATTGATTCAGAGAAGAAAACAACCCTAAGATGATCCCAAATCAATCGCAATCTCAATTATGCCTTTTCTTCTCTTCCTTTTTACTTACCTTACAAACTTATTTCTTGGGCCTATAATGGGCCAACATTTAATATAGTAATTGGGTTATAGTATAGTTCTTGGACCTTGTTAGATCAAAAACACTTGTAAGTCGTAATTATCGTTTTTTTTTAATTTCACAAAAACTTTATTGTAGATTAAAAAAAACTCGAAGAATAATATGATTGATAACAAAAAGAATTACAGATGCGACTCTATATTTTTTTACAAATTTATTAAAAGGACAAAAGTATTTAAAAATATTTAACGTGTAATTATTTATTTTTGTAGCTTAAACTCTCAAAATACATATCTCCACACACACAAAATGAGTCTCTAAAAATCAATATTTCCTTCTTCTTTTTACAAATAAATATCCAGATTTATTTATAGTTTTTTTTTTATTGTAGTTCTTATGAATATATTTGGCGTATTTAGTGTTGCACATTTATATGAAAGGTGACACGATTGGTCAACGAGTTGTAATTCAAAAACAACTAAAGAATCAAAACAACGAAGCGTCTGTAGTCCAACGGTTAGGATAATTGCCTTCCAAGCAATAGACCCGGGTTCGACTCCCGGCAGAAGCATTGAACTTTTGTTTAAAAAAAAAGTGAAAATCATCCGTTTATTCAGAACATCATTGGCGTTGAAGGATCAACGAGACTGAAAATGCTGTCCAAGTAGTTCTTGTTGTCCTCGTAGTAGTTGCTGCAGTCACCACCACCACTCCTCTCTTTCACCGTTTCGTTTTTCTCGGCGGAGAAGCTCCGGCCTAGTGAATCTCCGGCGAGCATTAGACCGGTGAACCCTTCGTCCACTCCTCCCGCCATCTCCGTGGCTTCAAACTCGTGAACCGTTGAGTTGAACCAATCGTTTTCAGGTTCTTTGATCAAGTTTAGACACGTGGATGAACCAACCAACTCTATCTTCGCCGACGACGGCTCCTTCATCTCAGAAAACGACACTGTAGATGTCGGAGACTCAAGTTGTTGCTGTTGACGATCTGCGTAACCTACAAAAGATAGAGAATCAAACAAGTTTTCAAATGCAGTTACTTAAGTGTCTATGTTTATGGGCCGATCCCCTCTGGGCCTCGGCCTGAGACACCTCAGGTCCATTAAAAAAGCGTTTTTTTTTACGTCCATATAAAAAAAATGTTTATGTTTAGTCTACCTTGGTTTGTTTTACTTGTCCAAGTGGTTAACAATGTCTTATGAGTGAAACCATGATGATGATGGGATGATGGTTTGGTTTGGTAATGAAGAATCTTTGATTCTCTAGCTAGCCTTGCTTCAGCTTCAAGCCTAGCATTTTCCCACTGAGCCATGTGGCTAAGTATGGCTGCGTTCTTGGTTAAACCAAGAGAAGACAGAGGAGTCTCGTTTTTGGGTTTATGAGTGACTGGATCAATCCCCATTTTAACCAACCGTTTCTTCAAGTGAGTGTTCCAGTAGTTCTTGATCTCGTTGTCTGTTCTCTTTGGCAAATGAGTCGCTATCGCCGACCACCTAGTGATAACAACAACAACAAAAGTTTTTTCAGACAAAGGTCATGGAAAAGAAGCTGTGTTTGTTTGTCTGGAGAGAGACCTGTTTCCTAAGAGAGCATGGAGTTGAATAATGGTTTGTTCTTCTTGCAAGTTGAATTTGCCTCTTTTGATGTCAGGTCTTAGGTAGTTAGTCCATCTTAGTCTGCAGCTTTTGCCGCATCGGTGAAGACCTGAGAGATTTAAGGAAAGATACATGAGAGAAAGTTTTTAATATAGAGAGGTAATAGAGCTAGAGTTTTGATGTACCAGCTTTCTCAGGCAATGAACGCCAGCTTCCATATCCATGTTCTTCAATATAAGCCAAAAGTTTCTGGTCTTCTTCTTGTGTCCATGGTCCTTTCTTCAAACCCAATTTGTCGCAGCACGGTGATCTACCCATTTTATTACAGAACGAATAAGAAGAAGGTAATGAGAGATATATCACATGATGATGATCATCATCATTATCATCACCATAAGAGCACAAAGAAATGGTCTTTTTGGCTACAATTGTAGAAGTGTTACAAGTGAAGCATATCTGAGTGATACGGTATGATATATAGAGGTGAGAGAAAGACACACACACAAGAAAATGAAATGCATCCCCTTTTTTCTCGGCTCTCTCACATGCATGAGCACTTATTAACAATGGGGTCTTGAGAAGTTATTGCCTTTTGTGGTTTTAAGACTTGGAAAGCAAGTCCCCTTTCTAAATAACTCAGAGAGAGAAAGAGATCGCCTTTTATTACCTACCACTGTTATTTCTTGTGGTAAGAGTAAATTTAGGTCACTGCTATAGCTATTATCTATTACAATAGCCCTCATCTCTTTGATGATCTTGTGTATCAAAATGCAATAGCCCTCTTAAATTTAATGGGCACTGCAACTTTTTCCCTTCAGCTATCCGGTTTTAGCACTCCAGTTTCATCATTCCATGTGCGATCATCCTTCTTAGGCCCTATAGAAGTTACCAAAAGACTAAAAATTTCAACTAATCTATTTGTAGACTATGTTTGAAAAAAAGAGGCCTTTGATTTGTCTAAGTCCTCCACAAACGTTCTCATTGTTTTTCTCTCTATGTATATAACGTACAAACTGGTTTCTATTTTACACTTTTCTCTCATCAACCTTTACTAGAAAGAGCAAATTAGTAAATGCTGTTAAGAAAGTGGTGGCTAAGAGGAAACTGACACTAGCAAATCAATGAGACAGAGAGCATAAAAGTCAGAGAAGACTTAGTAGATGAAGTAAATTAATTTATGCAAAGACCTTTTTTTCTCTATTGTTTTTCTATAAAAATGGTAAAATTCTATCCTGTGTAAGAAAACTAATAGAAACATTATGGCTACAATAAAAGTCACATGTAACACTGTATTACGAATGCACTAGATAATCCCTCTACCTACTATAGTAGTATTGGTTCAAATATAGTTGCGTGGAGAGATGTTTCTTCCACAACACATGAAACTATATACTTGTGCAAAAAGTTAAGGAATTTAACTCTCTAACCTTAAAATGGTTTAAGGAGCATTATGTGGGTTGTGGAGAGATAAAGTACTTCTTGCTGAAAATCCTTCCCTTGTGCAGTGATCTATCTCTTCATAATTTAATGAAATGTTCATTGGCTGCTACTCTGTTCTTGGTGTCAAGTCAGTCGAGTATCAAAATTTTCACGTTAGATCAAACAAAAACAAACAATGTCATCTTAACCAGAACCCAAGTCTGCTTGGATTGATGTTTGAAGTAATGGTGCATAGGCATATTTATCTCATTTTATGGTATAAATTCAAGAAGTCATACCTTGATTTGATCTTATATTAGTTATGGTACGTACCTTGCAGGAATACAAATGTTTTCAGCAAGGTAACTTTTCCTGCCAAGAAATGTAGATGATTTATGAAGGCCAACGGTGACATTAAAGAGATTTTGATTTTACTAGACCATGCAAACAAGGAAGAGTAGCTCAATGTGTTCCATGAAGGCAAGATTAAGATGGATTTATTGAGGTGGGCTTCAAGCATGTGGGGTACAAGAAGTATCTTCATCGAATCAGAGAACGATAAGACAAAGTCATAAAGATTTGTCCAAATAAAAACAAAAATAAATCAGATTTATAAGAAAAGAAAAAGGAAAATGAATAAATGTGAATATGAAAGCTGAAGAAGAGAGATAGAGGGAGAGAGAGCTCAAGGATGAAAAGAAAATCATATTGGCTGCAAATGATGTAAAGGACAATGGGGACAAACCTCTATAAATGTTTTGCTGACTCCATATTGACAGCTTCTACACTCTGTATGGTCCTAACATACTTCAATATTGCCTTCATAAATGATGCCACTTGTCGATATTGTATCGATCCACGGCTTCCCACATTTGATGCTACAAATCTCCTGCATTAGTGTACTTGATCAGCCATTGCAAAAATCAAGAAGTCACACATGTGAAATAATAAACTGAGCCTTAAATCATGCCATGTGAGAAGAGAGTACTCTGCATCACGCTCGGTCTGAAACACCAGACTGAAAAGGTGTTAACACTTTTAGCTTGGTTTGTTAGTTGCTGAAGCTTTTTCAGGTGGTGCATAGGAACACGTTTACATTAAAAATCTCTTATCAAAACTACCAAGTAATACAAAAAATTGGATATAAACAAGGTCCATTTTCAAGTCTTTGTTTGGTATCTTTCAATAGTGTATGCATAAGCATCATCATAACCCTGACAAACAGTAGCAATTATGACGTGGAAAACAAGTTTTTAATCACTACCTTAATCAACTCTATCAGTGTTTGCTTCCCTAATACTAAAGTTCATGATAGCTATATGTTATAACTCCCAAATATTTCAAACCTTTCTGCTCCTTAACCAAAAAAATCGCTAACCACAGAACTTCTTGGTTTCTTGATAAGACACTCTTTGTAAGTCTAATTCAACCTAACTTTCTGGTCGTAGTCACATCATCTCTTAGCAATGTACTAATGTGTTAACCACACTCTATTTCTTTAAAAATAAAACATGTTATTCAATCAATCACAACTACAAGTCAACAAAGGAAAAGAGACCAAACAACATTACAATGGCGTTAACCACAAAAGGCAAAACATAAGGCATTATTTGTGAGAAGTCGGTTAGGTAACAAACAATCAACTAACAAAAACTCACTAAAAGAAAGAGAAACAATTATGCAAACAACTTTGTACAAACAGAGCAATCAATTGTCAAAAGGACTAAACTTGATACAAGGCTGAGTAGTGACGGATCAAATCCTTGAAAAGTCAACTTCAAGTGAGTAATACAACATTGGAGAGATCTCACACCAAGATAAGAAGTAGAAACACAAGTAAGTAGTAACTTAGAGAAACGAAGATTAATGTTCTACCACCAACAACAGCAGCTACGTTACAAGATTTAATTGTCTTTTATTTGCCGTAGGGCGAATCAACAGCTCGTGTACTTATAGTAAATTTATACCGGTTAAGTGGAACGGGAATAACCTGCAATGATATATTACACAATGATTATTTTCTGTTTACGTAATGAAACATACCTTTTTTTGTCTTGTGACCATCTATTATGTTGATTGTGGATTTAGCATAAGATTAAAGCGAGAATAAGATATTGAATTGATGTTTAAACACACACAAATTTTGAAATAGTAACCCGTTACATACATCGCAATGGAGATGAGAATTGAACAACCACAAATGCAGAGGACACACGCTGAAAACTCAAGTTCACACTGTACACACCAAACCATATATTTTTAAAATCAGGGGACAAACAAAACCCATATTTCGAGTTAAGACCATATCTTCAATGGCGTCGAGAAATAGCAATAGCTGATAGAATAATGAGAAGAATGAGGAGGACAACGGCGATGAAAGATCCAATCAAAGACCCTGAGATACGCTCACAGAAGGAGTTGAACTGCTGACAAACAGCGAACCAGTTTGTGTTATTGTTCCCATTGTGCGCCAAGTACACAATAGCTGCTGCTGAGGCTGCTCCCGAAGCTAGAAGACCCACCATTGCCTAAAACATGATGAGGAAATAAACATTAGCTAACGACAAGACACATCCCTTATGAGACAGGACAAGTTTAGTTTGCTGATGGCTTACCACATCAAGAACGATAAGAAGTATTCTACTGTTCTCAGTCTTGTTCTTGACAATGTGGACAAATGCTAAAGGTAGAGTCAAGATTAGGTAGCCACTTACAACAGCATTTGCAACCACAAAGAACCTGTTTGATTGATCATTTAAACCAAAATCAAAAACTCTTCAAAAATTAATATGGAAAAAAAAAGAATCAAAATCACATACGTTAAAGCTGGAAGATCGTTGTAATCTGCATGGAACCGTATGAACTGAGTAAAGAAAGGCAGAGTTTCATTTGTTGTTGCCATGAGGATTGCACTGCTTATGGTGTTGAAGAAGGCAACAATCCTGAGGAGAAACTCGAGAATCGCGATTCTTCTGCTCATCAGACCGCTCTTTTTGATACCTTTGCTTGTTTCCACGATTTCACTCTGACCAGACTTCATTTTCTTTCTGTTTTTGAAGGGTGTTAAGGTTTCTTGTGAAGAAAGTTAGGGTTATTTAGGTTTCTTGGGATGAAAGAATGAATAGAGAGGTGAGAGAGAGGTGAGAGATTTTTTCTCTCTTTTCTCTCTCCCTCGAACTCTTGTTCTCTTCGCCACTTCAATTGTTTCTTCTTCCGGTGGCCGACGGAGGGTCTCTACCCGTCGGTCGCCACCCCCAAAACGCTCCCGTGTCCAGCCTCCTCCCCTGCTAAGATCTGTCGTTCTTTTCTCCTCTTTGCATATCATCTCTGGTTCTTCATCGGGTTGCGGCCGGATCCGGTGAACCAAAGCGGTTTCTGAGTGTGTACTCAGCAACTCTGGAGTGGTGGCGAGGTCGTTGGTGGTCGGATCTAAGCAGGAGGCATCGACGTTTTTGTAGATCTAGGGTTTGACTTGAACCAGATCTGGGTCAGATCTGTTTTGGAGGTCTGTCGGAGTAGTTGAGCGTCGCTGCCTCATCTTCTCCGGTGTGTTCTACCTCCTCTGTCCTCCCACGTCTCAGCTGTCGACTGCTCTAGCCAGAACTTCCCCATCTAGCCTTCGGTCTAAGATGAAAAGGCGAAGCTGAGGCCTTCGCTGGGGACTTCTTCTCCATCCAGTTTTCATGACAGCCTCCATGGCGTGTTGGTAAGCTACGGTTTGTTTTCTTTGACGTGAGATGGTCATGGGCTTGGTGCCTTGCTCTGTTCTGTCTCTGGTTAAGGGATGTGCCTTTTTTCCTTCCGCCTGTTGATGGGAGTCTCCAACTCCTCCGTATACAAAGCTATAGAAGAATGATGTATGCACATTACCTGCCTCCTCGATGCCTTGCAGCTGGAATCCTTTAGTGCTCTGCTAGTTTGTGGGGACCGGAGTTCTGCCGTATTAACCTCCGCTTCCTAACAGCTAGTACTCACCGGTGCTTATTTTACTGGTTTCTTCGTGTTGGGATGGACTCACAGGGACCTGGTTTGTTATCTTTCTGGAGTGTGTACAACGTCTGGAGTGGACCTCGACGGTTGCGATGGCCGGACCAGGGCTTGGTCACCCCTGCTTCGCCTGTCCGCCAGTTGGAGTCGCCTTTGGGATGGTCTGCGGTGCCTCAGACTGTTCTCCGGTTGTCTGCTCTACTGATCTCTTCTCTCGTTGCAGGTTCCGACAATGAGACTAAGTTGAGATCTCCTGTAGCTTAATGGTTGTTATGCTTTCTGCAAACTAGCTAAGCTTTAATCTTGTTCTTATGGATTAAGATTAGACCTTCATTGTTCTAGAGAGTCTTTTTTAACTTTTTTTGTGGCTCTTTACAACACAATTGCTTTCATTAGCTTCCTAGATACTTAGGATTTGATCTTCCAAAACCGTGCATCTCCTTGTATCATTATTGATTTAATGAAGATTCACATACTTAAAAAAAAAAAAAAAAAGAATGAATAGTTTGGTGAGGGTTAAGAGCAATGACTGAGTGTGAATATATATTGCATGCATGTGGGACATATAGTGGTTGTGATAAGGTCATTATCGCAATTGTACTTGCTAAAGGTATCCTTTTGAGTGTTATATAATTCCATTACACAAAGGATATTCTTTATGGATCTATGCATTTAACCTTCCTAATCCACCAAACCATCATTAGACCTTTCCAGATTTGGAGAACAAAACCGTGTCTAATTTTGTATAAAGATCTTGATGTCAAACTTAAAAAGTTTTTTTTTGTTGAACCATGCATGTGGAGTAGTTACACATAATACTTGATATAGAGGGTGATAAGTTAGAATAATTGAATTAGTTATGTTGGCATATGACTTAACAAACCCCACTTGCGTTTAAGCTTCTTTGAAAATTGCGAAAGTTGTAAATTTAAAACTAAAACTCCCAAATGATCGGAGATGTTAAACTCAAATGGTTCTATGTGTCAAAACACATAATTTTATTTATTAAGAAATAGACATCATTATATATAATGACCAAACACAATCATATCGAACTGAAGCAGGACACCTAAACCAATTGAAAATATTGAAATATTTACAAAAGTGTGTAGGCTTTACAAAAGTGTGTAGGCTTTTTGAATGAAGATATGATTATCACGCTTTCGAGCTGGCCTATTATCTGTTGCAATTCGTGTTATTTGTTCAAATAAATATTAGTCACAATGATCTTTCTCCCAGCATAAACTATTAAACTTTAACTTATCAATAGTTTAAATAATTAAACTGTAAAGAAATATTTACAGATCCAACTGGTTTTACAAAGGAAAAAAACAAAACTTTCAGTAATTCTAACTATTCTTGAAATAATATAATGGTTTCTACCAATTTAACTCATCATTCAACATTCTAGATATCAAGAGATTTCTCGGAGATAGGCAACAAAACCAGTTGGTTTAAGCAAGAAAACCGGACAGTCATAGAACTGAACCGGATTTGGAGCTGACAACGATCCGACTAGTGATCAAAAGATTGGTTTCCAGTTCCAGAGATAGCAGCAACCTGTCTTAAGTGCTGGAAGAGAAGCATATGTGCAAAAAAATAATGAATGAGGAGAAATTTATATACCTTTTCATGTGGACCAACGAGAACGGTATCTATATATTCTCACTTATCGCTTTCCCTGCATATGATCTTTAAGAACTCTGAAAAATTATCTAAGGTAATATTTTGAGGTAACCGAAACCTGTCAGAGATGCTAAAAACTAGAGCGTGTTTAACATAAATTATATAATTCATACAAATGCAACTAAGCATAGCCAAACCAAAGGTTTCTGAATCTGATCCGAGGAAAGACAAAGGTAAACTGAAAGATGATACATAGATAGACAGCATTACAGGCAACTAAATATGGTTTAACGGGTAGGAGCTTGGTGGTATTTTGGTCTCAAGCAGACATGGAAATATTTGAAACAAACTTAAATATGTCAACAACATGTAATCGGTGAGTTTGGTGGTTCAGCTTTGTCATCTTGGTTTGCGAAAAGGCTTCAGCTGTGGGCTGTGGGGTAGGCATCAGGCTTCAGGATCTCACACTGTTTTAGAGGTACGAGGGGAAAAGGTCACAAAGGGAATAAAGCAATGTACCGGGACAGATCAGATCAGATTATCTCATAGACTTGGGGCAATAAATAGCTAGGTTAACTAAGTTCAAAAGATAACTTAAACAAATCCATAATATAAATCTAACCTTTTTCATCACCCACCAATAGCTTCTAGTAATCATAGTTTCTGCGTCGATGGGTTGATGAATGGCTGGATAACCTGATGACAAAACCCATGATAAGGATCAACCACCGAAGAGTTGTAAGGCAATAGGCAACAAGTATATGTAGTACATCGACTTTAGAAATAGTTGGTATGGTTGTTATAAATACATCAGGGAAGAAATAATCTCACCCAGAACTGCCACTGCGTCCAGATGCATAACCTCCTCCATACACTCCATATGGAGTACTACTACTACCGCCAACCTGAAAATACACGTCAAAAGAGTCATTCACTGAGAACCGATATGCTCAAAAAACAACATATAATGGAACCTTTTAAGCAGACATACCGGTGCACCATAAGGCGAATATTCAGAAGACAGACCACTTGAGCCATAACCACCAGGATAATGATTCCCGCGTTCAGGTCTTCTGCTATCTCTTCTATCATAGTCCAATCTATCACCAGCATCTGGTGCTACGGGAACATAAGGCAGGACCGGCATGATTGCAGAAACAGCTCCTTCTCTGTCAAAAACGTTGGCTCTTAATCTTGATGTAATTTGTAAGAGAGCTTCTTTGGCAACATCAAGTTCTCCGGAGATCTGAATATCAAAATTGCTTCTACTGTTAGAAACTCCACGTAGAGGGTTTAAGAGTGAAAACCTGTAAACTGCAATAACTATGTTATTGTGAATCTTACCTGAACCATCTCATCATCTTCGGATGCAACTTTCGGAAGATTTTCCTTCCCGAGAACTCGAATGTTAGCTCTCGTCATTCTCCTCATCTCAGTAATGATAGCTCCTCCTTTACCGAGAAGACAACCAATCCTAGAGCTTGGCACAAGAATGCGAGTTGTAAACGAAACAAGTCCAGAGTCTCTTTCAATCTTCTCGCTGCATTTTGGTTGCAGACGCATAGCTGCCTCTATGGTTGGGGAATACGCATCGTCGAAAACCTAAGAAAATTAGACAGCGTCAAGGAAGAAAACCTGGATAAACTATCTTTAAAGAACCATTGAGAAAAGGTCAAACCTCTCTTGCTGATATAGTTATCAAACAATCATTTCCTTCGGTTCTAGCACTATCAACTTTAATGGTTGCTCTGGTCTCCTGTCGAAGCTGGTTGATTAGAGCACCACCTTTACCAATAACACTTGCAATGTTCTCAACTGGGGAAACTAGCCGAATATAGAAGTCTGTCGCCGGCGGCTCATTTCTCCGAGTTTCGTACAAAGGGCGTCCAAAATCTCCGGCATCGCTTTTGTACCCTCCGTAGGAACCCATCAGCGGTGCTATCCCCACAATTCGAGGACCACCCGCATGGCTCACGAGTGAGCCAGAAGGATATCCACCGGCAACTGCAGAGGAAAGTAGGTTCTGAGTACGTGAAGGATTCTCATGAAGGCGGGAGGCAATCTGATGCAGAGCCTTCTTAACAAGAAGCACTTCTCCAGATATCTAGAAATAAAAAGAGATAAGCTAAGTGAACATAAATGTGAAGACAAGGCAATAAAAGTAAACACATACTTAATCCGTTTCATTTAATTGTCGTATAGATTTATACGGACAGATTAATAAAACATTTAATTTTGCACATTTCCAAAATAGAAACATCATTACCTATACACCTAACCATATTTCAACCAACAGAAAAATAAACTAAAGAATATTGTTAATAAATTTTGCATTATAATTCTAAAAACACTTATTTTGAAACGAAAATTTTAACTCTACGACAATTAAACTAAAACGGAGGGAGTATGTTCTTCTCAGTTACCTGAATGAGCTCATCTGAACTCAAGGCACATAGAGGCATGTTCCTATCCTTGATAATACGAATCTGAGCACCCGTTTCACTCCTAATATTCTGAACAATCTGGCCACCTCTCCCGAGAATACACCCAATCTGATCCGAAGGAACAAGCAGCTTAGCAGTAGCTTGCTGCTCTCCCTCAGAGCTATCTTCGCTCCGCCGCGCATCATCCGCAGCAACTCTATCATGGATCTTAAACAAAGCATCCTGCGCAGGAGAAAGAGCTTTCTCTCCATCATCCCCAAAGGCATTGGTCTCATCGCTAGCGCTATAGATCGTGATCACGCGCTCGTCGCATCCAGGGATAGCTTCCCCTATTTTGATCTTCGCCCTAGTCTCCATCCTCAGCTGCTTGACGATATCGCCTCCTCTGCCAATGACGCTCCCGATCTTTTTAACAGGGCAGAGGTAACGGAACACAGTGTCGTCGCGATCGATCGTATGCGAGTCTCTATCGTCTCCTCCGCGGTGCCTCCTCTTGCTTCCACCGTTGTCGTCGTCGTCGGAGTGAGGACGCGACCTCTTTCGATGGCTGTCTCTGTGATCCGGTGACATTGTAAATCTGTAAATCAAATACAAATGTAGCAAATCACAAACCAATCAAACAAGTATGCAATCACAATCAGTAAACCGTAACAAACGAACAAGCTCCGAAGCAGCTATCGAGTAACGAAGACTCAGAACAACAAACGATGGAGTAACGGATTCAATTAGATTAGAGATTCAATATTACGATCTCAGCTACTTCGGGATTTGGAGGGAGCACGAACCTTGGTTATCGATTCGTCGGATTTGGGGATTAATCGATCTAGGGTTCGAGCTGACTTGATTCGGTTAGTTATGTTAACAGTTTTTCGATTATATTATTTTCGTATTTTACTAATACACCCCCCAAGAGTTTTGCCTGTTGTGATTATCTTCCCCTTTATTATCGCTTGTCATATTTAGACCCTTTTCTTGAAACAAATACTTGTATGCAGATGTTTTCTTCTTGAATATGTGCTATAGATCCTAGTCTTCAAAGGCTGTCAGATTTTCAGTTTTATAATCATATTGTTTTGGGAACAAAAATAGGGTATGTTTAACGCTTATTTTGAGTTATGGGGCAAATGAAGCAAATTGAGAAAAGTATTAGGGATTTATCAACAAATATTTGCAAGATATTTAATGTAATTTCGGTTTGAGGATGAACGTAAGACCAAGGGTTTTCGTCAAAGTTTAACAACAAGGTTAAGGTTCTGATCAACATGCAAGATCTTAGGATTTTAAACAATTTAACTGTATGTATTCTCGCTACTTGTCTTTCGTATACTCTCTCCGTTTCGTATTATTTATCGTTTTAGATTTAAAATTTTATTTCATTTTAAATGTCGTTTTATGTTTTCAGTGCAAAATTTAATAACAATATTTTCTATATTTTTTTTATTAGTTAAAATATGATTAAATGTATAGATAATGATGTTTTGTTTTGGAAATATATAAAATTAAATATTTTTTAATTTGTGTGTATAAATCTAAAACGACAAATAAAGTGAAACGGAGAAAGTATCTGATTGATAGTAATTTTGAAAAAAAGACAAAATATTTTCTAAGTGCAAAAATTAAAAAAACAACATTGATGTGTCGGAATTTAACTTTTTTCAGTCAAAGTGGCGTTTTACATGCGCCCACCAACCATACCAAACAAATATGTTACAGTTTGAACTCATATTTTCAACAATTGAGACAGTAAAACTTAAGTTACCAAAATTACATTTTGTAACTTATTGCAAAAATATCAGATATCAAACTTTGTTTTCCAAATAAGAATCCCGAAAATAGTTTTTTTTTTTGGAAATTATGAAAGTGGAGGAGATTGGGGAGGAGGAGTGGCGACGAAACCATTCCAGTTGGTATTAGACTCCACCGGTTGATAATCCATCAGCTCCATCATCTTCCGCACACTCTCATCCTGTAGTTTTGGATATATGTCATAAATAACAATATGATTCTCCTCTCTTTAACATGAACAACAATATGGTTTTTCTTTATTTACATCCAATATTAGAAGTTCCTTAAGATCGTTATTTCGTAACATTCTGTGAAAAGAAGAATTAAGTAATTAACTAAATAGATGTGGAGGACAAATAAGTACCTTGGAGGGAGATAGCTCAGCAGCACTGTAAACTCCTTGTAAACTCGCAGTATGCAAGTTTCTCCCCATGGCTTAAAAATTCAGAAACAAATATCACAGGCTTATATATATACTCGAACCCCAATCATATAAGGGTCAAAAAAATAAACACTTAATACTAGCAGTGTAATCAAGAAGAAGATGACATAAGCTATTACCAGTGGAGAAGAAGACTAGTAGTAAAAGAGAGGAAACAATAAGAACATTGAAGAAACAAGATTGACCCATTGTTGTCTGTTTGACGTTCTGAAGATTTCATTTATAGTATTAAACTCTAGTAGTATTATTTTACTAATCAGATTTGTTAGTTATTAATCCATTCTTCTTATAATAGTAGTAATACTTTAACATGAGTAAAGAGAAAAGGGAACCTTTAGTTTCAAGGTTTACCATTTTTCCTGGAAACTGCGTCAGCTTCAGATCCAATGAAGAAAGATGTAATTAGTTTGATTAGAATACTCAATAAAACTTAACTATCGTTTAAATTGCAAGTTGACTACTATTATGGGGCAAAGTCGCACGTATGGGTTACACGAGTAACATAATGACTCCACGTGATGTGAACTGGAGTCAAGCTTCTTATGTCTGCCACTACCAAAGGATATCAATATTGACCGCGTAAATAAACAGTTAGATTTTTTGAAAAGCTGTTGATAGTATATGAAATCTGCCAGATTTTATAATAAAAGCAAGACTTTCTTCATTTATAGACACTAAGTTAGGCACTTAGGTAGGTTATTGTCCACGAGGTTGGCAATGACAAGTATTAGAATTGAAAGAAGAAGAAGAAAAAAAACAGTTTGAGATGAAGAAAAACAAACAAAAGTTACACGTTCTCACCGACTCTTTTGATTACCGTGTACTTATAGCGGCGAATGAAAAAGGTTTGACTTGTATATCATGCTGCTATTTTACTATTACAAATGAATCAGTAACCTGTGTTTTTTAAAGTTAAAATAATGTTGAAGCATGTGATTATGAGAGGTTTTATGAAAATCAATGCATTGGCAAATTTTATAAAATAAGCCAAAGAAACGCCTAGAATGGTATCCCACGAGCTCTAGAGAGAACGGAACGGGAAAATAGCCGAACAAATAACTCGAGTCTTTAGACGCTATAGGAAGTCAACTACAAAACTTGGACCTGGGCTTTTAAGTCATGATCTTGGGCTAGTTCTAGTGGGCTACGATATATATTTTGAATTTAGAAAAGTAGAAAGTGAAGTCTGGCGGAAAAGAGTGGAACTTCAAATAAATTTTCCTCTAATACATGCCGAGTCTCCTAACTCCAGATTTTATTCCCTGTTCTGTCAGTTTCTTATATTCAACGGTAATGCACTAGTCTCCTAACCACAGATTACGTTTCCATATTCGATTCGCCAGCTTCCCTTATTTATAATCATCAATCTCGAGTCACGATTTGATTTAAAATGCTTTCGAGTATTGTGTTGTTGAGATTGATTTGATCTGATCAGATTTTCGAATTCTAGTTCCGGTAAGTTTCAATTGATTTTCTATCAAATCCAATCCAATCCAATCAGAGTTGGTGAAATGATCTGATTTCACGCCTTTGATTGATTGATTGAATAGGATTAACCAAACCGGGATATCGATTGATTTTTATAAACCGGTTTAGTCGATTTTCTGAGATGGTTATACATCCAGAGCTCAATCACCGTCGTCGAACAATCACCGATCATGGCGAACTACCACCACAAACCAATAACCACCACCAGAAAAGCATCATCATCATCATCAACAACCGTCTGCTGCGAAGGATCTCTATCAGCTGCAATCGACGTCATCATCCTCCTCGCAGTCATCACATCCTCGAGCATCTTGATCTTCCCTTACATCAGATTCATCGCCCTCAAATCCCTATCAATCTTCTCCGACCTCTCTTCCTTACTCAAGCAAGAGATCATCCGCGACCCGGACCCGATCGTGCACGGGCTAATCGCGTGGAGCGTCTTGTGCACGGCCTTATCCGGGTTGATGATTGTTCTGATACTGTGTAGTAGTCGTCGTAGATGTGGGAAACCTAATTGTAGAGGGCTTGGGAGAGCTAACGCTGAGTTTGATATTCAGATTGAGAGTGAGGATTGTTCTGTTAAGAGGTTGAAGAGTGGTGTTGTTAGTAAGAAGGGGTTGTTTGAGGTGGCTCGTGATCGGCATCGGGAGTTGGAGGCGGAGTTGAAGAAGATGGCTCCGGAGAATGGTAGGGCTGTGTTGGTGTTTAGGGGGAAGTGTGGGTGTTGTGTTGGGAGGTTGGTGGTTCCTGGGCCTAGGAAGATCAAGAAATGATTAGCTTATGAACAAGTTGTTATTTTCTGGTTTAGTTAATTTGAAAATTTCTTACAGAAACTTAAAATATGTTAATCTCCATGTGTTTAAATAAAACCTTAGAAAGAGGATACTGCGGAGAAAAAAATAGTTTCTACTTAAGAATAGTGATTTCATTTTGAAGTCTTGAATGTGTTGTGGTGTTTCTTGATTCTGTGGTTTTTGTTCCAACGTTCATGGTTAATGACTCGAGTCGTTACCCTATGCTCTGTGTTCTGGGGCAATGGGCATTTCTGTGTTTCTGGTATATGATATGGTTGGGACGTAGATCATTATCCCTATGCTCTGTGTTCTCGGCATTTCTGTGTTTCTGGTTATGATCTGGTTGGGACTTGGATCATAGTTGATAAACTCTTGGGACTGTTACTTCCATCAAAATCCCTTGAACTCTGAAAGTTTATTCAGTCTAGAGTTTTATCATGGATGTTAGTTCAACGTAGAAGATCCAATTATGTGAATGAAGGAGGAAGTAAGAGTCAATCTGGTCAGGAAGGTTGAAGGAGAAGAAAGTAGATTTGTCTGCTCATCTCATAGATGTACCAACTTGTACATTTTGGTCTTGCAAGTACGTTTTCTTGTAAGAGAAGCAAAGCTAAGTATGAGATTGTGTATTTGTTTGGGGAAAATTATTTGAAACACACAAAAATATTTAAGAAAAATATCATTCATAGGCCACTCTCCATTTTTTAGGATCTGAAACAAAATCCCAAAGGAGTGACATAACATTACAACATTTAGGAATAAAATAAGATGAGAAAAACATAACAAGCATTGCTCAAAAGTGAATAAAATTATCATCAGTTCATTTTTTTATTATAAAAAAGGAACAATATATCAAAAACGATTAGAAGAGGTTTTAAGGGCATTTTGGTCCACCCTCTTGAGTTTTCCAGTTGTTGTAGCAAGAGCAAACTTGTTTGTTTCCATAATACCCCGGAGGCACACACAAACACTTCCTGCAGCATTTGTTGCAGAACAAAATGCAAGCGTTGTGGTATTGTGTCTGGCTACACCTCCTATCACATTCCTTGGGGCATTCTGTTCATTTCACACATCATATGTTTTAGACATAAATTAACTGAATCACGTGAAAAAAAACAAGGTGAACGTTCATGTCATTCGGCCGTTTAAGGGTCCCACGACAGTGGGTTGCTTTGACTATTGGCCCATTAATCACGGGTAAATTAGTTTGTATCAAATCATTTAAGAGGCTACAGATCTGACCAAACAGTCCACTTAACAATCCACTTTCAACTTGTTCAACTGTTTCTTTTTTTATCGATTTGTTTTTTCTTTTAATTTAATCCAGATTATTTAAGAAGAAACTGTGAAGTAAACACTTACGGGAACGTTTCAAGCTTCCTGGTCCATATCGTTTCTGAATGTTATCCAAAAAGTTGAAAGCCATTAATCACATTTGTTAAGAGATAGATAGGTAAAAACTATTAATTTTAAGGCATTCAGTTTGAGGAGTAAGGCTTACCGGGTTATACTTCACTCTAGATCCACTTGAAGCCATAACCTAAAGACCAAATAGAGTTCAAGAACGTTTAACATCTCATAAACAAGGCAATCTTTAAAGTATCACACCCTTGAGTGGATCACATCCTACTATATAAAAGGAGCTAAATCATTGCTTCCTAAACCTATCCACATGTGCACAAATATTCAGGACCAACCAATATGCAAAGCCATTACGAAGTGGGCTTGCAATTAAAAAAAAAATTCAACAATTCGCAGCCCATTAGACCCATCTCCTAGCCCACTCCCGAGCCACTCTCTCATAAGCATAATCCCGTGTTCTAAACATCCCGTGTTAAATTTCTTAAAACACTCAACCGGAATTTGATTAATTTATTTATTCCTTTTCTACATACTTCTCTTTTTGTCTAACTCACTTCCTTTTTTCTTTGTGAGTTTCGAGAATATCCCCATTCATAGGTCTGAGATCCACATCTATGAATTCTTAGAAATAGTTTAGAAAATATATTTATATAAATATTTTTTTCTTGAATAATATTTAATTATAATTTTTTGTATCTTTTTAACTTTTATAATAAAAATATTGTTTTCAGATAGCAACAAAATATATATAAGAATTATCTTATTTTTATATTTTTTATAATTTTATTATATTATTTTAGAATCAAATATTTAATATTAATATAACATATAATTTTATATGATTAAAATAATATTCGTTTTTAATTATATATAAAATTCATTAAGGGTATTGTTTTAATTAACACATTAGCGAATCAGTTAGAAATTAATAATAAATCAAAAACCTATCTAAAAGTCTAAAACCTAATAAAATATGACAAATAAGAAAAACTAACTAAATTTTAATATAAAATAGAAATTTAATATTATTAAAATAAAATTCATTTTTAATATATATATATATAACATTAATTAAGGGTATTTTTTAAATTAATAAATTAGTGACTTAGCTAAAAATAAATAATAAATCAATAATTTAGCTAAAACCTAATAAAAACATGACAAATAAGCAAATTTACTAAAATTATGGATAATATAAAATATGATTGATTCTTTAATACAAAATTAAAATAAGAGTTTTGTTAAATAAAATATAAGTTTGCCGTATCGGTGTTACAAAAAAAACAATCATTAATAGTGTCGTAGGAATTATGTCTTTCCCGTTAGCGAATAAAATTAAAGCAGAGTGTTGGAGGATAGCTCAGCGTATAGACGAGATTATGGAGATTGATATGGGAGTTGAGGTAACGGACACAACTTTTCCTACGTAAAGAAACGCTCCTGCTAGACATCCTGGATAAATGAAAGAGACATATCTCGACTTGGCTTTGTGTTAATGGATGGTGACTTTCCAATGCTGTTTGGAGCAAGGGCCGATATACACGCACCAAATCACCACTGCAAAAGCTGAAGGTTTACTATGGGCAATGCAAGTGATACTGAAGTTTGGACACAGAGAGATGGTCTTTCAATCGACTGTGAACAACTGGTTATACTCATTCAAAAGGAGGAAGATTAGCCTGCATTGGACTCGGAGCTCGACGAAATACAGGCTGTATCCAACGAATTTTCTGAACTTTCTATTGCCTATATTCCTAGATCTTTAAAATTCCGTACGAATAGCCTAGCAAAAGGTGTCCGATCACGCGCATCTCGATCAGGTTTTGTAAACCCTTTTGCACCAAGTTGGCTAGCCCCACAAGCTAGCATGAGGATGCCAAAAAAGAGAATAAAGTTGAAAGTGAAACTAAATATCCCAATGAACAAATTTATCAGAAGTTCATATTTATGTAGATGTCTATATGGGACAAACAATTTTTTAGACAATTATAGAATATAGTCACGAAAATCAATCCTAAAATATATAATTTAAGAAAACTATTTAAACAAACCATCAAAATTTTCAATATTACACCAAATAAGAATATAAAGACCAACTATATTATCGTCGTGTATAATGTGTTGTGGTAAGATTCAAAAAATTAACTTACTTTACAGTAAGGAAAAATTAGATTTTTAATTCCAAATTTATAGTAAAAACATAACATTTTAGAAAACTAAACAATTGACATAATAGTACAAAAATATGAAAAAAAATCAAAATACTATCCGCGCGTAGCGCGGACAAGGACCTAGTTATCTTAATGAATTCAACAGGAAAGTATATGAGATGACTAATAAAATGAGAAGTTACCATGGTTTGAAGCAAGGAGAAGACAATGAGGGCCAGGAGGAAGAGAGCTCCATATGACTTAGCCATGTTTTGTTTAGGATATTTTATCCAAAGAACCAAACACTCCTCTAAATATCTCAAACTAGTTTGAGGTTTGAAAAGAAGTGTGTACTGAGAGAGGAGTTTTGGTTGAGGACCCTATGATGTTGCATATAAGCTATATATACACACTCAGTTGCTTCTACTAAATTATTCCGTGCGGCGGTACATATCGTTATTACCATATTTCTCGAACTGAAATTTGACACGTGTACATTTGTCACTTGCTATAGCCTAGGTAACTAAACTGTGGTGATGGTTTGGTTGCACATGCTTTGCGAGAAGATTAAGTATAGTTTTGAATGCAATGTTGTGTAAAATATTATGAACTTTGCATAGATTTAGGTGTATTAAAATCTAAGAGAGATACTATTAGTGTAAGTTTCATATGCTGATAAATGATATGCTATAACTTATGTTTGCAATCTCACAGATTATCAGAGTAACAAGAGGATATTAGTCATTGTCTTTAAACCAAACAAAAAGGATAACCAGCAATATATTTTAAGAGGAAAAAGAAGAAATGGACGGTGCATTGAAGAAGGAGACGGGAGTTAGATCTGACCAACGGTCTCCCAACTGTAAATTGTAATCACAATCTTACTATACTATTGTTAATAAATACTATATTACTTGTTGACGGATCATAATTAACTAAATAAAGTTTTAGAATATAGTCAAGACAAACTCATTACTCAATTCGTATTTCTTAAGACTAATTATTCTTGTTTTATATAAAATCAGATCTAGATCCCCTGTTATGATCAGGGGTTTTTGGATTCATTGCTTATTTCAACTAAATCATTCAAATCTATAGATGAGCAAAATCGTGTAGTTCCACCAATAGATATATCATTTTGTGATATGAAAGAAAAATAAAATCAAGATTTACAAAAAGCAACTTGAAAGACATGCAACAACGCAAAACGTATATACTTTTTTTTTCTTCACAAAACGTATATACGTACACATGCATACACAAATGACAAATTCATTCACATCCCAACTTGTGTACTGCGTGAATATCAGATCATGTAAAGTTGTGTTTTTTTTTTATGTTCAAAAAAAAAATACAAAGCTGTTTTTTATACGTAAAATAAATACTAAAAAAGTTTGCTCAAAAAAAGGTTTGAAATGAAAGAAGAGAAGAAGGCATGTGCAGTTAACCAGTTCCACATGCTCAATGCTCACCCAATTATTGTTTTGAGTCACTCTGTTAGGAGAAAAGGAGGGAACATAGGGATATTTTTGGTTTAAGATATACTACTATTATCTTTTCTATAGTGAATAATAAACGAATAAAGTCAATTTTACCGGAAATAATAATAAGTATATTTCTTTGGTTGAATAAAAATGTAAGACTTATCTCCAAAATAATTGATGTGACACAAAATTGATTGCAAGGGTTATTATAAGAAACCTGTAGGGTCGGGGCACGGCACGGCCAAGCACGGACCGTAGAAGTGTAGAACCCTTAACAAGAATAAGCATTGAAATATCAAAATATTTGCATAAAAAGATTTCAAAGCATGTGATGGATCACATGGGATATTGATTACTGTCTAAAAAAGCATATATATCATGTCAAGTTGTTCAAACACATGCATACATATTTTAACAATATTTAGAAGTAAAAGATAGTGATCATCATGTCAACTTGCTCACACATACGGCCCTAAGATATTTACATGACCATTATAAACTGTGGGCAATTTTGGTTTCTTTCCAAAACTTGAGATTTTTAAACGAGACCATTTTTCTGTGTCACAGTGTTGTCAAATATATTTTTACATTACACACAATGCATGTTATGATACACGAATACGGAATAACAACTGCAAATTTGATCTCAGAGGTAAAACTTGGTTGATAATCATTCCTCCAAAAAGTCACAGGGAAATTTTGGCTACTTTGAAAATTGACACTTTGTGTTAGATTTGTCATTTTGTTTAGAATACTGTAGATACAGCTTGTGCTTACTAAAATGATCAATGACATTGTTTTCGAACAACGCATTATATACGGTTTTTGGCTCTAAGTGTGCAACGACAATGAAAGTGTTTCACCACACAGTCACTGGTTCATCGACTTTACCCAATAAAATGAATGAACTTACCATAGAGTCGCTCTCCTCTTCAAGCTTGAAAGCAGGGGCTGATAGTGTCGTGAGATCTTTAGCAGTAACTGATGCAAGGAAGGAAGTAGATGCCTTTGCTACCCTAGCTGAGAAATATGTCTTGCAAACTTCATATTCGATTTTTGTTTTGTTTACTTGGCCACGAAAGAGTTTATCTCCATTTTCCTGAACTCTACTGGTTCATCATTTCATCCCCTTTGGTTTCTAACGTTGAAGCTTCTCAACAAATTGAGCACTTACCCTTATCAAGGTGAAGACATCTTTTCATGCAAATGTCTCTTCAAATATCACTAGTTTTCCAAAATTTAGCAAAAAAAAAAAATATCACTAATTTTACAACAATGATCTAATTAAATACTACTACACTTTTTTTTTTGTTGTTGCAAATCATCTAACTCCAATATATTTGTTGTTTGGATTTAGCTTAATTAAGCACACTTGTTGGAAACATGGTTTCAAGTTGAAACTTTCAACTCGTCTATCCTTTCCTTCTATGCTTTATGCTTTAGAATATTGTATGATGTGTTGCTACTTGCTACTTTCTATTCTTGCTGAACTGTATCAAATTATACAATTTTGTATGTAAAAATAAAAAAATAAAAATACAATTTTACAATTTTGTATGTAAAAAAAATAATAACCAGTGGTGGTAGTCCAGTGGCGCTTGAGGGATTAAACCCAATACGGCGAACCCTGGTTCGAACCCCGCTGGCCACACGGATATGGGCTATTGCTTTCGGTTCATTTGAATGCCCAGGAGAGGGTCTATCCGTGGGCTGTACCTCCACCCGGGGGTTAGGTCTGTGTCTTTAATAGACCCGGGTTTAACCCTTTTCAGTTCAAAAAAAAATAAAAAAATAATATCGAGAGCAATTTTTTTTTATTTTTGATCCAAATTAAAGTGTAGGGGTGATAATGTAAAAAATGGGAAACATCAAGGACCCACTCTGCCTAAAGTTGACACTTGCGAGTGAGGGTTTACAAGCTACGCCATTTCCCTCTCGAGCCGTCGCCGTCTCCGTCGCCATTTTCAACTGTAATCGAAAATTTCCGGTAAGTATCTTCCCTTCTCATTACCCCGCATCCGATTCGATTTCGTCCGGGTTGCAAAAATCCATTAGGAAAATTTCGGATTTGATCGCCAATTCATATAATTAGGGTTTTTGATAGACGGATCGAATCGAATTGAAGTCGAATCTAATGTGATTGATTGTATTTGAGTCTGATAAGTTATCTAATCGTTGCGCAGAAGACCAATGAGTTGTACACTTGATGCAGTTATGCATTTTCGAATTTGAAGTGGTATAAAAAGAAAACTCATTTGCTCTTCTTTTGTTAATTGCAGATTCTGAAAAAAAAATGAATTTCTTCAACTCAGCAGCATCCTTGTGCAGAAGAGTTAGCTTGAGGGAGCTTATCACCGAGGTTCCTGCTTACGGTGGCAGTGGCATTTCCGGTAATATATATATACTTCTATCAATCTTGTCTTTTGAGTCTGCTTTCGAAATCTATCCGTGTGTGTTTGATGATCCTTGTCTTTTTGATGTTTAAGATGGTTCTTCAAGTGGGTTGAGTTTGGTCTTTAAGCGTTGGGCTACAAAGAAAACCGCTGGTTCCACCAAGAACGGCCGTGACTCTAAACCCAAGAATCTCGGTGTCAAGAAGTTCGGAGGAGAGGTAACGATTACAGCAATGAACTCATTACGATGCAGAGAAACAAACTAATCTTTGCGTGTGTGTGTGTGTGGGTTTTGTAGAACGTGATACCGGGAAACATAATAGTTCGTCAACGTGGAACACGGTTTCATCCAGGAGACTATGTCGGGATCGGGAAAGACCATACGCTGTTTGCATTGAAGGAAGGACGAGTCAGGTTCGAGAAGAACAAGATCACTGGACGCAAATGGATTCATGTTGATCCCAAGGGAGGTCATGTTCTTCACCCTATCTACACTAGAGCTGCTGCCGCCAAGTCGACTAAGATTGAGACAGCTTCGTCGTGAAAAGACAACGATTCAACAAATCTTAAGGTGTCTTCTTTTGTTAGAGCATACGATCTCTTTGAGTTGTGATGGTGTCTTAGAACAGCAACGCTCAATTCAATAACATCTGCTGTTTTATGCAGATGATTGTCAATTTTTTTTCTTTCTGAAGTGGTTTTTATTCAATACTGAACACTCTCAACTTCTAAAGAATCTCGCAATTACTAGGAGAATGTATTCAATGTAATATTGGATGAATGATTTAGAGTTTTATATTTTCACTAAAAAAATCACCAGAAAAAAATTTAAAACATCACAAATCTCTTGAAATCAACTATTTAATGGGAAATAATGAATTTCAACAAATGATCACACGTCTAAAAACACTGGAATTGAAAGAATATTTTAAAATTCACATATGAATAGCAAATGATTTTTTATTTTAATACAAACCACTTAAACTCCAGATTGAATATTGATCTGACTTAAAATATATGTAAAGTGATAATTGATTTGATTTACTACTATATATAGATAGATTCCCTTTACACGGACAAATAAAACTTGGTAACAACAAACAAACATAGAACGAATTGTAATTTGAGCCCAGAGTCCAATACATATATTACAATTAAAACAGGCCCATATATTCAATAAAGCCCATTAAAAACCTAAACTTTAGGGTTTTAGACACTCGTATAAAGCAGTAGAGTTGTTCGTCTCCTCCATTTCTCTCTGGTTGCCCTAGTTTTTCCAAATCGCCGTGTCTCACTAAAGAAGACGAAGCCATGGTGCACGTTTGCTACTACCGCAACTGTAAGTCCCCTCTATCCATCTCTCGTAGAGGATTACTCTAAGCTTTTAATCTAGAATACGTTAAAACTATAGTCTATGTTTATTTATGAATCTCAGACGAATAGATCTGTTTCTGAGATCTCACATTGTTGATTGAACGTGTCTTGTTTGCTAGATGGGAAAACCTTCAAGGGCCCGCGACGTCCTTTCGAGAAGGAGCGTCTCGACTCCGAGCTGAAGCTCGTCGGCGAGTACGGGCTCCGCAACAAGCGTGAGCTCTGGAGAGTCCAGTACTCCCTGAGCCGCATCCGTAACGCTGCCAGAGATCTTCTGACGCTCGACGAGAAGAATCCCAAGAGGATCTTCGAAGGAGAGGCGCTTCTCCGTAAGATGAACAGGTACGGGCTTCTCGACGAGAGCCAGAACAAGCTGGATTACGTCTTGGCGTTGACCGTGGAGAATTTTCTCGAGCGTCGTCTTCAGACTATTGTGTTCAAGTCTGGTATGGCGAAGTCGATTCATCACTCCCGTGTCCTCATCAGGCAGAGGCATATCAGGTAATGGGTGGGTTAAATGTATCTGAATTAGTTTAATTTTCTCTGGAACTTGTTCTGAATTTTTTGATTGTATGTTTTTTTTATTACAGCTTGGTTGTAGAACGTTAAGCATTGTCTGTTTTGTCTTTATAATACCGCATTTTGTTTAGTGTTACTTTTTTTTTTGTAGTAACACATTTTTTGTTAGCATTACTATAAACTAGAACATATTCTGAAACTTATACTGAGATATATACTAAAGTATCGTGTATCACATTTTAATTATGGAAGTTGAAGCATTGTGTTTTTGTATTGAAAGCTTGTCTGAAACTTTATTATTGTATCTTCTGTTTTGGTTTTGTTCATTAGAATGGTTTTACTACATTGACTTTATATATTCTTGTTGAATCATTTTCGTTGCACATTTGTCTTTTTTGGATTCATAGTTAAAATTTTTGAATAGTGTAATCGTCTTAACCTTGTTACTGATCTTGATTTTGGTTTTGTTTCACTATTTTTATAGGGTTGGAAAGCAATTGGTGAACATTCCATCGTTCATGGTGAGACTTGACTCGCAGAAACACATCGACTTTGCTCTAACCAGTCCCTTCGGTGGTGGCCGTCCAGGAAGAGTGAAGAGAAGGAACGAGAAGTCTGCCTCCAAGAAAGCCTCAGGTGGCGATGCTGACGGTGATGACGAAGAGTAAATCTAACTCTCGCCGGTTTTAGCTATGAAACAATCTGCGTTTTGATATTTTGTAGTCTGGAACTTCGTTTTCTGAAGGATTGTTTTGTGCTTTTTATTTCTCCTAAAGAGTTTGTCGAACCTTATGCTTATTTACATTAATCACATTATCTTTAAAAGCTTTCTTGTTTCTTGAATTTTCTGTATGCTAAGTTCCAAAAAATGAAATTATGACACATAAGGAGTGCTTGCGTTTTGCTTCTAAGTGTTTGCGTTTATTTGAAACTGATTGTATGATTTTTTTTTTAATTAGTGATATCGCAGTTAGTGATTACATATGAAATGGACAGTGCCAATTGTTTACTAACACTCGGTATTTTCTCCACACACGTGTTATATTCTATACCACGCGGAAAGCATCTCTCCATAGTAAACAATTAATACAATGGATTTGTTTGAACAACGTCGGTTATTGCCAGCGACACGTAAATGAAAGGGAAGTATCAGTAACCCTCGACTATAGTCTAGAGCCAAAAGGCAACCAAATCAATCCCCCAGTTTTACACGTTCAAAACTTTGAGAATCGTCTTTTAAAATTTAATAAATTTGAGAAAATCTGCTGCCGATGGATATGATCCTTACCCTTCTATGATCAATCATTCGACCATTACAACTCTGCCAATATTATAGGGGATACTTAGATGGTCAGAATAGTATTCATAGTTAGTATATGTTTTTTGAACTTTGATGATTAGTATATATATATATATATATATTTTTTGACTTAATGATGATTAGTATATTGGTATTTTACTTCACTGATTAGTGTATTCTATCGAATGCTAACGATACATATATATTCATATCTGCTAATATCAATACTGACAATAAATAAATACCAGGAGTAGCCTACATCTGTACGAAATAACACGATGTTTGTAAAATATTGTTCATAAACATAATCTAAAGGAGTGTGTGTTACAAAAAAAGACATAATCTAATTATCTAAAGGGAGACTTTGTAGGATTGACGTGGCGACGGTCGTTGGAAGTTAACGAACTAGTTTATGGAAGCTGCCGAATAAAACGGCGCCAGATTGGTCGCTTTCAGATCCGATTTCCTCTTCTTCTTCCACTTCCACACGTCTCACTTAATCTCGGTCAAACGACACACAGAGAGATCCGGTTCGGTCCCCACCATTTTCTCTAACCGACCGCCTCATATAACTATCCACGTGTCAAAACATATATGGTTTAAATTTCTCTTGATGTCATCAATACAGACACGTCAACACTAGCTCAGTATATAAATGAAGAAGCAGGCTCCGCTTCACATGTCTCTCACACTTGACAATAAATTTCAAAATTTCGAATTTCTTAAGAGTTTTTTTTATAAAACGATGAGAGGAGAAGCTGATACTTGGCCAGAGATGGAGGCGGTAGCGAGGAAGATGGCGGAGGAGGTTGAGACAGAGAGCAGTGGATCATCGGAAGCTGAGACGGAGTCTCCGAGATCCGTCGGGCGTTGGGGAGCTGCTCCGATCACGGGGAAGACTGGTAAGGAGCGAGTACATAGCCAGGTTTTGAAGATCAGGGAGGAGGATCTCTGTGTTCTCGTGGAAGACAAAGCTGCGAATGGAAGATTTGTTCAGCATCCGCGTCGTCTCAGTTTTGTCCTGATCTCGAGGCCGAATCTTCCTTGTTCGCCTCTTAGTGGAAAAGTGAGATCCGTCAACGCTGTTCAGTGATGATGATTCGCAGAGATCAAAATCAATCAAAGGTTCGACTTCAGTAGTTCTCTGTATGGATCTAATGATGTAACTGAGCTTATAATATTTATTATTAAATCGTTGAGTTAGTTTTTGATTGTGCATCGTTTTATTTTAATTTCTCTGTTTTTCTTTCTTTTAACTCCTTTTGTTGGTTTTGTTTTCTTGTCATAGTGTCATGTCGTGTATATAAAACCGTGAATGTATATATGAGCTCGTGAAACTTTATGCTTTACCTTTTTTTTACATTTATTTCTCTGTTATGCCTTTATCAATTATGTTCACACATATTACATACCAGAACGTGTTCATGAAATTGGCTGATAAAGCTGGTGATATTATCAAATGGTGATGGTAATTACCTGGGCCGTCTCTTCTTCCCTTTTCACACGTAAAGCTGAAATAGTTGTTAATGCAGTTATATATTACGGGTTAATTTCTTTCAAAAAATATATTACGGGTTAACAAAACGAGCATGGAATGTCCAAGTAGCCTTATAGAGGCCCATAATATCCAAAGCCCAGTAAAAATAGAAGTTGATGACCTTCTCCCCGCGCTGGCTCTCCCCTAATCAATCTGTTGATGACACAATTAAACGGAAAGGCTCTTACATAATGTAAAAAAATGTCTGAGCCCGGGTTCGAACCGGGGACCTCTAGTGTGTGAGACTAGCGTGATAACCGACTACACCACCCAGACTTCGTTGATGACCATCTTCTGAATGATTATTCTATTAGTATAATCATAATAATTGAGAATTCGGCCAAAAAAAACCTCAACTTTACACGAATTGCCAAAACAAACATGAACTTTGGGGCTCGCCAAAAAAACACCAAACTTTCATTGACTTTAGAATTAATTAACAATGTTTTTGCTGACTTGCCAATTTAGCACGCCGTCAACAAATTTAACAGAAATATTTGACGTCGTTTATTATTGACGTTAAGTGAAACGACGTCGTTTTCAAACGAGATGAAACGACGTCGTTTTACACGATTTGAAATTAAAAATATGTAAACCCCTGGATTCGAACCCAGGTTGGTTGGTTAAATAGGAAGGTATTTTACCACTGGGCTACTAGCACTTTTAATGTACTTACTAACATGTTTACTTTTATTTGGTACATATTAAATATAAAAAATTCTCTAAAAACTTAATAAGATCTTTAAAATTCCAAAAAAATTAAAAAAATAAAGAAGATTTTTATAAAATTAATTTTGAAATTAAAATTGAAAATAAATTTTTTCTTTTTAAAAAATAAAAATTCTTCCAAAATTTTCTAAAAAATTAAAACGAACTTTAAATTCCAAAAAATTGAAAAAATAAAGAAATTTTTTATAACATAAATTTTGAAATTAAAATTGAAAATAAAATTTTATTTTTCTTTAAAAAAAATAAAAAATTATTTTTCTTAAAAAAAAATAAAAAAATCTTCCAAAAATTTCATAAAAATAATTTTGAATTAAAATTAAATATTTGTTTTTCTTTAAAAAATCAAAAACAATTCCAAAATTTTCATTTTTTTAAAAAAAATCCAAATTTTTTAAAATTATAATAAAATGCAAAAAATTAAAGTTAGAATTATCAACTTTTTATGTGTGTATAATTAATTTCAACTTTTAGCAAATGTATTAAAAAAATTGAAAATTTTGGAAGATTTTTTATTTTTTTGAAAAGAAAAAATAAAATTTTATTTTCTATTTTAATTTCAAAATTAATTTTATAAAAATTTCTTTATTTTTTCAATTTTTTGGAATTTTAAAGATCTTTTTAAGTTTTTAGAAAGTTTTGGAAGAGTTTTTATTTTTTAAAAGAAAAATAAAATTTTATTTTTAATTTTAATTTCTAAATTAATTTTATAAAAATCATCTTTATTTTTTAATTTTTTGGAATTTTAAAGATCTTATTAAGTTTTTAGAGAATTTTTTATATTTAATATGTACCAAATAAAATTAAACATGTTAGTAAGTACATTGAAAGTGCCAGTAGTCCAGTGGTAAAATACCTTCCCATTTGACCAACCAACCTGGGTTCGAATCCAGGTGTTTACATATTTTTAATTTCAAATCGTGTAAAACGACGTCGTTTCATCTTATTTGAAAACGACGTCGTTTCACTTAACGTCAACAATAAACGACGTCAAATATTTCTGTTAAATTTGTTGACGGCGTGCTAAATTGGCAAGTCAGCGAAAACATTGTTAATTAATTCTAAAGTCAATGAAAGTTTGGTGTTTTTTTGTCCTGCCCCAAAGTTCATGTTTGTTTTGGCAATTCGTGTAAAGTTGAGGTTTTTTTGGCCGAATTCCCCATAATAATTCTATTGCTGAAGCTGTGGTGGTGAGATTGTTGCCGCCGGCGTAGAAAAATCGTTACTTACCGTTACGCTAGAGATCATAAATTTCTTCTTTTAATCGTTTTGTTATGATTTGGGCCAACTTAGAGAAGATCGAGAGAGCTTTTATAGGGTCCCCCAAAACGCTGCGTTTTACTTCTTCTTCTTCCTCTATACGCTTCACTGCAAAAACCAAACTCAGACACTCTCGAAGCTCTCCTTAATGGCATCCTCTCAGGTACTCGAATCAAAGCCCTAATCCTCACTCTCTCTCTCTTCCAATTGCCCAAACCTGAAACATCTCTTTCTCTTGATTCTGTCTCTGTTATACAGGTAGCGTATCTGATTCCACTGAAACCAGACCTAAAGGAAGACAATTCCTCCCCGAGGATAACCTTATCCGAAGGCCCAAACACCATCGGACGCCTCAACGTCTCAACCACCGATAAGCGCCTCAGCCGCAAACACATCACAATCACCCCTTCCGCCTCCGGCTCAGCCTCCTTATCCGTGGTATATAATAAAACCACAAACCCTAAACTTTTTCTCATCGCTAATTCGCTTCTCCGTAATCAAAGTTTGAATCTTTTCTCTATTGGGTAGGAAGGAACGAACCCTGTGGTTGTTAGATCTTCCGGAGAGAGGAAGAAAGTAAATCCACGTGGAGAGGTTTCGTTAGTTAACGATGATCTTATCGAATTGATCCCTGGTCATCATTTCTTCAAGCTCGTGTTGTTGCCACGAGAGAGTGAGAGAGGAAGCTATGAGAGAGCTGCTAAGAAAGCTCGAAAGGTTGCTTACTTAACTAAAGAATGGATCTTTATTTTTGGTAAGCTTTGTTTTGATGTGGTGAACTTGTTCTAGGAAGGAGATGATGTGGAGGCGATTAGAAGTTTTTGTCCAGATAGTGAGAAGCTACCTTCAACGTTTCGGCTTTTGAGTGTTGATGGTTTGCCTGATTGGGCTAACACCTCTTGTGTTTCCATTAATGATGTCGTTGAGGTTAGTCTTGACAGTAGTTTAGTTGTTTTTTGTTCAGATGGTTTTGACTAAAGAGAAGAGACTTGTTAATGACAGGGAGATGTTGTTGCTGCAATTTTATCGAATTATATGGTTGATCTAGACTGGTTGTTGTCAGGTGAGTTTTTTCTCGTAGTTTTAATTGTTTTAGTTCAGACGCTGTTAACTTATTAACTTGGATCACTGTATTGGTAGCTTGCCCGAAACTGGTGAACATTCCTCAGGTTATGGTCGTTCATGGAGAAGGTGATGGTAGGCAAGAGTACATTCAGGTTTGTCATAACCGTTTGCTGATCATTTCTTCTAAATGTCGTTAATGTTAATCTCCAATATCTGTGTTACTGAACAGAGGAAGAAGCCAGCGAATTGGATTCTTCATAAGCCACGTTTACCTATTTCGTTTGGGACACATCACTCCAAGGCTATCTTCCTCGTCTATCCTCGAGGAGTCAGAGTTGTGGTACACACAGCGAATCTGATCCATGTTGATTGGAACAACAAAAGCCAAGGTTTGTGGATGCAAGATTTCCCTTGGAAAAGTGATGATGATAACATAGATACACCTAAAGTTTGCGGATTCGAAGATGATCTTGTCGATTACCTCGCTGTGCTCAAATGGCCTGAGTTTACTGCATGCTTACCTGGTCGTGGTAATGTCAAGATCAATGCAGCCTTCTTCAGAAAGTTTGATTATTCCAGTGCTACGGTACCTTCCATCTCTCTACAATTGATTTGTATACTTACTGTATACTAAGATAAGCGATTTTCAGGTTAGACTAATTGCATCAGTCCCTGGGTACCACACTGGTTCCAACATGAGAAAATGGGGACACATGAAGCTACGGACGATTCTTCAAGAATGCGTTTTTGATAGAGAGTTCCGCAGATCCCCATTAGTTTATCAGGTAATGTTCCATTTCTCTACCAAGTTCCTTTTTCTATTTTGTTGTTGTATTGCTTAAAGAGATTGTTGCAGTTTTCTTCACTCGGTTCTTTGGACGAGAAGTGGTTAGCTGAGTTTGGAGCTTCTTTGTCTTCTGGTATAACAGAGGACAGAACTCCTCTCGGTCATGGGGATCCATTGATAATATGGCCTACAGTAGAAGACGTCAGGTGTTCTCTAGAGGTAATCTTAAAGAATACATTAAATATCTTATGGTCCTTTATTCTAAACTGTGAATTTTGAAAAGGGTTATGCTGCTGGCAATGCAATTCCGAGCCCATTGAAGAACGTGGAGAAACCATTCTTGAAAAAGTATTGGGCAAAATGGAAAGCGGATCATAGTGCTCGCAGGTAACTTAAAGAACCAATCCTTTATGATTACTACTCAGTTTTGATCCTTTTTTGAATGTTTTCAGTCGTGCAATGCCACATATAAAGACATTCACACGTTACAGCGACCAGAAGATTGCGTAATGTTCATAAAGTCTCAATCTTTTAGTTAATAGAGAAGTGTCTGCACGTAGTGATCAGTGTTAATTGTTTTGCTTCGATAGATGGTTCTTGCTAACCTCATCGAATCTTAGCAAAGCGGCGTGGGGAGCACTTCAGAAAAACAACTCCCAGTTGATGATCCGTTCCTATGAGGTAAAGCCCTGGTGTTTTCCACGTGACCAAGTCTTGATCTTTTGCATAACCACTAACCAAGTTTTATTCACTGTGTGACGCTGTTAGTTGGGCGTCTTGTTCTTACCCTCTCCAGTAAAAACACAAGCTTGTAATTTTTCATGCACCGACAACAACTCGAGTACTAAGAAGGTGAAACAAGAGACGAAAGGTGAGGTGGAGAAGAGGAGTAAGCTAGTGACAATGACATGGCAAGGAGACAGAGATTCGCCTGAGATTATCTCACTCCCAGTTCCTTATCAACTTCCTCCTAAGCCTTACTCATCTGAAGGTTTTCTCGCTCCCATTCTCCAACATAGTTCAGTTCTTTGATTCCTAACGTTTTTATTGGCACTGTTATTTTTTTCAGATGTTCCATGGTCATGGGACCGAGGGTACTCGAAGAAGGATGTGTATGGACAAGTCTGGCCAAGATAGTTGTCGTTTTAGCTAATTATGTTATGACTTGAAACTGAGAGAGTGGCTTTGCAGGTTTTACTACCATGACGTTTTAGAATTAGGCATGCAAATTTAAAAAAAATCAACGTTTTACTTTTTTTTTCTTAACAAAACATTAATATATTCTTACTAAAATAACATGATTAACCTAAAGTGAGAGAAATTGGAGACATAGTATTTCATTTTATTATGACAGAAGTGTGTCGTTGGTTAGAAGAAACCTACGATTCAAATTCTTGACATAAAATTACAATGTAAGAAAGATGAATTTTTGGTGGTACATATTCGATGGACATTTAGAATACAAACAGACGAAGACAAGCATTCACAATCAATGTCTTCATTTCCAAGAACACCCGTCCCTCCCCTTTGATGATTTTGCCTATATCATACTGCATCTAACAAAAAGTTGCGACAAAAAAGATTGCTATAATTAAAAGAGTAAATACATAAGTTACTGTTTGACATTGTAAACTAGTCCTTGGATCTTAATAAATAGTAATCATAAATTATTTATTTGATTGAGATCATGATCTTTCTTCTATGTCCTAACCATTCTAAAACTTGCCATGTCAGTAGTTTGTTCAGTGCCTTGAATTAGGATAGAAATGTATCAGAAGTTTGAATAATTTGATCCAGTGCCTTGAGCATTAGGATATCAATAATATCTAGAGAAATGATATAGAATCACCGAATATATAATTAAATTTCATTAGTTATGTTATGGTTTTCATAATTAGAGCACATATATGCATATCTATTATGAACTATACTAGTAAACTAGGTAATAACCCGCGCCTTGCGCGGAATGTGATTATTAGTTTCGTTATTTTTAATAAAAAAAACAATAAATCTGTTTAATCTAGATATTAGTTAGGTTTTACGTTTTTTTGTTTTTAATCTTCTAAAATATAACTATTATTTTAAATTAATATTCATTTTAGTTTATTCAGTTAAAACATTTGATTTTTAGGTTTTTTCGGATAAAAACCTAAAATTAATATTATATGTTTATTTTTATATTATGAAGTTTAGATAGTCGTCATGTCGAACCAATAGTTTCATATTATAGTTTTTAAACAGATAATAGTTTAAGAAAAAGAAAAAAAAATTATTAAGACAAATCATTTCACTACAATTTGGTCAATAGTGAAAGAAACATTAAGAAAAAATATTTCAACTTTCAAAAAAATTAGATACTTCAGCTGTGGTGAATACTTAGTTATAAGATGCTCACATCAAGGTGCACATGTATATTTATGTAAAAAGTATATAAAAATAGTTGAAAAATATATAAAGATATTGTTAATTAATATTAAATGACATTTTTGTTTAGAATAATACATGAAAGATAAAATTAAAATTTATTTAAAATAAAAAGACCTTGACATTGGTCATTTTTTCATCAAAAGAAAATAAAATTACATTCGTAAATAGGGGTGGACACATATCAAGTATCTGGATATTTGGAAGCATTTTTGTCGATTCGATTTTTAGCCACCTAGATATTCGGTGATTCGGATATCCGAAATGTTTTAGAATTTTAAAGAATATTCCATTTGATTCGTAAATAAAATAAAATTTTAAAAATAATTTAATAATAACATTTTATTACAAAAACAAAACATTATATAACCTTTTAATTCTAGTACCTAATATAATAAATTTATATTGTAAAACTGATATAAAGTATAATATATATAACATATATATATACTACATATATAAATAAAATTACATTCGTAAATAGGGGTGGACACATATCAAGTATCTGGATATTTGGAAGCATTTTTGTCGATTCGATTTTTAGCCACCTAGATATTCGGTGACTCGGATATCCGAAATGTTTTAGAATTTTAAAAAATATTCGATTTGATTCGTAAATAAAATAAAATTTTAAAAATAATTTAATAATAACATTTTATTACAAAAATAAAACATTATATAACCTTTTAATTCTAGTACCTAATATAATAAATTTATATTGTAAAACTGATATAAAGTATAATATATATAACATATATATATAATTCTTTTCATATATGTATATATATGCATATAACATATCGAATTAGATATATGTTCCTAAAAATATTGGTATTAGTGATTTGCTTCTTTTTTGGATATTGTATTTTAGTATTTGATTTGTTTCGTAGAGTTTCAAATATCAAGATTTTTTGGTTCAAATCAAAACGGATAACAAATCGAATCAAAATTTATGAATATTTTGCTCAATTTTATCCGTAAACAATAAAAATAATATATATAGTTTAGCTTTTGATTCGTTATCTATTTTTATTCGAACCGAAAAATCCAGAGTTTTATTGGAACTATGTATGTGAGTTTTATATTAAAAAAAATCACAAAATACATAGTGTGAACACATTTATGATTATAGTGTGAACGCGTTAGCATATTTATTATCAAATCATTGTAAAGCTGCCACGTGTCTATTATAATGTGAATGCATTTATTACAATGCTTCTCTTTTAATATATAAGGGATTAGTGATGCCCTGATTATGGGATTTTTTTTTTCTGTTGTTTTTCAAATAATTTTGAAACAAAGGAATCAAACAAAAAATCCACTGCGTAAGTTGTGGATATTTGGTGAGAGTCGTGTTCTCGTGAGACCATCCACTCTCCTTTTGGTCTACTGAGACGTTGAACTGTACAGTAGTTACCTACTTCACCTGTAAATATTCCGAAAGAACATAACATTTTTTTTTGTAATTTATAACCAACGACATCCCTATATTTATTATGTTGAATTTGTAGCACTACAAACTTCTTGAACAAAAGAGTCAAAAGTGTTTGTTGTAAAAAGAGAGAGAGCGAGAAAGAGAGAGTCAAAAGTGCTAAAAACATAGAGATTTTGATGAAAATGTAGAGATTTTGATGTTGTTATCTCGCTACAATGAGAAGAAAAGATAAAAGAAATAAACAAAAAGTGTCATGTGGTAGGAGGGGCGTGAAGGAGGGTGATGCTCCCTGATTATAGGGGAGAAAGAGTGTCATGTCATCACATGGGAGGTTAAAACTTGTTTTTGTTTGCAACAAAATTAACTTCAAAAGTATTTAAAACATAAATAGTCCCACCTTTGTGTGCTCATCAACAAACATTATTCATTAATGTCCAATTCATCACACCATCTCCTTGTTTTCTAGATATATAGCATGCATCTACTCATCATCATCATCATCTTTCATTCACATCGTTGGCATATCATCACCATCACCATGCGTTTAGATATCTACCAAATTCACATCTTAGAAAACTTTCGAAGTAAATGGGTTCGGTGTCGTGTCTAAATTTCATCGAAGGATACACTATCTATGGAGCTATACACACACGTGATAGAGTTTGGACTAAGAATAGCCCCTCCCTACTCCCTAGTGGTTAGGCTATAGATGTTGTACGGTCATCTCAAATGACCTAGGTGAAGTCATTGTTTTTATTTACCCATATCTATAAGTGATTCACAAAATCTTCTTGGTTTTACGCATCATCGATCGAATATATAATTTGATTCTTTCCCTACATATAAGACAAGCTTTACGCTAGTAATAATATATCAAAATCAAGTGATGATATCTCAAAGCTCTTTGTTTCATTGGTTGTAAACGGAAATCAAGTCCCACTGTAAATATTTTTTTTCTGTGCTTATAACAGATTTCAATTGAGATTCTAATTTACAAAAATATGAAATTTATTCCTGTTTCTGGATATTGTGGTAGTTTCACGTTTAGAGTTTAGTCCTTGAAATTACTGATACGTTCTCATATTTTTAGTCCTTGAAATTACTGATACGTTCTCACGTTTAGAGTAATTCAACTAATTTTTTTCGCTCTTTAGCAAAAAAAAAATCTCAAGTATGGTTCTGAGTTCTGACTATCGTTATTTTAGTTATTTTGTTTTTGATATACGACAAATCGTTTAATATAGTTTAATAATACACATATATACATCACAATCTGATAAATTGCAAATCACGTGTATTGTATCCAAGTCCCCAATTCTAAACCACTGCTCTCTCTTATGCGCTTGTCTTCGCATATCGAACATCCCTATTTAAGTTTTATGTATTACTCTCTCTCTCTCTCTCTCTCTCTCTCTCTCTCTCTCTCTCTCTCTCTCTCTCTCTCTCTCTCTCTCTCTTTCTCTCTCTCTTGATGTGGTCCTCGCCCTCTATATAACACCATTATTTCTTCTTCTTTTTCTCCCTTTCTGTCGACAAACACAAGCAATTCTACTTATTCCTAACCCCAGCGAGAGAGTGTTTTCTTAGATACATATACATGCAAATTCTTTTAAGTTAAACAAACCATATAAAAATGTCGTCTGGCAGAAGGTCGAGACAAGCAAGCTCATCATCAAGGATTAACGATGATCAGATCACTGAACTTATTTCAAAGCTCCGACAATCTATTCCAGAGATTCGCCAGAACCGTCGTTCCAACACGGTAAAATCTTCTTATACAATTACTATATATAGTATATACATCTATATTCGTAAGTTTGAACTTTATATATTATAAAATTTACTTACGTATGTTCTTAAACTCGCGTATACAACCAGTTTGAACAATGCATTATAGTCTTATAGTAATTGCATCTGGGAGATTGCAATATGGAGTTTCTTAAAGACTTTTGACCTTCTACCGAACTTAATTTGAGGAGAGGGGAACATATTTCCCCTAACTTCAGCATTAAGCTAATTATAATTAATTATTTTATTTATAATATTGATTAATTACATTGAATGTGAGACGACTATTTTACTTCACGGACTATCAATTTCTCAATACATTTATGTACATCACCGACTTATTCTTTTCATATTATATATTTAGATATCTTAGTTTCTATAACAAGAAAAGGACGAACTTTAGAAGGAACTGTACAGGCCGCTTCTATAAATGGAAACATCTTTTTCTTTTGGTCCACGTCACTACGTATATTTACCCTCAATGTTAAAAATGTGTTGTTTTGTTTGAATTTGAGAAGTTATGAGCATTATCTTAAGCTTTATTGTTTATAACAATGCATCATATATGTCTATATGCTATAGCAAATCAGCAATATTGATCTCGATCTTGTTTTACATTAAGACACACTATTACCTCATATTCAGACTTGTTTTGGACATATATAATTTGAGTTCTGACTATAAAATGTTAATTATTTGAAATATATAGGTATCAGCGTCGAAGGTGTTACAAGAGACTTGCAATTACATAAGAAACTTGAACAAAGAAGCCGATGATCTCAGTGATCGATTGTCTCAGCTTCTGGAGACCATTGATCCTAATAGCCCACAAGCAGCCGTTATTAGGAGTTTGATTAATGAATAGCTAAGATATATGTACTTTATATATCATTTTACAATATCGTTGCGAGGTCTATCCATCAGGGTTTCTGCTTAATTATCTGTTATATGTTTTATATATTAGTTACAAGTCTAGCTAGCTAGGTTTCTTATTGGACCCTATTCTGGTTTTAAATCATGCATGCAACTTAAGCTTTATAAATATATAATATGATGTGAGACTTGTGAGTTCATTTGTAAATCATATTTATATACAGATGAAATATATAATGGACAAAAGGGAACAAAACATGACGTACAATTTCGGTAAATTACACTTAAAAAGGGGGATAAATTACACTATTTTTTTTTATAACTATACCTTTTATAATAGCAAAAATATTCATATATTGAAGTAGAATTTGATATCTTATATTTTTTTAAAAAGTAAAGAAATCTTCTAAACATCAGTTCAAACATAGTACTATACACTAATACACATAATTTATTTCAGTTGATAACACATAGCAAAAAAAGATTTTTTGATGACAAAAGAAAACACATATATAGCAAAAAACAAATCTGCCCTATGGCAGGCTTTTTCAGCCAGAATAGTTGCGCAAATGATGTATCGGTAGAATTTATCTTTTTCGGGTTTCAATTCATTTGTGTAATTATTTACAGTCAAGATGTGTATGCTCCTCAGCCAAAAGTAAGATGTGCGACTCTTTGGTTGAAATGTCAAGTGGCAGGATCACACGAATCTTGCTTATTAATGCTGCAATAAGGACACAAAATAACGCGAAATTAGTAAATTAAACAGTATTGTATTACATTTTTTTGGTGTGTAATATTATTGTATTACATATTTACAAATAACTTAAATCAAATCTTATAAGGAGTTTGTCTTTTGTGAACAGATGTGAAATTTGAATGACATTAATAATTAATTTTGTCGGATAACTGGGATCATGAGCCTCAAATTTTGCATAAATTAGCGTAGTAATTAAGTTACTTTCGCACATGCTATGGAGTGTATAAACAACAAACCAAGTATATGAATTTTACCAAAAAAAAGTATATGAATACGATTATATATATATACACTACTCCTTTCTAATTTGTTGCGTACCCGATGTTTAACGAATTTGCGGACTTCGATCTCTTCCATTTATGGTATTTTTAATTGTAACTATACTACAAATTTTGTAGGTTATTATTATTTCTTTAAATCACCAAATTCTAAAGTTATGGGACACAACTGTAAAATGGTTAAATCGGTTGAAACTGGATATTGTTTTGTAGCTTAACAACTAACGAGACTACACGAAAAATAGTTTTAACTAACCTAATAAGTCAAAGGTTCATGAAAAGTAATTCACTAAAGTAGAGTTTTGTTTAATCGAGTGACACAAATTTCGATGTAAGCACAGTTCCTCATTCGTAAGCTCAAATTTATAGTAGCTTTCCAATCAATAGTCAACTAACAAAACCTGAAATGATTTGTCTACTGTTCGCAACGACTAATATCGATGATCTTTATTTTAATACACCTTACTCGTATCTTTATAGAGGTCCCTATATATAGTTGCAAATATGGTTTGTTTATTTTTTTTTTTTTTGAGAAAGGGCTTAATATGGTTTGTTTTTTTCTGCAAGGAAAATGAATGTGATAGTTTTGCAATTGTGACTGGTATACGAATCAAAATTATAAACTTCTACAGAAAAGTTGGTGGTGCCTAGGTACCCTATATGGTTCCTTAGAGCTGAAACCTGCATTAAAAATAATTTAAAATTAATATGTATGAATATTTGATTTATAATCTCTGACTAAAAAGTTGAGATATGCTCATATTTAATTTATAATGGCAACTACTATACATCTTTAAAACCATTTCTATACCACATCTATATTCATTTCTAAAAAAATTCTAAATTTTTTATATAACTAAGTTTACTCTAATGTTCATTTTTACGAGAGAGTTCTTAATTCTATTTTAGGGAAAATATTGAAAATGTATTTTACTTTTTTAATAAGTTTTTTCTATTTTTAAAATATAGAATAATGCTAGTTCCGTCTCTAGATATTGATGTTTAATAACATTTCTCTATTTTGTCCGTAAAAGTAGATGAACTATATTATATAACATGCATACAATTAAAATAAGACTATTTCAAATGGTTCAATATATATTTTTCAAAAAAAAACAATTTTATAATGGAGTTAAGTTATATTTCAATAGTATTTTATTTTAGAGCGAAAATAAAGTAATGACTAAAAAATAAATGAATTACTAAATAAGCAGTTTTCGAGACATGTTTTGTCAAACCGCCCATAAAAATCATTTGTTTATAGAATAAACCTATTTTTATTTTATTATAAAGTGAACAAAAAGTTTGATTTGAGATGCTTTAAACTTAGGGCATGCATATTGGTGTTTTTGTAAGTGAGTTTCTATCTAGAAAAACTAATAAAAAAACAGTAGAAGAGATAGAGAGCAAAAGAACAAATACGCTTCTTCGCAGAAGAGCTCCATAATAATCGAAAGAGACTAGAAAGCAATCTGACTGTCTCTCATCCACTGTAAGTCCTTTTAACTTTTCTAATTTAATTATTGATCTAACTTATTAATAAAATAATATGAGAAATTCAGTTTTGAGTGATTTACCACTAAAGATGTTCTTACATTTATAATAAGGTTTCTCATCTAAAAAAAATTTAAATAGGTGAGATGCTCCATTATGAAACATATTTAAGACACTGGAAAAAAACAAAATACTTATATACGATTGAATTAATTGTTTTAAAACAAATCTATACGTAACTGATGAGCACCCGTCATAAAATAGTGAATGTTGCCATACCCTACATTTTTATTGTGACTACCGACACAATTGTTCTCACCGTTGGTCAAAGGAAACATCTAAATCTCTCTTTTGTTTTCTTTCTGCGATTTAGAAAATACAGTAAATAATAGCAAAAGTAGAAAAGTGAAAAGGAAAAAGAAGAGAGAAAGGGGAGATGAAAAGACTTTACATCACGGTTAAGGTCGTTATCACTGTTTAACGGTATTGTCCTTTCCCGCGTTGTTTGACTTTTCAAAACCTAATTTGTTTTCATAGTTTTTTTTTTGAAACACTATTTGTTTTCATAATTATATAACAAAATTAATTACGATAGCTTGGATTAGTAAGTAGCAATTACCAAGCTTTCAATGAAACGTAATATTATCTCCTATTTGTTTCGTCAGTATTAAAATTGAAATACCTTTTGAAACGAAACATTTAAAAACATAAATAAAAGTATAAATGACAATTGTTTGAAAACATAAATAGTAGTAGAAAAAATAAAGTAAAATGCCTTTTTTAATAATTTCATTAGTATATTACATTAAATTTCGTTCCATATTTCACTTAGTTTAATAATTTTATTAATTATATTACTTTAACAATACATCACATCATTATTTATATTACCATAATAATAATAATAGTTCATATTTTTATTTATTAGTTAATCAACATTAACTTTGCGTCGATTATAAAATCAAAAATGTAAAATAAATGGGTTTTGCATATAGTTAAACGTTCGGTTTAGTTGTTTTACCGTAACTTTTTTTTAGTGTCAAACAATGAAAAATTACGTAGGTAAAAAAAATATAATTCAAAGCCATGTTTTAATGAATAAAATAATAACTTAAATCAAAATAATAAAAATATATTACATCTATTTCCACTTAATTTTTTACTAAATAAAAAACTCTTCTTATTTCACTTGATTTAGCTAAACACATAGAAATAATCATTTTTATTAGCTTATAAAATTAGTTAGACATGAATATTGGCTATCCATTTAGATACAACTTATTTTTTTTAAATTAGGCACTGCTTTAATATTATAAATTTATGTGTGGATTTTGAGTTGGATCCTACTGGGCCTGGATGAGTTTGATTCTGATGTATAGAAACCTAAAAATATCTAAATAATAAATGTACTTGAAACGAGTTCGGATATTTGTACCAAAAATAACCATATTACCGGATTCGGTCAATATCTTTTGAATATAATTAATTATATTACGACTCATCTAAAATATATAACACGAATTATGATATACGAATATTAATGTATAAAAATATAAGAACCAATACCCCGCATGGATGCACGGATTAATCTCTAGTTTTATTTAAGACATTATCTTCTATCTGTTTCACTCTATTTAAGTTGTTAAATATCGCACTTTACTTACCAAGAAAATGAAAGAAATACTAAGTTACAAAAAAAAATGAAAGAAGTATTAAAATATATATATATATATATATATATATATATATATATGAAAGAAATAAAATTTGATGACATATAGGATATAGCCTTTAGCATTATCCTGGCTACAGAACCGAAGTCTCTGAAGGGCCGAATAATTAGGCCCATAACTTTCACGCGCGTAATTCAAACGTAAACAAGGAAATAAAAATATGTGGGCTGACCGCTCAGCTGCTTCAAAAGGGGGTGGGGGAACAGTTAAAGCACCGAGTAGCGAAAGTGTAGCAAGCCCATATACACTGGTTCAATTGTTTCAGCCTGGTGAATTAATAAATAAAAAACTGTGACAAAATTTTTTTTCCTCCACTTCTTTCACACACAAACTAGCATTTGAATTTAATACTTAGTAAATTGTTTAGTGCACATAAACAAAAATACTTAGTAAATTGTTTTGTGTGTTTCTTCCCCCAACCTTTTTCAACACTAATATGTATCTCTTGAAAGTGATAAATAGTTAGTTCTCATACAGGCTTGTACCCTTAATCAAGGGAAGTTAATCATCTTTCAGATATTCGTTCAAACGTGACCCAATCTAGTTCTAGATGTTTTGCTTGCCGTATGATAATAGTTCTGTAAAACGAACGTATCGTTTTGGCTTTGGTTAATCAAGATAAGAAACAAAGATGATTAATAATACTAGTTTTATTTGAAAAATAATAATACTATACGGTTAACATAAGAGAAAAAAAGGATAAAAAAAACTCGTTTTACACAACGAGGTAAATGTAATTTTTGGTCGGCCTTCTGTTTGCCAACGAGTTGCTTTTTCAGTCTGTAAACTTTTTGATGGTTTCGTGCTTGTCTGGGGGTCTGGTGATTGCCAGTTTCTTTGGGCGTAGGCTTTGTAATTGGATCTCATATATTCCTTTCTTAATTCTATAAAACTAGATGAAAAATACATATATATATATATATATATATATATATATATATATATATATAACGAAATAAATAAACCCATCAAATTTTTTTTTTTAAATAGAGATTGGAGAGTTAAGTGTCCCAAGAGAGAAGCAGAGAGGTAGAAAAGAAGCAGAGCACATGGGAGCAGTGGAGCTAGTTGGAGAAGCTTCAGATCATGTATTTATATTTTCTTTATAATAACATCTAAAAGCATTCAATAATTTTCTGCAACAAAAGCATATTGCCAAAGAGGATAGATAGATAGGTGTTAATACTCTCAAATCTTCCTTATACAAGCATGTGAAAGACCTTGTTGTAGGACAGGTCTGTGACACTATACTGTAGGACCCATTCCTAAAATACTAACATATACTAACAAATAAGATCAAATTTTAAATATAATTTGATACTGCGAAAGCCACCACAATACCACATAGATATGAGAACTGGAAAACACTAGTAACGGGTCTTATATCTTTTTCTCATATACCTTAGATACTCATAAAGACTCTTACCAACAAAATATAGTAGAGTGAAAGAAAGAGCATCTCAATCATCATTTTTTTCAACTCAATCAACATTTCTACTAACATACAGTTCAGAAAAACACATGTATAATATCATTATAGTCAAAAATCTTTTTTTGTTACTCGGGTAATCCAAACTAGTCTGATCCAAATTGAAAATATATAAAAATCTAATTTGAAAAGTAAAACGACTTTTATTTAAGTTTGAGTGGTTTAGAAAAAAAATATATCCATTTATATCTAACTCAACTGTATTTTATAACAACTTTTTCTTGTTTATATCTTTAGCATAAATTCATATAACCTTTTTTTATGTTTACAATATGAGATATAGAAGATGTTTAAAAAATATTTAGGCCAAGTGCAAAAGATATATATATATATATATATATATAATTTCAGTAGTTATGTTAATATATTTATTTTGAGCCAACGTTTAAAAAATATTTAGGTCATATGTTAATAAATATAATTTCTGTAGTTATAGAAAGATGTTTAAAAAATATTTAGGTCATGTGCAAAATTATATTATAATTTTGTTATAACTTATATATATATATAATTTCAGTAGTTATGTTAATATATTTATTTTGAGCCAACGTTTAAAAAATATTTAGGTCATATGTTAATATATATAATTTCAGTAGTTATAGAAAGATGTTTAAAAAATATTTAGGTCATGTGCAAAATTATATTATAATTTTGTTATAACTTACATGTTTGAAATGGTTTATGTTTTTTCTGTTGATATAATTGAGTTACTACTGAGTATTGATTACCACGAGTCTGAATAATAATTGATACGTTTGGTTGTTAGAACATACATAGGTCGGTGCATCCTGTGAACGCATTTACCTGTTGAGAAGAATCCACATGCCTTTAAGGTCTACTGTGGAATGTTCTTCCGAAAACCAATGAGTCAGCGATTGTAAAAAGCATTCAAACATTTTAAGAAACTTAATATAAATATGCGACGGTACGTAAAAACCTAATAGTTGATAAATTCAAGAATATAACGGTGATCTACGCACTATCAAGTCCCAAACCTTGTACGCACAAATTATCAAACAAAGTCCCACGTTAATAATTACACAAATAAAAATCTAATATATAAAAAAATGTTCAATCTATTAGTACGATATATTTTAAAAAAAAAATCCATGTGAATTTGAACTAGGTTCAAAATAGACAATATCATATCATATTAGTCGGATAATATAGAATTAAACACATAATTTTACAGTTCCAATACATATTACATTGAGATATTTGAGAAGTATAGTATGCTTAATGAATGATTGAATTGTTATTTATATTCATTAATGTTAGTTAATGGCCTTAATAAACGAATTTAGTCCAGCAAGCATACCACTCCAACTCTCCAACACTATTAGTATTGATGGCAATTTTCCTGATACTACGCCTACATTCGAGGATTAAGCTTAATGGGTGTCATCATTTTCTTGCTTATTTTGGCTTATATTCTTAAAAGATTACAGGTTTGTAAATAGTACTCTCTCCGTTTTTTTTATATAAGTCGTTTTAGAAAATTTTTTATGTTTTAAATTATATGACGTTTTCAGTTTTTTATGTAAAATTTATTAACACTTAATGTTATATGACCAATAATAATATACCTTATATTTTATTATTGGTTGATTTGTGGTTAGGTAAATAATTATTTTTGTTTAGAAAATATAAAAAGTTAATGATTTCTTAATCTATGTGCATAGTTCTAAAACGACTTATATTAAAAAAACGTTGGGAGTACTAAATATGGATTTGAGAGTACATCTTAAAAATTAGGAAAGAGTTCAAAAATTAACATTGATTATTTATTTTTTGATCTGAATTTATTTAATCATACACCCGCGCTAACAGTGATCGTAAGGATTTTAACTGGGTGACAAAGTAAATGTAATTAAAAAATGTCAAATCAACTGTGTTAGGTGGTTTCATAGTTGTATGTGTATGGTGCACACAGAAAAAAGTTTTACATGTATGTATCTTAATATCACAACGTTAAACAGTGCATAAATGAAGTGGAAAATGTATATGTCAAAGATCCATGTGGTATTAACATTTAAAATTTAAATTTTCCCAAGTGTCGTATACAAATTAGATCAAAAGAAAGATCAGCAAATGCCATAGAGCCTAAATGGTATAAAAGGGTGGGTCCTATACAAATCTCTCATGAACTGATCTCTTCATCATTCTTCTTCTCCTTCTCACTAAACTATCCCCCACAAGAGAACTTCACGATCCTCCAAACAAGTTCTTGATCTAATAACAATTCCTAGGAAGAGTTAATCATTTGGTGGGCTTTGTGCGTGTGTAACATACACGTTTGTATGTATATGTATGAGGAGGAAAAGAGCAATATTGTTAATAGTCAAGAAGAACTGAGATTGGAGATGGCCTTTCCACAGCATGGATTCATGTTTCAGCAACTTCATGAAGACAATGCTCATCACTTGCCTTCCCCTACCTCTCTCCCTTCTTGCCCTCCTCATCTCTTCTACGGTAAGTACCTCTCTCTATACATATACATAATTACACATGTATATAATAGTGTGAAAAGGGTTAAAGACTCTACCAAATAATGATTTGGAGTTGTAAACCTTTTATGGACTCTAATCACCGTGGAATTCACATAATGAATACATGTTAGGAGATTAGTCTGGATCTTGAACTTGATTTTAACTTCTTCTTTTTTTGGGTGTATAGGAGGAGGAAACTACATGATGAACAGATCAATGTCGTTCACGGGAGTATCAGATCACCATCATCTAACTAAAAAAAGCCCGACCACGACGAACATGAATGATCAGGACCAGGTGGGAGATGAAGACAATCTGTCAGATGATGGGTCCCATATGATGTTGGGAGAGAAGAAGAAGCGGCTTAATTTAGAGCAAGTTAGGGCATTAGAGAAGAGCTTCGAGCTAGGGAACAAGCTGGAGCCTGAGAGGAAGATGCAGCTTGCTAAGGCCTTAGGGTTGCAGCCTAGGCAGATTGCGATATGGTTTCAGAACAGGAGAGCTAGGTGGAAGACAAAGCAGCTTGAGAGAGACTATGATTCTCTCAAGAAACAATTCGATGCTTTGAAATCGGACAATGATTCTCTTCAAGCCCACAACAAGAAACTCCATGCTGAGGTATATTTTATATTTCATCACGTAAATTCCAAAAGCTAAATATTTTCGATAAAAATGAGATGAATGTAACATAAAAATAAAATTAAAAATGATACGCAAGTTTTTAACAAGCCACTAGTCTATGAATATAACTAGGTTCATATGTATATGATTAATCATGAATTACTATCATTCATCAAGCATTTACTAAAAGAAATTCTTCATGGATTAACACGAAGTATCTGTAATATAAAATGCAATTAGATTGTTGACAGGCTCTTGATCCAACGCAAAGATGTTTGTCAAAATAACATTATTTTTTTATTGCCTTGAAATAAGATTATTGTGTACATAAATTTTAAATTAATAAAATTCCCATGTGCTTGTGAGTTGACATTTACGATAAGTTATTTTAGTATTTAACAAATTAATAAATTTATGCGAGAGTAAATTTCTCCGCTAACTTAAGTTTACGTGTGGTGATATTGGTACACACAAAAACAGGTTGTAGCATTGAAGAAACAAGACCTTAAAGAGTCAGGAAAAATCAAGAGAGAATCAGCAGAAGCTTCATGGAGCAACAATGAAAGCACGGAAAATATTAATAATAGTTCAGAGGGGTTGAAAGATCTTTTCCCTTCTACAATTCGATCTGTGACAACGAGCACGACCTCGGCTCATATTGAACATCAGATGGTTCAGGATCAAGGATTTTGCAATATGTTCAATGGTATTGATGAAACGACGTCGGCTGGTTATTGGGCATGGCCTGACCAGCAACAACAACATCACAATCATCATCATTTCAATTGATTATATCGTCCAAGAAGAACATCATAATCCTGATCAACATCCTCATGATATCATCATTACCATCATCAAAAGAAAATTTCGTTGATTTTTTTTTTTAATTTGAGTATTTTTGAAATTATTTGTTACTGTTTCAAATGACATTCCATCGTTTTTTTTTCTCTCTTTTGCTGCTTCTTTTGGGTTTGTAGAAAGTGGGTGTATAGAGAGGATATTCAAATTTTTTAGAATGATAACTTCTTGTTTAATAAATGAAATTTGTGTCTTCCAAAATATTTTTTGAGATCAAGTATATGTATCATATATAACAACCCACTACTTATTAAATTATTTCTGAATGATCACTACTTATTAGTTGAAATATATAACTAGAGATTTTTGCCAGTAGTGATTAATAGTAATTGCTAAGTTAATATTGTGACAAACTTGAGAAGTTGAAATGCATAATCGACAAAAAAAAATTGATAAAAGAATAAATCAGATGCATGTGCTTTCGAGTGGGGTTCCAGCTCTGTCATTGACAGTTCGACACAACATATATAGTCATGAAATATATTTTATTTTACCAAATGCCATGAAGTATTTTATTATATCTGATATTTTTCATGTAAAATATTAAAAGACCAGAAAAGGAACATGTAATATGGAAGGAAGTTATTATTTGACAATTTTAGATAATAATGGTAGTGGTAACTGCCGAACTGGTACTCTGGTAGATGAGAGAGGAAGAGTACTGGAATCACACATTCCAAAGACGAAGAAGAAAAGTCCAATAAGAGAACAGATTTGAAACTGTGTTTAGGAGAATCGTTCATTCATCTAGCTAGCTTTTCGGATCTCTGGATGCTTTTGGGTTTAATTTTAAAACTATACTAAAATGTAATATTCATATATTTTATCATTATACAAGAAAACAAACAGAGTACCGAATATTTCTCTTCTTTGTGGCTCTCCATGTGACCTCACTGCCACCATCACTTCACTTCCCACAGAAAACTCAAAACTTGCGACTGTGAAAGTTTTAGCTTAGCCGCATCATTTTAAAATACACAATATACATTTATTTGTTTTGAACCCACGCAGTGTTCGTTTGGTGTCGCATCCAATTATTTAATATGACAAAGCATCCGAGTGAACTTTTCACCAAATAATCTGTAACGGATCGTTTGTGTGAGACCAAAGTTACTGAAAGATAATAAATTTATGATCAGATCCTAAAATCATTTGCCAACTGCGCTCGCTAATATATTCAGATGTGATCCATATTTACGTACATACGTAATATGTCCCACGTACTTGCATACGCAACTTTATGGAATATACTAGTTTCTGACCCGCCCTAGAAAGGGCGGGCATTTTTTTGTTTTACTTTATTTTAAAATAAATTAATTTTCTTATTTAATTTTTTTTGTAATGATATTTTTTTTAAATCATATTTGTGTTATTTTTTTAATTATTACTAATAAATACATAAATATAATAAAATTTGAAATTTGTTGCGATATTTTGTATTTGATAATCATTTTGTATGTTTCATAAAATAACCCTAACCCGTAGATAATCTTAATAGTAAAAACATCAAATTGTTGTCATATATAATAACTTTAGTTAACCTTCACCTTTCCATTAAGGCATTAACATTAAACTGTCGCCATATTTAAACAACTTCTTAATGTATATATTTTATCTTTATTTCAAATCATAACTGTTGCCATATATGATAACTTACAGAGAAGTGGATTCCACCTTTTGTGGAAATAAGGTCGAGGATAGTATTAAAAAGCAGTAAGAAATGTAATGAAATATATATTGATTGAAGTACTCTAGCGGGTATATTCAAACAATGCAGTTATCAATAGGTCGATGATAGTGTTATATCATTTATATGCAGTTATAAAATAATTAGTTGGACTACACTTATATCAATAGGTCATGTTCCTGTTTTAATAGAATAGATATAGCTAGATAGCATGTGAGATCATGGGGGTCTTCATATATTTTATATGGTTTGTATTAGAATTTTGGTTAAGCGCACATGTTTATGTTGATGGATAATGGATAGGTCAACTGCTAAATTCTCTGTTTTCTATCGTTTCATTAGTAAACACCGTCATAACGAATCGACCCGCGTTAATGGCATTTAAATGTATTTTAATGTATGATCTTAAAGTTAGAAGTAATAAGATTTCATTCAAATATTGATATTTCATCCTTACCAGATACCACCATTTGTGACAAAATCTTACGAAAAATTCTGACATTCCCATTAAACACAGCGTGGAGGACATTAATTTATACCATTTTAAATATAATTGCTTGTGAAATGTACCTAATAATAACGTGTACGTATACATATAACTTTGAACAACAGAATGTACAAATTGATGGCCACTAATGAAACATCCGCAAAGGATTCTATACATCACATTTCATTCAACATCTGTAAATTGGTAAATTATAAACTCATTCTTCTTATATACTTTGATTATTTCGTTCAAAAGGTCTAATTACCAAACAAAAGAAATCTCAGAATATTCTATTCTTAATCACAGTTTGAAAAATAACAAAAGCTAAGGGGGGAGACGAGAAAGTCCACTCCCACGAGCGACATCTCAACATCTGCCTAAAAGGTAATTTGTATTTGATTGGCTAATAAGTGAATAAACTCTCCAAAACTATGCTTTGTATAAAAAAAAAGACGTCAAGATTCTTTTTTTTTTGGTAAAAGACGTCAAGATTCTTGAAAACACTTTGTGCATGTGAGCGCATCTCCTTGAAATTGATAGTTGCTAATGTGGCTCCTTTTTTGACGACATTCAATGTGTCTCTCAGATACAATTAAACCCTTCGAGGTATTGATGGAATTTTTTAATCTATGATATTTATATGGTTATGTGAAAGAAACGATATTTTTAAAACCAAAAATTACTTATGAAATGAATTTTGCATACCAAAACAAAAAGAAAATAAATAAAAAAACTAGTGTTACAAATGGATGCATAAACTTTGTACAGATGAATTAATTACACGTTATAGTTCCATGAAATTTGAAAGATCGAGAGCTATTATAGACTTACAATCTATCTAGTTTCATCTTTGTGAATATTGATTTTTTTGTCAGGTGAATATTGATTATAGTTCCAAAGGCACTCTATGAAACAATAGAAAACTTGAAGAGCATGGTGTGTTTGTATGTTTTCCCTGGTTCAACAATCTGTGAAGGAAACTTAGGATTATTTACTGAGTTTGGATAACCTTGCGTCTCTAGACATAGTCCCGCGAAAGCTTGGTAAGTCGTCCCATTCTTTCCCTTGATATCCTTTAACATTCCACCGGTATAGAATTGCAAACCGGGTTGGTTTCCGGATAACTCCATTTTTCTCCCAGATTTCTTATCTATGAGTTCCACGATCTTCCTCATCTTATCAGCTTTACCATCTAAGCAATAGTTTATATCATATCTGCAAGAAAAGAAAAATCAATAAATACAAATATACCATTAGACAGAGCTAGTTTTGATCAAAACCTCATGAAACATTCGTCTTGACTTCTAAACTCTAAAGAGCTATTAGTCATATGTTTTATAGCCTCCAAACCATAATTCTTTTAATAATTAAGATTGATCATAAATGTTTAATAGTCTCCAAAATCTACCTAAACTTATGATTTCGCAAAGTGTATGTACTCACCCTGCTTTAAGATCCTTCATATTATCTTTAATAGGACGGAGTTGGAGAAAATCGTACGATGTTCCTTTCACTGGAGATATTTCTCCGGTGGGAATGAGTTCACCGTCGACAGGAGTGTAACTTGACCCGAGGATCTGTATTTCTTCAGACAAAATGTCTCCAGCGTTATGACCACCAAGATTCCAATAACTATGATGAGCTAAGTTTATCGGAGTTGCTTTATCTTTAGGCTTTGCCTCCATCACCACACTCAGTTCATTTTCTTTGTCAAGCTTATAAGTCACTGTGACATTGACTTCTCCGGGAAACCCTATTGATACAAAAAGAAATAAACTAGTAAAATCATTAAATGTACTTTCTAAAAAGGCCTTGGCGTGGAATGAAACAACTGAAAAGAAAAAAGACCTTGATCTCCATCAGGACTTGTGTAAGTGAATACAATATGAGGTTTCTTGCCATCATACTTGTGTTTTTTAACTCCCCACACAACATCGCCAAACCCTTTCTTTCCACCTAAATTAAACAAAAATGTTAATTAATCATCTATCATTATACTCTCAAAATCGTAATTAAATTAACTAATTATGTTTTAGTACTTATAATTAATTTACCATGAAGTGTGTTTTTGCCATCGTTGGCGGTAGTCTTGTACTCTTTACCATTCAGTTTGAACTGGGCCTTTCCTATTCTATTCGCTACTCGTCCCACGGTTGCTCCAAAATAGACCTTGTCGGTCTAATGTAGCATAATACAAAAGTCAAATAAGTCGTCGTAAGAAATAAAATTCATAATAAAATAACATCAAGCATAAAAATATAAATACATGGAAAATAGTTTTTTTTTTCACTTTTTATACGTACCTTATAGCTTTTGACGCTATCATAACCAAGAACAATATCACCAGCTTTTCCTGAAAATTTAGTGACAAAATTTAAATAAAGTGTTTATAAAATAAGAGTTTGTTATTTGATTGCCAACATTCAAAATGTTTGGTTGACTAACCATTTTTGTCCGGGAAATGAAGAGACATGATTGAAGCACCCCAGTTTGTGAGTTTGATGGTTATATTTCCCTTCTTGAGCTCATATAATCCAATATTATCTTTTTCATTATCATCCGCATCAACCTCGTCTTTATCATCATCGTCATCGTCATCATCGGTGTCATCATCAGTGTCATCATCGGTATCAGATTCATCTTCATCATCATCATGTTCACCCTTCTTTTTATCCTTATGCTTCTTTTCATCATCCTCATCATCATCATCATCCTTCTCACTACCATGTTTATGCTGATGAGCGCTCTTCTTCTTATCACCATCCTTCTCGTGATCACCCTTTTTATGCACCTTATGCTCTTTCTTTTCATGGTGATCACCCTTTTTATGCACATCATGCTCTTTCTTTTCATGTTCATCATCTTTTTTATGCACATCATGCTCTTTCTTTTCATGATGATCATCCTTTTTATGCACATCATGCTCTTTCTTTTTGTCCTTTTTATCAACATCAGAACCGGCTTTGTGATCATCATTCACCTTTTCTCCTCCTTTCTCTTCATGTTTACTTTTATGAACAACTTCAGTCTCTTTCTGACTACTCTCCACATCTTTTGATGTCACTTCCGTGTCGTGTGCATATGACAAACTTCCCACAAATCCTAATGTAACCAATATAACCAAACATAATAAAATAGAAACTCTCGCCATGTTCAAGAAAAAGAAGAAAAAAAAATTAAAAGTAATATGATTTATTTATTTATTTTTTATTGAAACAAACTAAAAGTAATATGAACTGAACAAAGATGAATGCTATGCGAGTATTTATAGGTTGAATGTTATTAGATAAAAGAAGACAAAAATAGGAAATTGCGAAGAATTGGTGATTCGTAGAGAAGTTAGGAGATAAAACCGGATTGCATCAAGCTTTTAAGAGATGAGCACAAACACACAATCGTTTCTATGTGCCTCAGCCTCACATAATCATTTGGGCCTTTTCATTGAATATTTCTCATTTAAGCCCATTTTCTTAGGCCCACTAAGGTTGAGTCTACCTTTTTTTGTGACAGCAGGTTGAGTCTACCTAGAGGGAAAGCATTCATAATTTCATATTAATGCATTGCTACAACTAAGTTCACATCAGTTGTATATTTAATTTGGTGTATATGAATAGGCATCGCACTAACTCAAATAAAAACACTTATGAGAAACGGACTTAAAAAGAGTTAACATCTTTGGATACAATACTACAACACCTATTTAAAAAAAAAAACACCCCAAAAATTAACAATGGAGTTTCTTTTGATAGAGCTACTAGCTTTTCTCTTCCTTGTTCACGAAACTAGTCGTGGAAGATGAAGAAGAAGAGTTCTTGAACATAGATAACGGAGGTTGCGACGGTGGTTGATCCAAAGACGCACCCGTTTGATTATTTGCTATTATGTTAGACATCAATAAGCTGCTAAAATAGCCTCCACATCCTTTGATGTTATTCGTCGTGGCGGTTTGCTGAACATTGTTGCTAATAGGATTCACGATCTGTTTCTCCCCGTTGGATCCAACCATGGATGAGATCGCAGCAGCAATCACGGTCTGGAAACTTGGGTCGGAAGTAAGCGCTTTCGTTAGGGTTTCAGTTAAGGACTGACTATTTTGGACTGTTTTTCCTAGGTTGGACGTCCCAAATTGCACATTGTTGTAAGGATATGGAGTATAAGAAGAATACCCACTGCCCCAAACCGCGGGTATGCTGAGAGTAGTTGATGATGATAATGATGGATTAGAAGAGAAATTTAGGCTTGTGGATGGGAAGTTTTGGAAAGAGTTGGAGTATTTGTTGAAATTTAAAGAAGGCAATGAAGAAGAGGAAGAGTGTTGTGGTGTAGTGAGGTCTAGAGTGACTGTAGGATGTAATGGAGAATGAAGTGTGGGTGAGTAGAATGATTTGTTGTTGTTGATGAATCTTGAATTGTCGTAGAGGTTGTTTCCGATCATTTCAGCGGCTGATGAGGAGGAGGAAGAGGAGCCGGAGAGGAGCATGGAGGCGGCGGCTGAAGTAGTGGAGGCCATGGTGGTGGCTGAGAGAGGAAGAGGGTGGCTGTGTGTTCCTTCATAGGTTGTGATTAGTATAGACATGTCGTCTGCACATCTTTGAACCTAAAATATCCAATATAATTGAAGACAAATAATTAAAAACACAATAGAAGACATGTCTTTTGCTTGATATAGTTTCTGTATCATATTATTGTTCTTCCATAATTATAAAATCATGATTAAAATGCTAGGAATAATTGATTGTTTTGTTTATATGTACCTGTTTTCTAACGGGACATCCAGGTGCAACAGTGCATCGATAGTATGCTCGTGGACATGGGTTTCCTTTTGCGATTTTTTGACCATATTTTCTCCATTGACAGCCATCATTCATCTACACATCATATAATACAATTTGTCCTAATCAGTGATCATATATAAATCATAATCAAATAGTTTGCAGTGCTTAAAGTTATAGATCATATAAAATGTATATATAAATTAAAGGACGTACCGTTGGTGTGTCACATCTCGCTCTAACGCAAACTCTAGCTCTCTTTACATTATTCTGCTGACCGGCCTCTCCTTCAACATCGCCACAGGAGGCAGGTGCTGGAGAGCTTCTCTTCCCGGTCACTTTACCTGACGGCCAAGTTTCTCCGGAGCTATTTTCCTGGCTAGATAAACTCCTGTTACTGAATCCTAACGTCAAGCCAGCCTTGGTCAACTCTTCGTCAGCGTTGACTTCTTTATCTTCCTTTTTAGAGGTGTTATCACTAGGAGAAGAACTTCTTTTCCCGAGTGAAAGAGACACAAGCTCGTGTTCTTGATCAAAAGAACTCAAGTCCGTCGTCGACTTCTGAAGACCAACCATGTTTTGATCTTGTGTTGGGTTGTTTGAAGGTTCTTGTTGAACTATGTCGAAGAATCTGAGTTTGAGAGACTTGTAATCACTTTCAATTCGTTCGAGCATCCCTTTAAGCTTCTCGTTCTCTTCCTTTACCTCGGTCATCTCGGCCTTGGCAGATTCAAGTTCTTGATGATCGTCGTCACCCTAAGATCATTGAATATATTTATTTTAAGATCCCAACTAAATCTAATTTGTTCCAAGAGAATTCTTTGTTACATAAATGATAATCATGGCGGTCCATACTAAATTCTAACGAATTATTCAAATCCTATATCAAAAATAAACTTCAGATGAAGAATATAATCTTCTAAATTTTTTAATGAACGGTAAATATTGAGTGTTTTAATATTAATTACGATACGCAAAGCCAATTTATACAGAGTATAAGATCTATCTCAGAATTACATAATCGCATACAAGAAAATAACAAATCTATTTGCCTTCCATATACATATAGAATTTTAAATATGTGCACATATGAGTTGGTACCTTACTAGCTTCAAGGATTTGAGCAGATCCAAGAAATTTATCCTTAAGAAGAGAATCTGAAGTGGGTAATTTCAGAAGAACCTCCATTTTTAGAAATAAGAAGAATGTTATCTTCTTCTTTGAATTTTGTTCTTCTTTTGTTGTCTTTTTCTTCTCCACAGACTTGATAAAACTCTTTTACTTATAGCCATTTGTGTAGTTTCTTCTAGGGGACCCAAAACGTCAACACTTCAACATGTTCAATTTTTTATTCTATTTTTATTGAATTTCGGACATTTTCCTACAATCATATCTGTGTTATTTATTTTAAACTAACTAGCGGAATATAAATAAATTATTTCCTGACTTTGTTGGTGATAATACTACTTCTCTGTTGTAATAGGGACACAAAGAATATTACCCCTGAACAAAGAAAATAAATGATCAAAGCAAGTATAAGTTTTGTAATCAAAATCTCTTTTTAAAACAGTAATTAAATATCTTTGTTTCATATGTTTGAACATTAAGAAACGCATTTTCAATAAAAATGATTCCCAATATATAAATATTTAACACTAATCCCACAATATTTATAATTCAATTTTCTTGAGCCAATATTTAAAGTAAAATTACAAGTATGACATTACTGAATTTAATGAATAGTTTTCAAAAGGAAAAATCTGATGATTTCACATAAAGTTCTATTTCTTGTTTTTTTCTTAACTGAACCATTTGTAGATAAAGTTATACATGGATCTTGGTTATTTAAATGTTTGGGTATTATGAAAATATCCTAATGCAGTAAATGAAATTAATACAAGAGCCTAATTTTACGGCGCCAAATAGAGATTGTATAATGTGAAGGGAGATATCCTTGAAGCTTCATGGAAGAAGACTTCTTCTATCTCTTGGCCTGACATCACATGAGCATTCGTCAACTCTTTAAATCTTATATTACTTGTTTAGTTAGTGAGTTTCTTAGCAGTCCATCATCATCGAAAACATGTTATATATATATATATATACATATATGATATATATTCTAAACATGAATAAGGTTGCACATTCATATACATAATTACATACAATCAATGCATTAAGTTTATCTAAGTGTATCACATGTCTGGTCAACAATCGACAGTGTTGCATAACAACGGTATAGTTCGTCAGCTTTTATGTTCCACCATTCTAGTGACAAAAGTTGTTTTCTCAATTAGTGTTTCGAATATTTTTTTCTGTGTATTATTTTCTCAAAATTTCAATCACAAGTTCGTTTATAATTAGCAATCTTAACTAAAAGGAACAATATGACGTCATAAAATTATATAAAAAAAAACAAGATATTTAGGCTATCAATACTTAAAAAAGCAATTTTGTATTAAAAATTATGTAACATATATAGAAAGCAAACAAAAATATCAGGCATTTTATTATAGTGGTATATATGTAAACCTAGTCATATGGTTAGGCCAAAGGGTGCGTATACCGGTCAATACGCAGGTCACACACGGTAATTATATGATTTTGTCAACTTTGGACAGAAAACTAATGGTTTCCAATGTTATTATCATATTTGTGTCACATCTAATTTCATTTCATTATTTACATGAATGTCAAATGCTTCACATAGTTGTCATATTTTATCAGTGGCGTACGGCTGCATGGCGTTGAAAAGCGAACATGTATTATTTGCTCAATTTTTTTATCATTTGCTCAATTTTGTATTTTTTTTTTTTGAACACCAGAAAAAAAAAATACAAAATTGAGCAAATGATAAAAAAATTGAGCAAATAATGCATGTTCGCTTTTCAACGCCATGCAGCCGTACGCCACTGATGAAATCTAATAAATGTTCTAGTTTTTTTATTTTAAGAAACAACGAAATAATTTCTACTATTATTTATAATTGTACAAATGAGCTTCGGTCGTATACACTATTATCGAAGAGAAAAACATTGATTTGTGTTTTAAAATAGTTGATTTTTTTGGTTGAAACTTGAAACACAAAAATGAAGCTATATTTTTATTCTGGAAAATAACATAAAAATATAAACTAATATTAATTTAGCCAATAAAAAAAGGGCAATTGTCAATCATAGCACATTTTGAAGTTTACGTCTCAAAAATAGCACTAGAAGGAGAAAGTCACAAAAATTACATTCATTAAAGGGTAAAATATCCCTAATACCCTTAGTTTAAAATTAAATAAACAAACAAAAATAAATAAAATAAATAAAAAAAAAAAAAAAAAAGAAATTTTTTTTATAGTTTCAGATTATATGTTTTCAGATTCGAAATTTTTATAATTTTTTTTTTGAAATTTTTTTTTATTTTTTTTTTCAAATTTTCTTTTTATAATTTAAAAATACTTTTTGAAACTGTTTTTTAAAATTTTTATTTTTTATTTTAGTATTTATTTTTTATAAAATTTTAAACCCTAATTCCAAAACCTCACCCCTTAACTCTAAACCCTAAGGTTTAGATTAATTAACTCAATGGATATAAGTGTATATTTACCTCTTTAATGAAACCTATTTTTGTAACTTTGAGTCTTGAGTACTACTTTGGGAACAAAAACTTGGTTTAGTGATATTCTAGTCTTTTTCTCATAAAAAAATTATAAAATATTATTAGCCATACAGTTTTAAATAAAATTAAAACTAATATCAAAATATTATGTATTTTGAAACATTAAAAATTCTTCAAAACATTAATCTATTTTGGAACCGAAGAGTATTAATTAGCTAGCCACTTTCTCATTAGTCTATATACTAGCAAATTGTCGTCTTTCCTGTCTCCAATTTTTCAAACTAGACAATTATTTCAAATCAATACTAATATTTTTGAGGAGCCAGTACATAACTAATTATAAGAGAACTGGTTTAGTTTTTGATGACACAATATTAAATAATTTTATTTCCTTAGGCCAAGTTGAATCTTGAATACTTAATTTGGTCTCGATCTAAGTTTCCAATTTCTTTTGTTTTTGGGATCTGAGCTGCCGCAGCTTTTATAATAAAAATTCTTATAGTAAACATTTTGATGAACTCAACTTACATTATTCATTTGCTAAATTATTTAATATAAACAAAGACTTTCTTGTAACTATTATAAATGTGTACAGTTCATTATATGGTTAAGTAAACAATCGTGGTCGCAATGTGGTTATTGTTTAACCATATAAGCAATGAGATATAAAATTAGCACGTCTCACATTAACTCCATTAGCTAAGTAAAATTAATTAGTAGTTACTAGCGACACGGAAATTTCAAAGATTTATCTAATATTTTGTTATTTTTATGTCATTTCGACTACCGTCGGACTAATCCATAAATATAATTTACATTTTTAAAATCTAAAACTGCTTCATACCCTTTCGATAACTACTAATCTTTCAATTCATTTTAAAGACTGGTGATGAAAGTTTAATATTTTGATGTGGAAATTATTGATGGCTTAATCATCTATAATAAGACAGGACGATTATCAACATTTGGTCTTGTTTAGACATTAGAAGTCTTTGGTCAACTGTATTGATTTTTAACATGTTTGCCAAAAAAGAAAAACTGTATTGATTATTTTCTACTAATTTGCGATAAGTTTGTTTATTTCAGTTCCAGTGTAATTAGTTATGTTCATATGGCCGCACCAGTTCAATAAAATCAGCAAGGAGAAAGTTTTTGATCTTTTTTCAGCAAATGAGTGAATGAAAGGGTCAATTACTACCATGTCTCAGCGACTCGCAAGACAGATCAGATCTTGACCCGACGTTTGCTAGTTTTCTAATTACGGTTTGTATTTGAATTACTCTCAAAATTATAATATATATATATATATATATATAATATTTCAAGAATATTTCACAAAAGTAAATGGAAATGAGTCAATGATCTTCTTGATTTTATTACTTCTTACGTAAGTCTCTACGGTATCTTTTTTTTTTTTGAATAGTCTATATGGTATCTATAATATATGATCTCAAATGAATATTGATATATATGTCACACATTATAATAATAATTAGTGAACTGGATTAAAAAATCAGAATAATTAAATCAAACTGAGAACATATATAGTTTCTTGGCCTCATTATTCAATATATATATATATATATATCTACTAATAATAGCAATCCCAATTAATTCCAAAGTTTGTGAATCCCACTTATGTTGAAAGATTGTGTATTTTCTAAAACATGTCAAAAAGTGTTGTGTCTTTTCAAAATAACTACTTTGGTTGTGTTGTTTCATAAAAAAACTGAAATGTATTAGTTTGAAAAATTGTGTCTATTCATTATAAAATTGTATATTTTCATAACAAACTGAATATTATTAATTTTTAAAATTGTATCTTTTCATTATAAAAAAAATTATATATATAATAGCATACCAAAACTGGTGATATCATCACTTTTTAAAAGAAAAAAGTTTTAAGTCCAACAGTCATATTTGATTGAATTTAATGATATAAAAAAACAAAACTGCGGTGCATTGCATCTTTTTACCGAATAGTCTCCATCTCAAAACAATACAACTCTTAGATGAAGCATCCATTATCAATCTATATATATGTGTTTTTAAAGACTCATTCATGTTATCGTTTTCCATCTCCTCTTAAATTATCTTTCCACCCAAAATCTCAGAATTGATTTAGGCACACTCGGCTTTTTTCCATATTTGTTTCGCTCTATCATTTATTTGAAAAGTTTTTTTTTTCCTGAAGGAATGTTGTCTATTTGATTTTTGCCTCTTTTTTCTTTCCAAAATGTGTTTTCCATTAAATGAAGCTTGTTTGTAAGATTTACAAAAGGTAATTTTTAACTTGTATTAACCTTCGCAAAAAGAAATATAACAAGGTTAGAATCAGACCCAAAAAACTCTGATATCTGAAAAAGAGTTATTCATTCCGAAACCTTTCAATACAACTCAATATTAAGAATCACAAACATATTTAGTGATACAAATAAGCATAGGTAAAATAAATTAATATATATAACTAAAGCCAACCTGAAAACAATTTAGCATTTGCTGATATAATTATTACAATGCGTTTTCTCCTCGGGTTGCTGAGAGTTCGATTCAAAATCAATATTGTCTCAACACAACCCTTGGATTAAAGGTATTCTAATCTCAACCATTCTCTGTTTTAAAAATAAAATAAATCTATATATATATAAAAATGTTTGCCTCCCTCCTGTGATGCCACCTCAGCATCCAGGTCAGAAAGTCAAATCATGTAATGCCGACACGTGTCCCTCTTTATTTATACTCTGCGTTTTGCCAAAAATCACTCTTTCGGTTTCATTGATTGATGTCTCTACTAATGGATTTCTATAATAACTAAACTACATAACAGGCCCATCGTTATTAGCCCATACGGAACATAGTCACCGCCTTCAAAGAAAAATGCACTAAAGTCTTTACCCCACTCTCCCCCACTATCGTGCATTCAAGACCCTTCATTACTCCATAAACGGCATGAAACCTTGATCTATAAATAAGGTTTTGATCTTCCATGAAATGCATATCACTTCCAACAAATCAATCTCATTTTCTCTTCGAAGCATGAACACCAACATAGCCACCTCGAACCTTCTCCTATTCGAAAGTTGGCCGATGACAGCTTGCAAATACAGATCTACTTCCTCGCATTCTGAAGAATTGGTTTATTGTTGAATATATCTTCTCCACCGTCTTGAACATCGCTTCTTCACAGCCACAGCCACCACAATTCTCCAGTGGTTCCATAACTCATTCAAAACGAGAAATCCAAAAACAAAACAAGAAAAAAAAAGAAAAAAGCAAAGATTTTGACGATTGGTATGCGGTTGACGCGGTTCAGACGGGTGAAGAAGTTCGCCGGTGGATCAAAAAGGTGAAATCAACAGTGGTGCCGGTGAATAACACGAAGAGGCTAAAACGATCGGCGAGGGATCATGCCAGATGGGTGGTGAGGCTGGCAATACTCAAAGATCTATCTGAGAAGAAGAAGTGAGAAGCTATTCTGGCAAAATAGACCAACTGAATAGTCACATCAAACACAACAGCTGGCACAACAGCTCGCGAAATGAAATACAGATTCATGTCCTAAATAATTTTCCTGCTACAGATATTTTCATTAATCAAAACAGAAAACAGATATAGAGATATGTGAGAAGAAAGATTGATACCGTCGAGAGGTTTGATGTTGCCGTCGCGGCGATCGACGGAGAAGCCTTGATGATGCGAATCTACTGGTTTGATGAAGAACTTATTGGGAAACTCCAGAAGCTCGAGTTGATCGTAGAGCTTGAATCTAATCGAAAATGGAGTGATCTCCATTAACGCGATTACGAGGAATGTTCGAAAATAAGATTGAATTGAATTGAAGGATGATTGATGTTCGGAGTTTGATAACAAAGGAAAGGGATTAGAGAAGGGAATGTCAAAGATGGTTCTATTATTTTTCTTTCAATGTTACACGTGTATATGGTCGAAGCTTATGGGCTTTACTTACAGGATGGGCCTTACACCGGTTGATCAAGTAAGCGAAAAAGAGAAAATCAAGTATTCTGAATAATTTTAATAATGCAAATTAGAAACAATCAGATGAATAATTTGACACACTAAAGCAAAATTATCGAAGTTAATTGGTTGAATCAAATCAGACTATAAATTGAGATGATTCATTTTAGATTAGAAAATGTGGCATATATTTTACTCACAAATCATTTAGATGCAAGCAAACATGCATAATTAAAGTTTATAATTATCTTGGAAAAAATTAAAAAATTACATATTTTCATTAAAAATGTTACTTTTATCAAAATATAAAATATTATTTTTTCGCTGCAACTGTAAAATCATATTTTGTTAGAAATGTAAAAGTTTAACTTTTCTTCACAGTTGTAAAATATATTTATGTAAAAATTATCAAATCTAAATTTTCACTAAATCCATATTTTTTATAACGAATGTCTATTATATCTTCTTAAAACACCAAAGCCTAAGCATCGTATATTTTTTAAGATCCAATAACCATATAAATGATATGTATCTCTGATTATTCATTTATTATTTAAATGGTATACCTTTTTGAATTAATTTGACTCACTAAAATAAATGTAACTGATCTCTAAACATTAATTATGAAATGGTTGATATATGTTAATACCACCTTCAATTTTTAAAAAATGACATAATTTTTATAAATAACGATATCTATATAATTGTGGCATGTAGAATTATACTTTTAAAAATTTATATCTTTGTAAGTTTTTAAATATGGTAATGATTTTTTTTGTGCACCAATAAATATGGTAATGAATATTAACTCATAACCATTAGTCTATTACTACTATAAATTATTTATATATATAGATTATTTTTGGCAAAACTATAAAATAAATTAATATTTACAAACTCATATATCACTATTTCTCCTGTTGTAACAAAAATCTACGAGTAATAATAAACACATTAAGTTATAGCCATCACACGTTAGAAATGCTCACACTGAATGACGATACAACATGAGATATCACTATAACAATCATAGCCAAGATGATGAAGAACGGCCAATGCAACAAGATATATCATATTTAGAGTTGGCCAAACTTCAAGGACCACTGTCAACAAAGTTACGTAGTCATAACCAAAATTATGAAAAAAATTCATTTAATAAAAAGTCTTTAAAAATGTTTCAACCCGCCCCCTTCCCCCCCACCCAAAAAAAAAGATCATTTTATAAAAAGGTCTTTAAGCCATTTGGTTATGCTGGCAATTAATCAAATACATTATTTGTGTATTCTATAAATATTTCAAAGAATTTTGTTATACCCTCATTACAAACGCAAGTTTTTAAGTGGTTGATCAAGTTTTTTTATAATAATCTATTTAGATATAGAATCTACATAAAGAACATAGTTAAATTTTTTTAACTTTCATTCTTGATTAAATCATTCAAACATAGAAAACGTAATCAATCTTCTATGAAGCCACCTCGGTAAAGGAAAATCTCATCTTCTCTCTACAACTCATTTCTTACTCGATAACTTTCAATAGTTCACATTAAAATCTCCTAAATGGTCTAAATAGGCAACATAAAATTTTGAAAAAATTTTTTTCTAGGATTTTAGTTTAAGATTAATAACTTAGAAAATAAGCGCAAAACAAGTTCATATGAAGTTATATTTACAAGCCCATCTATCAATCACTTTGTTTACGATTTAAAATACTACTTAAATTATTCGTCTACTCAATAATATATTTATATCACATTACTCAATAACTAATATTTACTCACATATATGATAGAAGTGCAAATGGTAATAAAGATGTGATTTGTTGCGACAGTTCCAATAACAACTCTCTCATTCTATACAAATAACAACACACCATTAGAAAACTAATACTTATCGAATTATCTTATGCCATAACTCTAATTGTTAACTTATTTCTGTGCAACGACTCTAATATTTAACTTATAATTAGTTTTCCAAACAAAAAAAAAAACACATCATGTCACATAATTAACATATATCCCGCGCGTAGCGCGGGCTTGCCCTAGTATAAAATATAGAAAAGTGCTTCGTTTCCGTAGTGTCGTTTTATGTTTTTGTCAAAAACAAATGGTCAACCCTTGGATTAAAAAGTGTGCAATCTCAACCATTCCTTTTAAACAATAATAATAGTGACTATGAAAAGACAAGTTTGTTTTTTCATTTTTTTTGTGTTTCAAAAAATGAAAAGACAAGTTTGTTTCTCTATATGGATTGCGTTGTTTCATAGGTAACCATTCGGAAAGGAGTTGCAAAAACGATTTTCTTGATGACGTAGGCAAGACAATTTTGTATCCTTTAGATCATAAAAACAAAAAGTTCTGACCACCGGATTGAAACTTTTTTTTTCCTATAAGAAAAATGATGTCAGCGGGTACAAAATATGTTTGTGATTATATATAGATTACGAAAAAGTATTGGCTGAAGACGTAAAGTTATGTTTTAACCATTATGTTTATAATAGTATCATCTTAAAATAAATACATTTGATTTGAAAAGTTGTAACTGTTCATATAATTATCACTTCAGAATAACTAATTTTAAATTGAAAAATATGACTATTTAAATTGAAAAGTTGTGACTATTCATATAAGTATTATTTCAAAATAAATAAATTTAAACTGAAAAAATGTAACTATTTAAATTAAAAAATTGTGACTATTCATATATGTATCATTTCAAAATAACTACTTTTAAATTGAAAAGATACGACTATTCAAATACAATTTTGAAAATCTATAAATAGTCTTTGTTTATGTCTTTCTCAAAATAAAATTTTCACTAATCAAATAAAATAATGAAAACAAAACTTATATGCAGTTACCTGGTCACGGCGCTACACTGGAGACACGGCTTCGTCGTTGGAGATCAATAGCGCTTGTGCGTGGTCATTCGCGGACATGAGAGATGTATGATGTGAAGAAGAGACGCACAAAGCCGGAGCCACCGTCATCACCCGTGAAGTCGTCGTGAGTTTAAGTTTTTTTTTTATCTATGTTCCTTATGCGTCAAGCAATCGTTTATCATAAGTTTAGTTGTACTCATATTCTAATAATTTATCTTATCTTATTTATATTTCATTCCCATCTTGTGTGTCGCAGATGAGAAGCCCACGGCGGAATCCTTATTGTTTTTGGTGGTCAAGTCATTCCCGTTCCATATCAGATTGGGAGTAGAACATCAGAGAGGATGACATGTTAAATTTTTTTAAAGAGGTGCCATTGTCATTTTGGAAAACGTATTGGTTCGGGTCCTTCGGGATGATAAAAAGATCTCGTCTGCTTCAAAAATCATAAATGTCATTCTTGTCATTATAAATTATTTTATTAAATTAGCAAACAATCAAATTTAAATGTGTTTGATTATTTTAACTAGCTCAAAAATATTAAGTAATATTTAAAATTCAGAATAACTTACATAAACTAATAAAATAATTATATTTTTAATTGATATTAACATATTTGTATTTTATTTGTAATATAAAACTATAAAATATACATTTTTAATATTATATACAAATAAATATAAACACATATATTCTACATTTTGGCATGAGAACTTTTCAAAAATAAAATTACAAAAAAATGAGTTTCCGTGCGATATCGCACGGGTTCCTGACCTAGTATATATAATAATAATAATAATAATAATAATAATTATTATTATTATTATCAGAAATCATCAATATTTCCAGTTCTACCAAGAGTTTGTTTTACACATGATAACTCTTTTAGAAATAATCAAAATATCTAATTCTACCAAGAGTTTCTGGAAAATATCAATACATATATCCAGCTTGAGATATGTATAATTCTGTTAGTTGGTATAAAATGTATTTATATGCAGAGTAACGAAGAGGTCTTCCACAGGAAATACAACTATAATAGACTTATATATAATATTTGGGTCATCAACTTGCGACTAGATTTTACAATTTCTACTACTGACCTAAGGTCAATGGTTTAGATGTAGACATTGAAATTCAACAATTATCAAAAGATTTATACGTTTAAAGCCAGCTTGGAGATTCTCCATTGAAATTTAGGTCAATGGTTTCAGATTTGTCATTGAATGAGTGATTAGTTTATTATTGTTCTTGGGGTTAGACTCCCATCTCTATGCATTATCCAAGAGATTTGAATTCAAATTTGATCGTTTTTTTCTCGCAGAAAATAGTGATTAAGTTGAAGGAGTACATGTCCACATACAGCTAGTAGTACCACTACTTATTCTCCTCCGTTGAAATTGATCATATAGGCCGGTTCTTATTCAATCTTATACCAACTATCCGGTTACCTGTTATTTGTTGAATATATATACCTGATTTATAAATTTCAAATTGGTAGAGCATCTTATGGACTATATCTAAGTACTTGTCCCTACTACAAATATACACAATCCAAACCGAAACAAAACGACTGCAATGTTTGGGAATTTGACACAATTAATTGTGTTATTATTAGAATGACTCAAATTTTTAATTTGGTACCATGATGAAGGGTATGCTTGTGCTCAGGTTGTTAATTTTTGGAATTTGAACACTAAGGAGGTTGTTTGTGAAGTTGTGGAAGGAGATATTACTCAGCTAGTTATTCAGTTTCAAGATGAGCTTGGTAATGCGGTTAAAGGTAACACTCAAGTTCCTGTCGTGCCCAGGGAGTTGCCCAAGCAGGTATGTTGCTTTAGTTGATTTTAGTTCGTTGTTTGATGTGAGCTTTGATTACGGCAGTATCGTGAAAAATTGATGGACTTTGACTTGAGCTTGCCTATTAGTTCTAATGAATGTGAAAGGTTTTGCTTAGCTTAAATGAACTTACTTTATAAGGATTGATGCATTGGTTTGTTAAACCTTGAGGCGATAAAGTAGTTTAATTTGTCTTTTTTTGTTTCTTGACAAATCTTGTGTGTATCATTTAGTGACAGTTATATATACATATATATATTGACAGCTTCTCCAAGGATATGTCTTTAACATTGAAGCTGGGAAGCAAGCTTTGACGAACATCAAACCCTTACGGCTCTTCTCTAACATCGAAGTGAATCCACGGCCAGATGAGAAAAACGAAGGAGCCATTGTCATTGAGATCATACTGAAAGAGTTTGAACATAAGTCAGTTGATGTTAGTACTGCGTGGAACATAGTTCCTGGCCTTGGAGGAGCTCCCACATTGGTACTTAGTTTAATTATTCTCGATTTTCCCCAACAGTTTGGAAACTGATTTAGGCTGCAAATATATTGTTGGCTGAATAGAGAAATAAATTACATCTCAATATATAGTTCTGTTAGTTTCAGCCAAAAAATACACCATCTACAAATATATTGTATTTGTTGAAGAATCAGCAGAATTCAGATAATAGATGGGAAAACAAAACATTTTTAGCTGAAAATTATCCATCCATCCTCATAAGAAGAGAGAAACAGAGGGAACAACATTTTTCTCTTACCATCACTATTTTTATTCCACTAATCATTATTTATCTCATTCCATCTTACAAAATAATCTCTTTAGGTTTAAATGGGTTTCTACCATGTATATCGAGATCCAAACCAAATTAATCAAAATGAAAGAATAAATCAAAATTTAAAGTAAAAGAAAACAGATTCTAAACACTAACTCGGAAAATATCAAAGCCAAATTTATTGGAAAAAAAAAAACAGATTTTATTTTGGCTAAAAATAGAAAATATATATATTATTTTTCTCGTTTCCCTTTCCTTTTTATGTACAAAGAAGAATTTAAACTAAGAAGTCCAACAAAAAAAAAACTGATTCCAAATCTGAAATGCGCAATAGATAAAAAAAGAAGCTCTCAATCCTCAACCTTTGGGCCTGTGTATAAAGCTCCAACTACGTTAAGATCCTCTGGATTATCACCTCTTTCTTGCAGCCATGCATGACCTTCTTTCTCAACTTCACCTCTCAAAACGTCACCTCCTTCTGAAAAAAAAAACATAATAAACTTTTTTATCTATCTGGACTAGTTACATGTAACTCGTGTACAGGCTATTATGACTAGTAAGTATAAAAAAAGCTCACCTGATGAGAAGTTGTCCAAAGGGAACTCTAGGAAGTAAGTGCAATGTCTGCCTTCTGGATTGCAATAAGGAGGGCCAAGCACGTCTAGAACCGCGCACGCTGTTATGGCTGTGAACCTATGCATGTTCCCACCATCTTCAGGGTACAAAATGGAGGCGTTGCATGGTGCGGTTAACGCTGAGTCCATCTTCAGTTTTGCCAGCCTGGTTTTCGGATCTCTCACTGCGAATTGAGATATCACTAAACGATAAATGTCTTGAACTGTAATAATTTAAAACGTGAAAATGGAATTGTATAACATTCAGAGCACCTATAGAAAAAAGACATCGAATCTTTAGTTCCTATTGAGACCAATCCAAATTTTTGACACAAGTAGGATGATGACCTACATTAAGAGTATGTGGTCGGTCCTAAAGTGAGATTCGAGTCATCATCACATCAGTGAGATGAGACCTATAATACTATTTAAGGTAGATGGACCAATCTATATTTCATTGAGATTCGTTTTTGACTTTTTGAGTAGAAACAGCATAAAAAAAAAACTTCCAACACTACCATTCCAAGTATCATCACTAATCAAAACCTATAATTTTCTTTTGCTAAATTGGGATTATATCTTTGAGATATTAAGTTAAAAGTGACTTCCTTATCTTCAAATATCTACTGAACCCTAATAAGTTTTCTTGGGACAAAAGTAAACTTACTTGGAGCATCAGCCACCCAATCATAGGACTTGATGTGCATTGTACCAAAGAGAAGCTTGCTAAAAACTGTCATCCCTGGATGGTTATGAAGAGGAATGACACCAGAAGGCGGCAAACAAAAAATCCCGATCTGCCAATAAAAAAACCCTAATGATGATTACTTACACCACAAGGAAAAAGGACAAAAACCGTGAGTGTGTTGTGTGTTTGGTGACATTACCGAGAATTGTTCACATTGGTGTAGATGCAGATACGTTATTGGTGGCGAAGACCCATCTTCTGGTCCGTAGTCTGGTCGGAAATAGGGCATGGTCGGAGCTAACCCGACATCCTCTGTTTTCATATTATCTAACATATTACATAACCAAACTCAAATCAAAACAGAAACTTTATGAAAAACCCAGAAAAATTCAAATGAGATTTGAATCGAAATTACAATACCAAGAATGTCTCGTAGCTGTTGGATTTTATCTTCAGAAGGAATAACTCCAGGACCGCCACTGGAGAACACTTCCTTGCAGGTATCAAACAGCCGCCGCACCGGAGTGATCTCATCCGCCGGAGAATCACTCCTCTTCCGTCGCATCCCCCTCTTCTTCGTCTTATCCTTATCCTTCTTCTTCTTCTTTTTCTTGATATGAGGTGAATTAACAGAGTTTGGATTAGGGCTTTTAACTTTACATTGATCTTTACTCAAAACATCTTTCTCTTGTTTCATTTCAAACCCCATGAATCTCACAAACCCCCCACCGAAAGACAGAGACTTTGTTCAATCTGAATCTGGTAATGAAAATGGGATTAAGGAGAAAGAATGAGATATAAAACAGGGAAAAAAAGATAGAGATACCATTATCGAGACAAAACCAGGGGCTGTTCTTTTTCTTACTATGGGCTTATGTTTTGTTTCAAACAGCGGATTCCTTTTTTATCCGTTTCGGTCTTCTCAAAGGGGCAAATGTGGAAATACACATACATAAAAAATATATATATTTATAGCATATACGTAGTTGCTTGCTTTGGTCGGTTTAAATCCGGTTATTCTTAACCGGAGATCCAGTTTTTATTACTTATTTTGGTCGCAGAAATTGATGATTCATCAGTTATGGTGTTTTTAGAAAAATAGAACTATTGATTTACTTTATTAATTCCACATGTATGAATATAAATACTATAGTATTTAATTTGTTTTTTTTTTTCTGAACCTTGGAATTGTTTTGTATGTTTGCTTTAATTGAAAGCATTCGTATGTATTTTTAAGGAAATGTCGGGGTTGTCCCTGAAATTTCTTGTACTTGTCCCCCCCGGTTTATATGGGAATGCTAGTAGTTTGTACTAGGAATCTTTGCTCTTATTATTTTTATTTTCTTATAAATATACTCCCTCCGTTTTTTATTATAAGTCGTTTTAAAGCTATGCACATAGATTAAGAAAATCATTAATTTCTTATATTTTCGAAACAAAAACATCATTAATTATTTACCTAACCATAATTTAACCAATAGAAAAATAGAAGATATATTATCATTGGTCAGACAACATTAATTACTAATAAATGTTACATAAAAAACCGAAAACGACATATAATTTAGAACAAAAAAGTTTCTCTAAAACGACTTATATTAAAAAACGGAGGGAGTATTAGTTATTTTTGGCATAAGAGCATATCTTTGGCAATTTTATTCATTTGTATTATTTTGGTAGGTACTATAAATTATCCATTTACAAATTATATATTTGATAATTTGAGATCTTTGGGTCTTCAAAACCCACAACAACCTGGTATTGCTTGCCGACTCTGCTGAAATTTATTATTTTAAAAAGAGAAAGCAACTAGCAATTATATTAACGTTTAGAAAGCTCGAATATCATTTACATCCGTCCCTTTTTCAACACGTTTTGAGGACAACAATACTTAATGCGTAAGATATTTTTTTAGGTTGTTTGAAAGATTTTAAAAGGAGTAGACCTAATTATATAGCGAATGGAGGCTAGTACACATCTTTCTGTGTTCCACTTCTTTGGCAACATTTCTTTATCCACTATTCAGCATTTTGTCAATGAAGCTGAGAGGGTGGTACAGCCATACTATGTGGTCTCATTGGCTGATGCCATGTTTCCATAACATGTAAGTTTAACTTTCTTTGGTACATTTTCCGATTGTATGTTTATTAGGTGAGCAGATGGATTTGTTCTGCCCACTAGGGACTAGTAATGTTCAAGAGAAATGCTTCATGAGTCACTTATGAGATTCCTATAGCTTTTCCTTTCAGTTGTTTCTTCTAACTTTTTTTTTGTAATTCCATTTCTATCTTAATGGGATCATCTCTCATCGTTTGCTTCTCTTCATTAGATGTAAACCCTTCCTTAATTAGCTATAGGAACCAAAGAAGAGAGATATCACCACAAAATCAAACGTAGTACAAGAATTAGCTATATTTACTTACTCTTTTTACATCTTTTTTTGTTCATATACACAAAAATACAAAATACATTTACAAGTTATAACGTTTTTCATTTTCACCCCTTAATTCATTATTTCCTGAACTAGATAGAAGCAAAAAAAATCAAAAACGTTGTTGCCTTTAATTCAGACAAGTAATCAAAAAGGAAATGGTCTAACAGCGTCTTCCGACTCTGCAATCAAGTGCTCCTGCGTATTTGGTCAACTTTGAAACAGCGTATCCATTTTTCGGTTTAATCATGTTTCGTCTGGTGTGATCAGTTTCATAATTAGGATCTCCAGATTGTCTAAAATAAGCTCCATTCATGAATATATCTTTTTCAGATCTCCAGTTCCAGTGTTTCCACTCTTCTTCCGGAGCATAGTCTCTCTTTGTCACCTACATTTGTTACATTTTTTCACAAGTTAACAATCTAACATCCAAATTTTGTTTTATGCATTGTTAAGCACTATTATTATGTTTTTAGTTACCTCTCTGTAATGAGGTAAGTGTGGAGGAGCAATGAATCGGTTTCCTTGGCTGAGAATTGTTGGACTTTGACTGCCTCCGATAGCGTAAAGCTCCCAATGAGTGTAGTCATTGTTCACAACATGAACAAATCCCCACCTGATCCTTGGCATCCTCTGCACTAGTCCTTTACCAAAATGGTTATAAGCCACTGTGACTTGCATCTTTTTGTCTAAGTCATAAGTGTTTTGAGCACCAAGCAACATCACCTACACAAGCAAAAAATCCAAAAAAAAAAAAAAGTTTATAAATGAACTTACGATAGAGGCTAGTAGCAGAACTGGTTCTAGGCACTACCAGTTTTGGGTACAATCGGATGAAATATTTATCTTAACTCCAAATATTTTAAAATTTATTATATTTAAATCGTATGACCTCAAAATTATCAAAAAAAAATATTAAGATTAACCTAAAAATGTTTATAATGATGGAATAATATAATTTAGATTATATGGATAATGAATGTTTACGTCGTTGTGGTGAGTGAAGTGAGAGTTGGAGATTGTAATGGCAGTGGATCCAACAATGGCATCAATGAGTCCATCTTGACATTGCGACATGGAGACATGGTCAAGCCAAATGTTAGACGAACCGTATATAGACAAACCGTCTCCATCGGCTCTAGTCCTCATTCCAAAATGGTCTGCCGAGTCACGGATCATACCACCGCTACTCTCAGATATATGGTGAATATGCAACCCATGGATAATAACATGTCTCACGAACTGCATCGTGACCCCCGCGCCATGCGCGATATGGACATTAGCTCCTCGCGCATCGATAGTCTTGAAGCTATTAATCAGAAGCTCTTGGTTTAAACGAATGCTCATATCGTTCTTGAAAATGATCCAGAGAGGCTCCTTCTGAATCACGGCGTGACGCAACGTCCCGGGTTCAGGGTTCACCATGTCCTCGTCGAGGTTGCTTGTGACCACGTAGATGCGTCCATGTTTACCACCGACCGTCATGTGTCCGAACCCGCGTACACATTTGACAAGCTTCTTGCGACGCTTAGACCAGTTCTTACGGCAACGCCAACATTTATCTATAGGGTTACTTGCGGTACACGGTCCCTTGAGCTTACTCCATTTTCCTTTGCCTTTACCTCTTAAGCTTCGTCTCGTGCTGTTCGTCGAGTTATCTCCGGATCCGACCATTTCAATGACCTCGTTTTCCACCTCTTCAGGCTTCGTGTTGTTATCTTCCTCGGTCGGTGTAACATCAGTAGAGTTGCTATATACATACCAGACCAAACCAAGATTTTTAAACATTAGTAATGTTTATTTATTGATATAATTAAACTTGACTTACTCGTAGTGACGTTCGTGAAAGTGATCGATGATTTCATAAGGATCAGAATGATAAGCTTGAAGAGTGAATTCTCGGGCTTCATCAGCTCGTCCCGACCAATATTCGTCCAACTCAGACATGTCGGCTCGTATGGTCGGGATCAGACCAACAATACATAACACTAACATCAACTTTAACAGCCTAGCCATAACCATCTTTTAAAAATATTTGTGTGATCTCTTTTTCGCTAAGAGAAATAGTTTTATTTTAATATATAAGTTGTTTCCCCTGTTTTCTTAAGGGATTAAGATTAAAATGGGGAATTATTAAGCTTTCTCAAACATAGATCGTTTTCTGTTTAATTTATCTACTTCTTTGGAAGCCTATAGCCTTTAGATGATGGACCGTACTGCGAGTTTTTAGAAACGTGAACGAGTGGTGTTTAGATAAACTTGATCGAGAAGCACTCTCTAGTTTTAGAAAGTTACCGCTAATGATGGGTCATTGTTTATTTGTGGGCAATGTCTATATTTTATTTTTTAATTATTATATTTAGCTCCCAATTTATTTTTAGTTTTAGGTTTATTGGGACAAAAATAGGATTTGTTTTAAATGATCCCATATTTTGGATAAATTTTACATTAACTATGATCTATTATTTCAATAAAAAATCTAGACATATATTTCTTTGTTCATAAAGGTCATTCATTTCATATTATTAATTTATATATTAACAAGAACTAAGAATTAATTGAATGTTTTATGGGTTATGAAACTTTGACCTATGTATGAATCAAATCTTAAAATATTCTGAACCAAATTAGATAACTAGTTTCACATTAAAATCAGACTTCCATAAACAACCCAATTGGATTCACCGTCCTCCATCGTCTTTTTTACATTAATCCATCAAAGAGTTTACCATAACATCATTAGTTAAAAATTTATCTCCTTAGCCGCTTAGAAAAACGATAAAAGCTTCTTTGACCATTTAGGCTTTTGTCCACACAAGAGAGCTTTATGTAGTTGCTCCTTTAGGCTTTGGAGAAGGCACCTGATGTCGATAAGGCGAAGAACCATGTTGACCATGAGGACTAGACAGCGTCCTAAACACAGGCTGCGGCTGCCCGTTTCTTGATCCAAACCCGTTTCCTCCTCCCTGAGACCGACTCGACCCGTTTTTCAAACGCTCGGCTTGCATCGTCTGAAAGTAGTAAGAAGAGCTCGCCATGTCTTTAAGATGAGGAAGTGGTTTGAGCGCTTCGACGACGTCACTCATCTTTGGCCTAACCTTGGGGTCACGGCTCAGACACTGTGCAGCGAGCTGAGTCACCTTTTGAGCGCCTTTGATCGAGAAATGGCCCTCGAGTCTTGGATCGAGTAACCGGTAGAACCTTCTTTTGTCGAGTAGATGCGGTCTTGCCCATTCCACTAAGTTGTGTTCGCCGTTGGGGCGGTTCTTGTCCATGGACCGTCGTCCCGTAAGCATTTCGAGGAGAACCACACCGAAACTATACACATCGCTCTTTGATGTCAAGTGACCTTAACAAGTTCAATGTGAAGAGAGTCAACAAAGAAGGAAACAAACCGAAGTAACTAGATCATAACAAAGAGGACACTCACCAGTCATTACATACTCAGGAGCAGCGTAACCATATGTACCCATAACTCGAGTGGAGACATGTGTTTTGCCTTCATCAGGAGCGTCTTTGGCAAGTCCAAAATCAGATAGTTTTGCATTGTAGTCCTGAAAAAAAAATGGGAAAAATTAATAAATCTAAAAGTGTTCTCATGTAAATGGATAAGAGTAAAGGATACATACTGCATCAAGTAAGATGTTTGAAGTTTTGAAATCTCGATAGATGACAGGCTTCAAAGCTTCTTCATGGAGGAAGCTGAGACCTTTTGCAGCACCTACGGCAATCTTCATCCGGATAGACCAAGGAAGAGGCAACGACCCTTTGGAACACAAGAAAAAAAAAGGATTAAACATTGAACAACATTGAAATGGTTGTGAGGTTTACATACTTCTGAAAAGGTGATTCTCCAAGCTTCCTCGAGGCATGAACTCGTAAACAAGCAGCCTTTGATCATCTTCGATGCAATAACCGACAAGCTTAACTAGATTCGGATGAAGAAGGTTACCAAGGAAATTGATCTCAGCCTACAAATGCAAGACCACACATTAAAAGTGATAACAAAGAAAGAAACAGAAGAAGAGAAAGAGATTGTTCTCTTACAAGCCACTCTTTGTGACCTTGAAGTCCATCAGGATTCAAAGTCTTGACAGCAACAGTAAGCCCAGTACCGGGTTTAACAGGAGCAGTTCCATTCTCTTCGATCCATCCTTTAAAGACACAACCAAAGCCTCCTTCTCCGAGAAGACTCTCTGGTCTAAAGTTTCTAGTAGCTAGCTTAAGGTCGTTGAAAGTAAAGTTCCTCAGGTTAGAATACGCCTTGAGCTCTTCGCTGATCATTGGAGTCGATGAGGAGCTTCCTGCGTTGCTGGTCGTTGTGGTTGAGGAAACAGGACCAGCTGGTTGATCAGTTGATTTCTCATTTGCTGATTTACTTTCCATTGTCGTCACTAAATAAACCACAGAACAACATCCCACAAGTGAATAAAGCTAAAAAAAATAACAAATCAAAGATTAAAGCTAAGTTACTACCACCCTTAACTCCAAAGTTCCTAACTTTGGTAACATCACAAGTTCTCAAACCAAATATGGAAATAAGAAAAAAAACCCACAAGGAAAGTTTTCATTTTTCGATTCAAAGGTCAAGACTTTGAGTTGTACCTGTGCTGGTAGTGGCGTAGAGAGAAGAAGAGGAAGCGTCAAGGTCTGATTTTGAAGGTAAGCAGCCAATCATGAACCTGAACTTGACCCAGCACCCACTTGGTTCTTCTCTTTCTTCGTCTTCTTCGTCAAAGGTTTCGCCTTTACTTTTGCTAACGACATCGTTCTTCTTCCTTTTCTGATGCTCAGCCTCGTTAGGTTTCTTCTTCGATTGAGCTTTGACAGGATCAGTATCGTTCAAACCCATCTCAGCAAACACAGTTACGCAGATGATTGTGTTTTGATCAGACCAACATAGTATAGCTTTGGAAGAATCGAAGAAGAACGAAACCTAAGGGGGAACTAGAGAGAGAGAGAGAGAGAGAGAGAGAGAGAGAGAGAGAGAGGAAGTGAGATTCACTAAGGGAATGGATCAAAGCCCCAAGTCGCGCAATTTTAGTCAAAAAAGGAGGAATTGATGTCTCCGGTGAGAGAGAGAGAGAAGATGTGCAGAAGAGAGGGGAGAGAGAGAAGCTTAAGGAAAAGTGAGATTTTTTTTCACATGTGCTACTACAGTAAACATAATTGAAATTATAAACAGTTTAATGACCCGTTTATTGATTAATTAATTCAGTAATTATTAGCTACCTACAAGAGTGATTATTGGTTTCAAATCTCCTGGTCCTGGGATATGTGTTTGGTGTGTTTTATTTTTGTCTGCTTGGAACCACCAATTTATCAAACACTGCTTATTATTCTTTGGGATATTATTAGGTACGAATCGTATTCCTTTCCCTTTTCTTTCCTCTTTTTCGGTATCCAATTAAAATGATTTTTGTTTTGAGAATATACTGTTGTACATAGAAAAGCTTGGAAATTTCATATATTGCTAACTCAAAACGGGAATTATTCAGAACAATTAACAACTAAAGATCAGAACTAAAAAATTGAAGATTTTAGTTTACTCAATTAGAAAAAAACATTGTCCAAAAAGAAATGGATTAGTCGGCGGTCGTCTAATTTGTTGCCTTTTTTGACTGTCTATTAGAGGTTTAGTTCTTGTTGAAGGGCCAGAGTTTTACAAGACGCTCGAGCACGGCGGCGCTTTTTGAAAAGTAACCGGAGAAGCCAGCCGGAATTGACGGCGGGGGGAAATCCTCTGGCGGCATTGCAAAGGGACGTATCATCTTCTCCATTGTCTCCAGTGTCAAACACGAACCAACCTCTTGAAGCCTCTCTGGTCCCATTATTGGAAGTGTGTGTTCCCTAAGTAATGATTTTGCTTCCTCGTCCTTCTTCTGTTGTACCATACAATACATTAAAACCATTTCTTCTTGTCAATAAATCAACAAAGTAGGTTGTTAAATATCTCTGTCACTACATCAAACCCCCACGAAGAAGAGTTTAGTCTTTGCTGTTATATATTACCTCTAAGGGAGACAAATCTGCGCCACGGCTACATGTTAGTTCGATTCTGAACCGTTCCGGGTCTTCCAGAGATTCCTGCAGGTAAAAACAATGTTATAAGGTTTCAGTGTCATATAAGTATATAACAACTTGAAATCATGAGTGGAAAAGGGGGAAAAAGACAGGTGAATTGTAAACCTCAGTGTTCTCGAACAGTCTTAGGACAATGTAGCTCATGTAATCAAGCTCTTTAGTCTTACAAAGGCGTTCCAAAGCGCTTTGGCAGACGAGACTTTCTTCTCCTTGAAGAGATTCGTCGAGGTTACAATACCGTAGAACGTTCATCAGAGAATGAATATGTGATTCCTGCCAATCATTACATAGCAAAAAGTTATGTATAAATGAATCCACTTGTGTTACACTGATTATAATGCTGCTACATAGTTCCATGATCTAGCCATATATCACAGTCTTATTTCAAAAAAGCATAAAAGTCACATGAAATGAAAATTAAGTTTTTCTATTTTTTCTAGCCGGAAGCTTTGCATGTGCAGTAAGTAAGGAATGGAAGAAGGAACTCACAGATGTGAAGTAAAGGCGTGTCCTCACATGACGTTCAGGCGTCATGACATTTGCATACCTAAAGGGAATACAAAGAAACTGAGAAAGATAGACAAGATATGAAGTCACTTAAGCAGGAAAAGAGACTTTTCAATTACTTTGGATCTAGTCGATATTTGGTTTCTTTATCATCATCTTCATCTTTATTCTCTCCATTTGTAGGCCGTTTCAACTCATCGCTTTTAATGTAAAGTTTCGGTTGACTATATCTATCCTCCTTTTTCGACGAATATAATGACACTGAGACTTGGTCTTGACTGTTCTTCAGTTCAGCAACACTCATGGCCTCTTCTCGAGTATTCCTCAAGTCGATCAAGATTTTACCAAGCAAGCGACGAGCAATCTTTAAAGTCAGAAAATAAAAAGAAATTAAGCCATTAGACCATCTGCAAAAACCATGGATCCTCCATGAGTGAAAGATTAGACATTATATGCCTTTGTGGGAATTAGAATTCCACGTTGAGAAGCCCACCTTTGAACCGATTTTGAGCTTTTGCTGTGGATTGATCCCATACTCATTTGGTATTACACCGTCTGCAAGTAACTGCAACCACAACACTTAACTGGCTCTAATCAACATAGTCCATGATCGAAATGCAAAACAGAGATGTAACAATTGCACAATTTGAATCTGGAAATCTACGATGCATGGCTCGGTATTGGTAGTAAAGTGGTACATTGGTAAGTACCATTTAAGTTTCAGAAAGTGAGAGAGAAAACTTCAAGTTTTTATTCAGTTCATACCTGAGCAATTTTGAAGAGTTCGTCTAGTCCTTTCAGGTCGAGATGAGAATTATGTAACAGATCATACCTGGTATTAATGACACATTGTAGGATACTCAGAATGGAGCAGTAATAAGCTAGGATCGATTTATAATACATTAAAATGCAAAGCTTACTTGCATGAATCGTAAACATCAGGAATCTGCGTTATGTCAAACCGGCTGCATTTAATTCCAACCATCAGTTCCATTTTAAAAAACTCATGCAGAAAATAAGGATAAAAACTTGACAAGCATTGATAAGTCCAATATAACCTACTCTCTTCTTTCGTTGTAGAGATCCCGTTCGAGTTTTTTCCACCGAGCATACATCAAAAGGAATCCTTCACTACCACAAGGTAATCCAGCAGCAATCCGGCCAACGTCAATGTTTGACTTGCCAAGGGCCTTTGCTTGATCATAGGGAGGGGCTAAATCATAAGCACTAGGCTCAGTGTGATTCTCCTCTTCATCTTTTGCAAGTAGCCTCACTTGTTCAGTAACCTTTTTAGCTAGTTTTATCTATTTATTTAGAAAGTAAAGAAACAAGTAACGTTTAGTATATATTTTGTGATCTCCAGCAAAACCTTTTCTATCCCTATGCACCTTTTAAGAAATAATATTATTAAAAATGGAAGAAACATGCAAATGATATTGACGATGGCATTTGAAATATGCCTTTTAACAGTAGATACGCTAGAAAGCCCTTCAGATTAAAATATGCTAATAGACTAACGTTTGCAGAAAAAAGTGTGATTACCAATTCAGGTAGGTGCTCATCAGCGTGAGGAGGAAGTCCAGCCCCATCAATCATCCAAGGTAATTCAGAAGAGACGTAATCATTTACCAACTTTGTGCCAGCGGTAATGATCTCATTCAACTGAGCCTGAAAGGCAAGTAAGGAAAGGAATCCAAAGCTGTTAATAATTACACATGATTGTTTAATGCATATTTGAGAGTATACTTCACCCTATTTTACACAGATGAAATTCAACAATCTAAAACATGCATATGAGAAAAAATGTTCAAACATCAGATGAGCAATCTAGAACGCTATGCATGTCACTATTGATTATTGGTTGATGCTTCAGACGTGTACCAAAACAGGCTTTCATTCGTCTCATATCTGCTGAATCCACAATAAAGTTGTCAATAATAATAAAGAGAGGGAAAAACCTTGGCTTCTTCCATTTCAGTGCTCGCAGTATCAAGGCCATCCAACATGGAAGAGTCCTTGCTAACCAGAGAAACCTAAAGAAAGAAATTAAGAAATTTAGTGATTATGACAATGCCAAGTACGGTACTACCTTGGTAAAAGAAACGGCGAACCAGGATTGGGGTCAGCTGTCCTTCTAGGTCCAGCAGGCCTTTAGCAAAAGCAGCTGCAGACATCTGCAAGCAGTGCAACCGATGAAGAATATACAGAAGACTGAATGTAATATCTCAATGTTCTATGGTCCATCTTCACTACTAAATCGATATACAGTTGTACCTGAACACGTCCCTCGTCAGAACTGTAAATTTTAAGGTCATGACGGTATGTACTATGGAGACGGAGCAAACCGGTACCTTCACCTGCAAGCATATCCCGTTTAGTTATAAACCAGTCAGAAATAAAACTTACACTGAACAACACAATAAACGAATTGTTTCAAAATAGTATGAACATATGGAAAGTGGAACATGAAATGATCGAACAAATTGAAGCAGATCAAGTGCCGGTCGTCACCTGGATACATATTGTTTCGGAAGTATCTACCAAGTTCTTCTGCCTGTGGAAAAAAGTAAGCAAACATTAAAGAATACGTCAACCCTCTGCAATAATGTTAAATGTCCTACACTAGAAGTCCATTAGCAATACCATTACTGAAGTTTGCATTTAACATCATCTTACGATACCAAGTAACAGTTTTACCTGCTTTCGACCAGCATGAGTTAGAACACCCCCATATTTCAGAACCATAAGAGCCTCCACTGGGCGTTCTTCTTCACCTTCGCCATCACTTTTTGTTACTTTTTCCCATTTTAGCGGCTTTAGCTGAACCTTTCTGTATATGCCAGAGAAATGTCCACCCTGCACGTTTTACACATCTATGATATGAGACGGAGGTTGCAAAAATTGTTTTCCAAACATCCTTAGAAAAAGGTAACAATGTAGCTGCTACTGGGTAGAAGGACTATATTCAACAGAACGACAATGGGCTGCATAAAGATACACCTCAGAGAAAAGGAAAATAATTTTTAACCTCTTCAAGAACAGCTTTCACTTGCCGAAGCTTGTCAGCATGTTCAAGGTCTTCTGCATCACTATCACTTTCACCTGGTCTAAACATCAAACAGAAATACAATAAGGTAATTAGGTAGTAGGGACGCAGCTGGAGAATATTTAACAGAAACATAAGGACTGTTCCAAGAATGAGATAAGCTCTTTCATATCTATCAACCTAGACATGAAATCCATGGATCCATTGGCTATGGTCAGTAGTAAGGACTCACGCAAGGAAAATGCTCAATACAGGAAGTCATAAGATCACTATCAGAGGTGTACCCTGTGCGAGGAATTAACATTCTTGTAGCATCCAATAGATCTTGCAATTCGACGGCACTTTTAAGTTTTGTCTGCAAGTAAGAAAAAAAAAATGCACAGAATAAGAAAATCACTGTACGAAAGAATATGAAGATAGAAAAAGCCTGCGCCTCTTACCTCAGCTCTTGGCTTTCCTCCATTGTACTTCAGCATCAAGTTTAACAGCTTTTCCTCTGTAACTTTTAGTTTCACTTTTTGCTTAGGGGTTCTATCACCGCTGCCAAGAGAAGTTAAACACAACTCAGAGCCTGGGTGAATATAGAGGAGTTTAAAGAGGACAGGTGAACATATGCTTAGACATACTGCCGAATAACAGCAATGACACAACGTAGCTCTTCCGACTGCCCAAATGTTCCAATGATGCCACTCCCTTGGCGAGTTAAACCTTCGTTAGATAGGACAGGTTCATTGATCTTCCATGGCAGAATGGGAGGAACTGTCGAAGAAAGATGAGGAGCCTTTGCATCTAAAAACATTTTCCGCAACACACAAGCAGCATCGTCGTAGTACCTTACAGAAAAAGAGAACTAAAGACTTCAATGGAGTATGATAGAATTATGATTTGTGATTTTCCCTATGAAGATATAATTGAAACAACAGTCCGAAGCGAAATAAAAGTCCAGACTAGTACTCACTTATAAGAGTTCTTCACAAAACTCCATCCATTAACGTCACAAACGTATGAACTTCCCTCAGATCGTAAGAGATCAAATCCACAGACCTGGTAACATGAAAATGACTGCGTTAATGCATGTCATCAAGCAATAACATCTTCCGTTTTTCCTGGAAAAACCAACAACATGTGTGTATGCTTGTCCTTCTATTAGAAGATAATTTGTATCACGTTACCAAGCATTTAGTTGGAAGCAGTAACTGACCGATAGAGAAATTAAATTAGAGTATCTTTTATCACACTAAGTAATCATTCCTGCTAACAAATTGCAATGGAAGTAAGTACTTACCACGGATGCTATTGTGGAAGCGAGTATGAAAGAGAGCATTTAAATCAGCTCAATGGTAATTTACATTTCAAATCAGCGATCTTAAATCTTAAGAATTATGATAGAGAATAATAGGAAGTGAAGACACAATGACAGCCAGATAACTGGAATTCCAACATACCGCTTGCCTAAATGCAATGCAAACTTCTCTCGCCATTTGCTTCTCAGCAGGTGTTAGCAAAACTGGATACCTCACCTGTCCAATTAAATTACAATACCAGATCAAAGTTTGAACATCAGCGCTCATGAAACACAAGCTACGATTCCTCTATATAATCGACAGCCTTTGGTACCCTGTTAACCGTAGCTCAATTCTTATTGAGAGAAGAGCCACGTAAGGTTTCATATGTGGAACGGTTTCATAATGATCGGCAGACTTACTTCCTTTCCATCTGGGTTTCTCATAACAACACCATCAACAACAGGCGACTTTCTTGCTTCAGCGTGTGCGTATTCGGGACCCACAGTGTAGACCTGCATTTCAGTGTACATGAACAAACAGATTGAAAAAAACATAGGAAATTTAACAGCAACTTTTGACATATAAACGACCTGGATAATGACAAGAGCCTAAAAACACATTGCAATGCATTAAAGATTAAGTTGCCTTGGACTAGAACAGAATTATCTTATCTAGAAGAATCAGAATCAAAACCTTGACATCAGTTCCTCCAGTAGGCATAAACTCCTCATATATATAAGAACCTTCTCTCCTTACTCTTCTGACCTCAGGATGAAATTCACTTGAACGATTCCCAACCTAAAACAAAAACTTGGGTCAGAAAGATAGTTCAATCCAAGAAAAGCCACAGTTATGGGCCACAAATTATTACAATATGTTCAACTAGACAGTTCAATCCTAGAATAGCCAAGTTCGGAAGAAAGATGGAGTACCTTACGAAACAATTCTTTCATGCCTCCACCTGCTGAGCTAGGGTAGTATATCATTATGCTATGGTCATCTCCTTTACAAGCACAAAAAATGTCAATTATTAGTGGACAGTAAAAATAACTGCAAGTCAGAAAAGGAAAAAAAGAGAGGATCAAGGCTGATAGCCAAAAACGATTAGACTAACCTAATACCATCAAAACAAGGAAGCTCGACCAATTTAAGATTCATTTATCATTTACACAAGATGCATATTGAAGAGAGAACACTGAAGTACTATATAAACAATATATGAAAAAAGATGACCTAATACCCCCAAAAACGAAAAAAATTCAGAGAAACAGCAAACAATTAGAGAGATCAAAGATGTGAAAAGAGAAACTGACCATTGACGGGTTTTTCCACAAATGGCTTCCAGAATCGTTCACCTTTAACCTCAACAAAATCTTCATCCTCAACGAAATAATCAAGGTCTTGGTTGGGTACTTTTCTATTGACACAAGCATATCTAGGAACTGGAATACCATACATCTCCAGATGCTACAGGGAGCACATAAATACAATATTTTATTAATTTAAGAAGAAAGCTTGTAGATAATCGTTTTCATGAACAATGGAAATCTGTAGGAAAAAAGAAATGAGTGGGAGGCATGAAAAGTAGAAATAATATGGTGATACGAGATGCACTCTTATGCAGTCTAAAATGCATACCTCATACACTTTCCGGCGGTCATGAAGAAGGTATTGCGGATCCAAATCATTCACTAAAAAAGGCCTGAATCATAAGAAGATTGAAAAAGACGACCTCAAAATCTAAACAAAACTAATTCTGACCGGTAAAAGTGAGCAGTTTACTGAACCATCAACAAAAGTCAAAAAGGTATATAACCAGTGGCGGATCTAGCCGAAAAGTTTACCGGGGGCAAACAGTTAATAATCATTAACAAAATTTGTATTAAATATTTTATAAATATATTTTCTATCAACTTATAAGTGTATTATACAAGATCCATTGTATGGAAAACTAAAACTGTTCTTATATAATTCAATTACAAAATAAATAAAAAATCAGAAATTATAAATACAAAAAGTCACGTTTTTCATGATATGAAAAATACAAGTATATATATTCGGATCATATAATTTTTTTCCTAAATAGTGTTTTCTTTCTCAGTCATGGATTAATAATTATATATGAAAAACTAAAATAAAAATAATATTTTTTATTGTCATTGCATATATTATGATAAAGTAAAGAAAACTGATTATTATAACTTATTAAATAAATAGATATTTATTTGATGTTATAAAACTACTTATTTTTAAGCAACAAGTTGATTTTCTTAAGTTCAAAAAACAAAAACAAAAAAAAAGAGAAACACAAATTGATTTTATTTATTATATAAAACGGAAACAATGGTTTAATGTTAGTAAATCAAATATGGAAACATAATAATTCTAATAGAAATATCATAAATGGCCTTGTAAAAGATGGAAATAATGGAGATTTTGAACTGAGCATTGAGAACAGATTTTGTTACGGGGCAGAAATTATTTTTTCAATGGGGGCAACTAAAATATATACTCATCATTTAAAGAAAAATTTTAAATTTCATGGAGGGCAACTGCCCCATACTTACCTTAAGTAGATCCGCCCCTGTATATAACTCACTTTCTTAAAGAAGAATATGCTTGAACTTTCTCAAGAGGATATCCAGAGGAATGGAAAGCAATCAGACAATCACAAATCGGCCAACTGAAACAGGAAAATCCCTGGTGAGGTATTGGTCCCAGTCTCCCAGAATCTTAACTGTACTTAAATAAGCTTTGAATAAACTTTCTCCTAATGAACTAATTAATTAAATTAAAGTGTTAACAAATCCATGCATCAGGCCAATTAAAATATAAATATGATACGAAATAGCACAAAACCAAATGTTAAAAAAAACGCAAACGTTCACACACATACCTTTCTACAGGATCTTCAAGAATAACCTTGTCCCCAAAATGAATGATCTAGCAGTAAAGTTGTAACAGAGTTTCCATGAGATCACATCCCACAAACAAAAAGGGAAAAGAAAAAAAAAGTCTACACCATAGAATCTGTGACGACCAAAAACGACAACGAATTGGAATCACAAAAATTAAAGGCATATTCATTTCTAAGTGGAAGAACAAACTACAGGCTCTGAATCATCAAATCACACCCTGAGAAAACATCAGTGATTCTGTTCATCAATCGAGAGAAAGTGAGAGTTACCTCAAATTCGCCAAACGCTTGCAATCTATCCATGATTTGTCCCATGGGAGCTGAGAAAACCTGCAACGAACAATCAAATCTATGAGTGAAAAAAAAACAACAAGCTCAGTATCAGATTTGCTCGAGGGGGAGTGAGGATTCAAACAAAATCAAGCTCGCAATCATCTGTTCATCAGAGCTAAAACACGAGCACACGAAAGGGAAAGAAAACCTCGGGGCTGCATTTCACCTTCTTTTCCATGACGCAGACTCCAATCGTTATCTTCTTATCAACACCAGCTCCTTCTTCCATCCCCATTCTTAACTCGAGATCACCTATACGCACCACCTCTTCTCCCCCTTTCGTTCAACAATTCGTTCGATTATATCAAAGAGAAAGCACAAACAGAGACGAAATCGCTTCGGTTTTTGTACAACACGTGAATCATGGACGCGACTAAGATAGGATCAATCGAGAGAGAGCAAATGCGAGATCTCGCGGAGAAAAAGTCGGAAGAGACGTTACTGGGGAAAACGATAAACGCAAGCAGAGCAATAGCAATAGTGCTGTAAAGGCACGAGGGGAGAGAGAGAGAGAGAGAGGAGAGGAGATTCAGGCGTCAGGGGCGTTGCATTGAATTGACTAAAATAATAATTATTTGATTTTAGCATATTAGTGGGTATATATAGATTTTGTTTGTAATTAAAAAAGGTAAGATTACGAATATTTTAATTAGTCACCGACCCACAAGCAAAACCAACTATGCAAAACTATTTGGGAAAATATTGAATAGTGGTGTACATAATATTCACGCTGTTCTTTTTAGGAAATTCTCTAAAATGTCTAAATGAGTAAAGTCAATATAACGCGTATTAAAATAGTTTAGTTATTTAATTCTCTTTAGCAGCCATATAAACTTGTAAAAGTAATCGAAATGGTCCACGGTGTCTCTCGTCAAAATATATTGTAATCCAGTCAATGTAAAAAAAAAGAGCAAATGTTGAAGAAATATAGCAGTACTATATCGCAGGTGGAGCTTATATTTAAAAAAAAAAAAACAACTATAGCAGGTGGAGCTTATATTTTTTTTTTAAATAAATCGTGTGTTTAATAAGCTAGAGCCATTTGTTTGTTGGTTGAAGCTATAATTCAAATCAATGTTGTTGACGCATGGTTGGACTGGTTCGTCCACTAATTATTTTTGAATTAGGTTTCTTGTAATTGTATCAAATCTGGAGAGAATAAACAATGGAAAATGAAATTAAGAAAAATGTACTGACGAGATAATAAATACTATGATTAGTGTTGTTAGATACTGAACACTTAATACCTTTTAATTGAGACTTTAGATAGTTATTGATCCAAGTATACTTTTTATAAAAGCTTAACACCTCTCCAAGAATGGAGTAATTGTTCACATGAAGCATGGCTGATTTGACTAGGCCATCAGCCTCAGAGACCAGAGTTAAGAAAACGTGGAATGAAACAAACACAAATTAATACAACAAAAGGATGAATGAGACCAAGCCTCTAATATCATCAAACAACTATCATAGAGCGACTGTTGAGGCATTCGATGTAACTAAGAAGACTAACACCTTGTAGTCCCAAAAGACATTAAATTTTTGGATTTTTAAAGACGCATGGTTGTTGAACTTGAAGGGTGAGTTTGGATTTATGATTAAATAATGATTTAAGATAATAAATAAGTCAGAAATCTCGTTTGTATTATAACTAGATAGAAGTAAAAGGAGATTACAAAGGTAAAACATGTTTGATATTCGAATCGAGCACGCTCTGCTAAAAACATTAAAAAAGTTAAGTAAATTATATTTTTTTGCCGATGGAGAGAAAAATCGATCCTTTGCTATAAAAAAGACACTCCATATAAAACAAAAGATAGCTCATCTTGATTTGTGATGAGATCACTTATTCGATCTTTGTCATAATAAAGTTACATATTCGATGTGATGCGGATTCGACTCATTTTGCCCCTAAGCATTTAATGTGAATCATGGTATTATCCTGGATTTAATCTTAAATGGATTTTTCAGAACTAGATCGGACATAGATAGGACTGCGCTCCAACCATGGCTCATCAGTCATCAGCGCCGCCTTCATGGCCAGCGCTTCCACTTTAGATAGTTTTGTTACATTCTTATGGAGCCGAATCGAACACTTACCAAATAGCAAAACTACGAAAGGCTACATAATCACATACTAGTTTAAGAATAAAATAGTATATTTTAGTGGTTCTATTGTTTGTGATCAAAGGCGATCGATGCCTGCTCCATGTTTACATACGGGCTTTCATGGGTAATGCATGCCCTAACATTAACATGTGAGTGGGTTAACATGACAGACTAGTCAACTAATAGTGGAACAAATGGATCTGCAAGGCTAAATTTAATGCTCTTCATTAACCCTTACATTATTTATATGAATTTATTTAAGGACTTATTGGCCAAATGGCCATATTTTAGAGATAAGTCAAGGAAGTAGCTATGATTTTGACATAATTCATTGTTTGGCTTTTGTGCTTCCTTCTATCCGGTTATACCCCTTCAAATATCAAGTTACCGGTTACATATTATAAAATAAACGATGTGGCGTTTTTGTATGGCATCATAATAATCACATAACATACAGATCACGTTGTGCAGCTGTATTCAACACATATGATGTAAGGGTATGAATCGAGAGGAGTGGATAACAGTTGTAAGTGTGTCATAAACAATTCTAACCTAACGACAAACTGAAGATGACGACAAGTATATTCTATACCGATTGTATGAGTTTCCATACTATGTACCGTATGTGGAATAGTAATATTATAAATGTAGTTCCAAGTGAAATATGATCTTCATAATTTCGCTACTGTTAAAAAGGTACATAATGCAAGAAAAATACGTAATGCTTTACCCAAAATCAAGCCAAATATTCATAAATAAATTTATCAACCACACAGAAATAAACTAAAGGCCAAATAGTATGAAAATGTAAACTCTCGGTAAACCACACAGAACACAATATGTAACATAACCCAAATTTAATGGAATGTGGGCACATTGTGTTTGTTGTACGGAAAACCTTGTGACCTTCTATTTTGGTTAAATGAAATGATGCCAATGTTAACTTCTGATAATATATGTCCGTTATAAAGTGAATTAACGTTTATGACGTATATTACGTGAGAAGGTCTATTCCATATAGAATACACTATGTAATTTATCTGAAAACTGTTATTCCATATAAAATATACTATGTCATTTATATACTAGTTGCATACATTCATGATTGATTTACAAAATCTAATGGGGGATTGGTAGAAGAATACTTGATACTAAACACTAAACAAAAATTAGAAAAATATGAAAGTCAGATAGTTGGTGACAGCTACTCCTAATGAAAGAGTATGAGGATGCCACATGCTGAAGTCGATTTACTAAGATATTTTTACTGTGTAAATTTAAACAACTGGTGTAGGTTAATGATTATAAATGTGTGTATAGGGTTACATACACATTTGTACCATCCATTACGAGAAGACTTCTATACTATATACAATGTACTATTTAAAATGATACTATGTGCATACTAGAGCCAAGATTGGGTAACATGAAATACAAAGCTAATAGGAATGGTAATAGAACACTTAACATTAAACACTAAACCCAAGTTAGGGAAATATAAACCCCAATCCATAAGCAATCCAAATCTCTAGGAAACTGAATTCACATCTCATAATACTAGAGACATGTATTTACATTCCTCATGAGCCACATGAAATACAAAGCTAATGAGAATAGTAATAGAACACTTGACAGTAAACACTAAACCCAAGTTAAGTAAATATAAACCCCAATACATTGGCAACCCAAGTCTTTGTGAAATTAAATCCACCGGCCATAATACTGGAAATAGGTGTTAACCTTTTTTTTTTGCCGGTAGGTTCAAAGTCTGTCTCAAACAATCTACTTGGAAGGTCTGACTCGTCCATACCAAACCTGAAGAATGAAAAGAAATAGAGGCAAAGAGTGAGGACGGTTCACACTGTAATATTCAATATAGAAATGAATTTTGAGTCAAACAGAATAAAAATAGCTAACGAATGGAAAGACATATGATGTAAAAGTATGATTCCATATAAAATGGAATAATGTGAACCTTATACTATTCCACTTAACATGACATATAGCAATGAGATATACTGATACGGGCATACAATGAAACATCTATGTATTGCAGATGCTATTCCAAAAAATAATCGATATTTCTACACCATGAACTATGCATCGCAGAGACAAAAACCCCAATTCAAGCATAACTTAGAATAAGAACATCAGAGAGAGAACCACAACCGACCATAAATTGCAGCAAAGCAAAACATGATAGCAAGTGATAATATCCTCAGTGGAGTAGTTGAATGTGATAGGTATACTATTACATTTCAAATGGAAACCGGATTCAAAATATCATACTATGTGTACCGACTGAGCATTTCTAATCAATGATATTCCATGCATCTTCCCCTAAATTACTACACTACTTATTTCGCAGCACCGAGAACTTAGTGGGAGAGACTAATTCTGAATTGGGGACGATCGAATTCACATCAGCCGATGATACAGACCTAGAAACTATAACACTTTGATTATGAGACGAGCCCCAAATTGGAAGAAAATAAGCACATAGGACGAGACGGTGAAGAGAATCTACAACAGAGAATGAGAACTTATGAGGGGTTCAGAGATCTGAGAAGAATCGAAGGGTGAAGTTGGGTTAGAAAGGGTTTCTTACTACCGCCGCTGAAACCCTAACCAAGAACTGTAACACCGAAGAAGATTGAAAAGAGAGGACGGAGGAGCTGGAAAATATGTTGATTGCATGTAGAGTGGAGGCGATGGATGAAAGCGGTGCCGGAGACCGTTCGACTGCAGCAAAATTACCAGAGACGTTAAAAGGAGAAGATGTGAAGAAGGGTGAGACACGAGTTATTTTTGTGGGATGAATAATTAAAATATTTAATTATTTTTGTATCAGGTTGAGCCGGTTGTTTTTAGGGGTATTACAGTATTATTTTATATTTTTAACAACGTCTATAGAATCGTTAGGTTAAATGGCTACATGGTGAATATTGGTTTTTTTGTGGTTATAGCCTCCAATTACCCTTTATTTAAATATATGTCATTTTTTCCAACAATATCTATTCTACGAAGATTCTATTCTACGAAGATTCTGCGAAGCCGATAATCATTGATCATGGTTTGTATGTCAAAGAAAGCAGATGTCTTATGGGGTTTCACAGAATAGAGTACGTCTACAACTTTCAAACTCTTCACAGGTGATCTCATTTTCATAATCTTTTTTTTTTCACTTTCGTAATCTTCCGATTTGGGTAATTAACATATTGGGAATATGTCTATAAATTGCTAAAAACAATGATTCCTAAATGTTATGGTGAGTACAAAATTCTTATCCCTGTGATAGGTTTGTCACACATTAGTAAATTGGTCATGTCCTTCACGATATTTAAATACGAAGCGTAAGAGTTCCTTTTATGTTACGTTCACATTCTCTGAATTATAGATGTCCACGTGACTATACATATTACACGAGCTGTAACGCAGTCCATGAGATTAAGGTCAGATAGATTTTGGAAGTCATATCAAGCATCAATTAAGTTTTAGTTTTTCAAGGGTATTACTAGTGATCATAATAGTATACTGTCTTCTGCAAGCGGCTTCACAATTAGAATAATGAAAACACATTAAGATCAGAGTTTGGTATAGAATTATCGTTCACGGTTAATCTGAAACACGGACCAAATTGTTACTCATCACATCTTTAGTTTCCAATATAAAAAAAATTGTAATGGAAAAAGTTATCATAAGACGAACATGAAAAACTCAAATCTTACTAATGATCGTAATATGGAGAAAGAGATTAACTTATGCTCAGAATTATGAATATTTATTCTCATCGATTAACATCTCTGAAGTCTGACATGTGAATTTTATTCAAAAGATCATCATAGCAGAAGTTTTGCAAGACTTTTATAAAGTATATAAATGTCAATTTCAAAACAAACACAATCAATGGCTCTCATTAAGTGTAAAAATATTTCTCTTCATACTGTTTTCAGAATAGCGTATACTGCCATAAAGGCAAAGTAATCACAGAGCCAATACCAAAAGCTATCGAAAACTGAAACATCAAAGCTTAAGAGATCAGAGTTTGGTTTAAAATTTTCGGTCACGGTTAAATCAGAAACACGGACCAATTTGTTGCTCATCACATCTCTTAATGCTAATCCAATAAACGAAAAAAACAAAAATCAAAGAAGGTAATCAACGAGAAGAATAAGAAGATCATCAGAGAATTAAAATACTAAGAATCATATAGATTTCTCCTTCATATTGTTGCAGTATTTGCTCATCAGCTGATCTCACTACGCATCAAAATCCAAAAACAATAAAAAAACTTACAAAACGAAGCAAGAAAGAGGATGATGTCATGTCCGAACCATAGTAGAGCTAATGTCTGCGTAACTGCGTTATCCGAGTCTTCCTTATATATCTTCGCCAACGAGTTATAAGAAGAAGCAAACCCTAATTTGTATTTACTTTTCAATCGGCCTTTTATGCCTATTAGGCCCAAATAAGTTTCGTAACAAACAATGGGCCTTTGAAAAGCCCATAATAAATATGAGGTCCATTGTTTTACTAATCAGCCAACAAAAAAAAAGAAATTTGCTCTGCCGCTGAAACAAGTCAATAAAGGGAAGGATTTTGCCGTCGTTGTTTCTTCCCTTCTTCATATTCGAAACTCTCTCTCCTCTCTCCTCTCTCCTCTCTCCTCTCTCCTCTCTCAGTCGTAGCAGCTCCTTTGGACAATCTCTTTATCTCCGTCTTGCTTCTTTGTTCTGATTTAACTCTGTTTTCATCGCAATTCTTCTTCGGTGTATGCGCACAATCTGAGAGAATTCATGTGAATTAGTCGCCGGTGATCGAAGTTGTTTCTTCTCGATTTTGAGAGATCTGGGGTTATTTGGTTAGGTATCATTAAACTTCATCTGAATTTGAATTTCAAACTTTAGAATTTGGTTATTTACTAATTGATGATCTTTTTTTTTTTTTATGTTTCAGCAGCAATGAAGCGGATTAGAGATGACGTGTACTCCTCCGGGTCTCAATTCAAACGTCCTTTGCCCTCTTCTCGTGGCGAATCGTGAGTTTCACCCTTTTTAAAAAAAAATCCAATTAATCATTAAGGTTTTCTAGGTTTTAGTTGGTGATCAATTTTGAAATTTTCATCACATGCATAGTGTAATTCAGTTTTGGTTCAACGCGATCTTGAGTTATAAGAGCTTGTTTTTGGTGCAGATATGTGCAATCTCCAGTCCCTGGTGATGGGGGAGTGAGCTCTCAGAAGTTGACAACGGATGATGCTTTGTCTTACTTGAAGGATGTCAAGGAGATGTTTCAAGATCAACGGGACAAGTATGATATGTTTCTTGAGGTTATGAAAGACTTTAAAGCACAAAGGTGAGACCTTTTGCCTTTCCTATTATCATCAGATTGATTCTTTTTTTTTTTTTTGTAGCTTCTGGAAACGTTTTTGATATTGTATTTTACAGGACGGATACATCTGGTGTGATTGCACGAGTCAAGGAGTTGTTTAAAGGCCATAACAATTTGATTTTCGGGTTTAACACCTTTCTGCCTAAGGGGTTTGAAATAACGCTTGATGAAGTAGAAGAAGAAGCTCCACCTAAGAAAACTGTTGAATTTGAAGAGGCTATATCTTTTGTTAATAAAATTAAGGTATGCAAGAAGTTTCTAGTCTCTGTCTTCTTTCCAAGTGCCCTTACACCTAGTATCTCAGTGTATCTGTATTTGTTTGTTTTATCTCTCTGCAGAAACGGTTCCAGAGCGATGAAGGTGTCTATAAGTCTTTCTTGGAGATCTTAAATATGTATCGGAAGGATGATAAGGACATCACTGAGGTTTACAATGAGGTAGTGTCAGAGTTGGAGTCACTTTATCTCTTCTACACGGTTACAGTTGAAGTTTACCAGTTTTTTTGTAGCTCTAATATCTGTTTTTAGGTATCGGCTCTTTTTGAGGACCACCTGGATTTGCTTGAAGAGTTTACTAGGTTTCTGCCAGAGTCTTTGGCGGCTCATTCAGCAGCTCAGTTAATCCGGAGTCAGGCCCAACGGTATCATGACCGAGGATCAGGTCCTCCTCTTGTGCGTCGAATGTTAATGGAGAAGGTATGGTGGTATTGGCTACATTTTTTTCCTGTCTATCACTGTTGTCACGTCTCTCTTTTCTCAGCTGATACATTTTTCATCACCAGGATCGCCGACGAGAAAGGGCTGTTGCTTCTCGGGGTGACCGTGATCATAGTGTTGACCGTTCTGACCATAATGATGATAAAGCAATGGTTAAGATGCACAGAGAGCCGAAGAAACGAGTCGATAAGGAGAATAGAGAAAGGAGAAGCCGTGATTTGGACGATGGAGAAGCAGAGCAAGATAACTTGCACCATTTCTCAGAGAAAAGGAAGTCCTCCAGAAGAACTGAGGGCTTTGAAGCTTATTCCGGTCCTGCTTCACATTCTGAGAAAAACAATCTAAAAAGTAAGCAGCTTTTGAACTATATAGAGATTCACACCTTTTCTGTTTTCTAGGCCCAACAATCATAATGCTTTATACAAGAGCTTAGTAACATGCTACACGTCTTCACGCTATCATCACTTCCAATATATAAGTTGATGTATTGTTGATTTTTTAAATTATCACAAGCTGATTTTCTAATTACTTGTCGACAAGTATGCTAGGGTTCAACTAGTATATTCCTGTTTTCTGATACTTACGACACAATCTTGTTTTCTGTGCTTCTTTCATTGTGTTAGGCATGTACAACCAAGCATTTGTGTTTTGTGAGAAAGTCAAGGAGAGACTATGCAGCCAAGATGATTATCAGACATTCTTGAAGTGTCTCAATATTTTCAGCAATGGAATTATCCAAAGGAAAGAGCTGCAGAATTTGGTAGGTGTACAAATAGCTTTAGTGTTGATGGATAGGGGCGTAAAATTTGTATTAACTCCACTCTCTTTCATTCAGGTTTCTGATCTGCTTGGAAAATTCCCTGATCTCATGGATGAGTTTAATCAGTTCTTTGAGCGTTGTGAGAGTAATGGTATTTAAAACTGCCTACTGTCTTTTTTCTAGTGAAGGTGTCTAGTTGTTTCTGATCATCATCCTATTTTGCAGATGGTTTCCAGCACCTCGCTGGCGTTATGAGCAAAAGTAAGCAGCACTTTCGTACCTTCTTATATGCTTTTTCTCTTGACTTTCTACGTCATTGGAACTACTAACACTGTTGGGTACACTTGCTGCAGAATCACTAAGCAGTGAAGAACATTTATCAATGCCAGTGAAGGGGGAGGAAAAGGAAACGGAAACGGAAAGAGAACACAAACGCGACCTTGATGCTGCTAAGGAAAAGGAGCGTTCCAACGACAAGTACATGGGGAAATCTATTCAAGAGCTTGATCTATCTGATTGCGAGCGGTGCACTCCTAGCTACCGACTCCTCCCATCGGATGTAAAAATATTTTTGGAGTTCTATATTGCATCCGAGGCATTTTAACTGTACTTACTATTATATCTTATTTGCAGTATCCAATACCTTCCGTCCGCCACAGACAGAAATTAGGGGCTGCTGTTTTAAATGATCACTGGGTTTCTGTCACTTCAGGAAGTGAAGACTACTCTTTTAAGCACATGCGCAGAAACCAATATGAAGAAAGTTTGTTTAGATGTGAAGATGACAGGTACGTTTTACTGAGATTATATATTGTGTAGTTTTGAGTGGTTTGTACGTTGTGGTTTTACCTTCTTCTTGTTACAGATTTGAGTTGGATATGCTGTTGGAATCTGTGGGTTCTGCTGCGAAAAGCGCAGAAGAGTTGTTGAATAATATAGTTGAGAAGAAAATAAGTATAGAGGGATCCTTCCGGGTTGAAGACCACTTCACAGGTCTGTAGGTGTTTAGTGATTGTAACACTCATCTCTCTTTCCCTATCTTTGAGCTCTCATCTCTTGTCTTATACTTACTATTTTGTTATTGACTTATTACAGCCCTAAATTTAAGGTGCATAGAGAGACTCTATGGCGACCACGGTCTTGACGTGACAGACCTAATACGTAAGAATCCAGCCGCTGCACTTCCTGTAATTCTTACTCGTTTGAAGCAGAAACAAGAAGAATGGACAAAGTGCCGTGAAGATTTTAATGCGGTCTGGGCGGATGTGTATGCGAAGAATCATTACAAGTCACTTGATCACCGCAGCTTCTATTTTAAGCAGCAAGATTCTAAGAACTTGAGTGCCAAAGGTAAATAAACTCTTGGAATATGTTTGGTCCATCAAGAAGTTTGTATATAAGTAACCACGATAGTTCTTCCTCACATTTTATTGCATACATCCATTTGTCACGTGTCTATTCTTTCATTTACTTATTTGTTCTCATAATTTTTTTATTTAATACCAGCGCTGGTGACTGAAATCAAGGACCTGAAAGAGAAGTCTCAGGAAGAAGATGATGTTCTTCTGTCTGTAGCTGCTGGTCACAGACAACCCATAATTCCTCACTTCGAGTATGAATATTTGGACAGGACTATTCATGAAGATCTATTCAAACTAGTACAATTTTCGTGTGAGGAGATATGTTCTACAAAGGAGCAGATCGGTAAAGTTTTGAGGCTCTGGAAAAGTTTTCTGGAGATGATGCTTGGTGTTCCTCCCAGGGCCAAGGGGTCAAATTCTGTTGAAGATGCAGTAGAAACCAAGCATCACGGTGCATTGACGAGTGGGGATGTTAATGTGAGCTCTGACTCGACAAATTTGGTTTTGAGGCAACTAAACTTTGCTGCCAATGGAGATGAGTATGCTTCATCTGGGGTCTCCAAACATGGCGCGATTGGTCTGTTAAAGAGGGATTCTTCAGCGAAAGAAAATTGCAAGGATGGTGATCCTGCTAATAAAGATGGTGCCACCTGTTCTTCTGTTAAACCTCAGAAAGATCAAGAAAATGGAAATGGAACCGATAAACGATCTGGAGATGTTGATGATAGAGTAGCCACATTCCTAAGTGGGGTAGAAAACAACAATGGTAAAGTAGGGAGTGGAGATTCGTCAGGTACTTTCAAGATTGAACTTGATTTTTTTCTTCAGTTTGTGTGCAATGTCTACCTTAACATGACTGTTTCTTTACTTTTATTTTTAAGGTTCACGTGGCATTTTATCCAAATCAGGTGACGCTATAGAGAACACTGACACCATAGTTATAGCAAATGGAGTGCTGCCAGATGCTTCTAAAGCCAACAGTAATTATGATGAACCTGGTGGTCCATCCAATATTGAGAAGGAGGAAGGTGAATTGTCACCTATTGCTGATTCTGAAGACAACTTTGTTGTTTATGAAGATCGTGGTTTGAAGTCTACTGCCAAGCCAGAACATTCCGTTGAAGCTGAAGGAGAAAATGATGATGATGCTGACGATGAAGATGGTGATGGTGATGGTGATGATGCTTCAGAAGGTGGTGAGGACGCGTCCGGAACTGAATCTATTGGTGACGAATGTTCACAAGACGGTAATGGTATGGAGGAAGAAGGTGAGCATGATGAGATTGATGGTAAAGCTGAGAGTGAAGGAGAGGCAGAGGGGATGGATTCGCATCTTATAGAAGAGGACAATCGGTTGCTTCCATTGTCAGAACGTGTTCTATTATCCGTTAAGCCTCTTTCAAAGCATGTAGCTGCAGCAGCGTTGCTTGATGAGAGACAAAAAGATTCCAGAGTGTTCTACGGGAATGACGACTTTTATGTTCTTTTCAGGCTTCATCGAGTGAGTGCAACCGTTTCTTATGATTTGCTTTCTCAGATTAAAAGTCTGAAAAATAATTTTTACCTTGAAAAGATTAAGTAAATTTTTTAAAAAATTGGGTTTGAATTTCCAGGTCCTGTACGAGAGAATTTTGTCTGCAAAAACATATTGCACAGGCAGTGAACTGAATCGGAGAAACACGAAAGATACTAGTTCACCAGATCCTTATGCAAGGTATATTCCTTAGGCTACGTAGCATTTGGTTATTGCTTTTATATAGACTATGGAGGTTATTAAATTGATAAACTTGCTTTGTGTGTGTTGTGAAGGTTTATGAGTGCTTTGTTTAGTCTGCTTAATGGCTCAGCTGAAAGTTCCAAGTTTGAGGATGAATGTCGAGCTATTATTGGAAACCAATCATATGTTTTATTCACGTTGGAAAAACTGATATACAAATTGGTTAAACAGGTGCGTTCTTGGTTTTAGATTTGATCATTTATACTTTCCAGACATTATATTCCTTTCCTGACTTCCATTTCATCTATTGCAGCTTCAAGCTGTTGTAGCGGACGATATGGATAATAAGCTTCTTCAGTTGTACGAGTATGAGAAATCTCGGAAACCTGGGAGGGTCATTGACTCGGTGTATTATGAAAACGCGAGGATTCTCCTTCACGAGGAAAATATTTATCGGTTGGAATGTGTAAGAACCGTAAACCAATTCTCTCTCTCTCTCTCTCTTCATTGAGGTATTACGATTGTTCGTTGACCCTGAAACTTGTTTTCTGTGTGTTCTGATTCATATTCAGTCGTCCTCCCCATCCCGTTTGTCAATCCAGCTTATGGATAGTATAGTCGAAAAGCCGGAGGCTTATGCAGTCTCCCTGGATCCCACGTTTTCAAGTTATCTGCAAAAGGAGTTCCTTTCCAACTCATCAGGGAAAAAAGTAGTCCCACAGGCCATTGTGTTAAAAAGGTATATCGAGTTTCAGTACCTTTTTTACCCGTTTCTAATCACATAAATCATCTCTTACTGTGTAATTTGGTACAGTTCCATTACTTTTGGAATGATTCAAGACATTAGGTACATAAAACCAAGTTGTTCCGCTGAATTCTTATTGTGCAGGAACATGCGTGGATACTCTGGTCTGGATGATCTTGCAGTAGCCTGCAAGGCAATGGAAGGAGTAGAAGTAATTAATGGCCTTGAATGCAAGATGTCTTGCTCTTCCTACAAGGTAACAGCGAATCTAGTCTTAAACCAAACCGGTATCGTTTTGAAAATCTAGAACTAGAACCAATCTACACATCAATAAGTGCTTATGTATTCATAACATCTCTTGTAGATTTCGTATGTTTTGGACACGGAGGATTTCTTCCATAGGAAGAAGAAGAAGCAGAAGAAGCCGTCACATGAAAAATCATCATCGGAGCAACGCAAGTCGTACAGAGTAGAAAGATTCCACAAGTTTCTCTCAGCTTCAAGATGACAGCAACAACAAGAAGAACATCAAAACGGATCTTTTATCAATTTACTTCAAACACAAGGAAGGTTAGAGGCTGACCAAGTTCTCTCTGCAACTACCCCAGGATAAAAAGAAGTTTCAATACTTTCTCGTTAGTATACTATTCTGTGAAGAAGTTCCTTGCACAGTAGTGTGTATTTATCTAATTTGTATCTTGATGATTTAGGTAATGTGTGGATGTAAATATTGGAAACACATACATGTTTGTCCTCTTGGTTTGTATCTACAGACATAGAAAAGTTCGAAGGAGAGATTCTCTCTTTTTATATAAATAAATGATTTGTCAACGTTCCTTGTTAGTTTCTTCTCTTACAGAGAATCATTCCCCAATAACACCTATTTATATAACTTTTCTCAAAGAAAAATCAACCTGTTTTGATCAAACCTAACCAGAACTAGCTCATAAGAGAGAAGATGAAGCAGACGTTTATTCATCATACATGGGCTTTTTCTTCCTTCCAAATTTTGTTGGGCCATTGAATTTTTTCAGCCCATTTAGTTTATTTGACCATTTCAACTCCTGCTGTTTAAAAAAAATTAGGAGAATGCGCATAGTGTGTTTTACTTTTACCTCCTCTGGCTATCTAAAACCATGATTATTCAGAGATTCTTAGGATGAAACTTTTATCAGAATATAATAATCCGTCTCTTAACTTTTAACTAAAAATACTAAGAACTAGTTTTTAAATATGAGAACACCACCCTAAGAACCCTCCAATAATCATGTTCTAAAAGACTAAAGTCCTGTTCGTTTTGTAAACGCGGAGTCTAGCGGCAGCGACACTATGACGGAGAACAAAATAACAGAATCAAGAGTTGAAATAGACGCGACTGGATTCCCGGAGACTTGAAAAACGAGACGCTTGTGTCGCTTATAATTTCAGCGTCCCCTTTACTTGTCGATAGTTGACTCTGCGACTGAAAAATAGGTAAGCCATATCTCACCGGCGTCTGTATTGCCGTGATAAAATGTTGGATTTTTGGTCGCTGCCGCTAAAAGTGGCGGTTATAAAACGAACAGGACGTAAGACTCTAGTCCCTGCGTCATCATCGAGCTCAATCAGATCAACATCGTACAGTCTCAAGAAACTAAAAGGTGTGTTTGGATATCAAGCTTTGTTCTGAACTTGTTTGGCGGGGACTTTTCAAACTATACATACCCGGTTGATGATTAAATTATACGGTTGACCAAAGTTGACCGGAATCTAGCTCGTGATTAAAAGACAATACTACCACTGACGACTACTCGAATTCACCGTAAAACCACAAGAAAAGTCCACCGTGGATGGATCATTCAGTTATATAAAACTCATAGCCGAAAGAAACTAAACGGATCAGGTAAAAACGACGTAGTTTCATTATTATAAGACTTCGGAATTTCCGAGGAGAGACATGCCCTTCATCGGCGGCAACACCCGCCGTAGTCCCCCCGGCAGCGGAGGCGGAAGCGGCTGGGGCCAATCCCTTCTCCCAACAACAGCCTCATCCAAATCCAAACTCCCGATCAATCGAAAACCACGGAAACGAACAGCTCTCGTAAACTTCCTCTTCACCAACTTCTTCCTCGTCGCTCTCGCCGTCTCCCTCCTCTTCCTCCTCCTCACGCTCTTCCACTTCGGCGTCCCGAAACCGATCTCCTCCCGCTTCCTCTCCTCCTCCTCCTCCTCCTCTTCCAGATCCAACCGATTCGCAAAGCCGCGGAAGAGTATCACCAACCGAAGGCACGTAAACAATTCACTCTCCGTCGCCGCCGTGGTGGATATCACTACCAAGGATCTGTACGATAGGATCGAGTTCAAGGACGTAGACGGAGGTCCGTGGAAGCAAGGGTGGCAAGTGACGTATAAAGGAGACGAGTGGGAGAAGGAGAAGCTGAAGATCTTCGTGGTGCCTCACTCTCATAACGATCCTGGGTGGAAGCTGACGGTGGAAGAGTACTATCAGTTACAGTCGAGGCATATCCTCGACACCATCGTCGAGACTTTATCCAAGGTGACGAAAAAGTCAACATACCGTGATGACGTCAGCGAGAATTGCATTTTAATTTTAGTTTATTATTTTTTTGGTGTAGGATTCTAGAAGGAAGTTTATATGGGAGGAGATGTCGTATCTGGAGAGATGGTGGAGAGACGCTTCGCCTAGTAAGCAGGAGGGGTTGAGTAGTTTGGTTAAGAATGGGCAGTTAGAGATCGTTGGAGGTGGTTGGGTGATGAATGATGAGGTAATGTTTGCTTGATAAAAAAAATAAAAAATGAGATATGTTGAGATGAGCTAAGTGTCTTTTTTTGATGTTATGTGCAGGCTAATTCACATTATTTTGCTATAATTGAACAGGTATGTTCTTCATCTCTTGACTTTTCATTTTTATGCATTTAAGCTTTCTACTTGTGTTTGTTTTTTAGAAGTTTTTTACTTTTACTGAAATAAAGATGATGATGATGACAGTGGTTACTGTATTTCTCATTTTATGTTTTCCTGTTCTGTTTCTGCTAGTCATTTCGTTTGTATTTATTATGTCACATCTGGTTGGTTATAGTTAGTCATTACCTAATACCTCGTTTGAGCTCAAAACCCTCGTTTTGGTTGTGTGTAAATAGTGTGATAAGCTTGCAGTAGCTCTATTTGCTGAGCTGGCATTTGAAGAGATACTCTAACTGTCCCAGAGTCTTTGCCGTTGCACGAGCCACCAAGTATAAATATACAGAATCGTCCTTTCCGAAAAGGGCAGCTTTGGATTTAGAATTGAGTCGCGAGACTTGAGTGAGAGCAGCTGGGTTAAGCCAGTGTTCTTGAGGAGATTGTGCTCGGGTTAAGCCGACGCATCTCAACGGTTCGAGATCCAAAGTGTAGTTCGCTATCTCATTGATTCAATAAAGTGTTTGGAGTGTTGTGATTGAGTTGTTACAAGAGAATCGATAGGTAAAACTCTATCAATTGGTGCGGTGAGCCATTCGATTGCTGCGACGGTGAAGTTGAGCTCGGATCCTATCTAACGCAAGAAGATCCGATCGTTGGTGATTTGTTGTTTGGAGGATCGCTGAAGCTGAAGCTGATATCGCGACGATGAGAGAATCGAAGAATCGCGTGGTGACGTCGGGAGCAGAATCAGTAGCTACGGAGAGTATAGAGATCCGAATCTTCACCGAAGATGATTTGCGATCATGGATTTCTTGGTTGGAGAAGTTCTTTGTGCGAGAGGATTTCACGGATGATGATGATAAGCTTAATTTCGCTCAAAGCTTCATGGATGGTGAAGCTATATCGTGGTTCCAGTGGAGACAATCATTGTGGTTGTTTAACAGTTGGGAGGCACTGAAGAAATCTTTGTGGTTGCGGTTTGGAAGCGATGATGATCCGGAGAATATAAAGTACAATATGGAAATTGAGAAAGGTTTGGAACAATTGCGAAGCTCTCGTTCTTGGACTGAATCAAAAGGCAAACGAGTTTCCAAATCTTCCAATCTTCATCCTCAGGATATGCCAAAGTTTGACGGTGACATGCCTTATGGGTTGATATCTCGAGTAGAACGAATCTTCAGATCTTTCCAAGTTAGCGAAGAGGACAAGCTTGAATTTGTGTCTGCGAGCTTAGAAGGAGTTGCATTGGATTGGTATACTAAGGAGGTGACAGAGGGTGCTTTTATGGATTGGTCAAATTTTAAGAAGAGATTACTTGCTCACCTTTCTCCAACCAAGCGTAGTTTCCAGTCAGACGTGATACTGACGGAGGAAACAGTGTCTATGAGTGCTAAGACAGAATTGAGTTGTGAGAAAGTGTTATCTGACACCTTTGGGACTGAATCACATTTACCTACTTGTGTTCTGCCACTTGGACCAGTAGAAAGTACAACGTTTGAGAAACTTCAGGTTCAAACAGAGGATGAATTTACACCACCATCCCTCGATTTTGAGTCCATACCTTATGTATCCAAGCTGGTAAACAAAAAGTTTCTTCGAGACAAAACAAGAAAGCAGACGCGGAAGCAACGTTTGTTTCCAAAATCTTGGCGGTTTAAATATAAGAAGAAGATGAAGTTGAGTATAAGCAGTGCGCTTCTGGGTTTAGCAATGGTGAATGATATGAGATTTGGTTGGCTGCACAAAAGAAAGAAACTTTTGTTGTTGAAGCACAAGCTGAGAATGGATGACATACTTTGGGAGAAGATTAATGGAAGGGGTTCTGTTGCCAACGATGTTTCAGAGGCTGCTGCTTTGGTGTGTATTACCGGTAACGGTGAGAATGAGAATGCGGATGTTAGTCTCAGACAGACAGAAAGTGAGCCAACTGTGTTGAAGCTTTTTTGTGTACATCAACGGTGTGATCAAAATTCTATAAGGGTTACAAGTAAGAAGAAGAACAAGAGGTATCTTAAGACTTGGCATTTCAAATACAAAGATGAGGAAACAAATTTTCAAAATGTGGAGATGACCAAGGGAATGGTTTCTGCTACTTTTGAGATCTTTGATGCCTTGTCGAGTATTGTTAGAAACGATGGTGCTGCTGTGCATTTCAAATACAAGGATGAGCGAAAGAATGTTTTACAGGTGGAGAAATACAAAGTAATGGGCTCAGTTATGCAGGAGAGTTCTAATTCCTTGGTGAGTATTACCAATAAAGATGATCGTGGTGTGAGCAAGAGAACATATGTTAGGCTAAGAAAGGCAGATGATGAGGTTCCTGATGGGAGGTTGATTCGTAGACAGAAGACCAGAAAATCTTGCAGGACTTCACAACAAAAAAATTGTGGTAAACAGAGGATCACAGTGAATGACGCCTTGAATTCAATAATGGAGCTGACTTCAGAACTTTTCAGCTGTGGCACAACCACCTACTCAGTAGTTTGTGTGACATCTTCTGCTGATACTGAATCCAGTCATATGGTACTTGTTGAGCACTGTACAAGGTCTTCCAAAGTCTCTTCTGTCGTAGCTTCCACCACTGAAAAGAGGAGACAGATGCATGATTATGTAACTGGCTTATCAGGCAATGCTACGTTAGAAACTGTCTTGACGTTGCTGTCTCAGTTCATAAAAGAAGATGTACAGAAGACAAACTTGTGCAAAGATTGGGGATTTAAGTACAAAGCTACAGCAGGGCACAGTGACAGAAGTTGTTTTTGGGGGAAGAATAAATCTGAGATATTTCAGACTTTTTCAGCTTTTGATCTGTTTCTTCTGGTCTGTCTGCAGTCTCAGACCATGTCTGGTAATTCTAGTTGGGAGCAGTCAAGCAATAAGGTGATGTTGATGCAGTTTTCAAATGGGAACAAGCCTATGCAAACATGTGTTGAAAGTCTGTTACATTTGCAAGAACAACGAAGACATAAGCAGAGAAAGTGTATTAAGACTTGGATGCTTAAGTATAAATTCCAAGACACACTTCTCGTAGGGTTGAAGAACAAGTCACAGGAAGCTTTAGGCAGATTGGTGATGGGATGTTTGCCGAAAGATACTGGGAAGAAAAGAAGCTTCTCAGTGCAGGCAGAAGAGAGTTTGCTAAATACACTTGTTTGGCAACGACACTCATGGTACAGGCTGTGGTTCACCAACTTGCAAACCAGATCATATACTGCGAGCATTTTCAGGTCTTTGGTTCTGTCAATAGCTCAGACTATACTGCACAAAGTTCACAAAGTTTGGCACCGGTGGAAGAACAACATCTCTCTTCTTTGTGAGTGCACTGTTCTTTTCAGTCATGGCAGCACAACCTTAAGAGATGTTTGCCGTGTTTCATACCCAAGCTTGAGGGCAAGCTTGTCAAAAGGAGGGGGGTATTGATAAGCTTGCAGTAGCTCTATTTGCTGAGCTGGCATTTGAAGAGATACTCTAACTGTCCCAGAGTCTTTGCCGTTGCACGAGCCACCAAGTATAAATATACAGAATCGTCCTTTCCGAAAAGGGCAGCTTTGGATTTAGAATTGAGTCGCGAGACTTGAGTGAGAGCAGCTGGGTTAAGCCAGTGTTCTTGAGGAGATTGTGCTCGGGTTAAGCCGACGCATCTCAACGGTTCGAGATCCAAAGTGTAATTCGCTATCTCATTGATTCAATAAAGTGTTTGGAGTGTTGTGATTGAGTTGTTACAAGAGAATCGATAGGTAAAACTCTATCATAGTGATGTTAGAATATCATTTGATAGAGATACTGCTAATTTAGCCAGCCGCTTGTTGCTTTGTGTTCGTATCATGAGTTTTTTTTTTCCTTTTTGGGTAAAGCATCTTCCAAGAGTTAGGGTTCCAGGTTTTTTTTTGTGTGTAAACCATATTTTCTCAATATACTGGCTTATGTATCTGATTTTGTACTTGCAGATCGCAGAGGGTAATATGTGGCTGAACGACACAATTGGGGTCATTCCTAAGAACTCATGGGCTATAGATCCCTTTGGCTATTCGTCAACTATGGCTTATCTCCTCCGGCGTATGGGTTTTGAAAACATGCTTATTCAGAGGACTCATTACGAGCTCAAGAAAGAGCTTGCCCTGAATAAGAATCTGGAATATATTTGGCGTCAGAGTTGGGATACCATGGAGACAACAGATATTTTTGTTCACATGATGCCTTTCTATTCATACGATATCCCACACACTTGTGGGCCAGAGCCTGCAATTTGCTGTCAGTTTGATTTTGCTCGGAAGCGGGGATTCAAATATGAACTTTGTCCATGGGGAAAGCACCCAGTGGAGACCACACAAGACAATGTGCAGGAGAGGGCATCAAAGCTTCTGGATCAGTACAGGAAAAAATCCACCCTTTATAGAACCAATACCCTTCTTATACCTCTTGGAGATGATTTTCGTTACATCAGTATGGATGAAGCCGAGGCTCAGTTTCGTAACTACCAGATGTTGTTTGATCACATCAACTCTGATCCTAGTCTAAACGCAGAGGCAAAGTTTGGCACTCTGGATGATTATTTCAGAACGCTTCGAGAAGAAGCTGATAGAGTAAATTATTCTCGTCCCGGTGAGGTTGGCTCTGGTCAGGTTGTTGGTTTCCCTTCTCTCTCAGGTGACTTCTTTACATATGCAGATAGGCAACAAGATTATTGGAGTGGCTATTATGTTTCAAGGCCTTTCTTCAAAGCTGTTGATCGTGTGCTTGAGCATACCCTTCGTGGAGCTGAGATCATGATGTCGTTTCTCCTAGGTTATTGCCATCGAGTTCAGTGTGAGAAATTTCCGACAAGTTTTGCTTATAAGTTAACTGCTGCAAGAAGGAACCTAGCTCTTTTCCAGCATCATGATGGGGTAACCGGAACTGCTAAGGATCATGTGGTTCAAGATTACGGCTCCCGGATGCATACTTCATTGCAAGACCTTCAGATCTTTATGTCTAAAGCAATCGAAGTCCTCCTTGGGATCCGCCAAGGGAAAGAAAAATCTGATCAGTCTCCATCATTCTTAGAGGCAGAGCAAGTGAGATCAAAGTATGATGCTCAGCCGGTTCACAAGCCAATTGCTGCGCGTGAAGGAAATTTACACACAGTTATATTCTTCAATCCATCGGAACAGACGAGAGAGGAGGTAGTGACCGTCCTTGTCAACCGTGCTGAAATATCGGTTCTGGACTCAAACTGGACTTGTGTCCCTAGCCAGATTTCTCCTGAAGTGCAGCATGACAAAACCAAACTGTTCACCGGCAGACATCGCCTTTACTGGAAAGCTTCCATTCCAGCTCTTGGTCTGAGAACGTATTACATTGCTAACGGGAATGTTGAATGCGAGAAAGCTACACAGTCTAAACTCAAATACGCTTCTGAGTTAGACCCATTTGCTTGCCCCTCTCCATATTCCTGCTCAAAACTTGACAGTGAAGTGACTGAGATAAGAAACGAACATCAGACTCTTGTCTTTGACGTTAAGAACGGCTTACTCCAGAAGATAGTCCATAGAAATGGACCGGAGACTGTCGTGAGAGAAGAGATTGGTATGTACTTTAGTCCAGATAGTGGAGCTTACCTGTTCAAACCAAAAGGTGAAGCTCAACCGATTGTTAAATCCGGTGGACATCTAGTCACCTCCGAGGGACTACTAGTCCAAGAAGTCTTCTCGTATCCTAAAACGAGATGGGAGAAATCCCCCATCTCGCACAGCACCCGGGTATACACTGGAGGCAACACTCTTCAAGATCTAGTGGTTGAGATGGAGTATCATGTCGAGCTTCTTGGAGAAGACTTCAATGACCAAGAACTAATTGTCCGGTACAAGACTGACATTGACAACAAAAAGGTCTTCTACTCTGATCTCAACGGTTTCCAAATGAGCAGGAGGGAAACTTATGATAAGATACCGCTTCAAGGAAACTACTACCCAATGCCATCTCTCGCATTCATACAAGGCTCCAGCGGTCAGAGATTCTCTGTACACTCTCGCCAATCTCTTGGTGTTGCAAGTCTTCAAGATGGTTGGTTGGAGATTATGCTCGACAGACGCTTGGTCCGTGACGATGGGCGTGGTCTAGGGCAAGGCGTGATGGATAACCGAGCAATGAATGTTGTATTCCACCTTCTTGTGGACTCCAACATCTCTCAGGCGGACTCTGTGTCTAACCCTTCCCTTCTCTCTCACCTCGTAGGTGCTCACTTGAACTATCCCATAAACACATTCATTGCCAAGAAACCGCAAGACATATCGGTGCGTGTTCCGCAGTACGGTTCGTTTGCTCCTTTAGCCAAACCATTACCGTGTGACCTCCACATTGTGAATTTCAAGGTTCCACGTCCATCAAAATACTCTCAGCCATTGGAAGAGGACAACTCAAGGTTCGCCCTTATCATCAACCGACGAGCTTATGACAAAGCTTATTGCCATAAAGGAAGAAGAGCAAACTGCACAAGCGTGGCTGATGAACCAGTGAACTTCTCCGACATGTTCAAAGATCTTGCAGCTACAAAGGTGAAACCAACTTCGTTGAATCTTTTGCAAGAAGACATGGAGAGTCTCGGATACGATGATCAAGAACCACCCCGAGATGGTTCAGAAGGACGTGTCTCGATCTCTCCCATGGAAATACAAGCTTACAAGCTTGAGCTACGACCTCACAAGTAAAAAAAAAGTATCTAGTTAAGACTGATCGTTTGACTCTTTGGCTGGTTACAGCCTCACAAGATCGTTGACTAAGAGGTTGAGCTCAGAATCTGCTTCTTGCTAAAAAAGCTGTTCGGGAAACGTAAAACTGACAAAAGAGAGAGTAGAAGCTGGAGAGCCTTTGTGTGTCCATGTAAAACTACTGTAAGACCTTAGTTACATAATTTTCCTTAAAAATGAACTTTTAATTTTCATGGAAATAAATAGTTGAATACAATCAATCATCAACTTAACATGCAATGTAACTGATTATTTTACTGATAATAACTCTTCAGTACAACATTCTTCATCAGCAGGCTTGACCATAAGTCTTGTACTCCCCATTGATCATAAACTCGGTGAAGTAAGAAGGTGGAGAATGAACGGCTCTGATCTCCTTGTACTCTCTCCACCACTTCATGAAACTGCTTCCCTCCAAGAAAATCTCCGGTGAAACCTCACGTTTTCTGATCATCTCCCACACGTCTTCTTCAAACGTCATGAGCTCTCTACTCACCACTTGTGTTTTGGTTAGAATCATAGCTTCCTCAACTTTAGCCCAGAAACAAGAATCAAACGTCAAAAGATCACTCAGGTCACTGTTCTTCGGTCTATCCGGGTTAATATTTTCTGCCTTGAACAATTTCTCGAGCACAGCATAGTGGGGAGACCTTCCAGTGGTTTGATAATCTGTTTTACCACTGAGGTAATACTCGGCAATGTCGAGCGGCTCGACCATCCGTCTGTAATTGTTTGCGGCTAAGAGAGACCGGGTCTTGAAAAGCGCCTTTTCGCTCTGAGGCATCTTCTTCACTTCTTCAACCAATTCTTTCCAGTACTCATTTAGCTCTGTTTTGCGCTTCTGAGCATCCACTTTGTCTTGTGAAGGACAAGACTCCATAGTTCTATACCAATCGTAGAAACCCATCTTCAACTTCTTGCTTTTCTTCTTGTCCCATTCAAAATATATCATGTTTATCTTCATGTCGATTAGCTTCTGAAGCCGATCAAAACGCCGCTTCTTGTTCTCAGCACGTTCCGCCATTCGGCTGAAAACGCCATCATCAATCGTCAATGTTGAATCCACCACCACAGGTTGAGCCAGACGACCAGGAACTTCTCCGTAGTCTACTACGTCCGTGTTAGGACCGCCTAGCAACTCCGTGACAGTCATAGGGTCGTCGATGCAAACGCATTGGGAGCCGACCCAAATCAAGAACGTTCCAAAAGGCTTGAAATATTTGTTCACGGGAGTTTGGGCAGCGTCAGCCACGTGAAGGAAACATGAGTTCCTCCAGGAGTCCTCAAGAATCTGTTGCAGCTTATCGTCTCCTATGAAAGCCGAGCCAAACGTGATGCACAAGGGACGTTTGAATTTAGGCTCCACTTTCTCTGTAAGCCACAGCGTAAAGAGAGATGCCACAGATCCTCCTAACGCAGCTCCTGTTATGATCACTTGTTCCTTGGACTTGAGCAACTCAATCAACTGCAAAACAACAAATATGAGTTTTACTTTCAAGGATTTGAATGAGTCTTCTATTTTTGAAACTTTTTCATTTCATAATAATTGTTATTTTAACATTTTTTTTATTACACAAAAAGTGTTACTTTAGAATTCTAATGCATATTATACTTAATTTCAGCTGAAACTTAAGGAAAAATGTAGCGACACTTATTCAAAAAAATGGATGGAGTATAAAGTTGTTGGCTTATTAAAAAATAGTCAAAGAGAAGCAGAGTTGGATTGAGAATTTACCTCTGATCTGAGGTGAATGAGATCTTTCCTGACGGAGTCAAAGAGCTGGTAAGCAGGTGTGTGAAGGGGGAACGAGGGGTTCTTCTCAGAACATAGAAAGTGAAACGGATTCTGATCTTCTGACCCAGACATAAGAGTGGAAGCAGCAGAATCTAAACGGCAACTCGGTGCCGCGAAGACCACAATTGTGTATATGCCTTCATGGTAAGGCTTGAACTCTAAACCTGAAACTTGATTTCCATGGGTTTGGATCTTACTCAATGCCTTGTCTAAGACACCGGACTTCAACACAAGGTTCCCTTGCTCCAAAGATTTTCTTCCAAAAAAAACAATGAAGTTAGTCAAATGTCCAAAGAACAAGATTTTCAAGAATACAATGTATATTAAAAAAAAATTGAGAACAGGTTTGTATAAACAATTATGTATAGATTATTTAATCTCTAACTTTATTAAAACAATATATACATTTTGATTATATAATCTTCTGATCTGTAATTGTTTAGAGTTCTATAAATTTCAGGATCAGCCTTCAGGTAAGTAACTGGAAAAAAGTAGTTGTACTACATACAGTATAGAAGAATTCATGGCTTGAACTGGAGATTTTCGGTAGAGAAGAAAGATAGAGTGTCTAAATTATTGGAAGTAGGACAGACGATGAAAATGAGAGTTATTCGGAATATATAATAGAACCAAATAAATAGCTATTTATTTTTCGCGAAAAAAATGAAAATAAATAAGAAAAAAAGGAATTCCTCGTTCTGAATTTTCCGCGAAGGATCCATGCGCAAAAGCATAGATTCGTTGCCCCCACACGCTTTCGAGTCGAGATATTTAGTTGACGTTCACACACAAGTGCAATAACCAATAATACAATAAACAAAATTGCTTTTCACTACAGTTTCATGACGACAATGTCAATACTGGTTAACAATTTGTTTAGTAGCACTGCTGGTCTCATCGATAAGTGAGATTAGTTTTGAGTTTTGGACCTTTTAATCATTTGGTAAGCCATGTATCTCTCTGATTCCTAAGGATACGTTGGCTCTGTTGGTTACTATGCTCAATTCAATCTTTTTACGAAATGTATCCAGCTGATCTTTACGACCTTCCGGTCTGAATTTTTAAACATATGGGCCCTAATAAAGGCCTACAACACTTATATGTTCCGAAAATATCAATAATATTCTGCATAAGCAAATTAAGCTATACATATCCTCCATTTTTTTTTGTCAAAGTATAGGGTCTGAATCTACCAAAACAAAAGGTCATGCAGTTCAATCTACCTTTATTGTCTATTCATAATAAAAAAAAAAATACAGATCAAACTGAAACGAAGATCAAACAACAAATATAGATCAAGCTAATTTAATAAACTTACGGTATATGGAAACACCATTTTTCCTCTTAACATCATTATTGATTTACAGTGATATCATTTCACGTTAACCATCGTTTATAAAAAAGGTTTTAAGGACACTTGGGTCTGCCTCCACGTGTCTTAATGTTGACGTAACAAGATCCACACTTTACCATATTGACCATAATTTTTGTTTCTTCTTGAACAAGAAAGATCTGAAATATATGTTGGTCCGAAAACAGAAGTTGGTAATAGCGGTTTTACAATCAACAACGCTTCATCAGCAGAGCAGGCTTGACCATAACTCTCGTACATCCTATTGTTCATAAACTTGGATGAAGTCATAAAGTGTAGAATGTAAGCCTTTTGATCTCCGTGTACTCTCCCCACCACATCATGAAACTGCTTCTCTCCAAGAGAATCTCCCGGGGTACCTCACCTTTTCTGATCATCTCCCGCACGTCTTCTTCAAACCACGCGAGTTTTTGCAACAAGACATCTCTCCCCACCTCTTGTTTTTTCAGAGCATTGGTTCCAAGCATAGCTTCTTTAAACCACGCGAATTTTTGCAGCAAGACATTTTTCCCCACCACTTGTTTTTTCAGAGTATTGGTTGCAATCATAGCTTCCTCAACTTCAGCCCAGTAACAAGAATCAAACGTTGAAAGATTACTCTGGTCTCTACTTACCCATCTAACCTGTTCTTTCACTTCTGCCTTAAACCATTTCTCGAGGATAACATAGTGGCGAGACCTTCCAGTGGTTCGATAGTCTCTCCGACCACTGAGGTAATACTCAGCAATGTCGAGCGGCTCGACCATCCGTCTGTAATTGTTCCCGGAGAAGAGAGACCGGGTCTTGAGTACTGACTTCTCGCTCTGAGGCATCTTCTCCACTACTTCAACCAATTCTTTCCAGTAATCGTTTACCTCTATTTTGCGCTTCTCAATATCCATGTCAAACGGCGAAATAGGAGACTTCATATGTGTCTTATACCGGTCGTAGTAAGCCGCCTTTACCTTCTCGCATTCCTTTTTGTAGAATTCTATATATACCATTGATATCTTCACGTGGTTTAGGTTCATAAGACGATCAAAACGCAGCCTCTTGTTCGCAGCACGTTCCTCCATTCGGTTGATAATTCCATCATCAACCATCAGTCTTGAATCCACCGCTAACGGTTGAGCCAGACGACCAAGAACTTCCCCGTAGTCTCTCCAACCTACTTCATCCGTGTTAGCACCGCCTAGCAGCTCCGTGACCGTCTCAGCGTCGTCGATGCAAATGCATCCGGAGCCAACACAAATCAAGAACGTTCCAAAAGGCTTGAAACCTGCCATGATGGGAGTTTGGGCAGCGTCAGCCACGTGAAGGAAACATGAGCTGCTCAAGGAGTTCTCAAGAATCTGTTGCAGCTTATCGTCTCCTATTAAAGGCGAGCCAAACGTGATGCACAAGGGACGTTTGAATCTTGGATTGACTCTCTCTAGAAGCCATAGCGTAAAGAGAGATGCGACCGATCCTCCTAATGCAGCTCCGGTTAGGATCACTTGTTTATTGGAATAAAGCAAATCGAGCAACTACAAAACAACAAGTATGAATTTTTTAACATAGCCTTACTCTCAAGGATTTGAATTAGTCTTCTTTTTTTTTTACTTAGGAAAATGTTTCATATAAAGTTGTTGACTTGTTAAAAAAAATAGTCAAAGAGAGTAGAGTTGAATTGAAAATTTCACCTCTGATTTGAGGTGAATGAGATCTTTCCTGACAGATTCAAAGAGCTGGAAAGCAGGTTTGTGAAGGGAGAAGGAGGAGATCTTCTCAGAACATAGAAAATGAAATGGATTCTGATCTTGTGGCCCGGAAAGAAGAATGGAAGCAGCATAATTTAAAGGGCAATTCAGTGCTACAAAAACCACAGTTGTGTATTCCGGTTCTTGGTAAATCTTGATTTTTATTCCTGAATCTTGATCTCGATCGGTTGATTCATATACCTCAGAGATCCTACTCCATGATTTGTGTAAGAGACCGGAGTTCAACACAAGCTTCCCTAGCTCCAAACATTTTCTAAAAATATTTGAATTTAGTCAAACCTCCAAAGAACAAGATTTACACAAGAAAAGACTAAAAGTTATTATTGATCGCAAGCCGTTGAAAAACTGATTAACTAAAAAAAAGAGTGTTTGTATAACTTACAGTGAAGAAGAATCCATGGCTTGAGATGGAAACGTTGTATAGAGAAGAAAGTTGCAAGGAGAGGATTTTGTATTATATAAAGTAAAACTCGACAAACAAACGATGTTGAAAATGAGAGAAATCAATTCTTTTTAAAAAAGAACTAACAATTCCTCTTTCTCTCTTTCCGCGAAGATCCCTAAAAGAAAAAGCATAGATTCGCTCAGCACACGGTTTCTAGCCGACATATTTGACATTAAGTATGAATTGAATATATAAAAAATGTAGAACTGAACATAAATACTTGCAAGTTGCAACACGGTTTATAAACCAACTTTGTTTCTTGTGAGACAAGAAAGATCTGAAATATTGGCTGGTCTGAAAAGATCTGATATACTGACAATCAATTATCAACTCACTCTGCAATGTAACTGATATCTTACAAATCATAACTTTTGTTTCTTCTTGAACAAGAAAGATTTGAAATATATGTTGGTCCGAAAACAGAAGTTGGTAATAGCGGTTTTACAACCAACAACGCTTCATCAGCAGGCTTGACCATAACTCTCGTACATTCTATTGTTCATAAACTCAGTGAAGTCTGAACGCGAAGAACTAAAACCTCTGATCTCCTTGTACTCTCTCCACCACTTCATGAAACTACTTCCCTCCAAAAAAATCTCCGGCGAAACCTCACGTTTTCTGATCATATCCCACACGTACTCCTCAAACCTCACGAGTTTCTCCATCAACACATCTCTCCCCACCACTTTTGTTTTCATAGTATTTATTACAAGCGTAGCTTCCTCAACTTCAGACCAGAAACAAGAATCAAACGTCAAAAGATCACTCAAATCTCTCTTCTCACATCTAGCCGGTTCTAGCCCTTCAGCCTTAAACCATTTCTCAAGAACATCATAGTGTCGCGACCTTCCGGAGGCTCTGTACCCTGTCCGGCCACTTAGGTAATACTCAGCAATGTCTAACGGCTCGACCATACGTTTGTAATTGTTCCCGGAGTAGAGAGACCGAGTCTTGAGAAGCGCTTTTCTACTCTGAGGCTTCTTCTCCACTTCTTCAACCAATGATATCCAGTAATCGTTTAGCTCTCTTTTGCGTTTCTCTATATCCATATCGAACGGTGAAACAGGACACGCCACGTGTGTCTTGTACCGATCGTAGTAACCTGTTTTTTCCATCTTGCTTTTCTTTTTGTACCACTCCAAAAATATCATTGATATTTTAATGTCGTTTAGCTTCTTAAGCTGATCAAAACGCTGCTTCTTCTTCTCAGCACGTTCCGCCATGCGGTTGATAACGTCTTCATCGATCATAAGTTTTGAATCCTCCGCCTCCTGTTGAGTTAGACGATCAAGAACTCGTCCGTAGTCTCTCCAGCTTAGTATATCCGTATAAGCAGTACTCCCTAGCAACTCCGTTACGGCATCAGGGTCATCGATGCAAATATATTGGGATTCGAAACAAATCAAGAACGTTCCAAAAGGCTTGAAACCTTGCGTTATGGGAGTTTGTGTAGCGTCAGCCACGTGAAGGAAACATGAACTTCTCAAGGAGTTTTCGAGGATTTGTTGTAGAGAAGCGTCTCCGATTAAAGGCGAGCCAAACGTGATGCACAAGGGACGTTTTAGTTTTGGCTCGATTGATTCTAGAAGCCATAGTGTAAAGAGAGATGCGACAGATCCCCCTAACGCAGCTCCGGTTATGATAACATGTTTCTTGGACTTGAGCAAACCGAGCAACTGCAAAACAACAAGCATAACCTCTTTTTTTTTTGACATCGAATCAACAATTATAACTTTTTCATTAAGATTCATAAAAATACTCTCGTTTCAATATGTATTTTAATTTATAGTTAAATACATTAATTTAATTTTTTATTTGCAGTTATATTTTTAAGAAAAAGTAGATATATATATGCAATGTACATTAAGATAAAATATCATATACGATAATATTAAACAGAGAAAATATATGTTTCGACATAGCCGTATTTCCTCTGAATGAGTCTTTACTTTGGAAACGGTTTCTCGAGTTCACCATAAATAAATTTGAGATCACTTTTCAAATTTACTTTAAAGGAATAATCATTTTCATAAATATCTTAAAATTGTGATGAAAAATACTATACTAATCATGATACATTATTAAGAATAATATATAAAATATTTATAAAGTTTATAAACCCAATTTCACCTCATAAATATCAAACCCTGAAAATAATCTCTAAATTATATCCAAATATTATGATATTTTTAATTAACTGTATTTTTTATAAATGGTATCCAAACTTATGGTATTTAACAATTTCTAATGTTTCATAAGAAGTTGTTGACTCGTTAACAAATACTCAAGAGAGTGTAGTGGAATTGAATACTACCTCTGATTTGAGCTGAATGAGATTTTTCTTGTAGGCAGAGTCAAAAAGCTGATAAGCAGGTGTGTGAAGGGAGAAGGAGGAGATCTTCTCAGAACATAGAAAATGAAATGGATTCTGATCTTGTGGCCCGGAAAGAAGAATGGAAGCAGCATAATCTAAAGGGCAACTCAGTGCTACAAAAACCACAGTTGTGTATTCCGGTTCTTGGTAAATCTTGATTTTTATTCCTGAATCTTGATTTCGATCGGTTGATTCATATACCTCAGAGATCCAACTCCATGAGTTGTGTAAGAGACCGGAGTTCAACACAAGCTTCCCTAGCTCCAAACATTTTCTAAAAAAAACTTTGAATTTAGTCAAACCTCCAAAGAACAAGATTTACAAGAAAATACTAAAAAATATTATTGATCGCAAGCCGTTGAAAAACTGATTAACTAAAAAAAGAGTATTTGTATAACTTACAGTGAAGAAGAATCCATGGCCTGATCTGGAAATGTTCCGTAGAGAAGAAAGTTACAAAGAGAGGATTGTATTATAGAAAGCAGACCAATGATTAACAATAAGAAGATAAATGGAGTTAATTATTCCTCTTTCTCTCTTTTTTTTTGAAAAAAGGGCTTTTTTCCTCTTCCTCTCTTTTCCGCGAAAAATCACAAAGAAGCCAAGATTCTGTCAGCACACGATTACGAGGGAAGAGATCTTCTCGTTGACGTTGATACAAAGTGTATTACATACTATAATCACATTTGCATTTTGATACAGTAGTATGACAGTATCAAATACTGGTTGACGATTTGCATGTTTAGTATTTGTTGACTCTCATCACTTACGTGGACAATAGACAAACATTAAGAGCATCTCCAACCCTACTCTATTTTTTATTTTAAAATAGAATTTTGGAATAAAAATGCTCTAATAGTATTCTATTTTTCACTCTATAATAGAGTAAAAAATAGGTTTACTCCAAATATAAAGTAATTTTTTTTGTTTTTATGTTCATCACTTTATTTTTCAGAGTACCATTGAGATAAAAATAAACTCTATGATAGAGTTAATTCTATTTTAAATTGGAAAATAAAATAAACTATTGGAGATCTAAGACGTGCCACCAGTTTTCATCTCTCAGCCGTGAATTTACTTTAAAAGTATTTGGACCATTTATCATTTGATAAGCCATGTATCTTTGATCTTTAAGACCATCCCGACTGATCTTTAAAACGTATATATAGACCCAACAACATATGTTCCAGTTAATCAATAATAGCCTCCATTTTTTTGGCAAATTAAATGAAATAGATTCATATTACTAAACCAAATAAAAGGACAAAAATAAAACGCATTACAAACTTATATGAAAACACCAGTTTTTCTCTAACATCAATCACTGATTTAGTGATACCCTTTTTACATTAATAACCATCGTTAATAAAAAGGTTTAAGGACACTTGGGTCTGCCACCACGTGTCTTCATGTTGACGTAACAAGCTCCACACTTCTCCTTATTACCGTACGTGCCAGGAGGAACGCACTTGCAGCGGTAGCAGCACGTGACGCACGCTCTCATACATACGTTCTTCCTTGAGTGTTGGCCACATCGAGTCCCACATAAAGACACGCAATCTATACCGTCCAAAAAAGTAGTCCATTGTTACATTTTTTAATCAATTATCATTACACTATTACAAAAAAAAAAATTATTAGCTTAACTTACTTATCCGAGGTCTAACGGGAGGCGGTGTCGGAGGTTTGGACGGTGGCTTAACAGGTGGTGCATTGACCGGAGGTGATGGGATTGGGTTGACGGGTGGTTTAGCTGGCGGTGGTGTTGTGACTGGCGGTGGTGGGGTTGGTTTGACCGGTGGTGCCTTATATGGAGGTATTGGGGTTGGTTTAACCGGCGCTGTAGGTGGTTTGACTGGTGGTATCGTGGGTGGCTTAACAGGTGGCGTTGGGGGTTTGTACGTAGGTGGTGGTTTGACTGGTGGCATCGTGGGTGGCTTAACCGGTGACGTTGGGGGTTTGTAAGGTGGTTTGACCGGTGTTGTTGTAGGTGGTTTAACAGTTGGAGGTTTGTACGTAGGTGGTGATGTGGGTGGAACCGGAGTGGTTGGGGGTTTGAATGGTGGTGTAATGGTGGGTGGTTTAATCGGAGTAGTAGGAAATGAGGGTGGCTTGTATGACGGAGACGGTGGTTTGATTGCCGGGGACGTCGGTGACGTAGGTAAAGAAACCTGTCAATTGCATTGGAATACCAAGTTTAAACCTTTTTTTAGAAAGCAGTTTTACCTTTATTACGTAATAAATAGTATATTAGCCTAACCAATGCTTAAAGTATACACATTTAAATAGTTAGAGCGGAAATAAGAAATTTAGAAACATACTAATGCATTGGATTCCTCGTTTGAAGCAGCAAAAACAACCTGCTCGATGATTAATCAAAATATATAGTTAGTTGAAATGTACAAACACATAATGCGCGTAAATAGATACTATTTGAAGTCTATTTCTAGTCTTTCACACACTTAATAGAGTTGAAAACATTAAAATTATTAATAACTTACATTGGTAAAGACTTGAAGAAAGATGAAGACTGAAAGAAGCGAGAGAGCCATTCTGTGTGAGGTGAGGAAGTGGTGAAGTCTCATGTTGAAGAGCAATGGCCTTTTGTGCTATAAATAGAAGTTCTTTTATTAAAATAAATATTAATTCCCGTTATTATCCATAAAATACAAAGAAATAATTTTAATCCATAGTAAGTGCTAGGTCCAGAGTAGTTATTGTATATGCATGCCAGCTTTGAACTTTCACTGCATCATAATTTCTCAGACCCCGAGGAACAACATATCAGATTCCCAAAATGGGTTGTATAGATAATATAGTACATGAAAAGGATAATTTATCATAATACATGAACTTTCCTTTTTATTCGTACACCAACTTGGAGTACTTTTATCAATACAAATAATCAATTTTAAGTTAAAAAAAAAAAAAACTATGGTGAAAATATTGGGATATGTTTGCGTACCCCAAGAAACCAGTGGATGACAATTTGACATTAATAACTTTTTTTAGGATATACATTAATTTTTACTATAGCATTCGATTTGCCCATAAAGCTGTGTCGCTTATATTATTGCACCAGTGAAAAAACCCTTGTCGTTTTATCTAGCTTTGCTAACATGCAGCAAAATGATTTGAAATATCTACGTTATAAACTTATACTAGTATGCTTTTACATGTCCTTATAAAAATCTGAAGTGTTATCAAATCAAAGATGGACAAGAGCACATGGGTCATTTACATTGTTTCGATGATTTTTCTAATAAATCGGAAACAAGGAAACAGTTAATTATAGCGAAGTCGACACGCGTAAGGATTTTATCATTATAGGTCTCGTGCCTGATTAAAAAAAAATCACGAATGAATGTTTTCTTCTTCTTAATCTTAATTATACCTTTTAAAACTGTTATTGTATGTGATAAAATAGATTATAAGACATCATAAACTATAAAATGCAAAAGTACAACAAATAGAAAAAGATACAGAAATGTGCATTACTAGAGATGCAAGTACAACAATGCTTGAGCTGTGATTCACTATATATTTTACTATGTACACACTGACACACAACCACATGCATTGTTTAAAGCATGGAACCCAAAAGTCTATAAAATTCTCAACCTCCATGCTTTGTGGGGAACCCATATGAATTATTATTTTCTTGTTTTGATATTTCTTCTTTTAAAGCAACGAAAATATTAAATTCCCACTTTTTGTAATCTACTACGTTGTCTTCTTGCGAGGAACAAATAAAAGAAAGTAATCCTAAAATATTGAACATTAATGTGTTTGTTTAATCACAAAACGGAGCAGGAGAAACATGATTCAATTATTAGACAAGAACCTCGTCTTCGTCTTCAAAGCTCAGATTCAAAGTTTGTAACTTAAAGCCAGCTCCTTGTATAGTCTCCACCAAGCTTGACGCCACTCCTGTTGCTTGAACCGTTGTTTGCTTTGAAAGCTTCACATACACACACATATAACATAACATAAGTCAGATTCCATAGTCTGATCCAAACATCGAACATAGAGATGTATGTTATCATGATTTTCATGCAGCCATAACACTACTTTCCATATAGGCCTTGACTTTTCAAGGTTCTCAGGCCCAGTCCAATTTTGTTATGCGGCCCTGAAGACCAATCCCGAGATCAACCGCTATTATGTAAAACAAAATGTCATATTTGAAATATCTATAGTCCATACATATTCAAAGTCTATCCTTGTGTGTGCTTAGGCATCTAAAGGCAATGTATCAAGAGAATATTTGATGTGAACATACCTCAACAACGGCAACACCTTCAGAAACTTGAACTTTTAAGTTGGAAACTCCATCTATGTCCTGAAAGAACAAACAACATTTGCTATTGGCTTTTCTCATTCACTGTCGTTGAAAGCTAAACTTCGAGTTAAGGAAGATCTGAAGGGTGTTACGACTAAAGTGAAAACCGAGATTTCGAGTTCAAACCATTGAGATTAGATTGAAAACCAAAAGTGTTTAATAGAATCCAAGAAACGTAAGAGAAACAGATGCATTCAACAAAGATATTCGTTGAGCTCTAAGCAGATTTGCTAGTTCAAGGACAGATTATTATCTTAAAGCAAAGTACATTACCTGTAAGGCCTTAGTCACATTAGGAATAGCTGCTTCGTTCAAAGTTCCATCGGCCTTCAAAATCAACCAAAAAAAAAACAATGATCAGACTCAATATGAGGCCACACTTGAAATTGCAAGAGTGTAGTACTTAACATGATCTTCAAGACAATTCAAATACCATTGTTCAATTATAATCGTTCATGCTCTTATATAACCACGAATCAATCGAACTAGACTACGGTATACACAAGTGGAGGCTATTAGAGTATGCTAAAGAGAAAGACTCATTCTCCTTAACTTGTGCAAATAGATACAGTGTGCTGCTCATATTACAAAGCATTCCAGCTTATCTACTCACCAACACACAAGGTCACTGGAGTGATTAATCAAACAGAGAGTGAAGTACCTGAAAGAACATGGTGAGCATGTCTGAAGGAGAGACAGGGACAGAGACAGTCTCTTGCTGTTGTTGTTGTTGTTGCTCTTCATCTGCAATTGCAACACCGTCTTCTCCTCCTTCCCCAAGGCACGAAAGCTTCCGCAACCCAAGGCGACTCTGTTTCGTAAACGCAGAAAAGCTGCAAACTCTGCTGTTCTCGATGGGTCTGGTTCGAAAGGTGAGGTTTTTCGATAGATGGGTCGAAGAAAGGTTAGGGCTTTTGAATGTTGAAAGCGAGTGAAAGGTAGAAGATGCTGCAATCGACGCCATTTTTGCTTACTACTACTACCCAATCTTCTTCACTCGATAAGGTTACTCTGTTTCTCTATGCTCTCACATTATCCACCCGCATGTCAAAAGACATAAACACCCTCGAGAAATTCCAAAGTTGGGCCTCAAAAGTCAAAACGACACGACTCCACTAAATGGGTCTAAGCGTGCTAAGTAGTTGGGCCATCTGAAGTAAAAGCCCACACATACACAGCTGGTTAAGACCAACTCATAACTGAGAGTAGAGTGGGCATTGTGTTGATTTTGTTGAACATATATATCAACATTAACAACTTTATGGTAGGAGGGGACAACGTCTTCTGGGGCTTGGGGCTGTATAGTTAATGTCAATCACGGCTGAGACATAATTAAGACCTTCCATGGCAAAATCTCCATCTTTTGGATGAATGGTGGAACTCATGGTCGGTCCGGTAATGCTCCGACTGTTTAGGACATCATGATTTTAACTGATAATTTTAGTTGTATATAAGGTATTACATGAATAACAAGGACATGAAATTTTAAATGAGTTTGGGGCATTAAGAAAAAAAATTGAAAATGTAGGACCGACACTGTGGAACGTAAATCTCTCCTTGTTTAAGCCTATTAGCAAAAAAGACTTTCTCAATCTCTCCTGATATTTCTGTGAATTGAAATAGATCATAACGTTATTACTGAACAAGGCTCATAACCCCCACCGCTGTGTAGTATCATTACTGTGAATTGAAAAAGATCATAACGTTATTACTATGAACAAGTCCCATACCAAACCAGATTACGTTCTAATGAGTAATGAGCAGCATGGTACAACCAGGTTTGGTTGTCTAGCGCTGCTAAATCTCTCTAGTTATCGCTTGACAATTTATTAACATCATTAGTCTCTCTACTCACACATCTCTTCGAGAAGTGAATTTAAATTCTTCCAAGAAGAACCAGTCCCTTGAGCCAAAGCGTCTTTCGCCATTTCTGCATATTCTTTCACATTCTTCCTCACAGTCTTCCCCATATCTCCATCCATCAACTCTCTAACCTAAAATGTACATATAAAAGATAAAACAAATGAAGACAACTATACTTTAGTGCCATTAATTTAATATTACACATTGAAAACATTTTGATATGTATACCTTTCGACTAAGTTCTTCTCTTGTCACGAGCCCTTCCACACTTCCATCTTTCGTCTCAATCCTTACACCAACCTTTAACTCTTCCACTACCAACTTCGCATTGAGTGGCTGCTCAGCCATCATTGGCCAAGCCAGCAAAGGAACTCCAGTGCAAATACTCTCTTGCGCCGAGTTCCATCCGCAATGACTCAAAAACCCTTTGACACTTTCATGTGACAATATCTCCCATTGATCCACCCAATCTCTCACAATCATCCCATGATCTTTCACTCTCTTTTCAAACCCTAATTCTCCAGACAATTCTTCCACGTCCATTCTCGTGACCCACAAGAAGTTAACCTTTGCATTAATCATTAGTCAATCAAAGGCCACGTAAGTTAACAAAATAATGCATGCTAGCTCTGTCACTCCATATATGCATTAAACAACGGTGACAATTAATGTCAACTACTAGTATGTTTTTCACATTCTAAAATAGTAAATGGTTGATAAATACATTACTAGTAAAAAAAGAGAGGAGATACTAGTAGTAATTAAATAATTATTAGTAGATGATACATACTTTTTGTAACCATTAGTTTACGTACCTTGGAATCTTCTAACCCTAGTGCTATTTCCTTGAGCTGTTCTTTTGAAATCTCCGTTTGCGTTCCAAACGCTACGTACAAAACCGGACGTTTTTCCTCTCCCTTCCGGTCCAACCAATGAACCCAACTCGGTTTATCACTTTCCGGTTTATGAGGATTTACCAAACATAAAGGCCCGACACACCACGGTTTGGGACCATCGTTACCACGGAGCCGGAAGTCAACGAACGTTGACTCGAGCTCGTAAAAACTGTTAAGTATAACTCCACGGCTTTTCCCCGTGGACTCTATTTGATCCATGACTAGCTCAAACTCTTGACCCGATCTATCCGGGTGGGTAAAAATAGGTGAGAACTCACACTTCTTAACCGAGATCCATGGGAAATCCGGTACAGTAACCGGTTCGGTTTGGGATTTAATAATTTCCGGTTTGGTGAAAAGTTGGTGTAGGTAAACGGAGGAGAAGAGAGCTGACGCGTAGTTGTTCATGCCGAAGAACGCGAGGCTCGGGATATCGAACTTAGCGGCGGAGTCCAGCGTCCACCAGAGGAACCCATCGGCAACGATGAAAGAAACGTGTGGAAGATTCTTGAGTGTTTCTTCGAAGAGAGGCTGGAGAGACTTCGTTGCGCGCGTGAAGGGCACGAAGAGCGACATGGAAGGGAGCTTGTCGGTGGTCTCGACGCCGGGAGGGATACCGGAGATGTTTTCCGGGAAAGGGAAGGAGATTATTTTGGTGGATGATGAGACGTCGGAGAGGAAGTTTGAGATGAAGGGATGGTTTTGTGGGGTGGTGAAGATGGTGATGGAAATGTTTGGCTCTTCGCTTTGGTCGGAGGGGGAGATGACACGGTTGTGGCGGAGGAGGAGGAGACGGGCGAATCGGAGGAGAGGGATGGTGTGGCCCTTTGACATGTAAGGAAAGAGAACCACATGGTGAGGTGATGAAACTGCCATAGTTTTTGTTTTCTTTACGTTGATTTCACAAAACTACTTATAGCCGAGGTGACTTTTACTTAATTGTGTTTCCAAAAATAGTTACTGTGTTTTTGACTAGAGCATGATTAAAAAGGGAGTTTTTAAATCGGTTCTTAGCGAAATATAAAAATTTAACTTTTAATAAAAAAAAGCTAAAAATCAAGATAAGAAAAGTAAATATTAGTATAGTAGAAAACTTTTTTTTTTACTTGAATGTCATTGTTTTTATGGTTCCAACATGCATTAATTGTTTTATGACTTGGACTTTACAAAATAATTTTTCATTGTAACATTCCATATGGATTTTCTTGAGTTCTTTTGTTGATAAAAAAGGAGGTCATCAAAACATTCTTTTTTTTCATCATCAAAAAATTCTTCGGTGGAATCAGCATTAGACAGGTAATAAAACAGCACACCAAAATAATTTGGTAGGAAAAAATCAACAGTAGACTAGATCTGAACTAATTTTGTTTAGTAAATGAACATAGAAAATTACATGTTTGCCAATAAAAAATGAAATATTGAAATTTGGCACCTAAATTGATATATATTTAAATGATGTATTAATATAGTCACCCCAACTCCATTAAATATGTGTTAATATATGCTGTGATGCACTTTCTTTTTTTAAACGCTGTATTAATATATGCACATTAAATGATAAATATGGGAGTAATATTCAAGAGAAGACTGTACAAGGTAAACGTTTTCTTTCTTTCATTTAATCACGTCTCCGCATGACAAGTATGCAATTTGTTACTGCTTTTTGGACATGTTTTTCGTATCAGTTTCTCTGGTAAGCAAAGTCCATAGCGTGATAAATTTTATTCTAGAAACCATGCTAAAAGAATAAATAAGGAACAAACTGAAGAACAAGAAATCTCTACTTTGTTCAAATTCACCTCTTATAGTTGATAATGATATCATTTCACTCAGAAACTAATACAACACTTACCTAGTAATATCATCCTACAAAAGATTCATCTTTATGATTTCGTGCTTACTTTGATATAAATTTTCTTAAATAATCGATCTTTCCTTATTATCTACTGTAAATAAATGCTTTAAACTAAACAACAAGGAAACTTAATTGGTTGTTAAATAAAACAAGCAAACAAGAAAAACATTTTACGTTACAAAACAAATACACGTGTACGTATTTTAGGTGTCAGCATGTATACTGGCATTCATTTAGTCACCATGTTGATAATACATATGTCATGCATGGTTCATGGATTCATGAGAAGGATAAGCGTTATAGACTAATTTCGTAAATAAGCTGTCCTCGTCAGTCGTGTTATACCATATGTCCTTCTCCTAAACTGAACGTGTAAGGAAAAAAAGAGGCTAAACTTGTTGCATCAAAGCGTTACGCAAAATTTTGTCGTATATTCATTTTTTTCTTTCTTTCTAGAAGCTAAGTTTTGTCAAACCTCATGGAGGACACTATTAATTAGCTCGTTAGTTAACTCAAGAATTCAAATAAAATTTTAGCTAATCAATTTTTAACTCACGTCATTCAACAATGCTGTATTTGATTAGAAAAAAGTAATGCCGGAAATGAAAATTTTGACGTTTTGATAGATTTATTTATGTACTACTGTGTACTAGTGGTGTACCGTGTACGTGATTACTGTAGTCTTAAAAATCCTCCATAATAAGATGGGCCTAAATAATTCAGAGCTTAGTTTATATTAGGCATTTTCTTAGCATACTATAAGCCCATTAATAATTGGATAGCTAAACAGTGAATTAACCCAACGTGTCCGAAGACTTCAGCTTCATTTTGGGCTTGCTTAATTTCTACCTTCTTCAATGGAAGTTAGGAAACGGAAGAACGCCGACGGTGGCGCGTCAGTTAACGCCGGCGATGACCGGACTCCGTCTAGTGTTTCTTCTACATCAGATCGAACAGTACGATCGAACGTTATGGTTAGTATGATTCTTCTTGATTCGGTATATACAGTGTTCTGTTACTTTTAAATGATGTAATGTATTAGTTTTAGCTCTCAGTGTGTTTAAATAACGGTAAATAGAATGGCTTGATGTGTTACAATCCTTTCTTTTTATGTGCAGAGCAAAGCTCCACGTCTCATGCAATCTGCATTTTCAACTCTTGGTGATCTCTATTTGTATAAACTCTCAGATGCTCTGTATGGAGAAAGTGTTGCAAGTTGGTCTGTATCCTTTCTATGCACCATACTGAGTCATTTTCAGAAGGTCTGTATCCTTTCTATGCAGCATCATGTATTCATGTTCTTCTGTATGAACCGTACCTTCTCAAACTGCTTGGAGACTGTTCTTACCATCATGGGGCTCTACTATTATAGATCCTTCCAAGGACTATCAAGTCAATCGGAAGTGAGGTTTGGTCATAGCGGCCCTAGCACGTGCCGTAAGACCAACAAGTGCAATCATATGGTTATAACTTATACGTTGGGACCCTTGAGCTAATTTTTTGACGCCTAATAAGGTCAAATTCATCTTCCTAGAGGTGATCCCCCGATTGGGTGAGTCCAACTCATCAAGTGGTCTCCTAAACTAATACTTTCAGCTTTATTTTTGCTTGTGACCAATAATATATTAATATCCCGATGGCACTATACATGAGTTTAATCCAATCTCACTTGAGTGCCTCTCTGATCGTGCTAAAAGGGAATGTTGTCGTTTCCAACAAAGAGGGACGGAGGATGCAATGAACTACTTATCAGAAGAAGCATACAAAGGGAGAGTAAAGAGTATTCTCTTTCTCATGCCATGCCATTCTACTCCTTATTATTCCACGCTCCATAGTAACATTCCAATGCAGTTTCTCGACTGCACACCAAGGTAACAACATCACACTTCTCTCTACTATTTGATTCTTAAGCATTCTTCTTCTCAAACAGTGAAGAGAAGGGAAGACTTGACGAGTCAGACCGATTCTTGATGGACCCTTTAGGTTTTGTATCAGAGATTTCTGGAAACTGGTCAAAGCCGCCTAGTCACATTGTAACGTTTGCATCAGAAGAAACAAAACTTATCCAACGTTCCTTTAAAGAGGCAAGTTAGAAGCAAGAACCACTTTCTTCCAAATCTAACTTTTTCCTTCATGGACTGATAATAACAAATGTTTCTTTTGTTAACGATGAAACAGGTAAAAAGATTCTTCCACGCACACTTCAAGATTGATCGAGATCATCAGTCCCCAGTGGTCGTTTATGCTTGTATACAAGACTGAGTTTAGTAGGTGTTTATGTCGTTTTTTGGTTGGTTTAGACAGACAAAACGCCGTGATGTTCTATTCTACTGCTTTGTCTATGAACGACACGATTGTATAATTATTAAAGCGGGCCGTTTTTTAAAAGTTTGTATCCTTTGTGTTGGGCCTTTGTAAAACAATGGGCCACGTGATCTGCACGTGCACGCTTCAACACTTGTCACTTTAACTTGAAACCAGTGACAACCCAAGTTCGTTACTTTCCGATGGAGAAACATCAGATACCGATGGAGTACTTGTCGGTTGGGTTCATCGGAGCTGGAAAGATGGCGGAGAGTATAGCCAGAGGAATGGTCGCCTCTGGTCTGCTTCCTCCGCATCACATCTCAACCGCCGTTCACTCGAATCTCAGTCGCCATGAAGTCTTCCAATCCTTTGGCGTCAATGTCTTCTCCAGTAATGAAGAAGTAAGCCGATCTCTCTCTTTATTAGATGTCCCACATCGGACAAATCAAATGTCTTTGGGCAATATATAAGTGTATGGGTAAACCTCCACTCAAAAGCTACCCATACACTTATATATTGCCCAAGGACAATTGATTTGTCCGATGTGGGACATCTAATACTCTTTAACTTGTCTATACAACTATCATGAACGTTAGTGGTACGTTGACAGGTCGTTGAAGAAAGCGATGTTGTGATTTTCTCTGTGAAACCTCAAGTTGGTATGTTTGTCTTACCTCTCTCTGCGTTGTCTTCTCTATGGAATATCTTTGTACTGATTTAAAGCTGTGCCTGTTGGTTTGCAGTTAAGAAGGCCATCACGGAGTTAAGGTCTAAGCTCACGAAGGATAAGCTTCTGGTTTCCGTTGCAGCTGGGATTAAGTTGAAAGATCTACAGGTTTGTATAGAAACAAATGGTTATATATCACTATCAATGGCGTTGCAGTGTTAGTTTCTAGACTTCCGTTTTTGGTTTAAACGCTGAAAAGTCTCCTTTTGTTTTGTTTTGTTTGATGCTAGGAATGGTCTGGTCACGATCGATTCATAAGGGTGATGCCTAATACACCAGCAGCAGTTGGTGAGGGAGCTTCAGGTCGTTTCTCTCAGAGTCCCTATTTGTGTTTTTTTTCTTCTTCTGATGAAATTGTGTGTGGTTGCTTTTCTCTTTTGAAATTATGATATGCATACGGTTGCTGAAAATTATGTCTTTGTGTAAAACAGTAATGAGTCTCGGAACAGCGGCAAGTGAAGAAGATGGAGCACTTGTTGCTAAGTTGTTTGGCTCGGTGGGGAAGATGTTTAAAGCCGATGAGAAAATGTTTGATGCTGTTACTGGTCTCAGGTACGTAACGGTTTCTCAATGCTTAAGTTGTTCAAGCCGCCCCCTAATCAACTAACCATGTACTAAATTTCATCTTGTCACAGTGGGAGTGGACCAGCATACGTATTCTTAGCCATTGAAGCTTTAGCTGATGGAGGTGTAGCTGCTGGTTTACCCCGAGAACTCGCACTTGGCTTAGCTTCACAAACGGTCAGTGAACCGACCCATACAGCTTCTTTATTCACTTTCTTTTTCTGTTTGTTTGGTATTAAATAACTGAGGTGTTGGTCTCTGGCAGGTTCTTGGAGCTGCAACAATGGTGAGCAAGACAGGGAAGCATCCAGGTGTGTTGAAAGATGATGTTACTTCACCTGGCGGGACTACAATAGCCGGAGTTCATGAACTGGAGAAAGGTTCTTTCCGTGCGACACTTATGAATGCTGTTGTTGCTGCAGCTAATCGAAGCCGCGAGCTCTCGCAGAGCTGAATTATATAGAGAATGTTGCTCTTATTGTTTCACCCTCCTTGGTAGAGATGAAAGCTATTTATCTTGACTCTATATTGGTCAAGATTGTAGAAGCCGTAAAACCGGTTCGAGTTAAACGATAATATAAATACGATGTTAAGGAAAAAATAGACGATTCAAAACCGAAATGGAAACGAAGGCATGGAGTCGAGACGAATCTCTTTCCTTAACTCTTAATATTCGCTCCGTTAGTGCGACGGATCTGTACGAATATGAGTCCCAGAATAAAACCATGTAAGGTTATCACGCAGCACTCGTGAAGAACCTCTACGAACTAATAATCTACGAAACACTCTCTAGAGTTACGCGTAGGAGTTTTTGCTGGTATTTTGTTGTGAAAAAAGTTCAGAAATGAATGAAGATGAGAGGCGATATTTAAAGAGACGGAGACGACCCACTTCCCGCAACAGCTGCTGCACGTGGGCGAGAATCTCACGGAGATCGAGGGAAGTTGAGTTCCGAAACTTCTTCCTCAAGACTCTCTCTTATCTCGTTTAAAACTTTCGAGAGGATAACATGCATGACGTTTTTATTTTCTAGACAAACTACTTGTCGTTTTAAATAAAATTGTATGCTGTTTTTTGAGCTTAACTTGGTCCAAAAAGAATAGTTCTTATCGGGCCAAAGGCCCTCCACCCAAGCCCAAGCCCAAGCCCAAGCCCAAGCCCAAGCCCAAGCCCAAGCCCAAGCCCAAGCCCACGCCGAGCCGAGCCGAGCCGAGCCGGCCGGACGGCGGCGGCGGCGCGCGTGGGGAGCTCTCTCTTCCTCTGAGCTGTTTAACCAACACCAAGTGCTTGGCAATATATAAACATCTCTATTACTCTTCTCCTGGCCGATGTGGGACAAATCCCATAGCCATCATTCATTTACTTGACATATTTTTGGGCTTAAATCATCAGAAGCCCAATGTCATTGTATTCACATTATATAATAAAGGCCAATGCCTTTTATTGATCCAACAATCCCCCACATGAATAGAAATAACTCTTCTAAACATATGCAGGCTAAATGCAGACTCGATAGACTCTAAAAAACTATACATATTCTAATCCTGACTAGACTAGACAGACTTATCGAGAGTGTTTGCGAAAAATCACTGTGTTTGAGTTGGTGGCATTTTTAAGCCTTGAACCACTCATAGTTAGTATCTGTCGGGTTTACTTTACCAGAAGGTGAACATGATGTCTTGAACCAACCGGTGTTTTATGTAAACCGAGACAACAGGCATAACGCAGCTTCATTTTCTCGTAGAACTTAGTTCTCTATTGTGTTCATTGTGGCCCTGAACTATTCCTGGTTTTCATGAGTGAACTTAGAGAATATAGCCTTGCATTCATTCTCCTAGAAACGGCCCCATTTCACACTCATTAGGTGATTGACCATGAGAAGTATTAAGTAATACTCCGCTCAGAAGCTATGGAATCATTAAAAGCTTGTGCTTATCCTTTACACATTCGTTAGCACTTTATCATCTTAGGAGCTGGGAAGAGACTTCTTTGTCTCAAGTGCTTTGATTAGATTCTGTTTGATTTTGTTTTCCCTTTGAACCTACGTCTTGGGATCTCCAGTCATGATAGGTAGGGTTGCAGTCAAGCATCCTCATTCGTTATAGGCTTTAAACCCATTCCTTTTGATGATTTAGCAACAACATCTCGTGGCAAACCTTTGGTAAATGGATCCGCTAGGTTGTCAGCCGATTTGATGTAGTCTATTGTGATTACACCAGTTGAGATAAGTTGTCTAATGGTTTTATGTCGTCTTCTGATGTGACGAGATTTACCATTGTAGAGATTATTCTCAGCCCGAGCTATAGCTGATTGACTATCACAATGTATGCGTATAGCTGGCACAGGTTTCTCCCACATAGGAATATCTTCCAAAAAATTTCTAAGCCATTCAGCTTCTTCTGCTGCTTTGTCTAAGGCTATGAATATGAGTCCCAGGATAAAACCATGTAAGGTTATTACGCAGCACTCGTGAAGAACCTCTACGAACTAATAATCTACGAAACACTCTCTAGACTTACGCGTAGGAGTTTTTGCTGGTATTTTGCTGTGAAAAAAGTTCAGAAATGAATGAAGATGAGAGGCGATATTTAAAGAGACGGAGACGACCCACTTCCCGCAACAGCTGCTGCACGTGGGCGAGAATCTCGCGGAGATCGAGGGAAGTTGAGTTCCGAAACTTCTTCCTCAAGACTCTCTCTTATCTCGTTTAAAACTTTCGAGAGGATAACATGCATGACGTTTTTATTTTCTAGACAAACTACTTGTCGTTTTAAATAAAATTGTATGCTGTTTTTTGAGCTTAACTTGGTCCAAAAAGAATAGTTCTTATCGGGCCAAAGGCCCTCCACCCAAGCCCAAGCCCAAGCCCAAGCCGAGCCGAGCCGGCCGGACGGCGGCGGCGCGCGCGTGGGGAGCTCTCTCTTCCTCTGAGCTGTTTAACCAACACCAAGTGCTTGGCAATATATAAACATCTCTATTACTCTTCTCCTGGCCGATGTGGGACAAATCCCATAGCCATCATTCATTTACTTGACATATTTTTGGGCTTAAATCATCAGAAGCCCAATGTCATTGTATTCACATTATATAATAAAGGCCAATGTCTTTTATTGATCCAACAAAGATCTCAGATACTTTTTATTGTTTTTATTCTAATAAAAGTCAACTTCCAGAGTTGGGTGTTAACAAGGGTGGATCCAAACTCAGGTTGGAAGCTTGTAAATGACTAAGGTGGATTGACTTGGCTAAACCATCTGATTCTAATTCAAGGTCTTAATCTAGGCAAAACTCCAACAAGGAAGATGCATATTTACAAAAAGTAAAAAACAATAACGTTGTGAAGAATCAGACTTGAATCGTTAAAGGGTACGACCAAATTGCATTAAAACAAAATACTCGGACTATCTTACCAAACATTGGTATGAATATATACACATAAGAAAAAGAAAAAAAAAAATAGAAGCAAAACACTGATGAAGACTCGCAACCAGAAAAATAACAAAGATTTTTAATAACCAATTTTCACTCTCTTTACCGGTCCATAATTTGCCAATTTGGTTGATCATGGCCGGAAAATACCATGTAACCGTATGATCCGTAGCAAACGTTTAAAAAAAAAATGAAAATGTACTAGAGAAGGCTTATAACTATGATGTAGAAGATGAACCTGTAGTAACCAACCCCTCCCTAGCAGTCATTGCCAAAACATTGGTGACACGAAGAACGGCTTGTGCGCTTAGAGCGGACAGCTTTGACTGGCAGAAGTTTTCCCAAGTAATTGGCTCTGCCTCTGAGATTTGCTCTTCCTCTGGCGATGATGATGATGATGTCTCTGGTTTGATGAGAGGATGAGCTTTTTCGTACACGGTCTGAAGTTCTAGTAAGACGATCCGTGCAGCCTCGCGGGATTCAGGGAGCTGATCACTAAGCTGAGACGCGGCTGCTTGAACTAACTTGTCGATTCCATATTCTTTAATACCTTCAACTCCCTGGAATATGTATAACATAGCGCAAGAAGTTGTTGGAATTGCTACATAACACGTGATGCCTTTGTGAGAGAGATATGGGGAAAGAACAGGAGTTGAACTTGTATTACCAGTCGAGGTACACTTCTGGAAAAGCATGATGATGCTTTTGCACGGATCCGAGGATTCCTGTTCTTGAGACAAGGTTGCAGCTTTGGTAACAGCAAAGTTGGGGAAACGTATTTGGTCATCGATGTTAAAGCCTTCTCTGCTGCCTCGCAGACAAACCTTTTATCTTGAGACGACTTGAGGAGGAGTTGAGTAAGCTGAGAGCATGGTGTATGAACCGTCAAACTTCAATCAACGAACACAACGTAGAGAGTGAATAAAGAGAAAAAAAAGCTACCAGAGAATCCAACAGATCTGTTATATGGTCGTTGTATGCACTGAAGATGTCTGCAGACGTCATGCACGCCGTTTTACACACCGCACTTCTTGGATTTTTCAGTGATTTCACGACGAGTGGGATCACTTTCTCGCTGTGAAATGGGATATCATCATGAAACTTCCATTTTACAATCTACTCTAAGAGATAATAAAGAGAACATGGCTTACAGCATATGAACCATTGCTTCCTTGTGGAATATTGAAAGGCGACGAACGTTATTAAGAGCATCACAGACAGATACCCAATCCTTTGAGTCCAGACCAGCTAGAACCGACTGAAAGAAAAAAATGAGATCAATCAAACTGATTCGTCTTGCATTAAAAAAAAAAAATCATACTTCCAATCTCTAAATACATAGATACACCAGTAAACACCTTCATCACAGTTATAAACCTATGGGTTATACTAATGAAAATGAGATTTGATGAAAACCATAACACATAAGCAACAAACAGGGAAAAAAAAAACCTTGAGAACTGCATTAGCATCGTCTACGTTATCCAAGTTCTCGGACTCAATGTATTCAACTTCCACGGTAGCTTTCTCTGCCTCGGGCTTCTCTGATTCTCCAACGCTAGGAGGCAAAGTAACAGAGCTTGGTAATGGTCTATCTTCAGACTTTCCATTAATCTTCCCAACACAAGGCTTGGCTAAGCTTGCTTTACATTCACTCATCTTCTCAGTTAAAGGAAGAGAATTCAAATCTTTTAACGTATTAGTGGCCATACGTGACGTCACCTGCGTGAATAGATTACTGTAATTAATCAACGCAAGATTAAATGTGATTTTACACCTGCAGGAAGAACAGTCTATGATCAAAATCATTAAACAAACACACACATTCTCGAAACTACTTCACACAACACAGCCTAGATGATACTGAATCTTCGTAGTACATTCACACTAAGCCTAAACTGAGACATTCAAATCCGTTTCTAGCTCATCAACCTAACAATAGATCCTCTAAATTGCGCACAGATCTCTGATGAATTCAAGTGTATAAAGCCTAACACACACCGGAAAACATCAGATTAAGAATCTATGGGAGTAAGTCTACTTGTCAACTTCACAGACTGCTGAAATAAGATCAAAGCGGAGACCTATTCAACAGAAGAAAAAAAGGAATACGGCATAGATCTACATTTCGAGCTTCGAGCAATTTACCATTAACAACAATAAAACACGATCTCTCTCAGAAAGATCTCAATTCGTTAGCAATTTTTACCGGCGAATCACGCGGCGGCGAAAACGTAGGAGCTTCTGAGTACGATAGGGAAACGCCGTGGACTCGGAAGTTGCAGACCTTAAAATATAAATTAAGGAAAATCCCATTTTGGTTATATGCCTCATGCTCATTTTTACTATGAGAAGAGAAAATGATTACATGTTTTAATTTTTATTATGACATATTATAATGTACATTTTCAATTCTATTATATATTCACTATTAATGAAAATGATAAACTAGTAATAGAATTGTAAATATATAATTTTTACATTAACTTAGAACCAAAAATAAAATATGTAACTATTTATATTGTTCAAAGTTAATTGTAAATGATTCTCTTTCAAACGTCTTCTCTACTGCCAAGACGTGGTCTACTCTTCACCCTCCAAATTTTCCGGTTTTTTGGCACTCTCAAGTCTGGTTTACAGGAAGAATACCCAAGCATGCGTTTATCTCTTGGTTGGTGGCATGGAACAGATTGGCAACTCGAGACAGGCTTAGAGCTTGGGGTCTTGAAGTACCTCCAAACTGTCTCCTTTGTTCCGGTTGTGAAGAGTCTAGACAGCACCTGTTCTTTGATTGTGTATACAGTTATGAGATATGGATGTACTTCTGCTCACGCATCCAAGTTAATCCTCCCACAGGGTTTGAAGATTGTCTCAGGTGGCTAAGGACTTCTTCAACAGATCCTAACATCCTCTTGATCATAAAACTCGTCTTCCAAGCGGTTGTGTACATGGTTTGGAAGGAAAGAAATAGTCGCCTCCACTCCAGCGTGAGTAGACCCCCTCAAGCCATCATTCAAGAGGTTAAACAAACCATCAGACTGAAGCTTGATCCCCTTTCTAGGAACATGAGAATCACAAGCAGCTCCTCTCTCACTTATCTGGGTACTTGGTTAAGTATCTTTTAAGGGCATTGTTAAGTCCCTGCACCTTTTCTTTTTTTTGGTAAAGGTAGGTCTAAAGGTTTGTAATTTATTTTTGCAAAATAAATAAAGAGTTGTTTCTTAAAAAAAAAAAAAAAAAAAAAAAAAGTTAATTGTAAATATATTTGTTAGTTAAGTGTTTAAATTGTACCTTTATTCATTAATTGGTGGTAAAAATGGCCAGCCTAAAACACTGTTTATTAGAAACTTAAGAGAAAGATCATTTAAAATTAAAGAACTTGCAGTTGCTGTAGTGTCTAATTTTTTTTATTTAAAATTTAAATCTCTGATAGTTTTTTTGGTTTTCAGACCATAAGTTACATGGAAGACCGCATCGTTGGACAAGGTTCATTTGGAATTGTTTTTCAGGTGGTGTTTTGATTACATACATTTAATAGTTGATTTTACTGAGCGGAGAGATTCGTGCAAAGACTCAAAGACTCTCAAAGACTCAAAGTTCGTTAACTTTGTTTCATGTGTCTTGTTACTTGTACACAGGCAGAGTCTTTACAAACAGCAGAAACTGTTGTAATCGCCCTAAAATGTTGTGTCCCTCAAGCATTGTTTTTTTCTCAACGACCGAGAAAGATGAGTTGTACGTATCTCAATTTGGTCCTTGAATACTTTCCTGAGACTGTCTATTGCGTTTCGAAGCATTACAGTCGGGCTAACCAGAGGATGCCCATGATCTGTGTTAAACTCTATACATATCAGATTATCAGGTAATGTTTTCTCACTCATCCCATGAGAATATGTTCTCATAATTTAGAATTAAAGAAAATAATAACAATAATAATAATGTCTTTTTTTTTGGGGTAATCATGTTAAATCCATTGATTACATGCAGTTACTATTTCTTATTATGTGTTTATAGGCTCTTGGAACACCAACTCGAGAGGAAATCAACTGCATGAATCCAAACTACACTGAATTCACAAGGCTCATCCTTGGCACAAAGTAATTAAGCAAACTATTTTCACACTCTCTTTTTTTTATTTGTAAATAGATGATATCATCGAACATAGAATTTAATCAAACTTTATATGTTAAAATGGATCCACATCACACCGTTGGTGCTGCCGCCGCCGATAACGTTAACTTTTTTATGGGCCGGGTCGTAGACAACCTCGATACGATATGTGCGGGGGGTGAAGTCCACGTCGTTATCTTCGGTGGCAGTGAGCACTAGCCTTCCTCCTTCTTTGGTGAATTCCAAATCATTCCCAGGGAGATCAATCCTAAGCCTGCTCCCCGGGAGGTCAATCCGAAGCATAATCCCATTTCCCTTCATAATCTCTATCATCCCTTTACACCCTCTTTTGACGAAGGGATTCTCACCTGCCATAATTATTTATATTATAAATGTTACAAGTCGTTTACTGTATACGTATGAATTACATGCAACTTAGCTTCAACTTTTATGTCTTTTCATGATGAGCCTTTTGATGTATATAATATGTTATGGATCTAAAATACTATAACTCAGAGGACAAGTCGTTTACTGTATACGTATGAATTACATGCAGCTTAGCTTCAACTTTTATTTCTTTTCATGATGAGCCCTTTAATGTGTAATATGTTATGGATCGAAAACGCGAAAACTCAGAGGACATGTGATGATCTTCTCGTTCTCTTAGTTTGGAAAAAAAAAGGAAAAAGAAAAAGAAAAAGAGGGCGAATGAAAATGCATGATTGGTGAGACGATCGCATGAAGGAAAACGTATTCTCCATTTTTACTCGAATCAAAAGAAATTTACAAACGGTTTGATGTATTCATAAAAAGCGTAAAATGTGTGAAGCTGGTTGATCAGCGTGTACGATGCAACGGTCGGGTCAAAATCAATAGCTCGTCCTAAGAGAAAATGAGAACTTACACGTCGTCAGTTGGTTGTCCTGCAAATCAATAACTAGATGATCCGGCACTTCAACCGTGGTAGTACTCATTTTGAGAAGTTTTCCTTTTGTTTTTTTCTTTGAGGATGCTAAATGCTATGATAGAGAGATGAGTGAAAATGAATTTTCGGGGTACATTTATATATAGTAGAACTATATATCTAGTACCAATTACAAGTCTTCATTCTTACAAAAACCAAGACAGGTTGTTGAGGGCTTGGAGTTGCAAGAAAACAGTTGGGTAAAGTGCATTCATAACTTATGTTTGTAGGAATTACTAAAAATGTTCATACTGAAAGTCTTTCACACACACACACACACAAAAGAAAAGGGAAAACCAAATCGAGAAGAAGGTTCGAAGAATTGGTTAAAGCGCATTCTACTTTATGTTGTAGGTATTACTAAAATGTTCATATATACTGAGACTCTCTGTCACACACACACAAAAAGAAAAGGGAAAACCAAATCGAGAAGAAGGTTCGAAGAGTTGGTTAAAGCGCATTCTAATTTATGTTGTAGGTATTACTAAAATGTTCATATATACTGAAACTCTCTGTCACACACACGAAAAAAGAAAAGGGAAAACCAAATCAAGAAGAAGGTTTGAAGAGTTGGTTAGAGCGCATTCATAATTATGTTTGTAAGTATTACTAAAATGTTCAGTTACAAAAAAAAAAGTATTACTAAAATGTTCATATATGCTTAAACTCTCTCTCACTCACAAAAAAAAAAAGAAAAGGGAAAGCCAAATCGAGAAGAAGGTCTGAACATGTACGTAGGCAAAGACCAAAAAGGAAATATGAGTACACGAACCAATAAAAATACATTAAACAAAAACATTGCATGAAAATAAAATAACATGTTGTTGAGCATTGAACCAATCAAATTAAACTCAAACGTATTAACCACATGATTCCAAATATACCTACCAATCAAATTAAACCAAGTGTACCTGCCATGTTAATCATAAAAATTTCTGAATTAGCAAAATCTTAATAACAAAATGAAAAGGAAAAAAGCATTAAATTGTATGTACCAAAATCCTATATATATACGCATTACTCATATTCATCGATCTATATCTCACTAATATCTTTTCTTAAACAAACAAAAACACAATGTTTTTCCCTAAATCTGGTCTAGAAAAGATTGAATTTTCCAGCAGCTCCGCTGAAGAGCCAAATCACTTTGTGATTGATCTAGAGGAGGAAACTGATATCGTAAATGACCCTGCTGCGCGTAAGTTCGATCTGCTGTCAAAATCTCTTTCTGTTTTCTTTTTCCAAAATGTTAAATTGATTTACATTTTGGTTTCTTAGATTTCAATCCCTGTGTAACACAAGGTAGCCGAAAAGCATATGCGATAAAGGCGGCCACTGAGAGGAAGATTGTGGTGAAAATCGATATACCCGGTTGCACGAAGTTGGACAAATTCGATATCCATCTCAACAAAGTTCGGTTTACCGCGACGGAAGTTCAACCTGGTGCGGTTGGCTTGAGTTTCAAGTTTGCGGCGAGGGAGTACGACGGCTCTATTCTCTTCAAGTACAAGGCGTACGAGAACAACGACATCACCTACAACATCACTTACGGCGTCCTCCGCGTAACCTTCTCCAGCACCAACTAAGTTTCTATAATTTCTATAGTTTTACATTTATCTAAAGAAATAAAAGTCGGCGGCATGACATGCTTAGTATCTATATATATAAAGAAATGTTCGCCTCTCTCCCGTGAAGCCACGTCATCAATTCGTGCGTTCTGGGAGTGACACGTGTCCCATTTTATATTTAGGGCCAAAATAAATAAATGCAGTTAAAGGTAATTGAACTCAGCACCTCTAGCACTGGTAATTTCTCTTAGAACCACTAGGCTAAAGTCACTTTTTATAAATATGTGGCCGCGAAAATACTTATTATCGTGTCAGCTGGAAACCCATGCTTCTTCTGTTTGTGGCCAGGGCCGACACTGAACTGACGTCAAAATGAAGATCGTGAAGTTAAAAACTTTGCTCCAAACAGTTTTGCAATATTTCCAACCTTTATAACTTGATGCATATAATATATATCAAAATACATTTGTTGTACACGCTTTTATTAGTTTTGCTTTTAAAAGAAGGATTTACACTTATAAATGTTTTGTGCCAGTGAAGTAATGGTTGAAAAATCTCTATACATATGTCATTTTAAAATAACACTCAACTTCTATATATAGTCAATACATATGTACATGTTATATTCTAGACTAAATATTTTCTCTTTTAAAAATATAGAAAACAATTTTTTTAGTCTACAAGCAAATGTTGTACAACAAGTATGCATTATACAAAATAATATATATTTAAAATCCATACACAAAAAAAATAAAAGTTGTTATAGGCCTCTTTCTGACACATGCACACTCCACTATGAATAAAAATTAAAAAAAACAGTATTGTCATCAAACTTTATCACAAATCCACATTTGTACATCTATAATTATGAGTTAGACAATTAGTTAATTTGATACAATACCAAAGCAAGAATAATCGAAAAACAACTATAGCACCGCATACTAATAAGTAAGACATAACAGATAACCAAATTCTTGAATCTTAAAATAAATTTCAACTCGAACATTTAGTGAATATCAAATTAACTAATATCCCGCCCGTAGGGCGGGCCGACCCTAGTTTATAATAAACAAAAGTTAATTTAATATCTATGGTTCGTCGTGTGGATTGAGTCGAAATGGTTTAGTTTTCTATTGGACTGATGAATGAAATCGTCGGATTGCTTGTATCCCTTGCTTGATAAACAAAAGTTAATTTTAAGATTTTAAAACACAAACAGAAAAGCATATTCTACGCCTCCTACTCCTTATACTTGTGGTAAAAATTGACTCACCCGACATACTTTGATCCGTTCTATTCCATTGCGAGTTTAATATATTATATATGACTAATTCATCTTTTCGGATTTATTGATATATGTTTTCAACCCATTTAACCAATTTGCTATATAAATATGCTTGGCCTTTCACCATTGACCCATTATGAGCTTAACTCATTAGAGTCGTCGGCTGGATTGGGTTGTATTAATCCACTATGACTCTCCTTTCACACACACACACAACAAGAAGGTTTGTCCAAAAGCAATGATGATACTTGCACTATTTGAGAAAAAAAAAGAGAGTTTCTTTTGATTAAATAATCATTAAAAATACTTAAGATAGACTAGGTAATTCTTAAAAATTATATAAAAAAGTTTAATATTATACTTATAAACTTTTATGGGAAAGTTAGCTTACATTATCAAAAAATAAAAATAAATTGTAATCTAATTTAGATTAAAGACTAACCCCTAAAACTTATAAAAATCTATTCAGAAAATCTAACATATATGATATACCTATAAAATACTTTTCATAACAACACCAGTAAGAGATTTCTTATAGATTTAGTTACAGTTAAATCTATAAAGAAATAAAACTATAATTAACATATTTTGAAGACAAAGATTTGATACATTCTTTAAATTAGATTAGTACATTAATTTATACTATGTCAATATCAAATTTTATAGAAAAGATCTCTATGTATACTTACATAATTGTATAATGTCAGTATAAAGAGGTTTAAACGGACAAAGAGATCATTGAGAAATTAAAGTATGGGCTTAAAACTAGGAGTGATGAAAAATAAAGAGGACAAGAAAAATTATGAAAAAGATGGTGAGTGTGATATTCCTCATGATCTCATGAGGGAGATATTACTGAGACTTCCAGCGAAATCATTGCTAAGGTTTCGATGTGTATCAAAGTTATGGTTCTCTACCACTACAGATCCAAGTTTCATTAATTTGTTCGCCACTCAGTCATCAACTCGTCCGTATCTTGAACTCTGTTTTACAAAAGAGGACAACTGGTTATTTTTCTCATTAGCGCAAAAGTCTTTATCTCATCATCATATGGACCATATCACCCTCCCAAAAGAAGACCGGTTCATCAATGATTTTGAGTCCATACTTGGCTTGATCTCCTTCCAATATTTAAATTATTTTGTGATCTGGAATCCTACCATAAGACAACATGTAACCATACCCAAACCCAAAGATTCATGGCATACAAGAAGCTATTTAGGATATGATCCTATTGGAGATACATATAAGCTACTTTGTATGTCAAATACTTCTGATTCCAGACCTCAAGTTCTTACATTAGGAGCTCAAGAATCATGGAGATTGATTAAAAACAGTCCTATGCATTACCAGACGAATAATGGAAAATACATCAACGGGTTCATCTTTTATGAAGCGTATTTACGATATGAATATTATGGAACTCTTGTTGATCGTGGATGTCCTTCGTATATTTATCGCGAAGGTCTAGATAGAAAAACCATAATGCGTTTTGATGTGAGGTCTGAGGAGTTTAAACCAATCCAAATGCCCCCGCATTTTAGTCACAAAACAAGGCATGCTCTGGTAAATTACGAGGGCAAAGTGGCACGTATTTGTCAAGAATCATCTTTTATAATTTTATGGATCCTTGAAGATGTTGACAAAGAAAAATGGTCATACAAAGAGTTCCATGTGCCTTTTCCCCCAGAAGATCCAATTGAAGCATATGACTATAGCATAAATATACTATCACAACAAAACGAGAACTACATTCTAAATGGTATCCATGATGACACTGGTGAATTAGTGAAATATATTCTAAGTGGTATTAATGATGACACTGGTGAATTTATTTTCATACCATTAACAATGTGGTGTGGTGACAAAGAGGCGTATGTCTTTTGTTATGATCCAAAGAAAAAATATACGAGGAAGATCAGATTTGAAGGAACTGGGTACGTTGACAATTTTAAGCGTGGTTATAAACTCAAACACTGGGTATTTGCTTATTGTTTCCCTAATCATATTGAGAGTCTTGTGTCTCTCAACAACCTAACTTTCCCGCATTAAATATTTTATATGGAGTTATTCTTCCGTTCACCTCATAGGGCAGTGGCATCATAGGGCAGTGGCAGAGTCAGAACTATTTTTAACTGGAGTTTTAATATGTATATATTATTATTACAAAAATATTTTTTTTTACAAATTTAATGGAGACATTTGAAAACTTATACATAAATTAGTAGAGTCAAATGCTATATTTTAACTAAATATTGTAATAACTTAAGAAAAAAATTGACTAATTTTTTTTCTCCAATTTGAGTGGGGTCATCTGATCCCACAATCTACTTTCCCTCATATCCTAGGGTGAATTTCTAAGTTCATCAATCAATAGAATTTTATTATTTTATTTTTGATATATTTTTTTAAAAAAAATGTATATTGTCAAGTTATATTTAAAAATAAAAATATGTGTAAGTGTAAATAGACAGAAGTATGTGTAGATGTAATTTTTTCTATTATTTTCCGGGTATCATGCAAAATTAATCTAACTAGATTCTTTGTCCGCGCTACGCGCAGAAAATGCTTTTAATTAAATATATTAATTTTAAGGTAGAGATCTATTTGTGAAAAAGGTGGAAATCTCTTAAAATATTGAAAATGTATTTGCTAGTTTTAATTAAAATTTGATTGGATGCCTATAACTTTTTCTAGTTGGAGAGATAAAATCAGTGAATGAATTGATCAAGATAGATTTAGTGCACTTATTATATTCAAAGACATAGTACAATAATTTGATGGGATACGAATAAAGAAACAGAAAGAGGTTGGAGAGCGTATTTTTCTCTATTGCTTTGATTTGTCCTGATGTTTTTGTTTTGTTGAATAGGCGAAGTTGCTCTTGAGTTCATTATTTGGTTGACTTGTTATTCGTCCATTGAGGTGCTTGATGTATTTGATTAAGCTGTCAGAGTAAAATCTTGTTGTTAGTGATGAAGCTTAGTTGTAGTTTTCCCGCAATAGTGAGTGTAATATTTGTATGAACAATAAATTAAATATAGATCGCTTATCTTTAGATAGTCTTATACTTGTGACGATAACAACTTGAAATTTCCGAGCTTGTGACGATAAAATTATTTATTTAAATGCTGTTCCTTCTTATTAGTGAGTTTTTATGTCAAATTTGTATTTTGTATATTTAATAACACTTTGTTGTGTTTTTATGGTTTTATTAAATGTGTTTGTAATTTTATTTTTATTGCTACGATCATGATTTTTTAGTGATAAATGATAATGTAATTTTAACATTATGTATTATGTTTTATCATATATTTTCTATTTAGATTTTCCAATCTTCATGCTGTCATTTATTTTAGAATCATTTTAGTTAGGTAATAAGTTTAAAAAACATGTAACTAAAACTGTGTATGTTGTAAATTTAGACTTTTTAGCGTAACTGGGCACTATAAATTATGAAAATTATAAATAAAAAAATTATGGAAATTATAATATGATTTTATCTTGCTAAATATTTCTGCTGTGTTTATTTTTTGTTTTATTTCGTATTTTTAAAATTTTATTGCCCTATTTTTAATTTGCAGAGAATTGCTATTTTCAATTTTTGTACCTCCATTCTATCTTTTTGTTATTATTTAAAGGATCTGATATTTTTTAGTAGTGTATATGCAAATGAACGAAACAATATAAATATATTTTAAATTTTAATAAATTTGCAGTTTATTTTAAATTATAATTTCACTATTTTTACTACAAATTTTACTATTTCTTCTTTTTTATAAATCATATATTTGTTACTACAATAAATAAATTTATAAAAAATATAAGTAAACTATATCACTTATTCCAAAATAAATTTCATAAGGAAGCAAATAAAAAACTTTTAAAAGTGTTGTATGAGTTAAATACGCTAAAATTTCTATGACTTTTTTTTTGTAACACCTCTATGAAACATATTACTATTTACTATATCATTTGTTAAACTATAAACATAAAAAAAAATATTGCAATCTAATTATAGTTAAAATATAGTTATGGATTAAAACTCAGTGTAAAAAGATAATTAAGATATTTTAAATAGATATGCACAACTTATTTAATTTTTATTATTAAATTTCATTTTTTTACAATTACTATCTTTTCGAAATACCAATCAGGTTATCAACATTGTTATTAAAAATAAAATTTTATATACTTTCTAACTTAATCTTTTATTTTATATTTCGGTTACAATATTAAGCACTAATGTATCAGTTTAAGGATTATGTGAATTTTGAGTATATCTTCAGTCCAACATTATGATCCAAAAACAGCATTTTCTTTCTTTTTTTATCTCCAGTAAAAACATTCTATTAATATCACAAATTAAAAAATATAAATTTTATTTTTTTATAACCTCTATGTTTATTATTACTATGCAGTCGAGAGCACATGCATGATCTTCAGAAGACGATTACTGATATATTGAGTATATCTTCAGTCCAAAAACATCATTTTCCTTTTTTTTTATCTCCAATAAAAACATTCTACAATCTTGTATTAATATCACAAATTGAAAAATATAAATTTTATTTTTTATAACCTCTATGTTTATTATTACTATATGCAGTCAAGAGCACATGCATGATCTTCATGAAGAAGATTAGTGATATATTGTGATACATGGTAATGAAATTTAAAAGAATTGTCTAAAGGCCTAGTAGTTGGTAACTGATCTGCTACTTTGTTTGCCTCCCTCTTAGTCCATCAGAATGAAATTGCTTCAAACTTAGTCGACCACCATTTGATCTCCCTCGAGAACAGTATGCTTTGAAGAGTTTTTAAAGTTATCTTTGCTATAAACTCTACATCCATGTTCATCATCTTAACCTGTAATTCAAGAGTAAGAATAGAGAAATTAAAAGCAACACATTTGTGTAAAATGAAAATGACAAAACAGAGTAATGCAAAGCAAGACAATCTTGTGTTAGAGTTTTACCCTTTTGAAGTCATCTATGATTTTGATGGGAACCCATCCTTGTTCATCCATTAAGGAAATGAGGTACTGATCATTCTGAAGGTTTTCGTCACTGGAAAAAAGAATAAAAATACGGAAGGTGAGCACATAAAGGTAAGGTGATATTCTACCAACCAGCAAAGATGGACTCAAGGCATGGAAATACTCAGAGACATTCCATCAGAGGTGTCAGCTCAACATAGTATCAAAAGCACAAAATATATAGATGCAAACGCATAACTTGCCACAAGTAATATTCTATTTGTTTTATGACTCTATCCTTTAAGTCGAGTTGTTCAGGAGTCATACAGAGCTTGAGGACCCTGGTTACCAGGGTGCGGACCAAAGCGTGGAGGGTAGCCTCTTATAGCTCCAGGGGGTGGAACCGGGAAGTAGTACACAGGACCTATGTCAAATGAAGAAACAAAAAAAATACAGCAATTTAGTAATTATACTCTATCTTAACACCATGTATGCTCAACCTGTCCCTTGACAGAGAATCAACATCTTACCGGGAAAACCAGGACCTGGACCAACCATGAACCCAGGACCTTGCCCCATATACGGAGGTCTCACAAAGTCCCTAGGTCCAGCTCCATGCGGCATGTTTCTTGGGCCGTAACCCCTCTGATGCTGTCTAGGATATCCTTGAGGAGGAGGTGGTGGAAGAGGGGATGCTTGCACTGGCTTCTCGTTGCCAGACTCTGCAACAGGAGCTCCAGGAATTGGGTAAGGAGGATAAAGAGCATATGGAAAATCAGGACCAGTGGGATACGACATAGGTGGAAAAGGAGGTGGATGATAAGGTACATCGTGCATGGGGTAAGCAGGAGGAGGACCACTTTGGTTGCTCTTCTAGCCTGGCTTTTAATGACGTCCAAAAGTGAGAGCTCTTCATCAAGAAAAGATCCATCAGTGTTGCATTTGATCCACTCTCGAGGAGGCAGAATCCAGTGATGTTGTCACTGCACCTCAGCTGTTCTTCTCCTCTGTTAAGGCTCATCCCCTCCCATGCTCCCTGCTTGTTTCCAGTCCTTTGCATCAGATTTAGCATATTGGAGGAGAAATTTCCAATGAAGATTACTTTGTTAACAATATAAATGATTTCTAATTCGATAGTTAAAAAAAAAAAAAAAGGCAAGAAAGCGAGTACCTTCCAGCGAAAACAATAATACTTTGGCGCTGATTCTTATTTTGGCAATTTTTAAGAGCAAGCTGAGCAATCTGGATCGCTGTTGTCAAATTAAACTCTCCAACATCGAGGGGTCAAAAGACAGTAAAATTGATGCCTCCTTCAAAACAACAACAATTACAAAAATTGCTTTTGAGTAGAGAGACATACTGTGCATACAGGCCAGAATCTTGCCAAGATCAGCAGAGGTAGGCGTAGTCAAGACTCTAACTCCTTACCTGCCATTGTCAAGATCCCCACACTGTTCTCCGGATTCGACTACAATCGCAAAATACAAAAATATCCCCTAAATCACAGATAAAAAGGACAATTTAAAAGCTCTAATGGAATAGAGTGTACCTGGGTTTTGGCACCGTAGAGAAGATTGACAGCTTCGGTTTGAGTCTGTAAGAGAATTGTACATCAATGATGATCTCTTTCATCGCTGGTTTCTTCTCGTCACTAATCGCTATCAAGTAGTTTCTCCTCACCCACCCGATCCATCCCGCGATGTACATGAAAAAAATTCCTGGTGTTTTAAACTCTCCCCAATGCCTCTGGTCTCCGGTCTCTGTTCACTATCAGGTGTGCTGGCCCGTCTGCACCGCACAGAAGCCCGTACTTGCCGTAGTTGTCGAACCTAACAACAAACATAAACTTGAAACAAAGATAACTAATAACCATGACTAAACGTTTGAACTTGTTTCTATCAAAAGGAAAACTCATCTTTCAAGGTCACAATTACACTTGTTTTGGCACATAAAGATTTTAGATAAAAAAAGTATTTCAAAACCCAAAACTTATCATTCATGAATATCACCCAAATTTCATCTTACGGGATCAAATATTTGGTTTTGGCCAATTAAAACGAAAACTCCAATGAAAGAATACAGAGAGGAGAAGATATACCTTTTCTTTGAACTCAACTTCTTCCATGGCGAGTAGAATCTCTTCGTTTTGAGGCTGAGGCCACTGAATGGGTAGCAGATGCGACACTGGATGATGGATCTAATAAGGACTTTAAAAAAACTAAAAAAGAATGAGAAAGAGAGGAGGCCAAAGGAAATCATCAAGATGGAATTAAAGTGAACGATTGATTATGTGTAACGAAGATTGGAAAAGAAGATGAAAGGAGACGATTGATTTTTTTTTTTTTGATCAACAGGAGACGATTGATTCGATGATGATTTTAGAAGATTAGGGTATGTCAGGTTTTTAACATGGGCCGTATATTTTTTTAAGATTTGAAAGCCCAAACGCAGGATTTTTTAAAGAAATGGCCAAGTAGAGATGACGTGACATATTTAAATCTCTTGATTGGATGTTTTTTTTTGCAGACGTGGACATGCTCAGCTTTTAGTATAGGTTAGATCCTTGTTGGTAACTTGTTCCGAAACCGGTACACAAATTAACCAGCAAAACCGGCTTTCTGATATTGAGACGGTTAAACCGTTTCTCTGGGCTTGACGCTCGAGATCAATTCTGCTAAGCGAAAACCAGACGACAGAAAAAAAAAAGAAAAAGAAAAGCAACACAAGAGGAGGAGAAAACTCGAAAACGAAGAAGACGAGAAAGCGATACTCTCGTGCTACGAATTCAAATGATTTGTTTTCCTTAGCAGATCGATCGCAATTGATCTATCTCCGCCGCTGTTTTCGCCGTAATTGACGGCGGTGTATACAGTCTCTTTTGCTTGTGCGTGACATCAACAGGAGAAGTCATCTTAAGTAACGCCGTTTCTTTTGATCGCGATTGAGTTCAGCGTCGTTTCTTCTCCCAGATTTTGCGTTTGTTGTTTATCTCGAATTCGTAAGGAGTTATCGAAAGAGTTTTTATCTTCTCTTCGTAATTTATACTTGCTGATTATAGATTCATTAGGTTATATGCGATTGATGATATCTTCAGGTTTGTTCTGCGTCGAAGAGATGTAAAATGCTGGCGAATTGGAACTTACGGTGTCAAAGGTTGCATAGTATAGAAAAACTATAAAGTCTGGTTCAGAGAAGAAGTTTCCTCTCAGTGCAAAAGACTACAAGTTAAACGAAGAGATTGGAGATGGCGTTGGTGCCACCGTGTACAGAGCTTTGTGCATACCGCTTAACGAGGTAGTTGCTTTCAAGGTTCTTGATAATATGATTACATGTTTTAATTTTTATTATGACATATTATAATGTACATTTTCAATTCTATTATATATTCACTATTAATGAAAATGATAAACTAGTAATAGAATTGTAAATATATAATTTAGAACATTAACTTAGAACAAAAAATAAAATATGTAACTATTTATATTGTTCAAAGTTAATTGTAAATATATTTGTTAGTTAAGTGTTTAAATTGTACCTTTATTCATTAATTGGTGGTAAAAATGGCCAGCCTAAAACACTGTTTATTAGAAACTTGAGAGAAAGATCATTTAAAATTAAAGAACTTGCAGTTGCTGTAGTGTCTAATTTTTTTTATTTAAAATTTAAATCTCTGATAGTTTTTTTTTGGTTTTCAGACCATAAGTTACATGGAAGACCGCATCGTTGGACAAGGTTCATTTGGAATTGTTTTTCAGGTGGTGTTTTGATTACATACATTTAATAGTTGATTTTACTGAGCGGAGAGATTGGTGCAAAGACTCAAAGACTCAAAGTTCGTTAACTTTGTTTCATGTGTCTTGTTACTTGTACACAGGCAGAGTCTTTATAAACAGCAGAAACTGTTGTAATCGCCCTGATGTTGTGTCTTTCTCAACGACCGAGAAAGATGAGTTGTACGTATCTCAATTTGGTCCTTGAATACGTTCCTGAGACTGTCTATCGCGTCTCAAAGCATTACAGTCGGGCTAACCAGAGGATGCCCATGATCTATGTTAAACTCTATACATATCAGGTAATGCTTTCTCACTCATCCCATGAGAATATGTTCGCATAATTTAGAACTAATTAAAGAAAATAATAACTATAATAATAATGTCTTTTATTTGGGTAATCATGTTAAATCCATTGATTACATGCAGTTACTATTTCTTATTGTGTGTTTATAGGTTCTTGGAACACCAACTCGAGAGGAAATCAACTGCATGAATCCAAACTACACTGAATTCACAAGGCTCATCCTTGGCACAAAGTAATTAAGTAAACTATTTTCACACTCTCTTTTTTTTATTTGTAAATAGATGATATCATCGAACATAGAATTTAATCAAACTTTATATGTTAAAATGGATCCACATCACACCGTTGGTGCTGCCGCCGCCGATAACGTTAACTTTTTTATGGGCCGGGTCGTAGACAACCTCGATACGATATGTGCGGGGGGTGAAGTCCACGTCGTTATCTTCGGTGGCAGTGAGCACTAGCCTTCCTCCTTCTTTGGTGAATTCCAAATCATTCCCAGGGAGATCAATCCTAAGCCTGCTCCCCGGGAGGTCAATCCGAAGCATAATCCCATTTCCCTTCATAATCTCTATCATCCCTTTACACCCTCTTTTGACGAAGGGATTCTCACCTGCCATAATTATTTATATTATAAACGTTACAAGTCGTTTACTGTATACGTATGAATTACATGCAACTTAGCTTCAACTTTTATGTCTTTTCATGATGAGCCTTTTGATGTATATAATATGTTATGGATCTAAAATACTATAACTCAGAGGACAAGTCGTTTACTGTATACGTATGAATTACATGCAGCTTAGCTTCAACTTTTATTTCTTTTCATGATGAGCCCTTTAATGTGTAATATGTTATGGATCGAAAACGCGAAAACTCAGAGGACATGTGATGATCTTCTCGTTCTCTTAGTTTGGAAAAAAAAAGGAAAAAGAAAAAGAAAAAGAGGGCGAATGAAAATGCATGATTGGTGAGACGATCGCATGAAGGAAAACGTATTCTCCATTTTTACTCGAATCAAAAGAAATTTACAAACGGTTTGATGTATTCATAAAAAGCGTAAAATGTGTGAAGCTGGTTGATCAGCGTGTACGATGCAACGGTCGGGTCAAAATCAATAGCTCGTCCTAAGAGAAAATGAGAACTTACACGTCGTCAGTTGGTTGTCCTGCAAATCAATAACTAGATGAGCCGGCACTTCAACCGTGGTAGTACTCATTTTGAGAAGTTTTCCTTTTGTTTTTTTCTTTGAGGATGCTAAATGCTATGATAGAGAGATGAGTGAAAATGAGTTTTCGGGGTACATTTATATATAGTAGAACTATATATCTAGTACCAATTACAAGTCTTCATTCTTACAAAAACCAAGACAGGTTGTTGAGGGCTTGGAGTTGTAAAGTGCATTCATAACTTATGTTTGTAGGAATTACTAAAAATGTTCATACTGAAAGTCTTTCACACACACAAAAAGAAAAGGGAAAACCAAATCGAGAAGAAGGTTCGAAGAATTGGTTAAAGCGCATTCTACTTTATGTTGTAGGTATTACTAAAATGTTCATATATACTGAGACTCTCTGTCACACACACACAAAGAGAAAAGGGAAAACCAAATCGAGAAGAAGGTTCGAAGAGTTGGTTAAAGCGCATTCTAATTTATGTTGTAGGTATTACTAAAATGTTCATATATACTGAGACTCTCTGTCACACACACAAAAAAAGAAAAGGGAAAACCAAATCAAGAAGAAGGTTTGAAGAGTTGGTTAGAGCGCATTCATAATTTATGTTTGTAAGTATTACTAAAATGTTCATATATACTTAAACTCTCTCTCACTCACACAAAAAAAGAAAAGGGAAAGCCAAATCGAGAAGAAGGTCTGAACATGTACGTAGGCAAAGACCAAAAAGGAAATATGAGTACACGAACCAATAAAAATACATTAAGATAGACTAGGTAATTCTTAAAAATTATATAAAAAGTTTAATATTATACTGATAAACTTTAATGGGAAAGTTAGCCTACATTATCAAATAAATAAAAATAAATTTAGATTAAAGACTAACCCCTAAAACTTATAAAAATCTGTTCAGAAAATCTAACATATATGATATACCTATAAAATACTTTTCATAACAACACCAGTAAAAGATTTCTTATAGATTTAGTTACAGTTAAATCTAGAAAGAAATAAAACTATAATTAACATATTTTGAAAACAAAGATTTGATACATTCTTTAAATTAGATTAGTACATTAATTTATACTATGTCAATATCAAATTTTATAGAAAAGATCTCTATGTATACTTACATAATTGTATAATGTCAGTATAAAGAGGTTTAAACGGACGAAGAGGTCATTGAGAAATTAAAGTATGGGCTCAAAACTAGGAGTGATGAAAAATAAAGAGGACAAGAAAAATTATGAAAGAGATGGTGAGTGTGATATTCCTCATGATCTCATGAGGGAGATATTACTGAGACTTCCAGCGAAATCATTGCTAAGGTTTCGATGTGTATCAAAGTTATGGTTCTCTACCACTACAGATCCAAGTTTCATTAATTCGTTCGCCACTCAGTCATCAACTCGTCCGTATCTTGAACTCTGTTTTACAAAAGAGGACAACTGGTTATTTTTCTCATTAGTGCAAAAGTCTTTATCTCATCATCATATGGACCATATCACCCTCCCAAAAGAAGACCGGTTCATCAATGATTTTGAGTCCATACTTGGCTTGATCTCCTTCCAATATTTAAATTATTTTGTGATCTGGAATCCTACCATAAGACAACATGTAACCATACCCAAACCCAAAGATTCATGGCATACAAGAAGCTATTTAGGATATGATCCTATTGGAGATACATATAAGCTACTTTGTATGTCAAATACTTCTAATTCCAGACCTCAAGTTCTTACATTAGGAGCTCAAGAATCATGGAGATTGATCAAAAACAGTCCTATGCATTACAAGACGAATAATGGAAAATACATCAACGGGTTCATCTTTTATGAAGCGTATTTACGATATGAATATTATGGAACTCTTGTTGATCGTGGATGTCCTTCGTATATTTATCGCGAAGGTCTAGATAGAAAAACCATAATGCGTTTTGATGTGAGGTCTGAGGAGTTTAAACCAATCCAAATGCCCCCGCATTTTAGTCACAAAACAAGGCATGCTCTGGTAAATTACGAGGGCAAAGTGGCACGTATTTGTCAAGAATCATCTTTTATAATTTTATGGATCCTTGAAGATGTTGACAAAGAAAAATGGTCATACAAAGAGTTCCATGTGCCTTTTCCCCCAGAAGATCCAATTGAAGCATATGACTATAGTATAAATATATTATCACAACAAAACGAGAACTACATTCTAAATGGTATCCATGATGACACTGGTGAATTAGTGAAATATATTCTAAGTGGTATTAATGATGACACTGGTGAATTTATTTTCATACCATTAACAATGTGGTGTGGTGACAAAGAGGCGTATGTCTTTTGTTATGATCCAAAGAAAAAATGTACGAGGAAGATCAGATTTGAAGGAACTGGGTACGTTGACAATTTTAAGCGTGGTTATAAACTCAAACACTGGGTATTTGCTTATTGTTTCCCTAATCATATTGAGAGTCTTGTGTCTCTCAACAACCTAACTTTCCCGCATTAAATATTAGCTCTGTTCGTTTCATCACCGCGGAACGCAGCGGTAGCGTCATAAAATTAAAGCTTTAACGACAACAACACAGAGCACAGATGAACCATGGCTGACTGATTTTGCAGTCTTGCGGCAACAAACTGAAGATAAAACGGACGCAGAAAATATCAGCGGCATCGGCTTCTCATTGCTTGTGTCTCTGGAAGTCCACCAGCGATTACAGCTGCGTCAAATTACTCTTATTTTTGTCTCGTTTACCGTATATTATTTTGCCGCTACCGCTGGATGTGGCGTCTATGAAACGAACAGACCTATTTTATGTGGAGTTATTCTTCGGTTCACCTCATAGGGCAGTGGCAGAGTCAGAACTATTTTTAACTGGAGTTTTAATATGTATATATTATTATTACAAAAATATTTTTTTTTACAAATTTAATGGAGACATTTGAAAACTTATACATAAATTAGTAGTCAAATGCTATATTTTAACTAAATATTGTAATAACTTAAGAAAAAAATTGACTAATTTTTTTTCTCCAATTTGAGTGGGGTCATCTGATCCCACAATCTCTTATCTACTTTCCCTCGTATCTTAGGGTGAATTTCTAAGTTCATTAATCAATAAAATTTTATTCTTTTATTTTTGATATTTTTTTAAAAAAAAATGTATATTGTCAAGTTATATTTAAAAATAAAAATATGTGTAAGTGTAAATAGACAGAAGTATGTGTAGATGTAATTGTTTCTATTATTTTCCGGGTATCATGTAAAATTAATCTAATCCTTGTTGGTAACTTGTTCCGAAACCGGTACACAAATTAACCAGCAAAACCGGCTTTCTGATATTGAGACGGTTAAACCGTTTCTCTGGGCTTGACGCTCGAGATCAATTCTGCTAAGCGAAAACCAGACGACAGAAAAAAAAAAGAAAAAGAAAAGCAACACAAGAGGAGGAGAAAACTCGAAAACGAAGAAGACGAGAAAGCGATACTCTCGTGCTACGAATTCAAATGATTTGTTTTCCTTAGCAGATCGATCGCAATTGATCTATCTCCGCCGCTGTTTTCGCCGTAATTGACGGCGGTGTATACAGTCTCTTTTGCTTGTGCGTGACATCAACAGGAGAAGTCATCTTAAGTAACGCCGTTTCTTTTGATCGCGATTGAGTTCAGCGTCGTTTCTTCTCCCAGATTTTGCGTTTGTTGTTTATCTCGAATTCGTAAGGAGTTATCGAAAGAGTTTTTATCTTCTCTTCGTAATTTATACTTGCTGATTATAGATTCATTAGGTTATATGCGATTGATGATATCTTCAGGTTTGTTCTGCGTCGAAGAGATGTAAAATGCTGGCGAATTGGAACTTACGGTGTCAAAGGTTGCATAGTATAGAAAAACTATAAAGTCTGGTTCAGAGAAGAAGTTTCCTCTCAGTGCAAAAGACTACAAGTTAAACGAAGAGATTGGAGATGGCGTTGGTGCCACCGTGTACAGAGCTTTGTGCATACCGCTTAACGAGGTAGTTGCTTTCAAGGTTCTTGATAATATATGAGTAGAAATTGAATTGTGAATTTTTTTTTTTGTCACTGTTAATGTTAATGAGTAGAGATTGAATTGGTATGTAGGATGGGATCAGGAGAGAGGTGCAAACAATGAGTCTGATCAACCATCCAAATTTGTTACAAGCTCATTGCTCATTTACCGCTGGCCACCACCTATGGGTTGTGATGCCTTACATGGCTGGAGGATCCTGTCTCCATATAATAAAGTCTTCTTATCAAGATGGATTTGAGGAGCCTATTATCGCTACTTTGCTCCGTGAGAGTCTGAAAGCTCTTGTGTATCTTCATGCTCATGGACATATCCATAGGGATGCCAAGGTATATGGTTGCTATAATTCCCTTTACTGCGGCGAAGGTCGTTTTGGTTTATTGTTGAGTGGTGAGGATGCATTACCAATACATATGGCTTCCTGTGCAGGCTGGAAACATATTATTGGACTCCAACGGTGCGGTTAAGTTAGCAGACTTTGGAGTATCAGCTTGCATGTTCGATACAGGGGATAGACAACGTTCCAGAAATACATTCGTTGGGACTCCATGCTGGGACTTTTTTTTTCTTCCAACTTTAGTAGTGCCATGTTCTGCTGCCATATGTGAATATACATCTTAGACATTATTTATTTTACATAGGATGGCTCCTGAAGTCATGCAGCAACTACATGGATATGATTTCAAGTAAGTTGATACGCTGTAAATTCTAAACTCTGTATTCAGGCTAAAACATTGCCTCCCTTCATGGTATCACTTAGGTGTATTGTCTGATACATTTCTTCCCTGTCACAGAGCAGATGTATGGTCATTTGGAATAACGGCACTTGAACTGGCACATGGTCATGCCCCATTTTCCAAGTATCCGCCAATGAAAGTAAACTTATAATGATGCCATTTTATTTGTATTAATCATCACTGCTCTCTGGTACTCAGTTTGTGTATTTTCTTTTCTGGTAATCATCAAAACAAGATCTTTATATCGTTGAATGACACCACAACTCACTAGTTATATCAACCAAGAGCAAAACATAAACCATCTTCTCGTTATCCTTTCAACGGATTAAAATGTATTACCAAAGCCGATTCTCGATCACAGCCGCTACTATTTCCTTCAACGTCTCCTACAATGAAAGAAACACAGAATCTTATTAATGGTTTAATGCAGACTCTTTTCCATAACAAAATCAATTGTTTCCAAGAAAAGTGTAAAGTACCGAGGAATGATCTTTGAGACCAAGTGAGAGAACCAGCGGCTTCGAGGGAACATAAGAACTGAAGAAATCAAATGAGATTGCTATCAGCTTTATCAGACATTAGGAAATTCACAACGGAGGAGGAGCAAGAATCAATAATTGAGGGTGAGAGAGAGAGAGAGACCTTATGTGGTCAATGAGTCTTCTAGCAGTTGCTATCAGCATTGGCTTCAAGAAAACATAGTGAGCAAAATCTACTGTGAGATTGTTGTAAGGTATTAACAATACATATGTACTACAATATGATTAAGATTGTTACCTCATCACGCTTTCCAAATATCACCGAGACACTAAATGTTGGTTCAACAGACATCCCTTCTTCCTTCCTGTCAACAAAAAAACATATATAACCCAGATGTTCATTACCAACCACTAGATTTATAAAGAAAACAAGAGATGTATTAAATCAAGAACTCTCAAGTTCACTCCACAGCAAATAGTATAAAGATGTTTTTATGAGAGACCTTGCGTGCAATATAGTTCCCATGGCTCCAATCTGTGTTGCTATGACCTGAAACAAAGTTATGTCGAGCTTCAGACACTAAGACTTAGACATCAGACGAAGTAAGGTCTTAGAAACAGACACACTCACAAGGATATGATCTTCGTAGCTGCAAAGCACAATCTCTGTCTTGTTTCCCTTTCAAAACAAATTTAAAACAAACACTCTCTGATTATCTTTGACAACAGCAAAGTACTTTATTAACATAACCTGATTAAAATAACAGATTACACACAGTATTTGATCAAATAATCTTCACATTCCAGAATCGAGAAAAAAGGAAAAATCCGAAGAAAATTATTCGATTAGGATTTGACAATTACCTTTGCTTCTAGCGAGACCTTTCTATGACGCACAGGAAAATTAGCGTCCAAACTTTCCATTCTCAGTCTTGGCCTACTCCTTCCTCCGCTGAGTATCTCTCTGTCTTCGGCCTCCTCAACTCCGACGAGAAGAAGCTGAAGCGCTCTCCAGCCAAAAACGACATCGTTTAGGATAAAAGCTTATAAAGAAATATTAAGCCCAATAATACACGACTCTAAGTAAACTTATATCATTAGAAAGCCCAACTAATTTTCAACCAGAATAGCCCATACCAGTTTTAAGGCCCATTTCGCCAACGGTCACGACATCGTTGAGCGAACCTTTGTTTTGTCGTTATATGCTGACTTGGCGGTTTCGTAAACTCAGATTTCCTTTTTTTTCTCTGACAAAACAAACATTTACAATTAACAAATACCGAAAAAGCGAGGAGCGAGAATCACCCTACGCCATGCTTCACAATACGTTTCCTCATCCTCTCAATCATAACCGTACGATTGTTCCTTTTCCAAAATCTAACCGTTGATAAAAGAAGCTTACCATACACCCAACCACAGGCAATAGTTTCGCAAAACATTAAAAGCAGTCAAACACAAATGACGTGAGTCTAAGTTTATTCCAACCAAAACACGCCACGTGAGCGAGCACTCTTCCTCTAGCGCGGACGTCAAAACTAACTATCAACTATAACTTTGAAACTACCTATTGGGGTCCGCTTCCTCTGCCTATCAGAACACATAGAGAGAGAGAGAGAGATTTTGCTATTTTCGGCAAGGAAGAGAGCTTTCTAGGGTTTCTAGTTGCTTCTGAAGCAACATGGCGGAGTGATATTGCGGCGGAGACATTCAGGTACGACGCCGTGTCGACAGAGTCGGCGGTTTCCTCTCTTTGTCTAGCTGAAAACTTTTAGTTTTGTAGATGAATGTTTATACATGTTTTGTGTCTGAATCTATGTTAAACTATTGTGGATCTTCTTCACTATCTCTCTGTGTTTTGTTCTAAAACCTTTGTATTGTGTGTTTTGGCCTTCACAGATTTAACACGAATTGGATTTGAAGTTGTTGAGAATGGCTTCTGTGGGAACGTTACCTTCTTCAACTATGGCTACAAAACAGAACAATGCTTCTCTATGTGTTGACAAACTACCTGAAGGGATTAATGAGATGAAGATTAAAGATGATAAGGTTTGAAGATTCTTAACATTCCAAGCTTGTGAACGTACTTGGTCTCTTTACTTTGTTACTAAAGTTTGTTTCTGGATTCTTTTGGTAGGAAATGGAAGCAGCTGTGGTTGATGGGAATGGAACTGAGACAGGTCACATCATTGTTACAACCATTGGTGGTAAAGATGGTCAGCCTAAACAGGTTAGCTTCCCCATCATTATATCTTTGATGAATATGCATATACACTTTAATAGCGCAAAGACTAAATCTTTTACATGAAAGCTAGAGAACTTGCAGTTGCTGCAATGTCTAATGTGTAATTAGGTATTAAAATCTCTGATAACTTCCTTTTTTTGTGTCCTTTCAGACCATAAGTTACATGGCGGAGCGCGTCGTTGGACAAGGTTCATTTGGAATCGTTTTTCAGGTTTGTGTTTTGATTACATACCCTTAACAGTTGGTTTTACTGAGTGAGTGGTTATTGCAAAGACTAACTTCTAGTGTGTATCTTGTTACTTGTCTGCAGGCAAAGTGTTTAGAAACGGGGGAAACTGTTGCGATAAAGAAAGTTTTGCAGGACAAGAGATACAAGAACCGTGAGCTGCAGACGATGCGCCTTCTTGATCACCCTAATGTCGTCTCCCTCAAGCATTGCTTTTTCTCAACGACAGAGAAAGATGAGCTGTATCTCAACCTGGTCCTTGAATACGTTCCCGAGACTGTCTATCGCGTCTCGAAGCATTACAGTCGAGCAAACCAGAGGATGCCCATGATATACGTCAAACTCTATACATATCAGGTAATGTTTTTTTCATTCATCCCATGATAATAATATGTTCTCATAATTTAGAACACTAAAAAAAATAATAACAATAATAATGATAATAATTTAGAACACTATGGTTTGAATCATTATTAAATTTGTTTCTGCCTTGCTATGGTGGGTGCAGATTTGCAGAGCTCTAGCATACATTCATGGAGGAGTAGGAGTCTGCCACAGAGACATAAAACCACAGAATCTTCTGGTTCGTGTGCTAAGTTAAAACCATTTATGGTCTATGTGCTGCTGCTTGATTAACCTTGTGCTTCTTGTAGGTTAATCCTCATACACATCAGGTCAAGCTCTGCGACTTTGGTAGCGCTAAAGTTCTGGTAAAGCATCTACTATGAGTATATGTTGAATCTGTTTTAATATGAAAAAAAGTAGTGTAAACTGAATATAACTTTTTTTTTAATCTTTGGCGCTTTGCTACAGGTGAAAGGCGAACCAAACATCTCATACATCTGCTCCCGTTACTACCGAGCACCTGAGCTTATATTTGGAGCCACGGAATATACAACAGCTATTGACATATGGTCTGCAGGCTGTGTTCTTGCTGAATTGCTCCTTGGACAGGTACTTTAATTTCAACCATTTATCTTTTGTGAATCTTTGAATGATATCTAAAGCTATGTGTTTACCATTCTTTTGGCTGGGTTAGCCTCTGTTTCCAGGTGAGAGTGGAGTCGACCAACTAGTCGAGATCATTAAGGTATGGTTTGAACAACCATAATCAAAGCTATTTGCTATATTGAACACTAACAGTGAAGACTCTTATCGTGTGTTTACAGGTTCTTGGAACACCAACTCGAGAGGAAATCAAATGTATGAATCCAAACTACACTGAATTCAAGTTCCCTCAGATTAAGGCTCACCCTTGGCACAAAGTAAGCAAATTAAAAATCATCAGTTTCTCAAACATTCTCCATATTTTTTGAAGTCTCACTGATTGAATAAAAACTGTTGTTGGTTCATAAGATATTCCATAAGCGTACACCTCCAGAAGCTGTAGATCTCGCCTCAAGACTTCTCCAGTATTCTCCAAACCTCAGATCAACCGCTGTATGTCCATGAAACCATTTATATTTCTTATTATTCTCATATCCGTTCTGGTTGATTCAAAGTGTTAAATATAACTTTGTTGATTGTAGATGGAGGCAATAGTACACCCGTTCTTCGATGAGCTACGTGATCCCAACACACGTCTACCTAATGGTCGTCCCTTGCCTCCTCTCTTCAACTTTAAACCTCAAGGTATGTCTCCTCAAAATATTGAATATGCATTTGTTTGTTTTCTAGTTTCTTACTTACTAAAGTGTGTGTGTAATTTTTGTTATCTTCTTTTAAATTTGTAGAGCTTAAAGGAGCAAGCGTGGAGCTGTTGTCCAAGCTTATACCTGACCACGCCCGAAAGCAATGTTCCTTCCTCGCTGTCTAAGTGACTAAACCTCTCTATGTGTAATGTACACATGCATATGCTTTAAGTAATGGAGTTAGCCTTCTCAAGATTATTAATTTGTGTCGTTTATTGTCACGTGTCACAAGTCCCACGGATGATTAGACATTTTTTTAAAACTAAAATAGCTATGTACTCTGAATGACTAATCGGGACTATTTTAAGAGATTTTAAAGGATGCTACATGGACAAAAATATTCTCCACCAATCATTTTACCACATCATCACGGTAAGAAGGAGCAAATTTGGACATGTGGCAATACCTAATTAATCACTTCGCTTTCACAATTTCGTTTGGAACACACGACTCTACATTTGGACTTTTAAAAAACGTAAGAAACGAACAGATCACACCCATATTTGGAAAGAAAGGAAACATGGCCCATTATTACTAATTATCTCCTCAGCCCGGCACGGCCCACCTCCATGTCACAAAGCAGTCGTCTTCTCGATTGACCTATTTTCCATCACCTATGTGAAAACGTATGCATAACGTCTCCAGACGTAAATCATAATTGAATCCTGCCATTAATCCTCTTCATTTACTATATTCGGTCAGCTTTCCCGCTATGTCGTTTTAATTTCTCTTTTAGCACCCCTTGGGAAATCTCTATTTCATGATACTATAAATAAGGAATGAGAGTCTCTCCAAACCTCAGAGCTTCAGCCTATTCATTATACTGCTACATTTTATTTAATCAAATCCTGAAACAATGGTGATTTCACCATTGATCTCAAATTCGATTCCTCTGGCTCTTGGATAAGAGGAGAAGCGAGGAGGAGAGTGGTTGTGAACGCCACCTTGAAGCATGGAGGAGTAGGGTCGAGCCGGTTAACTACGAAGGATCAAGAGGTGAGCAAGAGTCAAGGAGCTTCGAAAGATGGAAATGGATTTTCAGACATCATCATCATCATCATCTTTATCATTTTGTTTTGTTTGAGAAATCAAAACGAAATTATATTCAGACTAATACACAGTTGTTTCATGTCCCAAAAAAAATTATTTTTATAAAACATCATTTGCAGGTCAACTTTACCTCAATGCTATTTCTGGGACCCATTTTTATTTTGACTGCCGAAAGCCAAAACCTATTTGTATACATGTATTTCTCCATATTCTGATTACATACCATTTTCAGATTTTCTTTCAAGCCCGACAATGAAGCAATACAGTGGTGTGAAAAAGCTGGAACCGGTAGGTACTTCAAATTTATGATTATAAAAATCGCTCTGCCTAAAAGGAAGAACAAACAAAATTTTGATAGAAACCCACATTTGCAGGTGCGTTTAAAGAAGGCAATCACAACTCCGAATGAATACTCTATATCCCAACCAGCCTTTCAGTTCTCCTGTCACCATTATCTTCGCTTTAAACAGAAGTTTGACTTAAAAAAAATAGAATATGTCAACAATAAGATACCCATAAAGACATAATGTTCTTTTTCCTACAATAATAACATATTTTTTAACAAACTAAATCATCTTCAACTTAGTTTTATTTAAAATTATACAAACTAAACTCCTACGTAATGGACGTTTCAAACCGGTTATGTTTCTCAGTACGGGTTTTAAATTCACGAAAATAAGTTCTTTAAATTGTACTCAATCTCACATAAATTAACAAATCTGAAGTCATAGTGAAAAAAAAACTATGCAAAAATCTAATACAAAAATTATAATCGTGTTTCTAATATTGCAAACTTTTGTATACATATATAAATTGCCAAAAATATTTTAAATTTGCGTATTGTGATTGTGTATCTCTAAATTGAAACCATATTTATGTATAGATCTTAATATTCTAATGTATCATATTTGTCTTAATGATTTAGGATTTGTAGACTCTAACTATATTTGTATATAAAACGTTTCAAATAAATATCAGACTAAAAAAAAGTATGAAAAACAACACTAAATATTTTTTTTAAACACTAATATTGCAACTTATACTAATATCTAAAATAATTTAGAAGCAAGTGTTCAACAAAATATCATAGAAGGAAACAATTAACTATTAAAAGAACTAAGGGGGCGACTGGTTTTCCCGCTACCACCCGCAAACGCAGCTTTTGCGGTTGGTAGCGGTTGTCGGCGGTTTGCAACAATCACTTAAATCGCTCTAAACCGCTTCAAACCGCTCCGAATCTCATAAATTCAAAAGCTGGCTCCAGCTAGCGTTTGCGGTTGCGGGCGGTTGCATGAGAGTAAAATTTTTTTCTTTTTAAAAAAAAATATATATATACAAAAGTAAAAATATTTAATAAAAATTTTAAAATTGAAATTATGAAAATATTAAAATATACCTATTATATTTTAATTAATATTATAAAATTTTGATAATAAAAACAATTTCAATAAATTTTCAAAAATTAAAATTATAACTATCTAAATATAAATTTTATATTTATTATAATTTTATGATTTTTGATATTTTTATAATTATATTAAATGTAAATAGTAATTTATTATTTGACTGTTACCGCATTTGGTAGTTAACCAGTCATAAGTCACCCGCAAACGCACCAATTTTTAACCGCAGTACCAGTCGTACAAATCTTTTAAAACCGCTAGAAACCGCAACCGCCCGCATCCACAAACTCCTGCAACCGCAACCGCTGCGTTTGAACCAGTCAGGTCCTAAATATTATTTGCTGTAAAAAAAAACTAAATATTATTCCCAAACCAATATTACATAACCATACGTCCATACAACATATACTTTACACTACAACCAAAATCAAACCACAAAACGTCAAACAAAATCCCAAAACTGGATGACCTACAACATATCAAACTACCAGCTATTCTTTATCAATATGACTTGCACCATTGTCAAAACTTAGATTATCGTAATCCACTTATTAGGAACACCTAAATCAAAGAAACAAGACTACATCTAACCAATAAACCCCGCGCGAAGCGCGGACAACCCCCTAGTGTATGTAACGGTCTTTGCCTTGCTGCGCTTGTCATACCTTTTGGTTCTAGCGAAAATTATTAGTACTCTGAATGATTGATTGTTGAATCTAAAAATTTAACTCGGCCCATTGAAACAGGCCTAAATATGTTTCCCTTAAATGGGCCTTTTCTTAAGTGTTTATATGGGCCCACTGAAATTATCCATACAGTCCTCTCCTCTCTTCGTTTTCGCCGGAATCATCTTTTCTCACACTTCACGGCTTTTTGCAATAAGACTTGCCGAAGCTTCGTGTTCAGTGATCGAAGTTGCAAGAAAGAGAGAGCGTGGCGCGGAGTCTCGGATGCTCAACAACCTTACCCGCGGCGGTTTGATGTACCGTGCCGGCGTCACGATGTTATCTTCGGCTACTTCTTCCTCCTCCTCTGCTGCTTTATCGTCTTCATGGAAGTCTAAGTCTCCGCGATTTCTCAGCTCCGGTGTGTTCTCGGGTGGTGCGTCGAGGAATCGCGTGGCCTTTCCCGTTCGTTTTCATCGCGCTTTATCTGTTCGATGTTTTGCCTCTTCTGGAGGTTCTGATAGGATTCAGGTTCAGAACCCAATCGTTGAAATGGACGGTGAGATTCTCTAAACTCGAAACTTACAGTTGATTTAACGGTTGATTATTGTGTGATTACTTGAAGTTCCATTACGAACATAATAAGCTTGAGGTTTATTGAATTGATTTGATTAGTTGTAATTGTTTGAATACTATCTTAATTTTATTTTCTTGTGTCATGATAAATTTGTGAGGTCTAAGTTTTATTTATTTATTGTGACAATTAGGTGATGAAATGACGAGGGTGATATGGAGTATGATAAAGGATAAAGTAAGTATGAAGTCTTCATCAGTTGTGACTAAGTACGCGCCGTTTGATTACATTTCTTGAAAGAGCTCACATGTCGTTTTCTTATGTTGTTGAAGCTTATTTTGCCTTATCTGGATCTGGATATTAAGTACTTCGACTTGGGGATTCTGAATCGCGATGCTACTGATGACAGAGTTACAGTTGAAAGTGCTGAAGCTGCTCTTAAGTAAGTGTTGATAACTCTTTGCATCTTCTTTCGTTTAGATTCTCTTGGAGATGTTTAGAAGGTAGTAGCAAAAGTCTGAATGCCTGAACTTAAATTGCTAGTTTTGGCTTCGCATTTTTGCGTTAGTAGAAACTCCTTTATCTATATGATATTAAGCTGATTCAGCGCTTAAACCTTGTCTGCGTGCAGGTACAACGTTGCTATCAAATGTGCCACTATAACTCCTGGTCTGTGATATCCTTTCATTTGCAACAACATATGCTGGCTTTTTCTTTTTGTATCTTATCATATTTGTTTGCAGATGAGGGCAGAGTGAAGGAGTTTGGACTGAAATCAATGTGGAGGAGTCCTAATGGAACAATCAGAAACATTTTAGATGGTATGTCTCTGTATTACTGGGGGACAGCATCCAGTTAGCAAGTTCTTTGGGGATTCCAATTTTCAGTTTGTTAACAGTACACACGTTCAATATTTTCCAGGAACTGTTTTCCGTGAACCTATCATGTGTGGCAATATCCCTCGGCTTGTTCCTGGTAAGTTATTTTGCATTACTATGAATTTGGGTTAGGATACGTATTGAGATAGCACATGAGGACTCAAATGTTTTTTCTTTCACAGGTTGGAGAAAACCAATATGCATTGGTAGGCATGCCTTTGGTGACCAGTATCGTGCCACGGATCAAGTAGTTAAAGGACCAGGAAAGTTGAAAATGGTTTTTGGTAAGGTCATACTAACTTGATCCATTAAACAATATAGATTCTTCCATCACATAATGCAGATTGTAAGTGCGTATATTTCATTGTCTAAATAGTCCCAGAAGATGGGAGCGCACCTGAGGAACTAGACGTATATGATTTCAAAGGCCCAGGTGTAGCTCTGGCTATGTACAACGTAGATGAGGTATGTCTCTTTTTAAATGGTTTTGCTGTTCTTCTTTGTGGTTGTGAAGATTAAATTGTAACAAGCATGCTGTGTTTCGTGACATTTCAGTCAATTCGTGCTTTTGCTGAGTCATCTATGGCGATGGCACTTGCAAAGAAATGGCCACTATACTTGAGCACCAAGAACACAATTCTTAAAAAATATGATGGCAGGTTTGTTTTTTTACCTTCGTGTTAATTTCCAAGTCTGGATTTTGCGTAAGCAATTTGGTCTAAATTGTGGTGGAACAATACAGGTTCAAGGACATATTTCAAGAAGTTTATGAGGCGAATTGGAAGCAAAAGTTTGAAGAGCACTCAATATGGTTGATATATACTTGCTCTTATCTACTTAAATTTGGCTTTATGCCTCCTCGTTCTTTTCATAGACGGTGAAGGTAACATGCAATTGTCATTTGTTCTTCCAGGTATGAACATCGCTTAATCGATGACATGGTGGCTTATGCAGTAAAGAGCGAAGGTGGATATGTCTGGGCTTGCAAAAATTACGACGGTGATGTTCAAAGCGATCTTCTTGCCCAAGGTATAGATTCAAAACTACATACTCTTCAATTTTTATCTCTGTGTTGAAAAGCCTATAGCATGCTCAACAACACTTGTTTTTTTTTTTTTTTTTCAAATGTAGGGTTTGGCTCACTAGGCCTCATGACCTCAGTTTTGGTGTGTATCGTAAACCGAAAGCCAATATTCAATTTTCTTTGCAAATAAAGCATTTACATGATATGATGTTTTGTTCAGTTATCCTCTGATGGGAAAACACTCGAGTCAGAGGCGGCTCATGGAACCGTAACTCGACATTTCCGACTGCACCAAAAGGGACAAGAGACCAGTACTAATAGCATCGCCTCCATATTTGCATGGACACGCGGCTTAGAACACAGGTCTCTCTAGCTTTTATCATCCCTTATTTCTTAATGCATTTACCTATACCACTCACAACGTTCCTGTGGCGTGTAATCTTCTTCATATTGAGCATCATTCTGATGGATTCTTTTATCTTTTTGCATATTAAAGGGCAAAACTGGATAAGAACGAAAAATTGATGGATTTTGTCAAGAAGCTCGAGTCGTCGTGTGTTAACACTGTTGAGACAGGGAAAATGACCAAGGATCTTGCCCTTCTGGTCCATGGTCCCAAGTAAGTAACCTATCCTTTTTCTCACTAGCAGCAACTTTTCCGCTACAATCTAGTAATTTGCTTGAGGTACAAAAGAGCTTAAGCTGGTTTTATGACCAAGTTCTATGTTTGGTATTTGATGGTTTTAATAACTTTGTAATGCAGGGTGAGTAGGGATGTGTACTTGAACACAGAAGAGTTCATTGATGCAGTTGCCTCCAATCTCCAGTCAAAGCTCAATTGAGCCTCTACTTTTGTCTGACCATTTCTGCCAACAATACAAAAAATAATGCTCGCCACTGTTTCACGTTATGAACAAACAAAAAAACTAGTATTGGCGGGTCTAGTGATTTTTCTTTTGGAATTACACGTTTGTTTAAGTTGAAAACTGTGTTTTTTCCTTACCAAAAGATGAATTTCAATTTATACTTGCAAACAATACAAAGTTGAAAACTGTGTTTCCCAAGTTTAAGAACGATTTCTAACTTGGAATTCACTCTCGTTATTGTTTATATATTTTTATTGATTTAGAAATCCATATAGTATTTATAAGTCTAAATAAAATATACAAATTTTCTTGGATTAGTATTTACAAATCCGAAGGTTTTCTTTTGGATTTGGGCCTTTGTATTTTTCACAAAGAAATCCATGCAAATCCATTCAAATACATTATGAAATCAAATCTATTACTAAATCCGTATGATTGAATAACACTTGATTTGAATTAGAATTTATGAATCATTAAACGAATAACACTTGATTTGAATTAGAATTTATGAATCATTAAACGAATAACACATGATTTCAATACATATTTTAAAATCATAGAACCAATAACACTAGATTTAGTTTGGATTTTCAAATCCATCAAAATACACCAACCAATAAGCCCCACTTAAAGAACAATAAGGAAAATATTAGTTTCGCTAACAAATACGTAACACATGCAAATATTCCGGTTAAATGTTAAAGAGAATTCGACTGTAGCAGACCGTACCGAACCGGAATCGCTAAAACCCTTTTTGTATTTTGCTGTCGGCTCAGTATCACCGGTGAGTTTTAAAACCTTCGCTTTAATCCATTTCCGTTCTCTCTCCCTCTTCTCTCCGCATCTCTGTAAATGTCACTGATCGTGAGCCGAGCTAGGTCTACTCCTCTGCCCAATCTACTCGCATGGCGTGCTTTAGGTTTCCGCACCATCTGCTCCGGCCGCCTGGGCTTGGCGCCGTCTAGTCCATACACGCCGGCGCCGGCGGGAACCAAAATACTGGAATCTTTCAAGGAGGAATTCGAAGTCGGATCCGGAGTGATCACTCTCGAGACGGGGAAAATCGCACGCTTCGCCAACGGTTCGGTGGTGCTCGGCATGGACGAGACCAAAGTCCTCTCCACCGTTACTTGTGCCAAGTCCAAATCTCCTGGAGACTTCTTGCCTCTCACTGTATGTCGTTGCAAATCTTTTCGTTTCCTAAGATTATGGTTGTATGCATATGTTATGATCCTCTATAGGAGTGTTGGTCTAATTGTAAATGAGTGTCTAGTAGTTCGTTGGAAGAGACTATTTACATTGCTTGAGTTTCCCACAGAGTAGTAAAAACACTTTTTTAAAAGCAAAAAAAAAGTGATCCTTTAAACGAAGAAAATGGTGTAGATATGTTTTTTAGAATTCTCTGAGGAATCTGTGATATGTATTTTATATACACTTTGTTTATATAATGTCAGGTTGACTATCAAGAGAAGCTATACGCTCAAGGCTTGATTCCGAACACGTATATGCGGAGAGAAGGTGCACCAAAGGAGAGGGAGCTTTTATGTGGCCGGCTCATTGATAGGCCTATCAGACCGTTGTTTCCTTCAGGGTTTTACCATGAAGTTCAGGTATGGAGTTTTCTCAATTCCTTAGGAGATGGATTTTTTTTTTTTTGGGTATCTTCATTTTTAGATCTTGTCACTTGCAGATAATGGCAAGTGTTCTGTCATTAGATGGGAAGCAGGATCCTGATATACTGGCAGCTAATGCGGCATCGGCTGCGCTCATGCTATCGGATGTTCCATGGGGAGGGCCTATTGGAGTCATCAGATTAGGAAGGATCGATGGGCAAATTGTTGTTAATCCAACTATGGATGAGGTACAAAAAGAGTTGTATATATTTGTATATTCCTCAAATTTACAAATTGTAGTAACTGTTTGTGGTTAAACTTTGTGTAGCTTAGCTCAAGTGATCTCAGTTTGATATACGCTTGCACAAGGGATAAGACTATGATGATCGATGTTCAATCCCGTGAAATTACGGAAAAGGATCTAGCAGCTGCTCTGAGGCTAGCTCATCCAGAGGTGTGTTAGACAACTTTGTTTGATTCTTTAGTACAGTGTAATACTATATGGAGTCTTATATCTTTGTCTACACAGGCTGTTAAGTACATCGATCCCCAAATAAGACTGGCAGCTAAAGCTGGGAAACAAAAGAAAGAGTACAAATTGTCCATGCTCTCTGAGAAAACTTTAGAAAAAGTGGCTGACTTGGCTGCAACTCGTATCGAATCCATTTTTACGGACCCTTCAAAGGGAAAGGTGCGTGCTACTTTGTTTCTGCCTCAAGATTTTAACTTCAGTCGGCTTGATAGTTATATATATATATATACAGTTTGAACGTGGAGAAGCTCTAGATGACATTGGAAAAGATGTGATAAAAGTATTTGAAGACGAGGGAGATCAAGAAAGCTTGAGCATCCTTCCAAAGGCTGTTGACACTGTGAGGAAGAAGGTAATATTTTGTAAATTAGCATTAGGATATATCCTCTTGATATAGAACTTGGTGCTTGAATAATATTATTAAACATGTTTCATTATGGAATTGCAATATAAAATCATTTCTGTGTATTCTACAAAAGCTAGATAGTGGATGTGCTCTTTGTCACTTTGAGATGCATTAAGACTTACTGATCTATGACTTTCCGAGATTGGATAAAAGATCACAAGTAATGTGTTATAGGCTTTTGGATTTGTCCTTTTGCTCCTTGCCTTACTAATTTGTCCATTTAACTAAAATATCAGGTAGTTCGTTCAAGGATGATATCAGACGGATTTCGAGTCGACGGGAGACATCTTGATGAAGTTAGGCCCATCTCTTGCGAATCGCATCACCTACCCGCAACTCATGGTTCAGCCCTCTTCTCACGTGGAGATACACAGGTTGGTTGCTTAAAAAGTTTTAAGACTGAAGTTTGGGAGACAAATCTAAATCTTTTCAGTTCATTTAATGAGAAACCTTCTTAAAAATATGTTGCGTATATGTGTTAAAAGGTGCTTTGTGCTGTTACACTTGGAGCCCCAGGAGATGCTCAAAACTTGGATTCTATTGCTGGCCCCCCGAAAAAGAGATTTATGCTTCACTACTCCTTTCCTCCGTTTTGTACAAATGAAGTCGGGAAAAAAGGAGGCCTTAACAGGCGTGAAGTTGGCCACGGTAAATTTCTTTGTAGTCTTTCTCTATTTGTGTGTAATATCCTTGGTAACTTTTTCCAAATTAAATTTTACTGATATTGTTACCTTTGAGTTTCTTTATCTGCAACAGTTGGTGCATCTTTTCGTCATGGTTTAAGAGTTTAATTGGCTTAGACATATTAGTGTTTTTCTTTGACTGTGTTTTACATTTTCTGTAGGAACACTTGCTGAGAAAGCATTGCTTGCTGTCATGCCACCTGAAGAGGATTTTCCTTACACTGTTCGCATAAATTCAGAAGTGATGGCCTCAGATGGCTCCACGTCTATGGCAAGCGTTTGTGGAGGTAGTTATATCCTCTTCCTCCCAAATAAGTTTGTATGTTTTGTTTTCAAAGCCACAAGTTCACAATGAATGGTTGTGCCTCAGGTAGCATGGCTTTAATGGATGCCGGGATTCCTCTACGAGCTCATGTTGCAGGTGTCTCCGTTGGTCTTGTCACTGACGTTGACCCATCAAGTGGAGAAATCAAAGACTACCGGATAGTAACTGATATATTGGTGAGTTTCCTCTTGTTTATAATGTGATTAGTCTGTGAGGCATTTCAGTATTAACATTTATCTTGGGATGCATTGGTTGTATTACATTGGTGAACTAGATTTTATAGAGATACATGCATTGATTTTTCAGGGTTTGGAAGATCATCTTGGAGATATGGATTTCAAGATTGCCGGGACACGAAGTGGTGTGACCGCAATTCAGTTGGATATCAAGCCAGCTGGAATACCATTGGACATTGTCTGTGAATCCTTAGAAAATGCTCGTGAAGCCCGTCTTCAGATTCTTGATCATATGGAGAGAGAAATCAACTCCCCACGAGCCCAGGATGGGACTTATTCCCCTCGGCTAGGTTTCCTTTCCCACTTGCTTTTATTTTGGTTAACCTTAGCTGATAAAACTTCCTCTCCTCAAAACAAAAGATTATGTCTGTCTTGCAGCAACTTTGAAGTACACCAACGATGCACTTCGTAGCTTGATCGGACCTATGGCCGCTCTCAAGAGAAAGATTGAAGAGGAAACAGGTTCTTTCGCCCTTTTAACACTTGACTTTATGTAGTTTGATTTGAAGCTTTTCTTCTGATAAATAAGTTTCTATTAATCAGGTGCAAGATTGTATTTTGATGATGGAACATTAACTATAGTCGCCAAGAACCAGGCTGTGATGGATAAGGCTCAAGAAAAGGTATCTTTCAATCAACTGAGCTTTTATAATTGATAGAGGATGTTCCAGAGATTTAATTTTTATCAATGCATGTCCTTAGGTTGACTTCATCATTGGTCGTGAAATAGTTGTTGGTGGTGTGTACAAAGGCACAGTGACATCTATAAAAGAGTACGGCGCATTTGTTGAGTTCAACGGTGGTCAACAAGGCCTCCTACACATGTCTGAGTTATCTTATGAACCAGTAAGCTTTTTCTAGTGATATTGATAAACTGTGGTCGCTTATTTTCCGTTTTACTTACTATTGTCTTATTCAATCGTACCAGGTCTCCAAGGTCTCAGATGTATTACATATTGGCAAGTACATCACTATGATGTGCATTGACACCGATGTCCGCGGTAACATTAAGTTATCTCTCAAGGCGCTGTTACCCAAACCTGAACCCAAACCAGCATCTGGTCCTGAAAAAGTCCCTGTGGTGAAAGAGACAGTCTCTGTAGAAACGTCTAGTTTTGGAGAGACGGTTGCAAGTCTGCCCAGTGTCGTAGAGCCACCTCAGAAGTCTAAATTAGCAGTTCCTGCAGTTGTAATCCGCACTGCTGTGGAGTGTGATGAGCTAGAGAAGTCTTATCCTGTGGACAAGAACACTAAACCTAAACGCACTGCGGCTCTGAAGCCAGACCGGAAACTCAAATCAACTGCCTCTAAGCAGACTGTGACACAGAAGGAAGAGGAGGTATTCAAATCCATTGGTCCAGAAGAAACTGTGACCAGCTGTGGTGAGACACTGAAGAAACCTCCTAGGAAGAAGAAACAATCAGGGGACGAGGCTGGAGAGAGTGCCTCGGTTAGTGCTCGGAAACTGAAGATAGGAACAGAGATGACAGCCAAAGTCCACCAGGTTCGAACGCATGGATTGGTTCTTGATTTAGGTGGTGGAATCCGCGGGATGTACAAATTTGAGGTATGTTTTAGAACATCATCCTTTTTCACTTTGTTCTCCTACGTACTTAATACTTTGTATTGTATTGTTTGCTTACTGCTATTTATTCATATGAATGAGTACAGGGCGATGAGGAGACAGAGTTTGAGATTGGAGACGCGTTGCAGGTGAAATGTACAAGTTTTACTACTAAAGGAATCCCTGTAATGGCTTTGGTTGATGACGAGGAGCTTTAGTGGTGAGCTCTTTTTCTATCTAGAAGTATCTTAAACCGGAGGCATCGCTAAGAATCAATTATATTGATCATATGAGAGTTTAGTTTGGAACGGTTTGTCATATGGATGGAATCAAGAGATATTATTTGCTGTTTCTGTGGTGATTGGTGAACAATTCTAGATAGATAGGTTCATTGGCTTCACGAAGATTTTCCTTTGAAGAAAAATGGAGTTAATTAGTGTGTTGTGTTTGTTCTTGCAGGCTTAGTCTTTTAACAGGTTTAGTTGTCAGAACCGGAGAGTTTGGATGGAAGAGAAAGTGAACCAGACCGGTGATTCTGGTGTGCCATTTTGTTTCTCTTTTTGGGTGGGGGGATTTGTTGATGGAATAATTTGGTAAGGTATGTTGATGACTTGTGAAGTTAAGGTAGGTGCGTAACGTGAGTTTCATCTTATTTGTCCCATTTAACTTGTTGCCACACTGCAGATAGAAACTACGCACTCCAGAATTATTTGTCCGTACGTGAAATCTAAATTACAATATCAGCAGCTTTATCAATCCTGAATTTATAGTTTTTGGTTCAAAGCAAATGTCTAGCAAAAAAAATGGTGTTGTATAATATAAAGATGGAAACTACATAGAAACTCACCATTTGGTGAATGGAGTGAAGCCACCGAGCATTGGTAAAGATAGACGGCAGAGAAAGAGCTCAGCAGGGGTGACCTGAGAACACATGAAAAGAGAGATGTATGTTACAATGACGTGGCGTCATTACAGCCTTTGATTACCATGTGTTCTCATGTCGACCCTGTCGAGGTCCACCCTCAAAGATATTTTCCTCTCTTTAACCCAGCAATAAGGATTGGGTTTCGGTTTTCCTCAAAACTTATGTGAACTTTATATACACACATTACGAAAGGAGTGTGTAGTACACAGTTACAATCATTAACGTTTTGTGTAGTACAAATAAAACGACATGAGACTTGTGTACTGCAAAATTGATTAAAGAAAGAAAAAGAATATCAACAGTGTACTTCTATGGGAGTACGACGGAAAGTTCTGTACTAGCAATTTTTCGGATTTTTCCATGGGTACTATGGAGTCTCTATGGTCCTTATTCTTATATTCTAAAATTAGTTTAACGTGACACCTCACAACTGTGAGAAGGGGAAACCAGAAAGTTATAAAGGGACATAGTTATTGACATGCGTAGACGTAGAAAGGAGAGAGACCATATTTTTACATATGTTTTAAGTCCCACATCGTAAATATACGGAGCAAGGCACTGAGAGCTAGACATATATTATATGGAGAGGGGATGTTGACAGTGGTCACGGAGCCGTGCGATAAGCACATAGCGAACTATTCTTTCGCCTTTTACTAAAGAATACCGTGTGTTTGTCGTACCAAGCGGCATACGCCTATTTTTGGAGGGTTGTCTCATTTGAGATCATCCCTAACAATCCAGAAGCTTGAACTTTTCCCTTTGACTAGAAACTTATCATGGACAGCGTCTGAGTTGCTACTTTAAAAAAAAGCTAAACGTAAATTAATCTGAGCTGTTACATGTTACCTAGCTAGTCCCACACCAGAAGAGTACTACTACAAAAAAACGAAGCCAACAATTTTTTACTTTATAATGGAAGATAATATTCAAAGAAAAAGTGTAGCTATCTATGGTTCTCACTTTCTCCATCCCCAACGTCGGTGAACCACCAGGTCCTGTCGACCAACAACCTTCTTCTCAGTGACGACTTCATTGTTTCAACTGCGCACTTGTGTATTATGAAATTATTTTGACAATTAAGAACAAATCGGAATCATTACTGTTAAGAAATCACAAAAATACAAAGATCTATTAGATTTTTCTTTTTCGTTTGGATGCTGGTTACATTTACTAATTTTGCCGTTGTGTACTGCACATTTATACATTGAGACCCACACAAAAAAAAAAGACAGCAACCGGAAAAATGCGCCAGTTAATGTTTTTTTGCATTTAAAAACAACTACAAGAATTTTTTTTTAAATTACTTGGGCTTCTTCCCATTTCGGTTCTGTGAGGCTATTGGGCCTGTAAAAAGCCCATTATAGTAACAAACGACACAAGATACGCGGAAGCAATAGCCCATTATAAATTCCTTTTACCTACTTGTTTTGCCTAAAACCCTAATTCTTTCTTCCTCTCTCAACCATCGTCTCCTCCTTCCCCTCTTTGGAGCCGTTTAACCATGCCGAAGCATTACAGACCAGCGGTGAGTGTTTCTGCTGTAATCTAAGCTCTACTCATTGATTATAGCTGTTTAAATCGATTTTCGTTTTCTTGAGAACCTTTTCGCTGAACTTTGTTGATGAATATTCGTCTCGTTAAATTATTTCTTCATTGGTATTATTTCTTCAGGGAAAGAAGAAGGAAGGAAATGCGGCGAGGTATATGACCAGGTCGCAAGCTCTTAAGAGCCTTCAAGTTAACTTAAACCTCTTCAGGTTCGCCCTCTGACTTCTTTACCCTCCACATGTTATCATTGTCGGGACAAGCATATGTCTTCACTAGGTTTTTGAGGTTCTGTAATGTTCTTATAATTTTCCGATATTAAAAATATTAATGGCTAAGATTTTACGATTGGTGGTTCTTGTATTAATGTTTTTGTTAACAATTTATTTAATCTTCTTTTAAAAAAAAATTACTATACTCATTCTGTATTGCGTTTAAAATATACTAACATGTTATATTTTCAATAGGTGGCTTAGTTGTTATCTCTAGTTGATTTTTTGTTTTGTTTTGTTTATATATTTGTTTCCATGTCTTCTCAACTTTATCTGTTGGTTTTGGATTTTACAGGAGACTATGTATCGTGAAAGGTATATTCCCCAGAGAACCGAAGAAGAAGGTGAAGGGAAACCACCACACTTACTACCATGTGAAGGACATTTCTTTCCTTCAGCACGAGCCTCTCCTTGAGAAGTTCAGGGAAATCAAAACGTACCAAAAGAAGGTTCAGAAAGCCAAAGCCAAGAAGAACGAGGAGCTTGCACGTCTCTTGCTTACCCGTCAACCCACTTACAAGCTTGATAGATTGATCCGTGAAAGGTTTGCTTTGCTGCACACACTTGAGTCTTAATAGTCGTGTCTTGAGATCCACGAATTTTGATTATTCACATCCATTTTCTGCTTGTGTTGTGTGTGTCTAGGTATCCCACATTCATTGATGCACTACGTGACTTGGATGACTGTCTTACGATGGTTCATCTCTTTGCGGTGTTGCCTGCTTCAGACAGGGAGAACCTTGAAGTTAAACGAGTCCACAACTGCAGAAGGTCAGAATCTCATATTTATCCACTTACAAGTCCCTTGTGTCTTTACTTATTTGAAGCGTCTCGTAGTCTCGTATGCATAAGCTTACTCTACGCTTCTTTTGTGAATCAGATTGAGCCATGAATGGCAAGCTTACATTTCTCGTACTCATGCATTACGGAAAGTGTTTGTGTCTGTTAAGGGCATATACTATCAGGTATTGTGTTACTTAAATTTTGAAATTATTCTAATGGAGTTATCACTGTTTGATGAAACTTATCTAATTATCTTGATAGGCTGAATTAGAAGGTCAAAAGATCACTTGGTTGACTCCTCATGCCATACAACAAGTCTTCACGAATGATGTTGACTTTGGTGTTCTGCTAACCTTCTTGGAGTTCTATGAGGTTAACTTCCTAATCTCTTTTCCCCCTGTCGTTTAAACTAATACATCAGTTTATTATGAATTAAATAATTTGAGCTCTACATTGAAGTGTCTGACTTATCATTCACCTTTCTGTGCAGACTCTTCTTGCCTTTACAAACTTTAAGCTTTACCATTCTCTGAATGTGAAGTACCCACCAATCCTTGATTCTCGCCTGGAGGCTTTGGCTGCTGGTATGTTTTCCTTAGAGATATCACATTGGAGCTCATTACAATCCAAGCTACTGTGATTAATAGTTGAGCATGTCTTCAATGTTTGTAGATCTCTATGCTCTGTCAAGATACATAGATGCTAGCTCCAGAGGCATGACTGTGGAACCCAAAGTTGATGCTTCATCTAGCTCACAGTCAAACGACCGCGCAGAGTCTGAACTGAGACTTGCACAACTTCAGCACCAGCTGCCTTCCAGTGAGCCTGGTGCGTTGATGCATCTCGTTGCAGATAAAGAGGTTGAAGAGGATGAAGAAACAAGAGCCTGCAAATCACTCTTCAAGGATCTCAAGTTTTTCTTGAGCCGTGAGGTATAATTTTTTTTTTATTCATCACTTTTCATCACTAAATTTATCTGTAAAATAGCAAAAATCACTGACAAACTAAACTGGTAATCCTAGAAGTACTCGTTAAGTGGATTTGGCACCTAAGACTATTGTTCAATCCTAACCTTTGATATATACATGATTTGGGTTTGGCTCTTGTTTTGATTATTTTGTATTCTCATGTAGGTTCCAAGAGAGTCTCTGCTTTTTGTTCTTCCTGCTTTCGGTGGAACGGTGTCTTGGGAAGGAGAAGGTGCGCCTTTCAAGGAGGATGATGAGAGTATTACACATCATGTAAGCCATTTAGCTTGTTGTCTAAAATTGATTAATATCTCCTAAAGTATCGGTTAGATAGATTTCAGTAACACCTATTCTGTTTTGTAGATCATTGATAAGCCAAGTGCTGGTCACATGTATCTCTCAAGGGAATATGTTCAACCACAGTGGATCTATGACTGTGTCAATGCCCGCATAATCTTGCCAACGGAAAAGTATTTGGTCGGAAGGTAACCTCATTCATAAGCCTTTGCTTATTTATTCGTTTTGCCAGCTGTTTAAACGTTCTGTTTTGTGTGCAAGCAGGATTCCACCGCCGCACTTGTCACCATTTGTGGACAATGAAGCAGAAGGATACGTTCCTGATTACGCTGAAACCATCAAAAGGCTTCAAGCAGCAGCCAGGAACGATGTTCTTCCGTTGCCAGGTGTTGGCAAAGAAGATCTTGAAGATCCTCAGAACTTGTTGTACGCTGGTTTTATGAGCCGCACTGAGGAAATTGAAGCTGCTGAAAACAAAAAGACGGTTTGACTTTCCACCTATAAATATATTATGTTGAAATAGTTACCAACTTTGTGTGGGTTGCTAACGTTGTGTTTGGTTTATTGAATGTAGATGGCAGAGCGGGAGAAGCAATACCATGAGGAGCTGAAAAAGGAGCTGAAAAAGGAAGTGACGGGAAGTGTAGTTGATGATGTAGCAGCACCTGTGGTGGAAGAAGGTGAGGGTGAAGAATCATCAGTTCCTGATGCAGCTCAAATTGCTCAAGATACTGCTGATATGCCGACATTGATGATGTCTCGTAAGAAGAGGAAGCTCTACGATGCCATGAAGGTACCATTTACATTTACCATTTTCATTATTAGCCTGACTCTCTATCTTTGTGTGTTTGTTTAAGCTAATGTTTAATTTGGTGAAATGTTGTGCAGATTGGGCAGAAGAAGAAGAGTGAAAGTGTTGAGCGAATCAAGCAGCGCAAGAAAAACTTGAAAGCTGATCAGTGATAAACTTGTTAAATTTTTGTTTACTTATCTATTTTCTCATGCTATTTTACTTGTCTTTTGTTTCATGTACTGCCAAATTTAAAAGTTATGAATTTTTCAAAACTAGCATAATGTCTTTCGAATTTCTCCATTATTATATGCACATCCGGTAGACTAGGACAATAATGAAGATTAGCTCTACCTCTGTATCCAAATAGCAAGCCTTTGTATAAGTGTATAAACGTTAACGTAGTACGTATACAATTGTTTCGTTGTCGATGATGGTTCACTGGCTCATTTCAACGTGAAAATTGCTATTCTCAAAATTTATAACATCGATCTTCCTAATCGTTAGGCACTAAAAGTCTAGCAGATATTAAACAATGATAGTTTAGTTATTGTACCTTGTGTATGATATTGATAACTAGTAAAAAGTAACCACAAGTCCAGAACGCATATAAGGTTAAAAGACTTGTGCATCCGAAGACAATAATAAGATCATCAGTTCACCGTGCCAGACTTCATTTTTGTTTAATCAACACATATAGTAAACGTTCTTGTAATAATTCCAAGCCATAAACATTGGTTCTAGAATTATTATTTTTTCATAAGCATATATACAAATATATATTTAGTGTTTTTACACGCATGAGTAATAATAACAACAACAAAAAAGGTGAAACAAGAATTTTCTTAAAGACAAAGGCGCCGTATATCATGGAAATCAAAGGAACATTGAAATTCCAGTTTTTTATCATACTCGATCTCTTTTTCTGATCCATGAGTACAAATAAAGAAATAATATTATCCACCTAATAAATTCTACCAAATGGTAAAATAATACTAAATCACAAGTTTCGCATTGTAAACTTGAGTGCCTGTTTCTTTCTAGTTGTAGACGTTCTTTACAAACTTAGCGTAGTTTATAATATGTCATTGATTTTCTACAGATGTTTTAGTCAGCAAGATTACACGATATATTTTAAAGAATGCTATATGAGACTACATGTTGTATTCTATACTTCTTACTGAAGGAAATTAAAGCATACAGACATATTAGGAGCGGGGACCAATGTGGAGAGAAAGATTGATCATATTCTCTGTCCTAACGAAAAGGATAAAGATGTTAAACATTTGTTTATGTAGATATCATATTCAAAAACTCGTTTCATGCATGGGTCACACGGTCATTATTTATTAGACTACAAAATCATGATCGTTCACATCAGTTTACATGAATTTCTTTCATTAAAATATCCATTAATGCGTATGATGTGTCAGTGAGACAATTGATTTGCATTAATGAGAAAATTGACATAATTATTAGATATTATATAATTTGTGCATTTAAAACAAGAAAGATACACGTTCACATCAACGATGTCAATGTAGTCAATGCTTAAGACCTAGTTCTAATATTGTTTTTTGGTTAAAACATAAAAGTGAAAGAGTTCAAAGATCAAGATGGTTAATCAGATTATAATAGCGTGAATGAATCACATTATATATGCAATATATAAAGAAAAACAAACTTTGTCATTGCTTAAATAACAATGATAATATTACCTATTGGGATTCAATGACACTAGTAATTAATGTAGATAAGCTTTTACCTTGCGTCTACATGAGGAAAGCAAAAGATTCAATCTTCTGGAATCAACATTGGACAGATCATGCAATCAAGAACAAAATATTCAAACAGATACTTGCTTTCCCTTATGGTTTTTAAGATCCTATAAATAATAAACTTAATATATCTACAAGCTAAACAAACAAAAAAAGAAAGAAAAAAGCTTTAGGTGAGTTTGCTTCAACATGAAACAATGGATGCTCAAAAAAAGCATAACATTGCTTGTTAAAGCAACCAAATACTAACCAAGTTTTTTTTCCCTATTATATTTACTACACCAATCACCACCACACCTTCCCTCACTCTTCTTCCAAGTAAAGTTATCAACCAAAATTTACAGAGAGAGAGGAAGAAGAGTGCTCTGCTACACAATGGAGGAGATTGTTGTGGAGAGTCTTCTTAGAGGTAGCAGAGAGGCTCAAATAGAAGCAGCTATTGAGCTAAGCAATCTAAGCAGGAAGCAAAGGCAAAAAGTTTCAGAAAGAGACATTATTTCTCCTTTGCTCTCAATGTTACAATCTCAAGATTCTATCACAACAGAAGTTTCTCTATCTGCATTACTCAGCCTTGCCTTTGGCAGTGAAAGGTTAGTTTGTGTGAATTGTTACCATACATATCCATGTGGAACATAGAAAATAACAACATGGGCTTGCTGCTACTCTGATCTTACAGGAACAAAGTTAGAATTGTGAAAGCTGGAGCAGTCCAAATGTTGCTAGAGATTCTTCAGACAGAATCTAAGATGGTAATAGTTGAACTGGCCATGGCCTTTCTTCTGATCCTCTCTTCTTGTAACAGAAACAAGACCAAGATAGCATCAACCAAGTTGATTCAGCTACTAGTTGGACTCATCGGGCTCGATCAACTAACGGTTCAGGCCAAACTTGATGGCATAGCAACACTACACAACCTATCAACTCTCCAACAGATTGTCCCCCTCGTTGTATCTTCAGGAGCACCCTACGCTTTGCTTCAAATGATCAACTCTTGTGATAAATCCTCTGAACTGGCTGAAAAGGCATCATCATTGCTAGAAAACATAGTTCATCATTCACCAGAATCGATCTCAGGCATCGGTGGAGCAATAGAGGTTCTGGTTGAAGCCATTGAAGAAGGGTCGGGTCAGTGTAAAGAGCACGCGGTGGGGATATTACTCGGTGTGTGCAGCTTTGATAGAGAGACGAACAGAGGAATGATACTGAGAGAAGGAGTGATGCCAGGGCTGCTTCAAGTGAGCGTAGATGGGACGAGGAGGGGTAAAGAAATGGCTAGAGAGCTGTTGCTTCTGCTGAGGGATTGCTCTGGATATGTTATTAAAGATAAACAGTCGAAGATTGAGATTGTTGAGCAGATTATGAGGGAGATTGATCAAGAAGGGGAGAGGATACCTGGGACTATGCTGAAGTTGGTAGAAGAGATGATCTCCAAACTCAGCACATAGTTACTTGTGGTTTGAATCCATGGTCTTGTATATATTTAAGCTATGTACTTTGTGTTATCACCAAGAAAATTTTCTTCTTAGGAATAATTGTTACCATCTTATTGCTTTTGATCTCACAGAAGATTTTAAAACCCTTTCTTGTATTCCAAGCAAAGTAGTAAAGCTGGTAAACCGCACTGGTACTAGTACAAAAAATGATTGTCAATACCACCAAATTCATAAACGAGATCAAGCTGATCGAAATAAAATTCGCTACGTGGTAAGAGCTAATAAATATTTTAAATATAATATATTTTAGATCAGCTTCAATAAAACAAATTTTGATCAATAAACCAAAGTCTAGAGAACGAATCTAAATTTTAAACTATAATCATGTATAAGAATTAAGCCTATAATATAAAACGATACATAATGCATGTTGCATTTGGCATCTAGTCTTTCGGTTTGCCTTTTATTTTCATACTTTTAGTTTATCACTTAATATTCGTTTATTTAAGAAAAATATAGAACGCATTTTTCCAGTCCCCACCATTCTCTGTATAGTTTAAATACTATAGTGCAATGTGAACCGTCTACTTATTTACATTTAATTTAGCATCATATAGTGTAATTTAATTCTCAAAAAAATCATATAGATTAATATAAAGATTGCTAGTCTCATTTTATTTATTTTTCTCCTCTTACGTAATGTGGCGTGAATCAAAAGCAGTTTGAACACCATTGCATACTATTTAATATTAACTAGACTTGTTTTCTTTGTATATTGATGTGACTATGAATAGATATGGGATGTCTTGAACAAAAATGATAGATATTGATCATTCAATGGCTTCCTCTTTCGATGTTTTCTTTGTAAAACGTACTTTTACGTAACGTATCGCTTGGCAGGCAATAGTGTTAGATTTGTGACAAAGCATTGGCACCAACTCGACGTGATTCAAAGTGGAGTTCAAGCATCATTCGAACATGGTTCTGACTTCTGATTATAAGAAGCTACGGCACTATATCAACTCTTTATATTTTAGGTTTTAAAGCTTTACTTGGGTTTCTTTGACAACTAGAAGCTCATTTTTGTTCTTGTAATAACTAATTAAACAACCTCTTTAATTTCAGTTAAAACTGATTAACATACATAAACCAGATTTAAAAATGTGCAATGCATGAAAAATTATGCCATATAGCTTTTAATTTGCTTTTGAACCTCCATAAAATACTCCCAAAATATAAGAAATTAGTTTACAGAAAATTATTCCTTTGTCAGAATTTTAGCTGTTGTTAATTTGATCCGATAAAGCTCTAATTTGATATGCAAAATGAAACATTATAAAGTAGGGTGTGGGGGAGTGAAAGCTGTAAACCTGAATATAACTTTCCTCTTAATTACTGTTGGAAAGGAATAAAACGTCACAAAAGGAAAGGAATATTAATTTTGTTTGCAAGAGGAGAACATGACCACAGATTAAGATTGGGTGGATAATTTAATAATAATCCGTCGTCACACACAAAACTAGATATTACAATGAAGAGATATGCGGTTATTAATCTATCATAATTAACTGATAGTTGTATTAAGACAAGTGGATTTATTATATAGGTTACTCAGTATATTCCATTGTTTTTATTTTTATTATTACATTTTTCTCTAAACGACTTTGTTAAGTGTATATTATTCTCATTATCTACAAAATAAAGAGTTAATATGAGGAGAAAATACATTAAAAAAACAATCGTTTTCCAAAAAAAAAACAAATTAGAAATGGACACGTGTCAACATCAAAAGCTTACGCAGTTACCAAGAGAACAACTACAAATGCGCAACAGGCTCTCTTCTTCTTCCTCGTCAAGCTCTCTCCCCACTGAAACAAAATTTTCCGAGAATCAAACAGAGACATCTTCGAACAATTCAAGGTCAGCATTTTTCTAACGATCTCCATCACTCTCGATCTCCGTCCATGTCCTCTCTCGATCATCAAGCTTTTTTTTTACTTTTGATTTCGATATTTTTTTGTCTTCTCAGTTTTATGAATCATGATTAGTGTTGATCATATGTGGGTGGTGTTATATGAATCATCGTTTTTGATTGAAGCATGCATCTGAGAGTATTTGGGGAATTTTAATGTGTGTGTGTGAAGCTGGAGTGGAAGAGAGGGAAAGGAGGGAACCCGTTGGTGAGGGGAATAAGATCGAGGTTGTTAAGGCCCAAGTCCATGCCTTTGAATACTCTTGTCAACGCTCGTGACGGTTCCTCTCGTCTTGTTTTGTCCGAGCCTACCGGATCCTATGCTGAGGTTTTCACTCTTTTCAATTTATTTATTTATTTATTTATTTGAGAGACTCTCCTCAATGATCGTATGAGGCTTATATGTTTACTTTGTTAATAATTTTGTTGGTGGAAATGGTTTCAGGTGAGTCTATTTGGAGGACAAGTTGTTTCTTGGAAGAATGAAAGGAGAGAGCAGTTGCTCTATATGAGCACCAAGGTATAATAAAACAAACTCCAAACTCAATCATCTTAGTTTTGATCAATCTTGGCAGCATTTAATATCTTTGGTTTGTCTCTTTCATATTCTTATCTATAAACTTTGGTGTGTTGATAGAGATGAAAAAAATGATTCTTTTCTTCTTCTTTTTCTTAGCCAGCTTTCTTTTCCAGCATGTATCAGATAATAATATTTAAATTATGCTTTTAGAGGAGAAGAAGAAGAATGAGTTCATGTATCAGATGTTTTTTATAACTAACTTCGATTCATTTTTTTAGGCGCAAATGAAGCCACCTAAGGCGATCAGAGGAGGGTTACCTATCTGTTTTCCACAGTTTGGTAACTTCGGTGCACTTGAGCGACATGGATTTGCCAGGAACAGGTTCTGGTCTTTTGATAACGATCCTTCGCCTCTCCCTCCTGCTAACCAGCAATCAACTGTCGATTTAGTGTTGAAGTCTACCGAAGATGATTTGAAAATATGGCCTCATAGGTTTGTACATCTGATACATCCGTTACTCCACTTCATCTCTTGGCTTAATATACAGTTTGGTTTCTTGCAGCTTTGAGCTCCGTGTTCGCATAAGTATCAGTCCTGGCAAGCTTACTATAATCCCGCGTGTGAGGAACACGGACCCCAAGGCATTCTCATTTATGTTTGCACTTCGTAACTACTTATACGTATCTGACATAAGGTATGCCCTCGCTTTTCCTCTGTTTTATTTGTGAGCTCAGTTAAAAGCATCATGAGTTGTTGTAAACCCTTGTCTTAGTAACATCACGTTTGCAGTGAAGTGAGGGTTGAAGGTTTGGAGACGCTTGATTATCTGGACAACTTGATGCGTAGAGAAAGATTCACTGAGCAGGCTGATGCAATAACCTTTGACGGTGAGGTATGTGATTCAGTCCATTCCTTTTGTTCTCCGCTGTAACTACTAAAAACAAAACAGAATCTCAACGTATGTCTGCCTTCCTTGCAGATTGATAGAGTGTACTTGAACACACCAACAAAGATTGCAATCATAGATCATGAGAGAAAGAGAACTATCGAGTTGCGAAAGGAAGGCATGCCAAATGCAGGTTGATATTTTAGTCCAGACCTGATTCAAATAAGCTTAATAAATTTTAATGTGATACTAATGTTATGTTTGGTGTGAGCAGTTGTGTGGAACCCATGGGACAAGAAGGCAAAGAGTATTACTGATATGGGAGATGAAGACTACACAACAATGCTATGTGTAGACTCTGGTGCTATAGAAACTCCAATCTTGTTGAAACCATGTGAGGAGTGGAGAGGCAGGCAGGAACTCTCTATCGTCTCATCAAGCTACTGCAGTGGTCAGCTTGATCCACGTAAGGTTCTTTACGGGGATCACTGATATTCATCAAGCACTACAAACTAATATATAAAACATAAATATTTAATCTGTCTTCATGGATAAAAGCAATAATAATGCCCAAACAAATCTATGATAATGAGTTCCTGACTGACATACAGAGTGAGAGAGAGATAAGGCAAATGTGTAGTATTTATGTAACGTTGCCTTCTGTGTGACTGTCAGGGACTCATCAATGTGTATGGTTTTACCCCCAGAAACATCAGTCTTATGAATGAATCTTGTCTTCTTCATAAGAACATTTTGTCTTCTTCATTGCACTGAATGGTCTTTATAGTCACTCCAATGGTTCTTGTTTCTAATATCATGGAGAGAATTGCTTCTAGTCTAGAAGCCGATGAAACGTTTACTCTCACCACTTAATCACATTACTTATAGTGTTCTTGATTCCTTTTTTTGGGTGATTGCTTAGTGTTCCCATTCCATATAATATTAAATATTCCGTTCGCACCTTTTTCTTTGTGACAAAAGTTGATGATGCTTACGACAAATATGCAAAGGACTACTTCTGCACCTTTTTCATTTAACAAATGATAAAAAAAAAGGAGATTCTCGAGAACAACATGGGCCTTAAAAGATAGGTCCGTGGACTCAATCTTTCTTAGTAAGAAGCTCAAGTAACATCGAATAAATTTTGACCCAAAAAAAAACGTTTAAATAGTTATTAAAATTAACATAATAGCTTTGAATGTTATGAATTGCTATGTCCCGCACCGCAGTTAACAGTAACAAAAATCTATACATATACCATATATATATACATTTTTATAACTGTTAAAACCGCACTGCAGTTAAACCGCTTGTCCCGCACCGCAGTTAAACCGCTTGTCCCGCACCGCTCAAACTGCATTTACCATTTGAAACCAATAAATCAGAAAAATTAAATATGACTGGTTGTCATTCAAAGCTTTCCATACTTCACAAGCAACAGCTAGCTCAAGACTTCGATGGAACATCCACTTTTCATTTTTAAAAAAAAGTTAGAAAATATATTTATTCTGACATGTTAGCCAGATTAGTCAACATTTCATTTATATTTAGATATAAATCAACAACGTTCATTTAAGATTAACAACTCAGTGAATGATCACATCACCTTTAAATTTTTAAAAGTAATGATGAAAATGTTTCAATTTGTCAACAAGATTTAACAAGTTATATATGATCGGTTGTCACAAATAGAGATATAAGTTTTGGTCCAAAAGAATAAAAACTCTCACTTGAGATGATAGGTCCACTTCCCACCCTTTCTCCGAATATATATTTGTTTTTTTTTTTTGCAGTTGAGGTTAATAAATTGCCATTTTCACTACTTTTTTTGTTGATAAAAGGTTTGCCATTTTTACTACTTAGTAAGGTGATTGTTTTTTTTTATTTAAGTTTTTATTCACCTAAGTATAAACAACATGCTAGAACGTAAAGTGTTATATCGTAATCCATTAGTAGGAACGTAAAATAACGTTACAGCATGAACGTAATCTATGTGACTGCAATGCCATTATTTTTTAATAGGTTAACCAATTAAGTGAAAAATAATTGTTTTTACTGGTTACTAGTAAAAATAAATGTATAACTACTAAAGATAAATCAGTGATTTAAAACAAATTTATTTTTATTTTCATCAACTATTATATTGTAAAATAATTCATTTATCATAGTTTAATTATTTTGAATATTAAAACTAATAATAGATAGATTTTGAAATGAGATGATGTGATTATTCAATCATCATTTAAATTTCTAGAAACAATGATGAAACTGTTTAAAATTGTCAACAAAATTTAACAAGTTAGATATGACCGGTTGTCACAAACAGAGATATAAATTTATTATTCTTTTGTATATAATAGATTTACCAAATAAGAGAAAATATATATATTTTTTAAAAATACTTCTTTTCTTTTGATTTTGAATGACTATATCAGTTAAGCTAGTTTTAATTTTTATTATGTGAATGATCACATCATCTTTAAATTTTTAGAAATAATGATGAAACTGTTTAAAATTGTCAACAAAATTTAACAAGTTAGATATGACCGATTGTCACAAACAGAAATATAAATTTATTACACTTTTGTATACGATAGATTTACCAAATAAGAGAAAATCTATATATATATATATTTTTTTTTTTTTTTAAATTACTTCTTTTCATTTGATTTTGAACGATTATATCAGTTAAGCTGGTTAATTTTTTTTTTTTGGGTAAAATGTTAAGTTTGGTTAATTTTTATTATGTTCTTTAATGTTAACTTTCTCTTTTAACAATCCTAATTTAATCTCTCAGTTACTTTTATGTTTACCAATCATATCTCTTTCGCAGTCCAGGTGAAGTTTCATAATTTGCCATTTTTACCACTTATTAAGGTATTTCTTCACCGAGTATAAACAAGCAATGCATTAGAGCTAGAAATGAAAACGTTAAAACGTAATTTTTTTAAGCTTGGTGAACAAGGTAGCCTGGCCCTACGGAAACCACATACGTACATATAATAGCTCTCCCAATGCTTAGAAGTTGCACAGAAGCTTACAAACGTCAGGTTCGTTATCCGAACCAAATATCTGAACCTGACGTTTTCTAATTGTGTTCTTGAGAAGCTTTTAGGTTCGGGAGTAAACGAACTTCTTGATTAAGTACACTTTCCCGCTCATCAACACACGTATATACTTCTTCTCTCTCTCTCTCTCTCTCCAAAGTCTAGACCTTTCTCTCTGGTCTTCACTCCATTTAACTTAGCCTAGTGGAGAAAACACTTTCTCTCTCTCTCTCTATTCTTCTCTCGCTTCAGCATTCTTTGTCTTGGTTTTCACTATTCACCAACGATGGACAGGTAAGCTAGAAACGTGTAAACCCACCAATGTCAAGATCTTCGAAGAAACAGATCTTTCTGATATGATTTCACTCTGACCCTAAGCTGATTCCAGTGACTATATTCTATTAAGTTTCTTCTCTTATAACTCAGAAAGGTCTTATCTTTGTTCAAAGCCTCGAAAAGAATGAACCTTTCTATCTGGTTTGTGATTAAACATGCAAACTTTCAGCTACTTGCATTCTATTTTAGGCATTACTTGTATCTTTTACTCTGTTTTCAGCTTAAGAATCTAGAGAAATTTTTTTGAGTGATTCATGAAAGCTCAGCTGTCTTGTTTCCGACAAGAGATGTTTGAATCTAGTACCATAGTTCATAAACATGTTACTAAAACCATGGAAACTAGTTTACAAAAAAAAAAAAAAAAACCATGGAAACTAACTCTTGGCAGGACTTGGATTGTGGATGGTCCATGGATTGTGAAGAATGTAAAGAATGTGTCTGTGTCATCAGATCTGCAGATTGAAGACTGCGGAGCATATATAGACTGTCCCAACTGCGGTTACCGGAACGACAACAGAAATGTCACGAACTATTTACGACATATGTAATGACTGCAAGTTAATGGTCGTGTCTAACGTTGACACTTGAGTTTGTTTATCTCAGGTACTGACTCCATGGCCAGGCCTTCCTAAAGGTGTAAAGTTCGAGCTAACCGACGAGGAAGTGATCGAGCATTTGGAAGCCAAGTGTGGGATTGATGGGTCAAAACCAAATCCTTTTATTCAAGATTTTATCTGTTCAGTAGATGATATCAATTACACTCACCCTGAAAACCTTCCAGGTAACAGTTTATTTTCATAAAATGCAAATTTCCAAAATAACATTTTAAAAGAACTTCAAAATAGCCACTTATTTTAGAGGAAAAAACTATATTCCAACTTCACTCAATTTCTTACTCCAAAATAGAGTTTATAATAAAATATTTTTCAACCATAATAGAATAAAGGGAAATACTTTAGGATATCGTTAAAAAAGTTTATGTCACAAATATAGATCCTAAGGATCAAAATGACTAAAATATTTCATTAAAAAGATAAATATCACTTATACTCCTAGGGTTAACTAATCCAAACTTTAGGGTTTAGACCATTTCCAATGGTTTACTCTATTTTTTACTCTAAAATAGAGTAACTCTATAATAGAGTTTGAGTTTGCTTCAATGACACTCTATTTTAGAGTATAAAATAGTGATGAAAAAAAAAAACAAATGACTCTATATTTGGAGTAAACTTATTTTTCACTCTATCATAGAGTGATAAATAGAGTACCATTGGAGCATTTTTTTACTCTAAACTATATTTTAGAATGAAAAATAGAGTGGGGTTGGAGATGCTCTTAGAGTTGAGGGGTGGAGATTTGGGATTGAGATTTAAAATTTTATAAAATAAAAAATAAATATTAAAAATTTGAAAATAAAAAAATTAAAAATAGTTTCAAAAAGTATTTTCGAATTACAAAAAGAAAATTTGAAAAAAAAATTAAAAAAAAATTCGAAAAAAAAAATTTATTAAAATTTTTTTTATAAAAATAGTTCGAATTTGAAAACAAATCTAAAACTATAAAAAATATATATATTTTTATATATATAGGGTATTAGTGTTCTTTTACCTATTAAATAAAACATTTAGGTCATTTTCCTCCTTGTAGTCTATTTTTGTAATCAAAACTTGATGAAATGATCTATTTAAGAAAATTACCCTAGAATAAAAATAGGTTTATCCATAAATAGAATATTTTATTTTTTGTTCGTTCATTATTCCAGTTTTACTTTAAAATGGAATGGAGTTGGAATAAAACTCAACTACATTACAGAAATACTATATTTTAAAAGAAAAATGTAGTCTTAGATTGGCTATATACTCTTAAACCCCAGTCGCATCCACCGGTTAAATACTAAATCAAAAAATTTAATAATATGCTAAAATATTTTTTTAGCTTTTAATAATGAGAAAAAGACTAGGATAGCACCAAACCAAGTTTTTGTTCCCAAAGTAGCACTCAAGGATCAAAGTCACAAAAATAGGTTTCATTAAAGAGGTAATATACACTTATACCCCTTGGGTTAACTAATCCAAACCTTAGGGTTTAGAGTTAAGGGGTGGGGTTTTGGAATTAGGGTTTAAAATTTTATAAAAAAAAAAAAAAAAATTTAAAAACAGTTTCAAAAACTATTTTTAAATTATAAAAAGAAAATTTGAAAAAAAAATAAAAAAAAATTTCAAAAAAAAAATTTCAAAAAAAAATTATAAAAATATCGAATCTGAAAACATATAATCTGAAACTATAAAAAAAATTATTTTATTTTTTTTTTATTTTTTTATTTTTGTTTGTTTATTTAATTTTAAACCAAGGGTATTAGAGATATTTTATCCTTTAATGAATGTCATTTTTGTGACTTTCTCCTTCTAGTGCTATTTTTGAGACATAAACTTCAAAATGTGATATTACTGACAATTGCCCTTTAATAATTGGTATTTGAAGAATATTCATCTGTTGCTTTTGTGTTTCAAGTTGTTAAAAATTAGCAAGTCTTTTGTTTTGAAGGGGTGAATAAGGATGGAACTAGTGCCTTTTTCTTTAACAAGACGGTGCTTGCATATCCCAAGGGGGAAAGAAAACGGAGACTGATCACACCGTCAGTTCTGACAGATGCGTCTGTACGTTGGCGCAAGACTGGTAAAACCAAACCCGTGATGGTTAATGGAGTCCATAAGGGTTGCAAAAAGTTCATGGTGCTCTACAAGAGCGCGAAGAAGGGACTAAAACCTGAGAAATCTAAATGGGTTATGCACCAGTATCACTTGGGAAGAGAAGAAGCGGAGACTGGTGAATACGTTGTTTCCAAGATCATGTATCAGCGACAGCAACAACAGGTTATAGTTTCTTTCTCACGTAACGTCGACGTTATTTCATGCACTATAAATGGTTAATGATTTTCTGGTAAAATCAGGGACTGGAGAACACTCCAGAAGCTTCATCGTCTCTTGTAGAGAAGAACCTTAATTACTGGGATTTCAACATGAGTTATGGAAACTGCATGGTTTCAGATTTGGAGGATGCTGATTTAGGGTCTCTCCCTGATATTTGTTCCGTAAGATCTATTTTAAAGAAAACATTTGTTTTGTTTATATACCTAAAAAATTGTTGAGAAACTTGACAAACAAGTTATTCTTTTTGCGGAGTGCAGTTTGCTTCCGAGGACAGCTTAATGAATTGTCTGGAATGGATCTGAAGCGTCAAAGTAAGGATTATATAAGATGGTGTTTTCTTTTTGTTCGGATAAAGGAAGAAGAAGGAAGACAAAAAAGTAGAGGAATGTAAATAGATTAAGTAGCCAGTAAAGTTGAGATCAGTCGCCATCTTCTGTTTCTGTCACTCGGCTACACCAAGAACTAAATTTTCAATGGCTTCAGATCTCCAACAGATTGTCATGTTTTTTGTTTCCTCTCATTTGCTTTGTTCCTTGTTCTTTTGTTAAGTTCGTGTAAAGCCTCTACCGCATGTTCTGCCTATGTCTATCTTCAGCGTGTTTGCGGTCCAATGTAATCTGAAATGACTTTATGATAAGTAGTTTATCACTAAATGGCTCCAGTCCAAGCACGGTTAATTATGAAGTTCCATTTGTATAAGTCTACGTTGTTGACATATTAATCAAATCAGTTTTAAAGCATTTTTCACATGTACCTCTCTTTATGAGATGTTATAGTTCAATGCTTAAAGAGACAACTGAACAAATGGTCATTTGATTTGGAGAACGGAAACGCTATAATAATACTATAGTCAATGTAACCTTGCACGGTCAGAAGCTCACCTATTTCATGAGTTGTAGAAAACTAGAAGCTAATTAGTAAATGCCTCTACACAAATAGTATATAAGCTTTCTCTTCAACATAAATTAAAGGAAGCAACAATAGGAGATCAATTTAAGAATTTTTAAGAATAAAGATTACAAAGAATCTGAGGATAATGTAAACAACTCACTAATAGATTGTACAGACTAAAAAAAAAGAGATAAGAGATGGAAAGACTATTCCAGCAAAACTTCCCAAAAACAACATGGGAACATGAAGTCAGTAAAATGTTATATACCCCTCACCAGAGACTCCACTTATCAGATCACTCTCCTCAAATAAACTGTACCAAACCTCTGGTTCAGACTCCCCCACTAAAAAGACTGATGATGATAAGCACAAACCCTTATCAGCCACTGTCTCTAACGCAGTTCCCAGGCAACAAGTACTTATAACTCTCAGCTTTCTCAATCAAATGCCCCGGGAGATGAACAGCCGAGTAAGACCTAGGGATCGGCCCCAGCTTCCCGATGATCTCCCTAAACGTATGCTCTTCAGGAAGCATGTCAAACAAATCAGTCCCTCTACATACCACATCCTGTATCCTCTTCGGGTTAAGATAATGAGAGAATCTCACCCTATCGTTGTGGCTATACGCTTTCATCTTGAACACAAACTCGCTTATACGCCTGAAACAGAAACTGCAATGCCAACCAGAATCCGCTAATAGAGTATCCCCTCGTCGAAAATGAGCGTACCGTGTCTTCCCGGGCTTGTACAGATGAACAGAAGCTCTCCAGCTCTTGTTATCGACGAAGTACTCGAAAGAGTAGAGGTAGTTCTTGAGCTGGAGATGGAGAACGGGAGGGTAACCGTCGCACCATCTAAGGAGGTTGATGGTGTGAGCGCTGGGGATCTCATCAACATCAGACATTATCAACAGATCATCTTCTTGAATCCCCGCGAGTCCTATCAGCTGATCAAGCGCGATCCTCTGGTAAGCCTCTTCAACAAAAGGGTTCTCCCCTCTCTTGAACCTCCCTCCTATGTTCCCATACGTCAGCCTCGGCTCCACAAACTCGAAGTTCTTCTCTCGGTTCGCGGCGAAAACCAGCGGTTTAGGCAAACCGGTGAAGGTGGAGTTAGATTCTAGTATCACGAACTGCGTGACGTAAGGGTAAAGCTCTTTCCAGCGGATGGTGAGCATGTCGACCTCGTTGCTGAACAGGACGGCGTCGAAGACGCGCCGAGGAGACTCCCGGTGGCTCCACCCGTGGAGGCTGCAGAGAGTCTCCATGGAGGCGTTGTGGTGGTAGTAATGTGGGAGGGTTTGAAAGGGCTTGGGCGGTGATTCCCAGAGGGGTCTCAAGAAGTAGGTGAGTTTCTGTCCGTGCAAGTAGACTCCGAGGATGAAGATGGGGACGATCGTGAGGAAGATGATGTATGTCTTGAAATCGAGTCCGCGTAGTACGCATCTCACTCTTGAGAAGGCCTTCGCTGCTCGAGAACCATCCTGTGAAAACAAAACAAAACAAAACAAAACAATGTCCCTTCATAAAAATCAATCCTTTGTACTGATACAGAGATCAAACAAACTATGTTTCAGACAAATCATACAATCCAGACAAGAACTACAAAACCCTATGACGATATGTAATAAACAATCAGAATCACAACCGCATTATAAACAGATTCTAATCTAATCAAATTGGTATCTGACACCAAAAACCGATTCAACACGAAATCGATAAGAAGATTAGAGCGAAGATTAGGACTCACCTGACCACAAACATCTTCGCAGATATCGTCTGTTTTCTTACAACTATAGTACCCATCTGACATGATTGTGACACCCACAATAAAAAGGAGGAAACTTTATGCGAGGGAGAAGAGATTATCGAACCCAGAGATCAAAAGTAATCCTCAGAAACTCGAACAATAAAAAAAAAACAGAGAAGTGCCTGCCTCTGAGTATAAATAAATATCCGAGAAAATAATAATCTTAATCCCTCTCGTCTTTGGAAAACTGTAACGCCAATTATAGCCGTTTGATGATACCTTTTGTGTTTATATATTCCCAAAACTGCTCTAATTAATATAATTTTATTTGACTTTCATTAATTTTTATCAGCTTTTTTAAACAGCATATATATATATATATAAGCAAAAATATTACTAGAGATCCGTTTCTAAAATACTTTATTTTTCTCTTTTCTTGTCAAAGTGAATACATATTATTGGAGATATATACTAGTAGTAGTTTTATATGCTACTTGGTATAAATCAAACAAATATATTTTTATGATTTTTTTGTTGATAATTACTAGTATCACATACTACTTGGTATATTTTAGAAAATTTGAATATCTATTTTGAGTTTTTTTTTTGTATTTTATATTACATGCGCAGCCGGTTTTGTAGAATACTATTTTGAAAAAGTGTTATAATTTTATGATTTTTTTGTTGATTTCTGAATATGTTTAGGGATATACTTTTTTATTTTAGTGATTATTTGCAATGTCAAACATTAATAAAACTATAATTTGAACTGGGTCTTCGTCTCCTCTATTCTAGCTAGTCAATGTTACATGTTCCAGGGGACCAAGTATTAGTATCTTGATGTATATATGAAGACAAAGAACTTGAATGCATGATAAGGAGGACAAGTTTCTGCAACCAAGTGTACATATATATGGACTTTTATATCTTATCTCTTTACAGTTTCCTCTCCTTTTCCTAAACATAACATTAATTTTTTTTAAACATAACATTAATTATGCTAATATCTTCTCAACTATTTGGAAATCTAAACATTGAAATGATATGACTCTGCATTAACATTTGATTATATATTCAAAGTTTGACTATAACTACGTGGCATAGCTTGTTTTCTCTTTGTTTCAACTTTCAATCCTAAAACTTATCAACTAAATAAATGAAAAGCGTGATGTTAATGTCGAGGAACAAGCAAGAAAAAGGAGGAAAATGTATAGGAAACTTCTAAGGAAAATACCGTATTATTACTAAATTTAATAAACATTCATGTTCATGATATGATGAAGGATTTGTCTACAACATTGTTAGGGCTGAAAATATATAAACGGGACCGTTGATCCTGCAACAACTCTGGACCTAGACTCGAACAGAGTGGTTTGTTGACCCAACAAGTTAGATTAGATATCCAACTCTTTCACTGTTGATAATTACGTATTCTACACATATGTTTATTTCATACCTATCGACCACAGTTCACAAAACACGCGTTCACGAAGAATAGAACCTGGTCTGTTTTTTTTTTATTAACGATCGCACCCACCAGTTTTGTAGTAACATGGTTTGTCCCTTTAGGTTTTTTCAAAACTTTTATCTTTTGTGGTTACTTGTTAGTACTCTTATTGAGTTAGAGCCAATTGGTTGGGAAATTATCTAAACTAAGCTGTAATATTTTCTAACATGTTTTGAACCATAAGATAGGAATGCGAAAACTATGTATATAATATGTTATCTCTAATATTATGTGGTCTTGGGTATGCTTTTTGGTTCTTAAGGACTAATCTGTTCTGAACTGGAATGGTGAGTTTTAATTTTGTTTTGAGTGATAATCAGAAAGATAAAATAATTAGAAAAAACAAAAGAAACTTAATTGTTTTCTTATAATTTGACAAATATATTTATTTGTGTCTACTAGACTATTTTAGTTTCAATTCAGTTTGACCAGGTTAAAAAAAATCCACCAATCATTATGTTATTTAATTTAATATAGATTCAAATCATTTAGGTTCATATCCAGCAGTACATGATCTGAAAATTTGAGAACCATAAATATTTTTTTATGAACTTCTATACAATGTTTTTTCATAATTTGAGAACTTACGCTTATGTAAAAAATCTCAAAAAAAATTTGGGGGCCAAACTCTATGTTTCATTGGACCATTCCACATTGTGAGCAACTAAGACACCAGAACGAATCAGTGATACAGAAACAGGAATGAGCTGTGTCTTGTGTCATGAGCGTTGGACCGGACCGGAAAAGGCGCTAACGGTTATCATTGTACATTGAAATTGTTCTTTTGTTTTCATTCAAAAAAAAAAAAGAAATTGTTCTTTTGTATTTAGTGGGCCAATATTAAGACCAATAGGCCCATATATTGCCTAAACTTTGATAAGCCCATATAAACAAAACGGCGTGCAACTGATTTTAGAAACATTAAACGGCAAGTCGTCTCATTCAATACTACTTGCAGTCTCGTTTCAGTGAACACAAACCGCACATCAATGGCGGCTGCAGGGGAAGAGATGACGACGACGGTTAAGGAAGGCGCCAACCTGTTGGGGAAGCCAAAGTACAAGAAAATCGAAAACGGGAGATTCAGATGCGTACAAACAGGTCACGAGCTCCTCGAGAAAGACAAGACGGTTTATTCAGAGAGTAAACGGTGCCGTTTAGGGCTTATCGATCATGCTTTATCCCACAGCAAGCCACCACTTAACTTGTTCGAGCAAGACCCGAGCTCTCGGTAATCTATTGCTTACTGTTTTGTCTCTCGTCCTCGAAAGCTTTTTCGGTTTAAGGTTTTAGACTATTGTTATTTGGCTTTGGTTGTTTCAGTTCGAAACTGAAATGTAAGCTGACGGGTGATACGGTGAACAAGACTGAGGAACATATTTGGAAGCATATCAATGGACGACGCTTCCTCAACAAGTTAGGTTTGTGATTTTGAAGCTTGATGATTGTTCTTTGTGTTGCAAAACTTGTTAACGGTTGTTTTGTTGGTTATCTAACAGAGGAGAAGGAGAGAGAGAGAGAGTCTGGTGCTATTCCAGAGGAAGGTGGAGAAACTGTGGTGAAGGAGAATGGAGTGAAGGAAGAAAAGAAGAAGAATAAAAAGAAGAAGAAGAAGAATAAGAAGAAAAATAAGAAGGAAGAGATTGGAGAGGATGTTGTTATGGATGAACTCGAACATGAGAATGATGAAGATGTTGGAGGGCAGGAGGAGCTTGACTTTTGGATGCCACCAGATGGAGAGAGGTGGGACTTTGATGATGGAGGAGACCGGTGGGGATCAGATTCGGAGGAGGAAGATGAAAAGAATGGGGAAGAAGATCCCATAGGTTTGTTTCCACTTGTGCATCCCATTACTACTGCTTTTGGTATCGTGGATTCATGTTTCAAATCTTAAGTTGTGAGTTTCTTTTTCTTTTTGTAACATGGGAAGTAGGTGAAATGGATGAAGATGGAAATAGTAGCTTGGATGACTGCATACTTGGTGAAGTTGATGAGGATGAAACTCTCGAAAGGTACCATGAATTTTCATTGATTTTTTATGTGTACTAGATAAAATAGTTTTTGACATCCAAGTAATCATCTCAAGTTTGTTGTTAATGTTGAAGTTAGACAAAAGAGTATATATGTTTTGTTTAAATGGCTGACCAAAAAAAGTGTTGTTTAAATCAGAAAATTAGTTGACTTTGGGAGTTTTAGTTTAGATTGTGATGTATGCTTATAGACAGCGAATGAATTGTGTTGAAGCAAAATCGGTGTAATGATAACGTTTGTGTTCTTTAGCAGTAAAAAGAGGAAGCCTGAAGAACTCAGTTCCAAGAAGAAGAAGAAGATCAATACAACAGCTTCATAAATCTGATCTCTCTCTTATGCTCTTCCTGTTTTTTTGCATTTTCACTTAGTACTACGTATTTCATTCACCTTATGTGTTCAGTTTTTTTTATAGTATTTAATGGTGAGAGAATAAACAGGTTAATGATTCGTCTTATGATTCGTCTAATGACTCGATGATTCGGCCACTACATTCACGAAGCAAATTCTTTTCGAGAAAACAATTTTAAATTTGGACTAGAAAATCGAAAATACGAAGCTTTGGCATTTTTTTTCCTACAACAAAATCAAAATCATAACTACGTATGAATTTTTTGCAATTTACAGTTCCTCATATCAAGTAGATAGATGGCTTGCAATAGAAGTAAACCTTTTCACAACTCTGAAATGGCCGCCACGCTCCAAAGTTTCTTTCTGGCTATCAAAACTCTCTCGTCTTTGGCCGCCGACAGAGAGTCACCCTTTGGAGTAGTCTCTGTCATCCATTTGTCCCATTTCAACAATGTCAGATACTTCTTGATGTAGCTAATATTCTCTGATGTGTCACGAATTATGACAAACCCTTCTGGGCGTAGTATCCTGTCCATCTCGATAAGCAGGTCCTCGATGCTGCATCCACGTGCTTCGGTTTCTGTGAATGTGTTCCACGCGTGGATAAGGTCAAATGTTCGTGGGTATGTGTCAAAGGCTTCACACCTGCAAATATCACCATCAAGCAACGAAGAAGAACATGATCGGATTATGTGCTCAATGTTTAGAGGTTAAAGCTCATTAACATACCAATCATGAGTGGCTCCGATAAGGCCACGGTCGTAGATGATCTTCATTCTCGGTTGGGATTGTACGGGTATGACGTTCATTACCCATACATCTTTATCGTTTAGAGCAGCTGCAAAACCGCCGAGGTTTGAGCTCATGTCCATCACGTTTCTAATAGAGTTCTTTTGCACCATTGGTTTAAGCAGCTTCCAGTATTCCATCACTCTATGCCGCCATGTTTCCTGCACCAACACACATACTTTAGTGAACGATAAAGAAGTATTTGGACGTAAAGAGGCATTGCTGTTTTATTAAACTCTAGTTCTTCAAAACTAGATTACGGAAACAAAGCTTTCAATGTAGGGAGAGAAAAATTACCGTATCTTCACGGAATTGCTCGGGTGTGACACCGATTTCTTCAAGACGTGGTGGAGGAGCTGTCAGTCTCCGTGGCCAGGGAACAAGCCCACTCCATCTTTCTTTATGCATCCCTGGATAAAATATAGCAAACAGTATGTAACGGATAACAAATAGTATCAACTTAATGAGACTTGATACTATAAAAGTTGAGGTTAAGATATGTATACTTACTCACTGAGTACGGTGTTATGCAAGCTTTCATGGAAACGTTCCAAGTTGCATCTGGGTCATCTCCAGAAGGACAAAGCGGAGGTTGGACACCTGAACCCCTCTTCAAGTAACAGCTGTTGGATATCGGTTTTCCCCATATAACAGATTGGTCTCGTTTGGCCACAACCCTCCAACACATTCTCCTGAAAAGATCATGCATCGCAGTCCCAATCTTTCTGTTTTCTGGGTCGTGTGCGTAAGCTTCAGGGGACGAGTATACAAAGTAACCGCCAGGTCTGAGCAGCCTATCAAGTTCCAGCAACAAGATCCCATCTCTTTGAAGCCAATCTATCCGACATCGAGAGCAGTGAGCAAGTTCAAATGATCTGCTTGGGTATGGAAGCCGCTTAGTCCCAAGAACACCAAGTGTTGATGGGATCCCTCGTTCTAGAGCAAACTGGATCTGGTTCTGGTGGACATCATTAGGAGCAAGAGACATGGCTATGATGTCGTGTGAGAGAAGATAAGCTCCGAAGCTAGCTACCCCGCAGCCAATATCAAGAACATTTCGAATGCTTCCTCCATTGTTGAGTTTGTCACCAGGGAATTTCAGCATCTAAAGCAATAAGTAGTTTTTTTTGGTCATCTGAAAGAACTAAAAACGGTAAAAAATAGGGCCAAAACCTACTGTTAATTGTAGAACTATGTTCCCTGGTATGTTTAAGGGTCATGAACTATAATATCCCACATAATTTTCAGTAAATATAGAAAATTATGTATCCCATTTACTGAAAATTATGTTTAGAGTGTTAACATCATTCCCCTTGCAATAATAGACAACTAAATACTACTTTTGGCCCATGCGGCAGAGTGCTATACGCTTCTACCATAAACTTTTGCACGCTAATGCAACTTCAATAACAACAATCAAGCAAAAAAGGCGTAGTGGTTCTAGAGAATTGGCTATATTCCCTTGAGATTCAATTCAATAAAGCAAATGATAAAAATAGTTGGTACCTGAGCAAGGGAAACTATGTACTTGTCAGCTCCGTAGTGGAAATGCGTTCCTCCCCCGGGAAAATTGATCTTATCACCATTTACAACCATCCAATTCTGATCAGATTTCTCTTGCGCAAGGTGTGTATGCGGAATGTTTGCCTTCCACACCTCGTCTCTACTAACAGGCCACTTCAACGGGATCTGAGAACAACTCCATAAACAAAAATATCAGCAACCACTAAACACAATAACATATGCTATAATGCTCAAAAATCCTGCAATACAAGAGAAAGAGACACGGGTCCGACCTTATAACCAGCTGGAGGCGGAACACGGCAATTGAAACGACGTTCCGGAGGAGGGCAGTGATGTTCATAGTGCTCCATTAACGATAAGTTGAGTCTCAGTTTCAGCTGGTGATAAAGATCTCTATCCAAACACGGTATAAGATCCGAGTGTTTCGAATCACATATCTGCACAAAAGATCTTGTTTAGCATACATCACAAACAATACCAAGAACGAGAGAGCAATGAGCACAAAAGCTACAAGATCAACCTAAACCAACTAAAATCAACAACGATCACTCACTCATCCACTAACAATTTCAACAGAGTAATTGCTAGAAGAATGAGCTAATCTCCACAAATTTCACTTAAACACTACGAATCTGAAACTACCCTACGAATCTGGAACGATCACTCACTCATCCACTACCAATTTCAACAGAGTAATCACTCGAAGAACGAGCGAATCTGCACAAATATCACTTAAAACACTACGAATCTGGAACGATCACTCACTCATCCACTACCAATTTCAACAGAGTGATACGTACAAGAACGAGCTAATCTCCACAAAATCTCAATTAAACACTAGGAATCTGGAGATTCCCACTCAAAATTTCTAAAAAAAGATACGAATCGATGCTTGGATACGAACCGGAATGCTTCTGGGAACTTCGACGCGGCTCTCTCCATCTCGATTGCTCGCGAATCCGGCGCGAGCGGGGCTAGATCCGTCGAACTCGTCGGACTTTCTGGATCCGGGAGCGAAGGAAGAGCCATAGTAGAGGCAAGTCAAGCCGAGAAGAGCGATGAAGCCGACGAGGACGTAGGTGAAGAGCTTCGGAGGAGTCGCGCGGACTCGCTCGCTCCTGGAGGGCTTCATAACTCAGCGCGAGTCCGGATCCGAATCTAGATCTGACCCGGGAATGAGCTGCGGGTCGAGAGAAGGATAGTGTGTGAGTGACAGTAGATTCCCGCGGAAGGTTAGATGACCAGTGTCGGGATTTTATGCTCAAGGGAATATTTGTGGTAGTAGTTGTGATCCTCTGCGGCCAGGACTACGATATGTTTCTGTTAATGCGGTTAAAATTCATGGGCCTGTGGATACAATTGGGCTTTGATATTTTAAAAGTTTCCTTCTCGTATATTGGGCTTTCTATTTGTTTCTCTAATTATAAAGGATACATTAACAATTATCCTCTAATTATTTGGTAAACATTTTCAAAAACTCAAGATGAATGGAGAGAATAATTCAAGTCATAAATTTCAATATTTTTTAATTCTATAAGGTGGATATTCGCCAGTAGTTACCTGGAAAGAGCAACGAATTTAACCGTACGACGAAAGAAGATAAATACTGAAGATAGGCAGGTTTGCCACGTGGACGGAAACTTCTACCAACCATCCATTTTTTCCACTGAATAAAATATTGTTTTAATTAACTTCTAATTATCACAAACCATATATAATAGGATTAGCGTGCTTGACAAAAGAAAAGTGGTTATTCTCTTAATGATTTGATAGCAACAAAAAAACCAAAACACAACAGAGAAGAAAGTGAAATTGCTTTCGAGCAAAAAGGGGCAAGCAACTTTTTTTTTTCTTTTTTTTTTAAAGGCGAACTCTGCAAGATTCAATCCGCCATTGAAGCTCCTTCACTCTCTTATTCATCTTCTTCCTCAAGTTAAAAGGTAGACACTTTATCCTCTCTATCACACTCTTCGATCAAAAATAGACATTTGTGTTAAGTAATACTGTTTCTAGAGAATGTCGGTGGATTCAGCCTCTGAACATTTATGTTTTGGTTTCAGTCTTTTAATCTGATTAGAACTAAATAGAACGGTCGTAGTTTCGTCTAAATCTGGGGATAGACTAGAGTATGTGCAGCAAAGTTTGGACTTTATCTCAATCTAGAAAAACACTTAATCGCGTCATTATTGTTTTGCCCAGTCTAATGAGGAAACTTACGTGGCGTGTTTGAATCTCTCCTTTCTTTATATAGAACACCACCAACCTTCAACATCAAAAAAGCTAGTATTTCGTAAGCGGTTAGAAACTTCAACATCTATCCCCAAAGATCAAAGCTTTCACCTTTTTGTTCTTACCAGCAGTCTCCACCAAGTTTCATGAATATATACTAATCTTTCTGAATCTTTTGTTTTGTAGGTTACTAAACTGACTTGAGAAGGTTTGATGGGAACAGGGAACTCAAAGGAAAGCTGGAGACAGGAGTCTTCTTCATCATCGTTTAGGTCAGCTTCAGCTTCATCAGCATCACCTTCTTCATCTTCTTGGGCTTCTCATCAAAGCTATCCTCAGTACGGTCCAGAAAGCTATAACTATCCTCCTACGCCTTCATATGCTCCTCCTCCACCTCCTGAGTATGCGCAGCCTCCTCCTGCACCTTCTTATAGCACTCAGCCTTATTCTCAGCCGCCTTCTTATAGTCATGGCAATGATAAGAAGAGGTTGGAGCGCAAGTTTTCTAAAATCTCTGATGAGTACTCCTCTTTGGAGCAGGTTAGCTGAATCTAATTTGCTTCTTGGTGATTACAAAACTTCACATTTATTGTTCTGTTTCATTTAGGTGACGGAGGCTCTTGCACGTGCGGGTCTAGAATCTTCTAATCTCATTGTTGGTATTGATTTCACTAAGAGCAACGAGTGGACAGGTTAGTTAGGTTCAAGATTCTGTCTTCTGTTGTAATGCATCAAATGATTTTTCAAACTCAAAAGCGATTTTTTTGTTGTTGTTGGTAACAGGGGCTAGGTCCTTTAATAGGAAGAGCTTACATTACATAGGCAATAATCCCAACCCTTATGAACAAGCTATAACTATCATAGGAAGAACATTAGCCGCTTTTGACGAGGACAACTTGATTCCATGCTATGGTTTTGGAGATGCGTCAACGCATGATCAAGATGTGTTTAGTTTCAATCCTGAGGATAGGTTCTGTAATGGGTTTGAGGAAGTGCTTGGTCGGTATAAAGAGATCGTGCCTCAGCTTAAGCTCGCAGGGCCAACTTCATTTGCTCCGATTATCGATATGGCTATGACCATTGTTGAGCAGAGTGGTGGACAGTACCACGTCCTAGTGATAATAGCAGATGGGCAGGTTACAAGAAGTGTTGACACTGAAAATGGACAGTTAAGTCCGCAAGAGCAGAAGACTGTTGAGGCTATCGTGCAAGCGAGGTTTGAACATTGTCTGATCTTTGAAAGAATCTCTCTTTGTTAGTTGATTATATGATTTGATTTTTTTCTATGGTATAGTAAGCTTCCTCTATCAATAGTCTTAGTGGGGGTTGGGGATGGACCATGGGATATGATGAGGGAGTTTGACGATAATATTCCATCCAGAGCTTTTGATAACTTCCAAGTAAGTTATCTTTTGAGCTAAAGACGTCAAAGATATTTTTGATGTTCTGATATGATGTTCTGTTTATAGTTTGTGAACTTCACAGAGATCATGTCAAAGAACAAAGCACAGTCCCTGAAGGAAACAGAGTTTGCCCTCTCTGCTCTCATGGAGATCCCTCAGCAATACAAGGCCACATTAGAGCTTAGCCTTTTAGGGTAAAATCCACAAAACTTAGTCTTTATGGATTGATTCAATCTTTACACCCAAAGATCTCAACTTTTTTTCTTGCTCAGCAGAAGAAGAAATGGGAATATCCAGGAACGATTCCCTCTTCCACCTCCAATGCATGGTGGAGGATCATCCTTCAACAACAAGCCAAAGACTAATCGTGTTCCAAGTTTCAAACCGAGTGTACCTCCTTATCCATCTGAAAGCTATCCCGTAAGGTCTAGTCCTGCACCACCACCAGCTACAATCTCTGCTTCTGATAACCAGGTATATATATATCAAAATCTGTTTTGAAATGTTGTTTAGAATGTTTTGAAGCTCCATGTTGTTGGTTCTCTGTAACAGCTGTGTCCGATTTGTCTGAGCAGTCCTAAAGACATGGCCTTTGGTTGTGGCCATCAGGTAAACTTTAAGAACACAGTTTTAAACTTCTTCTTATTTTACTAACTCGATTGAAACATGGAACTAACTTGGTTTCTGTTTGGGATACAAGACTTGTTGCGACTGTGGACCGGATCTTGAAATGTGTCCGATTTGCCGTGCACCGATCCAGACAAGAATAAAGCTCTACTAACAAGCAGGGGGCCAAGATCGACTACACTTCTCTCTTTGTGTTAGTTTTGTTCGTTGATTCACTTTTCTAACTTGATCGTTTACAAAATCTTTTGTCTTCTTTGCTTGGAATTAAAATGTTGCTATCAATGCTTGATCCTTTGTCCGTTTTTCAGTTCTTTTGATTGATTTTTTTTTTCTAATAAATTTGAGTCCTGAAATTGGCTATACACCAGTAGTAGATACCATCTACCTACTTCCTTCCTTTTTAGCTAAATATTGAAAAAAATCTCATACTATCCTAAAAAAGTGGGATTATAAATCAAATGTAAATGTTGTTTGTTTTCTCTATATTAACTTGGCCAACAATACAAACAAAATGATAGAGTCAAAGAGATGTTCTGTTTTGAAACTCTGTCAAAAACATTAACAAATGTCTTTGAATCCCTAAGCTGCAGAAGACTTCACCATGCGGGACTTTCTATGTGTTACCAGTGAAGTGTGTGTGTCAGTGTGTGAGGGACATATATTTATCTCGGTGCAGCTAAAGTATTGGATATTAATTTGGGGGTAGTTCAACAGCACAATAAACTCTTGAAGCAAAAGCCTAAAATGTATTCCTGAGCTCTAACTCTTATTTTCTAAATACAATCAAACAAACGTCATAATCTCAATATTCTTTTATAGAGAAATATTGTACATTTGAGATTGTGATTTAGAAATTAGGATAACAAAAAAATTTGTTGATAGATGAGTATTCTTTTAGATTTTTTGATCAGGTTGTATTTTTAATATAAAATTTTTAAAAGTTCTATTTTAAAATAATGTAAGTTAAAATAATGTAAATTTGTGATTTTTATTGAGAAATTAGGATTACAAGAATATTTGTTGATAGGTGAGTTAAAATATATTAGATATCTATGTCCATGTCATTGAAATTATTATATACCATTTAAAATAAATAAAATGAATGTTTTTATTTATTTACCAAAAAAAATATAGGTATTACTTGATTTATGTGTTTATTCTAATTTAATTATATACATAATACATAAATGAACACAAATAAATAATAATATATAAAAATTATTTTTTTTCCGCGCAATTGCGCGGGGTTTAGCCTAGTATTAGTATATTCAGTAAATAGTTTGTGTCAATAATTTTTAAACAAGAGAATTGGTTTTTTTTTTTTTTAGAATCTATTTTTGGTCAGATCATTTTAATATAATTTATAAAAATAGATTACAAGCTTCATTTCTCCTCTCATATCCATCAATTTTCCTAAATTTTCTCATCTTCCAAAACATTTAAATTGACTTCCCCCATGTCTTATTCTTGCATCCTGAGCTTTTGCAGTAGGAAAAAAAAAACAAGTTAAAATAAAAATACTGCTCTAGCTTTTGGAATATATTCCTTTTAAATCTCAATAAGAACCTATAAAAATGGCACGTCAATTTGTCATATTGGCCCTATTGGCTTTAACCGTGGCCACCGTTTTCGCTGCTGACGCTCCCTCAGCCTCTCCCCAAAAATCTCCATCACCCACCACTGCCCCAACCAAGGCTCCCGCCACACCAACCAAAGCTCCGGCCGCCGCACCTAAGTCAACCTCAGCATCTTCTCCCAAAGCATCTTCCCCTGCTGCAGAAGGACCCGCTGCCGAGGATGACTACTCTGCGGCTAGTCCCAGTGATTCTGGCGAGGCACCCACCGACTCCGCTGCCTCTCCTCCGGCTCCCACACCCGATAGCACATCCGCCGATGGACCAAGTGAGGCAGAGGCACCAAGTAGCAGCGCCGTGACCACCGTCAAGCTCTCTGTTGCCGGCACTATCATCACCGCCGTTAGCTTCCTTTTCTTTTCTCTCTAAGTTAAAAAGAGTTCAAGTTTTGTTTCAAGGGATTACCATACAATTTTTTGAGATGAGGCCGTAAATGTATACGTTTATAAATCGAGATTTATTGGAGTTAATAAAAACTTAACTATCTATACGGAATTTTGTTTAATAAAATTAAATGTTGCGGAAATGGTCTTCTGTCGCTTAACTATAATACAGAAGACAAAGTGTTAAGAAGACAATTAGTCAATGTAGGTGGGACCCTTACAATTGCTCTTTTTCCACGTATGTTTCGCTCTGATTGGTTCCCCTACTCTCTCTGCATGCTTTATTGTTTCCTCTTCAGCATTTTCTTCTTGCCAACGTCAGGTCTCTTTAAATGGCTCATTTGTAACTCCAGTGTCTGTCCACGTTATAATTTCACGGTTTCACCTCTAATACTAGGCTTCGAATGGTAAGCAGATCAAGAAAGCGCAGATCAAACCCAAAATGCAGATCAAGCAGAACAAATGCAGATCAAATAGAACAAATGCAGATCAAGCACATCATGCAGAACAAATGCAGATCTAACTGGTTAATCTAGTTTATCGAATTAGCATATTTAACCAAATGTTAAAAATAAATTTGCAAATTAAATATCTAAAAAAATACAAATTCTTATCAATTATTATTTTTTTATTAATTTAATAAATACAAAAAAGTTTAAACATTATATAAAAGGTAAACACAATTAAAACAAAAAACCGTAAAAAAATATCACTCTAATAAATATATTAAAACTTAAAAATTATATAAAATTTATTAAAATGACAAAGAGTATTACTTGTCCCTTTAATTATTTTTATAGTACAAATAAGATCTAAAGACGTTAATTAGAGATGGAGATAAAATCCTTTTCCTGAATTTTGAACCGAACCCGAACCAAAAAACTGATTCGTACCAAGTTCAAAATGTAAAAAAAACAAATACCTGGATGTGTTTTGTAGGGTGTTATAAAACATATCCAAAGCGAAAGTGTTATTAAACCGAACCTCAACGGGTGAAAAATATCAGAAAAATCGATCTGAATGTCCAAATTTATATAGAATATAAATATTTAAAAAATAAATATATACTTAAAATATTAAATTTTCTATTTATTTTGCTATGATATATATCAATAAATATTTAAAATTTAAATAAGTATCTTAAATACTTCATTCTATGTAAATAACTATATATGTTTTCTATTAAATTTTAGATTTTATTTTGGGTATATCCGAACTGTTTTAATATAATCTGAATCCTAAAATTGTTTTTCATATCATTTTCCTCAACCATAAAAATAATATTATTTTATTTATGTTAAATATTATCAATTATAAAAAAATAAACTATAACATATATGTTTCCTTAACTATGCATTATATAATTATTTAGTATAAACATATATTCTTAGATTATATAAAAAATAATATGCATGACTATTTATTATTAATAATTATATAAAATTGTGAATATTTAATCTACATATACATAATTTTCTATTAAAATATTTATAGAATATATAAAATATGTTTATAAAATTCGTTTAAAATAAACTACTAATAAAATGAAAAGATGGAACAATATATTAAATGTACTTTTGAAATGAAATATTATGTGAATTTAAAAGTGAAAGAAATAAATTAATATTGGTAGCAGGAAAAGAAAAAGAAAAACAAAACAAAAGACAAATGATTCTCATTGGCCCTCAGCATGTTTTTGGTGTCTTTCCTTTCTTTCCTGCAGATCATTAAATCAATGACCAAATTTGTTCTGCATGCAGATTTTCAGATTTTCTTTTGTTCTGCATTTGAAAAATTGAATGAAAAAAAAATTGCAGTTCAATCTGCATTGGTAATGGTCTGCATATGTTCTTGACTGTGGACTGTGGTACATTCATAGCCCTAGTATTTCGCTCGAAAAAAATAATCTATCAACTAGTATTAACCAGAATTTTCAAAATTAATTTCACAAAATAACGGAAAGAAAATTTACTTTTGAAAATGGCATCGTTTATATGTTCTTGACTTCTTGTTCAAGTTAATTCATACAAGATTGCAATGTCCAGTTTTTCTTTTTATGTGAAAATAAATATATAATATTTATCTGGTCAACTGAAAAGATTGAAACATATATGTATATGAACTTGAACTTTGATGCGACATCCTAAATATGTTTACTATTCTATCACGTTAAAATAGTACTTAACCATGAACTTTATATTTACTAGAGTACTACACTATGATTTAACAAGATAACCAAGATTCTGCAAAGTGTATCCCCAATCTCCTAAAGTAAAGTTTGTATAAACTAATTACTGTTCGTGTAACCTTACATAATTGCAGCCTAAAGCAAAGGTAAGGACAAAATAAGTATATTAATTAATGTTTGATTTCACGTGAATGCTATAAAAAAAAGAATACTGGAGTACATGCGAAAGATGTCATCAAATGACAGCAATAGTTCAGGATGCTACTGTACTACAAAATCACTTCGTGCCATTGCTGTCGGTGGTAGGAAATTTAAGATGAACACAAGTTTAAAAGATCATTCCCATTTACGAAATATATTTGTTTTTTTTTGGTGCAAATGTTAAAAAAATATCTAACTTTTTATATAAATCCATGAACTTTATAAATTATAAATGCTGTATGGTATCTAAAAAGTAAAAACAAAGTGCTTTCTCAAAAAGTTGGAAAAAACTTGGAGTTACTCATAGTTAATCAAAAGTCAAGTCTACTCAACATTACTCCCTCCCTGCACATCCAAACACAATCCAAAATTACAACACCATTATCCAATGACTGATCGACACGCGTCAAGGTACAATCACGGTCAGCTTTCTTTTTCCCTCCACCTACACACTAGAGAGAGAATTAGAAAGGAGTGAGAAACACAGTTAGAGAGAGAGATGTGTGACAAACTCAGTCCGGTCGGCAACGAGAAACAGAGTACGAGAACATCGAATAGGATCAAGAAGCGGAAACACATGGAATCAAATTCCATATACAAGTCTCCTTCAAATCTTCAAACGTCTCCTTCAAATATTGAAACGTCTCGTAAGCACAGAAAGAACAACAAAAAGCTCAAACAGAGCAAGACAAAGGGAGCTGATGCGACGCCGTCTAAGGAGAAGAAGAGAGCGGAGACTGTGGGAGGAGAGAAAGAAGAAGAGCATTACGACACCGTTGCGGCTTACCTCTTTAACTCCGCCAACGACAGCACAATCTCTTCGATACTCCCTTACTCCTCTTCCGCTGAGTTAGACTGCGACGGAGGAAGGAATCATTCTCCGTACGATCGTCAGGATCACGGGTCGTCTTCTTCTTCTTCGCTTCTAAGGACGGCGATGAAGAAAGGAGCGAGGAAGGAGGGAGAGACGACGGAGGAGCGGTGGGTGAGTTATTCCGAGGTTGTGGATGAGGTGGTGAGTCGGAGCGGAACTCCACGGTGTTGCGGCGGAGATGGAAACGAGGGACGGTCTTCTCTGGCTCTGAAGCTTGATTATGAGCAGATCATGGAGGCTTGGTTGGATAAAGGTACTCTTTATGTCGACGGAGAACCGCCGCAGACGGTGCCGGACTTGCATGCTTCCGCTGACGTAAGTAAACATCTCTTTTGGTTATTTATTATATCGTAATCAAAGGTTAACGTAACTAATTGCCGGTGAAATATTAATGAGATCAAGGGTACTTTCTTGAAACTGTAATAATGATAACCTAACTTTTTGACAAGTTGTCACAATATTATCACGTTGACTATAAATAAATAAATGTAACGGGAAAGTAACAGTATGGTTTTTTTTTTATCGTTGTTATTAGTTAAGCTGGTTCAAAGATTTGATACTAGGCAAGTGTGTATTTGATGATGGTTTAGGTGTTTACCAGCGGTGGAGAGGCATTATGGGCGGTGCCGAAGATGGAGACAATGGAGAGGTTATGGAGAGGGCATAGGGAAGCTAGTTTGCTTCGGTATAAAGAGAAGCGGCAAAGCCGCTTTTTCTCTAAGCGGATTCGATACCAAGTTCGTAAGCTCAACGCTGAGAAACGTCCTCGTATTAAAGTAAACTTACCTTCTTTTCTTTTCAACAAATTACACACGTACACTACTAGATAGTCTGTATTTAATTTTGGGTTATGAACGCGATGGATGTACTAATCCAAACTATTAGGCTACAAGTAATTGACTGAACTCACTGAGAACAAGAAACTGGTTTGATGCGTGGAACTGCTGGTTCTAATTATGGTTTTGGTTAATTTCTTTTCAGGGCCGGTTCGTGAAGAGAGATGATTTATAGACCACTGAAAACTGGTGGTTTAGACTTGCGGTTTGTGGACATACTACTAGTCTTTTCGAAATAACCAAGCGGCGGATGTTTGGTACGTAGTATAATATTAGAGACGTTAGGGCCGAACTGGATTATACCGAGATATGAAAGGTGTTGGTCTGTATAGGGGTACTGACCAGCTCGGTTATGCAGAAGTTTTCGGTTTGTTTCCCCGTTTTAGTTCTATTATTATAGAAAACTTTTAACTAATCTGTACCAAATCATCTGAACAAATAATAATAATGAAAATGGATATTGACGTTTAGAGATAATGGAGTGCATCATATTTCTTGTGTTATCGTTTTCAGCATATAACGAAATTATCTCATACTAAGTAAATAAAACAAACTAAGAGTATGAAACTTTCTGAAAACCTTAAAATATATTACATGTAAACATTAATTTTACAAATTCAATATAGAAATTTATATGATTAGTATAGTGCATTATGTATGACAATCCTATCTAGTAACTATTCTTGGCTGCTTTTATATTTTACTTAGAAGTACTTAACAAACAACTAATTTGACAAATTTGTTTAGTTGTTTATACGATTATAGTGAGACAAGAAGCGGAAATGTTGTTACGATCAAGAAGCTTTTTCTCTTTGAAGGCAGGATCTTCTAACAACAACACCTTGTCTTTTTCTCCAACACCAACCATGTGTAGATATTCATCATCCTCTCTTTCTTTCCCTTTGAATAATAGCCTTTGTTGTTTTGGCTCTAAACCGGTAAGCAGTGATAGTACCATCTTAAGTTCTCCTGTAAATCCGTAAGTATAAATTAGTTGTAATATCATGAATATTTGTATGGCCTATAATTTCTCATTAGAAAAATAAATTTGACATTCTATTTTATATTTTCATCTTTTAGAATGGTTATCTAGTTTTTGAAATAAGAAAAATGCCACAGTTCCAAGTTTTTTTAGCGTGATTTTAATAAAGGATAGCTTTTGTGAACTCACATATATTAATCTAAGATTTTAACAAATTCTGTAATTTGACCAAATTATAAATAAGTCGAGAGATGAGAAATTTACCAAAAGTGGAGGTTGCTTTTTTTTTTTTTTTTTTTTTTTTTTTTTTTTTTTGATAATCCAGGGGTTCCCCACTTACGTGGGTCATTCCCCTGGGCCCGGTTAGGCAGCGGTCCACTTCACCCGGGAGGGCTTTACCTGGGCTGGGGACAAGGCCCAACACCCAGTACCGCATTTGATGACAGAATGGGTAGTTCGCCTCCGCTTGGCGTCGAACCCGTGAGCATGACAATTGGCCCACAAGGTCCTTACCAAGTGAGCTACCACATCCCGTCATTTTTTTTTTTTTTTTTTTTTTCAATGGATAGATCATGAAAATTAGCAAAAGTAGAGACTCTAATGGAGATCAAGTCATCACCAATGCTCTCTTGTCTTTTTTGAACAAGCATACCTCCTGGTCTAAGTTCCCATTTGATTTCATTATTGCAGCAGCTAATATTGTTGTTGCTATTACCCAATCCCTTTTGCTGTTGATCTTGTTGTGTGCCTTTGTTGTTGGTTCTTTTACCAAAACCAAATCTAATCCCAAATCTCTTAGACTTGAACTTCATCATCTCTTTCTACTTTGATTTCTGGTGTTTTCTGTTTAATATTTTCTTCTGTTTTCTCTCGAGCTTTGGGATACATAAACATGGAAACATTTAGGTGGTTTTTATAGGAGACAAGAGGTTAAGTAAAGGACAAACCCACATACATACTTGCATGTGCAAGCTGCTTTTTGCAATTTACAAGTCCTCCTCTTTTAATAATGTTTGTAAAGTAATAATGTGGAGTCACTTAATATACAATAAGAAAAGCCATGAATATGTGCCGACAAAGGAAAAATCAGATTTAAATATGATTAATCGAGTCTGTTAAGAGAAGAGCTTCAGGCACATGGGCGATGGTTCGACTGATAATAAACAATGGTTCCTTGATTGAAGGATCGAACACGAAAAAAATGCAAGCAAAAACAATCAAAATTATAGGATTTTTATTAATTTTAAGTTATTATGGGTAGGCTGTGTTTTATTTAAATTTTTGGCGGACCGACCTTGTTGTATTAAAATTTATCTCAGTTTGACGAATTAATTTCATAATTTGTTGTTTTTTTGTTTGTCAATACTATTTATATATTGAATGTACAAAAAGCATATACCACGCCTTTCGATGGTCGTAGATGATAAAAGAAAAACATAAAAAAGTAGCGATGATAGTTGTTTAATCATATACCTAATCAAGTAAAACGGACAGTAGTTTAACTTGTTCTGTAGTGCCAATCAAGGTGATTACGATTCTCGGGTAAACTTGAATCTTGGTGTAAACATCGCCATGTGGTAGGACCAATTTGGAAAATTAATAATGCATGAAAACTTTTGAAATAACGACAAATTCACAATTTATAAAATATAGCTTACTGATTAACTCAGAGTTATAAAGTATAAGAAACTATCATAGTGATCTTGTATGTAAATATGATGAATCTAAAATAAAATCTTCGACAAGATATAATTCCTATATGTAAGAGATCAAACAACTCAGCTTATAATTACATAAGATTTGCCAAATCTGATCATGTAGAAGTTATTAGTAGAATATCAATCTTTCTATTGCATTCCCAACAATTGTAAATCATTTTGTAGCGCTAAAGTTCTAATTAACTTTAACAAGTTTTGTATTCGGTGTTATAGTTTTTACATTGTCCATCGAGTTCTTGACCCTATTTGTTTTAGGTTGTCTTAGCCACCAGATTAGTGCTCGTCTCGTTGTATGTTACGTTCGATTAATCTCCGATCATATTATGGATCTTCAACGTAAACCATGCAGGCACATGTATGAAATCAAAACCATGTACTATTTGATTATTAATGGACAAGGTGATATGACACATCAACATGTTGTAGTAGCTAGAAGACGGTATCTGAGATATGGTGAATCCACATTTATATTTCTCGACCCACCAACATGGTTGTCCATATATAATACACTAAAAATATAATGCATATACATAATATAATTTGAATATTTATCTACGCACACAATAATGTGTCTGTGGAAGTTTATACTTGTATTATTTACATGTCTATGTGCATGGGCCAGACTTGTTTATTGGATTTTTACGAAGGAACATATATCCTTTGTACCCAACCGTTAAGTATGGTCTTCAATGCAATTGTGTCAAGTACTCATATGGAACTTCTAATTCTATTTCTGTTTATATGTAAGAAACCCACTTTAAAATCAGTCGTCTAGTTATCAAATTCACAAAATTAATGACTAAACTTTTAAAATCAAAACTAACACATGCGTATGCACATATATTAGATAAATACATTGTATCTACTATACTTTTAACGATTAAAATTTTCGAAAACAACACCATCGAATCATCGGACATAAAAAATGGAAAAGACAATGCATAAATGGCAGCAAGTTCTTAATTAAAAAAAAAAAAGATTATAACCGTGAAGGTGTAGATTAAGTTTTGTTTCTAAAGGCCCAAAACATGTTGTTGGGTCAAGTTATGGACTTAAATGAAAACAAATAGTTGGAAACGGCACCGTTTAAGTGATTCTCTCTTGCAGCAGTTGAAGCTTACCCGCTCACAGAAAATTGAATGGCCACAAGCGCACCACACCATCACTAAACCAAGGAGACACTAAACCATCTCTCTGGTGTGGCTGCGTCTGACTTTTCGAAATGCTTCATTGAGAAGCACTGGCATGAATATATATCGAGCGATAGTATAATGATTGGTCGTGTTTGATATTCACCTATCTGTTTCTCATACAAAGATTCATCTCTGTTAAGGGTCATCTTGTTTTGCTGATTGTTGCATGAAACGTGTAAGCATCTGTGTTGGCAAAGGTGCGACCTTGAGGAGTTTAAGTTCATGGGTTATTATTGGTTGATTTAGCTGGTGAAAGATGCAAGCTTTAAGCGTTTGGCCATTAAAGTTTGGTCTTTTGGTTGGATCAAGATTGGAATCTGAGTTGGATTGTTCTTGTTTCGTAGTTAGCCGTAAGATTAGAAAGAGACATTGTAACTTTGGTAGTAGTATCAGCCATACCTCAAAGGTTCTGTTTCTGTGTGAGCCAAAGAGAAGTTTGTTGAGATCATCCGTTGGAGTAGGATGGGCCACGGAGCAACGAGAAGAGGAAGAAGCCTCCAGGGACAAAACCAATTCAAGAGTTAACGTAAGAGAGCTAGCGTATAGTCTACGAGCTGCCAAGACTGCTGATGATGTAGACGTTGTTCTCAAGGAGAAAGGAGAGTTGCCACTTCAAGTCTACTGCGCTATGATAAGAGGTTTCGGCAAGGACAAGCGACTAACGCCAGCAATGGCTGTAGTAGACTGGCTCAAGAGGAAGAAGAGCGGTCCAAACCTCTTCATATACAACAGTCTTTTGGGCGCAGTGAAAGAGTCTAATGGGTTTGGTGAAACGGAGAAGATACTAAGCGACATGGAGGAAGAAGGCATTGCTCCAAACATCGTCACTTACAACACTCTGATGGCTATCTACGTGGAACAAGGAGAGTTTCGCAAAGCCCTTGAGGTTCTTGATTTAATCGAGGAGAAAGGCTTTGCGCCTTCACCTGTAACATACTCAACGGCCTTGCTGGTGTACAGAAGAATGGAAGATGGTATGGGAGCGCTCGAGTTCTTTAGTGAACTAAGAGAGAGATACTCTAAGAGAGAGATAGCGAACTACGCTGAACATGACTGGGAGTATGAGTTTATCAAGCTTGAAAACTTCGTAGGTAGAATCTGCTACCAAGTGATGAGACGCTGGCTGGTGAGAGACGAGAACTTGACCACCAAAGTGCTAAAACTTCTGAACGAAATGGACAATGCAGGTGTGAAACCGAGTAAGGAAGAGCACGAGAGGCTTATATGGGCGTGCACAAGAGGAGACCACCACCACCTGGTTGGAAAGGAGCTCTACAAAAGAGTTAGAGAGAGGTTCCCTGATGATGAGATAAGCTTATCCGTCTGCAACCACTTGATCTGGCTGATGGGGAAGGCCAAGAGATGGTGGGCGGCGCTGGAGATTTACGAGGATCTTTTGGAAGAAGGACCTGAGCCTAACAACTTGTCTTACGAGCTGGTGGTCTCTCACTTCAGCATCTTGCTGGGGGCAGCTAGCAAGAGAGGGATATGGAGGTGGGGAGTTAAGCTGCTTAGCAAAATGGAAGATAAAGGAATAAAACCGCAGAGTAGACACTGGAACGCTGTTCTTGTAGCGTGTTCAAAAGCTTCAGAGACCGCAGCGGCTATACAGATCTTTAAAGCTATGGTTGAGAACGGGGAGAAGCCGACGGTGGTCTCGTACGGTGCTCTCCTAAGCGCGCTTGAGAAAGGGAAGTTGTATGATGAAGCGTTTAAGGTTTGGAACCATATGATTAAGGTTGGGATCGAGCCTAATCTTCACGCTTACACCATCATGGCTTCTGTGCTGACGGGGCAGGGGAAGTTCAATCTGTTGGATACGCTTTTTAAAGAAATGGTTTCCAAGGGTGTTGAGCCTAGCGTTGTGACGTACAACGCGGTGATAAGTGTTTGTGCGAGGAACGGGCTGAGCGGTGAGGCTTACGAGTGGTTTGGGCGGATGAGAGGAGAGAAAGTTGAGGCTAATGAGATTACTTATGAGGTGTTGATTGAGGCGCTTGCTGATGATGGGAAGCCGAGGCTTGCTTATGAGTTGCATTTGAAGGCTCAAGGTGAAGGGCTTAAGCTGTCTGCTAAGCCGTATGATGCGGTTGTTAGAGCTGCTGAGAGTTATGGAGCGAGTATTGATGTTAATCTGTTGGGTCCGAGACCAGATAAAGAGAAGAGAGGTTAAGCAGTGTTTACGTTAGAGTCGAGAGAAGATGATGAAACTGGTTTTATGTTAAATTGATGTAACGAACATTGTACACGAGACAAGATGATGTAACGAACATTTGTGCAACAGCGGAGAGCCACAGTACTTGAATACACCGTTAAGTTCAAGTATTTGAGTTGGTTAACTGTAAACCGAATTTGAACCAGGCTTCAACCGGCTTTTGATTAATACTATACATTAGTGAGTTCTGTCTTTTTTCTTTCCCTCAAAATAAATATATTAGCACAAGAAAATTTACAAGTACAAAAGGTGTTCATAGAGCCACAATGGTACCATCATGAAGGAAACCAATCAAAAAATTTAAAAGGAGACATAGATAGAGGACTAGCCTTTCTCATTAGCAAAAAATAATCAAATAACCAAAGAGGGGATCCCACAACAACATAAGATTGACCAAACTGATCAAGAGTTGCACTCTTGGCAATAATAAGAAAGGCTCCTCTATTAGTCTACTTAGCTTCCAACTTCGCTTTCAACTTCGCTTTCCACTTTGGTGTGGTCAATATAATGTGGTGTTTGGAATTGAAGATGCTGTGTTTTCAAGTTTTTTTTGGAAAGACCTTTGGCGTGGCCGTTTTTCAAATTTGACAGTGTTCAACTGCTTTCTGCCCTTGATTACATTACATAGTGAGTTCTTTCTTATACAGTAACTAATTCTTTATAACAATGTAATTTGAATATAAGTATATAACAGTATATTGATATAAAAAAATATTTATTAGTTTATAGATGGAATTAAGATAAATTTATCGCACTCGAGGTTTTGTAAGACAACTGGTAATATAATTATAAGAATTAATACAATGATTGCAAAACTCCAAACACTTGACGGAAGCAACATTGTCGTCACTCTCTTTTATCCCAACAACTACAGTCACCGTGATTTTAATATTATGTTTCAACTTAATTTATGTCGGAACGATCAAATCAAATCTTCTTAAGAAAAATTATAATAGTTCTCGAAATTTTGGAAGAAGTGATTACTTTAGTTGTTTTTGTTTTTTATTCAAAAAGAAAAATAAAATCAAATGCATGCTTTCGAATGAAGTTGGTATAGTTTTTATTTTATTTTTGTGAAAGTAGAGGTAGGTTCATTTTATTTGGGAACTCATTGTTAATTTGAAACGGGTCAATTTTCATATGTTTTCTTTATAGATATAATATATGTCTATTTCATTTCATGAAAGGCCGCATTGACCTAATTCACCTAACTATAAATAACACTTTGACAGCATAATGTCATATATACTATTAATTAATCCAAAACTTATTGTGTTGCACATGTAGAATTGATTTGCGGTATATGTTAACCCGTTTTCTTCCAAGAATTTTACAGTATCTATCAGTACTGGTTTCTATACGTCTCCATATATAGTTTGAACTTTGAGAAATATATATATGCATACATCTTGTATGAGAAAATATACATCATCGCGCGGTCGCCATGCATAATCCACATCTTACGTACATACATGAAACTGAGCTACAAATTACTTAAGATTATTTATATATTTATAGATATATTCAGATATATTACAATGTTATATCACATTTTGTCATTAAAGGAAAATATTATCATCAAGATTGGTGAAGAAGTCCCATGGTACCAAAGGATCTGTCATATAGGTCAATTCCCATTGCTCTAAAGAGATCGAATCTTCTGCAAAATTTGATGAAGATTCGCTTCTTGAAATATTACTATATAAAGAAGAAGACGAGATAGATATCTCGTTGCCTTGCACTTCGAATAGAGATCCGATGTCTACTTCATCTTTGAGAGTCTGTTCTTTGGTTTCTTCTCCTTCCTTGATGGTAGAACACATGTTTGGTTTTGTTATCTTGTTAGATTCGGGTTGGTCGGTAATATTATTCATTGGTTCGTGCGTAGTCGGATCTAAACCAAGATGTTTCATCTTCTTCTTGATCTTCGTGTTCCAATGGTTTTTTATCTCGTTATCCGTTCTACCAGGGAAATGAGAGGCAATTTTAGACCACCTGCAACGTCCAAAACATTCATTAAACATGTAATAAGTTGAAGGCGTGATTAAAGGGTTCAGCATATAACGTGATTATATCACACACTTTATATTACGTCTCCAAATCAACTTACCATTTTACCCCAAAAAAATCAACTTACCATGCAGAAGTTTTTTATATTTATAAGTCCATGCAGAAGTATATGCGTCAAGCTCAGGTTTATCTCATAATTTATGATATAGAGTAGCGGTAATATATTATAAAAATGAAATGATCGTATACCGGTTGCCAAGTTGAGAGTGAAGTTCCATAATACGTTCTTCTTCAGCATCAGTAAACCCACCTCTCTTGAGATCCGGTCTCAGATAATTAATCCATCTCAGTCTACAGCTCTTACCACATCTCAACAAACCTTCATGCACACGTAAACATTTAAACAAACACAAATAACATAAGAAATAAGCCTAATTATGGATGCTTAAATAAGCATAAATATATACATATATCTGAAGGTATAAGCAGACAAGTACCTGCGAGTTTGGGGACAATTCTCCAGCAGTGGATGCCATTGTTAAGAATGAAGTTCATGAGTCTATGATCTTCTTCTATAGTCCATGGACCTCTCTTCAATCCAATTTTCTCACAGCAAGGTCTCCTCCCCATTGGCTTTTTCTTTTACTAAAAAGCAAGCTCTATAATGACATTTATCAAATGTAATGCATATAGCTATAATGCTAATATAAAGCAAAGCGAGAGAGCTTGATGTGTTAGCCAGAAAATATAAAGAAGAGAGCTTTGAATCAGGTCATGGGCAATACCTATAAATAATAAGAGGTGAGTTGGGTAGGGAAAGATTCTCTCTTTTGACAGGTCACTTACAACGTAAAAGACAAATAAATCCAAAATTAATGCAAAACACTAATAAGTGAAGCAGTAAACAATGATTACGGAGACGCTTAAACAAAGATTTAGTGAGAAGTGTGTGAGGTTGTTTTAAAGTATTATGAACTAGTCGACAAATTTAGCTTATAATCAATTAGTTATCAAAGGCTGCGGTAAAGCAATACTTAAACTGAATGCGTATAAGTAATTTTTTTTTACTTTATAAATAAATTCTTGCATCAATATGTTGTAGTAGTATATAGCCATTGCAAGTTATTAATTTGTTTGCTTTATTGTAATAAAAAATTCTTATTGTTGAGTTGATGATATATAAATGGTTTGTTTACTTTAATTGGTTACTATGAATTAACTGATTATTGTTTTGTTAAAAGTTTGATTAAAAGAAAACTGTTTAAGATTTGTTTTGATCTATCGGTCCCCTCCTCCAGGACGTTGTGCTTATTCTGTCATCAAGGCATCTTTTATTTTTCAACTATTTTCTGTAAACATTTTGAATAGTTGTTGTGAACATTTGATGACTCCACTTATTACGTCATCATTTGTTAAGTTTGCAATTCACGATTAGGCAACTTGCTTAATATAGAATGTCAATATTTCTATTCGTTTGCTAAGATAAATTTACTAGTTACTATAAGTTTAACGCTCTCAATTAAGAAAAGTAGAACTGGTATGTTCAGTCGTACTGAAATAAATCCACAATTCATGATTAAAAGAAAACAGTTTAAGATTATTGTTTTATGTCATCATCTAATATTACATGTTTGCAATATTAGATGTTATTAATTAAGCTACACTGGTTGGAACAAATGTTTTTAATAAAAAATAGTTTGGGTCAAAATTATACTATACCTCGAAACTTAAAAAAAAAACAGATATTGTTACTATTTAAGATGTATACACTAGTGACTGAAAATGTAGTGCAAATACTTTAGTCATCAAGGTAAAGCTTCAAGCACAATATCAATGTATCACCATAAACTAGTTTGCAATAGCTATTAATCTAAGTAATATTTTCATTTCATAGTTTATACAGAACTGGTATGTTCAGTCGTACTGAAATAAATCCACAATTGCATTAAAAATACTAAAATTGGAGGGGTTTCGGGTTCATGCACGAAGGAATATTCTCGAAGTACTCTAAGGTATATGCATATATCAAATAAATAGAAATCTATCTAAGCATATGTTGTAAAACAATTGTGAAGGTTATTAGGCTATATGTCATAATCTACTATTTAATCGTGAACTACCAACCCAAATGATTTTAAAAGAGAAAAACGATCATATGTATCTAAATTTTATTATTCTTATTTCCTTTATCAAATACTTAATCCCGTATACCTCATAATGGTATGTGAACATTCATTTTGCATCAAACTATATTCTACTGTTTGTATTATGTATTACACTACTGCTATGTGACTTTATACGGCCTTAGTCAACAGAATAACTATATTTTAATTACTCGCATTATCATTTGCGAGGTGCATCATAATCTTGACGAAAACAAGATTGTAGCTAACCAAATATTCGATTTTGTTTCGGTTCACTGAACTGAACTACATTTTAGACTAATATAGAGTATTAAATACGTGAGGGACCGTTAAGCTAAAAAGTATACGAGAGATGGGTCAGAAAAGTATTAATACGAGAGACCAAATCAAAAAGTCATCAACTTTAAGCCCACTAATAAACAAATTTACGTTTGTAGCCCATTAGTTCCAACCTAATCCTGTATCTTCACTAACTTGTTTGCTATCAAACTTGTTGCCAGAACTTGGAAATTGGTAATCAAAGCCATGAAACTGAACTAAACCAATATTATATATTGGCTGCAACTGGATTGTAAATATGTGGGGTAAAAGCTTTTGGAATGGTTTATTCTATATTCTTTTTTATCATTCCATCAATTCTACAAAATATAAAAAAAACACTCATAGACATTTTTATAATTTTAAATATATAAAAAAATACCAAAAAAATCTATAAAAAATGAATAGAATGAATATATTCCACTTTCAGGATGTTTCATTCATTTTTATTCCATCAATTCCATTTTATACCACACCACTAGCCAAAAAAAGCAGACCGGCCTCATAGAATGTGCATTACCGCAATTGCTATTTGGTTTGGTAGCAGTTTAACAAAACCTGAGCTAGAATCGATCCCTAATCAATCCGAAACTATTTGGTTTAGTCAAGACACGTTCCTCGTTATATGACGAACAAGTAAAATACATGTTCCAGAACATGAACCAACATATTACATGTAAATGGATGCCACTAACAAATTCAGACAGATCACCACGTTCACCTTTCTGTCCTTTCATTTTTTTTTTTAAATGTCTAAGCGATTAACATGTAATGATAACGACTTAATGATCATTTCGATACCAAGACTCGCTCTTAGGCGTTGACTTTTAAATATACTAACCATTTTTATACAACCATTCACTCTCTATAAATTGAGTCCCCTTTATTGATAGATCCCACAGAGAACAGCAAAGAAAGTCATCACAGACGACGAGGAAGGAGAAAGAAGAATTCAAATGGCAGCAAGAAGTTCATTGATCCGCTTTGCCTTCGTCTGCATTGTCTTGGCCGTATTGGTCATGACTGCCGAGTCACACGCCGGGCACCACCATGGTCCAGCTAAGGCTCCCGCTATGGCTCCAGGTGCTCCGGCTCCAAGTGCTGCCACTTTCTCCGCATATCCTCAGCTCATTGCCACCGCGTTGGTCGGTGCCTTGTCTTTCGTTTTCTAAGATGTGTTTCCCATCATCTTCCGAGTGTTTGCCTTCTGAGTTGTTAATTACTTTTACATTTTAATGTCTTCCTTGTTTTTGTTTGGTCATTAACCAAAACAAAAAGTTTGTGATGTTCTGTGTTTATCACAATAATTAATATCTATAAAACATCTATCATTTTATGTTTTATCATATTCATCTCTTTATATATACCAGATCTTCTTCTGACAAATTAATGCATTATAAATTCATAATGGATCGTTCAGACTTGTTTTATTTCATATTTTTCTTTATAAAGACGTTCACTGGCATGTTACCTTGGACTATTTAATTGCTTTTAATTAATTCTATAGCCTTGCATTCATTTAAGTAAAAAAAATTTATCCAATATAAAGATGAAAATCAGCTTTCTAAACAGAATAACGAGTTGCAAGCCTTAGGAGTTAGGACGTTACAAATTTACAATAATGGGCATGTTTTCTACAAAATATTCAGATGTCTGTGTGTTACGTGTTTGTGATAATCTGAAAAGTGCATATCGGACATTGGTTTTGTAAGCAATGAGTATCTCTACTTCGGCTACTAAAACAGTGACAAGCTTTTTATATAGTTTTATGGATAATATCTCCAAGCACCACGAAGCAAGATAAGAAAAAATACACACCAGAAAGCTGAATTTGCAGCCAAAATCATAAGTACAAACTCCACTGAATCAAATGAGCAAAATGAACAAAAGCAAGACAACTTAAATTTCAGTAGAACAACATGTAAACGTTAACGACCATCTTAGTAGTGTTTCGTTTCTATAGATAACCGTCCATCTCAATAGTTAACAAGACTCATTCTTCTCCATTGACTTTGCATGCATCCACTACTCCATTATTATTCTCTCTCTCTCTCTCTCTCTCTCCAATTTTAATTGATGTTGTAGCCTTATACTCACTCAAAAGACATAGATAACTGAATAAATAGTAAAAGTAATTATGGGCATGATGACTCAACAAAGTAAAGGGTGTGTATTCATGCCTGTTTTTTTTCTAGGTAGACTTTGTGTTAGTCCACTAACCATTCTTTTATACATTCAATCTCTCTATCTCCGACTCTTTCTAGTATTGTACCCTCCTTCCCCTCATTTAAAAATACAGAGAGATAATTGAATAAATATTGAAATTGGGGACTGAAAAAGAAAATATTTGTGTATTAAAAGGGGATTAATTCATCATTCCAGGCCTTTCGATAAAATAATAATGGGCTAGGCCCAATAAGTATTTATTTTGATACGACGTTTGCCTTATCCGTTCAGCTCATCATCTTCTTCCTCGCCTCTGAAGTTTCAAAAATCCAAAGGAAGAGGATAGATAGAACAATGGCGCAGATGGTTGCGATGCCCGTAGCGCACTCGCTCTCCCTCATTTGCAACTGGACAAAACCCAATCCTCTCACTCGCAACACTGTTGCTCTCCCAGCTTCAAACGCTCCCAATGTAATAATTTCTCAAAAGACTCTCTCTTTCTCTCTCTCTCTCTCTCTCGCGTATGAATGATTGTTGTGATTGAGAAGTTCTCAACTTTGATTCCTTTGTGTCGGAATTGCAGAAGCAGAGTCTGAGCATCAGATGTGCTCGTGTTGGAGGTGTGGAGATTCCGAGTAACAAGAGGATTGAGTACTCTCTTCAGTACATTCATGGGATTGGTCGAACCAGAGCTCGTCAGATACTCGTTGATCTTCAGATGGAGAACAAGATTACTAAAGACATGGCTGAGGAAGAGCTCATCGTTCTTCGTGATGAAGTCTCCAAGTATATGATCGAGGGTGATCTGGTACATTCACTCTTTTCTCCTAAAGCTTTTTTTTTGTAATATGTTCATAATAAATGGTTTGTCTCTTTAGAGATAAGAAAATTACTTTAGACTGAACTGTGAGATTGTTTTTACTTTGTGTTTTGTGCAGAGGAGGTTCAATGCTCTTGCTATCAAAAGATTGAAGGAGATACAGTGTTACCGTGGTGTAAGGCACATCCAAGGCCTGCCATGTCGTGGACAGAGAACCAAGAACAACTGCAGAACTCTTAAAGGCAAGAAAATTGCTATTGCTGGCAAGAAGAAAGTTTCCAAGTAACCAACCCATCTGATCTTCATGTCCTTCTAGTTTCTCTGCTTGAAATGTAATTTGTAATCACTGAGACCTGGCTCGAATTGAGCCCTTTCCATATTATCTTCCGGCTTATTATTATTGTTACATATCTTTCATGAGTCATGATCTTTAAGTTCCAGAGAAAGTGGAAGCTTTCAGCGTTCAAGAATGGTTCAGTGGATTCAAGTGTTTCTAATCTCCAAGATGATGTCAAATCAAGAACAAAAATGGTTTATTCAGAATACGTACATAATGACTACATCATAGAACACCCCCAAGAAATAAAAAAATTGATGATATTTTGCAAAAGAAGACTCATAATCTTAAGTCGTCCGTAATCCTATTCACAAAATCTTTCTACATACAAAAAAAGGAAGAGAATGAATGATAATATAATAACAGGATATATAATCTCAGTAAGAGAACTCATGGCCTCGGAGAGAAATATATTTCTTGACCCATATAGCAATATCTTCGGCGCAGGCCTGCGCCTGAGGAGTCTTGAGAAGCATATCAAGCGTTGCAAACTCATGAACCGCGTCTTTGTATTCTAAAACTGGTGAATCTACGTTTACCTTTCTAAGCTCCTCTGCGTAAGCAATGGCTCGATCTCTCATCCAGTCGTGTTCAGCCACTACTGTGAGAGTTGGCGGCATTAGCTTCAGAGGCGGTCCGCTGCGGTTATGGGCTAGTGGGTTTGCTGCCGGGTGGTCAAAGTCGAACTCTTTCTCTGGTAAGAAGAGTTTCCAGGCGAGGACGGAGACGGGCTTGTCGTAGAAGTAGGAGTTTGCTAGCTTTATTTCGGATTGCGTTGGGTTGTTTCCGATGAAAAATGGGTACATTAGAACCTGTGCAACGACTTTAACGGGATCTAGAAGTTTTCCGGCTTCCACTGCTTTCCGTGCTACGTAGTCTGCTATGTTCCCACCACAGCTCACCCCAAGAAGAACACATCTGTGTTAAAGTCATAAACCCAACAAGTTGAGAAACAGAACTTGATGTGAGATGTAAGCAATTGAAGATCAGCTTATCTAAGCGCATCTAACTAAATAGTTATAGTATAACCTCAAAAGTTAAAACTATTCTAAAGATCTAATCTGCCGAAATGTGTCTAAATTCCATAAATCAATTTCTGCAAACAAAATATCAATATAGCTGAAACAATCTAAACCAAAGCGTGTTCTTAGGTCAGTTAACATAAACGTTCCATGAACACATTAAAGTCCAAATATTTGAAGTGGACATTATCTAAAACCTTGAGAGCAACTCACTCTATGGTCCATTACAGCTTTACTTTAGCTGTCTCTAACTAATACCTCTTAAATTTTTATACGTTGTTTGTCTTTAAGCAAACACAAACTTGTGAAAAGAAAGATACACAGCAACACATCTGTTTTAAAACCATAAAGTGACAAACAGCTCTTGATGTGAGATTCCAACCAATGGAAGATCAGCTTATCTAAGTCCACCTAACAATTTGTTCCTAGCTATCCATAGATAATCTCAAAAACTATTCTAAAGATCTAATCTTTCTAAATGTGTCTACATTCCAGAAATCAATATCGCTGTAACGATCACAAACCTGGAAGGATCGGCGTGAGCAGCGAGCCAAGGCTCAACCATAGAAGCACCAAAAGCATCAACAATATGCCCTTGAACATTCACTTTCTTCAACTCAACGCCATTAACACGTCTATTATTATTCCCCAAAGACTTACAACAATCAGCCAAGTTAGCCTGCTTCCCAAGCCAATGCAGCACCTTGACACCATCCTCAAACGCAGCAGGATACCTATTCTCGGGAGCAAGCCTATACCCAACCGCCAACACAATCACATCGCACACTTTCGCGATCCTCCGGCAAAAGAAGTCGTTCGCCGCCGAGTCCGAACCCCCGCTCACCCACCCTCCGCCGTGAAACTGCAGCATCACCGGCAGTTTCCGCGAGCTCCTCTTCGGAGACGGCGCGTATCCTCCGTACGGCTCCAGATTCTCGGATCCGTAGCTGTTTCTTCGAGTCTCCGGCGCCGGAGAGGAGTGATTGAGAGGGGTGAGGCTGTGTCTCCGATCGGATCTGGGCTCGGTTGGGGAGAGAGCCGATTCGGGGAGGAAGATGCGGACCGTGAGCGAGGTCATCGGATCGATGTGGATGTCTTTGGTCGCGACCCCGTCGGCGAAGGAAGGGTTCGCGGCGGCGACGGATTCGTCGGATCGGGTCGAGACGCCGAAGGAGTCGGGTGGGGCATGATCCGGTGAGATTGAGATGAGGCTCTGGAGACGGTGTTTGAGGAGGAGCTTGAAGAAGACACTGTAGAGTTTCACAGCTACGCTTGGCATTGGTGTTGAGCGGAGGTCTCGCCTCCGAGTTGAAATTGAACGGAGACTGAGATCGAATTTGTTTGAAAGATTCAAAATTGATGAAGCCCAGTTTCGGGTTCTATGACTAATTTACAGAGAATATGAAATGATGATGACGAAGGAGAAGAAGATAGATAGAAAGAGAGGGAGAGATGATTGTGGACGAAGTGTCGTCGTTGCCTATTGGTATGAGACGAGAAAGTTATCACCTGCAACGCGTTTACCGTAAGTTAGAAAGTCCTGTACGTTCTAGATACGTACATTTGCTAAAAGTATTTTTTTCTTAGCGTATATATGTTGTTCACTGATTATGTAAATTTATGGAATGAGATTCCAAATCATTAATCATAGAGACTGCCATTTCATTATGTTTCATTGTTTCAATCATGACCTTATATGGCATAAAGACAGCTCTAGACATGAATTATTTTATTATAACATCCATTACTAGCCCATCTTGGTTATATTCATTTTTGAAGCTGAAATCTTTTGTTTTTGTTAATCAAAAGTTAAACGTAAATTTGGGAATGTAACAAAGGATGCTACCCTGAATTAGTCTTTGAATAATTGTCTGACCATCTTGCTCAAGGACTTAAAATGGTTGATAATTTTATTCAATATTCAAATGAAACTCTTGCATAAAAATAATTACGGGAAAAGAAAAGAAAGAAAACCTTGAAAAATTCCAAGAACTTTGGTCGCTCCTGGCGAACTTGACCCTGCGTTAAAAATCAAAGACTCTAGAGAGAAATGAGCACGACATACAGAATATTAAACTCGCACTAATTGTCATTCAAAATAAAGAGTTTTGACACTAATTTCCAATACTATACTCGGTCGGAAAGGGCTAGTCTACAATAGCGACCCGGCATACGTAAATGATTAAGAAAATGGCGCGGCGGGAGAACCTTTTAATTTCTGGTAATGGGCCTTAAACTAGCCCAAACCCAAATCACAACGGGACGACAACCTATCAGATTTCCCCAAAACGACAGCAGTTCAAAATCTTTATAAAGCAGAAAGGTTCCTCTCCGGACAATCAATAATGCAGTTTAGCAAAAGAGACAACTAATCGCATTTTTAAGTAACGATAAAAGATTAACAGCGGTTCAAAATGTTCTCTACTTGTTGGCCATTGTGAGAAAAAAATAATATTAAACTTCATAACCAACACAAAAGAACAAAGAAACGTTGTCCAGATTCACAACTACGGTTCTCTCTGAGCCAAGTTTAGTTCCTTCAGGTTTACATGGAGAACTTCTGAGGGACTGTATCAAAATCTTCCCCAAAGTCATACCTTTGCCTTTCCCTTCCAACCTGAGATAAAGTCTTCAACGGTTTAGTCTGAGAAACTTAGGTTCCAGGACCGAACAATCTATAAAACATGGCATTTAGTTACCTTTCCCAAGTATAAAGGATCACATGACAAGCTCTCATCCATGGCTATGAGATTCTTCGACAGCCCAATCGTCCTGAAAATCATATAAACAAAAAGCTTATTTAATGATATTACTCTACACAGACCAATCAATTCATTTCTCTATCAGTTTGATTCCATGTGACAGCAGAGTACTAGGTTTGTAGACAGACCTTTGAATGACAGAATCCATTATCTCTATCATCTCACTGGTTTTGTACTGCTCAGGGTCCTCCAAGAATCTGACCATTCCATCTTTCTGGTTGATAAGGGCATGTATCTGACCATCCTGGATCTGCAAGTTTGGAAAGAAAACATCATATTGTCATATAACAGTTATGGTAATAAATCTATCTTCCAAAAAAATTAAGTGTGGGACACAAAAGATACAGTACCATCTGGAGCACACGCATTTCCGCCTCCTTAGCATTGGCAAGCTGGACCATGTTGGCTATATCTTGAAGCGACAAGGTCAAGTACTTCTGAGTCAATCTCAGAATGTTCCGCTTGTAAAGAGATGCAACTGCTTGCTTAACTAATCCAAGGTTATTGTCCTGAAAAATGGAGTGAATGAAGCTCAATCAATGCAAGTTATAGGGTGAATGAAGATTTAATATCAAAACTACAGTGAGAACTTTAGGGGAGACTTTTACCTTTTCAAAATCTGAGCTGTTGGCCACAACCACTGCCTCTAGTTCACTGATTTTCCCGTCGTTGTAACGCATACCCACCTCAATGTAAGGCTGAGAAAAGAGTGAATGATAAAATTATAAGCTTATATATAAATCTAGCTAGTATATGGGTACAAAGCAGCTGAATAAACTGGTCTGAACTGAAAAGAACTCATCATAGGGGTAAAGTGAAGACATCATAACGTAGACAAACGATAAATGTATAACTGATACGGTTCAAACTTACTGTACACCAGGTTTTGAAGCTACTCTTAGCTGTTGTAGAAGCGCACTTGGGGAGACTGATGCTAAACTGCACAAGTCAAAATAACACAATATAATTTAAAAAAACACCATAAGATAAACCAACGTTACTCAAAACATCCAATGGATCAGGCTCATGCAATATGCTAGCTCTCACGACAGAAAACTAGATAAACAAAATATCAAAACATGAACGTAGCCTTACCTGTCCAGAGTGAATGAGAGTCACCAGTATGTACTTTTTGTACGCCTCAAGAGCTATGGCATTGACAATATGCATTGGAGCAGTGACAACCTGAAAAAAAAAGCACTTCGATCGAGTTAACTAAAGCAAAAGTCCATGATGGCTTAAAACACGTGAAAAAGTAAACAGGATGCATTACATTGTAAAGAAGCTCCAATGCTTTCTGGAATCTCTTCAACCCAATGCATATCATTCCCCTGACAAAAATGGAATCTATAAGTTACTTCTGGTGTATTAACATAGGGGTCAAGAACGAATGAGGGAAAACTGGCATACCCATAATAGCAATAGAGATAAAATTCCCTTGGCTGGTCAACCTCCAAGATATCATCACTAAGAACGGAGAAACCAGCTTTATAGCACTTAGCCAGCAAACACAGCTGAAGACAATCCGGATGCAACGCAGTCAAACGTTTGGTAGAGACCTGAACCTTACGAACAGCTGCCAACAGTGGCGCCACACCTAGTAAAGGATCTCTGAGCTCCAAAACTTTGTCTTTGAATCTCTTACAAAGAGAAACAACTGCAAGAAATCAAAATAACAACATCATCACCATCATCATAAACCCTAAAGATAACAGCACAGAGAGAGACGAGATTACATTTCTCGCTCGCTAAACGAATCTGCACAGCATCGCAAGCGTTGATGAACCGAGCAATTAACAAGACTTTCTCCTTCGACACTGGACCATACGTAAGAACGTCGCTGAAACAATCAAAACAAAGGAACAAATAAACATCCTTGGAATCTATCAAGCTCATCATCATCACACAGCCAGAGCCATACGGTGATAAACTCACAGGAGATAGAGGTAGCCGAGAGAATGCTTCGAGGGATCGAGCTGGTCAAGAGTAGAGAGCTGAAGCTCCGAGTCGGTTCGGAGCGAGTCCACAGCTCCTTTCAAAACATCGTGAAGTGCATATAGATCCCCGGAGCTCGCTGATAGACCCTGGATTGACGTTATCACAGCCTCCACCGTGCTCATACCTCCGATCGTATAGAATATTCCGACGAATACAAACCCTAATCGATCGCCCTTTCTCCCTCTCAAAAACACTTTCACAAATTAATTATCTCTGGAGCTTCTCCATAAACAGCTCTCAAGTCCAAACTCATAAACCGATTCTAACCGTCTTCTAAATCAGATATTATCGGACCGGTATGAATCAGATAAAAAATAGCTACTTCGGTACTGTTCGGTTAACTAGACCATTTGCGGGTTGTTTAATTATCTCTAGATCTTCTCATAACTTTTATATTTTGTGAAAAATAATTTTCATTTAGTGATAAAATTTTAAAATTTACTGTGAATTTATATCATAAAATTTAAATTTTGAGTATATATAAAAATTATTTCTTGATATTTATATAAATTAATAAAAATAAAATTTAAAAGGTCTTTGATTAGACGTAATACAAGTTGGATTATGGTAAGGCAGATAAAACCATCCAAGATGAATCATTATTTTTTACATAGTGGTAAAATTTTCGGTTATAATGTTTTCATATAAAAAATACTTTTCATAATTTATAAAATAATAAATTTGTTTAAAAAAATTAGTTTTTAGTCAAAAAACCGATTGCTAACCGTGTTATAATTAGATACTGTCGGACCGATATGAATCAGACAAGACAGTAAAACCATTAGCGGGTCTGAGTAGTGACCTTTACCACCGGCGACGAGATTGCGATTACAGAGTGTCAAAGCAATCTGCTTTTTCCTTATTCTCTCAGATTCAAAGCTTCTCTTTAAACGGAGATTAGTTGAAGCTTCGTAAGTTGTGAAATCTATGGCGGATTATCATTTTGTCTACAAGGACGTCGAAGGAACGTCGACGCAATGGGACGATATCCAGCGGAAGCTGGGGAATCTCCCGGCGAAGGCTCCGGCTTTCAAACCTCCGGCGTATACTCCGGAACAAGACGAGTCTTCAGCTCCAAAGGACCAAGCTTGGTTCGATAAGAAAACAGAGGAGGAGCTCGAGGATCTTGAGGACGACAAAGATCTCGACGATGATCGCTTCCTCGAAGAATACAGGTTTCCAGATCGCATCCAACATTCCGATTTTGTATTTACCATCTTAGTTGAACCCCTAGTGCTTAGCTTTTGAATCCTCTGTTTTTCTGGATCAAGCTCTGTTTTTTTTATTGATTTGTTTATGTTTTGGATATGAAACGCATCGTTTAGTAATGCCTGTCTTTAATGTTTTGGTGCTTTGATAGGAAGAAGAGGTTGACAGAGCTGAGAGAAGCTGCTAAAGTTAAAAGGTATGGATCAGTGACTCCCATCTCAAGCTCTGATTTCATGCGGGAGGTTACACAAGCTTCTGCTGAAGACTGGGTTGTTGTATGTCTCTACAAAGATGGGTATGTGTTTTTTTTGTAATAGTCCTGAATCTTATTACATGCTTGAGACACTAACCTTTTTGTTCATTTACTTGTTTGATCTGGTAGTTTTGCGGAGTGTGGTTTGCTATTGGGTTGTTTGGACGAATTGTCTAGCAGATACCCGGCAACGAAGTTTGTTAAGATTATATCCACTGATTGTATTCCTAACTACCCTGATTGCAATCTTCCTACCTTGGTCGTGTACCGTCATGGTGCTGTTAAAGGAACACATGTAGGGTTGAAGAGTGTTGGCCGTAGGTGCACCCCTGAGAGTAAGTTTGAAGCCTTCTTGTTGTTTGATGTTTGATTCGTCTGATCTAAATGATGTCTGAACATGTTTGTTGCTTTTGCAGGTGTAGCCTTAGTTTTGTGTCAGTCGGAGCCGGTTCTTAACGATGGTAAAAGTGGAGATGATGACTCCTCAAGGGAGGCTGTGATGGCTGGAGTACGAAGACAGTTCATAGAACGAGTGGTAAAAGACCATGAAGATAAGGATAACGATGATGATGGTTACAATAGCGATTAGAAGCTTCTCTATTTTTCTCTGTTGGTTATGCTTTTTGTCTTTTGTGACTGGTAAACAAAAGTGATGACTTCACTTTTTTTTTTTTTTTTCAAATGAACCAATCTTCTTATTAAGCAAACCAACAACCATAGACACAAGCACACTACCTTCAAAACCTCTTTATCAAAACTTCTTTATATATACAAACACAACACTCTGATTCTGAGTCTGACTTCAACCACAAATAGCCTCTCTTGTCACTAGTCTTATTCCCCTCACCCACATCTCTGCACCCACCAAACCACCTTCACACACAAAATGAACTTCTTTGTTCGCCGTAGTCACCACCCGGAAAGTCCCTTCTTCCTCCTCCACCGCATCGCCTTTCCCCTTGCGGTTCCTCCTGAACCGCTGGCTCATCCCCATCTCTACTTCCTTGCACACCACATTTCTCTTTCCAGACTTCCCCCAGCTTAGTACTCCTGACTCCAACATCTTCAATCCCTTCACATGCTTCTTACCTCTCCCTCCCTTGGTGTGTTTCATCACAGTGCTTCCCTTTACCACAAACCTCCGAGACAACTCATTACGTATCACCTTCTCAGCATCACCAACCGCGAGATCCAACAACGTCTTCCCTCTCCCATTCTTAGCATTGCAGTTTGCGCCACGGGAGATTAGGAACTCACACATCTTCCCATGTCCTTCTATAGCCGCAAACATCAAAGGAGTGTACCCGTCTCCATCAGGGACGTCCAGACCGTATCCTTTCCCACTCAAAAGCTCCACAGCTTTGACGTCTCCGCGCCTTGCAGCACAGTGTAGAGCGTAGAACCCTCCCGCCATGTTCCTGTTGTCCTTCTCCAGAGCAAACTCGAGCATCACTTTCTCGATCATGTCAAGATACCCGTTCTTCTCGGACAGAGAGACCACTGTCTCTCCGGATTTGCTGACCAGCTTCACGTCTGCGCCTGCGTAGACCAAGACTCTGAATGCTTCAACGTGGCCGTTCATCGCAGCTAGCATTGCAGCCGAGAAGCCTTCCTCGTCTTGATAATCTATGAAGACTCCCTGAGCTTTTACAAGCGTTTTAAGCGCTTCGGAGTCTCCTGCTTTAGCTACGTACAGCAAAGGAGAGAAGACCGAAGCGTTGCTTGAATATGGAACCACACCAAACCGGATCAGTTCAAGAACTACTCGTTCTAATCCGAGACGCCACTTGCTTGACTCCGCAACCGAAACAACAGAGTGGCCAAACTTGTTCACTAAGCCGAAGTCAGCACCAGCTAAGGCTAGTACCTTCACGCACTCTGAATGTTTGCCTCTTTCTGAGATCAGAAGAGCTGTGTCCTCGTCACCAGTCTTTGAGTTTATATCGCAGCCAAAGCCAACAAGCTCTTGTATGATCTCCACTGATCCGTAACGTGCAGCAATATGAATCGGTCGGAGTTCAACCCCTCGTGAAGTTCTAATAGGAGTTTCTGGATCGGCACCACAGTTGAGGAGGACTCTGACGGCTGCCTGGCTACCGCAGAGGACGGCATGGTGGAGCAGAGTCCGACCGTTGTGAGGAGTGTTTGGAGATTGGACTTTGAGAAGTAGACGCAATATGTCACCGCTGGTTTCAAAGAATTCGACAGCACACCAGGTCAAAGGGTAGGGTTCAGCCACTCCAGCTCCCACACGGAACTCTTCTCCAGTGTTAGTGTCCCATGACCAAGCTCCAAGCCTCACCATGATATCTGTCTTCACACCAGCCTGTTGCAAATCATGTCTTAGATACTTACTCTCCTTGCAAGGACATTGTGTTAAAAAGGTAATGAGATAAAAGTACCTGAAGTAGCAAGCGGACGGTGGAGACCTGCCTGTTGACAATGGCAGCGACAAGAGCTGTACAGTCCACGTTTGTGTATAGAGAAGGTTTTGAGGATTGAAGCAGAAGCCTATCCGTTGAATTAGCATTTACACCGCACTGTAATGAGCCAAGAAAATAAATTTGTCTTCTGTAAGATGCCTATTAACTTAATAGTATTAAGAGGTCGATTATTAAGAGCCACAAGATGAAGAGCTTACTTTCAGCAAGGTCCCTACAACGTCCACAAAACCTCTGCAACAAGCAATGGCTAAAGCGTGCACAGCGACCTGAGGCCGGATAAGATCAGTTCTCATAAGCAGCTCAGCGAGCCGGGGGCGTCCGTGATAGCTCGCTCCCATTAGAGCTTCCTCACAAGCGGGCTGAGAAGCACCGGCTTTGAGTAGAATCTCAAGCACCTCGAAATGACCTTCCCTTACAGCTACGGTCGTTGCAAATCCCCTAAAGAGCTTCTGGTTCACATCAGCTCCAATGTTCTGTGATATCACATTGTAGTAAAAGTCAAATCACTGTAAATACTATACAGTAATTTTTAAAAGCAATACTAAGTACTAAGGACCCCACGTATGGGTGAAAACAAGAGCCAGAAGAAGACAAACAAAAAAATTGTGTCATGTGAATAATTGAAATGAATCTACAAGAACATGAGGGAACAACACTGACGCAAAAGGAACATGGCTTGGCTTGATCACAGACATATGATGATGATATAAATGGAAAGAGAGGGAGTAAGCGAATAAAGTATACATGTACTTGACATGCAGCCAATGACAAGTGACAGGACCATATGGGAGGGGCCTCAGGTTCTGTTTATGACACTAGCTACAACACTACTTGTCATACTAAATATCATCAGTTGCTTTCAAGAAACAATAGAATCAAATCATATCATTCAATTATTATCACAGCAGACAAAACAGTAAAGCTTTGGAACTATTTTGTCTCATAATATTCATCAACAAAGATCCAAGATTTATACTTTTCCCCAGATTTTAGCTATTATTAACTTTGGGACTTTGGGATTAAACATCAAATAAAAAATCCAGCATTTATAATCAGAATTTGGTAAAAAGAGCAAAAGATAAAAAGTTGTGTGACTTGAATCTTGATAATGATGCATGTCTAATATGCAAATCTGACTCGCTTAAAGATGCAATCTTTCTGTATTTTCTATATTTACGTTTTTAAGCATCTTGGAAGATTCCTACCTAGTAACACCCCTCCCCAGTGAGAGTGAAGCTAGTCAACATACTATGAGTTTTTAAAACACTCGCACGGAATCCAATCCACGTTTTCTAAATTAAACAAAAATGGTTAGAGCTAAGCTAAGTATAAACAAATATAACTATACAAGTAATTTAATCTGGGCAGATATTTATCAAAATTTCTTTCGAATGAAAAGCAGAGAGAATTGAACACGTTGGATCTAATTGATTAAAAACTAAAAGCAGGGTCTAAAATTTAAATTTCGAAAAATAGGAAAAGTAAAGTAAAGTAAAGTAAAGTAAAACAGAGTAATAACAGTTTTAACTCAACGAAAGAAAATGTTTTTTTTTTCTGATTCAAATCAAAATGTAAATGCGAAACTGAAAGAAATAACGGCGAATCGTGTAATATTAACGGTCAACGCAAGTTTACGTGTTTGATCGGTTTCAAAATCTTAAGCTAGAGACGTTACCAGTAAGCTCTTCACGAGAGTCACGTTTCCGAAATTAACGGCGAGGAACAGCGCCGTCACGTCGGTTTTGAATTCCTCGTACTCCACTCGGACATCGCTCGCCGATTCGTCGCGGAGCACGACCTCGCTCCTCCTCGTCTTCAAGCTGACGGCGCCGACGAAGTTCACGTCGACGAGCGGATCGGAGATGTAATCCGACGCCGTTTTGGTGTCTCCGTCGAGGATGGCGTCGAGAAGACGCTGTGAGACCTCTGCCTCGTAATCCATCGGAACGACTTTACCGGAGAAAACCGTCATTGTCGGAGTTGAGATCGTTACAGGTCGTTGACCGAATGCTAGAAGCTAACCAAAACGTCGTCGGTTTTGAGGATCGTGTTTTTGTTTTGTTTTTTTAAACAGACGCGAGGCTCGAGAGAGGAAGAGAGGGGGAGGACTTGAAAAGAAGTGAGCGCCAGGGATGTGGAAGAGTGTGGAGAATTTATTGAAACAGATTTTTTACAGCATTAACCGCGGTTAAAAATGAGGTAACCGTGGGTAACATAGTGCGTTGTCCCCGCTTGATTTCAGTGTTAAAAAAAAATCTAAACAGTTTTACGACTACTTGCAGACTTTGGAATAGGTTAATTCCGAATTATTTACTCTTTAAAATAAATAAAATATTTTTATGAGCAGGAATATTAACGAATATATGATATTTAGAATAAAAACAATTTAAATTATAAGTGTCAACCTTTTGGGTTGAAGTTGGTATGAAATCATCTAACTGATAATGATATATAATTCTATATAGCTTCTTACAATTGGCAGTTTTTTTAAAAATATTTCATGTCAATTTTAGGTAAATATTAGCTGGGAAAGAAGGCAGTAATGGAATGATATTGGATTGTGGTACACAAAGGAAAGTTAGATAGGACTGTTAAGACATTGTTGATTTTGATAATACAGAAACTCATCAAATCGAAACAGTATTTACTTGTTTTGTTGATTTGTTCAATGAGTCCATACTCATTTGTTTACTCCTCCAGCTACAATCCCAGTCCAGCTAAATGTCTCAGGCTATGTTTTTTTGGTATCTATCTATTTTATATTGTTTGGGTATTAAATTGCGATATTTGGCCATGTGTCTTTTGGCCTTATGCTAGATGCATCGCAGTGAATTAATGGTGTTTTTTTTTTAATTATATGTGACATGCCAAAACAACCAATAGTTTTATAATCAGATAAATATCTTCACAATTATTACTCTTCTTTTTTTTGTCGTGGACGATGTGAATCGAGTAGAATACAGGTCATAGTAATAAAAACGCTGGGCGATTAAAATTAAATGCAAGAAGAGATATAGAAGTGATGTAAGTGAGATCTTTGGAGGATGCAAGGAATATCAAAGTGTGGTAGAGAGAGTTTTAGAGAAGTCGGTGGTATATATAGGATATAGAGGACCATACCTTCGTAATCGTACGTACGGCAAAGACCTTGAGGTTGACTCCTCATCAACCCTTAACAGTACTCACTCGTGCAATACGTCTATGTAGATATGGCTATTTTGCTTTACTCAATGCTGCTCAGTGCCCACAACTAGCTTTATCTGAATTGACGGCATGCCGCATGCTCGTATGAGCTCAACCAAATATTTTGTTAAATATTTTAGGATATGGTTTAAATTATAAAGGACCCTTGCATGAAAATGAGCTGACCAAAAGAACGTGATTCATCTAGTTTGGAGGTTCATGTCGCCGCCGAAAAATCTCGTGATCCAGGCTGCCACGTGAAACTTACATGTTTGATTCCTTTTTTTAACAAGCGCAGTATTATATAATTGTGTAAAAAATGTCCAACTTCTTTTGGTTTACAAAACACTATTCATCGAGACATCAAACATACATAAAATATATTCAGAATTCATATCATCACATTTTTCTTCTTAATTAAGAAAGTGTAAGCAAACAAAGGCAATTAATGGAAAAAGGATCAAGGTGGTAAAAGGAAAACAACTTGCACCCAACACATCTTAGGCCTTATGACCTTTTCAGTTTTGAATTTGAAAAAGATAACAGAAGACAAGCATGAATTGATTATACGTGTAATCAAATATTTCAAATTCATATTTGGGGCAGAGATTAAATATTTAATTAATTGGGTTGCTTCCATCTTAATGGTCCACGGCGCAAGCAAATATCATGTCTCTAATGATCTAAAGTTAATCTTCAAAAAGACATGTAGTCTTACCTTAAAGCAAAATGACTAATCCATTACCTTCACTACCCATGCGATAATCTCCAATCTATTGAAATTTGAGATTCGAATTTGTACAAATGGGCCACATAATGTTCTCGTAATCACAGCAAAATGTATTGTTTAAGTTTTCTTTTGCTTTTGAGCATATATATATATGTGTTAATATTCAAAGTTGGTATGCTGCTCTAAAAAGCGATTATTCGTAGTACTGTTGCATACTTTGCTCATAATAAGACCAATTATGATCTTATCGAAAAAGTACTTTTCGTTTCATGAATTAAATTAACTACCGTGATAACTACCAACAAGATTAGCTTCCCTTTAGACGCCTAAACACACATTAAAATAAAAACTAGATTCTGACCCGCCCTTCAAAAGGGCGGGTATATATTTTTTATTTTTTTTTACATTTAATTTTTATATTTATGTTTTTAATCATATTTGTGTTTTTATTATAATCATATTTTTGTTTTTCTTATAATCATATTTAATTTAAATTTTGATAGATGTATTTGTTTTAAATATGTCAAGTTGCATAACTATACACTATGCTATATGTATTTCAGAAATTATTTTTAAACTTTATGCCTAAGTTTGTAACATATTATATTTTCTTAATAGTTATCTAACATAATTAGTCAAAAATATTCGTATTAAAAAACCAATTTTGGAATCGACCAGAAAATCAAGTCCCGTACTCTATTAGACATGAACTATATACCCGAACAACAAACCCGCCCCAACCCACCTCGAAGAAGAACGAACAATATTTTTGAAAAATGTGAAAAAATAATTTTAATATGTTCTGTTAAATATATATTACATTGTAAGTATACTAATTTTATATGTTTAGGGTTGTATTAATTTCATTTTTAACATTTTAATTTTTTTAAAACTGTTTTATAAATTTAATTTAATTATTATGCCAAATTCTTGTATAATTATTAAGCAAGTTTATTCTTTACATCAATCCATATTCTTTTATAATAAAAATGCGTATTTTTAATTAACCAGATTTAAAATGAAATAAATAAAGTTCTAAGAAAAAAAAGAAGTTATGGGTTCCTAGAATTTAGGGGAAAAAAAAGAAGAGGTTACGTAAGAGGAAGAAATATGTAGATTTAGATGTAGTTATATAAGAGTTGGTTTATTTTTTTAAAGTAGATTATAGGGAAATAGTTGTTGGACTAAACCTATATCAATATCAATGGGTCACACTGCTGTTTTAATAGAATAGATAATTGCGCGGGGAACTTTTTTTTAATATCCGAAGCATTAAACAAAAGCCCGTTAAACATATAAGTGACGATAGTGGATCCGTGGGCCTGAGAATCTGAAACGACCCCGTTGGTTGTCGTTTTTAAGACGCCTGTTACAGTGATTTCGACGCTGGATTGTGTTCGTGTTTGAAGCTGATGGAAAAGAGTAGGCGGGAAGCTGAGAAGTGTTATGCATAATAGCTTGGTTGTGGACGAAGGAGCAAACAATATGGTAATTTTTTCGTTTTATTTCGTTAGACACATCTGTTTCTGTTGGTTTAGATGATGGGGATTTGTTGATAATGTTGTGCAGGCGCACACTAAGGCTGAGCCAGAAGTTGGGAGTTTTTCCTAGATGATCTCGGGGGTTCGTGAGGAACAGCAGTTTGTGAAAACTTTCTTTGGTCGTTGATGATCATCCCTTGCTCATTAAAAGACATGTTATTTACATTGATTCTCAATGTGTTTCTGTATTGTTTCAGCCAATGTCACAGGAAAAGGGATATATTGTGCGGAGTAGGTTGCCTGCGATGGTAATAAGCCTACTCCTTAAAGATGTCTGCTTCTTTATATAATAAGGTGTTCCTGTCTAATTTCTGATAATGATTTGTTCTCCGTTTTCATGCTAGATACCCATCAATACCCATGGAATTGGTCACAAGTAGTGTGCTCTCTACCCAATCCATTGTACTTTTCGTGAGATAGAAGCGCACTTATTATTTATTACACTAGAAAGACTTGTCTTGATGGTTTTGTCTCATATGTATTATTTCTTTCAAGTTAAATGCATCATGATGTTGATCTTCTTCATCAACTCTGAAATAACTATATGCACCTCCTGGTTATAATCACTACATTCACAAACCAGAAAGAAAAGAGACCTCTCGAAGGTTTTGACTGAGGTACTTATTTCATCTAAGTAGCACAAGCATGGCTCTCTTTATGTAATTTACCAACACTTCACAATCTTCTATACACAGGTACACTCTTTTCCTCAATAATATATAAACAGTTGATCTCTTGATCATCTCATACTTGGAGTCCTGCTCGAATGACAAGAAACCAGAGGACAGCTTATGAAAACATTGCCGAGGTTAGTCGTTTTTAATCCCTTTAGTTTGTAAACTTGTAAAATGCAATAAGCCCCGGATAATTAGTGAACAAACTCAGCAAACCCCAGACTCTCTTAGTCTCAAACAAATTGCCGATCTCGTCTTATCTTGTAAGATATTATTTAGTTCTCTAGACAACTAAGATAAGTTGGAGAGAAACTTGTTTGGTTTCTGGTTAGAATGTGATGTTGATGTTTTGATTGTTTATTCTCCAAAATCAAAAACCATCACTGGTCCCAAAAGAGTTGTCCTAATGTTAGATGTTGGTATCTTAATGTCCAGGTCTCTTCATCTCACATGCTCTGCCATTCCCATTCCATGGAGTCTTCTGGTTTGTCTTATCTTCCTTCTCTAAAGCTTCTTCTGTCTTGAACCTCAGTTTTGCAGTGTTAAGTCTCGTTTTGATACTAAAGCAGCACCAATACTAGAGCCTACGTTGTTCTCATCTTTTTGTTCTTTTTCATATATGAAAATGCTAAAAAACAGATTAGAGAAACAGCCAAAAAGTACGACTTTTTCATAATTACACATTTCACAATTTGATTCATAGTTTTCAATATGAAATACCAGATTGTAATTAGTATTTTTCAGAAGAAACAACTTAAAAATTTTCATATTATTTAATTGAGGCATGAGAGACAGAAAGTTAATTAATATGATGGTCCGGTCTTTGAGGGTCAGACCAGTGGGATCTACATGCGGGCCCCACTAAAGTGGGATTCAACCATTGTTTTTTTCTTCTCTCTTTAACCTTTAAACAAAGCCTAATCAGTACTACCTTTGCCTGAAAATACACACTTGACCCTTACAACCCTACAACTCTAGACTCTGGTGTACATATAATTTGTTTCTGAAAGAAAAACACACGTTACAACCTAAACATGGTCGTTGTAGATTAGGTCACTGATGAAATTATCTTACTAGATGTACTATTGTATGGAGTATCATGGTTAGGAATGATATTATCTATGGTCACATTTACCCTTCAATGAAAGCTACTTCTACTGAACATTGTTCCGTTAAGCAAAAGCTTCTTTTTGTCACGTATTTGGTATCGTATAAGAAGGGCAGTTCGGTGAATTAGCAAAAGACATGGAATCTAATCACACACATGTGTCACGGCATCTTCCATGATGCATGACTGCTTCCATGAGTCAGTCAACCAAAGTTCCACACTGCATTTTTGCATATTATAATTAGTAAACATATTATCATCCATACAACAATCATACTTTATCTGATAGTACCAAATTTTAAATTCAAATTTATTTTTTCTCTTCTCTTGTTTAAAGTTAACATTGTTTTTTTTTTTTTTTTGAACAAAAAAGTTAACATTGTTTTATTACTGTTGTTTTACACTAAAGAGAAAGGTGAAACCAAGACCAAATTGCTCATTAAAGTAACAAAACCTTCATCAAATTGAGTGCACATTTTTTGTTTCTGGTGTGACCCACACTCTCAACTCACTCTTCCTTTCCTAAAGAGAAGAAGAAGATTCTTTGCAATCTCTTCTTTTTGTCAAAGTCTTCTCAGTTATAAAGATCACAGAAGCCACCATCAATGCTGTCTCACCTCTCTGTCTTTAATGTCCTTATCACCCTTCTTCTCCTAGCTTCCCCCAACTTCTCTCTTGTGTCTATGTGTTAATCCGACAGCCAAACATTCTCATCCACGGTTCCTGCATTTATCTTCACTGTCTTCAGAGCTCAAAGGCACTTTATATGGGTCTCTTTATCATGGCTCATTCAAAGGTCTTACCTTTACTCCTCCTCTCATGTCTCTTCTTCTTACAAAACACCCACCAGCTTCAAAACTCTCAGACACAAGTCCTCTACCAGCTCAGAAAACACCTAGAATCCCCCAAAGCTCTCGAGTCTTGGGGAAGCTACTACGGAGACTTATGTCAAATCCCTCCAACTCCTCACATGAGCATCTCCTGCGAAGGCAACTCCGTCACAGAGCTCAAAGTCATGGGAGACAAGCTTTCAAAACCAGCTGGTTCTATGTTCCATGGATCTTCACTCCCGAACCACACTCTCTCCAAAGCCTTCTTGATAGATTCTTTCGCCACGACGCTGACAAGGCTCACGAGCTTGAAGACTCTCACCTTAGTCTCTCTAGGCATCTTCGGCGAGCTCCCAGGGAAGATCCACCGCTTGTGTTGGCTCGAGTCCTTGGATTTGAGTTCGAATTATCTCTTTGGTTCTGTCCCTCCTGATGTTTCAAGATTGGTTAGGCTTCAGAGTCTGACGCTTGTTGGAAACTACTTAAACGGCAGCGTTCCGGACGCGTTGAACTCGCTGAGTAATCTCACTGTTCTTGCTTTGTCACACAACGAGATGTCTGGTGAGTTGCCTGATCTTAGTAAGTTAGATCATCTCCATATGCTGGATCTAAGGGAGAACCGGTTTGATTCTGAGCTGCCTTTGCTCCCTAAGAGTTTAGTTACTGTTCTGTTAAGTAAGAACTCATTCTCTGGGGAAGTTTCTAGACGTTTTGATGGTTTGTCTCAGCTTCAGCATCTTGATTTGTCGTTTAATCAACTTACTGGAGCTCCATCTCGGTTCTTGTTCTCATTGGCTAACATTAGTTACCTAGACTTGGCGTCTAACAAGCTCAGCGGGAAGCTAGCGGTTGATCTGACATGTGGAGGGAAACTTGGGTTTGTGGATTTGTCTAATAACAGATTGGTTGGGACGATTCCTAGTTGCTTGGGAGGCTCTTCTGGTGAGAGAGTTGTGAAACTCGGTGGGAACTGCTTATCTATAGATGGAGTTCATGATCAGCATCAGGAACTGTTATGTGAAGAGGGTGAAAGTAGGGGAAGAGAGCTGCAAGGTAGAAAGATTGGGACTTTAGTTGCTGTGGTTAGTGGAGCTGTTCTGGTTCTTGTTTTGGTTGCGTTTGGACTACTCATGTTATGCACAAAGCGCTGCTCGTGTTGTAGTTGTTGTGGTTCAAAAGAGAAGTCAGTGCAGCAAACTAGGCTTAAGGCTGTGACTGATAATAATACACAGACCAGTCTCTCCTCTCAAGTTCTTGCTAGTGCAAGTGAGTAGCTTTAACTCAAAATGTTAAAGGTTTTATTTTCCTGCTAGCAATTAATATCCTTGAGTGGTATGTTCTTGGCCAGGGCTAATCTCTCAAACAGCAAAGCTAAGTGCACAAGGTGTGCCCTCATGCAGGTCTTTCTCTTTTGAAGAGTTAAAGGAAGCCACAGATGATTTTGATTCATCACGTTTCTTAGGTGAAGGCTCCCTTGGAAAGGTATTCACTTAGGCTTGCGGTTTCGGTTAGTTTGGGTTACTCGGTTCAGTTCAGATAGTTCGGTTCAACATAAATCTTGCCGAATTCACATTCAGTTTTTGGTTAGTTCGGTTTTTGAAATTCCTACCAAAGCTTTTGATTTCAGTTAGATTTTGGTTTAATTTGTTAAAGTTTTGGATAAATTCGGTTCGGATAATTATGATTTCTTTTTTTTTTTAAATAACCCAACTTCTAACCAAAGTACCGAACTAACAGAAATTTTGGTTCGGTTCAGTTCAAAATCCCATGCTTAGTTCATCTAACGCAATGTCCTCATCATCGTCCATTTGCTTGACACTGCTTGTTTTGTTTTCTTTGCAGCTATACAGAGGAACGTTAGAAAATGGAAGTTCCGTAGCTATAAGATGTATGGTCTTATCAAAAAAGTTCTCAAGCCAAAGTATCAGAAGTCACTTAGATTGTCTGTCTAAGCTCAACCATCCTCATCTCCTTAGCTTCTTAGGCCACTGCACTCGAACAAACCTAGAGTACGATCCTACAGCCACCATACTCTACCTTGTATACGAGTACATGCCCAAAGGGACATATCGCACACATCTATCAGGTTCGTTTGACATACGTTTTAAACTTGAATCTATCTACTTTGAAACTGAATGTTGTTAGAATATTTGTAGAGTCTTGTCCGGAGAAGATCCTAACGTGGCCAGACAGGCTAGGGATTCTGATAGAGATAGCAAAGGCAGTTCATTTTCTTCACACTGGTGTAATACCTGGCTCCTTTAATAATCAGCTGAAGACGAACAATATTTTGCTTGACCAACACAAGATTGCTAAGCTTAGTGATTATGGAGTCACTGCGATCCTTGAAGAGAACGAAAAGCTTGAGGTTTGCTCTTTTCTATCTTAAGTTTGTATTCTCTTCTTTGATACTAATAAGTCAGGACTCAACTTTGCAGATAAAGTCAGAAGGACACAAGTCAAAGTATGACGTGGCTAAAAGAGAGGATGATGTGTACAACTTTGGATTCATACTTCTGGAATCTCTCGTAGGACCGTTGCCCACTACAAAAGGAGAGGACTTTCTTCTCAACGAAATGGTAAGACCTTGATCTTTGATCATTACGTTGAAACCAAGTTAGTTAATAGCTGTTACGTTTTTTTTTTTTTGCAGACGTCGTTTGGGAGCCAAGACGGTAGACAGAAGATAGTGAATCCAACGGTGCTAACAACGAGTTCTCAGGAGTCTTTAGCTATTGCCATCTCAATAGCCAACAAGTGCGTTTTGCTTGAACCTTCAGCAAGACCTTCCTTTGAAGATGTTCTCTGGAACTTACAGTACGCAGCTCAAATGCAGTCCGCCGCTGACGCTGAGCGCAAATCCGACACGTCCTCGTGAATCCGGAGAGTTGGTGATTGATAGTGTTTTGTTTTTGAAGTCTACAAAATGTAAATTATAGAAGTTCGGGTTTTCATGAAAAAAGTAAGTCTTTAGCGAGTAAAAATCATATTGAGTTTGTAGCTGGAGAATTTGACAATCTTCAAGAACAAGGTAACAGTGAGGTAGGAGAAATGTCCAATTCTGTACCATAACTACTATAGTTTCCATAATGTTAGAACATGCGCAGTAGAAGTTTAAAGGAAAGGATTACACGTTTTAAAAAAGCAAAAGCTATGTGCTCGGCTTGTTTCGCCTCTCCTGGGTGATACTCTTTCTCCTAAAGTTCATCACTGTAGTGTAGGCCCCACGACACGTAGTGACCCACGATTGATCAATTTTTTTTTTTTTTTTAAAAATCAAAAAAAAGGAAAAAAATTAATAATAAAAGATTAAGAAGATGATTCACTGATGCTCTTGCTCTTAGTTTCCAAGTCTCGTCTTTTATGAATGTTTTGAAACCGGACCGGATCATAACCTGAATATATTTGAGTCACGGGTTAATCGTCAATCGGTTCAACCGGGTTTGTAATCCACAGTAGTAAAAAAGCCATTACAATTGGGTTATAGGGCCATCTATAATCGTCATATTAAGTATATTAAATTGGGCCGAAGGCCTAATAGTATCAAACTTTTTAACAGTCGCTGTGGGCTCTGACATTACGGGTCGGGTCTGAACACGGTTTATAAATAAAATATCTCCGGTGAACAATTTATTTCCTCTCTCGACTGAGAAGCGGCGGAACACCGGCGAAGAAGAAATAATCAGAAGAAGAAACAAAGCTGCGAATCTTCTTCTTTTTCGTCTCGTCACATTTGGTAAATAACCTCTTGGGATCAATTCTAACTCATTAAACTGTGCACCAACCTTAGAAAAATCTAGGGTTTTTAGGCTTCCGATCTCTCTAGGTAGCTGATCTATCGCGTCTGCATTCATCTCAATTGTTAGATTAATCGATACTGAAGATGGTTACTGAGAATCATTAGTAAAGGTCTTCTCTTTACTTGATTCTAAGCAGATTTTTTGAAAAGAGTGTTATTTTCTTCTGAATTTCACAGGGCACTGATGTCTGGTAACAACAATAATCCTCAAGGCTCTGCGCCTTCGCCGTTCAGGAGCCCTGGGATGATGCCCTCTGCGTCTGTCCCTGGAGGCTTTGCTCAGTCTCATATAGCAACTAACTTCCAAGCTCCGTTTCAGTTCACTCAAGCTCAGGCCATGGCTCAAGCACAGTCTAAAGTTCATGCACAGATGCAAGCAGGCATGGGGATAAACCAAGCTCAAGCCCCCCAGGAGATTGGTGGTTTGGGTCAGTCTTCTTCACCTTCTATGACCACTCCTGGAAGTAGTTCAAACGTGAAGAGGTTAATGAGACCTCCTTCTGGTTTCCCTAACAACACTGTCTCCCCCATGAGAACAATGGAGTTGACCCCTGCCGCACGGAAGAAGAAACAGAAGCTTCCTGAAAAGTCCTTGCAGGAACGTGTGGCGGCGATCTTGCCTGAGTCTGAGTTATACACGCAGCTTCTTGAGTTTGAGTCTCGTGTTGATGCTGCGTTGAGTAGAAAGAAGGTTGACATCCAGGAAGCTCTCAAGAACCCTCCTTGCGTACAGAAGACGCTTAGGATCTATGTGTTCAACACGTTTGCTAACCAAAACAATAATCCAAACGCTGACCCTGCAACATGGACTCTTAAGATTGTTGGTAGGATCCTGGAAGATGGGGTGGATCCGGAGACTACTAACCCATTGCATCCCAAGTTCTCGTCTTTCTTCAAGAAGGTTCAAGTTAGCCTTGATCAGAGGCTGTACCCTGAGAACCCGTTGATCACATGGGAGAACTCTCGTTCACCTGCTCCTCAGGAAGGGTTTGAGATAAAGAGGAAAGGGAATCAGGAGTTTGCAGCTACTATTCGTTTGGAGATGAACTACGTCCCTGAGAAGTTCAAGCTCTCTACTGCGTTGATGGATGTTCTTGGGATTGAGGTTGAAACCAGGCCAAGAATCATCGCTGCAATTTGGCACTACGTCAAGGCGAGGAAACTGCAGAGCCCAAACGACCCTTCTTTCTTCAACTGTGACGCTGCGCTTCAGAAAGTGTTTGGGGAACAGAAGTTGAAGTTCACAATGGTCTCTCAGAAGTTATCTCATCACTTGTCACCTCCACCACCGATTCACTTAGAACACAAGATCAAGCTGTCGGGAAGTAGCCCGGCCGTATCAGCGTGTTACGATGTCCTAGTGGATGTACCTGTCACTATCCAAAGGGATCTGAGCAACTTGTTGGCCAACGCAGAGAAGAATAAAGAGATTGAGGCTTGTGATGAAGCGATATGTGCAGCCATAAGGAAGATCCATGAGCATAGGAGGAGACGAGCATTTTTCTTGGGGTTCAGCCAATCACCAGCTGAATTCGTAAACGCGCTGATGGAATCGCAGAGCAAGGATCTGAAGGTTGTAGCGGGAGAAGCTAGTCGAAATGCTGAGAGAGAGCGTGGATCAGACTTTTTCAACCAACCTTGGTAAGCTCATTGCTCACTCTGGTTTCTAGGATCTTAAATTCACTTGAGTTATATGTGTACTAGAGTTCATTGTTGTTACGTTTCTGAATTATGAAATGTTGCAGGGTCGAAGATGCAGTGATACGTTACTTGAACCGGAGGCCAGCAAGGGGGAACTAGGGGCCAGGGAGCTAGTGAGTTTACTTGCTGGGTACCATAGGGTAGAAGTCTCTTCAGCTGTTTGAGCTCTTTTAAAAGAAGAAGTGTTGAAGATCAAACTGCTTTAAAAGGAAAGTAGTAGTGTATTGTAATCTTTTGTCTGATGAAACAAGATCAATCTGGTTTGAAAGGAAAGTAGTAGTGTATTGTAATCTTTTGTATGATGAAACATTAGTACTTATGATCTAGCTTTAATTTGTAGCTTTGACTTTAGTCAATTCTTATCTATATTCTGATAAAATGTGCCAGACTCGATAAAGATTTTGTTAAAGCTTAGTATAGATGCCAAGTACATTCAGTTTTGTTTTATAATAAATGGTCAAATGTATGCCAGCTTAACACATGATACAACATCAATCATTCTTTTTTGTCAGAGATTACAGCATCATTCTTCTCTTTTATATAATTTACTAAGACACAATCACTTGAGCTTGATCCAAGAAGCGTTGACATTCAAAGTTTTGTCTGAAGCAAAATGGCGATTTGGTTTCACAGAACTTTCTTGTTGCTTCTCGTTTCTAGTTGCGCCTCTTCAGGTACATTGAAACCTCAAATGCTTAAGCATTTCTATTTCTACAGGATCTGTTGTAGTATACATGTCGTTGGTTAATGTTCTCGTATTAATTAACTAAGAGTTTGTGCATTTTGATATGCAGATTTTCTTGAAAATCCAGACTTCGAATCTCCACCATTGAACTTATCTTCAAATGCAAGCTCTGGCGCGTTCGTGTTGCTGGATCAGAACACTACACTCCCTGGATGGACATTCCAAGGGACAGTTCAATATGTTACTTCACCTGACCTGCCTGATTCTGGACACGCGGTTCAGCTCGGTGAAGATGGCAAGATCAATCAAACATTCATTGCCAAAGGTGATGATTTAAACTACATCCTCACGTTTGCGCTGATCCCAGGAGGCGAGAACTGTTCCAGCTCTTCTGGTCTCAGTGTCTCTGGACCAGACAGCAATTCGGTTTTTTCTTACAAGCAGAACTACAGTAAGGTTCCGTGGCAGAGTTACAGTCATAACTTGGGTAAGTGGGGGAATGGTGAGCCTATCAACTTAGTTCTTGAAAGCCAGGCAATAGATTCTGATACAAACTCCACATGTTGGCCTATCGTTGACACATTGCTCATCAAGACTGTTGGTGTAACACTGGATCAAGACAGTGGTAAGTTACTTCTCCTTGTTTGTTCAGTTTTCTCTCCTTTCTCAAGTCATCAAATCAGAGACTGCTATAGCTGAATTCATACTTGCATAGATTCATTGATTCTGATTTTGTTGGTGTAGCTAACCTTTTAACCAATGGTGGATTTGAATCTGGACCCGGTTTCTTACCAAACTCAACCGAGGGAGTTCTGATTGACGCAGTGCCAAGTCTAATCCAGTCAGCATTAACGCAGTGGTCTGTCATAGGAACAGTCAGATACATAGACTCGGAGCACTTCCATGTCCCAGAAGGCAAAGCTGCGATAGAAATTCTGGCTGACACAACTCCATCAGGCATACAGACAGCAACAAGAGACACAAGTGAAGGTTCGAGATACAACCTCACATTCACATTAGGAGATGCCAACGATGCGTGCATAGGTCATTTCGTTGTCGGTGTTGAAGCTGGATCAGCAGCTCAAAACTTTACACTAGAGAGCAATGGGACTGGCTCTGGTGAGAAGTTTGGGTTAGTGTTTGTAGCAGACAAAGCTGCAGCGCAGATAAGTTTCACGAGCTACTCTGTTACAATGACAAAAGAGGATGTTCTTTGTGGACCTGTGATTGATGAAGTGATTGTGCATCCTCTTAGTGGAACAGCCTCGTTAAAACCCACGTGGCTGCTACTTGTTTTAGCTTTGTTGTATGTTGCAGTTCTCTGATTGAATCTGTTTGGGAGAGATCATAAACACTTTATTTTTGCAAGAAGATGTGTGAACACATTGATTTATATCGTTTGGTACTCAAATGCATTCTTCATAGACTCACTCAAACGTTAACAATGTTAGTAGAGAAAGATAATTTTTTCTTCACCATGTTACATAAGCTTTAGACTAGGAAGAACCATAAGACCACGGTCAAGTCTTTGGCCCGGGTGTAGACGAAGAGTTGGTTGGTTTTTCCCTATGAACAGACCGTGGAACAAAGGTCAGCCCACGACCATGGCGTCTCCCAAAGCTTACATTCGAAGGAGTTGTGTCTGAGGTGGTGAGCGTGGACAGTGCTGAGACAAGACCGTCAAGGCTGGCTTTGTCCTCCACTTCCATGGCATCTGACGAAGCTTCTTCTTTGTCTTCCTCGTGCTTCAGCTTTGGTACACGTTGCTTCTGGAGTTTCTCTCTTCGCTTCTTTGAGAGTTGGGTCCTCTTGAAGAATTCGAACGTCGTTGGGAACTTGTGTTTGTCAACTAAGTGCCGATGCCTGGCTTTGTAGTTCTTGAACTTCAATCCACACCCTTCCACGAGGCATTCGTACTGCAAAATTATGTTCATGAAAAGCATAAAAAGGAAGATTCAGAGTTGGATATCAGGTGAAGGTTAACGCCATCCATATAACGCAATGACAGGAGCACTATCACAGTCACCACCTATCATAATTGCACAAGGAGATAAGAGTATAGAGTGGATACCATGTCATAACCTCGAGCAACTTTAGCTTGAAAGAAAGAGTCATGTGCCTCGGAGATGTGGATACTTAGTAAGCGAGAAGTAGGGTAGACCCTTGAGCATACTGAACAAGACGCAGTGTGCCGTGCCTTATAGTGATCTTCAAAATTATCCAGAGATTTCAGACGCTCAGGACAGCCAACAATGGGACAGGAGATTCTTCTGTTCAAAAACAATCAAAGCTCATTACCATTGTGGAGAATTGTAAACCAAAGTTGAAAATGAAACTAGTCTCTACATAAACTTGATCAGTGAAAAAAACAATCATTGCTATATATTACTGGTCGCCACTACAAAGGTAGGTAACAATCTAATCTTAAAAATTCAATTCTTCACAAAACAATCACAGCAAAACGAGCTCATGAGTGAAGAGAATAATAAAACTACCTGCTTTCAGTTTCCACTATGATCTGCAGATTGTTGATCTCATCTTCTGTGAAGTCCAAAGCCACCTGCATATTCAAATCCTCCTTAGAACTCAACTCTTGCAAGCATATGATTTTGTAGATGACAAATATGCTAAACGGTTGGTCATACATCAGATACTTTTCATCAAAATAACAATGAGATAAATCCAAACTTTAGAAGACCAAAAATTGAAAGTTTCTTCCAACCAACTATCCAAGTGAAGATAACAACCGAAGAACTGTCTACACTACGGAGATGAATTCTCCAAAATCGATCCCGGAGTCTATGAAAAACAATCTCGACCTTAGAAAATCTCAGAACCGTTCGATTTCAGCCAAGCTAATACGAACAACATCATCATCAATGAGTAAACGATAAGCTAAATTAGATTGAACATCGGATCATGCTAGAGTATTATTATAACCTAGAACAAGCATCCGATTCAGAAGCCATACGTACCTGTTTAGCGAGTAGTTCGCGCTCGACGTTTCCGGAAGCGAAGAAAGGAGAATCGGGAGGAAACCTTCGCCGGAGAGGATTCCAGTACGGAAAGCCTAACTCCGCCATCCCCATAGCCATCGCCCTCCGTTAGCTCTCAAGTGTTAAATTCAAACTAACTTCGTTTTCGTCTCACCAACAAACTGAACATTTGCTCGGCTCCGGCCCAACTCAGGCCCATTTCTAGAATAAAATTAAACTAGCTATAAGCCGAGTTATTTGTGGTAAAAGTAAAACAACACCAAACTTAATTTGATGGGTCCAATGAAAGGAGATACAATTTTGATAACTCAAGTTCGATGAATCAAAAAAAAATTAAGAGCCTAAACATAGTATCGGCCTCTTTCTTATTTATACCTAAATTGCTTTAGGTAATGCTTGAAAAGAAGTCTCCATTGTTAATTTAATAAAGAACAAAAAAGGTAATTAGTACAGTTGTCATCTCTTCGTGAGAGTTTCTTGGTACGCTATACAATGGTCACTGTTTGCCTGTTCCTTACCGAAAGCTCACACATCTCTCTCTTTATTAGACTCGGATCAGGGCCCCTGCCTTTGTTGGCTCACCCAACATTCCCCCACGCAGCCTAAGTGATACAGTGTTTGATACAATGTTACAAACCTGTTTGCATGAAACCCACAGCCCTGTTTCTACTAGACTCGGATCAGGGACTTGTCGGTTCACCCAACACTCCCGCACGCAGCCTAAGTGAGAAACAGTGTTACGAGACGCAGGCTCAGGGAATGGAACAGGCATGGGGGTCCTCGGGCTGGGTAAGCTAGAGATCCCAACTGTACTAATTACCTTTAGAGCCTCCACTAGGATGACAAGCTTGCGTTACTAAGCTCGGCGACTCAACTATTGTTTTCTTAGCTATATATGAGACTCTATTATTTCTGCTTCTTCCAATGTGGGAGGACGAATATAAAGTTGGTTAAATTCTTGGAAAAATAAAATAAAGGCCCATCTCACAAAAATTTGATTACATAATATATAGTATATACTTTGTAAAGAATCTCAATATTTTCCTTCCTTATAACTTCAATTATTATTATAATTTTTTAAAGGAAATCAACAAACAAAAATTGACAACATCAACAACAAAAATCGACACAGAATAAAAACATCCGTATCCGCAAAGACAAAACCAAAGAATAAAGAAGCTGAGCATGATCATACACATACATAAAAACAACTTAACATATCAGGTGCGGGTCTTGCCATAGAGCTGAGTGTAAACAGGCTTGGTACGACGCACGAGGAACAAACTCAAGATGCAAGCGATGATGCAGAACCCAGACATTATGAGTGACGTCAAGAAGTAACATATGTAACCATCGCATTTAAGGACATCATCCGGATTAAAAACTGACCCGTGTGCTTGTTTCTCTGCTTCCATATCGTATATAGTGCTTGCAATCATACCAGAGAAGACTAGGGACCCAGCTGGATTGGCTAGAGTCAAGAAGTTGTATAAAGCTCCAAAGTTTTTAAGGCCAAAGAGCTCAGAGGCAGTAGCTGGTACAATAGCCCAGTGAGCACCGTACCCGAGTCCTATCAAGAGAGTGCCAATGTACATGGCTCCAGGCCATCCAAACGCAAAGAAGACGTTTCCTATAGCCATTACTACCTGAGCCACGGCTAATGCTACTGGCCTTGGGTACGCGTAGTCTCTGCACATCATGCAACTCAATATCATAAACAGAGTGATGTAGATATAATATATGGAAAATATGTCAAATAACTTATCTAGTTTAATATTTATTAATAGGATAAATTTTCGTATATGTTTAAATTTGTATTCGGTTTATAATTTGATTAATAAAAGTTTTAGAAATCTATATTTTTGTTCCTTGTTTTCGGTAGATCTATAGTAATCTCAACAAATTTAAGAAAACTTATTTTCGGAAATTCAAAGACTAAACGGATAAACTTTCTGGTATTTGGTATTCTCAGAATCGACCGATCACTGATTCTATCCTGAAGAATCAGCCCACAGAGCACAATAAACAGAGATGAAAATGAGGATCTTAACAAACCTGACAACGAGCTCAGAGAAATAACCGCCGGAGATACGTCCAAGGAAGTTCCAAATGCTAATCATAGACACAAACACATGAGTGTTGTTATAACCAAGAGACTGACTCATCTGACCAAGATTGTCAATCACAGTCAAACCAGAACCACCACCCAGGAGCAGGGAGATGAAAATGAGCCAGAAGTCTGCCTTCACGAGCGCCTGCATTAGAGTAAAATCTTCCCCTCTGTGAGGCCCTCTGCGTCCCTTCACACGTACAGCTCCTTTAGCAGCTGCCTGCATCAGCTGCGTTTGCAACTGAGCGATTCTCTTATGCCTCTCTGAGGCAGGAAGCGAATCCACATCGCTTGGCTTCTCATCTTCCACTTCACTCAAGATCAAGTCAGGTGTCCTCAGTCCTGGATCTTGGTCTTCTTCGGGTTTAGGTACAAGTGGTTCTTCTACCGTATCAACAGGACCGTTTGAGTCCATGAAGAAACTTGTCATGATCGGTACCAAGACCGGTACAACAAGAATGACAAACAAGACAATGGTGAAAATGGTGACAATGTTGTGGCTAACAACGACCAGATCTTCAATAAGCATAACGGCCATGAGATAGACGGCGAGGAGAATGCAGACACCGTAGATGAAAGTGAAGCTGGCTCCATCGGTGGGACGGAGCTGCCTGTGACCACCAACGGGTCTGATGAAAAACATAAGGGAGACAGCGACAACCGCAGGCGCAACAGCAACCATCAGAATGATAGAAGCAGGGTCAGGAGAGTGGATCATTGTATATATCTGAGAGAGGATGGCACCGCCTAGGCCAGCAAACCCTTTGAGGATACCCACCACTGGACCTCTGCTCTTGGGGAAGTTCTGAACACCAGAGACTAGTGAACCCGTATTGAAGTAGGTTTCTCCATTGTTCCCAGCGAATATGAGAAAGCACATCTGAAAACAAGAGAGAGGTTGTGTCAGCACAACAGAATACACTAGTTCTCAGAGATTCTCTAACACTTCTTCCACTAAACCAACCAAGCTACTACATTATCATCGTAAAATATAGATTTTCAAGAGACAGAAAGAGTTCGACGAATGATGAACAGAAATGAGGAACAACAGTGTTCAAGAAATTACTAGCTGGTAAAAAAGTAAAAAAAAACACTAGCAAGTAGTTAGACGCTTTGTAAGAACTATTGACTAAACAAATTATCTGGAGCTATGCCAAATCTAGACTTAACTAGTTATTGATTTATTCTATGCATATTTTACATTTATATAAAATATTTTAAGTTTTTGATTTAATTATAAAATTATTTTGATGAATTATCAAAATTAGATATACAAAAAAAAAATCAATTAGACAAACTTATGGACTCGTATTAACATTATTACTTAATTTAATAGATTTACAATTAATTTTAATCAATTTAGACCAATTATAATCGATTTTAACCAATCTAATACTTTAAATTAATTTAATTTAAGTCGTATAATCGGATATAGTATGGAGTTACACCTGAGTAACAGAACAACAACAAAAGCATACTCTTTGCAAGATTCTCCCACACAGTAATAGAAAGTCTCAAACTTTATTCAGTACTTACAGCCCATAACGGAAGAACCGGAGCTCTGCCGGTAACGATAAGCCAAACCCATCCGTAACCGACGAGGTTCTGAACAGCGCCGACGAGAAGAGCAACCCAGAGAGGAAAATTCTCAGAGAGAGACCCGGCGATGAAGCCAACACTGTCTCCAAGATCCTTGGCGACTCCGAGTCTAGCAAGCTCCTTCTGGTTATAGTTAAGGGAGCTTTTGATGACGGGAGAAATGCTACCGAACAAGTAACCGTTGCCAGCGCAAGACTGTATCCACATGGCGGCGACGAAGACAAGCCATCTGTTGTTTATGAAAGATGCAAACTTTTCTCGCGTTGTTGACGCCATTGAAAAGAATCAGATCAAAAGTACGATCGGTGAGGTATTGTTGTCTGAGAAACAAAAATTTTAAAAAGGTTTTTTTTTTTGGGTATATGTTTTGTCTATCTGTCTGCCTTTTAGATATGGTTTTAAATCCCTTTATAGTCTTAAATTAAAAAAAAGACAAGAAGACAGTGACGGGTAGATACTGTAATAGGGTGATTAAGTTTCTTGATTTACATTAAATAAGATGATTAGAACATATAGATCTATTGTTGATAAGGGAGACGACGAGACGTGTACAACTTGTAAAACAAAAGGCTCCATGATAATTATCAGGAGCAGTCAATGTAGAATTGTTATATGATTGGTCCAGTCTTTTTAAGTAACGTTGATATTTCTTGTCTGTCTTTACTGGACCAGGATTAATACTAGTATGTAGTATGTTTTACTATAATTTTTCTATTAAAAATTAAAAAACACGACTAGTATGATTTGAGTAATTTGAATAATGAAAGCGAACATTAGTGGATGCTTGAAAAGTAATTACCTTAAAGTCACTGTCAGTACCGATAAGTTGAATTGAATCTTATCACAATCGTCTTTTTTTCTGGCTGAGATTAGTTGAGACAAGAAACGGGATAAATGTGAGAAAATATGAACGGTTCTGTACTCCTATTTATCAATGAGCTATCATTATTTGCTGGAAATTTTATCAAGGAACACATATTTTTATTAAAAAAAAAATCCAATCAAAAGAGTCTGTAAATTAATGCATGATGGTGTGACTTATGTCCTTATCAATTTTAAAGATCATAACGTCTCAACTATTATTTCTAACCTACTTTCTACAGAAAATCCTTTTAATTAACGAGATGAAAATGTAGTAAAATGTAATAATGTCTATGCAATACACAACTCGCACACATGTCTTTTTCAGTAGATTTATATGAACGCAACTTGCATGCATGCATGCATGCCTTCTCTGCAACTAGCATGAGTATATTGTTTTTTTTTTTTGGCACCAACTCAAGTAACGAATGTGATTGGTTTACTTGGTTATACGTTTTCTTGTCAAGGATCGCTTTTGGAAATCAATAATTCGGTGAAGAGTCGTTTTCCCGTGTGCTAACATGAGATATCGATTTATACAAACAACTGTAGAGTAGACCAACATGCTATTAAAAAACATGGGTTAAACATATATTATAAAACAAATACGCTAGCGGCTTGACTCGGATATGGATAAGTTACAAAGTTATGTGGACAAGAATTAATTTTATCATCTTTGTTTTTTTGGCAAATTATGTCGTCTCCTAACTATTCGAAAACTTATCCACTTGATAATGTATTCAAATAAGTCAGGGAGAACTTCTATTTTGTAAAAACTTACCTGCATTGATAAAGACAGAAACTCAATTCTCAAAGGGCAAATGGCCTTACAACAAAAGAAAAAGAGGCCAAGTGTCTCTTCTAACAAAACATATAAAAAACAAGAGATGCTACATACCCACTAGATCGAACCAGATTCTTAGCATACCCAACACTCAATAAAAAGTGCGACAATATTATTATACATAGTTATGATACGATTGAGTAGCTGCAGAGAATCGTTCTTTTCTTCACCTCGCAACCTCCTAATTTCGTCCAGTTCAAGCCAATGTTTCATCAAGATCTCAATCTTGATTCAAGCATTCTATAAAGTGACATACATGAGTGATGGGTGTATTTAATACATCCACTTGCTACATCTCCCACAATTAACTCGTAGTTTCACATACCAACTTGGTTGCTTATAGATATCGAGATGGCGTTGAATTGGGGACCAGTGTTAATGTCGGTGATTCTGTTCATCGTATTGACTCCCGGAGTATTGTTTCAGCTTCCGGGGAAGACCAAAGTGGTTGAGTTTGGCGGTTTTCAGACAAGTGGCGCAGCCATTGTCATACACACTCTCATCTTCTTTGCATGTATCACAGTCTCCCTTATCGCTCTTCATATCCACATATACGCTGCCTAATTAATTCAACTTTGCACCGATCGCTATGTGCATCATTAATTATACTTCCACTAATTTTGTTATTGTTTTTGATCAACTGCGCTTCCTGATTCCCATTAAAGTACTTGTACTGGAATTACAATAAAATTATATGATTTCATTTACCTTTTTTTTTTGTTAGTACCCTCTATAATTATATCATTTCATTTCTATATAAGAACCATCACTGCATGCGTGGACGAGTATACTATTCATTTTCCTAAACTATAATCTACAAATATGAATACGGAGACAGAGACAGTAGTAATGTAGTATAGTATTAGTAACATTGTTGAATATTCAGACAAAGTATAATATTAAGATATACTATATAATAGCATCGACTTTACAACTTGATCATAAGATGTATTAATTAACGTATGAAAACAACATGCGAGTATCTATACTCTGATGATATCTTCAAGAAGCAACATATGTTAATTAATTAGTATCCGGCCCTCCCATTAACTTGCACTCAATGATAACCAGCTATCCTCACGTCAAATGTAGTACAGCTTATGAAGTTGTAGTTTTGTTATTTTTGAATTTCAACGTCACGACTTGATTAATACAGCAGCTTCATAAAGTTTAAAACATGAAATAACTACGGCCACTACATTAACTTTATGTAACGCCGTAGACATTTGGGCTTTTACAAGGGCCCAAATAATTGCAAAAACAATGGCCCATATAAACGGGATACCAGAACAGTGAGTGAATCATACCGTGAACGAACGAATCACCTGCCTTGGTTGCTTCTCCAAGTAAAAACATAAACCCTCTTTAAATCCCCTAGCATCCGCCCAGAAACAGTGCTATCTGAGAATCTGATCCTTAAATCGAAGAAGAAACTTCCACAGCCTCCCAAGTTAGTCCTCTCTCTCTTTCTCTCTCTTCGAGTATACTTCCTCCTGATCTCCTTTTCACTGAACGAGTTGGTTGAGCGCTTGTGATTATGTAATTTTGAGTATATTTGTCTCAGCTAGCTTAGTTATTGGGCTGAAACTTTATGATGTATTAAAAGTTTTCTACGTGGTGATATTATGAGCATGTGTCTACTAGTTTTGAAGTAATCTTTGATCGAATTTGTATCCAAATTTTCCGACTAGAGATACTTGATAAATTCAAACGAAAGTGTAGTTTCTTTTGTGATTATCTGTTATATTATCTTCTGAGGTTTAGGTGTGCATAAGAGGATTGTGATTAATCAATGCTGGTTTTGACGATATATCAATGTGTGTGTGTTACTGATGAGTTTGATGCGGTTTTTTCAGGGCAGCCCAGTCCATAAAACCAAAAGAGATTGAAACGAAGGTTCAGGGGAAGGAATAACTGAATACTTTGTTTGGTATTTAGGTTTAGTTATTTGTGGACATGAACCAGCCGGATTGGGTTTTTATTTTGTTCTGTCGGTAGCCTTTTGAATTAAGCCTCTTCTTTGTGTCTTCTTCGGTTCGGTTGTGTTGTTTTTATCTACGAGAATCACGAACAGGAAAAGGAAATTTTCTTTTTGTTTTGTTTTCATCTCCTAGGTTCTTCTGTCTTCCTTGAGGGTTTTCTGTTTTCCTTTTTTTCCTTCTCCTAATTTAATTCTTCTATCGTAATCGAATCGTAATATATATCGAGAGAAGAACGAGGACAAGAAGTAAGTTGCTTTTTTTTTTTTTTTTTTTCCTTTGACCTAATTTGTTCGGACAAGAAGGAAGGAATATATAGTGACAAGTTTTTTTTAGGGTTAAATAGATTTGAAGAAGAAGATGATGATGATGTCGGATCTTCCAAGGGATATGGAGGAAGAGGTGCTGTGTCGAACTCCGTTGTCTGGGACTTGTCCGATCTACTTGCAAAAGGTGGAACATGTTGTCCAGATGTTATCACTTATTTGCAAACAAGCACCTTACTCATCTAGCAGCAAAGAACAAGGACCACCCTCTTGTGGTTATGATGATGAATCATAGGGTTGAGTTGATGAGATTGGATCTTTCCAACGAAGACAAAGTTGTTGTTGTAAATCCTGAAGCTAAACTTATTGGCCTAGATCAAATCGATGTGCGTGAAATCTTTCATTGCGACGGTTTATTGTTATGCATTCCCGAAGAAGACCACTATAGGCTATTGGTTTGGAATCCCTATTGGGGGCGGGGGCAACCCAGGTGGATCGAGCACACACATAATCACGACTTACTGGACACGCATCTCTCTGGTCGTTTGGACAGGTACACGTATGGTCTCGGATACAACAATTGTAGTTCCCAGTACAAAATCCTGAGATTTATTGATTATCCCCCAAATTTCGTTGAGTTCAAAATCTACGACTTCAACTCTGATTCGTGGAGGATTCTTGATCTCCCTCCTCGTCCAGACAACTGGAATATAAAACTTGATGAACGCGGCCTATCTTTGAAGGGAAATACCTACTGGTTTGCATCAGAAGCTTTGAATTTTGATGCCATTTGTTTCTTAGTCTGTTTTGATTTCACAACAGAGACATTCTCCCTGCCTTTGCCTCTCCCCTTTGAGGCTTTCCCTGACGATACTTTGAGCCTATCATCATCATCATCATCATCATCATCATCTCCGCAGCAGCTTGTGGTTTTATTCCAGTCCGGGGATACATTGGAGATGGAGATCTGGATTTCCAATACGATCGAGAAGCCGAACGCCCTGTCCTGGAACATCAAGGTTTTCTTATCGGCGAATATCCCCGAGTGGTTTTTTCGGAAATCTGTGAGTTTCTTCATTGACCAGGAGAAGAAAGTCGCGGTGGTTTTTGATAAAAACGCCCATAATGGTACCTCCATTCGTGAAATAGCTTACATCTTTTTTGGAGGAGGAGTGGATGATGATGGATCATCCTTGAAACAACAAGTTGTTAAAGAATCTAAATACCCATTTTGTTATTCACATGTTTGCTATTATGTTCCAAGCTTAGTGCAACTCAACTAGTCCCCCTATTATTATTATTATTTATCTCTGTTTGTTTCCCAAGTTTGACTATTAAGTTATTGCTTTAGAGTGCCTGCCTCTCTTTGTCCAATGTTTTGATCATTCTAAGGAATAATAAGATCAGAGTTTGTGGTGAAAGCAGTGAGTTCTTGCCGTCGGTATATGATCTCTGCTTACTAGGGGGAAACCGCCTCGTGCTGTTGCTAGTCGAGTTATCCAGTTGCTCTCAGTCTTGCAGTGGATATACTCAACAAGAAAGTCAATGAGTCTGTATATGATCAACATAACTTTGATAGATGTTGCGTTAAACCATCCGTTAGGCAACTACAGTAGTATTTAACTTGGTTTTGGGTTTTTAGATTCTTGTTAAAAAAAAAAAGAGTTTCAATTATATTATGTTTTTGGGCAATGTTGTATGCAGTTTGAATATCATTTTCAGAATGATGTTTCTAGGGAAATTGATTTGAGGGAAATTGTTACTTCCTTAGATTACATTTGGTTACATTTTTTTATCGTAATACGAGTATATTTTCTTCTATCACATCACGAGGACCTTTGAGGCCCGCAGTACTTGTTCCATGTGTAACAGAAGAAGACAAAAGTCATCTTGAACAATGTTCCGAAAGCTCCATGTCAGGTTAATTTCATAAATCTCTCGTGGACCTTTTCATATAATTGAGATCCTATGTGTGTTCATTATCATAAAAGAGGTAGTAGATGTATCTCAAGTGGTTCGGGAACTGCTTCCTGTTTTGCCTGGAATCTCCTGTGCATAGATTCCAGGAGATTCTCCATTTACACATATACTTATTGTGATAATTATAACAAGTCTATACTACTAAAAAGATAAACATTTTGTAATCATATAATTACACATATGCTAGTTTTGAAGTTCTTTGATCGAATTTGTATCCAAGTTTTCCGACTAGAGATACTTAACGATAAATTCAAACGATACTGTAGTTTTTATTTATGAAATTAAAATCATATAGCTGGATTTGAAGCAAATGGTTACAAGATTGTTTTCTCTTCATTTAAGTACTCCAAACGATGGATATGAGATATCTTGCTGCTTTTTAAATTATTACATAGAGGGGGCGTAATGAAACATTCCCGCTAAGTCTTGACCACATTTTTACTATACCACACATGCATGAAATGACACAATACACTCACACTTCTTAATTTGCGTTTTTTTTCTTCTGATCCCTTTTCTACAGCTCCAACACGAAGTCTGCAAAAGCAGTTATGGATTATTATTATTACCTGGTTCGACCACAATCAGAAAACTAGTGGCCTAACATGCCAATGGATCAGATGGTGAACTTACAGTCTTCGTCTGTTTTGATCCAGTGTTCTCCGTTTTTAGCTGAATCGGAACTTCCTAGCTCATACTGGATCCATGGTTTACTTCCCTCGTTACAGGTGCTCACCTTCTCAGACATTAATCCAGTAGAATTCGCTTGGCTGTTTTTTGGATCTGTCATGCTGCTGTGTATTTCGCTTTCCATGATGGAGTCTTCTGGATATACTTTTCTCTGAAAAACTTGTGCCATCTGCACTCACAATATATGTTTGTTAGAAGCAAGCTTTTCATCATAGCAAATTATACAACTGTACTATAATCATGCAGGCGTTTTTGATAATGGGGTTCTGAAAAAGCTGAGCAGAGACCACACCTTTTGGAACTTCTTCTTTGTGGAAGCCACTTCAGTTTTACCACTGCCAGGACTCTTGGAGGATGGGTGTAACTTCTTCAATACCTTCTTCACAAGATGCTTTGCAGATTTGTGAGTTGTACTGGTTTGCTTCTTTTTCTCCCCATATTTGTTTTCTGAATGTTTATCTTGCATTTCTGCTGCCTGAAACAGCTCTCCAAGTGATGCCCGTTCCTTCTTCCCTGCAACCTTTGTTTCAGATAATTCGATTAGAGAACCAAAAAGATACTCTTGGAGTGGGAACTTCATTGGCTGATTATCTTCTTCAGCATCTAGTCCCTCAGCAGCCTCAATGGTGGATGCAATGGTGTTAGTGTCGCTGTTCCTTCCTGATGGCTGGTTGTTTCCTTCTTTAGCTTCAGCCTCAAGGAACTTCTCCAATTCATCGCTAATGAGCTTCAGATCATTCTCTGTTACTTCTGCATTATCTGCCGCCGGGTCCCCAAATGTCGGTGTTGCTGGTTCATCCAGATATGTTTCTCCACCAAGGGTTCCAATGGCAAGAAACCCATCAAAAAAATCACTGTTTCTCTCATCCTTGGGTCCTGGGAAGGAGTTTTCCTGGAACCTGTTGAGCTGCTTGGTTATTCCAGTACTGTATCTGGGGCCAGCACATGCTGCCGGGTAAACATCGTTGCTATCAAGGGATGGATGAGATGAAAGGGAGAAACGGCTGTTACCTGAAAGAAATGTTTATTCAGAAAGTATGAACAAACAGCCACTGATGGCTCAAGGTTGGAAGAAAAATATGCATTTGAGTTTGTTGCAACAGGCAGGTGGAGGCATGGCATTTACATACAGCCAAGACAAACTTAAGCTTTTTATCATGTCAGCAGTTTAATTTTCTACCAATGGAGTTGAAGTAGTGAGACAATTACTACACCTAAAGTGCTTGCTAAGTCCTATTGCCATTCTTCTAGAATACACGCCCTAACTATTTTTGTTCCCACATATTTGACAGGAAAAGAAGCATATAGAGTAAGAGAAGTTACCAGTTGTAGCATCTTTGAATTGCTCTTTGCTATTCTCCGGGAACTTATGATGATGAATCCAGCCCCAAAACTGCCAGAAAATTAAGCATTGGTAAGTATTGGCTACAAAGTTAGTTGATATATTTGTAAATATAGAACGTACCTTCATTTTCTCGTTACCACACAATACTAATGGAAAAAGTGACTTTATAGAGAACCTTCAAAGCCCTTAATATAGCAGTGAACTAGTTGCTAACAGTATCTCTAAACTTTTAGGTTGATGACAGTGGAAGACCAACACGAAGAAAGCTACAAAACTTTGGTTGGCCATTCTCTTTCAAGTTCACATCAAGAACAAGTTGGAGGGCCATTACAGACATAAACCTACTGTTGTGGTTACATGACACGTACATTTATTGGCGTAGCTATCCGTAGTTACAATCATCAATCATTTCAGGTATTGCTATTTGATCTTGATTTTAGTTTCTAAATATCATAAAACTTTATGGATTTTATGTGGCGTTCCTGGTATCACAATTTGAGCTTCATTTGAGTTTCTGTATCATAAAACGTTGTAGATTTTATCCGGCGTTCATGAGCCATTGATAGTAAATTAACTAGTCATTTTACATTCGATATACATAAATAGTGGATGCAAAATGAATATTGCCATTGCATTGTGTTGTGTAGCCAAGACATTTTTTTCCTGCAACTTTTGATAATCCAACAATCTCATTTACGCTAGAAGGGAACATGTATTCTGTCTGCGGTAGTTATAGAAGAACTGTAAACTCTGTTTTTACATTGGTGCTGCTTTCCATAGATAGATTAATTGATTTTTATCTGAAAGAATAATTAATGCTGGCTCCTTGGTCATTTATAGAGTGATTGACAATGCATTATGTTCAAATAATTTCCAATGAAAAGAGTACTGTTTCGTTTTGCCTTTGTTGACTTGGCTGTCTCTGACAAGAAGAAAAGGCAGATGGATGATGACCAGAAAAGTAAAGAGAGTGCTTTCTCCAGGAAGCATATGGAAAGCTCCGTGACAAAACAACAACGACTGCTTTCGTACTAGTTGATTCAGACAAGTGAAGCTGTCAACGACATCAGGTACTATAGTTTCGCTTTCATGTCTTGAAGCATTATGATATCACAACTAAATTTAATTAATGGGTTTATTCTCCTTAATTAAATTATCATATGCCCGTTTCCTTAGCCGGAGAAGCAAATTACTGTGGTAGATCAAGTAGGAACTGGCTAGAAACTAGACTGTGAACTTAGGCGTATGTGTGAAACTCCATAGACAAGACAATGCAGATTGGATTAGATTAGATCATAATTGATTTGATTAGATTAGCGGGGAACAAAGACAAATAGACAATGATGAGGAAAAATATAAATGGGAAAGCAAAGGTGGTTAATTAGGATGAAAAGAGGAAGGAAGAATCTGGGGGTGAAACAAAGGAACAAGGGACAAAGAAACAAACAGAAGTAGTTAGTATTGGGTATGGGACCAAGAGGGAAGCAGTGCACTTTTGTTCCAGATTAAAGCAAACATACAAATGCTAAGTTTTGCAATCTAGAGTCACTTCCATTGCTCCCACACGCATTATCTTATGTTATATTTCTTAGAATGTGATCTACTTGTGTCAAATTCACGTGGACATTTTTCTTTGTCAATGTCCTTTCATGTTCCTCAATCATATATCTTCTTTTGGTCTATCTCCAACGTTTTCACTTTTCTTATTATATCACAAGGTATTATTCCCAGGTAGATGATATCTATTATTTAGAAATTAAAGGGACTTATTGTGAAGCAATTACAGATGTTTTAACCTGTTATTGGGCCAGATGATGAGGATCAAAATGGGATGGGCCAGAATGAGTTTTGAATGTTAATCAAGGGACTGGCTGATTCAAAATGGTGAGGTAGCAATTAAGTCTTCTAATGTGTTTATTTTATTGTCTCAAGTCAAGTTTCTGGCTGATTCTTTGGGTGTGTGTAGGCCATTTTGGTGAGGCGTCGCAACTGCTGTGCGGACGATAACATTCAGAACACACAGGTGCAGATGTAATGTTGCTGAGACGCATGGCTGATGTGAAACAAGTTGAGATTGGTACCAGACAAATGAAATGGATAAAGGAGGTATCACCATCTCTTGTTCTCACCATTTCTTCTGACCTGTCGACGTCTTTATGTTCATCATCTGGTCCTGATTCTATCTTTCCGTTTATTCATGCACTTGAGCTAGCCCACAACTACACCATAGATTCCCCAAATTGTATTTCCCTTTATTCTGTGTAGATCCTATTCCCCTATGATGTAATCGAGTTCTATGGGTGGGATGTATACGTTACAACTCGTTTCTTGTCTACGTACGAATTATTCTAATGAATAGAATATATTTTTTCATAATGAGCCCTTTAATGTGTTACTGATCTGAAAGGTAAAAATAACGCTTTCTGGATAAGGTGATCTTCTAATTCTCTAGTTTGAAAAAAAGAGCTTGTCTAGTTCTCTAACAACGATTTGATCTGTTCATAATAATTGTCAAATAAAAGAAGAAAAAGTGAAGCTATTGGACCAGCATGTACGGGCTATATAGAGCTCATCTCTGATGCAATGGTCGGGTCAAAATCAGAGACTATTGCTGGTGGGTATCCACGTCATCTGAAGTGGGGACCCCTGAGGCAATTATTTTTCCCCACAGTTAACAGTTATAGCGGTTAAGATCTTATGTCATGAAAATAACCTTGCTCTTGTCTTAATTTGACCACAAATTTTGCTATTTTTAACAGTCAAACTTGTAAAACGTGAGATAAGCTATCTTAATTTATATATTATAGTGTGATTAAGATGGACAAGGAGCTATGCTTAATACAAACGCACTTCACCCCTCACTGTCTCTAATTCGACACTATGATTAACCTAATCTTTTTTTTTGTTCTTGAAACCAAGAAAGTAAAGAAACAAGAACACGAAAAGAGAAAAAAAAAACGTAGAAGGTGGACTTTGGGATTAGAGCCAAAGAGCACCAGCATCTTTGAGAAGAGGGACGAGGGAGCCGTTGATATGAGAAGCCATCACTCTCTCCATTGACCCCACCATCTTCCCACCGATGAATACCACTGGAAGTCCCCCCGGAGAAGTGGAAGCGCCGCTGGAACAGCCGAGGAGACGAAGGAGAGCTCGGTGGATATCGACGCCGTAAGGGTGGAGGTCCAGCTCGTGGACGGCGGGGCTGACTCCCATTCCGCGGAAGAGACCCTTGACGGCGTGGCACATGCAGCAAGTGCTCACGCTGAATATAACCACCGCACTTTCTGCAGCCATGGACTCTATCCTAACGAGACTGTCCGACGGAAACACTCCCATGTTGTTCACCTTGTTGTAGGAAGACAACGAGCTACGGGTTTCGGTTCTGTATTGCATTTTGTGTTTCTGAGTTAGAGAGATAGAGAATGTGTGTGAGTAGGTTGGAATGGAGAGAGAACAAGAGCCATGCATGCTATTTATAGAGGGTGAGTTATCTTTTATTTAATTTAAATGCCAAATGATAACAAAGTAATTGATTTGATAGCCGTGGTTGTTAGCTTTCGGGATATTGTAATATTTTTAATGTTTACATAATGTTTTTCAAATTTTGCTTTGCAGTGTAAAAGTCGAATATTTCTTTTATATAATTTTCAGTTAAATAGAAAGAATAAAGGAATTTGTAAGAGATATATATCCTTCTTGTCACGCCGAATTAGAACTTTGATGCTGCCAACATTATATGGGCAAGCCGTAACGTTGAGATGAGGTCGAATGTTTAGATATGGCCGGTGGTTATCCATTATATTCCATTTTTGCTTTATGCTCAAATCCTCTAATCAACCTCTATAAACAACCTATACATATAATATCATTATCAAACGATCATAAGGGAGGAGGAATATTTTGTTTGGAATGTAATCCAATTAGAGCATTGATCCCACTAACATAGCTAGGCATATATATACACACACATGAGTTGGAACTTGGAATATGTAATCAGAATAGAATTTCGTATAATCATTTATCTTAGACCAATGGGGATATAATAAAATTGGCAATTTGTATTAAAAAGGAAATAAAGGAGTCATCAATATGCTTGGAATAAGTTGTTTAAAAAGAAGTCACTATTCATTGTGATATAGTTCCAACCAGTGTTTACTTGCTACCATCAGAATGTAGAGTGTTCTTGATGTATGGAAATTTACAAATTGGCATGGCATGCGTTCATGCTAGCATCTCTATATTTATAAATGATAAATTTAAAGTAGTAAGTTCCTTTGGAGAAAAACTGTATAGCTCATATTGTTTTAGATCGCAAATGTTTGATAAGTTTACGAAAAGCCTGAAAAAGGTAGAGAGTTTGACAAAGTTGGTCGTCACATGCAACTTTAGCTTCCATGCATGCGTCTGCCTTTTCTTATCTGCGAATTCGCCTTCTTGTTTCTCATGTTTGACCAACCACTCCTCCCAAAAAAGAAAAAGGTCAAATTAGAATATTATTGTTGTCAGCACAAACAACTTGTTTTGAAACTCATAGGTACTAATCTACAATAAAATAATAAAAATCCTAAAAAAATATTCATATTCTCCATCACCTGATCACATTTCTGATTATATTTTAATGAATAAAAAGCATGCTTATTAGGACATAACACAGTTTAAAGTGTGTCCGAAGAGTTATATGTCCCTTCATCGGTTTTAGATTTGGTGAATAAACTAAAGCTGAGATAATTTAGGACTAAATCTTTAGCTCAAGGTAGCACTTAAAAGCAATCTCGTGGGATTACGGTTGTCGGGCAACATTATTTATTTTAAATAAAAATAAAATGAACGTCGTTACAGAAGCCTTACGTAACACATGTCATCAGATGTGTATTTTCTGTTGACCAGCTGGTCGGCCGATTAGACGATTATAACCCTGGATGAAACAAGAGGTGTATATGCTTTTGAGGAAGGGTATTTTCGGAACTTTTTTCTATCATTCAAAGCCTGCACCTTCTTGAATATCCCCACTTTTCCATATCCCTTGCTCTTTTCCTTCTGTTTACCGTTTTTTTTTTTTTTCTGTTTACCGTTATATTTGTTGAAAGACATTTATTGATTATAGAGTTTGAAACACATTATAACCGTAACACAATAACAACTAGAACAAGGGGAATGTGAAATAGTTCCAAGTCTTAGTAGACACAGTCTTATTAGCTCTGTGTCTTGCATTAAGAAGGCGGAGTGAAGAGCCCTCACACATTGCTCTGCCTCTTCATCATCCACTATCAATGAAATGTTCACCAGGAAAAACACATTTCACACTCATTATCAAACCATAACACCACTAATATTCATCGGTATTTATATACACATGTAGCAGTAGAGTTTCAACCTTAGATGCACCCTGTGAGATCATACATATTCACTCCATTGCTTCTAATTACTTTAAAAACCTGTTTTGTTCATTCATTCTAATGTAGCGAATATTTTTTTTTTTGGGTCAAATGTAGCGAATACTTTATAGGATAGAACTAGAAATCCGGTGACTATGAGAATATCCGAAAAATGCGATAACACAACGATTTTATTTAGTCTAAAAATACCTAAGAATCAATACCTTCATAAATTCGTTGAGATCATCAATGATATACTACACTAAAACACTCAAGGGTTTAGAGTTAAGGATTTAGGGTTTTAGTGTTTAGTGTTTTTGATTTAGAGTTTAAGAATTATCCAAGGGTTTAGAGATTATGATTTAGAGTTTAGGGATCATGATTTAGTGTTTAATGTTTTGCTGACGACGTTAAAAATATTTTTTTTCTGTAACTACTCTTTTTTTTTCCTTTTTTTTTATAAACATAATATAACTTGACAATATTTTATTTCATTTTCTAAAAGATATCGAATTTTAAATAATAAAATTTTATTGGTTGGTGAACCTAGTTGAACCCAAGAATAACTCTTGATTTTTTGCTATGAGAATGATGTAGTTATACTTAAGTCTTTCTCCAATTTTTTTCTATGTGAGACAAAGTTACAAATTCTCATTAACTCTTTAGCCAAAAGTCGCAAGATATTTTAAACAATTTTTACACAATTTGACTTAGAAAAAAAATCTCAATTTGTAGCTTCGACGCTACGACGTGATGTTTAATTGGTAGTTTTAAGGGATTTTCTTTATTTACAATGAATTGTGAGTTCTTTTGTTGAAATTATTAATACACTAAAGCATTTTTAGATTTTCTCTTTTTTAAGATGGGATAGTTAGTACCATAATCGTAATGACCCACAGTGATTTTCAAAGAAAATCTTGCAGAAGCCAGCAACTTGTTCATCTCATTCCTCTGATCGGCCTATAATGATGCTGAACACGATCATCTACTGAAGTGAATCGGAGTCCCCTTCGTAGGTTGGGAACATGATTTTTCCAGGGTGGTGGAGCTGGAGATTCACGATTTATACGGTGAACTGGAACTTTGGGTCGCTTTCAGAACTCGATCTCTCTCCGAAGCAAAGCTGGTAGCTTGGTGGACTCATGACGTCATGTCCCAAAGTAATGCATGTAGTTCTTGGATAAGACATTGTATCACAACTGATGGTAAAGGCCCTTTTCTCCGTCTGATGCGAGTTTATGCTTTGGCAAACATGTTTCTTTGCAGCTGTGTGGTGAGTTTGGTTGAGTGTCGTATGGAGGGTTGACTATACGATGTTCCTAGTTCGCCGATATGGTTATAGCAGGTTGCATGCATGGCTGAGGGCGCCACTACAATATTATGGCAATATTTATAAATAAAATATAACTAAATTTAATGATGTACCATTAAATAAATTTATTAAAACCAAAATTAAATTAAATTAAATTAATTGTCAAGAGAAATAGCAAAAACAAAATAACGTACGTTTATTTATCATTTTAATTTTTTAGTTTTTGAACAAAAAATTCTAAAATTTTAAGAAATTCTAATTTTTATTGGTACTTAAAATTTAATATAAATAAACTCTATGGGAAATATATTTTATAATTATGTGGACAGAATATTTAAAGCTTTTTGTCTTCACAAAAAAATATTTAAAGCTTTAGATTTATCTCATATATTATATAGTCAATATTTATGATTTATCTAAAATAATATTTTAAAATATTAAAATATTATTCAAAAATACTTATTTAGTGGACTAATGTAAAACCAATGTAAAAAAGAAGAGTATCCTAAAAATTGCCAAAGATATTTGATTGAATGCATGTTTAGAATCTGAAATTCACTGAAAGTTAGTCTGTAGAATTCTGATACGTAGGGTTTAGTACTTCATCATTTGTTCTTTTTATTTTTGTTGACCGTTATGTTTGTTGAAAGACATTTATTGATTATAGAGTTTGACACAAATCTTATGTAACTGTATCACAACAACAACAGCTAGAATAATAAGAATGTGACGTAGTTCCAAGTCTTAGTAAACACATTCGTAGCTGTGTTTGCATTAAGAAGAGGTCTCAAAGAAGGCGGAGTGGAGAGCCCTCACACACTGCTCTGCCTCTTCATCATTCACTATCAATGAAATGTTTACCTGTAAAAAAAAAACACATTTCACACATTATCAAACCATAACAAACACTATATACACATGTAGCAGTAGAGTTTCCAACCTTAGATGCACCCTGTGAGATCATCTGCACATTCACTCCATTGCTTCTAAGTACTTTAAAAACCTGTTATGTCCATTCATTCCATCCCCATTAGCTTAAAATAAACTTCATAATCGAAAGAAAACCACAAAGGCTAGATCACTTACCTTCTCTAATATGAGTGATGATTTTTGAACATTTCCTATGAGAGAGATGATTGATCTGCGCTGAAGCAGCTTCACAACAGCAATCTTCTCTAACTCCTCCACCACATGATCCAGCTCCTGTTTCACACACCAAATCATTTTACAGATATTACAATGACCCTCACAAAAAAAGTATCAGCGTAGACTTACGTTTGCCCGCTGAACTAACTCTCTACCCCAGAGTTTTGCTGGATCCAATGTCAGAGATATACTAACTTCACTTGTTGCCACAACATCCACTGATATGCCTAAATCTTCAAATGTGGTAAACACCTGCACACAGAGACAATATGTATGATTCTAGTGTGACACTAATCAAAGTTGAATAAGAATATCGTTATCTAGGTAGGTTACCTTGGCGAGGAAACCGTATTGGCCGAGCATACGAGTGCTTGCTATGTCCAACATGGTCACATTACGTTTCAGAACAATGCTTGTCAGCACGGCCTACGAGAAGGAGTGAGAAGAAGAGGTGATTGATAGTTTTTGATATAATTGAGTTTAAAAATTGCCATTGTTTCACAAACCTTACTCATGTCTCTGGATCTGGTGATGACAGTTCCTGGAGCATTGGGGTTGTACGAGTTCTTAACCCTCACGGGAATGTCACCGTCTCTTGCAGGCCTCATGGACAGTGGATGCAACACCTGCAATGAAGGAGAAATCTGCTCAGCCATTCAGACAGAAAAAGATCTCATCAGCAATATAGATAATCTACCTGAGCACCAAAGTAAGCAAGCTCAGCTGCCTCATCGAACGTTAAGTAAGGAACAGACTGAGCTCCAGAGTATATGTTGGGATCACAAGTCAAAACTCCATCCACATCTTTCCACACCTACACCAGATTAATATTTGATCATCAAGATTCGATCTGTATGATGCAATCTTGGCTTAAACATATACCTGAATCTCTCTCAGTCCTAACGCTTTACCAATCGTTGTGGCTGTCAAATCGCTACCACCCCTACCCAACGTCGTTATAGCACAAGACCTCCATCCCTGTTGATACAACTCATAAGCAAAAAGCCTTGCAAAAGTCACACAATAACATGAAGTGGAACAGTAAGAAAAATTATAAAAACCTTTCCGAGGAAGCCAGTAACTACAGGGACTGCTTTATCCTTGCTCCAGTTATTAAGCAGCGTTTTGGAGACTGCAGGGTACGTTGCTTCAAGTATATCAGCGTTTGTGAAATCGTCTGTGGTTATAAACCCAATCTCAAATGCATCATACTGCCAACAACAACAAGAAAACAACTCATCAAGTAATGACACTTTAATATGTTTGACAAACAAGGAAACTATATAAAGCAAACATACTTGACGAGCTTTATGGCCAATCTTGTTGAGGTACGCAGAGAAAAGCCTAGTGGACATGCACTCTCCGAACGAAACCAAGTAGTCTCTTGTACGTAAGGTTAACTCTTTCATCATCGATATGCCTTTCAGTAGCTGGTGTAGCCCTTCTAGGTGCTCTGCAATGGATTAACCATGAAAGTGGATTCAGAGACAAAGGTCAATAATGTAAGCATTGAGAAACAAGAAGCAAGACACTTACGTGCAATAACCGTTGTTTCCACTCCAAGCTCATGAGCAGTTCTGAACACACAGAGAGTTTTGTTTTTTGTGAGCACTAAGTAACAATTACAAGAACATGACAAACATTGTTTTTATACTACCTTAAATGGAGTTCCTTAATAAAGCTCAGTTCTTCAATACTTTCTACATTTGTGACACCACAAGTCACAGCCTTCTCTCCAGCCTAATGAAACCCAAAAATCCAAAGAAAATAATTAAATATACCAATAGGAAGTAGAAAAGATTAAGAATGTTTTTTTTGGTACCTTCAAAAGCTTATTAGTAGTCTTCCCCATAGCTGATAACACAATAACAGGCCTCTCATCAGGAAAGCTGAGTATAAGATTAGCAACTTCTTTCATCCTCACTGCTGACTCCACCGATGAGCCTCCGAACTTCATCACACACGTCAGCTCTTTGCCGGTTCCGCTTAAACTCCTCGTCTCAGTCTCTTTTCTCTCGATCAAATCGACTCTTGCAGCTTCACAACTAACTCTCAAAGCTATGTTCCTACAAGAATGCTCTACGGTTCTAAAGATCGCGCTACTCGAGGTCTTCGTGCCAAACTCAAGCCTCTTTGAACTTAAAGCAAGCCCTGGAGTTTGAACTCCGTACAACTGCAGTGACGCCGTCATTAAGTCAATACTGAAGCTTGCTTAAACTCAGTGTTGTGATCTCGACGAATGGTACAGCTGTGACTGTTCAATGAGGGAGCCTGCAACAACAAAAAGTAATAGAATAAGAAGTAAAAGATCATGTCTTTCTTTCTTATGGGTATCTAAATATCATAATCATTTAACAATTAGGTAGAATGATTATGAAAATTTTAACTCTTTCTTTAACCAATTAGTATACAATGTAAGTTGACTAGGAGAGACACATGACGACTACTTCTCAAATCAAATCAAACCAAACAACCAATTATACAAGCGATCATAATAAGTAACATTATAAGACATATAACACTTTTGTTCAAAAAAAAAAAAAGAGGAACACTTTTGTACAGAGTTCTTTTGTAAGGACTCAAACCCAATTAGATCTGTTCTGATCAAGAATCTGATGAAGCATGCAAACAAGAAAATGTGTTTCTTCATCACCCAAATGCAAAAAAAAAGAAAAGAAGGATGAATCATTTGACGAATTGAAAAGAAAATAGCAAATGGTGACTGTAACAAAGATCAGAACAGAGAGAAGAGCATGCATCCGAAGGAAGACGATGAATGTAGACAAGCACCTTAGCTCGATCTCTTCGGACACAGCTGTATCGACCGGTCGGATTCGCCGGCCTGGCTCCAAACGATATATTGATGCCTATGTGTGTTTAAGAAGTGAAAACGGCGCTTAAGACAGTAATTAAGAGGACGTGGAGACACAACACTGTTGTGTGTGTTGCCCTTCTCAAAATTGCACGGTCCAGATTCAATCTCTGATTCGAGATACCCTTTCAGCCTCGGGTAAGCCACTAACATTGTTTTTGAATGTGTTATTTAGTGAAACAATGACGACATGTTACTTCTTCTCGTGCACTTATTTTAGATATGAGAATAGTCTCGATAGTGACACAACGTGAGAAAGACTTGGCCCGCTCAATTCCAATAATCACAAAGACGATAATGCAATGATCGATAAATGTTAAAAGGATATTTGATAACAGAAGTGTAATGCGACAAAGGAAACGGGTTTCATCAGTTTATTTAAAAGATTTAGGGTAGAGTGGTGTTCGGGTATTTATTCGGGTTCGGTTTGCGTCTATTTAAGTTTTGGATTTTCGAGGTTAAAGATTTTAGTTTCATGATTTTGGTATTTATAAATTTTCATTCGGAATTGATTCAAATCATTGCAAGTTCAGTTCAGATTCATATAATCGGCTTAAATTATTTTTAAAAATTTTAAATTCATATGTATTTAAAATTTCTCACAATCTAAAAATAAAATAATGTATTACATGTAAAATTAAATAATTTATGCAAAAATATCTAAACTTAATATATAATATTGGTTTAGTTTGAATATATGGACTGAAAATTAATAGATATTTTAAGTATTTTTGATGTTTTAAAATTATTTAGTTATTTTGATTATTTGTATATATTTTTAAGTATTTAGATAACTTTAAATATATTAGATATTTTACATAGTAAATCTAAAAATAATTAATATATTTAAATATATAAATCTGATTCAAATACATTTGGATACTTGAAATATTTGGATTCGGATCAGGTTCATTTCAAGTTCTTTGGATGCCAAAATTTTAAATCGATTTAAGCAATTTTAGTTCGAGTTGGATACTACCCTTTGAGATTGGATTCGATTCGGTTATTTTTTTTCCCAAACCTAATCTTGGGTTTTAGAAGTTTATTTTCCAACAAAATAAATTAAAAATAAATAAAAATGAAAATTTCCGTTATATTATGGGTCAACGGGGTTCACTGCCCCTTTGAAAAGCCCATGGGCCATAATAGAAATCTAAATTAAATAAATAAAGTTGGAAATCTTCGTTATGCAGCCTTTTTAAATGAGTCAACGGGTTTACACCCCTTAAAAAGCCCATGGGGCCATAATAAAACTATCACGATGGCATTTCCGTGATTATTTCTAACTATATGCCTTGTCTCATCCGAATCAAATTGCCCAATAAAGCGCTGAGATCCTCTCGTCAATAATCTCATTGGTGTTCTCATTAGGCCAGCGTGAAGAGATCGCAGATCGGACATCGCCACCGCATCTCATTTCCTACGCAACCTTTTTTTCTCCGTTAACCGCCGCAGCGATGGAGTCTCGCAAGCATTCTCTGATCCCGAGCTTCCTCTATTCCTCCTCCTCATCGCCGAGATCCCTCCTCCTCGACCAGGTCCTCAACTCCAACTCCAACGCTGCATTCGCGTCCTCCAATCTCGAGAAATCGCCTTCTCCTGCTCCGGCGAAGACGGCGACGATGGTGTCTCGGAAGAATTTCTTGATCGCGTCTCCCACGGAGCCAGGGAAGGGGATCGAGATGTACTCGCCTGCCTTCTACGCCGCGTGTACCTTCGGTGGGATTCTCAGCTGTGGTCTCACTCACATGACCGTTACTCCTCTCGATCTCGTCAAGTGCAATATGCAGGTATCTTTCTACGTAATCGTTTCCTCCGATCTACGTCCCTATGTTGTTTAGGTGTTGAGATCTACGTTTTAGCCTTCTTTCTTGGTTGAATAGATCGGTGATTGGTATGTTTAGCCTTCTTGATATCTGCTATACGTATATTCGTTCATCGAGTTCTAAACTTGAATAGACGCCATTCTTGTGCTGCTTGATGTGCGTGATTATGCGTAATTTAGATCACTTGGGATCTGGTTGATTTAGCGTTTTTCTTTTACAGAGTTTGTTGCTTGACGTTGTATTTGTGGATTGATTCAGTTAACACTGATATGTTCATTGGCATCTTAGATTGATCCAACGAAGTACAAGAGCATCTCCTCTGGTTTTGGGATCTTGATGAAGGAGCAAGGAGTTAAAGGATTTTTCCGTGGTTGGGTTCCTACTTTGTTGGGTTACAGTGCTCAGGGTGCCTGCAAGTTCGGATTCTACGAGTTCTTTAAGAAGTACTACTCTGACCTTGCTGGACCTGAGTACACTGCCAAGTACAAGACGCTCATCTACCTTGCTGGTTCTGCCTCTGCTGAGGTTATTGCCGATATTGCTCTTTGCCCTTTTGAAGCTGTTAAGGTTAGGGTTCAGACACAGCCTGGGTTTGCGAGGGGAATGTCTGATGGGTTTCCCAAGTTTGTTAGGTCTGAAGGATACGGAGGGTGAGTGTTTGGGCACCAACAACGTTCTCTCCCTTGTTACAGCTAAAGCTATTTGTGTCTGATTTTCTTGTTTTTTGTGCAGCTTGTACAAGGGTCTTGGTCCACTTTGGGGACGTCAGATTCCTTGTAAGTTTCTGTTGAACTACTATATATATCTTTCTTTAAGCATTACATGATTCTTTAAAAGCAACAGAGTGTTGATTGATATCTTGCTAATGTGACAGATACCATGATGAAGTTTGCTTCTTTTGAGACCATTGTTGAGATGATCTACAAGTACGCGATCCCCAACCCAAAACACGAGTGCAGCAAAGGTCTGCAACTTGGTGTGAGTTTCGCTGGAGGTTACGTTGCTGGAGTGTTTTGTGCAATCGTCTCTCACCCTGCTGATAACCTAGTTTCGTTCCTCAACAATGCTAAGGGAGCAACCGTTGGAGATGTGAGTTACAATGTTTAACACAATTGCGAGAAACTATTGATTTTATGTTGCTATAAGATCAACATTGAAGTTTTGATGTAATGAAATGTTGTTGCAGGCGGTGAAGAAGATAGGGCTCTTGGGACTGTTCACAAGAGGACTTCCTCTAAGGATTGTGATGATAGGGACATTGACTGGAGCGCAATGGGGTTTGTACGATGCCTTTAAAGTTTTCGTTGGCCTGTAAGATCCTCTCTCTCTCAGTCTCACCTCACTTCCTTTCATTCCCTTTCTCAAAAATGCTAACTCTCAATTCTTTTGATTTGTTTCAGTCCAACCACCGGTGGTGTTGCTCCAGCGCCTGCCATCGTTGCTGCTGAAGCCAAAGCCTAAAGACTAAATGATGATGAAAAGGCTTAGGATTTTTTTTTGACAAAATAAAGAGAAACGTTTGCAGTGAGGAAGACTGAGCTCATCCTCCCGGTTCCAACTTTATTATTTTTTCTTTTTTGAATTTTATGTTTCTGAATTCAGGATAGTGCTCTCTCTTTCACACACTCTTTTCGGGTTTTTGGGATTGTAATCATAAAAAGATGAGAGGGACACATTGGAAGATAGGGAGAGTGAGCACTCCCACTTACTACTTTTGGTTATATTTCATTTAAAAATCTCTTGTTTCATTTTTGTTGGTCTCCACCATCTACAATCTTACTATTACTTGTCCAGAGTCACTAATTTGCTTTGTTTCTTCTTATATAAGCATCAAATTATCTTGTGGATTCTGCATACACCGTAATAACTGAATGAATGATTATGCTTAATCTAGAAAGACAAATAGTTTACTAATTAACAAAAAACTGAAAAAAGCTAATGTCACCCACCGTGGGGCTCGAACCCACGACCACAAGGGTAAGAGCCTTGCGCTCTACCAACTGAGCTAGACGGGCTTTGATGTTCTTATGTTTAGTAAGTTCACTTGCAGTACTAAATTTATGTTTTTTGACAGCGCAAATGGATGCCGACAAGTCTACATATCATATGATTAAAAGCTATCGGATTGACGAACCTATTGGTTTAAATGAAATTGGAAGAGGTCAGAGAAGGTCAGGCTCGAATCATCACCCATAAGGAGCTTGCACGCACACGAGCTCGCTCTTTCTATTTTACACATAGAACCTCTTATCTAAACTTTGATCAGAAAACCATAACAAACAAAAAAAAAAAAGAGAACTTCATGACTATGCAGAAGAGAGTGCAGACTAAGCCATATGAAGCAGGAGACAGAATGAAAGTAAAAGAAAGACCTTCATGACTATGCTCTTATCACGCAAAACCAAAATAACTCTTTAAGATAGTCCTCTAAAACACCAAAATTAAAGTATATTCTCTAATTCGTACAAGTTCTGAAACTGTGCTTAACTGCTAAACACAACAAAGCACCACGCAAACCTTTCTCACCATAGTTTCACTAATTTAGCGTTTCTTCTTGCTGCTCCCTTTTGCTGCATTGGACTTCGATGAAGGTGTTGCTACCAAGTGTACGAACAAAACCACCATGGAGATCACTGAAACAAGTGATCCGTATTTTGCCAGTACCCTCTGCAACAGTTGAAACACAGAAAGATTATAAACGGTTATATTCAATGATTTCACTGGGAGGGGAGAATTTCACATCAAGTTACCTTTGCCTGAGATTATTACAGCAGCACCAAGAGAAGCATCAAGTACACAACACAAGACAACAATGAAATTTAATAATGAGATGGGGAAAATACGTTTAGGATATGATTGAAAGAACAACCCTTAAGAAATCAGATTTACCAGAGCAAGCAGGTCTGTTGGAGGCACGTCTTCGAGGATGTCTAGAGGTAGTAATGGAGTTGAGTACGCTTGCTACAAACAAAAAACATAGCACATGATGACATCAATACGCAGATTTTACGTAACAATAGTCACTATAAGGCTTAAGTATTTCTTATTAGAAAATTAAGTCGAGGGTTTATAAACTCATGAAGCTTTGTTGCTTTGTTACCAGTTCGGGGTGTATTATGTATGTCTCTAACGATACTAAAAAAAAAAAATCACTAAAGGGGCGGTTATAAAAGGCAAACCTGTAGAGCTGCCTTTGTGGGGATGCGGAAAGTAACGAGAGCAGGAGCACCATGGAAGCGTCCTTTAACCTTGGCCTCTAATTCGAAAGAATGAGACAGAATACCTCCTCTGCGTACAAATATCAGATCAGTGACCAAAGCAAGCAGCTAGAAAACACTTTAAAGGAAGAAGAACTCACGCATCAAGTCTCTCCCATGTTCTTGAAGTGTTTCCATTAACAACTTCAAAAGTTTTCTTATCCCAGGTATTATCAGTCAGAGTCACATCATACGCCGCCCTGAGAGAAAACACCAAAACTATCTCACACTTTTAGCCGAAATTCATTTAAAATACGAAACTCAAAGGATCAAATCAAATGGCGTTTCGTTTACTAATCCATACGATAGATCTAACGATAGCTGAAGTACAACGTCGTGATTCTACAGTAGCTAATCTCTTCATGCAATTAGACGATCATGAACTACACTAGATCGGAAATGCAAGCATATATGAATCAGATCAAATGGCGTTTCGTTTACAAGCTACCAATACAGAATCGCACGTCACTCATCCACACGATAGATCTAACGATAGCTCAAGTAAAACGTCATGATTCCACATCAGCTAATCTCTTCATACAAATAAAAGATTAGCGGAGAGGAAGAGATCTTACGCAGATCCTTGATTGTAGATATCGAAGGAAACGAGGACGCGCTCGGCGCCAGATTTGAGCCTGTTGAGAGTAGCTTTCTTGTGAACCACCATGAACGGCATTTCCGAGGTCGCGAACGAAGCGGAGACGAGCATGAAAACCGCAACGGCGGAGATCAGAAGCTTAGCTAAGGGGATCGCCATGGTGTTTGATCCTTCGAAGAAGATGCAGATGCGAAAACAGATCTGTGATTATTGATTGATTTCTCTCCGCTCGTGAACACTCCGACGACGACGATATTACCACACTCGGAAACGAAAAAAAAGTCAACGATGGGCCCAATTTGTGTCTCGCCTGATAATGGGCTTTTTAACCAAGGCCCGTTCTAACTAATTGATTAATTTCATTGGGAAATAAACTCTATAAATTAATACTACATCCGTACATTAATAAAAAAAATTCGGAGTTGACAAAAGAAATTTCGATTCCGAATTATATTTTAATTAACTAATAAAAATATTATGTTTTCTTTCAGTATTAGTAATTTATAAAAGTTTTATTGTACAATACACGTTGTAACACACAGACTGTCTCCTGCCACAATCTATATAGAACATGTTTCTTCTCTAGCACCACCACATTTCCATTGGAGTCAGATATTCCCTGATATTTATTAACATGATTATCTAATAATAAAGTCTACGCGCTTGCAAATCTGATAATGGTGCAAGCTAACGGTTTGTTCATTCAAGACTAGCACGTACAAGCCAACGGTTTTTTATTACCACAATTTCATATTCAACTCTAATTATTTATTGGTTGGAGTAAGAAAACAGTGTAAAAAAAAGTGATTTGATTCAGTTAATCAAGGTGGCGGGAAGGTTAAGGAAAGAAAGCAAGTGAAGTACTAAAACTAAGAACCGGACAGCCAATTAAAATGAAGCAAGTGGGAATGAGAATTCACATAGTTCCATAAGAAACATAGTTAAAACTTGGATTAAACCGAAAGGCATGTGACGTTTCTTTTATGGTTTTAATTAAATCATATAGTATCTACCCCATTTGACATTAAATAGTGAAGCATGTGGGTGGATTGCATCGAACTATGAGAGACCTAAGTGAATCTGTTTCCACCTTCTTTCTCTGCTTTGGAACCTTCAAACCAACCTTCCCTCACATGCTCCCTCTGTTAGCTCTCTGAGATTCTCCTCCTTTTTATATTAATCTTAAGCTTCCAATATCAGGATTCAGGTTGTTACAAAACATCCATATACTTTAGCTTATGTTTTTCAATGTTGAGTATTCATGTAGGAAGATGATGATATCTTGTGAAGAAAAAGCGTAGAAGAGAGAGAGAGAGGGGGCATGGGGTGTGCTACATCTGTTTATGCTTCTGTGGGCAAGAAGAAGAGGATCGTTCAAGAATCTGTAGTGTTTGTTCTGCAGCTCCGTGTTCCTGTTCAGTCTGATCTTCAGCGTCAGCTCAAAGGCGATGCTCCCAAGGCCACCGTTGAGCGTTTGGCATGTCTAAGGAATCAGATTCAGCTGGTAGCTGAGGACACAGGTATTGACTATTGAAGAAATGAAATCATCTTCTTCCTCTTTTTCTTGCGTGTCAAGAAAGAGGTTCTTATTTTTTTTTGCTAAAAAAAGAGGTTCTTATTTTGAAACATTTTCTTAAATTTTATAGGTGGTTCTGCCATCTCTGAGCTGCGTACAGCTTTGGAGGAGTACTTGTCTCTTCTCACCGGTCTTATCAAGAAAAGTAAGGCTTCTCAGATTTTGAAAGTTAAAGATTAGTATGTTGTAAAATAAAATGTTCATATGACTTTGTAGAGAATGATGGCATGGAGGGGTGTGTAGAGTTCAAATGGAAAACCCTAGGAGATGGTCGAAGAGTAAGTTCTTGTTAGGGTTTGGATTTGTTAGTTCTTTTGTGTAGGAGTTAATCAACATGTTTTTGTTTGTAAAATAGTTAATCAAAATGTTGAAACAGGCAGAGTTATGTTTCACAAACCTTTGGATGGAGATGCTGACAGTGATCCACATGATGGCTGCTTTGGCATTGACTGAAGCTAACTCTCTCATGATTCCGAAGGCTTGCTCTGATTCTAGCAATAGCGTCCGTGTGGTCTCCAGTGGTTTGGCTTCTTGGATCTTCACAATTACTTTTACTTCTGTCTGTTTGTTACTAACCTGATTACATTTCTTTGTCACTTTTAATCAGATTGTAGAAGAGATGCGGTTGACTTGCTGCTCAAGGCATCTGGATACTTAGAGTTCTGCATCAGAGAGATATTAACTCGCTTTCCTCCTGATATAAAGTATGAATCACACAAAAAAAATCTAGGATCAGACCATACATATATATACTTACATAGTTGCAAATGTGCAGGAGTAAATTGCCAGATGATATGCAGGAGAGTGTTTTACAAACTCTATCTATCCAAGCACTTGGACAGGTTACACACTTTGAAACATTGACTCATAAAACTGAACCTTGTATGTGTTTTAATTTGTTTAATCTCATTGAATATCACTGCAGGGAACTGAGATTCAACTAGGATTAGCAGTTGATAGCCAGAAAGCAACACTGTCTGTGAAGAGGAGACTTGCATGTGAGCAAGTCATCTACTTCTCTCAGGTCCTCCTCTTAGTTTAATACATTACTTGTGGCATAATTTTAGGTCAATCATGGGGTTTGCCCAAATCTCTGTATTAACTTCTTTAAATGATCACATTATCATTTCAGGCATATCAATGCTTGTCTGGTTGTGACGTAGTCAGTCATGGATGCGCCAAGAAGCTTCTCCGGTTCATCTACTGGAAGTTTCTTGAAGCAAAGGTATGTTATGAAACATCTACTTTTGGAAAGTGATCATACAGTTACAGTTTCAGTTAACCTCTCTGTTATGTTCTGTTTTTCTTTTCATAACAGGCAGCGGCATACTACTACCATGGACTGGTAACAGACAAAGGAAACGAGCCAGCTTGTCACGTGAGCGCGGTGTGTTGTTTCCTTGCAGCTGCAGAGCTCCTAGCAGAAAGCAAGAAGGCTTGTTTCAGCTTCTGTTTAGCCCCTCCTGTCACCAGGTTTGTGTTTTGTTATAAAGATATCAAATACACACTTGTATAAAGTGAACTGTGAATTGAATCAGTATGTTTTTTTATCAGGGCTCCTCCTATGTGGGGTGTTATGAAGCATTTGAGCCAGAAGATTCCAGAAGTTGCTTTTAGAAAGTCTCAAACATATGGATACTTGCTTGAAGAAGAAGAAAAGTAAGCGTTAAGAGTGTTGATCTTGTTAGCATTAATTAAACTGGTTAAAAATAAAGCTGATGGTATGAATAAACCACAGGGCAATGCAGTGTTTACCAGAGCTCCCAGACTTTCAATTGTCATTGAGACCAGAAGAGTTTGAGCTACCTGAGATAGAAGCGGGCTCTTCTGAAGGAAACCAAACCCATTTGCTTAGTGAACATCTCGAAGACTACTCCGATAATCATGATGATGATGAAGATAATGATCATTGAGCAGCACTCTCTCTACACATATTCTTTGAGTATCTTACCAGTTATATATAATTGTAATGTAATAGAGTTACTTCTTTTGCAGTACTAGTTTCTTTCGTGTCAAACAAACGTATGATACTTGTTTCAGTTTTTAGTATAGTATGCATTATCTATCTGAGTGACTAATTACTTTTTGCTAATAAGAATTTGGAAGAAGTAAGAGAAAGGATGGTGTTATAGAAAACGTTTTCACGCATACGTTGGAGTAAAAAAGTGGCTGTCGTGTGAGGCACTTACAAACGGCACACAGTATACTGTAAAATCGGAAAGAGCTATATAGCATGAGCGTCACGTCACGTCATTGAGTAATGATGAGATGTTGGATTCCGCACGTACCAACTGTTGTAGAGGCGGTTAAGGATTATTCAGCGCTGAACGGAAAACGGTGATAGAGACGATATGTTCATCCATCTTTTCAAAGTTCAATTAATGTTTGATCACAAATGCATCATCCATCAACGATAAAATAGTATATAGTTTATCAAAAAGACTGATGCATGGATTTTAAACTTAAAATCAAAACGATCATTTATCAAAAAGGTAGCCTTTTGAACTATCCTCTTCCTTGTTGTGTCTTCGGTTGTTTTTTTATCTACGAGAATCACAAACAGGAAAAGGAAAGATTCTTTTTCTTTTTGGTTTTTTAATCTCCTAGTCTGTCTTAATTCGAATCCTGTTCCTTGAGGGTTTCTAATTTTTTTTTTCTTCTCCTAATTAATTTGGGTTCTTCTATCCTAATATATATCGAGAGGAGAGGCGGAAGAAATATATAATCTCAAGACAGAGAGGACAAGAAATAAGTTGCTTTTTTTTTCCGTTGACCTAATTTGTTCGGACAAGAAGGAATATAGTGATTTGGTTAAATAAATTTTATGAAGAAGAAGAAGATGATGATGTCGGATCTTCCAAGGGATATGGAGGAAGAGGTGCTGTGTCGAATTCCGTTGACATCTTTGGGACTTGTCCGATCTACTTGCAAAAGGTGGAACATGTTGTCCAGATGTGATCACTTATTTGCAAACAAGCACCTCCTTGCTCATCTAGCAGCAGAAGCAAAGAGGAAGGACCCTCTTGTGGTTACGATGATGAATTATAGGGTTGAGTTGATGAGATTGGATCTTTCCAACGAAGACGACGTTGCTGTTGTAAATTCTGAAGCTAAACTTGCTGGCCTAGATCAAATCGATGTGCGTGAAATCTTTCACTGCGACGGTCTATTGTTATGCATTCCCAAAGAAGACGAGTATAGGCTATTGGTTTGGAATCCATATTTGGGACGGGGGCAACCCAGGTGGATCGACCACACACATAATCACGACTTACTGGACAAACGTCTCTGTGGTCGTTTGGACAGGTACACGTATAGTAGTTCCCAGTACAAAATCCTGAGATTTATTGATCATCCCCCAATTTTCGTTGAGTTCAAAATCTACGACTTCAACTCTGATTCATGGAGGATTCTTGATCTCCCTACTCGTCCAGACAACTGGAATATAAAACTTGATGAACGCGGCCTATCTTTGAAGGGAAATACCTACTGGTTTGCATCAGAAGCTTTGAATTTTGAAGCCATTTGTTTCTTAATCTGTTTTGATTTCACAACAGAGACATTCTCCCCGCCTTTGCCTCTCCCCTTTGAGGCTTTCCCTTACGATACTTTGATTCTATCATCATCATCATCATCATCATCATCATCTCCGCAGCAGCTTGTGGTTTTATTCCAGTCCGGGGATACATTGGAGATGGAGATCTGGATTTCCAATACGATCGAGAAGCCCAACGCAGGCCTGTCATGGAACAGCAAGGTTTTCTTATCGGCGAATATCAAACAACTCATTCACCCCCATTATAATTTTCTTCGGAAATCTGCGTGTTTCTTCATTGACCAGGAGAAGAAAGTCGCAGTGGTTTTTGATAAAAACGCCCGTATGGGTGCCGCCACTCGTGATATGGCTTACATCTTTGTTGGAGGAGGAGTGGATGATGATGGATCATCCTCCTTTAAACAACAAGTTGTTAAAGAATCTGCATACCCATTTTGTTATTCACGTGCTTGCTATTATGTTCCAAGCTTAGTGCAACTCAACTAGTCCCTCCACCTATTACTATTATTGTTATCTCTCTTTGTTTCCTAAGATTGACTATTACTCATATATATATATATTAAGTTTCTTTTTTCCATCTTCTTTTTGTTTCCTGTGGCAAAAAGTAATCTCTCAGGATTGCATATATCCATATATAACCTTGTCATAGCCTTCCTCCAAAAAATGGAATAAAGATTTATCTGGACTAGCCACAATGTATATGCAGGCTTAAGAAACTTAACCATATATAGCTTTCTCATTCATTGCACCGTCTACAGTGCAAAATCACACCAGTATGTGCTACTCATAAAAATAACTATGCAGCCCAGAAGAAAGCAAGAAGCGTGTTTACCAGAGCTCCCAGACTTTCAATTGTCATTGAGACCGGAAGAGTTTGAACTGCCTGAGATAGAAGCTGGCTCTTCTGAAGGAAACCAAACCCATTTGCTTAGTGAACATCTCGAAGACTACTCTGATAATTATGATGATGAACTTGATCACTGAGCAGCACTCTCTACACATATTCTTTTGAGTACTTTACCACTTATATAATTGTAATGTAATAGAGTTACTCCTTTTACAGTACTAGTTTCTTTCGTGTCAAACAAACGTCTGATACTTGTTTCACTTTTGAGTTTTGAGTATAGTATGTAATATGAATCTGAGTGACGAATTATTTTTGCTAATAATAAGAACTTGGAAGGTCTAAGAAAATGATGTTTGGTAAAGAAAACGTTTTTTAATACGTTTGAGTGAAAAAGTGGGTGTTGTTTGAGGCTCTTAAAAACGGCACGCAGTTTACTTGTTTCAATTTGGAAATATTTATATAGCATGAGCGTCACGTGCGAGTGAGTCACGTGGGGTGTAATGATGAGATGTTGGATTCCGCACGTACCAACGTTTGTGGAGGCGGTTAAGGATTATTCAGCAGATCAGAAGACGGAGATAGAAACCTCCGATGGATGATGTGTTCGTCCATCTTAAACTTAAATTAATGTTTGATTACAAATGCATTACCGATCCATCAACGATTAAAAAAAAAGTATCAGTTCTACATTTAAGTAGAGACCGATGCATGATTATAAAACTAAAACTAAAACCGAAACGATCATTATCCAAAAAGTAGCAGGCAGCTAGTTTGTCCTTTTAAGTAAGAAGATGAACACTAAAACGATAGAGAGATAGAAACGTTATACAGCTCCAAAAGTAGTACTTAGAAGAGAGCTGAACAAAGACAAAAACAGACGAAACAGAAATTAAAAGCAAAGATTACTTTCAGAGATGGAGAGAAAGATCGAGCTGTGGCTCGTCTTCAATGTAGTAACCAAACGGGTACGGATACGGATCGACGTAACCACCACCACCACCACCCACCATCATCGTCGTCTGTTGATTATCCGGTACGATCCAGGTTGATCCGGACCATCCGGTTGCTGTGACGGATCCTTGAGGAGGTTGGTTAGGGTAGAAGTTAGGACAGACGAAAGCAGCTTCGTCGTGGAGGATTGATGACGGAGGAGGAGGATGATGATCGACGCCGAGGTTGCGGCGAGCAGCGGCGCGTTCGCGTTTGTGAGCGTTCTGGTGACCGCCGAGAGCTTGAGAGGTGTAGAACTTGCGTGGACAGTACTGGCACGGGAAGAGGCGGTGGATGGAGGGAGGGTGGTGAGATCCGGGGAAGGAGTAGTGTTTCTTGTTTGATGATCGATGATGTTTTGGTGGAGGAGGAGGACACATGAAGTGATGGTGGAAAGACGACGGTGGTGGCTCTGCCATTTTCAACACAGAGAGAGAGAGAGAGAGAGACTGTGTGTGTGTGTGAGAGAGGTTTTATGGAAGGGTTTAAGCTGTCTCTCTATATTTGTTTGTTTGCGTCGTTTGTTGCAGAGAATAATATCTGCTTTTTAAATTACCGTTATGCCCTCGGCTTCCTCTCTCTCTCTTTAACTAATTTCACAGATCCCAAGTAAATCCTTTTTGCTCCATCCATGTATGCATGTATATATGTGTATGTATACACTCGTTTTCAATATATACACAAAAAAATATCTCGAGTGAAACTTAAACTTGTACTTCCTCTCCAAGTTTCATAATGAAGGGGTAGGATTGAGAATTTTAGATGAGATGGTACAGAAAATTCGTTTAGTTTAATAATGTTTTATTTTGTTGATAAATAATAATGTTAATGGTGAGTGCGTGTTGTTAATCTCGTTTAATTATCTTGTGAAAATAGTAATGAACGTAGAGTCTAATACAGTGATTGATGAGATCGTAATTAAAGAGGATCTATATCGAAATTTGCGTCGCTAAGATAAATAAGAGAACCGTGTGGAAAAGTGACTTGAAGTTGTTGTTGATGGGATCAGGACTTCTCTCTTTTTTTTTTCCGCCAAGGATTTAATTTTTATTAATAAAACGGGCCAAGCCCAACATACATGGCCTAAGGCCCAAATACACAAAAAAACCTAAAAGCCCAAAAGCCAAACGGCTACAATCTATCACTTTAACGGGCCCGCGGCCCAAACTAAACAAGACCGAACGACGTCGGCAGGACAAACGCATCAAGGAAGCTGGCTGCTGTACACGTGGAAGCATCTGCGCCTTCGGATCGACACGCGTCGCACACCGCCTCGACCTGACCGTCTCCGCCTCGAAACGCCTCCAGATCCATCTCACCGTACCTTCGTTTCGCCGGATCTCATAACCCGCCTCGATCTACCTTCTTCTCCGATGGTCCTCCACCGAAAGCGTCATCGGACAAACCGCGCTCTCATCAGAACCACCCACTCTTCTCTCGGGATTAAAACCCGAAACCACAACCTCACCTTTCCGCCGACAAGAACAACAACCCAACCAAACTTTCACCGCTAACACCCAAACTTCCTACGGGTACCACGCCGGCAGTGTAGAGCTATAGTAGCCTCCACCCTCCGGTAACAAGACGGCGACGACGGAGCTAGGTAAGCCTCCCCCTCCCGGAAACTGAAACCGACGACGGCGGAGCTACAGGAGCCTCCACCTCCCGGAGAAAAACCGACGACGACGGAGCTGTAAAAGCCTCCCCTACCCGGATTCGAACCTTGATCTAAAAATACTTCCTCTCCACCGCAGAAACCCTTCCCCACGACCGCGTCTTCACTCCAGACAAGAACCCGCCATGCACCATAGAATAGGTCTGATCCACAGCTCAGACAAGGCGATAGTGGGGGAGGGATACGAAGAGAGGCACTAAGATAACTTTTAAACGGACGGACCACAGTTCCGGCGACGGCACGGTCGCTCACGCGCCGGCCGTACGCCGGAACCGAATAGATCTACTTTCTCTCACTAAGATGCTCTCTCTCCTTTTCACCACCTTTAACTTACGTGGACAACTGAAAATGAATACTTTCTCTCTTTTATTTGCTTTTGGAATACAAAGTATAGTAGTTCAAAAAAAAAAACAGAATACAAAGTATAAAGAAAAATAGAGATTGGTTGCTTTTTGTGTTTGGACTGTAACATCCTGCAACGAGAGATAATCTGGTAACGACACGTTCTGACTAGACAGTTGTGTGCACGGTACACAGTACACATACAACACGAGTGAATACACACCCTCACACTTGACTGAAGTCATTAAAAGTTTGAAATCCTTAACAATACTCTTTATTGGTGAGAGTGTTTGTTTGATTGATATGATATGATAGTACCTTGTTGTTGTGATGCTAAAGAAGACAAGAATCAAAGAAAGAGGACCAAGTTCCAAGATGGAATTGCCAAACATGGAAGGTTTCTATGTTTCTCTAACCCTATTTATTCTTTCCATTCTCTCACTACTTACCTATCAGTAATCAGTCTATCACTCTCTCTCTCCCCTCTTCTCACATCATTGCATTTTTCCTTTTCTTATTCTTTCTGCTCACTTACTTATTGGATTTACAAAAAATCTCTATCTCCATGCACTCTTAGCCCAACATCATTATAGCTCTCTTCTAAGGCCCATATACACAAGGAATACACACAACACAAGGCTTATTGACTTCAAGTAGCTCTTAATTAAGAAAAACAACAACAAAGCTTTTATGTTTACAGTCCATAGCTTCATCCAAATTCCAAACCACTCTGTTAGAGGGCCAAAGTTTTCTTTACAAGTTTCAACGATAGTACTACTTATTTTTCTTTTCTTTTCAAATTAAGGAACTTAGGTGTTTTAGGGTGATTGTACTTAATAACAGGGACCATCTATTACTTTATCTAAATGCATATATAAACTTGTTTTGGTTGCAAAAACACCAAAATGAATGCTATTTCCTTTAATAGATTACATATAGATAATAAGATCAACATGGTATGTTTTTATGCAACCAAGTTATTCGGAGATATATCACTCCAGCTATGTACTTTCTTTTTAACTAAGAAAACTTATTACTTAATTAATTCTCACAGTATCATCTGTCTAAATGATCTTTGGATATCTATAATTAGGGTGTAGTTAAGTCTTGGTCAAAGTAATAAACGTTTGCTTGAAAATGAAGCAATCCCACATCTAATTTACCTTTTGTGTGCTGAAAAAGTAAAATTGCTTTCTCTGTCAAGCATATTCTAAAAGCTCATTGGCACCTAGTTACCTCTTCTCACACACAATACACAGACTTGTTCACATTCACTTAGTACCTCCTCATCATTTCATTGCTTATTTCTTTTATTTAGTGCAGGCAAGGTAACTTTATTACATTTTTTTTTCTTTGATTACATTTGAAAACCAAGGATTGCTTCGATTAAAAGCATTAGAGGACATGTTTATGGTAATATGTGTATTTGTGTGGGAAAGAGGAGAAACCTAGATTGCCTTAATCGATGTTGTCTTTTTGTGGATTGTACATTGGAAGATGGTGCACAATGCACATGTAACTTGTCGTTGACCTTCTACACCATTTTCTAATAATTATTTACAATTGTTAGAATGTATATTATAAAACTGATTCAAGATTTGTTGTATTTTCAATTAATCATCTATCTTATTAAAACTCAAGTACAAAATTGGAGTGTTTGGAGATTTGAATAGGACTTTTAAAAATTTGGAGTGTTTGAAAACATGGATTGCAGTCTTTTAAAAAAAATATTTTTGTTTGAAAACAAGGATAGTAGTATTAAAAAAAAAAGTAATGGGCTTATATTTTTTTAAAAAATTGAAAGTTATCTAGGCCAATTTTAAAATATACCAAAATGGGTCAATCTAATTCCCTAAAATTTTTTTTTCTAAACTAACCATAAAACAAAATTTAAACTTTATATACATATTTCAAATCAAAATAATAATTCAAATTTGATTTATATCAAAAATTGATTCAAAAATATACATATATTCAAAAATGGATTTTTACTAAACTATTTTTCAATAACCATTATAAAAAAATATTGTCAATATATATAAGAAAAATATAATACAAAGCCCAATTTGAAATACCAACTCAAATTATGGTTTTCATATTTCATATTAAGTTTTAAAAATATAATATATGTAATTATTTATATGATGGTATGTATAAAATACTATTAATTATATGATTACTTATATGATGGTACATATAAAATATGATTAATTATATGATGATAAAATACGATATATAATAATGACTAGGGATGGGCTTTTGGATACCCATACGGGTTTAGTTCTGATCGGTTTGTATTTTGGGTTTTCGGGGTCAAAGATTTCAGTCTTATTAGAATATTTCTAAATTTTGGTTTGAGTTCGATTTGGATCTTTGCGGTTTGGTTTGGGTTTGGATAACTAATTTAAATTATTTTTAAAGTCTTAAATCATTATATATTTTAAATTTCTCAAAATGTATAAATAAAATAATATATTACGTATAAATTTGAATAACATATGTCATAATACTTAAGCTTAACATATCAATTGGCTTGATTTAAAATTTTGGATACGAAATCAATAATTATTTTAAGTATTTTTGGTGATTTGAGTATACTTTAACTATTTCAGATATTTACTTTTGACTATCTATATATATTTTCAAGTATTTAAACCAATTTAAAAGTATCATTTTTGATGTTTTATATACGTTAAATCTAAAAATAATTAATATATATAAGTATATAAATCTATTTTTAGATAAATTCGGATACCCAAATACTTCGGTTCGGATCAGATTCGGTTCTCTAAATAACAAAATTTTGAATAATTAGAATATTTAATCAATTTATGTTTGGGTTTGGTACTATATCTTTGGATCGGTATCGGTTATGTTCCTCGGATTCATTTTTCCAAATCCTAATAATTACATGAAAAACAAATATCAACATATTTTTCAAAATATACACCCGCGCGCCTGCGCGGGTCAAAATCTAGTTATAAATTTATAATACATACACCCATGTTATGTCCTTACTCTGTTCTTGTATAAACCAAGTTCAATATTTTGTCTTTTCTCATCAATCGAGCCTTTTTTGTTGGCACACATGAATACATGATACATGTTTAGTTTTCTTTCATTGTTTTTTTTTTTTGTAAGAAAAAGTTTTCTTTCATTGTTATATATATAGATAGTTGAGAAGTTTTGGGTACATATTTTCTCTAACGAATCATGAAATTCATTCAATCAAGTATAAAGCTCTTATATAATACTCGCATTGTTTTTACGGTATACAAGTATACAACTCACACACAGATTACTAATTAAAACAATCATGTCCAAGAAATTGGTCCTTAAACATTATAAAAATTGTGTCAATCACAATAAATATATAAAAAAATATTTTTGGTTATTTAAAAATGGTCGACACCAAGAACTTAGCTTCTCAACACCACATGCGATGGCTTCTTCGGTTATCCCATTTATTTTTAATTTCAGTTTCAACTCTTTCTTTTGTCCCTCTGTGCTATCTAACACATCTTTATTTGGAAGTCTCCAATCTATATTTTTATTTTACTTTAACACGTAAGATATATGTATGTGCATCAACTTGTTATAACTTATAACTAAATACAAAATGCATCTCCATCTTATATGAGTAAATCAATTTTCCATACATATTGATATTGATATTATAAAACAAGTCTATATATATTCTTATTCTATATGAAAAGAAAGGGAATCAAGTTCTCATCCAAGAATACATCTTTTTCTTTCAATTCAACTTTACTTCCTCTTACACGGCTATGTCACTTTTAACTCTGATATTGTTAAAACAACTTCAAATAAAAGTTAACAAGTTTGACATATACTTGGTTTGTTCAACAAATCTCCACTCACACAACACTTTCTGATAAAAATTGACCCCTCTCTAGCCTCCTTTTACTTGTTTCTCTAAGAAATGAATCAAGACGTGACAGAAACGTAAGTGGAGTAGGTTAGGGCTAAGGAGCAACGTTTAAATAATGCTCCCTGACTCATCAGCTGAGGTAGGAGGAGATGGCGGTGGAGGACCAAATTCATGATTGGACCCAATAGTAAATTCTTCTTCTTCAGCATCTCTCACTCTTGGTTTCCTCTGTCTTCTTCCTTTTGGTTCTTTCCTCTTATACACTTTGTACACCGCCCATTCTCCAAACATCTGTTTTACAATACAAAATCAAACCTTATTAGTCTAAAAGTTCAGAGTCTTATTTCTTATTATGGTCTAGCATTACCTTAGTTGATGAAAACCCAGCAAGGCAATATTCTGTCATGCACCATCTGGTTTTGTTGGAACTAGAAGAAGAATTGTTTGTTCCACGGAAAACAAGTGTTCTTCTAATCCCAACTGTTCTACCACAAGCAGTGATGTCTCTTTCTTTCCTGATAGGTTTCCAATAACCGTTACCAGATGAAATCTTGATTCTATGGTCATTACTTGAGACTTCTTGTCTCTTCTTGCAAAAGAAGTACCTCTGCCTCTCCTCTTGATCCCCTGAAAAAAAGAAAAACCCAAACACTATAATATTAAAAAAAAAAAAAACATAATCTGCTGTAAAGTTACAACCCTTCTATCAACCCATTTGAACAGTTAAAGAATAACAGGAGACATATGCTAAAACAGAAGGAATAAAGATAGATAGAGACCTGGGAAAGTGAGAGGATGAGAGAAGAAAACGTCAAAGACAGGGATGATGGAGGAAGGCAAAGGAGAAGCAAAGGCCTTTGGGAGCAAGTAATGAAGGATGAGCTCCTGCTCTGTTGGGTGAAATCTGTATCCAACTGGTAACTTCATGCCTCCATTGACCATTATACTCTTGTCCACCTCCATATCTTGTCTCTTCTTCTTATTCTTATAAACTGTTTCTTCAAATATTATTTAAAATTTTAAAATTCTTTACAAGCATGTATCCATCATTCCATCTAAAAAGAGGAAACAAGGGAGGGAGGGAGGGAGAGAGAAAGAAGATTCGTGTAGCCTTTTGTTTGTGAGCTAAATGACAGTAGGAGAGGGTTCTATATATATATGTATAGATTCCCCATGGGTACACACTACACATATATATATATTATATAGTTTTGTAATATAAATGGTTTGAGTGTTAAAAAAAAAAGACAAAAAGGTAGAAATGGCTTCTTTGTCTGAACATTTCGTTAGTTCATAATAAGAAGGAAGATGATTACATGAGTAAGAGAAAAGGAAGGTGCATTTGAGGGATGTTTATTGACTTATAAAGTTACAAGAAAATGTATATACATATTCAGAAAATTAGAAAAAAAAGAAGAGATGGAAGGACGAGAGAAACGTACAAGTTTGGTGTTTACTCCATATGCAAAAGGTTTCTTTCACTCGTTACAACTTGATCATTTATTCCCTTCAGTTTTACATTCCAACTGATCTTCAACCATACCATTAAATCTAACACAGTAAAAGTTAAATCTCTTTTGACAGTTGTGAGCCACCCCACGTCCGGCTATTCAATTAATAATTTACAACATACAGTACTCTAGCCTGATCTAAATGTTAATTTCTTTCTTTATTTTTTTGAAAGAAAAAAAAAAGTTAATTTCTCTCTTTTGTAAAAGTGTGCTTAATCGCATTTATTTGTACGTGTGGAAAATATGAGACACAACACCGCCTACTTGTTCCCCCTACTGGTTTAGTTTATTGAAGCAAGCAAGTCAGGGAAGACTTGATTAAGGACCATTTAACATCGAAGTTTACTAGGCCTAATTATTATTTGGGTTTTTAATGAGCCTTTTCTTTCTCCTCCACAAGCTATCCTCTTATTTGACTGATATTTCTTTTTTTTTTATAAAGAAATGAAAATGGTTTATGCATGCACGTATATAAATAGAGTTGTGTGAGGAACATGCGTGCGCACCATATCCCACGTTATCCGCTTTTTTTTTGTATCAAATCATTGTTCATATATACCTTCCATTTAAATCTTTAATATATCGGCTAATCTATGTACAATTTTAAACAAAAGTTAAATAATTACGAGGTATTTTTCTTTATATTTGCCGGTTAAAAATAGAACACACGGTATTGGTGTTGAGATGAAAGAAAAAGTCAAGGCTCCCCTACTTCTTCGATTCATCCATTGCGACCATCTTCATCGCCTCTCTAACCACACAAACCACAAAGCCTAATGTCTAAACGAAAACACAACACATGAGTCTCTCTTTTCTTAACAATTTTTAAGCTTTACGTAAATAATAATACTAATAAGCTATGGAGAAGAACGACAAGGACCCTGATCTTCATCATGATGATGATCATAATAATGACAAATCTAAGGAAGAGGAGAAAGGAGACACCGTTTCAGATGATGTCGATGTTGATAAAAAAGAGAATGTCGATGGTAGTAATGCTGAGACAGATCACGTCGATCCAGGAGACAATGCCGACAAGGTTAACTCACCATTAGGACAAGAAGAAGCACCACCAGAGATTCCTCAAACCATCGAGTCCTTATCCGAAGAGCTCGACCAGCTTCTCGCGAGCCTCTCCCTTCACAAAGAGGAGCACAAAGACGTCACCGAGGAGGAGAAAGGAGAGGAAGGTAATTATTTTCAGATCCCGCAGTTCGTTGGCAAGTTCTTGGATCTCTTCGAGGATAAACTCTCCAAACACGACACCGTCGACCCTAAAACGACGTGGTATCAAGATCCAGAGGAGGTATCTTCCCTTCTCGAAGCTGTTGATCGTGTCTCAAAGCTTATGGAGCTGTTGCTCAACACCAAATCTTGTTTGGACCATCACGAGTCGTTGATCAACCACGCTGGATCGATCCAGCAGCGTGCGATGGCCTTTTTGGAAGATGAGTTCCGTGTCCTTTTAGAAGAGTCTGTGATCAAGGAGCCTGCGGTGGTCACGGAGGATCAACAAGATCACCACAACGACTCGCAAGATCAGGACAATGTAAACAACGTTCCTGAAGGCGGCGATGAGAAGATTGAATACCCTGGCTACTCTGAAGAGATGGTTGTCTTGCTGAGGAAGATAGTGGAGAGGATGAAAGGAGCAGGGTACGGATGCGAGTGCAAAGAGGCTTACTTGGTCGGGAGAAGGAACATCTTGATGCGTACGTTGAAACAAGAGTGTGAGTTTGAGAAAGTGAGCATAGACGAGGTTCAGAAGATGAGCTGGGGAGAGCTGGAGACAGAGATACCTATTTGGAACAAGACTGTTAAAGACTGCTCTTCCCTCTTCTTCCCTGGGGAGCTCAAACTCGCGGAGAAGATCTTCCCAGGGGACGAGGGGAGCTTGTTCAACATCGTCACGCACGGGCTAGCCATCCAGTTCTTGGGCTTCGCCGAGGCCGTGGCCATGACCAGACGGTCCACCGAGAAGCTCTTCAAGATCCTTGACATCTACGAGACTCTTAGAGACGGCTTCCCAGCCATTGAGGAGCTCTTCACTGAAGAGCTCCGCAGCGAGCTGAGGAGCGAGGTGACCAGCGCTCGCTCCCGCTTAGGAGAGACAGCTATTAACATATTCTCGGATCTCGAGAACTCTATCAAATCAGATTCTAGCAAGACCCCTGTGCCAGGGGGCGCGGTGCACCCCCTCACCAGGTACACCATGAACTACCTCAAGTACTCGTGCGAATACAAAGGCACGTTGGAGCAAGTGTTCAAGTCTCACTCCAAGATGGAGGAGGAGGAGTCTACGGAGAGAGCCTTTGCGAACCAGCTGATGAGGATCATGGACCTGTTGGACGGGAACATGGAGGCGAAGTCGAAGCTGTACAAAGATATACCACTGAGCTGCATCTTCATGATGAACAACGGGAGATACATAGTGCAGAAGATCAAAGGATCGGCGGAGATTCACGAGGTGATGGGAGACACATGGTGCAGGAAGAGGTCGTCGGAGCTGAGGACTTATCACAAGAACTACCAGAGAGAGACGTGGGGGAAGCTGCTGGGATTCTTGGGGCACGAGGGGCTGATGCACAACAACAAGATAGTGAAGCCTAATTTGAAGGAGAGGTTCAAGAGCTTTAATGCGACGTTCGACGAGATACACAAGACGCAGACCACTTGGGTGGTTAATGATGAGCAGCTGCAGAGTGAGCTGAGGGTTTCTATAACCGCGGTGATGATACCTGCCTATAGGGCCTTCATGGCTAGGTTTGGACAGTACTTGGATCCTGGTCGTCAGACAGAGAAGTATGTTAAGTACCAGCCTGAGGATATAGAGGATCTCATCGACCAGCTCTTTGAAGGCAACACTTCCTCCTCTTCAACCGCCACCGCCAAGCGAAGAACGTAGTAGCTTCTCTATTTCTTTCTTGTTTTGCAAGGAACACTTTCTTCTTATGAATAAAAAATTTGATGTATCCCTTGTTGATAGCATAATGGTAAGTTATGTGAACTCAACTCATCTTTTATTAAAGTTACTAAACGTCTAAAGTAGAAATACAAGAGGAACGAGGCATGAGACTCTTTATTCTTGAAACTCACTTATTTAGGCTTTGCTTGTGTCTCAAGCATCGAATCTGTATACGTGAGAGTGGGAAGGTGGACGCTCCAAGCGGATCAACACTGTCCTAATCTCCATAGGGTAAAGCTCCATCACTAGCTTTCTTGGATCTATTTCTCTTCCTCTCTTCACATTCTTCATTTCTTCACTAGATCCTTCACCTTCTACTTTCCACACCAACCTCTTCTTCTCCATCACGCTTCTTTCTTGATTTGCTGACAGGCTCATCTCAGTCACTTTCGCTATCTGTAACACACGTTTTTTTAATTATTTTCCACCTCAAAACAACACCATCTTTTTAAAAATGCTTGTTACCTTTTTGCCGGGGAATAGCTTCTTCAGTTCCACTGTTGCCACTCCTGAAAGATCTTTGTCCTCTCCCACCTGATACCACAAACCTCGGATGATTTATTCTACTACCAAACCCACAGACAGAACTTGATATTAATTTATTAATACCTCATAAAGATGAGCTAGACGCAGGAGCACGTTCCCATCATCCAGTTCCTGAAAATTGTGAACAAAACGTTATCTACTCAGTTCATCCAAAAGATCTATCACTTTTGAGTCTACAAAAGAGGCACCTGAAGAGTAAGAAGTGCGACATTGTCTGGTAAACTGTAGGATGAATCAATCCCCGAGAATGATGCTGCACCAAAACTCATCGGCTTTCCATCATCCTAAAACATTTTAAACATACGTTCTATAAATGCTTTAGACAGCTATATAGTAACACACTGGTTAGGCCTTTTACTCTTGTTTTCACCTGATGAGCAAAGGCCAAGAGGAGTGGGGAGTAGATCTCTTGTCCGAAAGTTCTTCGCCATTTTGCACCTTCTCCAGATGGATCGATTCTATAGTAATATTTTCCTTGGATCTGTAGTAATTTTCAGAACCTGCAACTTAGACCAGGAGAAACAGAATGTGTTCTTAAAGTGCATAATTTTTTTATAGTGTATGTCCTTACAGTTAGTCCAGTACACTTGTCTTTAACACACGTTGTCTCGTTCAGAGACTCAGCTACACCTCTAGAGTCATCTAGGAGCAGTCTCCTGTGATTTGAGGTGATATAGTCTGATTAGACCCATGGAGAGAACGTTAATGAATTTTTTTGATGTTGACTATTGTTCAATACCTATGAAGCATAAGCTCAACTTGTCCGTCCACAATGCTCGACCCTCCAATCGCTCTGTCCACCATCACTGAGAACTCCTTCTGACTATCTTGCAGGTATATTCCATGATTTATCTGAGAAGGAAATATAATTTATACTCAACTGATCATTTGCAGAGAATTGTAAAAACTACTGGATCAGTGTCAGTGATCTCCATACCGGGTAGTAATTTCCTGCAACAGGTTGGTTGACTTCTAGCTTCCAGTCTGAACGATAATCACGGATCTGCAAAACAATGTTTTAGTTCATTCAACTACACAAAAGAAGAGAAAATGGAGATCATACCCTTTTGATATAGTCACGGCCACTTGAGTCTGTGTAGAAAGTCTTGTCGCTTTTCAGGGAACTTGAGATCTGGGTCACGACTTCTTTGCCAACTCCATCTTTAATCGGTATATTACCAACCTACACACCCAAGATGATGCCAAAGCCTTTTACAATGGAATATAAGACATGAAAAGTGGTAAAGTGATAGTTAAATGTATCAGGGCTTACAATAAATTCAACTTCCACATGCTCCTTGCCCTTGTAAACTCTAGTGACCTACAGACAATGATAAAGTTAGACAGTATAAGAATCTATAGTCTGCACTTCTGCAAGAGTCTGTATATGCAGACACTTTAGTGTGAAAGAGAAGTACAGAACACACTGAGAGCATAGGTACCTGAGAGATCCACGGATTTATTTGTTGATGAACTTCATCCACCAGTGGCCCACGTATAACAGTCAAAGGAACCTGAAAATTGAGACGGTTTGTTAACATTGAAACTCTTTTCTATGATTCGTTTGAAAGATTAATATCTTTTAGAAGTGAGTATGAACCTGTCCTTCCGGTGTGATGGGGAATGTGCCATTTGGACGGAAAACATACGCACCCGAGTTCTAGTAGTTGCAAACCAGACAAGAAGGCCAGAGAAAACATGGGGTAAGTGTACTGAACTTTAGCCAGGAAAGGAAAGTGTAGAAAATAAAAATATCCACTTACCTGAGGTTCTTTGTCATTTGTTCCATTGTATGAAGAGTAGTAGCTAAACGTCTGTTTTAGTGGTTCTGTCATCTTTACAAATGAAAAAAGATTTATGGATCATTGCAAGTTAATGTTTGAAAAATAATGACATACCGAGGTTCTGCTGTTATAATAATTGATTCCTTTCCCTTGATCAGTGGAGAAACTAAGCTTCAGATGCTCATGACCAACGTCAACAGTTGATTGTTCGCCGTTTTGGTATCTGGAGACATGTGATTTGCTAGAATATCCACCTAGGAACAAAAAGTGATAATGGATCAAGTTCAAAAGCTTGTTACATTAGACCAAATAGATATGTCTTCACCATTGTACCTGTTTTCTTAGCAGTGGAGATAGTGTAAGTAGTGAAACCAAGAGGAGGCACAGAAACCGAAAACACAAGCCAATACTTTGGCACCTGCGTAGGGGCATGACCTAAGTACGCCTCCACGTGATAGCTCCTTAACGCCGCATATTCATCCGTAAATGGAACGAGCTGAGACTCAACTTCGTGTCCCTCAGAGTCATGCACCGCAATGTCTCCGTCCACAACCTACCAAAGATCTGTCAGATAGTTGTTTCAAACATAAAGTGATTTTTAACGAACAAGAACTTGACTGACTCACAGGAAGCCGGACAATGTCCACTCGCTTCCATCCTAGTGGATTATAAGCCAATACGGTCTGCAAAGAAGAAAAAGAAGAAGTGCAAGTTCAAGAAGGAGGCACAGATAGCTATAATAGATGAGATGAAAACTGATAGGAACAATAATTTTCTGCTTACCAAACTTTTTCCCTCGGATAAGTTGATTTCGCTTGCGGGGCAGTAACTTATGTTCAGCAGCAAACACTGAAAGAAGAATAGATGTAATGTAAGTCTTCACAATATATTATTTGTAATATTAGTTTCGTGATCGAACCAGCCAAAGGTCCTTTCCAGTTGAGCTAACGACGTCTGATTTCTTCACAATATACTGATAACATTCTTCCGAGAAAAACATATTAGCAAGGAGATTATTTTTACCTGTTGGAACGTTGCAGGATCTAGTTTAGTCAAATGAGCAAGAGAAGTGGCAACCACACTCTCAGCCTGCAAGGTGAACAGATCTTATTAACATGCATAAAGAGCAAACAAAGCCATTAGAGAACCACAATCCACAGAGCAATTAGGCACACTACCTCAACATAGCCTATTGCTAGTCTTTTGGCGTAATCATTAGCCACATGCTGTTTCGATGTACCAGAAACAGCGTCATGATGCTGAGCAATCGCTAAGGCATCTGCTAGCGAATCTGTATTAGGACCCTTCTCACTTCTCCCTTTGAAAAACTCGAGTTGCCTTGCCGCCTAAACTCTCCAAGTAACACACATGAATAAATATTACAACTTCAAAAAGTATTATTTGGAACGTGGAAGAACAAGTACCAAGTAGTAGCCACTCATCACTCTGACATAACGCTTTAGTGCTGGCCTACTTGTAAAATATCCCGTCCAGTAAGCATTTATACGGTCTGCGTAACTGAAAGTAAAGATTGATTCACAAGCTGGATCAAGGAGCTAGATAGTTTAAGATCCAACTCACGGGAAATAGTCCTCTGTTTTCAAGGGCCAAGCCTCATTAGCCGCGTGTTTTGCATCTGTGTATATGGAAGGAGTAGAGTAAAGAGCATTGATACGCCCATCCTGCAAATAATTAACGATCCACGAGTTAGAATTATCTCTTTTGGTGCTGCTATCCATCTAGTTTATAAGCGGCCTGACATGAGATTTTGGGGCTATAGGTGGTCTAATAAAAAGATTTCAATAATTTTTTTTTTACAAATTTGAGGGCTTGAAGCCAATGTTTCACTCGGCTTTGCCTAGAACCGGCCCTAGACCCTAGTCTATAAGTCCACACAGACAAACATCTAGAGACATAAGGAGGGACATAATAATTTCGATGACTTACGAGGTTAACATAGTGAAGAAGCTTGTCCATTTGACGAAACCAGGTGTGTGCATACTGGTACCTAAAATCCGTTCCCATGGTGAACATGATGTGATTTGTTCTAGTAATGTTGGCCTGCAGATATACCAAGAAACATGTAACAAAAACGTAAAAAGAATTCTACCAATAAAAAAAAGGAACACTCTCCAAATCTACCTGATCTAAAGCTGCAGCTACAAAGGCATTCACTCGCTCTTGAACATTGTAATCAAACAGGTCCGGATCATCCTTCAAGGATTAAGAGCCACACTTATCACAAGAACATAATAAATACAACGGAAACAGTAATCAACGGGCGAGGAAAGTACTTGGACAACAGGGGAATCATCGGTGATTTCATAGTAGAAGCCACCAGGTGGAGGTTCATAGTTCTTAGGGAAAGCACCAGCAAAAATCTGTGAAGAAGAACCGAGACTCTTAGACCCTCGCCAGACAACTTCAAGGCTCTTGTCCCCTTTACGCTTCTCCCTATCTTGGTAATCTATCCGACCAAAAAAGACTGAGTCGAATCCAACCTGGTGTTAAATCAGTAAACAAACAACATCTTCACACCTCTAAGATCCATACACAAAACATAAAAACTTAAAAGGAAGGGAGTTCTTACTTCAGCGCCTAGCAAGTAAGCCTGCACTGCAGAATGTCCAAAGGGATCAATCTGCCAACCGATTCTTGGAGTCACATTGAACTCTCTGATGATGAAACGATGCCCGAGAGTCGTCTGATCAATCATGTCTATGTAGTGTGGCGCTGCTTCATCATGCATACACATACCACCGTTTCTACAAAAAGAGGCAATGTTAACTTCCAAGTTACAAGGGACAAGAGCAAGGTGAAGAGACACATACATGTGCTCTAGCTGGCCTGAGCGGATAAGTCCCTTCACAATGCTTTTGATCTCCTCACTTTGTTCATTCCACCATCGCTGAAAAAACGCCTGCATTCATCACAACAAAGTAGCCATCATTCATCTTGAAAGATTGTGAATTTGTGATTGTTCTGCCCAAATCTTCATTTCATAAAAGCTAACAACTTCAATTAGGAAACAAAAAAAGAAACTAAATTTACCTGTTCAACATAAATGAATCTGCGATTCTTATCAGCCAGCAACGCAGGAACAATTGAATCCAGCACATTCTGAACACAAGCAACCTACAAGCAAAACAAAACAAAAACAAGGTAAGTGTACAACAGAATCTGATCCGTAATAAGAAAACCAGAAAGGAGTTGACCTGGATAGAGTTGTTAGAGCCGACATAGTACTGATCAACGGTCTTGAGCCAACCAACATCATCGTGGGAATGAGGAACCACATGGACATTAAGTTTACCTTGGACCATGGTATGTGAAGTATTGTAGACCATGTATCTTGATTCCACCCTTGAGGAGAAGATTCCCAGTAGCAAAACAACCCAACAGAGAAACTTGGAAAGATCCATTCTCTCAAACTCGAACTGTGCTCAGTCAACTCCCCAGTTAGAGTGACGATGAAGAAGAAAAGAGTTGCCCTTTTTAACCCTCGAAGCTAGTTTTTTTTTCTTTCTAAAGTGTTGTCCCTTTTTCTCTTGTTCTTTAATAATTCACATTGCTTACTTTATAATAAGTGACCCTTATCCATATACAAACCTTAGAATGGAGGTTAGGTTACGGTCCAACATACACATCATCATATCAAACAAAATCATCCCAGAAAACAACATTATTTCTGCAGCTTGCATCTGCCATATGATTCCATATTGAAGCAGCAAGCACGCGGACGCGTGGAACTTTATGTTAAAAGGGCCCACCAACCTACCAATAAGCCCACTATGTTAACATGGGCCTCAATCTAGCCCGTTATCTGGATGACTATGAGGCAGAAGCAGTTAAATGGGAGGAGCAGAGTCAAACCTACTTAAGGAGTTAGTTAACAAAAGAAATAGACAAATACCAAGTTCCTAAACCAGCAATAGATATAAGTTTATATACTGTTGGCCTTACAAGTTTATATGCCACTGACATAAAAGAGTTCAAGGAAGGGACAATAATGCCCAAAAAAACAGCAATAGTTAATTGCAGACGAATATGCCCAAGTCCCTAAAACAACATTGTCAAGGGGATCCGCTTGGGGGATAGTTTTGCCATGTACTCCCCAAAAAATATGTAGTCTTAATGAGATTCATACTACAAAATATGTTACCAATAGCCATATAGATTCTTCTACTCCTCGCTAGTAGAGGCGTTTTCTACAATTAACTGCTCCACAGTAGCAAGTAAGCTTTTTCACCTTCCCGTCCGGTCCATGAACGCTATCAAGAGTATATCCATAGTCGTAAGTCAGCTCCTGCAATAGAAGACAAGAGAATGCTTCAAGTTTCTGAATATAAAGAGCATATGTTCGAGTTAGTAACCACAGGGGATGAGTTTATCAGTACCTGCAGTGGTGGAATGTTGTCAGCTGCGAAAAGAACCACACGGGCAAGCTTGATATCCTGGTGAGAGCTCAGGACGCACTGGACAAAGAGGTTTGGTTCGCAGCTGTGATTAATGAACCTAGCAAAGTTCCCTGTTGAACCAGCGTCGATGCAGAACTCGGGGACACTCTCATCTCCATTGCTTTCACTGGCTTTGTTATCCGTTGGTACAGCTACGTCCCCTAGCCTTCTCTGTTTGCAAGAATAAAACAATATATTCCTCAAAACTAAAACATGATTGATTCAGTAATGATCACAAAGCAAAGTAATATTTTCTCTATGTTACCTGTCTTCCATCAAGACCTTGCATTGTCTGTTGACAGTCAATCTCAAATATGTAGTCATTGTCAGTAAGAGTATCCACATCGTCAGTTCTACGGAGGACTCCTATGTACTCACATACTGGTGAGCCAGCTGGTATGAAGTCCCATGATCTAACTGCCCAGCCCTTCTTTGGGGAACGAAAGACCTATTTGATGAAGCCACAGCAAAATAAACCAAAGGGAGATAATCAGGCTTCAGATTGTAATTTGTCTTCTAGACATAATAAGCTTTATTTCCAAACAACGCCGAAGATAACAGACTATATATAATGAAATACAAATGTACTTTGGTTCTTTCTACTCAAACAAAATCCAGCTTTAGTTAGTTATCAAGGTCTTGTTTTGACCAAACATACCTCCAGATGAAATCTTAATCGCTTCTGAGAGGTTCTGTTGACACATTCAGGCCCACACCCACAGTTTGGACCACATTCAAATACAACGTCTCGAGGCTCAATTAATCTGAAAAAGAAAAAAAAGCCAATCAATGTTCCAACTGTACCATTTACCGCAACAGTACACCAAGAGCCTGCTGGCCAGTGCTCATGGAAAGGAAGTATAAGACTGAAGTAGCAACCAGTTTTTACTTCTCTCATTGCAAACTTTAGTTCAGAACATTACGCAAAGGTCACACAAACTAATGAACAATGACAGCACAAGGAATATCACCTGCCATCATTAAGGTCGACATATGGAAAGTTTCCACCATTAAGCCTAGCACAAGCACATTTCTTTGAATCAGTGCAGCCGCCTCGGCAGTTACACCCAGCTGAGCTCTTTGGAATTTTGACATTGGGCTCAATCTTCAGAGAATTGATATATGTGAACCCTGAGACATGAAAAGAGGATAACTCAGCTCGTTAAATATAATCAATCAAATAATAATGAAAATTATTACTTTCTAGATCTGCTTCAACTTGCCTGATGATGAAAATGGTGTCTCATCCACACGATTGGTGGCTGGAATGCGCTTAGATTCTAGCCCATTAGAGATGTCCTCGCACACCAAGCTTCACAAAAAACCATCGGCATTATTTAATGATAAAATGAAATTAAATGTGTAATAATACTACATGGATAAAAGCTAAACAGATACCCCTGAATCTCGGAAGTAGACTTTGGTATGCGTCCGTACATAAAATTGACCTGCGATGACAAGAAACAAAAGTAGAGTAAAGTGCATTCTTTAGGCCCAGTAATAAGTCAGAACATAATAAATATAGCCAATGAAACAGAAGCAATCTTATAATCAAAATCATTCAAATACAAGTTTTGTAGTTTGTGAATGACCTACGCTTATTGTTGTTCATAATATGCAGGAACTATGACGACTTGAGGTAACTTATCAACACAATGCCACAACAGATATCCATACTAAATAATTAGAATACAGAATGACTTATAAAACGATTGCAGCTATCATAAATCATAAGACAAGGGAACAGACATACCTGATTAGTAGTTAGTTCTGGTTGTCCCTCCTTTCGTTTCAACTGATACTTGTACACCGTAAATCCTGAAACGCCTTTCTCTGCCCAGTACTTTACAACCTATACGAAGAAGGTAAGAAAATAGGACCAGAGTCACCTTTAAAATAAGATTACAGATAAAAAGGAACTCAAGAACAAATAATAAAAGGGATATATATGTACAAGTACCGTGTACAATCCATCATAAGTGTATACTCGTTTGCTATAGCTGCTTTTGCAATTGTGACCACGAATCACTCTGACAGACACCCCATGTTCAAAGCAATTCTGAGAAATGGAAGCAAGTAATACATAAGTAAGGAGAGTTAAAAATAAAATCTTACATTATAAAGAAAAAGTAGATTGCATTCATAATGAGAACATTAAAGAGAAAACAGACCTTTAAGCCCAGATTCCCTCGAACTAACTCTTGATCCTTAAACTGACGTTTATCACCAGTTAAGTTATGCCCTCCCTGACCAGTGTAAGTCACCACATCTGCATTGTCTAGGTCATCCTCGTACTGCCCCGACATAACAATGGAAACAGCAAGCGGAAACTGGTAAGCAGCATAGTCCTGCAGGAGAAAGAAAAATAGCAAAACCAATGAATAAAAGAGAGGTTACAATGTACCTTATAAATATGATAAAAAAAATATTAGAAAAAAAGGGTACTCTTTGGTATTCGGCTGCTCCCATATAATCTATGCCATTTAGCCAGTGGCTATGGAAGCCTACAGCAACCATTTCGGCTCTTGAGAAGAAACGGTGTCCAACATCAATACCTGCAACAAGCAAGTTGTGATCAGGGTATCACATCAAACCTTTGAACAAGAAAGTAAAAGCATAAACACCAACCAACCTGGCAGGTCACCAATCATTTTTCTTGGGTACAACACTGCATTGGCTTTCATCACCTGGAAACAACATACATTGAAGGTTACAGAATAGAAGAAAATAAATAAAATGTAACAACAATACTTGCCTCAGTGACCCCCTTCAAGTCAGGTCTGCTCATCTTACCCTATAGACAACATTGAACCAAACACAAGTCATCAACAACAACAACAACAACACATCAGAAACAATTGCGAGGAAAATGCACAGACCTGGACCATGAGGAGATACTGCGTGTTGAAGAACCTCAGATTCCTCCTGACTTTGAGGTGAGGATCCTCTTCACTACCGTAAAAATCCAAATTGTTATCATTCCCATTCCGCATTGTAATTAGGGTTCCTTCATTGGTGCTAACATCATCTTCCTTGGCGTCGTCACAAAGCTCAGAGCTTTGATCGCTGAGGAACTTAACCCTCTCGCGAGCTAACTGTTCCTTCTCGTCACGCTCCTTTTGTCTCAGCTCCTGAACACGTGAGCTCAATCGACGCTCCTTTGGCTCCTCGGGACTCTTCGCTCTCTTCCTTCTTCCAGCCATTTGATTTTAACCCTAAACGAAACCACGATAATCACAATCCGACACGTTATTAGGGTTTCAAATCGAGACACGATCGAGACAAGACAAGGACGAGATTCAATGATCTGGAGATGAAACGAGGAGATTAACGAACCTGTAAATTGTTGTCAGGAGATTAGGGACTGGAGAGAGTGATGAGAAGCTGTCACCAGACGAAGGCGTGTGGAGACAAGAAGGAGATATTTTCGCACTTGTGGATTTTGTTTTTGTTTTTTTTTTCGGACAATTATGTCCTTTTTCCAGCTGTTGCAACCTTTCAGTTTCCCTCCAAAGATAAAATTTTGGCGGACGACGAAACGAAAAAATAAATAGTTTCTATTGGGCTTTATAAAGCCCATATTTCCAAAGGCCTAGTTTTGTTCCAATAAAGAAAAGATCTGTTCGGTTCGGTTATGTGTAAACCGAACCAGTGGTCCATGGTGGCAAGGCAGCAAGGTGTGTTGACGGAGACCCAAAATCCTCCTCCGTCCATACAAATCTCTCGCTCCTAAAATGATTTATGTTCCTTGATTATCAATGTACAATACATCGTCAAATATATACACAATGTCGTTCGTCTGTTCCACTATTACAGGAGAACTAATATAACAAACTTATGTGATCCAAGGATCTCGGAGAATCTTGTTGAGCATATTCTATCACCCCCCCCCCCTCAGTCGAATCGTTGGGTGACCGGACGGAGAGACTGTGCTTGAAGTCGTTGAACAGTGAGGACGGGAGTCCCTTAGTGAATATGTCCGCAAATTGAGAAGAAGATGGTACATGTAGTACTCGGACTTGTCCCATAGCCACTTTTTCACGCACAAAGTGTATATCTATCTCTATATGCTTTGTTCTTTGATGTTTGACAGGGTTGTTGGAGAGATAGACCGCGCTGATGTTATCGCAGTACACAAGTGTAGCCGTGGTCAGGGGGCAACCTAGCTCGAGTAAGAGATTGCGTATGTAGCAAGTCTCCGCAACCACATTTGCTACGCCTTTGTATTCAGCCTCAGCACTAGAGCGAGATACCGTGGGTTGTCGTTTGGAGGACCATGACAAGAGGTTGTCTCCCAAGAAGATACAATATCCAGAGGTAGAGCGGCGAGTATCCGGACAGCCAGCCCAATCTGCGTCGGTATAGGCAGTCAGTTGCGTAGACGTGGACTTGAATAACTGAAGACCTTGGTCGAGAGTGCCTTTGAGGTAACGCAGGACGCGCTTAAGAGCATTCAGGTGAGGTAGTCTTGGGTCATGCATGTACAGACACAGCTGGTGAACCGCGTATTGTATGTCTGGACGAGTAAGTGTAAGATACTGCAACGCACCAGCAATGCTTCTGTATTCAGTGGGATTATGAATGGGATCACCATCGTCTTGTGATAACTTTGATTTGAGGTCCACCGGTGTTGTTACTGGATTGCAATTCTGCATCGACATACGAGCAAGAATATCTTTGGCATACGCGGATTGAGTCAGCAACATACCTTTGGAGTTCTTCTCAATTTTGATTCCAAGAAAGTAGGAGAGGGGTCTGTCGTCTGACATTTCAAACTCAGCTTTGAGCAGATTTGTGACTGTGTGTCTAAGCGCTGGTGTTGATGCCGTGAGAAGAATATCATCGACGTAGAGGAGGATGAATGCTTGATCGTTTCCTTTGTTGTAAACGAAGAGAGAGTGGTCGCTGTTGCTTTTGTTGAAGCCAAGCTTTGTCACAAACTCAGAGAAGCGAGCATTCCAGGCACGAGGTGCTTGTTTCAAGCCGTAAAGAGCTTTTTCGAGTTTACATACGTGATGAGGTTGAGACTTGTCGATCATTCCCGGTGGTTGATGCATATAAACTGGTTTGTCTAACCTGCCATGAAGAAAAGCGTTCTTTACGTCGAGCTGATGAACAGCCCAATCGCGCTGCAAGGCCAAATGTAGAACCGATCGAATAGTGACTGGTTTAACAACTGGACTGAATGTTTCGTCATAGTCGAGGCCTGCTTCCTGAGACTTGCCGTTAGCTACCAATCTTGATTTGTGTCGAGTTGGGTTGCCATCTGCATCAACTTTATGCTTATATAGCCACATGGAACGAACAATATTAGTATCGTTGGGGCGAGGTACGAGCTTAAACGTCTCATTCTTAATTAAGGCATCGTACTCATCAGTCATAGAAGGATTCCAGTTTGGATCTAAAAGTGCTTTTAAATGACTTGTAGGAATTGGAGAGATTGAAGTAGAGAGCAAGGAAGTGACCTGTTTTTGTTTTCGAGTGCCGTCTCTGCTCCTTGTTGTCATATGGTGACGAGGTTGAGATGGAGCAGGAGGAATGGTCACCGAAGGAATGTTTTGTTGAGTGGGAGCGGAAGTGATCAAAGGAGGAGGCTGAAGAAAAGGACTCTCAAGAATGGATTTAAATAGAGGAGAAGTTTCTGAGAGAGAGTCAAGAAAATGATACTCTTCTTTCTTGTTGGCAAGAGGCTGTGCCGTTGGAAAGATTGTTTCATCAAAGACCACATGACGAGAAATAATGATTTTCCTTGTCTTGAGGTCTAAGCAACGGTACCCCTTATGGTTCGCTGGATATCCGAGAAATAAGCAAGGAGAAGAGCGAGCTGCAAGCTTATGAAGATGATCATAGTTTATGTTAGGAAAACACAAACAGCCAAAGGTTTTTAGATGATCATAAGTAGGCTTTTTATGGAAAAGAATAGTGTATGGCACTTTGTTGTGTATGGAGGTGGACGGGAGGATGTTGAGAAGATGGACAGAGGTGTGAAGAGCTTCAACCCAATAAGTAGGTGAAAGGCGAGCTTGAAAGAGAAGGGTTCGGATCGTATTGTTGATGGTACGAATCATACGTTCCGATTTCCCATTTTGTTGGGATGTGTGGGGACAGGAAAAACGTACAACAATGCCTTTGGAAGAGAAGAAGTTGTGAAACTGAGTGTTGTTGTACTCCCCACCATTATCACATTGTAGTGATTTTATTTGACACTTGAACTGCGTTTGAACATAGTTAGTGAAGTGTATGAATTTTGAGAACACTTCAGGTTTTCTACGCAAAGGAAACACCCATAAGAAATGTGAGTAGTGGTCTAAGAAAAGAACATAGTAACGGATTCCACTTAAACTCGAAATGGGTGATGTCCAAACGTCTGAATGAATCATCTCAAAAGGTGATGAAACAGTGGTTTTTGATTCATAAAATGGAAGTTTCAAGTGTTTACCCAACTGACAGGCTTCACAAATTTCGTGAGATACATGTTTATTACAAGAAATAGAATTTGAAGAAATCAAAGAGTGAAGAGAAGCTTTATTGACATGTCCGAGCCTTTTGTGCCAGAGTGAAGATGGGGCTGCAGTCATGAGAGCAGTAGCCGGTTTATTGAAATGACTTGGTAGAGAGTAGAGGTCGCCATCACTCTCACTGCGGAGAAGAATTCTCCTGGTGCTGAGATCCTTTATTGTAAAGCCAAAAGGGTCAAATTCAACAGAGCACCAATTGTCATTAGTAAACCGACGTACTGAAATGAGATTTTTAATGATATTAGGAGCAACAAGGACATTTTTCAAAGATAAAGGACGAGAATTTGCTGGAATAGAAGTAGAGCCAAAGGAAGTAATTGGAATTTGAGAACCGTTACCAACTATGACTGTCTTTCCGGTGCAGTCTTTAAGAACAGAGTTAAGCATACCTGAGGAAGATGCCAAGTGTGCTGTTGCACCAGAGTCCATATACCAATTTGCCGCGCCAGGGTCTGCAATCGTCATGGTGTTGAAGGCCTGTGCGAAATCGGTCGTTGGTTGAAGCGGGGCATTAGCGAAGTGAGCTTGAGGAGGTCGTTGAGGCTGAGACCCAAGGATTCCTCGCGTGTCCTGCTGTGCCCATGGTGTAGGATACGTTGGCCACTGTGGCATTGAGCCGGGGTAGAATGGTAGAGGCCACTGAGCGTTGTTGTTGTTCCAGTTAGGATTCCAGTTGTTGTTCCATGGCCGTTGATTGAAACCACCGCGACCACGTCCTCGATTTTGCTTGCGGTTGCCTCTGTTGAATTTTTGTTGCTGAGGTTTCTCTGTGGAGGCAGTAAGAACCGTAGAGGAGGAGGCAGTATCAGTAGTGGCTGGCGCTTTTTGTCCACGTTTAAGACGTGTTTCCTCATTCAGCAACATTGATTTTGCGATGTCAAAGGCTGGAAACGGATCTTTGTGTTTGATAACGTTGGTGATGTTGTCAAACTTCTCCTTTAGACCATTCAGTAGGTACATAACGAGAGTCCTATCAGGGACAGGAGCGTCGAGGTTGGCCAAGAGGTCAGAAAGAGATTTGAGTGTTTGGCAATACTCATGAACGGATCGGTCTCCTATCTCGGTGGTGCGCAGATCGTGATCCAGTTGCAAAGCGCGTGCCTCTTTGTTGTTCCTAAACTGATTCTCGATCCGCACCCAAATGTCCCTCGCAGTCCCGCCGGTCTTGAATGTTGAGCGAAACAGAGGTTGAGTTAGGGTTCCATAGAGCCAAAGTTTGACCAGTCCGTCACGTTTCATCCAAGGAGTGTCGTTGTCATCCGCTGGTACGCTTGTTCCGTCGATATGACCGACGACGTCAAACGCAAGGCAGTGAGTGTGAAATAGCTCACGCCATGCATCATAGTTGTGGTCATCGAAGTCCAAGATGATAGGAATGTGGGACTTGATGTTAGTGACGCCAAAGGCCCTTTCTTTTACCAGAGGATTGACCGCCATGGAATTGAAAAAGAGAAAGATCGATGAGAGAATAAGAAGAGAAGAAGAAGAGAAGGAGAAGAAGAAAGACGAGGTCTCAAGAGCTATAGCTCTGATACCATAAAATGATTTATGTTCCTTGATTATCAATGTACAATACATCGTCAAATATATACACAATGTCGTTCGTCTGTTCCACTATTACAGGAGAACTAATATAACAAACTTATGTGATCCAAGGATCTCGGAGAATCTTGTTGAGCATATTCTATCAGCTCCATTCTCTTCTCTGCGGCCATTGACTCTCTCTCTCTCTGTATAGGTATACTCCTCCTCCTTTTGCTTCCCAGCTTTTTATTCAATCTCATCACTCTCTTCTCCAATTCATTAGACTTGGTTTATTGCTCTATTGCATTATTGTATTTCTTCTTACCCCTTATCTTCACTTTCTCCTTCTGGGTTTTGTCTGAGATACACCAAGAGATTGAATTTTTACTTACCCAATACCGCTCTCTTCATATTCAGCAGTAAAGGTCAGTACTTTTTTTGTTTCAGTTCCATCCATGAATCAGATGTTATTACTTCATCTTGGTCTCTCTTGTTAGACTGCATGAATGTTTGTGGAAGAAGAACAGAAGAAACTGAACACTCACTGGTCAGTGTTACTTGTTGAACAAGCAGCTTCCTTCATAATGCCTTTAGTTCTCTTTTTTTTTTGTTAAACTTCAGTTCTTTCATGCAGGCTACAACTGGTTAGAGATCTTCCTGCAGCATATGCAACCTGGAAAAGGCTGCAGTCACAAAAACGAGATGTAATCAACTCTGTGGGAAGAGAATTCAAGGACAAAATCGATCCGTTGATGGAGGTTTGCTTTCACGATAAACATGTATTATACATAGTTTCTGCATTCCAATGTTATTAACTCCTTTCTCGGGCACAGGTGCACTCTGCAGAAAGTTTGAATCCAAACCAGAGTGGTGATTTAGCACCAGACGATGAAGATTCTGGAAGTTTTGGTCAAGTTAATGCCAAGACTCACTCCCTTTCAGAGGATTCTTCTTCTGACGTTGACCAAATCACAGATTCAGGTCGCTGCGTGCAAGTTGGTACCTATCCCTCAAGAGGTTTCGTCACCAGATTGTGACAATGGCAATCCAGAAGATACAGAGAAAAAACAATATTCTTCTCCAAGCAGGTATCATCATCCCTTTAATCGAAAGGATGCTGAAGCAAATGATTATTCCAGCTCAATACAAAGCCATTCTCTCCCACAAGCTTCATTTTCTAGTGACCCCCACCGTTCCAGATCTCGAAGATACAATTCATGTAGGCAAAAACTGTGTACCAGAGGTGGAGAAGGCTTCGTTAGTCACTTCAAGCCATGGAGAAGAGTTGCAGTTTCTTTCTGGTGGAGATGTGTGGCAGCCACTGGGTGGAATCAGGCAGTCCTACATTGGCCACCAAGCTTACACCCCCAGTGGTGGATTGTCAATTATACACCATCCTGAAGGTGGTGAAGATGAGAAAAACGGTTTCATACACCTTGAAGAAGTTAATGGAAGGAAGATGTTGCAGCCTAAAGCAAACAACAGCTTTGGCTCTTTCCCTAACAACAACCAAAATGAACTGCTCCAGTCTCTATTTAAAGGCCAAGGTGTGGCATCTCGTACCACCACTGAGCAGCTTCGCTCTCTTCTTAATGTCCCGGAGCATAAACAAATTATGAACATTGGTTTTCAGCAGGAAGGAAGCAGCAATCTGATGGAGGGGGGTCAGTTTCCTGGTCAGTTCCAGCATCAGATGACTGCACCACAGGGACTTTCTCAGGACCGGCAAAGACATGTTGATGATATCTATGGCCAAGGAAGCATGTCAGAGAACGTTTACTATGATGGACGTGGATTATTGATGCAGCGGCCGGACTGGAACACCAGTGTTGCTCAGATTGGAGTCACCACACAACAGCCCCTGTTGAACGCTGGCCCTTTGCTAAATCAGAACTGGCAATTTAAGAGCATGTGGGAAAGCCAAAGCAATCATACCGGGACGACCGAGAGAGATCTGAACCTTCTCAGGGGTGCTACTAACGCTGAGCCGATCATTCATAGGGGAGCTAGTTCAGATCAGAGCTTATTCTCTGTTTTCTCCCAGTGCAGTCAATTGCGCCGCTCCAGCTCTCCTTTTGAGCCAGAAAGATCGAATGGTAACTATGAATTGCTGATGGGGGGAGGCACAACTCAGGTAGGCAGCAGTTTGGTTCAGCCTACTCACAACCCGCTTGATTACTTGAGCGGTAGCAACCCGGTAGCATCTTTGATGCCAGAGGATTCAACGTGGATGAACAACCAGCGTCGCCAGAACTCTGGTGGTCTCCATGACCCACTAGGCAAGCTGTATCCAAGGTCATGGAATCCATAAACCATGTTTTTGAAGTTTTGCATTTCAGAAGACGCACTTGGGGTCATCTTTAAGATTATACAAAACTCAACATGGGTTTCTAAGTTTCTATTTTTTTTTAATCTGTTCATGTACATAGAAAGATACAGAGGAACTTTTGTTTTGTACATATTTAGGTTCCTGGTCAGTTCCAGCATCAGATGATCTTACCTTTTTATATTGGTTTTTACATTGTCCTTTCACCTTCTCTCTCAAGTTACTGAATGTTCAATTCGTTTTCACGTAAACATGTGAACTTTCTTTAATAGTATCTCAAGTCTCATTCCATTTGTTTGGAGTAAACATGTCTACTAAAAAAAATAACATTTTTTCTTATTTTCATCTAATAATAGAGGAAAATAAACCATATATTGGTGCAATTCCATCTCTATAATATTGTTATTCTATTTTGTAAGAAAAATTAGGATTGGGTTCTTTTAAGTATATAGAATATTCAAATGTGGGTTTAAGATAAGATCATATGAAAGCTTACTTCTTCATATGAATACTAATTATTTGATTGTTCATAATGACACAGCAAAAGAGAAAAAAATCTAGGTCTTACTCCACTGGACATTTGATATTGTATCAAAAAGACAGAAAGACAATTAAATTGAAAGAACCCATCTCAGCGAGTCCACACACTTCACACTAAATGAATTCTTCATTAGTTATTGGCATTACATATTCCATATCAAATTGAAAAACATTAAAAGACACGATGCTGGGAAGTATGTATAGGTTGGTAAGGCATATAGAAAGAGATCTGTTCAAACAGGAACGCTGTGCAAGACAACAGTCTCTACGGTGAGACCTGGTCCGAAACCAAACAAGACACCCCACTCCAGACCTTCTCCCGTCGTGGCCACACCATCTTTCGCTGACTTCCTCCTCATCTCATCCAATATAAAGAGAACGCACGCGCTCGACATGTTTCCGTACTCACTCAACACCTGACGCGTGGCTCTCATCTTCTCTGCCTTGAGTCCTAGCTTCTTCTCAACCTCGTCAAGTATCGCTGGACCACCAGGGTGAGCTATCCAAAAGAGGGAGTTCCAGTCACTTATCCCTAGCGGTTTAAACGCTTCTTCAAGACTCTTCTCTATGTTCTTGGAGATGAGCCCAGGGACGTCCTTGAGGAGATGGAAGGTGAGTCCCACTTCCCTCAAGTGTCCATCTATGGCTCCATCCGAGTCGGGAAGAATGGTCTGAGCCGCAGACACCATCTCAAAGATTGGCTTCTCCCCCACGGAAGCATCAGGATCCGAACCAACGATAAGCGCAGCGGCTCCATCACTAAAGAGAGCCTGTCCAACGAGGGAGTCAAGGTGAGTGTCAGAGGGACCACGGAAGGTGACGGCTGTGATCTCGGAGCAGACAACGAGGACACGTGCGCCACGGTTGTTCTCAGCGAGGTCCTTGGCGAGACGGAGGACAGTGCCGCCTGCGAAGCAACCTTGCTGGTACATCATGAGACGTTTGACGGAAGGACGAAGACCAAGGAGCTTGGTGAGCTGGTAGTCAGCACCAGGCATGTCGACTCCTGAGGTGGTGCAGAAGACAACGTGTGTGATCTTGGACTTAGGCTGACCCCACTCCTTAATGGCCTTCACTGCCGCCTCCTTGCCTAGCTTAGGGACTTCAACAACCACAATGTCTTGTCTGACGTCGAGAGAAGGAGCCATGTAGGCGCACATGTTCGGATTCTCCTTCAAGAACTCCTCGGTTAGGTGCATGTGTCGTTTCCTTATCATCGACTTGTCACCTGTTATAGTAACAATACAGTTGTTAGTTGTTTCAAGGCATAACCAAATGAAAAATCGGTTGAACCCCATTTTTTTAAAAAAGAATATACATAAACATAAGCTTCAAATTTATATTTTTTAAAATAATATACATAAGCATAAGTTTCAAAATTATTTTTAAAAAATTATTAACCACACTTAATAACTGGTTTCCAAAAACAACTTCTTATTTTTTGAACACTACTATCTAAATAATAACAGAATAAAAATTATTAAGACATACACATGCGCTTGAACTTCTCCTTGAGGTCAGTCATGTGTTCACTGTTGGTGATGCGGAAGTAGTAGTCTGGATACTCCGCTTGGATCACATGGTTCGCAGGGTTGGCCGTGCCTATAGCCAAGATACCTGCGGGACCATCAGCTCTTTGTGCCTTTCTGATCTCATCCAACGATGATGACGGCCTACTCATCACCATGTTTTACAAGAGTTTGATAGATGTGTGATCTTGTGTAGTATGCAAGTTATGTGTATATATTTAGAAAGCAAACGGTGAGTGAGATTATATAACAAGAGGACAAAGGAGAAGGGGGATGGGAGTGTGGTAGGTTGAATGGATGGGCAGATGGAACATTACGTGTTTCTCTGTTAGGTCTCTTTTCTGTGGCTCTCTTTATTGCTTCCCTTTTATTTCGTTACTTACCAAGAAAATTGAATGGTTGGTTACTTGGTTTGATTGATTTTACGTTTTACACAACAAAAAGACATTTATTTATATGTTTGTATTTATTATATTATTCGATGTGTACGTCAAAGGATACGTCAACTACGAGGGGTTAGGTGTGCGTAGTTTCTTCACCATACTTCCTACACATGCATACTTAACTGCATCTTAGTAATCTAATTCTCCTTCTTCATTTACCTTCTAATCCTACAGCTAACTAACTAACAAAGATTACGTTAGCACTTCTCGTTTCTCTCCCCATCCACCATAATGATATTTGAATAATTGAATCCACTTAGTTAGCTGACTTTGAGCTTGTCTATGTTCTTAACCATCATCGGATGGATATTGTTAGTAGCCTCTTCTGGCTAGTGTAATCTTATCTTAGATTTAGATCTAACAAAGTTAGGTAATCAACGTTGATCTAACATCTGAATTCTTGTTTATTTCGAAATTTGATATTTTATAATTTAGAAGAAAATAAAAATCTGCTTAGTTTTAATTTGATGGGTTTAAATCTTATAATCAAATATGGCCCACTTAAACTCTTAATGGGCCACATCAACGAGCAAATCATTGGGCTTCAAAAACCAATTACCATAAGCTCAAGGCCCATAACAACATCATTGAGAAATGAGACGGAGGTTGGATGTCGCCGACGAGTGCGTGACGACGGGATGCAAACCGGCAACTGCTTCCGCTGCCGTCGAACCGGCCACTGGATCAGCGACTGCCCTCTCAAATCCAACGCCGACGACGATCCTCCTCCACCGTCGATCCACTGCCCTTGCGGCGGAGGTCTCTGCGAAACCAAGCTCTCGAACACTCACGAGAATCCCGGAAGAAGATTCTACAAATGCCCTGCTGTTCGTACTTCTTTCACGATTCCATCGAATCAAACGCGAATTGAATTCTCTCACTTAACGATTTGAATCTCTCTCAGGCTCAGAAGTGCGCATTCTTCAAGTGGTGTGACAAAGCAACCGACGAAGATATCAGATTCCGCCCCGCCTTCACCATCCCCGATTGCCCCTGCGGTTCTGGACCTTGCCGGAGAGTCGTGGCTGACTCTGGACGAGCTTACGTGCAATGTGGCGTCAAAAAGGTTTTTTTTTTATTTGATCAATTGATAACTTTTAAGCCTTAGAGTGTGTATGGTTTTATGAAAGTTAGAGTTTTTTTTAGGGTTTTGGGGCTTGTGGATTCTTCAAATGGGTGGATGATGTTGAGGTGAGGTGTGATGCAGCTGATGAGATTGGTTTCTGGGAGGAAGCTGATCTTGTTTTGAGTGATGTGGAGAGCAGTTTCCTTGCTGCTGCTGGTGTACGGGAGAATACAGAGGATAACTCTTCTGTTTCTGATGTACATTCTGCTTCTGCTGCTGTGAACCAAGGTGATTGATTCAGTTACGTACAAAGTTTGATTCTTTTTGATGTATTGTTGTGTCTCTCATGTTGTTTATTAGGTATCCTTCTGTCTGATCCGGTTGTGATTGAGCAACTACATGGTGATTGTGCTCTTTCCAAGCGTAGTGTGGAGGAAGAAGCAACGAGTGGTTTGGGAAGAGATACGGTCTCTAACGGTTCTGTTGCGAAACGTGAGATGATATGCTATGAGCAAACTGTGGAAGAAGCTGAGTGGTCATTCCCCGATTTGGATGACCTAATGGAGCAATACAACTCAGAGAAGCTTCGGCTGGAGAGTGTTTCAGCGAAACATGCACAAGTGTTGAGTGAGTTTATGAGTTCATACAGTCGGTTAAGGTTACTTCATGAGAAAACTGGTAATCTGAGGAAACTGTTGCTTGAGACGGAGAAGGAGATGGCTTGTTGTGAGGCCGAGGCATTGGAGCTTGGAGCGAGTTGCCGGGAAGTGGCTGGAGAGATGGCTGAGGCTCAGAATAGGATGCAGGTGATGGCAGCGATACTAGGAGATGAAGTGGAATTGTTGAAGCAGAAAGAGTTTGTTGGTAGGAAGAGAAGAAGATGTTGAGCTTACTCGTGAGTGTCATTGTAAGTGTTGGAATGTAACTATTACTGGTTACACTTATTTTAGCCAAGTAATTAATAAATTCATTTAACTCCTTAATACACACACTTTCAAGTTTCAACTATATCAGATCATACAACTTATACAAACAAGTTCATTGGATCAAGGGATTGATTGATTTTCAGGTTTAGATAAGCCAAAAACACATTTCCTTTGTTTTAAAACTTCTTAATGTGGTTGAGAATTGTGAATCTACATAGTGCGCTCATCACATGGTCGCTTGATTAAAAGAGTAATTAGATGTGAATAAGACAGGATAATTGTGTAGGTAATGATTAGAAAAAGGATTAATGATGTTAACCGTCCAAGAGAGTGTCTTTCCACGTTGGGCGCACATGCGTTCTCGTCTTTCTTACTTGCCTACTAAAACACCATTAGAGGTCCAAACCCATAGATACTTGATCATCAATAGTTACATGATAGATACTTCGACATTGTAAATGAATTTATAGTTCACCGTAAACCATGAGAAGGCAGTATTAATTTTGTAAAGAAAACTAGAATAAATGATAGGGGAATAAAATCAAAAGGAGATATAGAATGGAATCGTAAAATGTGAACAAGATTCAATGTATCAAGGCTTTGAATTAGATATATAGAACTAAACGAAACAAATGAGAGTTGGTCAAAAGGGGGAACATAAAATGATAGGACTTGTTTTCTCCAATGAAATTAAGATTAACTATGAAACTCAAAAGCATAAAAGATTGCTCACATGCAACCCAAATTCATTTGTTCTTAATAATGCATGGTTATAAATAATGTTTTAAAATAAAGTAATACAGAGCAAACGGATTTGAATGGATTAATTTGGTCAGAATATATATTAAGAAATCGAATTTAGGAAGAGACTATTAGAAAAGTAAATGTTAAAAAAATTGATAGATGCCTTGGGGACTAAAACAATAGGGAGATGAAAAAGGGTGTGGCCTATAAAATTGAGAGCACATGCATCACCCCTTGTTGTTTTAAATTATTCTCTGGTTTATATAACACCCACTTTGGATTATTGTACATGTAGACTAATGGGAGTATATTATAAAAGAGAATAAGAATAATACGATCCACCATCACCGTCCCTAACGTTGGTCGTGTAGCCATGCATAACTGGTCTTTGGTCTTCTTCTTCTGACACAGAATAAGATCGTCTTAGAAAGGCTACCACTTGCTTCCTTAGATACTCTCGTATCAAATATGATTATCATAGTTTTACCCCCAAAAAAATGATAATCTTTCTCAAAGACTTTCTCTTTTAATTTGTGTTAGTCAAAAGTCAAAACCCGACACTGGGTGATTAATTAGTTTTACAAGATTTATACGCATATAATAGATGCTTAAGTAATGACTTCATGATCCCATGATTAAGTCGACTACCTTCAATCATACGGCCATCATTGCGCCCTTTCTTTCCCAATTGTTTTATTATTTTTGAAACACCAAACTCATTGTTTTTCGAGTTGTATGATTGATAAGAGGAAAACCGTTTACGTTTCATGAAATAATTAGGAATTGCTTCTCTTTTTCTCTGGAGAGTGTATGATTACAATCGCAGTTCATGCATATTCCATATCATTTAAATTGGACCATCACATGCAATAGTATTTGGATATTCTCCGAATTTAATAGTTTACTACTGCCGACTACGTTATTTATCTATAATTTTTGTTTATCTATCAACTGCGAGATCATATTATTAGACAAGTAAAGTTGGTAGCTAAAGTAACATGCTAATCATGGCTCCCCTTATCATTCACCATCTTTTATTTTCAGCTTATTATTGTTGACGAGTGATGAGTACACAGAGATGTCAGATGTATCTAATTATAATGCTAACTCATTGCTATATGCATTTATTTTTAATGGTTTTTCTTATTATTGGTTCGCTCTCATTTGTAACAAAACCAAACTCCTTTGTATTTTAAATAAATTGGAGTTAATATACTAGCAGCTATGATCAAAGTTAGTCCGATCTAAGCATTAGATTTGAGCGGAACCATTTATGAAATCACTAGTATACAATCCTTGAGAAATGAATAAAACATGCTACCAAGTGGCAAATCATTTGATAATTATATATTTCGATTGACTGATAATTGATATATCATAGCCTCATAGGCCACAATTAACTCAACAGCAGTGCTGTTTTTTTAAATGATGTTCATATTGGAATAAAGATAAAAATATATTTATATAGAATATAAAAATGAGAAAAGGAAAGGAAAGGTGCATGCAGCTCTTATATAAAAGGGTTGTCAAAGGGATACCAACACACATTCCTTCCCTCATTTTTCTTCTCCTTCAACTAGAATAAATAATCTAAACCGGATATCAAGAATATAAACCGGATACAGAACGATGAACACATCCAAGACCAAGAAGAAGCAAGAAGAGGTTGGAACAAAGTTTCTTGGGGTAAGAAGGAGGCCTTGGGGAAGATACGCAGCTGAGATAAGAGACCCAACTACAAAGGAGCGTCACTGGCTTGGTACTTTTGATACGGCTGAGGAAGCTGCCTTGGCCTACGACAGAGCTTCTCGGTCCATGCGTGGCACTCGTGCCCGAACCAACTTTGTCTACTCAGACATGCCTCCTTCCTCCTCCGTCACCTCCATTGTTTCTCCTGACGATTCTCCTCCTCCCCCTCCTGCTGCTTCTCCTACTTGTCCAAATGATCATGTCGATTACATGATGATGTTTAACCAATATTCATCTACTGACTCGCCAATGCTACAGCTCCAGTCTGATCATGTGGACAGTAGTAGTTACATGTTTGGTGGCTCTCCTTCTTGTTATTCTAACAGCGGCTGCGAGCTGCCTCCTCTGCCGAGCGACTTGTCTAGTTCTTGTTACAGCCAACAACAATGGAGCGTGGAAGACTTCTCCTCCGCTAACTATTTCGAGGGTGAGTACGTCCACAGCCCAATGTTCAGTAGAATGCCTTCGGTTTCTGACTCCTTGCCTCATGGTTTCAACCACTTTTATTCCTATAATTAACATCTTCTCATCCATATTTAATTTATTTTCACCTTTGTTTCTTTTTTTTTCATCATGTTTAGCCGTCCTTGATCTCTTTCTATGATCAAAGTGACTGTTTGTCTTTCAATAAGGAGTTATCCCTTTTGTATCTTAACCAATGGAAAACAAAATTTACATGCATATTACATATGGGCCTTAGAATTCAAGGCCCCAAAATGCCTGATGGGCTATGGCTTGACATGACATACTCTGTTTATATTATTCATGTTCGTTCCTTATGGTAGAACTAGATTTATAGGTTAGACATACTACATTTTTGGTTTTTTGGTGTATATAATAAGCTAATGTAATCCGAAATGTTTGGCATACTAATTAGGGAGGCCGACTAGTTAATAAAGAAGACTTGGCCCTCGAGTCATTTGCTATAATAGGCCAAAACTTAGGCCCAGATGTATCATGTAATGCATCTGCACGGTTCGATAATTTGAAATCTAGAGTACGTGTGGGACTGGGAAGGGTAGTGGTGAAACCTCCTTAGTGGTTAAGTCATGGAGAAAAAAAAGAAAAAGGTTGTTTTTTTTGTCACAAAAAAAAGGTTAAACAATAAAATGAGAGCTTGAAACGGCCAAAAAGCAACGTTATGGTGGTGGTGCGAATATTTATGTGTATTATTCGCTCTTTCTATTCAATCAAATGAAAGTTACGTACATGTCTTAAGATATCGTTTCCGTAAGTCACATAATCTACTACTTTCTTTGTCAATAATATATATCTACTCCAGAAACACCGAGACGGATGATGATGAGTACATTACATTCACGCAAGTTATTGGTGTTTGGTCAAAATATATCGAGACTTGTCTGAAATCTTTCTCCAGACATTACACAACAGAAAAAGGAGGCGCGCGAATATGATAATAGTAAAAGGCAACAAAAGCTAAATAAAAAGAGAGAAAAGTAAAGCGTTTTAGCCTCAATCAACGGTAACGTATCTTAATTTATGAGGTTCGTCTTTCTTTTACTTTTGTCACCAAGAGTTTGCGGCAATGGTTGACTAGTTATGCATGGGAACAGAAGTAGCAAACAATATGAAAGAATATTTGTCACTGTTTACACCTTCACATTTTTTTTTTTTTTTTTTTTTTTTTTTGAATGAATGTAAAATTTTATTCAATCAAAACTTTAATTACATCAAGTGCTACTGTTATGATCTTCATATACATATCAATAGACTCTCAAAACTCTACTTTTCTGTATGTCAAAAAGAAAAACTCATGTAACTCTTGAGCCAAACCACACACTCAAGCCTTCCTCAAGGTATTGTTGCCCCGTTCCTTTCACAGCAAGAAGCTTCAGTCTTATCACTTTATCAACCCATTTAATCAGTAACAATTCATCTCTTGGTTGCTCTCCATGCCGACGAGCATTGCGCTCCCTTCACATTTCTTCCTTAACGTTGAATCAAACCTTGTTCATCAACTTCAAACGTCTTCATCATCATCCATTACAAAAACTTCATTTAAAAGGATAAGATTGTGAACAAAAAGATGGTTTGAGTAGTGTGAAAGAAGTGGTCCCAAGATTAGGGATTTTGAATTGTGATAATTTAAACCAGCCAGGTACTGACACGTGTCATCCTAGCTTTATGGATTTCCTTAGCCATCACCTTGATTGTGATTGTATAAATGTAACTCTACCTTCACCTCTTCCATTTTCCATTCTCCATACACATTTTTTTACAACAGAAAGATATATATATAAAAAAAATACATATACATGCATAGGATTCAAAAGGGAAGGCAAGCAAACATAAAATAATGAAGAAGGTAGCAGAATTCGTCAAGGATGTAGTAAACATGTTGAAGAGGAAGACAAGAGCCTTTAAGACACGTCTTGTAATATTCTCGCTGCTCCACGACAGAAACATGATGGTGAGCTCATGGTCTCACAAGCTTAAGGCCAAACCAACATCAAGAAAGCTAGATGGTGGTGGTAAGGATCATGATCAAAACATGGTGGTGGTTTATAGCCACAACGCCAATATGTCTCGCACTTCTGCTGCCTCTCCACAATATGTACAATATTCAGAAGAAGAGGAAGAGGAGGAAAAGTATCCAGACATGAGACACTCTCTCTTTGAGGCAGAGGGTTCGGTGATAGACATGGTGAAACACTCCAAGGAGGACAAGGGAGAAGAGTTTAAGTTGGAAGACGAGATCGACAAAGTGGCTGATCTTTTCATTTCAAGGTTTCACCAACAGATGTGGTTGCAGAAGCAAATCTCTCTAGAGAATATTCAAGATACACCTTGAGCACCACACCATATCCTATTGTTAAGAATAATGAATTACTATTCTCATTAATAGCATTTAACCAGCCGGGCAACCATCTAAGCACTTTGACTACACCATAACTACCGTTATGTATCGTTTCATGGTCCATTAAATTATTTACGGGCTCGTGTATATACGAATTGCACGCATATTTTCAGCTTTTAAGGCCTGTTAAGGCCCATTCACCAATATAATACTATGTAAGATTGTAAGGTCACACAGTGAAGAGTAAAGAGGGGTGAAGTATATGGTGAATTGCACATGATGCTTCTTCTCTAGTCATGTGATTATGTCTCTGTATCCTTTTTTTGAAATTTGAAACTTTTATCCCCCCCCCCCCCCCCAAATATTTCTCCTACTATCTCTCTACTGATTCATTCCGTGGTTACTCTCCATCGTGATATGTTACCAATTTTTAGGCAAGTTTGGAGTCTAAATGGAAAGATTATCAGCAAATTGGAGTCAAATAGTGTTTGTTTATTATGTTCAGCCCATAGATCTAAAGGTTAAAGTATCCAAAGATGCATTAATTAACGAGAACATGGGGATGAGGACCTTATTATCAATTTATCATGTCAGCACAAGACTAGTCAGTCCATGTGCATCTGGAACACTCCCTAAGTTACTAACAAGGCTGTTGCAAACATTGAAAGTAACCCCAAAATGCTCTGATAAATAATAATTAATAAACCATATATTATGCTAAGCCTAGCTAGCTACCTAGCTGATATGGCTATAAATAGAAACGTCCGCACAATGGGTGTTTGGTGCAATGAGGGTGATCAAAATGGGTCGTCTTCCACTTACTTTTTGCCTCACCTTTCTGCTTATGGCGACGGTAACGTTTGGTGTACCTCCTAAGAAGTCCATTGATGTTCCTTTTGGCAGGAACTATTTCCCCACTTGGGCTTTTGATCACATTAAGTATCTCAATGGTGGTTCTGAAGTGCATCTCGTCCTTGACAAGCACACTGGTGAGTTTATTTGCCTTATTTTATATGTTTCTCTGACACGAATATATCTAAAACCTCTCTTCTGATTGTTCTGAAGGCACTGGCTTTCAGTCAAAGGGTTCATACTTGTTTGGCCACTTCAGTATGCACATAAAGATGGTTCCTGGAGACTCTGCCGGAACTGTGACCGCCTTCTATGTAAGTGAAAGTCGTTTACTAAATTATCTAGAGCATGTCAACTGAAAAAATGCTTGCTGTTTCTTGCAGTTATCATCACAGAACTCAGAACATGATGAGATAGATTTTGAGTTCCTAGGGAACAGAACCGGTCAGCCTTACATTTTGCAGACAAACGTGTTTACAGGAGGCAAAGGAAACAGAGAGCAGAGGATCAACCTCTGGTTTGACCCTTCCAAGAACTATCATTCCTATTCAGTTCTCTGGAATATGCATCAGATTGTGTAAGTCAACACTAGTCTCTGCTCTATAAATATTTCAAAGCTAAGTGTATAGGAATCATTATAGGAACGCTTCAAACAATGTCGCATTATTTGTAAAAGAAATTTTTTGATCTGAATAAATTTAACATTCATTTTAAAAAAAAAAATTTCAAAGCTAAGTGTATATAGTTGTAACAACAGGTTCTTTGTGGATGATGTTCCCATAAGAGTGTTCAAGAACAGCAAAGACATTGGGGTGAAGTTTCCATTCAACCAGCCGATGAAGATATATTCAAGTCTTTGGAACGCAGATGACTGGGCCACAAGGGGAGGGTTAGAGAAGACTAACTGGGCAAAGGCTCCTTTCGTCGCCTCCTACAGAGGCTTCCATATTGATGGATGTGAGGCTTCGGTGAGTGCTAAGTTCTGTGAGACGCAAGGGAAACGTTGGTGGGATAAGGAGGAGTTTCAAGACTTGGATGCTAAACAGTACAAGCGTCTCAAATGGGTTCGTAAGAGATACACTATCTATAACTATTGTACCGACCGTGTCAGGTTTCCTAAGCCTCCTCCTGAGTGCCGCAGAGACCGTGACATTTAGTGTTTTTCTCAGAGTTCATTTTTATATATTTTCCCAGTTGTTGTATCCACAAGCTTGCGAGCTAGAGAAACTTGAATTGTTACAATGGTACTTGTGATGTAAACTAATAATAACCATTCACTCAAAGTCAATGCGTCCAAACTAATGGTGCATAAGTATAACGATACAACATGCACCAAGACCCGTTTGGTTTTATTGTATTCAGTCCTTTTTGTTATACACGGAAACCAGAAGATAAGACTCAAAAAATTTGGGGCACAATAATAAAAAAAAAAACATTACCATAAATTCATCATCTCGCCGTCTGTGGGGATCGAACCCACGGCCACGGGATTAAAAGTCACGCGCTCTACCGCTGAGCTAAGACGGCTTTGTTGACAACTATAAAAATTTTATTAACAACACTTCAATACATCGTATCCTTAAGAATTTGACCGTTAGAGCGAACACCAAATCAGTAGTTATCCAAATGAGACAAGACACACGGTTCCATAAATCACTGTAATAATTTAATGAGAAACACTATATTTAGGTATCAATTAAAAAGAAAATAAAAAAAGGGACCCAGACAACGACGCTCCTACATTATATAACTGATCTCTACTACCACCACTAGAATTTGACCGTTGGAGAAGAAGAACATCTCTCTTTTGCAAAAACTAATTTAAAACATTATTAAGCTTCTTCTGCAATCTTCTTCTCCTTCGGTTGTTAGTTTTTTTTCTTTATATCAATCAATCGATCACAATCAAAGTGTGATCAGAGAAAATGGAATCCCCACAGAAAACCAAAACCGGTTTAAACCTCCCCGCGGGGATGAACCAGACCTCTTTACGTCTCGAGACGTTCTCGAGCTCGTTCCGCGGGATCTCGACCTTATCCTCCCCCTCAAAATCCACCTGCAGCGACAGATTCATCCCCTGCAGATCCTCATCGCGTCTCCACGCTTTCGATCTGCAGGACAAGGAGCCGACGACGCCGGTGAAAGAGGGAGGGAACGAAGCGTACTCGAGACTCTTGAAATCTGAGCTTTTCGGATCTGATTTCGTTTCTAACTCTTTGTCTCCTGCAGGTGGTGGTGGTGGTCAAGGAGGATCTGCTTCTTCTCCGATGAGTCCGTGTACTAGTAACATGTTGAGGTTCAAGACGGATCGTTCCAACTCGAGTCCTTGTTCGCCGTTCTCTCCTTCGATTCTGGGAAACGATAATGGTCTCTCTAGTGATTCGTCTCCTCCTCCTAAGCCGCCTCGCAAGGTTCCTAAAACTCCTCACAAGGTATAACAATATTTCGCATTCAATGTGATATGGTTATAGATAGATAGATAAACAGATAGATAGACGAGTTTTTAGTATAGCCGAATGAACTAATAAACATTGTTTTGATTTGATGGACCCTAAATTGTGGAAATTTTTCTTATAAAAGTTTTCCAAAATATTCATAATTTTTTTTTTAAATTATCTTCAGATTTTTTAGTCTTCCTTGCTTACATATTCTTGGGTGATATTATTTATTTTTTTGCCAAAGGTTTGTAAATGAAATATTGTTTGGTTGTTTTGATTGTCTCAGGTGTTGGATGCACCTTCATTACAAGATGACTTCTACTTGAACGTTGTGGACTGGAGCTCACAGAATGTTCTTGCCGTGGGGCTTGGTACTTGTGTCTATCTCTGGAGTGCTTCCAATAGCAAAGTGAGTTTTCAAGCTTGACTACTACTTTTCAATGCATAAATGTTATTTTGTGTGGTGGAGGCATTGAACTGTGAGATGATTATGATTGGTCAGGTGACGAAGCTATGTGACTTGGGACCTAATGATAGCGTGTGTTCGCTTCAGTGGACACGTGAGGGTTCATATATATCTGTTGGTACAAGTCACGGTCAAGTTCAGGTGTGTTGTTTTTTCAACCTTTCAATCTGTGGTTGTTGAAAGTTGAATAAAAGGTTGATTTTGCGTTGGCAGGTTTGGGATGGAACACAGTGCAAGAGAGTCCGAACAATGGGAGGTCATCAAACGAGAACTGGTGTCTTGGCATGGAACTCGAGGATCTTATCCTCAGGGAGCAGAGACAGAAACATCCTCCAACATGATATCCGAGTCCAGAGCGACTACGTCAGCAAGCTCGTGGGACACAAATCTGAAGTCTGCGGGCTGAAATGGTCTCATGATGATAGAGAGCTTGCGTCTGGAGGCAACGATAATCAGGTCATCTTGAAACCTAAGCTATTCACAGATTAGAGCTACATCAGTCCTAGGCTTATCATAACACTGGTTGGTGCTTGTTCTTTTGTAACAGTTGTTAGTGTGGAACAATCATTCACAACAACCTATTCATAAGCTGACTGAGCATACAGCAGCGGTTAAGGCGATTACATGGTCTCCTCATCAGAGCAGTCTCCTTGCTTCAGGAGGTGGAACCGCAGACAGATGCATTAGATTCTGGAACACCACAAACGGACATCAGTTGAACAGCATTGACACTGGAAGCCAAGTCTGCAATCTGGCGTGGAGCAAGAATGTCAATGAGATAGTGAGCACTCATGGATACTCTCAGAACCAAATCATGCTCTGGAAGTATCCATCCATGGCAAAGGTACATAGTTTTTTTTTCTAAACTTGAAAACCCATTTCTTGATCTTTCTTTCTATCTTCTAGTTGTACTATATAACTGATGCATTAACCGATGATTGTTTTGTGTAGGTTGCAACGCTTACAGGGCACAGTATGAGAGTACTTTACTTGGCTACATCACCTGATGGACAGACTATAGTGACTGGAGCAGGAGATGAGACCCTGCGGTTTTGGAATGTCTTCCCTTCAGTGAAAATGCAGGTTTGTATTCCTTCTTCGAGATTCCTTTAAATCAGATCGTTTAGCTGGTTGTTTCTGGTCAGTTGATTAATGACTAGTTTTTAATGTTTGCAGACACCGGTGAGGGACACAGGCCTCTGGTCATTAGGGAGGACACAGATCCGATAACACTCATTTCAATCAACCTTTAAATTTGTTATTCATTTGTGTGTGAGAGAGAATATATAGAGGAGCTGCAATGTAATAGTTTATTTTTTCTGATCCCTTTGTAAACAGAGTTACCATTGAATGAGATAGTTTTTTTATGAATGAAATGTCTGGCAGCCTTGTTAAAGATGGGCTTGGCAAAATCTAAAACTAAAAGGAACAATGTACATTTATTTGTAAGCAAAGATGCATCTTTTGTTTCACTTGTATATAAGTTGGACTCTGTTCTTACAGTTGTTGGCTTGTTGCCTTACCTTGAGCATCCTCACTTTCTACAGTGACCTCAGTGCCTAAGCACACCGAGGTCAAGAACAGAGGAGCCTGGTTTGATTATACCGTTTTGAATCTGTAGTTGCAGGGAGAGAGAGAAGCGTCTATTTATAACCAGGTATAATGTATTTAATTGATTAATATTTCAGGATAAAAACAACATACATCACAAATGATTTAAGATTGATGAAATCATTATCTAAGGAAATAAAAAGTACTTGACGTTAAAAGGTTACAGTGTACCAGTGCCATGGATTGAATGATGTTCATCAAATAAAAAATAATTTGTCTAAAATTACAAAAAAAATAAAAGAATGTATTCAAGGACCTACCACCAATGCCATATTACAGAATCAAATCAATTAGAAACTGAAATGAACAAATGTAACTTACAAGTAACAGAAAGTACTTGTTTCTGCCATCTATGATTAAAAATCTCAAGTTGGATAAAAGAATCAAACTATGCTTCTGTTGTTTTGCTTTTTGTACAGCTACCCCCACATTGCTTCCTTAGTTTTCAAGTGAAAGTTATTGTAATTTACCTTTCTCCCATCCTTTACATAGACAAACCTGATTCAACCACCATCATTGCAGCCGCTTGATGTTTCCCGTTCTGTTTCACTTGGTGCTGTGACCAATACCTATGTGCTGCCAAAACTCTATCTAGCAGTTCTTGAGGCACTGGTTGTCCTCTTCTCTGCTGCGGTGATATACTCGCCGTGTGAACAAGAGTTTTCCACTTATCCTGCACAAAAAAAAACACAAAGTTAGTAAGCTACAATTTGTAGTGGCTAAGATTCAAAAGTGTTGTATACCTTCAAGTCCACGTAGGTTCGATGACTTGCATCATCAAAAGAACGCAGTTTCACATCACGCCATCTGTGGAATAAAAGAGTGTCGATCATTAGTTGATACACAACCAAGTTAAACAACTGAACCAATGAGATTACCTTCCAGTCCCAAGCTCCTCAACTGCATGCACTAGAGCTTCTACCTCAGACACAGAGAATGGTCTCCTGGTTCTACGCTGTGAAAGCTCTGTACGCTTAGGTTTCTCGTTAAGTGGGACGATTGCAAGAGCCTCCGGTTCCAATGGTGGAACTGGAACTATAGCTCTTGAATCTGGTGAAGGTTGTTGTTGTTCATCAGCTGTTATGTCACTCTGATATGGAACTAACTCCTGCTTACTCTCCACACATGTTCCAGAATTAATCATGTGATCTGCATGTAGGAGACTGAGAGGGATTCTAGAATTTAACTCTGGAGAAGCTGAAGACCTGGCAAGAACAAATGATTGTACTTAGGAATAACTCTAAAAAAATAAAGAAAGAAAAAAGATGTTACTACCTTTCTGACAAATTTGTTGAATCAGTTGGCAAAGAAAGGACAGGATTTTCAGAGGAACCAGGCTCCAAGGTGAAGCCAAGGTTGTCTAGATTCTCTCTACACGAGAGACCAGTCTGTGAGAGAGTGTTGGTGTCATCTCTAACCTTCTTCCCTTGGACTAACACCCCAATACGTATCCCATCACCGAGTAAAGCAGTGACAGCCTCCATCACCGTCCTCTGTAACCAAAAAGTGTCAAATGTCACAACTAGTGCTATGAAATTATAACACTTCGTGACATTTAATCACACACACACCTTGAGTGAGCCTACTGTTGCTGTTTCCGGAACTTCAATAAAAAGCTCTGGAATCCTAAAGGACTTGATGCTTAACTTTACTGCAAACAATTGAAAATAAACATGAGCACCACCACTCCAGCCAGATAACGAAGCATCTGGGTCATATAGATAGGTACCTGACTCTCCCTTCTGAGGTGAATTGGTAACACTTTCACTACTGAGTCCTCCATCAGAAGTTACTACTAACCCTTTGTCAGATAATCTTCTCTTCCTATGAACGGTCTCATGCTTCCATGGGTTGTAGCCATAACATAATTTTCTCTTGCGGTATAGAGACTTTAAACAACCATCTAGACAGATACACACCAAAGCAGAGTAAGAAGAGAGAAACAGCTAAAAAGGATGTATCAAAGAGAAACACGGTAAGATCCGATACTAACCTGTTCTAGTGTCTTCAAAGCACTTCGATCTGGAAACTGCTCTACCGTGTTTTGTCATCATTGACTTCTTGATTCTTCGATATCCAACACGAGTCATAGGCCTATATGACTTATTACATTTGTCACCAAATTTATAGTATGTACAATAGTTTTCATCATCATCATCTCTACAAGCTAACTTAGAATGATTCCTATATCCTTCCAAAGAACCATTAGGCACACCATCCAGGTGGACTGATTCGTGACTTGGACCCTTTAAGCTGAAAGTATCAGCGATCAAGCCACCGTCTTCCAAGCCATTGGTCGCTTCTCCTTGTTCAACAAGGACAGCACAATCCTCTTTCTTGTTTCCGCACCCTAAAAGAGGCTGCTTCAGACCAAGAGCCATCTTACAATCAGAAACTGGCGTCTGCTCTAAAACGCAATCATTTTCCAAAGAGGAAACTTGCAAACACGTCTCGCTAGTGTTATCACTAGGCGACTTTGAGGAAAGGTTTCCTTGATGGGAAAGCTCAGATTTACAAGGCTTATCATTATAGACAAGCTCATGTTCTTGTTTGATCTTTACAACCAGATGATCTTCTTGACTATCCCCATAGGTCGACGTTGAGGAGCTTTCGCTTTCTTCTAGCAACTTTCCAGCCAGAGAAGCGAGCAAATCAAAGGCAGTGAGCTGACTGTCAACGTCATCTCTCTCACTTGATACCTTCCTCTAGAAAACATCAACCACAAGTCATCAGATACAAATTAAAAAAAAAAAAACATTAAACTAATCGAAATGAAGCACACGAATATTCATTACCCTGGTTGAACGAGGAGCCTTGGGAACACCGGAGAAATCAAAGCCACAGTTTAACCTCCTCTTGACCACCATCTCTCAGACAATCTGCAAAGATTCAGCATAAATCTTTTAAATCTCCACTAAAATAAAGAGTATAATTTTTTAAAACATTGTGAAACTAATAACTCTACAGATCCGAAGTAATCATTCAGGTAGAGTTTAATGAATGTTGAAGGTCTGATGAAACGACAGAGTATACAGATCAGAATTAACAACGCAACATAAAACTCAAATATATGAACTTTTTTAAAACAATTTACGTAGAAACAAACGAACAAAAGAAAAAAAAAAAACTGATCAGATCTCGCTGAAAAATGCCAACTTTCAGACCAGACACGAAAACATTTATTCAAAATTTCCAATTTTTTTTACGTCAGATTCAATTAATTTACCATCACAATTCACGTAAAAAACACATTGATATTAAGCAAACAAAAAAAGAAAAGAAAAAAAAGACTCGTGATCATGAATTGTGATCATGAGAAGTCACTTACCCCTTTCACGGATCTGATTCAGAAGGATAGCTACCTCTACAATGGAGAAATTAACAAACAAATTTACGCAGACTTCAGAATTTCTCGAAGATTTTAGGATGATGATTTCGCGATCATCCTCTGTTTTTTATGTTTCGTTTTACTCCTCTCGTTCTCGTTCTCTCTCTCTCTCTTTCTCTTCTAGAATAGGAGTAACGAAGAAGAAGAAGAAGACATAAAACCCTCTCAAAAGAAACCACAACCGAAAACAATGGCTTAAACCCCCATTTTATTCTTCTTTTTCCAGAAAAAATAAAATAAAAATATTAACCACACAACCGGGTATGGTGGTTCGTGGATATTGATTTTACCGGCTGAAGCCGGTCGCTTTTCTAACTTCTCCATCTTTATTAACGACACGTGGAGCATCCTCTCATTACACGAAACCTATTTTCCAATGCTATTGTCCGAAAGCGAGTTAATTTCGGGATCGGATAAAAAGAAATATTCCGTTTCAGGGAATATTATTTATTATGATACTGATCCGTGCACGTTTAAACCTCATTGGTCCACGTCATTTTCTTGCTGATTATCTGGAATTTTCAATTCGGAATTTTTTTTTTGTGGTTCTTGATATTGAAGTCAAATATTTGTAAGGTCGTGTAAGGTAGGAGTAAGTTTATTAGATTTGATTTCTTCCCCATAAACATTTTTCAAAGCTCTGTTTATGACTTTTTATTGGGGTCAAATGTCAATATTGTAAGTTTATTTAGAGTATTAATAATAAATGGTTTAAAATGCGAAATCGTTTAATATTGACCGGAGGCCGAAAACAAGTTAATTTTTTTCTTCGTGCAAGGATCTTGAATTTTCTCATTTTACGTTATTACAAACAAAAAATACTTTATATTTCCAGGCTAATAATATAGCCACAATTGATTAATCACCGTATTCCATATGTATTCTGAGATCCTCTTTTAACTAATGCTACTAGTGTGTGTCCGGAAGGAGACAACACAAGAGTAGAATCTTTCCAAAGTTTAAACATCTTGTAAAACATAATAATCATCCATTACTTTTTAATAGACATTTTATTGTTTTTTTTTTCTGTTAAGCATCTATTCCTGACTGGATGGAAAAAGCGTATTTCTAGTTGTTAAATCACTGGATATACAAAATAAAATATTAATTTGTGTCTTGTTGTTTTATTGTTTATAACGTACATTAGATCCAACAACCTACAAATCCAGGATATTCAATTTAATTTGAAAGTCAGTTGGCATAAGCTTATCGCCAGATATAGTAAAATAACAATTAAATAAAGCAAAAAGACTAAGATAATATATAAAAAAGCAAGATTTCACATGGTTGATTGTCACACTCAAGCCCCCTAGCTCATACATTGTCTAGTTTTTTTTTTAATACGTGGGTAATGTTGGATTTATATCCATGTATATATCCATGTCGCTGTGTATGAAAGAAATACATGTATTTAGTGTTTCATGTGCATTGTACTTTATTTCAGAACTTTACACATATATATATATATATATAATATTTACAGGAAAACTTCTCTGTTGGTAACATGTCCCTTCTACATGTTTTTGGTATCTCTACTAATAAAAGAGAGCTTTTGAGGCTCCATATGACGTCCACATCAGCGGAAAAAAATTCTCCCAAAAGATGACACGTGGCATAAAATATAGTTTTACATTTTAATATTAATTATTTTCGAAAATTGTAAAAAATATGTAAACATACAGCATTAAAAAATGAAAAACTACATTAAACATATGTAAGATTACTATTTTTCACTTAAAAAAAAAATGGCTTATCTCCATAATGTAACACTACCGTTTTATAAAAAAAAAAAAACATTATATATAATTTCGAAAATAATAATTATATGTAAAACATACAACATAAAAATGGAAATACTACAATAAACATAAATATGTTTGACTATTTGTCCAAGTTCTTCTATTAAACATTGCCGTTTTACATTAAAAATAGAAAAATACGTAAAAATTTAAACATCTATCTTAAAATATAAAATATAGACATTAACTAAATATAAAGTATAAAAAAGAGAAATACTCAATATATAAAAAAAATAATAAGTAAATATTATAAATATATAAATATACGAATTATATATACAATAATAAGTAAATGCACAATTTTTAAAAAATGAAAAGAGTATATTAAATATTAAACATCTATCTTAAAATGTAAAATATAGATATTAAGTAAATAGAAAATATAAGAAAAAGAAATAAACAACTTAAAAACAATGAAAAAAATATATTAAGATTTAAACATCTATCTTAAAATGTAAAATATAGATATTACGCAAATAGAAAGTATAAGAAAAGGAAATACACAATTTAAAAAAAATGGAAAAAGTACATTAGTATTTAAACATCTATCTTAAAATGTAAATCAATCTTAAAATATAAAATAATTTAAAAAAAAATGGAAAAAGTACATTAGTATTTAAACATCTATCTTAAAATGTAAATCAATCTTAAAATATAAAATTATTAGTAAATAGAAAGTATAAGAAATAAAAATACACAATATAAAGAAAAATAAATAATAAGTAAATATATAATATAATCTCGAAAGATGACACGTGACATTAAACATATGTAAGATTACTATTTTTCACTTAAAAAAAAGACGGCTTATCTCCATAATGTAACATTACCGTTTTATAAAAAAAACAAAAAACATTATATATAATTTCGAAAATAATAAATATATGTAAAACATACAACATAAAAATGGAAATACTACAATAAACATAAATATGTTTGACTATTTGTCCAAGTTCTTCTATTAAACATTGTCGTTTTACATTAAAAATAGAAAAATACGTAAAGATTTAAACATCTATCTTAAAATATAAAATATAGACATTAACTAAATATAAAGTATAAAAAAGAGAAATACTCAATATATAAAAAAAAATAATAAGTAAATATTATAAATATACGAATTATATATACAATAATAAGTAAATGCACAATTTTTTAAAAATGAAAAGAGTATATTAAATATTAAACATCTATCTTAAAATGTAAAATATAGATATTAAGTAAATAGAAAATATAAGAAAAAGAAATACACAACTTAAAAACAATGAAAAAAGTATATTAAGATTTAAACATCTATCTTAAAATGTAAAATATAGATATTACGCAAATAGAAAGTATAAGAAAAGGAAATACACAATTTAAAAAAATAGAAAAAGTACATTAGTATTTAAACATCTATCTTAAAATGTAAATCAATCTTAAAATATAAAATTATTAGTAAATAGAAAGTATAAGAAATAAAAATACACAATATAAAGAAAAATAAATAATAAGTAAATATATAATATAATCTCGAAAGATGACACGTGGCATAAAATATAGTTTTACATTTTAATATTACTTATTTTTGAAAATTATAAAAAATATGTAAACATACAGCATAAAAAAATGGAAAAACTACATTAAACATATGTAAGATTACTATTTTTCACTTAAAAAAAGACGGCTTATCTCCATCATGTAACATTACCGTTTTATACAAACAACAAAAAACATTATATATAATTTTAAAAATAATAAATATATGTAAAACATACAACATAAAAATTGAAATACTACATTAAACATATGTAAGATTACCATTTTACATTTTTATTTTAAGAAAATAATATGTAAACATACAACATAAAAAATAAAAAAACTACATTAAACATATGTAAGATTACCATTTTTCACTAAAAAAAAAGACGGCTTATCTCCATAATGTAACATTACTATTTTGTAAAAAAGAAAATTATATATAATTTCAAAAATAATAAATAATATGTAAACATACACCATAAAAAATGGAAATACTACATTAAACATATGTAAAATTACCATTTTACATTTAAAAATAAAAATAATATGTAAACATACAACATAAAAAATGGAAAAACTACATTAAACATATGAAAGATTACCGTTGTTCACTAAAAAAACGGGTTATCTTCATAATGTAACATTACCATTTTATTAAAAAAAGAAAAAAAACATAAATATAAATATTTGACTATTTATCCAAGTTCTTCTATTAAATATTGCCGTTTTACATTAAAAATGGAAAAATACGTAAAGATTTAAACATCTATCTTAAAATATAAAATATAGACATTAACTAAATATAAAGTATAAGAAAGAGAAATACTCAATATATAGAAAAATAAATAATAAGTAAATATTATGAATATATAAATATACGAATTATATATACAATAATAAGTGAATGCACAATTTTTAAAAAATGGAAAGAGTACATTAAATATTAAACATCTATCTTAAAATGTAAAATATAGATATTAAGTAAATAGAAAGTATAAGAAAAGGAAATACACAATTTAAAAAAATGGAAAAAATACATTAGTATTTAAACATCTATCTTAAAATGTAAATCAATCTTAAAATATAAAATTATTAGTAAATAGAAATTATAGGAAATAGAAATACACAATATAAAGAAAAATAAATAATAAGTAAATATATAATATAAGTGAATACCAAATTTAAAAAATGGGAAATTACATTAAGATTTAAAAATATATATTAAAATTTAAAATATAGATATTACGTAAATAGAAAGTAAAACAAATGGAAATATACAATTTAAAAAAATGGAAAACGTACATTAAGATTTAAACATCTATCTTAAAATGTAAAATAGAGATATTAAGTAAATTAAAAGTACAAGAAATGGAAATACATATACAGGAAAATAAATAATAAGTAAATAATGTAAATATATAATATATGAATTATATATGTAATAATAAGTAAATACACAATTTTTTTAAAAATGGAAAAAGTTCATCAAGCATTAAACATCTATCTTAAAATGTAAAATATATAATATAAGTAAATACACAATTTAAAAATGGAAAAAGTACATTAATATTTAAATATCTATTTAAAAATATAAAATATAGATATTACGTAAATAAAAATATAAGAAATGGAAATAAACATTTTAAAAAATGGAAAAAGTACATTAAGATTTAAGCATCTATCTTAAAATGTACTTCTATCTTAAAATGGTAGTAAATTATATAAAAATGGAAATACCACATTAAACAAAAAAAAATGTATAGTTTTACATCAAAAAAGTTTCTATAAAACTCATTATTCCATCCACATCAATTTCACACTATTAAGGAAAATTTCAAAGCACTCGAGCAAAAAAATGGTTTCACTATCAACTCTTGCCGTCCCAAAAACCTTTAATGACCTTGAATGAGATTTTTTTATAACAACAAACTTTTTGTTATGTGGATTCATTGTTGGGAAACACGCAACTTCCAAAAGCCAAACTTATTCATGGGAATTGAATTGTTTTTCATAGACTCAAAGGTATTCTTACAAATTTAAATTAATCTAATCCATAATTTTATTGTTAATATTCATACTAACTCTTTCATGATCAAACCATTTCAGTTAATAATCATTCAAGCGTTTATCCCGAAACACTTTCTTCCTCGCCGAATCAAGTATTGGTTCATATTGGTTTAGTATTGTTTTTGGTTTACTAACCGGTTTAGGATGGTCCTATTGTAAATATAATTTAAGTTGGTTTAGCATATATTATGTTTAAAATAACTTAAATTAAATAATAATAATAATATTATGCTTAAAATATAATTTTAGAGACTTTTCAAATATAGTTTACAGAACATTATAGGTGATGAATTTAATTTATTAAATTCGTTTATTACTTAAAACTAAGTTTTTTAAAAAACGTACCGAGTTATAAATATCAATGATGGATTGGTGAGTATAACATGAAGACAAAAATATAAATATCTGATTTTCAAGATAAGAAATTCAGCTTTTATTCAGATACTCAATATATAATATCTTAAATTATTTTTTAAAAAATATACATAATTTATATATTTAGATTAATCTTCCAAACTTAAACTATTATATTATATATGAATAATGTTTTTAAATAAAAATAATTTCTGATTTAAAATAAAAATAAAAACAACAAATGTTTATTTTCAAATAATGGATGTAATTTACATTATAATATCATTTAACAAGTATTAGATACGTTTTGATATATCATTATTTTCTATTTCCAGAAAACAATAAATTGTTAAACATCAATATCATCTAGGTTAAGTATACGAACAACAAAAATTCAAACATCACAAAAAATATTTACATAACCATTATAATACAATAATTTAATCAAAAATACAATTAAAAAAATATTAAAAAGAATAGTTATATACTTAATATTTGAAAATAAAAGATATTTTTGCTAAAATTGTACTTACCTGGCCAAGGAGATCGACCATCATTTTACGGATCGATCGAATGTTGAGCATGTGGTCGATCCAAAAATACTATGCAGTTTAATAAAATCTCTAAAACATTTATTCCAACACTCAAAAGATAGTTTTGTTAAATATGATAACTAGATAGCCAATAAAATTACAAAAAAATATTTAAATAGTAAAAAATATGTTAATTTAACGTGTTAAAATTTAAAAATAAATTTTAATTATGACATGCATTTTAACATTTATATAAATATAAATCATAGCCTAAATATAAATAATTTAACAACTTCAATTAGAAAAAAATAAAAATCCCGGGCGTAGCCCGGGTTAATCCCTAGTATCTAATTAAAATAGATCCCAATGTTTTTGGATATAGACAACGTATGTATAAGGCGGAAATATCCAAAAGAGTGGTAATTAATAACCGGGAAAATTACGGTTGGGTTCCAAACCATTGTGGGTTAAAACCTACGTTGCACGGAAGCTTCATCGGACGTCCGCTTCCCGCTTCGGAACCGGAATCAGAATCGGAACCTCGTGGAAGCTTGCGGAATCTCGCTTCCAAAACGTTTCTAAAATATTCTATTTAAAAACCTGTTGGAAGCTTATGATTCCGTTTTGGAATCACGCTTCCGTTTAAAAAAAAAATACAATGTATATCAATAAAATATAAAACCATAGTTTTCATCTATATAAAATAAAAAAAATTAATAGTAATGAATATTGAGTTATAAATATACAAATATCAAAAATAATACTATAAATTATCTTTATGCATTGAGATTTTTTATTAAAGATATAGCACATATTGAAACATATTGTGTCAATTATTTATGAAGTATTAAAAATAATTAATATAATATTTTCTGTAAACATAATTTATATGTATTTTTACAGTTTTAATATAAAATCATTTCAAAATTATTATAAATGAATAAATGTTTTATTTCAAATTTAAATCATATAAGTTTTAGTCCTAATTTTTTTAAAATTTTACATATATATATAAATATATAAATATATAAATATATAAATATATAAATATATTTATATATGGATATACGCTTCCAACACGTACCCGCTTCCTAATATTTTAAAAAATCTCGCTTCTGCGCTTCCTTACGCTTCCGCTTCCACGTATCCGCTTCCGTTTCCATGTAACATAGGTTAAAACTTAAAAGCAGAGAAATCTTCTATTCTACGTAAAAAGTGCATGAATGATAATTTTGTTAACCATGCAGAAACATTTACATTTTTTTTTGGTCAAAAAACATTTACATGTTATAGTAAACTAATAAGCGTCCAGTTATTTTTGATTTTTGGCATGGAGAATATTATACCAATCTTCCATCTAGCTATGTGGATTAATTAACTAGCTAGCTAGTAGTGATTCTCTCAACGATTCAGTCACCATGAGTTGGTTACATAATTTTTTTTGGAGGGTTAATTGGCTACAAACTTCTTTTTTTTTAAATTTTTTTTTTTTTGAAAAAAGGGCATTCTAATTGGCTACAAACTTGCATTACCAAGAATTTCACTCTTTTTTTTTAGTTTATTATCTACTACATATCGCAAGGAAGAAGATGTAGTGTATATATAATAGAAACCGAAGAGGAATAGATCTGGTATTTACTCATTTGCGAGTTTGCTTGGTTGAACAGCTTTCGCTCCTTTATTTATCTCTCCTCTCGGCTCTCGCCAAGTTAAAGTAAAGCAATCACGAGTGATCACATGGTTCTCATTGATATAATATTCCGTTAGGCCAAAGAGTCTCAATATCTTACATTATACCCTATCGTCTACACTATTTAAAAAAAAATATTTTTAATTTTTTAATTATCCAGCAGAGACTTTGACATGGTTTCCTATGCTCGACGGCCGTATATATATATATATGTTGATGTAGTGTTCGACGTAAAACTTACTTGACATTGTCAACTTGGAAATTGGAATAGTTACCCGATCAAAATTCTTTTGCGTGGAAATTATATCCCAACCTATACCACCATGAATGTAATTTTGTGGATAGAAGAGATAGTATGATTTTCAAAAAACGAAAAGCTAGTAAAGTTATATATCTAGTGGATAGTAAATTAAGGTGTGCATTAAACTGGAGGAAGATGCGTGAGTAAAGAAGATACCTACAGTAGCTCAACTGTTCACGTAAGCTTGTGACTAAAGTGGAAAGCGTTGCGTGAAAAACAATATATCTATAACCGTCAACTCTGACTAAACTATAAAAGATAGGAAATATGCTAATTCTAACGTAAAGAGGATTTCCTCGTGCCGAAAGAAAAACTGATATTTATATATTGGATATTTGGATTAGCTGAGTAAAAAGGATCAAATGCAAAACGACCATTTTAAGTTTATAACAAATTTTTCTCTTTTCCAAAAACGACATTTTTACGATAAGTAAATTAGCTTTTTATCTGTGTATAATCGTTTCTTGTGAGACGGTAATGTCAGTTTTAAAAAAGAAAAGAAAAATACATTTTTCACAACATCTATACGGTTTTAAATTTTAATTCATCTTTCGAATTATTTGAAATTTTGCTTTGAAAAAATTCTCGAATGCATTGCGGAAACTTAAAATGAAAATATCAGACTGAGCATTGGCTCAACTGCAAGGGATGGCAGCAGGGAAACGAAACATTGGATGGGCTCATCATCACTATTACATGTAGGCTTTTCAAGAGTGGAACTTACTTTCCGTTTCAAGGATCAAACATTGGGCTTAACGAAAGATAACAGTTGGGCCATTTTGGAAATGTATGCGCAATAACTCTCGACATTGTAAGAACCGAGTTCATAAATCTCTAGCAAACAAGCAGACAAGATCGAGGCGTGTGATTGTAGAACACTTCTCAGTTCTTACCAAGCTGTCATGAACAGACTATCATGCGAACAACTTAAGGGATCATATAGAAGACGATTACGGTCGCAATCAAACACAATACCAATAAGCACGCTAAGTATCTACACTCAAATACATATCACAAGAACAAGAGTTGTTTCTTCACAACATTGACACGCAAGAGCCGAAATGCTTACTACCCCTTTCAGACATTTCGACAAACACAAATTACATTAGTCCTCAGTAGCAAGCAAACACACATTATCTAAATCAACGATCATCAGCATTCCCAATACCGATGACCACAACAAACCTTAAAAGCCGAAAGTGAAATGTAGCTGCTGATCCAAAAGAGATTTTCAGATACTTGCAGCATCATCATCATTCACTTTGATCTACACACCAATGGATTACATTACATCACATCACATCACAACACAAAATAAAATACATCTCTATTTTTCTTTTCCTTTTTCAGGTTGTCTTCTCTTCCCCTCAAGAAGAGCAATCAGGACACCGTATCAACCCATTCTCATTACAATCCGGACATCTCCTGACCCTATCTTCATCCTCATCATACAGTTTCTTACTCCCACTACAATTCAAACACGGAATAAACCTTACGTCCCCACAACACCGACAAACAAACCCCGGCTCTCTCACAGGGAACGCCTTAAGAATCTTAGCAAGCTCACCAATCTCAAACAAGCTCTTAATCACATCAGCACCACCAACATACTTCCCCATTATAAAAACCTGAGGCAACGACACGCTACTCTTCTCCCCCATCGCAATCTGCAGCTCCTTCCTGTAAGCAGCGTCCATAGAGACATCACGCTCGTCGATCCAAACCCTAAACCCTCTAAAGATCATCCTAACGGAATAACAATCCTCATACGTCCGTCTGATCCCTCTCAAGCTCGTGAAAAACACCACGATCCTGTCCTCCGTCCCGGGGAGACGAGTCACGGAGTTGCTTAGGCTCAGGAACGGAGATAACCGCGATTCGGATAAAACCGATTTGGTTAATTTCTTCTTCTCGGGAGGATCGGTTGAGGTCGGTTTAACGGATTTGGAGCCTTCGAATAATCTGCAAAGGTCTTTGACTTTGCCTTTGAGAGAGCTTCCGACTGATTCAACGGGGGTGTAGTATTTGGTGATGGAGGTGGTGCGGTTCAGGGAAGGGTTGAGGGACGAAGCTACTGGCCTCCCGTGATGAGTTGTCATCGACCTGCTGAAGAAACTCGTCTTCTTCAGCTCCGCGTTTTTCTCTAACCCCGCCATTTGATTCACGATCAACGATGACCTAACAGAATCAAAAACCCTACGATCAAATAGATGAATCTCAAGACTTATAAGATAACAATCGCATCCTCACCGATCGATCAGAAATGGAAATTGATGATTCCGCTCAACGTCTGCAGAGAAATTAAAAAAAAAAAAAAGGATGTCAGCTTATTTGATTTGAGTCGTAAACGATCGGCACTACGTTTTCAAGGAAATGATATCATACCTATAATCAAAAGAAAGATAAATCGATGGAATGATGTACGATGATGATGATGATTCTGGTGGAGAAGAAGAAGATTGTGGAGGAGGAGGAAGGAGCTCTGAATTAGCCTTTTGCCTTAGTTGTAAAGCAAAAAGAAGTTTTCTGTTTCTTTTCTTTCTTTCTTATTTTTTTTTCCTGTCAAACAAATTATTATCTTTTCACAATTATTATTATCTTTCTCTTTTTAGTTTTTACTTGACGAGAAGAAATGGGACTAAAAAAAAAACGCGGTTTGCGTATTTAAAACTTTATTCGAAATTGTCAACGGTATTGGACGAACCGGATTATACGGTCTTATAGTTGGGTTTAGTAATGGGTCTTCTTATTTGGGCCTAGGATATGTAACCATATTATCTATCTATGGTTGTTGTAACAAGAAAAGAGAAAGGTTAGTAAAGACTGAGGGTGAGTTGTGTTAATTGTTTTTTTTTTTTTCTGTTATCATTGGTTGTGTTTGTTAGAAGATTCATAACCACAGTTATACCAATCGTTTTAATATAGCCTTACCCGTCTAAACCGCACTAGATCGAATCTATTTGGACGCCAACTGGAAGAACATGCGAAAATAATGAGCAAAAACAAGTAAAAGTAATTAAATTTGATTGAAATAGTTGTAAGATTGTTTGTAACATATCCACCTAACAAATAACTCAAAACGTTTTTGTTGCGACCTCGTATTGTCAAGTTAGCAAAAATGTCATATTGTGGAAGAAAGAGACCCCCAGGCCCAGGGCCAGCACGAATTTTGGAATCCTTGGAAAATAATAAGAGCTCGACAAAAAACGTTGTTGTCGGTTTGCACCGAACGTTAACCAAGGCAACAAGCAAGCAAACTCTTTAACCTTCTTTCCTCACCGTCCTTGTAATAAAATCGACGGTTTTAATTTCTACCAAAGCGTGCGAAAACACCCCATCATCATATGAAGCTTCTAGCATCCGCAATCTGAAAGAAGGTACAAGCTACACCTCTCTTTAATTTCTTCGTTGATGAATCGGGTGGTGTTTAATTTCAATTCGACCGAAGATTGCTCGAAACTTGAATTGCTATACTCCAATTTTTTTTTTATATGTGATGAATTTTAAATCTGAAATACAAACATAACCATAAAACTTGTCTCGTTACAGGATATTTTTTTATTTGTTATGGAGATAATCTCACAGAACCTCCTGCCTCAGTGTTCTCTTGTGACTTGGAGTAGTAACAGATTGGTCCCGTATCGATCGAACATCTTGTTACCTGGTGGTGGGATCAAGAAATCAAGATTTGTGATTCGAAACGGAACTTCAGATGGTTACGTGGTCGGTGAGAATGAGGACTTGGGTAGTTTAGCCAGACGAGGAGACTCAAGATCAAAGCTTTTGATTCCTGGTTTGCCTGACCAATCAAACGGTGAAGCTTCTGCTGCTCGGATCACTCCTTCTCACTGCGAGTGGAAGCCTAACCTCAGCGTACACTACGAGAAATCTGGATGTGACAACGTGGAGGCTCCCGCGGTGTTGTTTCTTCCTGGATTTGGTGTTGGTTCGTTTCACTACGAGAAGCAGCTTACTGATTTGGGAAGGGATTATCGAGTTTGGGCGGTTGATTTTGTTGGTCAGGGTTTGTCTCTCCCCACTCAAGATCCTACTACCACTACTATGTCTGAAGAAGCAGGTGCCTTGGAAGATAGTGAACCGTTTTGGGGGTTTGGTGATGAAGCTCAACCATGGGCTGATCAACTTGTATACTCTCTTGATCTCTGGAGGGAACAAGTTCAATATATTGTAGAAGAGGTAAACAATACTCTCTACCACTATTCTTAACAAAGTTGTTACTTTTTAAAAAAGTAGCATTTAATTAATAAATTTCAACCAATCTGCCTGTCCAACGGATTTTTTGAGCGTTCGAGTTTATTTATGGCATGAAACAACTCGAAGCATGGGTCTAGCTTATTAATACGTTACCGAAAACCTGATTTGAATAAATTTGGAATACATTTTATTTATTTTTATTGACAAGTACTCGTACTCAAAAAAGTTCAATTATATTTTTTTTTTTATATATTTTTTTGAGTACGCGTTCTTTGGACCTGGTGTATCTTGTCTTTACCACGAATGATTTTCCTTGGTTAACAATAATTGTTGTTTTTCCAATATCTGCCGGTTCATTAATGTTATTTCTCCCGCATAGGGGAAATAAAGTTAATAAGTGGTATACTATATGCATTTGTATCTTAGAACTTCTTCTAACGACTTACGCTTTTTGTTATAATTTTAAACTGGACGATCCATTAATTCAACTGTCCGAAGATTATAAATGGATCAATCTTTTTGATTTTTATTGGAGACTGGGAATAGATGGACTTATCCAATAAGTGAAAAAGTTGCATTGAAATATGAAAACTACTTATATTATGAATACTTATATTATGAAACAGAGGGAGTATCTGTCGATTTTTTTTACTTTGGGGTCTTTATCAACTTTGGTTATAGGTTCAGACTGTTTTGTCTTGGAAACTATAAGTTACTGAGTGGGTAAGAGTATGTGGTGTTTGTTGTGCAGGTTATCGGTGAGCCAGTGTACATAGCAGGGAACTCGCTTGGAGGCTATGTAGCTCTCTACTTTGCAGCAACCCATCCTCATCTTGTGAAAGGTGTTACGTTGCTTAATGCAACACCTTTCTGGGGTTTCTTCCCTAATCCAGTAAGATCCCCGCGGCTAGCACGTCTCTTTCCATGGTCTGGAACATTCCCTTTGCCAGCTAGAGTTAAAAAACTCACAGAGTTGGTGTAAGTGTAACTCTTCTTCTTACCTACCTGCAAAGTAAATATTTTTCTAGCACAGTCTGAGTAATATCTTCTATGAATCGGCAGGTGGCAAAAGATAAGTGATCCTGAAAGCATAGCTGAGATACTCAAACAGGTGTACAAAGACCATTCCACCGATGTGGATAAAGTATTCTCACGTATTGTGGAGATCACGCAACACCCGGCTGCTGCAGCCTCGTTTGCGTCGATCATGTTTGCTCCTGGTGGAGAGCTATCTTTCTCCGAAGCTTTATCTAGGTATAAGACAGCTTGGTTTCTCTTGTTGTATATGTTTTTCAACCTCTATGTGTTTAGTCTTATATTTGATTGTGTTTGCTAGGTGTAAGGAGAACAATGTTCAGATATGTCTAATGTATGGAAGAGAAGATCCATGGGTGGGACCTATATGGGGAAAGAAGATAAAGAAGGAATTGCCCAACGCTCCTTACTACGAGATCAGCCCAGCGGGTCACTGCCCGCACGATGAAGTCCCTGAGGTACAAAATGAACAAGTCAAAAACTTTTCTCAAAAAAAAAACTGTGGATATGAATAATGAACCTCTTTTGAGTAGGTGGTGAACTATCTGATGCGCGGGTGGATCAAGCACCTGGAGTCTGGTGGTTTTGAAGCGCTGCCGCTATTGGAAGACGGTGAAGAAGATTGGGAGCAGTCCAGCATTGCTAGGGAGATGGAGTTTCCGAGAGGAGAAGGTTGGAAGAAGTCAGTGAAGCTTTGGTTGTACGGGTCAAAGTATTCGTTCTGGGGTGGAGTTGGAGAAGCCTTCAGAGCCAGTTTAGTAAGGGTTCTTCGAGGGAGGTCTGTATAGAAAGTAGCAAGCAGAACATGTTGGCCTTGTCTAATGTAGATAGTTGTAATCAGTGGTGCTACAATGTTGTCTGATGGAATTAAATTTCTAAATGGTCAAAATGAAAACGTTGAAGAAAAAAAAAACAATTGTGTATAGATGATCTTCCTACTTATATCATATGATCTGCACGAATTAGAATTGTGTTTGAGAGTATATGATCTGGATTCTTTGTTCGTTTAAATTTCTGAGTCATTTCAAAATCATATTTTCCTTCGTTGATAAAATTATGTGTTCACTTTTTCTAGCTCTGTACAAAAATCAATCAACTGATTTGTTATTTGTATAGTTATTTGTTTTTTACCAAGTCTTGCTCTGATTTTTTTTTTTTAGTCTTGCTCTGATTTATACCATCAACATCAAGTACAATTTTTTTTGTGGTCAAACATCAAGTACAATTTTTTTAATATTAGCGTAAAACAAATATAAAGAAATATTGTTTTTGTCGGCAGAATAAAAAGAAATATAAAAAAGACAATTGGTAAAGCAATAAATAATTTTTTTTAAAACAGTGGAAAAAAGAAGAAGAATCTCAACTGTTATGGCAACAAAAGGAAACGTGGGTCCCAGAGGAACTGGCAAACCCTCTAAATGTGGCAAAAAGGTGTCATGCAAATACTCTAAAAGAGAGAGAGAGAGGAGCACGCAAAACAGTGCTCATGCAAACACAAACACAGTTAAGTTTCTTTGTAGTTTGTACTAATCTCTCTTTTTTATATATATATTACATCCAAATATAGCAAATCTTTGTGTCTTCCTTTTATAGATTGTAACCCCAAAAAGGAGTTTCAATAGGGAAGAAGAGAGATTGAAACTCCTTTTCTTTCTTCATCTTCTTTTTTCTCTTCTGTGCTTGAAGATGGGTCGTGGAAAAATTGAGATAAAGAGGATCGAGAATGCGAATAGCAGGCAAGTTACCTTCTCCAAGAGGCGTGCTGGTTTGCTCAAGAAAGCTCATGAGCTCTCTGTTCTTTGTGACGCTGAGGTTGCCGTCATTGTCTTCTCCAAGTCTGGCAAGCTCTTCGAGTTCTCAAGTACTAGGTGGTAATTAATCAATCATTTTCTTGATTCCATTTTCCTTTTTGCATGTCTACGTTTGATGGCTTCTGAGAGTTAAGATGTGTTTGCTCTTGGTTAAACTGGTTCTTGCATGTTTGTTTAGATTCATTAGTCCTAATTAATCTCACATTTGCTTCTTAGATCTAATTTCTCATTTGGTTTTCAGCATGAAGAAAACACTTTTGAGATACGGAAATTATCAGATCTCTTCAGATGTTCCTGGGATTAACTGTAAAACAGAGGTTAGAAACTCATGTGGTTTTTGCCTAGACTCAACTCAAGTGTTTTTGACTGTTTTGTCTCGATGCATCAAAACTTTGTTTAGAACCAGGAGGAGTGTACAGAGGTGGACCTTTTAAAGGATGAGATCTCAATGCTTCAAGAGAAACATTTGTATGGAACCCAATCCTAATTTATATTATTTTTTCCCCACACCATCCACCACTTTTGTGTGTCTTATATGGTTTGTCTTTGTGTGTGTTTGTAGACACATGCAGGGTAAGCGCTTGAACCTTCTGAGCTTGAAAGAGCTGCAACACCTTGAGAAGCAACTAAATTTCTCATTGATATCTGTGAGAGAGCGAAAGGTAAAAAACTAGTAATATCACTCTTCCCCATTTCTTTTCTCATTAAAAACATATTTGCATTTTTCTGAATAAAAGTTTATGTGATTTCAGGAACTATTGTTGACTAAACAACTTGAAGAGTCACGGCTTAAGGTAACTCTTGAGTTATATGAAACACTTGATTTTTTCTGATTAGCTTCTAAGCATGCAAGATTATGTGATCACATGATTCTGATGAACCGTTTTAAAAATGTATGTCCCCTCTTTACTGCCTATTGTATCCTTTGAGAGGGTTCATGTTGTAGCTAGCTATCTTAACTGCGTATGATGCAATAGTTGATCATCTAGAGCATTGAAACTCTGCAGGAACAGAGAGCAGAGCTGGAAAACGAGACCTTACGTAGACAGGTGACGAAACCATTCTTATAATTTGTGTTGTATCATCTCTTATCACCAAGTCTTCTTTTTACTACTTCTAATCAGCTTCTCTTGAAAATAGGTTCAAGAACTAAGGAGTTTTCTCCCGTCGATCAACCAACACTATGCTCCATCCTACATCAGATGCTTCGCTATAGATCCTAAGAACTCACTCTTAAGCAACACTTGCTTGGGCGACATTAACTGCAGCCTCCAGAACACCAACTCAGACACAACTTTGCAACTAGGGTATGTGCTCTTTTAACTCTTTTTGCTACCATTGGTTGCACTATAGTTAGCCTTTTGTACTCTTCTAGTATACATATGCATTAACACTATTGGACTTATTAATTCTCACATGTGTTGTTTTCTTGAAGGTTGCCGGGAGAAGCACATGATACAAGGAAGAACGAAGGAGACAGAGAGAGCCCATCAAGTGATTCTGTGACAACGAGCACAACCAGAGCAACTGCACAAAGGATCAGTCTAGTTTAGAAACTATTTCATCTGAAAAAAAAAAAAAAACCCAAAAGGTTCTCTGATTAGCCCTTTGCGAAATATGGAAGTGAGGTACATTATGTATCCTCTGTAGTGTGATACTTGAAGAAAACAAGAGAATGTCGTCTAACCTCACTCTTTGTCCTTTATCTTTTATTAGCTTAGTTGAGAGTGTTTAATATCCATAATCTTTTACAATTAACTTTGTGTGTTTATTAATTAATCACTAGCTACTAGAGCTTGGAATCACACATGTGAGTGCATCGCCTTCCAACTATATAATCTTTGTACAATTAAGTTGGCATAATGGATAAAACTCTTAGACACAATCCACACCCTCCATGCATGAAGGCGCAGAACCATGACAATGAAAGCTAAGAGTGTTAATGTTTTTATCGTATTATTGTTCAAACAAGTCTTCTCTGATCTAACTTGACATCAGGCTATAAAACAATCTAAAATAAAAATACAAATCGGATGTATAATTTGAATACCATCAAAATTTCATCGAAATCTACTGCTTTGTTTCAGCTAGAAATGGTTTGAACGTCAATACAACTCCCAGTGCCAAGACCGTATTCAGAATAAAGAATACCATTTGTGTGCCTGCACATTCAAAATACACCATTTTCTTCTTTATAGCCCTGAACTTATGTAAGCTAATGAACACAATAGGGATAAAATATAAAGAGATCACATTACCAGGAAGAAAAGTAGCATTCTGACGTTTCTCACTCCAAGAATATCTGCCACCAAACCCAAAAATGAGTGAACATAAGTGGGAAACCTATACATCGCTTAACAAACAAGTTCTTGTCGGTGAGAAGTTATGTTAATTTGAAGCATTACATGATTCCTGCTGCGGCTGGACCTATTGCTTTAAAAAGAGACATCCCTGTCATGGCAAGCCCATTGGCTGCTCCTCTTTGGTCTTGTCCCTGTTTTTTTTTATTAAAGAATGAGGCAGGTTAGTCTTAATTCCGGTGTTACCTAAATTTTTAATTGAGTCAACGTTCTGAAAACACTTACTACGGCATTGTTTTGAAGTATGAATAAGCCAGTTATAGCAGAAACCTGCACAACTGTTGAGATGAGATACTAAATCCATAATTACACATTCTTCCAAAGTTATAATGAGAGACATACGCTTAAAACATTCTTTGCTACGGATGCACAGTTTAGCGTCAGGGTAAGGGCTAAACCAGATAACTTTGCTATTAGAGGGTAACTTGATAAGAGAACTAAACCCAGACTCTGTTGAGATATCCAAAACAAGCACAAGATTAGAACGTTCCTGCTCAATGTCACATGGTTTGTCAGTAAGAACAAGAGAGGATAGTGGTTACCCCAGATATACGAGTAACAACGATTGGTCCTAAAAGCCTCTCCGCATAAGAGTAGAGTGAAAGCTGAAAGACAAGAAGACCAAACCCTAGAAGGAAAGTAATAGTAGTGTTTAGGTGATCAGAACATTTCATTTCTGTTGAAAGGGCTAAGCATTGAGGAGTATGAACACACCAGAAAATGCAAGAACGGAACCAACATCTGCAGAGGTGTATCCCAAGCCTCCATATTTCCTGGGGCTGTTTGCCCACAATGAAAAGACCTAGCAAAGAACGAAGATATTATGTTTTTTTTTTGGGGGGGGGGGGGGGGGGGGGAAATAAACAAATATGAATGCGGAGGAAGTGGAGTCAAACCTCTGTGTAAGCCATATCATGGAGTGATAAGATGCAGTATACAATAATAGATGAAATCAATGGCCAGTTCTTCAGGAGAGAGTTTTTTTCATTTCTCTCAGTCACTTTATGAGACTCAGGGTCATGGGACAAAAATTTCATTGACTCATCATGTGATGATGCATCATCAGCTATCTTGTGATTGTGCAATGTTTCCTGAAGAATAAAAACAACCATTTATAGGATTAAGCTAACGCACGTTAACTAGAAATCTCAATGGAGCATGAAGAAGTAAAGTGCTTACCGGAATCCTCAGTGAGACAATGGTCACCAAAAGTGCAAAACAAGATATTACTAAGCAGGGCAAGAAGTAGGGAAACCTACATTATGATTTATAGACCAATGAGACTAAGTTGAATGAAAGTGAAGAGGAGGTAATGAAAGTAATTACTTACTTCCCAAAAACTGATTCCTCTGAGAATAAACTTGGATATTGCTTGGCAGGCTACACGGTCCAGAGATGAAACAAGAAGCAATCAAGAAGAGTGAAACAAAAAGATTGAAATGCATTTTGTTAATGAAGAAAAACCTGAGCAAGAAAACCTCCCATAGCAGGGCCAATGATGAGTCCAATGCCCCATGCTGTGCTTACAGCTGAGAGTGCTAAACCTTGATATTCATCACGGAATATTTCTATTGCGTATGCCTGAAATTTCATCAAATGTTGATGAGCTTTGAGAAGTTAAAAATGTTAAAGAGGAGGACATGAAAACGACCTTTATAGGACCAAGTAAGCCGTTGAAACTACCGAGGCAGAATCTGGTGATGATGGCCATCCAGAAATTTACACTTAGACCAAAGAGAGTATTGAAAATGACCCTATGACAAGAAAAAATTGAAGCATTGTTTAGATAAGATAAGAAAACAAATGTATGAGAGAAATATTAAAGAATCAAAAATGTAAAAGATTACTAACACTGACGCAGTTCCTATGAGAATTACTGGTTTTCTACCATAACGATCAGCCATGATTCCCCAGATGACAGATGTTAACGTTCGTCCAAGCATGAAAGAGCAACCTTCAAAAGGTATAGACATCATTACTTTGTACACTGATAATATAGCCTAAGGTGGTCCACCACTTGGTTATATATAACAAAAGAAGAGATCAATATGACGATGACTAACCAACAAATCCAGCATAAAACCCAATGTCCTCTTCCTTCTTTGCTATGTCAAAATCACTAATCTACCAACACAAAAAGCACACCAGATATTATGGTTACAAGTCTTTACTAATCATTACCAAACCCAACTAAGCACGTGTAACAGAAAGATCCAACGTAAGTAAACTACTCACCATAAAGTAAAGGAATGGGAAAAGAGAAGAGATGGGCAGAGCTGAAACGATGAACCAAAACAAAACAAAAACTATTTGTTAGACAAAAGAAAAACATGTTCTTCTGCGTAACATTATGGTATGGAGAAAGAATGTACCGGTGCAGAGGACGATGATCCAAACGGACAAAAGCTCGGAGAAAGGGAATCCTCTGCGAGACTTCTTCATCTGATCAACCTTGCAGCCAGGGCAATGCTCATGGTACTTATTATTCTCCAGCAAACATTCTGTATACTCTTCGGCCATTTTTTTCAAATCAAAACCCACCTCGGGATCGATATGAATCCAGAAAAATTGGGAAGATGCAATGTATTTTTTTTTCCTATGGAAAGGAGCCAAAATCGTCACGTTCTCTAATATTCTTCTGTCAAAACAGAAATGAAGGAATAATATTTTATTATAGAGAGTCCTCGAGGGACATGTGAGTAGGTATTAATAATGTCAACTTATTAATCTCTTTCGCATTTATATTGTTTTCAGTAAATTTATTTCCTCGTCACCTTTCAACCCCTGTAAATAATGACATCCATAGAAATTATAAGACCACACTGCATCCATGAAATATTTGTTTCAAATAATTGTAAGGGAACCTAATTGTAATTAGGTAACAATGGTTATTTTGACCAAAAGAAAAAAAAAGGTAACAATCGTTATGTGGTGGTGATATATGAGATATGTTTGGTGAAAACAAAATGTGAGTTTTTTTGGTCAATGTGATTATGCTTCTAAGGAATGCAAAGGTTCGGCTCCCATATTTTGAAATTTGACTAAAAAAGAGATTATTTACCTTTTTGATGGCCTGGCTTTTATTATGGGGTCAAAGTGTCAAACCTTCATTGTCAGTGATTATAATCTTAAGCATCAGCATTAGTGAACCCATGGAAAAGATTCACAAAGTATTTTTTTATTATTATTCTTTTTCTGTTTGATTTTTGTTTAAAAAAAAATTTATTAATCGGACCAATCGCGGGCCACCACGTGTTGTGGGATCCGTGCTACAGTGATGATCCGGGTTCAGTGCAGTGAACTTCCAAGAGGCAGGTTCATTGCTTTTGTTTATTTTAATATTTTTTTTTTCGAAAACTGTGTGAACTCCCCATAGAGTTCACTGATGCAGATGCTCTTATATTGTAACAGTCAACTTTACTTTTTTATTCTCCACGTTTTTTCATTTTATTAACCTTCAATACAAGAAGTTTTCTTCTCTTCAATAACTTTGACTCCAACGCGTTTTCCATAAAGTTAGCTAACCAACTTTCTTTTCTTACATTTATCAAATTTTCACTATGTAACTTATCATGTGCTGGAGAAAAATTTCATTCATGCAACACGTGAAATCAAATCCATATAGAATCTCCCAGTAATTGGTCTCTCATGCCAATCTATCCGGTAGATCTGATCCTTCACCAACTACTGGTAGCGTTTAAAAGTTCTTGACCAACGCAACCACCACGACTCAACCGTGCAATGGATTTAATAAGGAACAGTACTATTGTACTTACATTTGATGTGCCTTATCATGTCATTGATGTTTCTGTAATCTTTTGGTCCAAAAGTAGACAATGCAAAACAAAAGTAAAAAAAAAAACTGAAATCCTAAGGTTAGTGAAATTCGATAACTTTTTATTCAATCTAAACTTAAAAGAATCGACGAGTCGCATACATTTCACTATCACCACAAACTCCAATAAATTTCAACTTCTAGCTGTTTTAAGAAATGGCTTGAACGTGAGAGCTACACCGACCAGGACTATCACATTCAGGACGAAGAATACCATATGTGATCCTGCACATGTGTTCAATTTATTTGTGTTTAAGCATAAGTATTATTTGAGCATCATAAACCATGGCTAAAAAAACTTATGTGCATGAAACCTGGTAGAAATGAGGCGTTCAGTCTCCTCTCGCTCAACGAAAATCTGCCATCAATAGAGATTTGTGTATTCAAGACATTATTACTGCTTTAATCCACGTAGTATATGTTCATTCAGAAGAGTCACTTACAAGATGCCAGCTCCAGCTGGTCCAACGGTCTTAAAGAGAGACATCGCAGTCATAGCAATTCCATTAGCCGCCCCTCTTTGCCTCTGCTCCTGTTTTTTTATTACACAAAAATATAGTAAAAGTTTAAGTAAAGAAAGAGTTGCTCCACGGAGAAAGATAAAATAATGTTTTATTTGTTTTACCACAGCTTTGTTTTGTAGGATCAACAAGCCAGTTATGGCAGACACCTGAAAGGATCATAAGCACGCAAAAAATATTTTATCATGGCCTGTTCTTTTTTTATATGTAAACCATATACACACAAAGGAGAAAGAGGGAAAGGATTAGGTTTTGCTTTTGAACTTACACTTAGTACATTGATGAGGATTGACGCACAGTTCAACATTAAGCTTTGACTGAGACCTGATAAGTTAGCTATAAATGGATAACTCATTTGTATTGGTATCATCAATGCCTGAAACAAAAGAAATTGTCAGAAGAATGCCTCGTGTTGCACTCAAATGCACTAGTATAATATTCAGATAAGCATCAACGAGAATGTCAACTAACCCCAGCAAAACGGGTGACCAGCACAGGTCCTAGCAGTCTCTCCGCCAAAGGATAAACAAAGACCTGAAAGCAGAATAGGCCGAGACCTAAAGGAGACTTTTTATGAGTACACAGTATCAATTGAATCTACTCAACGATGACTGCTTAACTACTCTCGTATTAATACAAATCAAAGCAGACTCTAATCGTCATTTTCACAAGTTCTTATCACTAAAACACGAGACATATCAAGGATGTTATGCATACCTGAGATTGCAAGAACTGTACCGACATCGTTGGTTGAGTAGTTCAGACCTCCATATTTCCTTGGACTATTAGCCCATAAAGCAAATATCTGAATAGTCAAATCCCAAGTGATGAATATATTTTGTTCAGACAAAAAGCACAAGACTATGAAATAATAATGGATCTAATACTTACCTCAGAGTATGCAGTATCATGTAGACACAACACACAATAGACAATGATAGATGACATTAGAGGCCAATTCTTCAACAGAGGCCCTTGAGAAGCCTTTTCGTGTTTTTCTGTCTTCCCGGTAGAAGCAGTAGAGTCACGAGCTGCAGCTTCAATTATTTCATACGAGTCATCATCTAAGGTGTTGTCTTGTTTATGATTGTGCAGTGTTTCCTACTCAGAAAGAGAGAGACAGAGAGAGACATAAAGACACTCGCTCTCGTTAGAGAACTCTATGAGAAATATAGAAATAAAGAAGAGTAGAAAATGAATACCGGAATGAAGCAACATAGTACTGTCACAACCAATGCAAAAGCTGATATGGTAAAGCAAGGCAACGCATACGGGAACCTGCATTGCGATTCACATATTTAAACCATGAGGTTCCACTGTTAAACAGAGGAGTAAGAATACACACCTCCCAAAAATGGATTCTTTAGAGAACACATTTGGATATTTGTCTGCCGGCTGAGAACATTTGAAAATGCATTAATCAGAGAGGTTTAAAGCTTAAAATGAAGCAAGGCGAGATTGAGACTAGATAGCCTTTAAGCATTTAGATGGTAAGGAATGGGTGATGATCAAACTTACCTGTGCTAAAAAGCCTCCTAGAGCAGGGCCAATGATCAGGCCAATGCCCCAAGCAGTACTAACCTGAAGTAGATAAAGTTACCAGCGTTATGACACCAACAGTCAAAACATGAAAGAAAATATATCTGAGGAGAGAAGCTCACAGCTGACATTGCTGTTGCTTGATATTCATCACGAAATATCTCTGACGCATATGCCTAAAGAATTTCACATTAACGATATTAGAAAATTGCAAATGACAATTTGGTGTGAAGAACAAAAGTATAAACCAAGTGTGAAAGTGGCAGCAAAGAGGTCACCTTCATTGTTCCAAGCAAACAGTTGAAACTACCTAGAAGAAACCTCATGCCAATTGCCATCCAGAAGTTTAAGCTCAAGCCAAAGAGAGCATTGAAAACAGCACTGCAAAAAAAACAACATAAACAGTTAATTAAACATGAAAAGTGAGATAGATTACAAAGTCAAAAAAAATCTTAAAGGACACTAACATGGAGATAGTTCCCAAGAGTATGATAGGTTTTCTTCCATAACGATCAGCTACAATCCCCCAGAAAATTGACGTTAATGCTCTGCCAAACATGAATGAGCACGCTACAAAGCAAAAAGAAAGAGACCAATTAGAACAAATGGTAATGCATAGTTACAAGTGACTTGAGTAAATGTTATCTCACCTATAAATCCAGCATAGAACCCAATATCTTTCTCTGTCTTTGCAACACCAAAATCCTCAATCTATGAAAACAAATTAAAGGAGACATTATAAGTGTCTTGCAAGCGACGTGGTAAGGCTGTTAAGCTCTGTAATCAAATTGCGCACCATGTAATAGAGGAAGGGATACAATGAGGAGATGGGCAGAGCTGCAACACATATGAGTTCAAATGAGAGAAAGCAAGGAGAAATTGCATAATGAATCATCACATAGCAAAAAAACAATTAGCCAATCATTTTCCTTAATCTCTTGTTCGAACTTCGAACTAGTCGACAAGGTCATGTTTAAATAAACAAAACTAGTCTTGTCCCTCTGACACCAAACTCATAGAAGAGACAAAGTTTAACAGAATGAAAGCGGTTTGAGAAACAAGAAAGCACTTACAAGTGGAGAGGACGACGATCCAAACGAAGGAAAGCTCCAAATAAGGATATCCTGTCCGGAGCTGCTTCATGTTTTCGACCTTGCATCCAGGACATCCCTCGTGGTACGTCGTCTGCTTCTCCAACAACGCCTCCTTGTATTCATCTGCCATATTTCACCACTCTCCGATTCAACTCAGGAAATCACCAGGAGCCTTATAATTCAATGAGAAGTAACCTAAGAAATATGGAAATAAAGAGAAGAATTAATGTAGAATAGAATCGAAAACGGCAACGTAATATATTCATAACCGTAAAGGAAGATTCAATGAGTACCACACAGATTCTCCCTATCGTCCTGGAGTAGAAAGACGGATTCTCTAGTGAATACATGTATGTATTAAGAGTGCCTATATATAATACAGAATGGAGCTAAAGGGCAAAAAAGGTGGTCACACTCACAAGTGTCATCTTAAGCTCTTCAAAATGTTCACGGACCTAAGGAAGGGTCCTCTACACCCCGTTCTGTAATTCACTCATCAATTTCCTCACTGAAAATTACAAAATTAATATTCAAATTTTGAAAAGTAATTAGTTTATTTAAAGTAATACGTAAATCTTATTATATACGTATGATAATATATAGTTAAGGGATACAGGAACCGTAGGTAGGAATGTTTTTTGAAGTCACATGAGAGATAATGGAGACATGAAGAAAGAGACAACTGAAAGTTCGTGGATATATATCACAATATAGAAAAACTAAACAATGTTCTCAGCCTCATCTAGTCATCTACTTGGAATGCTTTATCCCATTGTGCAAATCAAATTCCACCACGTGTGTATTATAATGTTTTTTGATTTTTGTAGATTATAACGTTATTGTGCACTGGATCTATCTTTCTCTAATGTTTGTTTCAACAATGATCGTTTGTATTGTTAGGGGATAAGATGCATCATCCTGCTTTGAGATTACACTTTTGATGCACTGCGAGAATGATACATTCGTGGACTTTCGAAAAGAAAAAAAAACGTCATAGAAGGACGTACAAGCCTGCTTCGGAATCAAAACTGAAAGGCTTTGGCAATTGCACTAAGCCGCCTCAAAGGTCGAAAAGTCTACTTTTTTTTATAAGCTAAAAAACACTGATTATGTATTATCTATGACATCTAATGCCTGACGTTCTATGCGTGACGCCTTTAGTGCTTTGCTTTGAGACTCTTATTACGAATAGACTGCTTTACCAATTCCAGGCATGTATAGATAAGATAGTAGTGTTTTGACTCGGTGTGTTGTGTTGTTCGTCCAAAGGCGGCGATAGTGATAGGTAAGTGGAAAAATTTCCACGTCAGCGATATTAGTGGAGCCCATAACGAGGAGCCAAAGAGATACGCGTGTTGCCCACACAGCTTGCCTACAACCGCGCGTTGCTCCCATCCTCCAGCACGTGGGGTCAAAGACAGTGACACTCGATCCTACGTGGAAACCCATTTCAATAGTCTCCAATTTTGATGGGCCTTTTATTTGGGCCCAAAAACCATTGAAAATTTTGGACTTTCATAAGATTTCCCAAACGATCTTATGCTAATTAATTTCTTCGAAAACTATCTAGTCCGGTGGTGATGGTAAACCGATCATCATCCATTTTAGTCTCTCTCCTTCATGGCAAACATTCCAAAGAGAGAGAAAAATAATTGTAAAAACCGGGAGTGAAATTAATTTAGACAATGGTTATTTGTTGATTACGGGAAATCTTTGGTTTAAGTTAAAAAAAATAGCTTACGAATCATTAACGTAACGGCCCCAAAAAAAACACTACTTACTAAATGTTGGTGGGCTTTTAACGTATAGACTAGTCAGTCACATGTGTGCCACGCTGTGAGATTTGACGGACTTTTGTCATCATCTCTTTTATTGTTATAAAGGTGAAGCCAAGTCACAGGTAAGCTCTTCCCCACTACTGCTTACTACTCCGATTCATCCAAAACAGTTTCAGGTAAGTCTTCTCCTCCGTCGATACATCTTCTCCTACGATTCTCATACTCCATTCTCGCGTTTGTGATTGCAGATCTCCGTTCGTTGCACAATGTCGAAGTCCGGAGCTATGGATCTCGCCTCGAACCTTGGTGGAAAGATCGATAAATCCGATGTTCTCACCGCCGTCGAAAAGTACGTTTGTTTCCTCTCGATCGTAAACGTAGTTTCATTCTCCGATTCAATTAAACAACACTCGTTTTGTTTACCATGCATATTGATATTAGTGGATCCACTATATCGTTACGAGAATCTAATTCTATCCAATTTTTTGTTTGTTTGTTTGCCAATTAATGGAAAATAATGCATTGAATATTCTTTGGAAGTGAGCTTTCGATACAGTAGAAAAAGGAAGGGATACTGAGATGGTCCCTTTCTTGACGTGTATTTCGCTGTTGTCACGCTCTGGAGGGCCCGGCTCGTTGTTTTTTCTCTTGGCCATTAACGACTTTTGGTTAAAAAGATTGAGATTTTAAAACAAAAAAAAAATATTGGGTTGCTTCTAGTTTCATCTCTCTCGAAGATGTAGAAATGTATGCGTCTAGACGATGGTTTTCTTACTGGACATTATACTAACTTTTAGTGATTCGACGACGATTCAGGTATGAGCAATATCATGAATTCCACGGAGGAGACGAGGAAGAGCGAAAAGCTAATTACACTGACATGGTATATAATCCTTAATGTTTTGACCACTCCAAATGCCTGCTTACGCCTCTCTCTCTCTGATTTGATATGGATGTATCACCCTTTGAATGAGCTTATCATTACTGTTCCAAGAGATCATATTCTTTACAGATATAGAAGTAGTAGTATGCCAGGTGTTGAAGTTAAGCATACTGACTAATCTACTCCTAACAATATTGCAGGTTAATAAGTACTATGATCTTGCTACTAGCTTTTATGAGTACGGTTGGGGAGAGTCCTTCCATTTTGCACACAGGTCAGTATCTTAGACCGTTTCCACTTTTCTACAACTCTGTTTGAAGTTCTACCGATAAATCTTTCTTTCTTGCTGCCACAGACATCGATACTTGTGTCTTAGTTATATTTAATTAGCATGAGTTTTTTTTGTGGGTTTGCAGATGGAATGGAGAATCACTTCGAGAGAGTATCAAACGTCACGAGCACTTTCTTGCTCTTCAGCTTGGCGTTAAACCTGGCCAAAAGGTTTGATAACTTTAGCTGAGCGCTCGAAAAGTGGAACCTTCACCATCAGTTGCTCATTTCCTCCCTTTATATTTCTCAACAGGTACTGGATGTAGGATGCGGAATTGGTGGACCACTGAGAGAAATTGCACGATTCAGGTAAAATGATCACACATTATTATTTTCATCCTCTACACTAGATTTAGAGTACATGTCATGGTTAGGAAAGTATTTCAATAATATAAATTCTGTTTGTGTTTGCTCTCTTACAGCAATTCATCTGTTACCGGGATCAACAATAATGAATACCAGATCACCAGAGGCAAGGTAACATATCTATATTTGTGTTAGATAATGCATTCCTTTTCCTGGAAATGCTTGGAAGTGTTATTTCCTTTCTTTGAATTTGTTTTTGATTAATTCAAGAATGTGGACTATGTGACTCTACTTTCCATCATTTAATATCTGGTCTTTTTCATTAGTGCCTGTTATATAATTCACATTGGCATTCCTTTTCCTCGCAGGAACTAAACCGACTTGCAGGTGTCGACAAGACATGCAACTTTGTCAAGGTCAGTTGATTTCAAGGTTCTTGTATTTACTACATAAGTTGTAATTCCTCTGTTTGACAGGAAAATACTTTGTAACTGGCAACGTGATGAGGGTCTTGCTTTGTTAATCTTCCAGGCTGACTTCATGAAGATGCCATTCCCTGAAAACACTTTTGATGCTGTTTATGCTATAGAGGCAACCTGTCACGCACCTGATGCAGTAAGTCAAATTATAAACATCTATTTGTTTGTTTTCTTCCCTGCATTCATAATTCGTCATTATGATCTCAACAACAGTATGGATGCTACAAAGAGATCTACAGAGTGCTAAAGCCGGGGCAATGTTTTGCTGCCTATGAGTGGTGCATGACTGATGCATTTGACCCTGACAACGCCCAACATCAGAAGATAAAGGTTTAGTGTGGTCTCTTGCATCTATCCATACATATTATGTGTGATCTATTCTCGACATGAATAAAGCAAAGAGTGCATTGTGCAGGCAGAGATAGAGATTGGAGATGGTCTCCCTGACATCAGGCTGACTTCAAAATGCCTCGAAGCTCTGAAGCAGGCCGGTTTTGAAGTAAGTATCATCTAACTACAGATCCTCTCTATTTCCTAAGTCAAACAGTTCAACATCTAAAGATACTATTATCTTCTGCGTTGTTGTAAAGGTAATATGGGAAAAGGATCTGGCCAAGGACTCGCCAGTCCCATGGTACTTACCTCTGGACAAAAATCACTTCTCGCTCAGTAGCTTCCGCCTAACAGCTGTTGGACGATTCATAACCAAAAACATGGTAAGAAGAAAGAACTTGCTCTGACTCAACTGCCATATCTCACCAGCTAATACTGTTAGTTGTTCATATATCCCAACTTGTCATTGTTGTTTATAGGTGAAGCTCCTTGAGTACATAAGACTGGCACCTAAAGGAAGCCAAAGGGTATCAAATTTTCTGGAGAAGGCAGCAGAAGGATTAGTCGACGGTGGAAGGTGAGAGAATCCCAACTTATATATCATTCCCCTTCAAGATTTAAAAACTAGATCTGTTTTCCTGAGGTGAAAATGCTAAATCTATGTGTGTGTTATAACAGGAGAGAGATATTCACGCCAATGTATTTCTTCTTGGCCCGGAAGCCAGAATGAGCCTGGTGAGAGATGCTTGTCCGTAGGTCGAGTGAAGTTTGTTCTGTTTCATCTCCTTTTGTTGCAGCGTTTCTCTCCTAAATTCCTAAAAAGAAAAACCTTGTTGCAACTTTGTTTTGGATAAGTCTTAACATGTCACGTGCTGCAACTCTGTCACTGAGTCACGTGCATATGCGCAAAATATCTTGGAATCCTTTATCTCTTTCTATTTTAGATCTCAGAAACTTCATTTGTCGACTTCTGTTATGATCCAAACGTGGAAACACTTCCACGAACAGACGTGGTCCTTAGATTATATTTTTGGATTTACTGAGATTCGCTTAGACCAATGGTAAAAAGATAATGTTCCCCCTCTTGTTAAAGTCCTTAGACATCAAAACAGGGAAAAGAATATTTATACATAAACCATTACACAATTGTTAAAAAAAAAACCATTCCATGTCTTGTTTGCTATTATGAAGGTTCTATATAAAATTTTACCGTCTAAATTGGTATTTTATGATTTGAGTTAAGAGGCAACCTTCATAATAGCAAACAACACATGAAAAATAAGTTTGGTTCTCACAAATAATGCAAGCAAGTAAAGCTTTGATGAGTTAGACAACCGTGTTTCTTAGAGCTTTCCCTTTTCTTTGCAACAACATAAACGTGATTGATTTTTAAAATATGCATAATATGTTGGGAATGGGATTACGTGCCGGAGCCTGGAATCTTCATAACCAATGTATTTTGATTTGTTGGCAATTTTTTTTTTTTAATTTTAAAATAACACTAAGTAGTGGGCCTTTAGTATATGTAGAGCAGGCCTAATAAGATACACCTGAAAACTCAATTGAGGTTGCAGCCCATTTAAACCCGACCCGGGAGGATGATACTACCAATCATGGCAACTAGCTCGACACCGTGTCCTCAAGCGCGTCCAACACACGCGTTCCACTCTTTATTTAATTTGGAGTTCGAGTTGTTGTCCAAGTATATAATTCCTCCTGCCTCTATAAATACTTACAGAGGCCAAAACAAAACGAAAACGTAACAACAACCTATCTCCTCTCCTCTCTCAACAAACAAAACACCTCTTCTTCCTTCAACCTCACCATGACGACCTCCTCCGTAATTATCATCGGCGCCGGAATCTCCGGTTAGAATCAACCCTTACTCATTCATACTTTGTTGCTCTTGTAATTATCCATGGCTTGAATTTTTTTAAACCGTTTTTTATCCAGGAATCACGGCGGCTAAGGAGCTGGCCGAGAAGGGAGTAGAAGACGTGTTGATCCTCGAGGCGACCGAACGGATAGGAGGGAGAATACAAAAGCAGAGTTTCGGTGACGTGTCGGTGGAGCTCGGTGCCGGCTGGATTGCCGGCGTCGGTGGTAAAGAGTCTAACCCTGTTTGGGAGCTCGCTTCTCGTCTTAACCTACGTACATGCTTCTCTGACTACACCAATGCTCGTTACAATATCTACGATCAAAGGTTATCTCAATCTTGATTAGCTTCTTCCTCCTCCTCATGAGTCTTTTTATTTTATTTTATTTTTAATTAAACTTCCGAGCTTACTCAGTTTTGATGGTTTATGTTTTCTCCAGTGGAGAAATCTTCCCGACTGGATTCGCTGCTGACTCGTATAAGAAGGCGGTTGACTCTGCGATTCTGAAGCTAAAGAGTCTTGAAGCTGAATGTGATGGCCAAGAAGCTGAAGAAGCTCCTTCGTGAGTCTTCTTCCTCTCTGTTTTTTTTTTTAAATATATTTTTTCATGAAATAGTGCGATTATTAATGTGGTGCTTTGGTTTGGTTTCAGGTCACCAAAGACGCCTATAGAACTCGCTATTGACTTCATCCTGCATGATTTCGAGATGGCAGGTAATCATTACATCTAATATTTTGTCTGTTTGATAACAGTGTTTTTCATCATTACATCTAATAGTAGTGAATTTTTTTAACGGATTTTTTAAAAATCGATCTAGACATTCAAAAAAGTTGGTATAAACGCCCACCTAATCAATAAAACGCATAATTACCGTCTAGCAATTTCTTAACATTGTATTCGTTACGGTGTTGTTCAGAGGTTGAGCCAATATCGACTTACGTGGACTTCGGTGAAAGGGAATATTTGGTTGCTGATGAAAGAGGTTACGAATCATTGCTTTATAAAATGGCCGAGGGCTTTCTCTATACCTCAGATGGTAACATTTTGGACAACCGCCTCAAACTAAACAAGGTACTGTAGATTTTTTTTAAACTATTTCTTCTTCAACACCTGTGCACCAAAACTATCTTTTGACTGTTGTTAATGATGAGGGTTTGATGGACCTCTTTTACTTGAGTTAAAAGGAGTATATTATGACGTTATTTTGGAAAAGCTCCTTTTTGCCTTTTAGCTGTTGTTGATTTGCATTTTCCTGCTAAGTTTGACAACTAACCACAGCTGCTAGGTTTCTCTTCAGTCTCAGCCTTTGTTTTGTAGTGAAATTGTTTTTAAGTTGTGTGGGGTCATGTTTTTATTTATTGCCTCTCAGAAACCAGCTGGCTTAGTTTTTGGAACCTATTGCTATGGTAGTAGTATTAGTAATCTTATAGTATTAGTGGTGAATTAATGGCAGGTGGTTAGGGAGGTGCAACAGTCGAGGAATGGTGTTGTGGTGAAAACAGAGGATGGTTCCGAATACGAGGCCAATTATGTGATCGTGTCTGCTAGTATTGGTGTTCTCCAATCCAATCTTATCTCATTCCAGCCTCCTTTACCGGTTAGCTTACTTTCTCCTCTTCTCCTATTCTTACTAGTTTATAATCAACTACTTACTTATTTGTCTTATCTTTTATGCTTATTTAACGCTAAAGATAACACAAAAAGGGGGAGGTTTTTTAATCATTCAATGTACATGAACCTAGGAAATATAATATTGCGTTAGCCATTAGGTAAAGAAAGTCAGAATTCATTTTTTTTTATTTTTATCAAAACCATACATCAAATACAACGGGTTGGTTTTGCATGGTTGATCCACATAATTCAAGAGAGAGGCCTTTAAGATAACATAAACAATTAACAAACATGCATGTTGAACTTTGTCTCAGAAGTCAGAATTTTTTTTTTTATCTTTATTCAAGTGATCTTACTAACCAGTACTATTATTGGTGACAGAAATGGAAAACAGAAGCTATACAAAAATGTGATGTGATGGTGTACACCAAGATCTTCCTCAAATTCCCTCATTGTTTCTGGCCATGTGGTCCTGGCCAAGAGTTTTTCATCTATGCGCACGAACAACGCGGCTACTTCACCTTTTGGCAGGTTGATTACCTTAAAAAAAATTTAAATATTATTAGTTTGTTAATCTCAATGCATCTTTTTATTCAGTCCACATACGTGAGAAACGTGGCACATGCACTCCCTACTAATCTTAGAATTAATCACCTGGGGGGTCCCTTTGCTTATTATCATCATTGCTTTAATTATCTCGAGTGTCTAACCAGCTGCATGGTCCATGTAGCTTGTTATATTATTATTACAAGTTGCTTGCTCTCTACTCTCCAGGTTGCAGTCTGTAAATCTAACTGTTGCTTTCTTGTTAATCAGCACATGGAAAATGCGTACCCGGGGTCTAACATTCTGGTCGTGACGTTGACCAACGAGCAGTCAAAGCGCGTGGAGTCCCAATCCGACGAGGAGACACTGAAAGAGGCAATGAGTGTTCTGAGGGACATGTTTGGTCCCACTATTCCTTACGCAACTGATATTCTTGTCCCTAGATGGTGGAACAACCGGTTTCAGCGCGGTAGCTACAGCAATTACCCTATGATATCTGATAACCAGCTTCAACGAAATGTCAAGGTATAATAACACCATCTTTTGTTGTCTTTTAGCACATACACACACACACGTGTGGGAATTTATGATTTGGTTTTGTGATTCAGGCTCCATTTGGAAGGATTTTCTTCACAGGAGAACACACAAGTGAAAAGTTCAGTGGATATGTGCATGGAGGATACCTTGCGGGTATGGACACAAGCAAGACTTTATTGGAAGAGATGAAGCAGAGTTTGTTGTTGCAACCTTTACTCGCCTTCACCGAGTCTTTAACACAAACAGACCAGCGCTCTAATCCTCAAATGTACTCTAATGTCAATTTAATATCAGGGAGAAGCTAGACACCTAGCCCTTTTTTTTATTATAATTCTTTTTGATCTACTTTTGAGCAACTCATGTGAAGTACTTAACGTAACAGATGCCTTGAAACAGCCAAGGTGTTTCCTCTTGCCTTAACCGGATAAACCTCTGATAAACTTTGATACCATTTGTGTGACATTGTTATCCATTCTTTTTGCCATTTTATTTATCTCAAGTGTTTTCTCATCTCATAAGCTTTTCAGCACTTTATTGAAATCATATGTCTCTCGATCGGCGTTAGTACTAGCTTCAAGTAAAACCTACTCCAGAATTTGTTTGCTGACGTTGATCACAAAAATATAACAATTCTGTTATCAATATCTCATTATTCGATTATTGTGAATTTTACTGCTTCGTATTATGTCAAAATAATTTATTTATAAACTAATGTGATTTGGTTATGACTTATGAGTTATGAAAAATCTAATCTGTCAGAATGTTTAGGCTTAACTACGCTTTAGATAGTTGATTTTCACTAAATGGGCTTCCTAAATTTGTAGAGTTTTGGATCAGTTGTCTAGTCATTGGAAAATATTTGGTACTATGAGGTAAAACCGTAAAAGCATAGACAAGAAGGGCAAGCTTCCACCAAAATCTGTGTCCAGAGACACTGGTAAAAATAGAAGAACAGATCTGTTCCAATGCCTGATAAGAACAACATATCACCCAACAGTGACCAGTTAACGAGACCCAAAGGCAGTAACTCAGTCTCATGAGTCTGTCTGAGATGCTGATTTTGTTGCAATATCTCTATATATTGCAGAACAATTTTAATAGTAGTATTAATAGTATAGTCCACCAGAACTAGAGCAAGCAATGCGGTGTGCATAAAGTCTCAAAGAAGCTATCTGCATCTTCAGAAATATTGGAGTGCTTGCAGAAGTTTAAATACTTCAAAGATAAACTAAACTCACCAGACAAGACATCATAGTTACAGAGAACAAGAACTGATTACACTTACAACATAAAAACCCTCCCAGTTCACAACTCCTCCTTCTCAAGATGCCAAAGTGACTACAGCATCCTTCCCATAGATACGCTGAAGTTCAAGGCTAGCGACTTGATACGATGCTGTAAAACAGACAATAAAAATAGAAAACAAACTTTTCAGCTGCTAGTAAATATCTACTTTTAGAATGTCTTTATGTTAGCTATATATATTATACCTTTCCATGTGTTGAAATTTTTACGGTTGATATCAGATCCCGTTACGTTTTGAATAGCATCGAACAGCTTCTCCTGAGGCGTATTCTTCAGCTCTTGAACAACGCCATAAATGGTCTTTCCGTTCTCAAAGTAAATGTGATTGTTTGGGTGTTTTGTCTTGCAATTAGCATGCTGCTCGAACTCATACGCATTAAGAACCTGTTGCATTAGATTTTGTATTAGATAGACAGGCCAGTAAATGACTCCAAGAGTGTTGGTGGTATCACGTTGCTTACTTTATTAAGGTTACAGTTGCTGCAACCACATAGATACCCAGTCCCCTTTATAACTCCTTTGAGATTTTTCTGCCAAGTTACGTTGTTAGCACATGGTAAAGGTGAAAGGTTGATTCCAGGTTAAAAGAAGAGACTGACCTCACGTGACCAGGAGTAGTACTTGACAGTAACCCCATCAAACATTCCTGTTGACAACAAGGACTTAACATTTGAAGGGAATGTGTTTGTGGAGGAACCCTTCTTAGCTGTCTTTGAATCTTTACTTTTGGGGGCGAGCAATGTATCAACTCTAGAGCTATTGGCGTAAGGAGGATACTGAAAAGACATGTTGTCCTCTGCTGGAGAATGGCTGAAGTTCTCAAAACTGGTAATAACAGGAACTGAAGACACCATTGTCCGTCTTCTAGCCTCTTGACTAGTTTGATCACTGTTCTGGTCTGCTTTTTCTTGGCTAGGAACCATAAATGCCATCTCACAGCCTTGTGAGAACACAACATTGGCATTATCTTTGTGGTAGGGTGGTTCGATCATGAAAAGGTTTTCAGATGCTTTGTCGCAAGGGAGAAGAGACATGACGTTCTCATGTCCCTTGTCATAAGAGAATATGTTATAATCAGCCTTTCGAAGAGACTGACCCAACAAAGCAAAGCTTTCTACTCCATTTGAGAAGACATTTTCATCTCCTTTATCATAACTCAAGTTTGGCCCTGGCAAGGTGAAGCTCCTGTCAATACTACTGCAGGTTTGACCAAAGGAGAGCGGACCTGTTTCAAATGATCTTGAAACTCCCTCACCATAAAACTGAACCATGGATTGGGGCATGTTTCGAGATTCACACACTTGATTGTCATTATTAACCTTTCTAATGGTGTCAAGATTAAATGAGCAACCATGAAGCACATCCTGGTCTATAGGAGAGAAATTTCTACCGAGGAGATCTGATGAATGCTGCAAATTAGCAGGATGGAATAAGCAATTAGGCACAAGTGAGCTGTCCCAAGCAGACATAAGAGGAGGAGTTAAGAAACTCGTCCGGGAACCACTATCAGTCTCAACCACTTGTCTCTTATTACTGAATAGTTCTGAACCGGGGGACTCTTCTTGTGTCAGCCACTGATGAATCCGTTTTAGCTCCATTCTCGAAGAGACGGAAGAAGGATTCTCCTCAACATCATCTTCTCTAACAAGATCTGTACTCATCCTCTGTCAACAAACCAGCAAGAGAAATAATCAACAACACACAGTCACTCGCAATGAAATAGTCTATAACCAATAAGAAGAGGAGTAGAAATAAAAAAACTATAGATTTCTATAAACTGCATATAGGAGCGTGAGCATGACGTCATCGATAACTTTGGTTGAAATGAACAGTAAAATTAGGAACTTTGAACCCTAAAACCACGAACCACGAGACGATCTCGAGTCTTTACCTTTTGCAACACTTAGAAATGAAATGGTAGAGCAGTTCTTAAAGTCTACAGTACCTCCAACGGCGAATCCAAAAGAGAGAAGTCGCGAGGAGAATCCAAAGGTTGAGGGGAAGAGTGAATACAAGAGAGAGAGGATCATCAAAGACTCTAAAAGGGACTTGAATCGTCCGGTCGTTACGAGTATGTGGAGAGTTATAAACTTACAAGTAATGCCCCTTGTCAGATTACTTGACGATTGTTCTTTTTTCTTGTTTGGTAGGAATCATTTGGTGTGAGTGTGACTATTTTAGAAGAAGAAAAATTAACATGATGATGATATATTTGAAAATATCTGATAGATTGGGTCAACTTATCAATTATGATACTGGCCCCACACAGTATCTCATTTCTTTCTCCATAGGGTTGTCGCAAGGACATTTAGGATCAAGTGATTTTTACCATTTTAACTTAACATCCATCCTTATTTTGTTAGTGGTCTATTTACAAGTTGTACAATTTTCATGTAACATAATGATCAAAGATGGGAAGTAGTACAGATGGGATATGGAGTCTTTTCCAAAAACATCAATCAGATTACAAGTGGCTCATAACCAGCTTCTACGCTGCTCACAAGAACTGCAACAATGTCAATACAAAATGCTAGTTTGCCTAAGACAATATAAGCAAAGCCTTGAAGTATGGGATTCTGGGCTTTCCATATTATAAAACGAATGTGGCCCATATTTCTTTTTTCTTATTAGGCCCAAATCGTTTTATATATGGGCTACAATACTCCGCTGAATTCGTTTTATAATATGAAGAAGGGAAGTCATATGCTCTGCACCAGTATGGCCTTCTGGTTCTATAAAACTCATGACCAAATACGGTGGCTGTAGAGTAGTTATGGAGGTTTCAATGGCTTTTGTTGGTGGCCTATGTTACGGTTTGGTGGTTTCGTCTGTCTAGCCGGCGAAGTTTCTCTGCTAGATCTGTTTTTTCTCTGTTATGTTTTGTTTCATTGGAGTGTAGCGGCTAGTTGGTCGCCTGAGGTTTCCTCACATCTTCTAACCTATCTGTCCGGCGTGGGCGGCTGGTGGTTATGTCAAGCTCAAGCGTGGGTCGGGGTTGGAGCTTTGTCGCATTTGTGGAACACTATCTTTACTGTGCAGATCAATAGATCTTAGCCTTGGTGATGGAGAGGTAGGTGTTCTCTCATCTGTTTGGGAGGAGAAATATATTGTCTCTTGTCGTGATCATCAGATATGTATCAGACAAGGACTTTACTTGGTTTGCTGTGTTATTGCTGCCGTAGTTGAGATTCAACGTGAGAGAGGCTGAAAAGAAATTTCATTGTTTTTGCTTTGTGTGTTTGCTCTCCCTTACAATCTCATGATTTTCTTTTGCTTTTACTACTACCCATAAGTGTATGGGATTAATTTACGGAGCCTACTGGTTTCTTTACTTTTGAGTTTTTGTTGCTAGACTGTTTGTCTCAGCATTGTAAGGATACTTTTAGAATGAATAACAAGCGTTAAAAAAAAAAAACTCATGACCAAATAAAATGGACAAGAAGGTTTTCTAGGCTGGAAAATCGGGGTCCCATTCGGATTTAGGTTCAGATTTCAGGTTCATGAGTTTTAGCCTCACTCCGTTATTATAAAAGTTTGGATCTGATTTAGTTAAATGTCTAAGATCCGGTTGAATCCAAAATAGTTTTGGTTTTTTATCAGATATTAATTGGGTTTTTGGTTCTAAAATTATCAATTTATACATGATTAAAACTCAGTATATTTCTAATATTTTCAATAAATTTATATACTTAGTTTCCTTAAACCATATTGTTGTCATTCAAAATAACTTTGGAAGAATCGTCTCAACAATACAAAAATCGTACTTGAACTATACACGACAACGTCAGACAAATCACGATATGACAAACCAAAATTTTGTACGAACGAAAATCATAAATAATGAAACATAAGCAAATCAAAGTCAAACATAAAAAATATACTAACAACTCTATAAACATAAGAAACACTACTTAAACTTAAAAACAACAACATTGTTTAAACTATGCAATTGTCAAAAACATAAAAACATTTACTGACCAAATAAAAATATATTAGATTATTGAGTTTTGTTCAAAAAAAAGATTATTAAGTTAATTTTTTCATGTAATAGATAATTATTTTTAGTACTCAATAACATCTTAGTGAGTTTTGAATACATATCACTCTAGAAACTGAGGTCGGGGTTGATACAAGTTTTTTGGATTTTTTTTATTTTTGGAGTTTTTCGGATATTTATTTGGGTTCGGTAAAACCTACCATAAAACAAGATCAATTTGGTATTTATATCGGGTTTTGATCGATTTGGATTCATTTTGATCAGTCTGGGTTGATTCGGATCCCGTGACCTAAGGTTTTCAGTGGGACACATTTCAGAGTACCGGGTGATAGCAAATGCAAACCGACCGGTCCGGTCCCTATTTGGAACACAGCACTTAAATGGGCTAGGATAAGGCCAAATAATCTTTTACATGGCTGAAACCGAAATAAAATCTCAAGACAACTACAAAAAATATTAAAATAATAGTTACACACTCAATATCCACGCGCCCAAGCCACTAAAAAATATGAATAGAATCCAATGAACCAATGAGAAGCCAGTAAACTCCATCGCATTGTCCTAAGCGGATAAAGATGAAACAAAACTCAACCTCACAACTCGTACGTACTCATTCGTCCACGTGTTCTTCCTTCCCACCACTTACCTTCGAAACCAACGCTTCTTTTAGTTCTCCCTTCTTCTTCCCCACAGAAGCAGAAGATCAAACGACAAACAACAACAACAACGAGATCAGTTCTCAATCTCTTCTCCCATCTATCTGCCAGACAATGGCTTCACTTATGTATTCACCCTTCACTCTGTCTACTTCCAAAGCAGAGCACCTCTCTTCCCTCTCCAACACTACCTCCAAACACTCATTCCTCAGGAGAAAGTCTTTCTCCAAACCAACCAACTCTTTATTCAAAGTGAAGTCCGCTGTCTCCGGCAACGGCCTCTTCACGCAGACAAACCCCGAGGTCCGCCGTATAGTCCCCGTCAAGAGAGACAACGTCCCCACCGTGAAGATCGTCTACGTCGTCCTCGAGGCGCAGTACCAGTCCTCACTCTCCGAAGCCGTGCAGCAACTCAACAAGACTTCAAGATTCGCGTCCTACGAAGTCGTCGGATACTTAGTCGAAGAGCTTCGCGACAAGAACACTTACAAGAGCTTCTGCAAAGACCTGGAAGACGCCAACATCTTCATCGGGTCTCTCATCTTCGTCGAGGAGCTCGCGCTCAAAGTCAAAGAGGCAGTCGAGAAGGAGAGAGACAGGATGGACGCGGTCCTCGTCTTCCCTTCGATGCCCGAGGTGATGAGACTGAACAAACTCGGATCGTTCAGCATGTCTCAGCTTGGTCAGTCCAAGTCTCCCTTCTTCCAGCTCTTCAAGAGGAAGAAGGGAGCTGGATCCGCAGGTTTCGCCGACAGTATGTTGAAACTCGTAAGAACCTTACCTAAGGTTTTGAAGTACTTACCTAGCGACAAGGCTCAAGACGCTCGTCTCTACATCTTGAGTCTACAGTTTTGGCTTGGTGGTTCTCCAGATAATCTCCAGAACTTTGTTAAGATGATCTCCGGATCTTACATCCCGGCGTTGAAAGGTGTCAAGATCGAGTACTCGGATCCGGTTTTGTTTTTGGATACTGGGATCTGGCATCCACTTGCTCCGACCATGTACGATGACGTCAAGGAGTATTTGAATTGGTACGATACTAGGAGAGACACCAACGCTTCTCTCAAGAGGAAAGACGCGACGGTTATTGGTCTAGTCCTTCAGAGGAGTCACATTGTGACTGGGGACGATAGTCACTACGTGGCTGTGATCATGGAGCTTGAGGCTAGAGGCGCTAAGGTCATTCCTATCTTCGCTGGAGGGTTGGACTTTTCCGGTCCGGTCGAGAGATATTTTGTGGATCCGGTTACTAAGCAGCCTATTATAAACTCTGCTGTATCTTTAACCGGGTTTGCGTTGGTTGGTGGACCGGCGAGGCAGGATCATCCGAGGGCTATTGAGGCGTTGAAGACGCTTGATGTTCCTTATCTTGTGGGAGTGCCGCTGGTGTTTCAGACGACGGAGGAGTGGCTTAACAGCACGCTTGGTTTGCATCCTATTCAGGTGGCTCTCCAGGTTGCTCTCCCTGAGCTTGATGGAGGAATGGAACCAATCGTTTTCGCTGGTCGTGACCCTAGAACAGGTATGCACAAACGCTAATTAACTAATTCGAAGAAAGCAAATTAACTGCATGATTGAGGTGTTATGGTTTGTATATTGATTATGTGAATGATAAGTTACTATATCTCTTAGGAAAACGAATATGTTTCTTTTTACTGATGTATAGAGATGTAAGTTACTTCCAGAATAAAAAATGAACCATATTGCATATCAGTCAGTTTTCATTACAAGTGTAGAAATGTTTTTTTTTTTTACTGAAGAAGTTTGTCACCATTTGCTGCAGGGAAGTCACATGCTCTTCACAAGAGAGTGGAACAACTCTGCATCAGGGCTATTAGATGGGGAGAGCTCAAAAGAAAAACTAAGGTAATCAATCATTAACACTCATCCTTTGTGACTTTATCAATGAATGTTGTAATGAGTATAAATATGACTCATTCATTGCAGGCAGAAAAGAGAGTGGCTATCACTGTTTTCAGTTTCCCACCAGACAAAGGAAACGTAGGAACCGCAGCGTACCTCAACGTGTTTGCGTCCATCTACTCGGTCCTAAAAGACCTCAAGAGAGACGGTTACAACGTGGAGGGGCTACCCGAGACAGCAGAGACTCTCATCGAAGAGATCCTCCACGACAAGGAGGCTCAGTTCAGCAGTCCTAACCTGAACGTTGCTTACAAAATGGGAGTCCGCGAGTACCAGAGCCTCACTCCTTACGCAGCCGCCTTGGAAGAAAACTGGGGGAAGCCTCCAGGGAACCTTAACTCAGACGGAGAGAATCTCCTTGTCTTTGGCAAAACGTACGGTAACGTTTTCATCGGCGTGCAGCCGACGTTTGGGTACGAAGGTGATCCCATGAGGCTCCTCTTCTCCAAATCCGCGAGCCCTCATCACGGCTTTGCAGCTTACTACTCTTACGTGGAGAAGATCTTCAAAGCTGATGCTGTTCTTCATTTTGGCACACACGGCTCGCTTGAGTTTATGCCAGGGAAGCAAGTGGGGATGAGTGATGCTTGTTTCCCGGACAGTCTCATTGGGAACATTCCCAATGTTTACTACTATGCAGCTAACAACCCTTCAGAAGCAACCATCGCAAAGAGGAGAAGTTATGCTAATACAATCAGTTACCTGACTCCACCAGCTGAGAACGCTGGTCTCTACAAGGGTCTGAAGCAGCTGAGCGAGCTTATCTCATCGTACCAGTCTCTCAAGGACACTGGCAGAGGTCCACAGATTGTGAGCTCCATCATCAGCACTGCTAAGCAGTGTAATCTTGACAAAGACGTGGATCTTCCTGACGAAGGAACAGATCTTTCGGTTAAAGAGAGAGACCTCGTGGTTGGTAAAGTCTACTCAAAGATCATGGAGATTGAGTCTAGGCTCCTCCCATGCGGGCTCCACGTCATTGGAGAGCCTCCATCTGCAATGGAAGCTGTTGCTACTCTCGTCAACATCGCTGCGTTGGACCGAGCAGAGGAGGAGATCTCATCTCTTCCTTCTATATTAGCTGAGTGTGTTGGAAGGCAGATTGAAGATGTGTACAGAGGAAGCGACAAGGGGATCCTGAGCGATGTGGAGCTTCTCAAACAGATAACTGACGCCTCGCGTGGCGCGGTCTCAGCCTTTGTTGAGAAGACTACAAACGACAAAGGACAGGTTGTTAACGTGTCTGACAAGCTTACCTCGATTCTAGGGTTTGGAATCAACGAGCCCTGGGTTGAGTACTTGTCCAACACGAAATTCTACCGTGCCAACAGAGATAAGCTCAGGACAGTGTTTGCCTTCCTCGGAGAGTGCCTGAAGCTGGTGGTGATGGACAACGAGCTCGGGAGCTTGATGCAAGCCTTGGAAGGGAAGTACGTTGAGCCAGGTCCAGGTGGCGATCCCATCAGAAACCCCAAGGTGTTGCCAACCGGTAAAAACATTCACGCGTTGGACCCTCAGGCTATTCCCACGACGGCAGCGATGGCGAGCGCCAAGATTGTGGTGGACAGGCTGGTGGAGAGGCAGAGGTTAGAGAACGAAGGGAAGTATCCGGAGACGATCGCGCTTGTGCTATGGGGAACTGATAATATCAAGACGTATGGGGAGTCTCTTGGACAGGTTCTTTGGATGATTGGGGCTAGACCGGTTGCTGATGGTCTTGGGAGAGTGAACCGGGTTGAGCCTGTGAGCTTAGAGGAGCTTGGAAGGCCGAGGATTGATGTCGTTGTTAACTGCTCAGGAGTCTTCCGTGATCTCTTTATCAATCAGGTAACTAGATTTAAGCAATGTTCTAAAAATAGGTTTAGTCAAAACAATTTTCTTAATTAGTTTAAAACGATTTTCTTAATGTCTGATTTATACTGTTCAAATCGGTTTAAATCATTTTAAATTAGTTTAAATCTATCTAAAATTTTCTAAATTAATTTAAATTGGTTTAAATCTGTTAACTAATAATTTAAATCGGTTTAAACTAGTTTAAATTGGTTTAAATCGATCTAAACTATTCTAAATCAATCTAAATTGGTTTGAATCTGTTGAATTTACTAATAGTTTTAGTATAAATCCACAAATTTGTCTAGTTTATTTTTTTGTATATGTATTTTTATAATTTTATAATCAAACTCAAAAACCAAAATATTTAAAGTAAATGTAAAATATATAAAACCAGTCAATAATTCACCTAGTAGCTAGCACTCACTCTATGAAGCTTATAATTACCGCCTAGCCTAGCTATTTTTTGAATATTGGATTAAAGCATTCACTCTAGTTTCTTGTTGTTTGGTGTCTCATGGTGCTTCTTGTTTCTTGCAGATGAATCTTCTTGACCGAGCAATCAAGATGGTGGCTGAGCTAGATGAGCCAGTTGAGATGAACTATGTGAGGAAACATGCCATGGAACAAGCAGCAACGCTTGGCGTTGATATCAGAGAGGCAGCTACAAGAGTTTTCTCAAACGCGTCAGGGTCATACTCGTCAAACATCAGTCTCGCTGTTGAGAACTCTTCATGGAACGATGAGAAACAGCTTCAGGACATGTACTTGAGCCGCAAATCGTTTGCGTTTGACAGTGATGCTCCTGGAGCAGGGATGGCTGAGAAGAAGCAGGTCTTTGAGATGGCTCTTATGACTGCAGAAGTCACGTTCCAGAACCTGGATTCTTCCGAGATTTCGTTGACTGACGTCAGCCACTACTTTGACTCTGACCCGACGAACCTGGTTCAGAGTTTGAGGAAAGACAAGAAGAAGCCTAGCGCTTACATTGCTGATACAACAACCGCAAACGCACAGGTTAGTGAAACTTCTCTCTCCTCTCTTTTCTTCATGCAATGTCTTATGTCTATGGTTGGATGCAATAACTGGACTTTAAGTTAGGCCTGCTGTTTATAACTGAACCGAACCTAAATTTTGCTTAGTTAGGTAATGATTTTGGTTCAATTCGGCAAGTTTATAAAAAAACTTGGGTTTTCGGTTTGGTAAACAGTTAATTCGGTTTTTCAAGAAAAAAAAAGAAGAAATTGTTACCAAATTTCGAACCGAACTATCCAAAATTTTGAATCCGCAAACTAACTGTTAAGGACTTTTTTTTGTAACAATGTTAAGGACTTGAACACTATAAAACAGAACACATTTGCTTATGCTATGTTGATATTGTCAGGTGAGGTCACTATCTGAGACAGTGAGGCTGGATGCAAGAACAAAGCTGCTGAACCCAAAGTGGTACGAAGGGATGATGTCAAGTGGATACGAAGGAGTTCGCGAGATAGAGAAGAGACTGACCAACACTGTGGGATGGAGTGCAACGTCAGGTCAAGTAGACAACTGGGTCTACGAAGAGGCCAACACAACTTTCATCAAAGACGAGGAGATGCTTAACCGTCTCATGAACACTAATCCAAACTCCTTCAGGAAGATGATCCAGACTTTCTTGGAAGCCAATGGTCGTGGCTACTGGGAAACTTCAGAGGATAACATCGAGAAGCTCAAGGACTTGTACTCCCAGGTTGAAGACAAGATTGAAGGGATCGATCGATAGATAAACAATGTGAAGACTATTTCTTTTAAGTAAATGGAAACAAACTGCATTGATGTTTTTATTTTTCAAACAATGACATCATCTCTATGTGAATAAGAGAATGTTTTTGCTGACATTTTCTGACTTTATATGAATGTTGTGGAGTTTTTTTTTCTTATTCTAAGCCTAAGAGGCAGTATATGATGTTTTTTTCTCATTTGGAGCAACAGCTTTTTAGTCTTCTTGATCCATTTTTTCGTTCACTATCACCTTGTATGTATGCCCGAATCTTGATTAACTTGGAAGGATGATGAGATGAAGATTATCAATCGGATAGAGTAGTATAATGACATGAAAGAAGGAATAGCTCTTTGTTCCACATGAGAAAACTAAACAAACAAGGAAACGAGAGAACATTTATAGAATAAAATAAAAATAGATATTTGGTTCATGAATATGGTGACTCTTAATAAAGAAATTGAGCTTTGTCAAGATACATGTTCACCATTTCACTGGGTTCTTTTTATAATCTCTTACCAGTTACCACCCAGTAGGCTTATATATAATTATCTGCTTGCTAATAAAAAGAAGAAAAAAACTGGCATCTGCATTTGTGAAAAATAAGTATTGGATTCCTCATCATCTTCAACCACAATATTCATCACGAGAGATGCTGAATCAAGTACTAATCAGTTCTTAAGTGGTCAGCAAGAAACAACTAATCATTAACAGGAACAAACAAGGTTGAGGGTGAGCAAGTAACTACAGAAGATAGGGCTATTTTCCTCACATTTTCTGGAGGATACCCAGTCTCTAAAGAAGAATTGCATGCCTACTTCACCAGGTACTAAATCCATTTTTAAACTATTTAGGCATGCAAGACCAAGGCTGTGACTGGCTCTTTTATAAATAAATAAAAACTGAAACTGCAGCCTCATACTCCCCCAAGTAAAACTTTATATTCTGGCTGGAATGGTTTGGAACGACCCTGCATGAATGTTTACGGTAGAGTGTTAACTGCTAGTGTTTTTTTTGGTGAGGGAATTTGGGGATATTGTTGAAGCGATATTAATAAAAATTTTGTTTTTTATTATATAATTAATTATATATATCATCGATTGTGAAAATTTACTTAGCAAAAAAATAGTATAGATAACTTACCAAAACAAATCACAAATAAACAAAACCAGAAAAGAAAACTCATCTAAATTTACTTCGGTTACTCAAAGTATCCAAGAACAAAAAGAAAAGAAAAGTAAAGAACAGACCTGAATACCAAAACACACATGCCTACATATGCAAATAAATTTATCAGTTCTCCTTTGATTTTATGGTGATTTGTTGTCTTGATTAGCAAATTATTTTCTTTTGCTAAGTTACCCTTAAGCTTGGATGCATAGACCAAGTCATCGTACTGCTTCACTAGTCTTTCTAATTCATAAAGACGGAATCCATATACTCTAGCCATCTCGTCTCCGCCTTTGAAGACAATACTAGCCGGGACATTGAATATGTCGTAGCGTATTACGATGCCTCTCTCTTGACGAACGTTGAGTGTGTAGAATTTGAACCGACCAGTGTATTTCGAGTTGAATTCGTCCATTACATGCCTCACGTATCGACATGAGGGGCGCCAATCTTGTATGAACATAACCAACACCGGGACTTCTGACTTGGTCACAAGCAAATCCCATTCCGATGTAGAGATCTTGTTTATATCACAAGCTTCACTTAGCTCGAAGACGCTGTCTATTACAGAGAGCTCCGTTTCAGTTGTGTCTGAGCCACAGAAAGCAGTCCAGTCATTGACGGTCATTCCCGCAGCTATAACTTCACTACCACGGTTCACAGTCCCCGCAACGAGCGGGACTCGAAGCAGCGCCGAGAGCTCGTCCAACTCTTCCTCCGAGATGTAAGCATGGACGATGCCACCTCTGTTGGACAAGGCACAGTAACAGCCTACAAGAATGTTGCATCCAATCGTCTGACGGAAAACTTCGACACCGAGAACGTCCGATATTATTTCCTCAGTCTCCTCGTCGAGATCGATGCGAGCAAGAGCAACATGGTCGTTGCAGACGATGCAGTCTCCAAGAGCAGGCAGAGGCGCCTCGATTCTCTGGACCACAACTTGATCAGGTAGACTGTTCCTCAAGTGTTGAAGCTCTTGGTAAGTAGTTGTATGAGGCACAAGAAGCCCGTTCCTGTTTCCAACGCATAGGCGCCCAATGATCGGTGTTTCTCCAATAGAGGTCTTAACGATAGGGATATCATCGGCTAACTCTGACTCAAAAGCACTATAAAAGTTCTCAGAGGCTCCAACAGCAACTAAGCAATAGGCATTAGTGAGTTTTGAAAAGAGGCCAACTTCGCAGTTGTTCTCAAACTGAAGACGGGTGGCCATGGAGGTGGGCAACTTTGCTGACCTAAACTTGGGAGAGGGATTGCCTCTTAACCCTTCTTATATGTTAGATATATTTTAGATCTATCTTACGGACCCAAATTATAAAAGCCCTTTAAAACCCATAAAAAAATTAAAAAATAAATGGAGAAACTTGGAGAGCAAGTCGATATCATTCTAGCATATGTACATTATTACTACATATCTTTATATATAAAGAAGGGTTTGAATCCCTCATAGGATGTCCACATGGGATGACAGGTCAGAAAATCGATTCATGTGGTGTTGACACCTGTCCCTCTCACCAAAACGCACCGTATCATTTTCTCTGGTGTCTGATGGGCTTCGATTGTGGGCTTTTAATGCAATGCGTGAAAGTGTATGTGCGGGACAAAAGGATCCCGTCTTCTTCCCGATGAAATGGCTATTACTAAATCTAGGTTTGATCTTCATCTTCTCAGCTTCTTCAATCTCAGACGAGCCGGCAATGGAGTTTCAGGACGTTGTGGGAGACGAATATTCTGGAGGAATCTCTTGCTCGAGATTTCTTCGTGTCGGTTCTTCTCCTCCGAAACGTTACAAGATGCAATGATTCGTCGCCGTCAACAACCATCTTTATTTCTTCCACTCACAATCATGATGATTTAACCATTTAATGCTTCTTATCTCTCTTCCAGATTGCGGATCTCAACCTATAAAAAGGTTAGTCTTCAACCCTTTAGCATCATCCTCACAATTCTTAATATTTCTAGAAATTTATTTTCCAGTATAATGGCTAACCCATCAATCATTCTCTCTGATTTCCAGGCTTGCTGCTGTTCTTCAACTGTCAAGGTCTCTGATTTTGTGAAGCTAGCGCGGTGGAGAGCTGACGGTGTGGACGTGCTCCTGCTAAGGTGATTCTGTTCTTAAACTTCATGCTCATCTTAGTTTAAAATTAACGCAGGCGTTTATACTCATAACAGACAGACTTTTGTTTCCACATCTTTAACGAGCCTATTAGAGATATAATTACGAATCCGTTTGTCGATTACGTTTCTTTTCTTATATGTGTTTGATCATCTTAGTTTAAAACTAAAGCTGTCGTCTAGGAGGAGCATGATCTTCGTGGTTTAAAAACAGCGTTCAATCTCAGAATTTTTTATCGAAATTTTATTCACTCTTTGGGAGATAATTTAGTCCCATATATGTTCAGACTTCTCTCTCAAATTGCTTGAACTTATGATCATGAGAGCTTAGGTTTGTTGTTTGCTGCCATTCATGTGGTACAGTTGGTTGTTCAGTCATGGAGAGTTAATAGCAACTGTTTATGGCAGAGAATCTCACACAGATGGAGATACATAATGGCGCATCCACCTCTTTCTGGTTTGATGTATGGGATGTATGGTACCCATTAGGAAAATTAATCAACTTAACGGGATTAAGAGGATGTATCGATCTTGGGCTACACATACAAGTGACTGGAATATGCAGTGCAGTCTTATCGCTGCAGAAGAAACAAAGGAGAGCATCTAATTATGATTGAAAAGGAGCTAATGACACTGAGACAGAGAGCGCTCTCTCTGCAACCGGATGTGAGACTATGGAAAGGTGCAGATTTCAACACAAAATAGACTTCGCTGCAGATTAGATCGCAGGGTCACGTCTAGACTGGACAAGGTGTATGCTAGATGGTTCAAGGAACAAGACTGTCCTTTTCCTCATTACCAAATCTTTTTCGGTCTCACTTGCTCTTCTTCTTCTCCTACGATTAGCTGTGCTTCCGTTTCAACTTCCTCTCTTTAGATTCTCTCCATACGTATGCTGATTGAGCTTTCTAATCTTCACAGCATTTTTTTAACTGCGTATGTGAAATCCTTGCGGTTTTTAAGTCAATGAAAAGATCGTCTTGATGCTCTGTTATACTTTAATGTTTATATTTAATTTTTGCTGCATTATATGAAACATATTACACGATAAATCCCTTAGATAGATCTATCGAAGAGACTTTATACAGCAGCTCTAAAATAGTTTACTTAAACCAAACTTTGTATATAAATCCTAATATTTTATTCGTATACCAAATATCAAAACATATATTGGTATCTTTTATCTAACATAATGTCAAGAAGGTGCCACATCAATGATATGGACAATCAATAAGCAAGCTATTACTATAAACATATGAAGAAATTTATAAACTTCATCTGATCGGAGATGATATTGTCAAAATAACTCAGGCATTGCTTTGCTTTAGTTTTTTGTCTAAAGAAACAATAACATCAAAAAAAAAACAGTAAGAATGAATCTAGATGGAAATCAAGAAAGCAAATGAGACAACTGCTTCAGTTTTTACCTCAATTATAGCTTCTGTTTTAACCTTCAACTATAGCGAGAAACAATAAAGAAATATAAAAGCTAGAAGACATCATTATAAGGTCTAAGCCAACCGAGTGCGAGGATAAGTTACAAACGCTATTTATACCAATTTTTTTATTTTTTGACAAAGCAACTATACCAATATTTTAATTGTAACTTGCATGAGACTTTAGAAACTCACAAATAACTACGTACCATAAAACGTATATATAAATAAGTTTGAGCGTTTGGGTATTCATTAGTGTTCGGTCTGGTCTGGATCTCGGGTCCGGTTCGGATATATATATTTGTGTTTCTCAGAAAATTTTCAATCCTAATCAGATATTTATAAATTTCGGTTCAGATTTACTTCAGTACGGTTTTCAGATAATCCGTTTAAATTATTTTAAAAGTTTTAAAATTCAAATATACTTAAAATTTCTCAAAATTCAACTGTACTTAAAACAAATATTTTGTATCATTTTTTAATAAGTGTCTCAAACTGATATCATTTGTTTTTTCTTATCCTATTTAATGATGTAGAATGATCGTTTTGTAGTATATCATATATATCTCTTGCAAATACAAATCTAAAACAAAAACTACAAAATTTTACAAAAAATAATAACCTAAATCAAAAATAAAGTATAATCAAAAAATTATATGTGCATAAAAAGTAACAATAGTTTCATAATATCTATTTATATATCTTAAAATATTTTAAGTTAGAATGAATAAGTTATTTCTTTTACATCGTGAAATCATTAGTTTTTTAAAATGTATAAATAAAGAAATTTTTTTAAAAAACTTTATAAAAATTAGATAAGTATATAATTTCTAAAATAAGTTGTTGTAAAAGTTATGACCCTTAATACTATTTTTAGTTAAAAATAAATTCACACTTCAAAGAAAAATTATACTTTTACTTGCCCGCCCGTAGGGCGGGTTTCCCCTAGTATTTACATATGTGTTAGAGTTGGATTAGGTAAGTTTACATTATATGGTATTAATAATATGTTAATACCACTTCTTAGAACAGAAGACATTTCTTTCAAAAGACATGAGGTAATTGGTTCGACTGTAACTGTAAAAATTTTACTATAGAATTTAGATTGTAGTTTGTTTTGTCAATATATGAATATCAATTTGATTAAATAAGTTTTGGAATTGTAATTAATTAATTTAAATTGATTTTAAATGCAATAGCAAAATCTGTAAATAAAAGTAAATATAGAAAGAAGGTAATTTATTCATTGTAAATGTGTAAATAAAAAAACTAAATATGTTGTTAAAAAAAAACTAAATAATATAGATAATAATATCCGAGATCCGACCCAAGTTTCTATTGGATACACCGGGGAAAAAAAGTAAAAAGAAATTATATTTATTTTTACCGCGTAATAAAAACATTGACCGTGTCCACCAGGCTGGCCAAGCCGAGCCAAATTGTTCCAAGATTCAAGTTTTGATTTTGCTATCAAGATTCATCATGAGTCCTAAACTGTGACGTTTCACCATATTTTTAACTTGTTGTTGCTCTCTATAAGAATAATATGACACTAGAGTTGCATTACTTTGAGACTTGCATGTATAATAATTTGGACTGTGACTTTGTAGCGTGTTGACGTTTAATCAGACAATTCAGAGATTGGAAGAAGCTGCAGTCTCATACAGAGGTCATGAAAGGGCACTGCTGATTACCAGATGGCTCTCACTGAGTCACTGTTCTTACGAGCCACTAAAAGCAATGCTTCACCACCCAAATCCCCATTCCCAGCAGTAGCATTGATGCTCCTACTGAATCTACTATTTTGACCCAGACACCAGAGTTGAGCAATCCTCCCGAGGAACCGTCTACTACTGCTGGTTCCAGTCAAGAATTCAACCCTGAAGCCGAACTAGCCGAGCTTGGAACTGACGTTGGTAAGGTGGCTCGTGATTACCCTGCAGATGAGGTTGATGGATGGCAATTCGATGAACTTGAGAAAAAACTGCAATAGTAGTAGTGGTGATAGCAGCAACACAGAATAATATGATCATCACACATGCTCGCCATGTACTGATATGCGTCGTAAGTAAAGCTGGGGGCTTAAAACAGAAACATTGAAAAGCTCAGGGTGTGTTTTGTGAATAACTTTTTTTTTATTATTATTGTAGTGAATTATGATGGGCCCGACATGAGAGTTGACCTACTTTACTCATCAACATCGTGGATCTAGACGGTTTAACGTCCATCTTCATCCCTAATCTTGTTTTCTTACTTCCAAACACATTTTTCATGAGTTTCCATCACTTTAAAAAAATCTTCAAACTGGCACGTAAGCCACTTGTAGTGGATGACTGTTTTGTAGTATTTGAACGTGACGAAACAAACAAGTTATTCTTTGCAATTAACTACTGATTAAATACGTAAGTACGTCACTCGAATGGTTTTATTATACGTGAATTAAACTAATCAAATTTTACGTGGATGTAATTAACAGCTGCATAAAAATTGATTATACTTATATAATTTTCTATATTAAGTTTGTTGGAACATGGAATAAACAATGATATGATACGATACGATTGCTCTTTCACATACATACATTTTGAACTAACGTGCGCCAACCAACGGTGCGCGCAGAGCCATGTCCTACGCATCCCTCAGCGTCAAGGACCTGACCAGCCTTGTATCAAGATCCGGAACCGGTTCGACTTCTTCTCCCAAGCTTCCGGGTCAGAACCGACCCGTTAAGGTCATCCCGCTCCAGCACCCTGACACCTCCGATGAAGCTCGTCCTCCATCGATCCCTTTCGACGATATCTTATCCGGATGGAGGGCGAAGATCAAGCGGATGAGCCTCGTGGATTGGGTTGAGACTCTGTTTCCTTGCTTCAGATGGATTCGAACTTATAAATGGAGTGAGTATTTTAAGCTCGATCTCATGGCTGGTATCACCGTTGGTATAATGCTTGTTCCTCAGGTATTATCTTAGCTTAAGAAGCTTGAATCATCAAACATACCTTACCTTACTTGTGTTGATATGCCTTGAATTTGATCTGACTATGGTCTGAATCAGTTGCATTAGTTAGCTAGAGATCTTGTTTTATCCGTAACCAATGTGTGGCTGGAGAACTAAATGTGAAAAAATAATTGTTGTGTAGCTTAAGAGGATTACTAATTTAATTATTTTCAGTAACAATATGCATTACTATGTGCCTTTGTTCGATTTGAATAACGTTTGATGGATCTGAGCAGGCAATGTCGTATGCAAAATTAGCTGGCCTTCCACCAATATACGGTCTATGTGAGTTTTATTCTGAAACAGATTCTTGTGCTCTTGTTTTTTTAAGGAAATGTCTAGATTGATTCAGTTTTGTAACCTTTGATGCAGACTCATCGTTTGTTCCGATATTTGTCTATGCCATATTCGGCTCATCTCGTCAGCTTGCTATTGGACCTGTAGCATTGGTGTCACTTCTTGTGTCCAATGCTTTGGGAGGAATCGCTGATTCGTCTGAGGAAGAGTTACACATTGAACTTGCTATTTTGCTGGCGCTTTTGGTTGGAATATTGGAGTGCATCATGGGGCTCTTAAGGTAATAAGATTAGTTTTTTCTTGGATTCAGACAATGGAGATGTTGTCTGTTTAATTTAAAAGTCCTCTGTTTATAGCTGTTTCATAAGCATCTCTCCCTTGTTTGAGTTTTTCAATACAGGCTTGGATGGCTTATTCGTTTCATTAGTCACTCGGTCATATCTGGATTTACAAGTGCTTCGGCCATTGTTATTGGATTATCTCAAGTGAAATATTTCTTGGGGTATAACATTGCTAGGAGCAGCAAGATTGTGCCATTAGTTGAGAGCATTATAGCTGGAGCTGATAAGGTGAAACTTCCATTATCAGCTTCAAATAATGATTAAAAAAACTTATTCTACTTGTACTTTATTTAGATGGATCTTTTTTTTTTTTTGTAGTTTCAATGGCCACCTTTCTTGATGGGATCTCTCATTCTAGTAATCCTTCAAGTGATGAAGCATGTGGTATGAGCCTTGTCCTTTTTTCCAATGAAACAGTAGTTTCCATTATTAGAGTGTGATTATAATAAGGTCATGGTGTTTCATGGCAGGGGAAAGCAAAGAAGGAACTTCAGTTCTTACGCGCAGCAGCGCCACTCACAGGGATAGTTCTCGGTACAACCATTGCAAAAGTGTTTCATCCACCTTCCATCTCTCTGGTCAGATCGCTGTAGTTTCCTTTGTTGAGATGCATAGTGGTTGAGTGTTTGCAGTAATTTTAAAAGTCTTAGTATATTTCAGGTGGGAGAAATACCTCAAGGACTTCCAACTTTTTCTTTCCCAAGAAGCTTTGATCATGCAAAAACATTGCTTCCAACATCAGCTCTCATTACAGGTGTTGCCATCTTGGTGAGACATCAAAATCATTACTTTTTATCAGAGTGGGCAAATGGGAAATCCAACTGAACCTAATCATATGAAACCATAAATTGATAGAGATGGCTATCTGACTTCCTAATGAAATAAAGAAATAATTTCTTGCTGTAACACATGTCACTTATTATGTTTTGTTGTTCCTTAATGAAGTAGTTCTTACATTTTTTATCCAGGAATCTGTGGGTATTGCCAAAGCACTTGCAGCAAAAAACAGATATGAGTTGGATTCTAATTCAGAGGTGTTCTACTGTTCTTATTTTGTTTTATTTTATGTTCATTTTCATTGAAAGCTCAACTGTTTTCCCCTCATTTGACAGTTATTTGGTCTTGGTGTTGCAAATATATTGGGGTCATTGTTTTCCGCATACCCATCTACAGGTATGTTATCTTAATATGATAAAAGCCATCAACAATCACTTAAAAAAAAAAATTATTGCTATAAAATTCATTTTCAAGTTAATAACCTTAGTTTGATGAATCTGTGAATGTCCTAAATGCAAAAATAGGATCATTTTCTAGGTCAGCTGTGAGTAATGAAAGTGAAGCTAAGACCGGCCTATCAGGACTTATAACAGGAATCATCATTGGATGTTCTCTACTGTTCTTGACACCGGTTTTCAAATACATACCACAGGTCTGTCTGCCTGTGGTGAATATTGTGAAACTAGATTCTGGCTTCTAAATTTCACTTTGTTGCTTCTCTGCAGTGTGCTTTGGCAGCAATTGTGATCTCTGCTGTTAGTGGCTTGGTAAGTTCATAACAACCCACCTGCCAAGGAGTGAAGATGAATTTGGTTTTTTTTTTTTTTTAAACTTTCCGGATGTTTATCAATATAGGTGGACTATGATGAAGCTATCTTCCTATGGCGGGTGGACAAGAGGGATTTTACACTTTGGACCATCACTAGCACCACAACTTTGTTCTTCGGAATAGAGATCGGTGTCCTTGTTGGTGTAAGTATTTAAAGACTCTTAACATACTCGGATTCACCTAACTAATGCGTATATTTAGAGTTCTCCAATACTATCTAAGGATTCAATTTTTGTAGGTTGGTTTCTCACTAGCATTCGTTATCCACGAGTCTGCAAACCCTCATATTGGTAGGAGAAATCTCTGTTCATTTGCCTCTCAGTCAGATTCGTTTTAAGCGTGCCTGTTTTCTAACTTGGTTTCATTTCTTGTAATGATTGTTCTTCTGGTAGCTGTCTTGGGGCGTCTTCCAGGAACCACAGTGTACAGAAACGTAAAGCAGTATCCAGAGGCTTACACATACAACGGGATTGTGATTGTCAGAATCGATGCTCCTATTTACTTTGCCAACATAAGCTACATTAAAGACAGGTGAGAGTGACATACTTATTCCTTGTGGTGCGACTCAGCAAAAATAATAACAAGCCGTTTTTCCGCAAAGTGCAGACTTCGAGAATATGAAGTTGCTGTTGACAAATACACAACCAAGGGACCAGAGGTGGAGAGAATCTCTTTTGTTATCTTGGAAATGTCACGTAAGACCCTCTATTCTCTACTGAATCTGAATGACTCATGTTTATAGACAATACCTAAACATAAATACGAACAATGGCAGCTGTTACTCATATTGACTCGAGCGCAGTGGAAGCCTTAAAAGAATTGTATCAGGAGTACAAAGCAAGGGACATTCAGCTAGCGATCTCAAATCCGAACAAAGACGTTCACATGACAATAGCGAGATCAGGAATGGTGGAGCTTGTTGGAAAAGAATGGTACTTTGTGAGAGTGCACGACGCAGTACAAGTGTGTCTTAACTGCGTACAGAGCTCTAGCTTGGAAGAGAAGAAACCAAGTTTCTTGAGAAGGTTTAGCAACAATAACGGTTCATCATCATACAATGATCTTCAATCCTACAACACTTTGTTGAAGGAGCCATTGTTGCCAGTGGAGAAATAAAGTATCATGTAATGTATAAGTATCTATGTATAGTTGTTGCCATTTTGTAATCAACAAAATATACTGTTATTATTTTTCCTCTTAACACAGTAATATCAGAGGCTAAGACCATTCAAAAGGCTTGTTAATAATACTGAAGAAAGGATTCATTATTTTATACAAACAACAAACAAAGAAAAAGATAATAGATGATACAACTCCTAAATATCTCCTACCACTCTATAGTTTTTAACTTTATTAACAAAAGTATTAATAAATCATCATGAGAGAGACAAGAGATATAGATAGATTACATGGTTGGCACAAGGGCATAAGAGAGCTCTTTATGTCTTTTTTGTAATGCACAGATCAGCCCTAATGATCAAATCTTCCAGAATTCAAAAACATAATCATACACTCAGCCAGAAGGTTCATCTAGAACGATGTCAGCAGGATCACCAATCCATGGCCTCCCTTCTCTCCAGAGGAATTTTATTCTCAGCTTCCCATTTGCATCAACTCCCACAACGTGTCCTTTACTTGCATGCGTCTCCATTCCCCAACCCCACCGAGGTGTGACCAGACCGTTCTTTATCTTAACCTTGTCTCCAATTCCAAACGGTCTTATACGTTCCATTTCCACGGCTTTGCAAAGCCATAGCCTGTCTAGGAAACAGAAAGACACCCACAAGTCTCCGTCCTCCATTCTGTGAACCACTCCTATGCTTGAAGGGTTCACTTCTCCCCACTGGTAAGTAGGTGTTGTGATGCTCGGCTTCACCCTGACCCAGTCCCCGATCTTGAGCTCTTCTTCCTCTATGGTTTCCACTTCCGATGGGTCTAGCATCCATGTTTTGGAACCGGCTGGTGTGTATATCCGTAGCTTACCATCCGCGTCGATGGCTGCTATGGTTCCTACACTCCCGTGGCTGTGACCTGACCAGCCAAACCTAGGCTGCTTCACCGCTAGTTTGACACGAGTTTTTGTTCCGACAGCAAGCTTCTTTGCTTTCTCTAGATGCGTAAAGGAACCTGTCCATCTCTCTTGCTCTCCACAAAACGAAACGGAGATGGTTCCGTCCCACTCGTCTCCCTCATATCCTACTCCATGGACTACACCAACGCTTCCTGGTCCAATGGACTTCCAACTCGGAACACCTTCTTTAAGTCTTACCCATTCTCCAACCTCAAACATACGCTCCACTTCTAAGTCCGCGGGATCTCCCTTCCACAGCCCAGGCAATCCAAAGAAAGCAACCCTCACCTCTCCATCAGCGTGAACGGTCGTTATGATGCCACGAGAATCAGGCTTAGCTCCTCTCCAGCCCCATCTCGGTTCTGTTAAGCCTTTCTGGAAACGCACAAACTGGCCGGCTTTCAGAGATGGGATCTTCTCTAGATCTGTGTAATGAGTACTCCATCTTCCTTTCCGGAAACAACAAGCCAGCTCCAAGTAACCTGCTTCCTGTATGCTATGAACAACGGCAATACTGTCTCTTCCTACACTAAACCAATCATAACTCGGTCTGCTTCCTAGGCTTGGTTTTGAGCGCACCCAGTCACCGACTTCAAAACCTGATAGCATCTCTGCATCTCCAGGAGAGACCTTCCACAATGTCTGCCTACCTGTCACTTGTGCCTACAGAAGAACAAATACATTATGAGTACTACTGAAAACGAAAAGCTGAGGATAGCTCCATCAAAATCAGAAACTTACACTCAGAGTCCCATCCATGTCGATTCTCATAATTTTACCAATAGTTGCTGGAGTCTCATTTGACCAACCAAGCCGTGGTTGGGCGATAGATGGTATCATATGAATCTCTTGCCCCACATGAAACGGCACAACTTTCTCAACATCTGTCACCGAACATGAAAACGGCTTGCTCCTGAAACAGAAAGCTATCCCCACATCACCATCTTCGTCTAAGCTGTGCATCACGCCAATGCTGTTCCTAGTAATGTCTTCCCATCCATATTTTGGGGAAGAGACTGACGCCTTCACTCTGACCCAGTCACCAACCTGCTTGTAGTATAAAAGGCTCAGTGTTAAGAGAGATCAAAGCTCTTGAGATAACTGAGATGCACTTTTTACCTTGAAATCATCAATCTTCTCCATGTCTGAAGGATCAGCCTGCCACGGTATAGGCCGGTTTGGTATTTCAATTATAAGGAGACCATCATTCTCTATTTCACTAATCTTGCCAACGCTGTGGTGAGTCTCACCGCCCCAAGCATAACGAGGTTCAGCAACTGACCGCTTTACGCAAACCCGATCACCAATCTATAATATAAAAAAGGTTTGTTGGCACTAAACTTCTCATATGAAGTAAGAACTGTTTTGTAATAAATCTAATCAAAGTACATTACCCTAAAGGGAGTAGCGGGTTCAACTTCTTCAGGCTCGCAGTGCCAGGGATTAGGAAGGTAACTCAACTCCACGAGGAGACTGCTATCTGGCCTCACACAATAAACAATCCCCATACTCCCTGGGACAACAGATCCAAAACCATGTTTTGCTGAAGTCAGGTTCTGACGAATACGGACCCAGTCCCCAACTTTGAACTCTTCCACACGTTCCATTTCGGCAGGATCAGCTTTCCAGCCTCGAGAGGCTCCAGGAAACCCAACTCGTAAGATCCCATCCTCATCAACGCATAGAACAGTGCCGACACTATCACGTGATTGGCCACGCCAACCAAACCTAAAATAAAATCAACCAACAAACACTTTAACAGCTTTTGTAGCATCTTCAGAGAAAAATTCACAGTGGAGAGCAATCACAAACCTTGGCTCTTTAACATCTTTTCTGAGTCTAACATGCTGGCCCCTGTCCAATGGAATCAACTTAACAACTTCACTTGCCAACACACGGGCTTCACCAGAGCAAAACGCGACAATCATGTCTTCCTTCTCAAGAATGGTTTGCACAAACCCAACGCTCTTAGGCTTGGCACCTTGCCATCCATGTAAAGGTGTTGTTATGCCTCTCTTGAACTTCACCCAATCCCCTATCTCATAGCTGATAATTTTGAAACCAGCGTCAGTTAACTGTAGTAAAGGGTGCATTTCAGCAGAAAGGTTTTTCAGAGGAAGTCCTCACATTGTAGGCGATAGATGAACTCCCCTTTTTAAAAGTGCCTCCATTAAATCCTCGGAGATCCATTCCCTTGGAAGGGCTTCTAAGAAGTCACGTACTGTCTTGCCACTGTTAAGCAAATTATATAAATTATTACCGTAGACAGGAAACTAACATTACCCCAGTGTAATGAGTATAGCCTTCTTTCTAACTATTTAGTATATATGATTAGTGCTTGCCTGTGGTTTCTGACATCCACAGCAGCATCAGGTCTCTTAAGCATCACAATTAACCAATCAAGGTTTTCACGTATCATCTTTGCTGCATCTGCTGCTATATGGAATGCGTTGTCTCCTTCATCATCCTTATAAAATGAAAACAGAAGAAGCAAGTCAAGTGACAAAGTAAAAACAGCACTTATTAACCGATGTGAACCTACAAACATCAGAAGCACAAACCCTTGCCACTACTTATGCAAAAAAACATATTTTTCCGAACCATGTTATTCATATCAAACGCTTACTTACTTACAATAAACTGATCATCATTACACGTCAATAATAAACGAGACCCAAGGAATTATTTATATCAGCAATTCAACATTCTCATGCGGCTTGACTAAGCACTAGCATATTATTAGCTTAGCCTTCTCTATGACTAAAGACTTAAAATAATATTACCTGTATGTTGCAGTCCGAGCCAGACTCTAGAAGTAGGCTAACACAAGCGTTCGCACCTCTGGCTAAAGCCATGTGAAGGGGAATTGTATTGTGAACATTCCGGATGTTCGCATTCACACCAGCATCTAGAATTACCTATCAAATTAGAAAAACGTGGTTGGCTGTAAGACACAATATAAATGAAAGATATGAGTGAAATTTACGGGTATCTATCAGCACTGAAGATAGACATAATACTACTCTTCCTCTCTGAAACATAAACTTTAACATGTCTCGGTAGGAAAGCATCTTACTCTCACAAGCTCCACATTGTTAGCCATAGCAGCAGTATGCAACGCTGTTCGCCCATGCTGAGTATCTTGCGCAGTTGGATCTGCCCCAGCCGCAAGCAATATTTGGACTAGCTCTCTACCTTCTGCAGCAGCATACATGCTAAGTAAACTGATATACATAACAAATAGAATAAAAACATAGCATGCAATAAATTCAAATTTGACACGACACAGTTGTAAGAAATAGTAGGAAAAAGTTAAATAACATCCTTTTTCGTCAATGGAGCTTGAGAAAAAAACAATGGAAATGGAGCTTGAAAACATTCTAATCATTTAGGGGTCAGAGTAACCATCGTGTCTAACCAATAAAAGATAGAACTTCGTAGAGGTCCACACAAAAAAGACCAGATATTCATAATAAACTGCTAGAAATGGCACTGCAAAATAAGTACAGGACTCGAGTAGACAACACAAAAAATCGTCATACTTATATGAAGCAATTTACTCTACAAAAGATGCTATAATTCATTACCCTTTTCATGATCTTTCCTTATAGCAGCAGCCATACACAGAGCAGTGCCAACTGGACTTGGGATGTTTATTGCCTGAGAAATTTCTTCTGGGCTAGAAACTTCCACCCATCGCTTGATAACAGCAACATTCCATGTTGATACACACATATGTAACGGTCTGAAACAAAAAAAAAAAGTATAAGGACCTAAAACATAAACAATGCAACTAATTAAGATAAGTTCTAATGTAGATGCAAAATCGAATATAAAAACTAAGAAAAAAACAAATAGAATCCGTTTCTGTAATCGGAAGTGGTTTCTAGAAGGCACGGTAGTAACTTAGTCAGTGCCAGATCTTATGGAAGCGTATACGTAGCATACAAGAGTTCAGTTATGTACTTACGTCAAGCCCTTTCCATTTGAAACGGCCATTGATCTAGATCCCCCATTTTCCAATATAACAATGGCACAATCTGTGTACTTCTTGGTAACAGCTCGATGAAGCACAGTTTCACCTTCATCATCTACTGCATTTGGATCAGCTCCAGCTACCAGCAATTCCTATTAATAGTATCAATAATCAGAGGGGAACATAGATATAAGACTAGCCTAAGTTACAGTATGCTTCAGATAAGTGGAATACTTATGAACATGTGGTGGAAGCTTTAGAGTGATAGATAACTTCCTTGGGAGCAGAGACTTACACGCATACAATCAGGCTGTCCATGGTACGAACACACATGAGCAACAGACGGACCTGATCCTTCCCGCAGTCTAGACCTAACATTAGCCCCCTTTTTAATGAGAACATGAACACATTGTGGAGATCCAGCTGCCAATGCAAATACAAGAGGAGGATCCCCATCTTTGTCCACGATATCTACATTCGCCTCCCCATACTCCAATATAGCCTCCACAAGCTCGACACTGCCACGTCGGCAAGCTAAGTGAAGAGCAGATTGACCGTCAGCGTTTTGCGCCTCTAATAGATATCTCACAGAGCTTCCACCGCTCCCAGTTGCAGCCTTTGCTAGTATATTTCTACTCCAAAACAAATATCAAACCAATGTAGTTTAGAAAAAAGGTTGTTTAACAAAAGGATTAGCTAAATATTCGTTACAGATACCAACCTTACACCCTCAGAGTCTCCCTCCAGAACAACCCGATGTAGGTTGATAGGGTTATCAGGTAAGACCGCCATGTTAGTGGAGCGAGTTTCTTCTACAACATTTACTCCACACACTTTGATAAACCCACTACATCATCCACAATTTGTAAAAACTGTTAGGAGAAAGAATATAAGGCGTAATGACACAAACAATCTTAGGCATTGATGCTAATATCAATTAATGAATTTTTAGCACAAGTGAAAGGGCACTCTTACTTATCAGGGCTCGCTGAAGGGCTACGTGGTATCTCTTGTAAATGACGAAGAAACGTAGCAAGCATTGCATTAAACGTTGGTCTCTTCGAGGGTTTAAACTGAAGACATTCACCAATCATTTTCCATAACTCTCGAGGGATCCCCACGCCCACTATACGTTCATACTGTGGTGGTACTTTCCTTGCTTTCACAACAGCTTGAAAAATCTCCTCTCTACTAAGACCATCCCACCTGCCAAAATTCAAGTGATAGTTACATCACAACCGCAGACACAAAACACAAAAGTGAATAATCTGCAGAAGGAAGAGGTTTTCACGTACGGTGTGGAGCCAGTGCACATCTCAACCAACGTGCAACCAAAACTCCAGGCGTCTGACTCCGGTGATACGCCACTTGCATCCTCCCAAAAGAGCTTTTTCACTGGCCCCCAAGCCTCTGGCGCAGTGTAGTGTGGACTGAGCGTTACACAGTCCGTGTATGGAGTGATTTTGGAAGAATCAAACTCTGGTCGAGTTTTCTGGCATATTGGCTTCTTGAGGATGGGAGCGAGGCCGTAATCAGAAACCACAGCGTTGCCACTTGCGTCCAGCAGAAGATTAGAAGGCTTTATATTCATGCATATAACACCTGCTGCATGTAGCTCTGCAACTCCTCGAGCAACATCCGCCCCATATCTACAATTTGTAAGATAAAAATTAATATCACAATAAGAGCAATGAATTAATACATAGGTTGGTTACTGGAGGTAAGTAATTTTTAAGCTGAAAACTAAAGAGCCGTAAGCACCATGAGAAGAGAATATAAAGATCTTAATTTACTCACTTGTTATTTCATTTAGAATTCAGTAAATGACAATATCCAATTAACAATAGAAAATGGGAAGAAGGATAAACAAGTGAACTAAACGTAACCTTGGAACCAGGGCCAGTCCTGGGCAAAGCCGGTTTGAGACATTCGCCTCTGGCCCCAAATTTTTTTAAGAAAATTACATATACATAGACCTCCAAATTTGTAAAAAAAAAAAGAAGTTTTTATTGATATCTTTACTAAATCGTCTATAGCTAGCCCCCAAATCTCAGTGCTGGCCTGCTCAGAACAAAAAAAACATACTATGAACTCTCACTAATCTGACAAAGAGAGATGCAAACTACTTCAAGGTTTCGACTAATTTTAAAACTAAAGCATCTTAGCAGTTGCCTAAAAGGGTGGAGTTGCATTTTCCACTAGAATCTGAAAACCTGCGCACTTCCTATAGATTTTATAACACTAATCACAGAAAAAACCATAATTTAGTCCAGTAATTTGCAATTAGGAGACAGTCGATCAAAGTTTGAAGCTTTATGCAAATAAATTGAGTGATGAGATTAGGCACAAAGCAAAAAAGAACTAACCTTAGGATCTGCTCTAAAGTGAGCCTCCCTTCATTACGTTCCATCTCAGACTGAACAGAACCAAAGCACCTGTCCATCAAGAGACACATAGATCCATCCATCTTCACAACCCCATGGAAAGTACAAACATTCCTACACCACATCGAAGCCTTCCTCAAACTCTCCAGCTGCCCCTGCATCCAATCCACATCCATATCCTCCGTCAAACACATCTTCTTCACCGCCACGCGGTGCTTACACCTCCCCCCACCTCCCGCAACCGTCGCATCCCACATCTCAACTCCACCACCACTCCCCTCTTCCCCAATCCGCTTCACAAGCTTCATCTCCGGGTGAGCTCCGACCTCAATCACAGGCCCACACGAGCTGCTCTTATCACCACCACGCGAGCTAGAAGCAGCATAACGATCATCCTCCTCGTCGTCTTCGTCTTCGTCGGAGTCAGTGTAATCGCAATCGAAGTTCCCCCCGCCGACGAGGGCGAGCATAGCGAAGTTCTTCCGGAGGCCCTGGACGGAGTTCCCCACGACGGACACGTGGCGGCAGCGGGGGCAAGCGAGGGAGGTGTCGGAGGAGGAGGAGAACATCTTGGAGAGGCAGTCTTTGCAGAAGCCGTGTCCGCATTGGAGGAGGAGAGGGACTCTCTCGTCCTCGTTGTACCGCGTGTGGCACACGGAACAACAGGGGACCTTCATCTTCGCCGCCACCATTTAGAGAAAGCCCTAGAATCGCGAGAGATCGGAGAGGAGAGGAGAGTAGAAGGAAGGAAGTGTGTGAAAAATCTCAATCACTTGAAGATAGAGAGAGAGAGAGTTGCTTTAGGACATAACGACAACAAACAAACAAATTAAAAAAAAAAATTCTAGGGACTTTCGATCTGGATCAGGGAGAGAAGAGCAGATCCATGGAGTAGTAGAAGAAGGAAAAGGTAGATCAACAATTGCTGAGGAACCAGACACGTTGAGTTATCGAGCAGGATGAAAATAAAATAATAATGTAAGAAAATGTGAAAAAGGTTCTTCTTCAAGGTTTTATACTCTAGGATATTATGATTAATGCTCGAAATAATTATTTATTTACTGTAGGATGATTTTTGTTTTTTTTTTGTTAGAAAATTATTTACTGTTGGATGATTATGATTTTTTGTTTTTTGTTAGAAAATTATTTACTGTTGGGTGATTATGATTTTTTTAATTTAATTTTTAATGGTGGATGTTAGTGTTGGCTCGTCGGTTTAGGTTTGACGGGTGGGTGCCTTTGGTGGTGGGCAGAACCCATTTTTTGACCAATTGTCAACCATCGCATTTTTTTGTCTGAACCAATCGGTAAACATAAGGTTTATACGAACCAATCTTTAAACATAAGGTTTGGTATTTATACGAAAAACAATAAATTAATAAAACGGGCCTTCATTAAGAGCAAAGGTGGGCCTTTGTCAATAACTAAATGGGTTTTAGTCAAACCAATGACTAACACCCAGTTTGCTTATTGGTGGATCAGGTCATGGCCTTGGAGAAGCAATACAGACTAGGAGAACCAAAGGACTACGAAGTGAAGGTGTCAGTTTCTTCAACTTGCAATATCATGTGAGGGCAGAGAGTACCATGGAGAAGTAGAGAAATCTCTAAAAGCGGTGGGAAGGATGAAGTATATGAGTCCACTTTTCACTGCTCTTGCACAAGCTGGTTGAATCAAAGAGAAGCAGCTAGCAGCAAAACAGGTCTTTGCAGAAGCTCAAGAGACTTGACACTCCATAGCTCATGGGAACAAGATCATCTTATATAAAACCCCATGAGACTATAATAACAACTTGCTGCTCGAGTTGCAGTTGACTATTTTCACCATCTAACTATCATATTACATCTAACCATTTCTTGAACATTTTTCTGAAACCAGATTTTCCATAATTTACTCTTTTGAGTTCATCATTTAACTGAAAGAAAAGAAGTAAAAGGAAAAAAAAAAAGAAAAAAAAGAAAACTCTTCATTTAGCAAAATATGATGTATGGATTCGTTGTCCTTTCTATGGTTTATGTCTTGTGGATGTAAGTTAGAGAGTGTCCCAGTTAGGGATATTTGCTGTAGCTTCATTCACCATCTTCACTAGAGTCACCTGCATCACCAAAACACAAAACACAAAACACAGATGCATTTAGGCAAGTCATTCACAGCTAGGCTTCTCACTCGCACACTTCTTGTGTATGATTTGACCACCGTTACCATGTATGAGAAATCTTAAACTCCTAAAGATATTGTAAACTACTTAGACAACTTGTGCATACAATTCTTGGAAGTTTATAAACTACATCACGTCTAGGGTAAGTATCTGCTTATGAAGTTGCTATGTAGTCTCAAATCTCAATGGACATGATGCGAATAAGTATCCTTGTGAGCTATAGATGAACCTTACAGCAGTATCTTGTTCTATATAGGATTAGATTAAGTGGTGAATATATATAACATACCACACTTTCTGGAACACCGGGAGGCGGCATGGAAATGTTTCTCGGAGGAGGACCTCGTAGATGTGATCTCTTATCGAAACGCCACTCTCCTATTTTGCCATATGTCAGCTCACCCTGTATATGACAGTCGGTAAAGTACTTCTATTAGAATACATAGGAAGCTGTTATATAAGTAAAACTAACATGGACCTTGTATAAGGTTGCGACAAAACTTGGTAGTCTCAAGAGCAAGAAAAGTAAGGTGTACAAATTATGTTCTCTAGTCTATCTGCCAGAATAAAATTAAAACAATCGTCTCAAAATCACCTTCATGTTGTAGTCGCATCCATAAGTGTAATGGATGATAAACTTGCCCTTGGTAGACAAATCCCATGGAGGCTGAAAGATATGGTGATAGCACTTAGGAATACGGAGCAAAGATTATTTTCTAACTATACGCTGAAAAGGATAATAGATAACAGTAATCAAATTCTTACCTGAAGCATGAAGTCCTTTCTAAGTATGTGCCTCACCCCATGCAGAGCAGAGGCAACTGCGTAACCGTACCTTATCAAGCAGAAAAGAGAAGAGGCAAGCTATCTCAGTAAACAACGATGGGATTCAAAAGGCTAGAGGAGTCAATTTATGAATAGACAAGTTTGTTTCTAGTGCTAACATTTCCAACACCCATCCAAAAGCCTTATCAGTATCTGGATCATTTTTCATTGTTAGAGAGACATTCATCCATGTAGGAGCAATCTTTTCAAGTGATTCCTGCATAAGAAAGTAACTGCTGTTAATGCATAAAGAACCAAAACAACATGTTCCTTGACACCAACATCACATCTTAGCTAAATCTCTCTATAAATGTTTGGGGTTCAATTCATATGTGTTAGACAGAGATAACCAACATAAATCATTATATCACAGATAATCAAATCTCACCTTGCTTATAATAACAGGAGAATTGCCTATGGGATCGATGTTCGATACCGGGCCCATCTCCACAGGATAATACTTTCTGACAATGTTCTCGTACTTTTCAGGCGTAATATAGAAAAACGGAAAAGCGGCTGGGAATCCTCCAACAGCCAAGTTGGGAAGAGGGTTAACAAATACATGATCAGGCTCTGCCATCAGCACATAGCTGCACCATAATTAACAACAACCAGAAGATTCAGCAAACAATTAAATAACGTTTTTTTTTGGTATGAAGTGAGACATGACTTACTCTTCCTCGATGGTAGCTCTTTCAAGCCATTGCACAAACGCCCACGGTCTATTTAACACAACATACCCCTAAACACACAAAGAGTGAATCAATCAATAACAGATAAACTCAACATCCAACGAAGAGAGGGAAACAAAGTTCTTCTTCTCACCCTATCAAGACCTGGAGGAAGAGGGTCAACAACAAACGTCGGTATCTCATCCATCAAGTTATCACGATTCCCAGAATGCAAAATGCGAGTGAACCCTCCCATGTCAGAACCAGGAAGAGCTTTCTTCTGCTTATACCAATAATACATAATACGACACTGCCACTTGTTATAAGGAGCGTCGGTAGCTGTCAAGGCAACGTGAAAGGGCGCTGGAGAAGAAGTCTTGGCCTTTCTGTTAGGCATCTGAACAACGGGATCTAGAAGCGGACTACTCACACTACCAGATCTATTGTGGACTATAAGGGTCATAAGATTGTATGTGACAACAAAGAAACCGAAACCTAACAGAAAGAGAAGCAGAGAGGATGCTTTTCCCATATTGTTGTTTATATTCTAATTGATCAAAAACTAAAATTAAAATACAAAGCAGTGGCTCAGGTGTTGGTGGACCCCTCCTCCTCCACTCACAAACTCATTCCTGCATATACAGTGGAAAGGAATTTAATGTGAAATCGTTTAGAAGCAAAGCTAAATTGAGAAGATCCGTGGAGCTTTTAATTTTTTTAAAAAAATTGATCAATAAATGTATTTTTCTTAAACACGCTCTGGATCCAGCCATCGTAAACTAATCGGGGAAGAGAGTAAACAAAACGAAATCGGCTAAGTTCCAGAGACACGGATCGATTTGACCTAACTCAATTCCTAACTGAAGATTATCATCAATTGTACGGAGAGAACGTGTGGATTTCGAACTATGCTAATTGCTAAAGATCTGGAGGAGCAGAGACCCTAGACAAGCGAATTTGGGAGTAAGAGCTTGGGAGCTTACAGATTGGAAGATGAAGGAAAGTCGCCGGAGAAGGAGAAAGATGAGAGAGATCGGAGGAGTGATTTTAATGTGAAGCGGAGTTGACTAACGGAGCCATCGTTAACGATTTATTCTAACACTGACTACGCATATGACAAAATGGTGTTAGGATCGTGCCAATGAAAACAGAAAGAGAGGAATAAAACAATTATTGTTAAGAGGAAATGCAGTGTTTGTGGAGGCACGTCTTTGGGAATTTTTTTTTTTACTTTGAGCATGAATAAATATTCATCAACACTAGATCTTTTTCCTTTTTGAACATCTGAACATTTAGTTGGAAAAAGGAGAAGATTTACCGTAGTTTACTGTCCAAGGAGAAGTTATTACCAGATGGACAGATGGTTTAAATACAGCGTGATATTGGTTTGATTTGTATTGTATTTGTTTCTGTCTTCACGTCTCAATGTGCTTTTGGAAACGTGCTCCTCGCTATTGTGCCTGTCGGTATCTGACTGTAGCTTTCAGCCGACGCTATGCGCTGAAAAGTATACGTTTCAAACTTGTTTTGACACAACTCTTCTTTCATCTTACTCCTGGCATGTTTTTTCTCAAAGATTAACACGTAATCAAGAGTACTGAACTAAGCGACGAACAATGTTGATCACGTTAAGGTTCAAATATATACAACCACCGATAATTAAAACTAGGTTATTAGTCTTCACATGACGTTTCTTTATGCAATTCAGTAAATAACATTACTCTATGCTATTGGCAACAAAGAGGGTCCTCAAAGAAGTTAAAACATAAACAAACAAAAATTCATAGCTGTAAATTAGTTTGGAGTCAAAATCTCCAGCACATACAAAACTTATTTCGAAATGATAAAACTTTTTCCATGCTACTCTCTAGTTTTATGGCAAAAGGTTTCATCAACGTCTTTATCTTTTTAAAAAGTCTGAAACTGCAAATAAATCGAGATAAAAAGAAAAAAAAATAAAGCCACAGCTTTATGGTGGTGGCGACTGGTGAATAGTATTACTTAACCAGATCCAGATCCGAACTTCTTTCCGAGAAGAAGTAACTGCAGCTTGTCGTATCCAGAGAGCACACCAGCACCAGCAATGGCACGCAGGATGTTGGCACCAGCACCCTTGAAGAGTGACTTGGGTCCTTCCTTCTTGAGAATCTGCTGGAAGGCATCCATCGAACTCTTGTACTTCACGGCTTCACCTGACGTCATCATCATTCTTCTACGAACAGTGTCAATGGGGTAGGATGCAAGACCAGCTCCGTTGGTGATGAGCCATCCAAGGGCAAAGCTAGCGAAGAAGCTGTCCTGAAATTACCCAAAAAGGAAAGACAGATAACAGCATTAGAAACAAACAAGGAAAGTCAGGATTGGGTTTCTAATTGTCAATTTATGGATCAAATAAACAAACCTGGAGGTCAGCAGGGAGGAGAGGCTTCAAAGAGTCGTAGAGTCCAAAGTAGAGACCACGGTAGACGATGATACCAACACAGGAGATGTTGAATCCACGGTAGAGTCCAGCGATACCATCAGACTTGAGGGTCTTCTTGTAGACATCGACAAGACCATTGAACTGCCTTTCACCTCCCTTCTTGGCTGCCTTGGAGTCATTGGCGAGACGGGTACGTGCATAGTCAAGAGAGTACACAAAGAGAAGTGAAGAAGCACCAGCAGCACCTCCAGATCCCAAGTTACCAGCAAACCACTTCCAGTAGCCATCCTTGTCTTTCTTGAAGTTGAAAAGCCTCTTGAAGTAATCTTTGAAGGCAAAGTTCAAGGCCTACAAAATCGAAAGATAGATCAGTAAACCAACGCATCAACAATTAATAGAGCAAAGATGTGAAATATAACCAACCTGAGTGGGGAAGTAACGGATAACGTTAGCAGTGTTTCCTCTCCACAAGGAACCAAAACCCTCATCCTTGATAGTCCTGCCGAAACAGTCACCAATACCCTTGTAAGGCTCAGAGAGCCTACCAGCCTTAAGCATCTCATCCTGATTCTGAATCAAAAGCTTGACACGCTCGATGGGAGCAGCAGCGGTCTTGGACACAGCAGCGGAAACACCACCCATCAAGAAATCAATAGCAAAGCTAGAGAATCCTTTCTCTCCTGGAGCCTGGACGAACACAGGGGAAGTGGTCGCCACAATCCTGGAAGTAGCGGCAAGAGGGTACTGGAACGCGGCGTTGGAGTAGTTTCCGTACGTTGCACGCCTCTGGAAACCAGATGCGTAGCCATGGATGTCCTGGGAAACACCGGAACGCAAGATCTGGCCAGAAGCCTTCTGGAAAATCGTGGGCTGCTGAGTCTGTTCAACCATTTTGACCTCTGCAAGAGAAAACAATACTACATTTTAACAAACATAAAAGATTAAAATAACGAAAGCAACTATAATAATAAGACGTTCATGTCGTTAGAGATCTAATGCTATATCAAAATCAATTTTACTATATGATATACGTTACGACTTTCACTAGTAGAGATCCTCGTAACAGATCCATACATGAGTAACAAAATGGCATAAGATATAAGCAACAGAGACGAATCATTTCTAGATCTACACAGGCAGATCGGAGAATCATAATTCAGATCTATTCTATCGAAACATTCACACTCTAGACACAATTCAATCGGGAAATACGCAGCTAAACCATCAGATCGTCATCATTTTACCTTGTTGATATAATAAAACACAGATCGATAAAGTCAGATGAACAAAACGGGAGAGACAAGGAGATATAAAGCGGAGCAGAGATCTAAACTTACCAAAAGGAAGCGACGGCAAAGCAAAAGTCAAGGAGGTGAGATTCTTCGCCCTTTATTGTAGGAGCTGAGCGAAGAAGAAGAAGAAGAAGGAGAGAATTTTCTATGGTGGCGATGAGGGCCTTTTATTGGTTCGAGAAATAGGGCCGCAAGTAGTGATTAGAAATTATCTGGTGTGACGCGCTCTGAAACGGTTAGGTCCGTTAGATCATTGAGACTACTATTGATAGATTGTAAGCCCTTGATTATGATTACTAAATGAAAGACTATTTTATTGGCCCTAGATCTTGCCGGATTCGTTTAATATTGGGCTCTGATGCTTGATAGTTATGGGCTATTTTGCCCATGTTTCTAGAATTCAATATAGTATATGGACTTTGGGGACTGTGCCTATGTGTATGATCGTATAGATTATGGTTAAGTCTTAATCGGTTTAGTGTTAGTATATGTGTACGGAAATTACTTTTTCCAGTTCATGTTCTTACTCATATTTTGTGATATATATATATGTGTAATGTGTTTGAACGAACACTGGATTAGAGTAAGAACATTTGTACAAATTAAGTTTAAGCTTCTATCCGCGACAACTAGAAAAATAAAAAATAAAATTTTATTCGAAGAATTGAAAAAATAAAAAACATATGAATTTTTATTTATTTTGTTCTTCATCAAATTTGCTGAGGAAATTTTTTTTTGTGAAAAATTTAGAAAAAAAATATAAGATTTACTTTTCAATAATTTAACTACAATTTCAATTGGTATAAATTTTGATGAACAAAAAATTCACCGTAAATCTTTTGATTCAACAAAGTAACCAACTAGAGCTTAAATAGACCAAGTACAGTACTTTTGGTTAACGTTTGAGATTAACCCCAGTCTTATTTTTTTTTTATCTTTTCGGCGGGTAAAAAGATATGGTAACGGTTTAACCGTTGAACCGGATTATTAAGAACCCAGATAAACCAACCGGAGAACCGATCGTTACTTCCTTTCCTTCAAGGCTCGAGGAATCTTGAGGGGTTTGGCTTGCCGAAAAGAAGCAAACCCTAACCTTTCGACTGTTACTGCAACAATGTACGGAGGAGGAGATTCGATGCAGCAGCAGCAGCTCCCACCGATGCAGAATCAACACCATGTAGCCGCCGGAGGTCCACCGATGCATCCACCACCGATGATGCGTCATCCCTCAGCCTCTTCCACTAATATCAATCCCGATTACCACCATCCCTCTGCCCCAAATCCCTTCGACTGTAAGTAGTAGACTCTCGCTTTTATTTTCAATTAATCCATGGCTACGAGATCTGATCTCTCTATTGTGTGATGTTGCAGCACATGTTGACAGTTTTGGTGCGAAACGAATGAGAAAGCACACACAGAGAAAGGCTGTTGATTACACGAGTACCGTTGTGAGATACATTCAGGTAATGTCACAAAGTTAGAGCCTTTTGTCACTGATCGATTTCAATTGAAAAGCTCTTACTTTGTGAATGTTTTTGTTCAGGCTCGAACATGGCAGAGAGATTCAAGGGATATGACCTCCTTGCAACCAACCCCAGCTGCTGCTGTTGATGTTGGTTTTCTTTTTTGTTTTCTTGGATTATGCTATAGTTTCTTGATCTCCTGTATTTTAATTTTTTTTTTTTGTATTGATGTTTCAGATGCTTCCCCCAGTTGCCTATTCAGATAATCCTTCTACAAGCTTTGCTGCAAAGTTTGTTCACTCGTCTCTAAACAAGAACCGTTGTTCAATCAACTGTGTTTTGGTATATCCCTTGAACTGTATTATATTTTGTTTGCCATGTTTATCTGTTGAAGAAAGCAACGTTATTGGTTTTCTTTCTTTTTTACTACTTTATGCCAGCTTATTGCGATCAATGTTGATTGGTTTTGTTGTATATAGTGGACACCTTCAGGAAGACGTCTTATCACTGGCTCCCAAAGTGGGGAGTTTACTCTTTGGAATGGGCAGTCTTTCAATTTCGAGATGATTCTTCAGGTTCACTTTTCAGATGTGTACATTAATCTGTTGGGGGATCCTGTTTGTTTCCTCTATGGTTGTTGCTCCCTGTACTGACTGTTGAAATCTGTTGTCAATATCAGGCACATGATCAACCTATAAGGTCGATGGTATGGAGCCACAATGACATTTGGATGGTTTCTGGTGATGATGGAGGCACACTAAAGTATGTTGTCTATTACAACCCCTAATTTATGTCATGTAAAGGAGAAGCTCAAAATTCTATGATTCAAATTTAGCTTTTGTTGTGATGATGAGGATCATTTGCTTCTTATTTAACAGGTATTGGCAGAGCAATATGAATAATGTGAAAGCCAATAGAACTGCTCATAAGGAATCTATTCGTGATCTAAGGTAGAAAGTTCGATATCTAAATTGCATTTGATGAATATGTTTTTAAAAATTAACATTGTGTGTCAAACAGTTTCTGTAAAACAGATTTGAAGTTCTGTTCGTGTTCTGATGATACAACTGTTAAAGTTTGGGATTTTACCAAGTGCCAAGAAGAAATTACATTAACCGGTAATGTGATTTGCACAGATTGGCGAACCTCTAAATATATTGCTCCTTTGTTACTAATTTAGAATCCAGTTAAAATGTAATTTAGCTATGTGTTATTAGAACTCGATCCTTAGGCCTCATAGAAAACGGTGGTATTGAGATGTGCTTTGGTGTCGCCATGTAAAACTCGTGTCTAGACAAGTTTTCTATCCTTTTAGAGGCGTGATGTTACTGTTTTTTTAATTTGTATGAATTCTGAGAGTTATTGAAGTGTGACCAAGGGGTTCTTTATATTTTGAACTCAGGCAGGCCATGGTTGGGATGTCAAGTGCGTCGACTGGCACCCCACAAAGTCCCTACTAGTTTCTGGTACATCATTTATAGAACTCTGATTTTGAATAATGGAATATTTATGGAAACAGTCTTATACTTCCGACCTTCTCTCGGTGGCGTATCAATAGGTTATTAACGGTTTTAATTTTTATTTTCAGGTGGGAAAGATCAACTTGTCAAAATCTGGGATGCCAGAACTGCGAGAGAGCTTTGCTCACTGTAAGTGATACAAAATGTATTTTTATCCTATTAATAATTTCAGGGTCAAAGCTTTGACGAATTTGATCCTTATTCTCACTTTTGCAGTCATGGTCACAAAAACATGGTGCTTAGTGTGAAGTGGAACCAAAATGGCAATTTGCTTTTAACAGCCTCGAAAGATCAAATAATTAAGGTGAGCTCGTTTTCTTTGCGCGTGTCGATTTGTAAACAAGATATTTTCCTTGCATTTCGTGGAAGCATTTGTATGACACCTATGCATGTTATCTGCAGCTGTATGATATAAGGACTATGAAAGAGCTTGAATCCTTCGGTGGGCATACGAAAGATGTAACATGTAAGCTGTCAAATTTTGTAATCGTTATGTCTTCAAAACACGTGATAGCAGGCAAATTGCCTGTAGACATTGCGTTTCTGTACACTGGCTAGGACTCTAAAGTGTATATGCCGTCAAAATATTATTATTGTACCCGTTCTTTTGTTAATGTCCCATGACGGTTCTCATTACTTTCTTCGACATTTCTTAGTTTCAACTGTTTCTTATCAAAAGTTGTTGACCTCTTTTAAAGCTTTGGCGTGGCATCCATCCCACGAAGAATACTTTGTTAGTGGGAGCCTTGACGGATCCATTTGTCATTGGATTGTGGGGTAGGTACTTCAGTTGATTTAAATCATTTATGATGATTTGTCATATCATGTTCCTTGTACATTTTATATCCAGTCATGTCGCATCTGCATGCTAGTAGCATCTTTCTCTAACTTTGATTTTGTGGTTTTGTTTGAGGTGTGTCTAAATATGAAACTACTCTTAATTTTCAGACATGAAAACCCGCAGATTGAAATCCCAAATGCTCATGATAACAGTGTTTGGGATCTTGCATGGCATCCTATTGGATATCTTCTTTGCAGGTAGTACGATTACCTGATGCCTGAGTTCTTTAACAGTTTTATTTTATGATGGCCTGTGGTTAACACCAGATTACTGATCCCCCCCCCCCCCCCCCCCCCCCCCCCCCCCTATTCTGTGCAGTGGTAGCAACGATCACACAACCAAGTTTTGGTGCAGAAACAGGCCTGGGGATAATCCTCGAGATGCTCTTACTATGCAGAACCAAGGTTTTTATGTGCTATTGATATCTGATTTTTTTGTAGGCATAAGTGTATAGGTGGTGTGCGAATATTATGCCCTTGTCCATATGAGTAACTGAGTAAATAGTAAGGATGTTCTGATAAGCTTAACTGGTGGGACCCGTACATTCAAGTTGTATTATCGCCAGAAACTTTTTATTTATTTTTTGTGTATGAACTGAAGTTTGTAATTTGTGTGTACTAATTAGTGTAATATATATCAGGCTATAATGAACAAGGTTTTGGCAATCGCATGCCTGATAATTTCCAACCATCTGAGGCATCGCCAACTCCTGGAGCATTTGTTCCTGGGCTGACACGTAATGAGGGGACCATCCCTGGAATTGGAATAGCAATGTCATTTGATGGATCCTCTCAAGGGGAACATAAACAGCCTCTTCCAGGTGGCATGGCTCCTCCGCTGCCACCTGGTCCCCACCCATCGCTTATAGGGAGTGGCCAGCAGCAAGGGTATCAGCAACAACAACACCACCACCAAGGTCATCCCCAGCAAATCCCTCCAATGCCCAATATGCCTCATCTTCAGCGACCACCATCGTCTCATATGCCATTACATCCTCATCCTCATCATCCCCGGCCTATGCAAATGCCTCCTCACGGTCACATGCCACCTTCATCAATGCCTATGCCTCATCAGATGCCCGGACCAATGGTATGGCTCTTTGATCTCTTGTAATTCGACCACAACTTAAGCCTTTGGATCGTTCTTTTTGTTTGAGTGACATTAGTATTCTCATACTTTTCTACTGAAAGAGAGATTAATATCGTCACTTGTTGTTGGATCAGGGAATGCAAGGGGGTATGAATCCTCAGATGTCGCAAGGCCATTATATGGGTCCTGCTTCTGGAGCATTTCAAGGACCACCAAGCAGTGGTGGACCAATGTATCCTCAAGGACGTGGTTTCAACCGTCCACAGATGATGCCAGGGTACAACAACCCTTTCCAACAGGTCTCTTTAAACACTTTTCTACTACTGTTAGTTAGAATACTACAGATAGGCTCGTTTGAAACATACTGGCTAATAGTTTCTATGGTATGACTAGATGTTGCAAAGGTAGAGCTGAATGAAAATTCATCGACTAATCCATTCTCTTTATTTTTGCTTTGTGCAGCAGCCGCAACCGCCTTTGCCTGGAGGCCCTCCACCAAACACCAATCAACAACATCAGTAGACCACCGTTGTAACAGTATATATTCTGTTTGTAGACCAATTCTTACAAGAAGTTGGTTCTAAGATTTGTCAAAGCTGTGAAATGGTTTTGCTGTTATGTTTGATTCTTCTTAGCTGAACAAGTTACTGTAAGGAAGTTTTAGTGACTTCACATGTCAAGTACTCCAGATTGGTTTTCGTTTAACAAAACTTAAGGAAAACTTCTTTTATTTCATAGTTCTTTTTTCTTTTCTACATAAAGATTGATAGTCATTACATTGTCCTTGGGCAACTTAATCAAATGAAATTGAGTGAAACAGTGTAAAAAAAAAGAGAAACCAAAGAAGATGTGATGATACACATGTGGGTGTGAGACCCTCTCAACAAAGAAACATTGGAAAGTATGTAAGTGTATATACAGGGCTCAAAGTCCCACTCATCATCTCAAGCTGCTCTGCTTGCTCCAGCTGGGTAAAGATCGTTCCGAGTTAATGCTGAGATCGTTCAGTAGACCACCATTATTGCATGATTTCAAAGGGCCTATGCTAAATCCCCTTAACCCTGGAGACCTTTGCTGGTATGCACTTGCCCTACTGTTATTGCCATTGCTATTCCCAACTCTCACTCTGCTTGGTGCTTCACTCATCACCGAAGTCGTCAGGCATAGCTTGTTCTTATACGGCGAATAACTCTCTGACTGCGTGTCGAAACTTCTCGGTCTTATCCTTGGTGAGCTCAGAGATCTTGACTTTGCCTTTGCTGACTCTGTTGCAACCATGTAAGTTGGTGTAGTAACAGTGACAGCAGCCACAGGGTTTTGTGGTTCCTCTTCACTTATTGAAGCTTGTCTTTTATGATTATTACTATTACTCACCAATCTTCTCGGTGATGAGTTCCTTGGAGTTTTATTCATAGTTTCTTCTTTAGGTTTTGTTCTTAAAGACAAGTCGAGATCTTCTAACTCCTTGCTCTTGGTTCTTTGAGTATCTACCCATTCATCTAACCAGTACTTCCACTTCGTGTTACTCCGTTTCTGGTACGACTCCGCGGATTTCTACATAAAACAGTTTTCAGGTGACATTATGAAACTTGTAACGCAATCAAAAACCAACAAAGCTGTATAGACAGATAGAAATACCCGGTGAGTAACTGCATATTCTTTGATCCTTTCTCTTCTCAACGCAGCTTCTCTCTTGCTCATGACCACAGCTCTCGCCTCTTCCTTTGTCAATAGACTATCGTCCCATCTCTTCTGACCGTTTGTGTCAACCTGATAATATCATATCATCTTAACCTACTAGTACAGTACTTCCCCCCCCCCCCCCCTTTTTAATATAGATCACGTAACGTACCTTGAGTATGTTCTCGCTGAACATGTGGCTCTCTTCGTAATCTCTGTGAGAGCCTCTGGGAGGAATTTGAGTTCTCTTACCGCAGACTTGTGACTGAATGTTCACAACGGATTGCAAGCATTTTAGTGTAGTCATCGCTTGGCGTCTCACTGCACGGCCTCTTATATATGCTTGGAGCTTTACTATTCCCTTCAACGCACGTAGAGCTTTCCTTGCCTGATATGAAGTTTCAAAAAACATTATTAACTAACGAGAAACCAAAAAAAAAGAAAGAAAGACAATAGGCTTACAAAAAAATGCACATCTACTTCTCAAAACTACATAGTAGTTCACATATATGATTGGTAGCAGTTCACTCTCAAACATTGTCCAGAAACAAAGATCCTAGACCAATCCAGAATCCCTAGCTGTTTCTGTTCTGCCTAAACTTCCATCTAACATGTAGTTAATCTACTAAACTCTAGTTCCTGAGCAATTGACCGGATCTGAGATTTTGGAAGCCATAAACATTTAATAAAACATTTAACCAATTTTTTTTTTTATATAACCTCTATAAATTTCGAAAGCCAAGGCTGTGTCCTGTAGTAACACAATTACATCATCTACAGTACTAGACTAACACAAGACTAACTCTAGTTCCTGAGCAGTTAACACGATTACATCAACTACAGTACTAGACTAACACAAGACTAACTCTAGTTCCTGAGCAGTTAACACAATTACATCAACTACAGTAGTAGACTATCAACAAGGCCATCACGTGAGATAAAGGGAACAGAATCTTACAAGATGGCCACGAAAAGCTGTCTGAATCCGAGTAGCAGCAAGAGCTTCTTCCTCTCTATTTAGAAACAGTTGATACTGGGCGACCAGATGAGCAGTCTCCGGGGATGTTGAACCTTCTAACTTTTCTATGGAATCTAACTTTTGACTTGAAGAGACTTGGCTGACCTCACCAACCTCTGACACGTTTTCCTCCTTCTGTTCCTCATGAGATTCGTTTCTTGTCCCGTTCTCTGTAGGTGGTGCAGTAATGGTAGGTAATCTTTTTCTTACCTTAAGCTTCCAAAATGTCCATCTTCTTCTCTTTTCTTTCTGCATATAAATAATGCATAACAAAAGAATGAAACAAGAACATCAAAACTCTCACCAGCAGAAGAATGAGATCTTTTGAATTACCTTTTCTGAGTTAGCTTCTGAAATAAAAACTCTTTTCAGTAGAGTGAATAATCCCTTCTTATTTGTCATTGTTGCACAATCATCAGCTTTGATAATTTGATCTGAAAACACAATCAACCAAATCTGAACTAATGATTCAAAACAAATCACATATTGAGGGCCAAATCTCTGAGTACCATTTTCCAAATCACATATTCCAGATCAATACTCTAAAATAGTTTTGATTCTAGGATAAATAAAAGCAGCAAATCTTTTATGAAAACTCATAAAGATCTACCTAGAAAATTGAAAGTTTTGTCTCCAAGATTTGAAACAAAAGCATTTAAGAAAGAAAGGAAAAATAAAACTTACTTGGTGAAATGGAGGTGTTAAATGTTTATCAAAAAGGTTATAGCTAAAATGAAATTCCAGAAAAATCAACAGAGTGCAGATTCAGACAGCGAAGATATGTGACTGTTCATCACAAATGATGTATGTGAACAGACAAGAGAGAAGGTTGTTCTCTTCTCACCACTGTGCCGACAAGGTAACGTGACATTTCATTTTTTGCACTCGAAATTATGCTTTTACCCCTCCCACTTCCTCCCATACTCTCTCCTCTAATCTTTGTTCCCCATCATTTATTAAAAAAGTTGAAAAACTGTTTTTTGAGATCTGCCTGCATCGCTATCGATTTGTCATTAACTGTCAATCACAAGTTCTATATAAATATCCTCTGACAGTTACTGACTCGGACACGACTGCATTATAGATGTTAAGATGAGATTAGCGACCAACCATGAATAGCTAAGCATGCTTAACTAACTTTGGTATATGACCATTATGTTTCTCTTGTTACCTAACCTAATCATCCTCCTTTTGTGTCTTTGACACTTCTATATCAAGTCAAAATTGAAGGCTTATTTGTGATAATAATTAGGTATGTATGATGGTGAAACTTATAAAAATGGTCAAATGAAACTGACAACGCACTGCATGTTTGTTCACATGGCTAGCAAACAAATGATCCAACTGTTATCGCTCTCAATAGAGTTCTTCATCACAAATGTAACCGCATCTTCCTATAAATAATTATTCGCATCTTTCCTATAAATAATTATTTCTATTTTCTTGTAGTATACACAAAAATAAATACAATTTATGTAAAGCACTAACCATAAAAGTTCCAACGAAATCAAACAAAAAAAAAAAAGAGTAAAAACAAAATATAACAGAAAGACTTCTTCACTGTTTTGTTTTTAAATTATGAGATGGTAGTTGTAAGCCCAATAAAACAAAGCCTGAGTAAGGCCCAATAGTAGAAGCGAGAGGCTAATGAAGCCCAACTCATTAAGTTACCTTCCTCCTCTGACCAGTCTTCTTCTCTATACTCTGAATCGAACTTTTATCATTTGCTAGGGTTCGAATCAGATTATCTGCAACAACAACAAAAAAAATGGCGTTGGCTGGTCGTATCAGATCCGGGATCTCCTTCTTCAAGACCATCTCCGTCTCTGATTCCGTCTCCTCCGCTAGATCTCACTCCCGTGGAGCGCCGCTTATCCCCGCGGTAATCGCGTTCTTAGAAAACGAATTTAAAGTCAAATGTTCTTTTTGTATAGAATCAATTTTTACAAACAGTAAGAGTATTGAAACGTCGTCGTTTCGAGTTTATGTTGTTAATCAATTTGTTCTTTGATTGTGTTGTTCGTTATTGCAGTTGAGAGATTATGCAACAGCTTCGGCTCAGAAGACCGGCAATGTTAAGGTAAGCGTGATTGCATCTGTAAATATTAACCAGCAATGTTAAGGTATGCATTGTGATATGTTGTTGTTGTTTCAGGTGCCTTTGGCGTTAGTTGGTGAATCTGGCAACTTTGCTTCGTGGCTGTACATTGCAGCTGTCAAAATGAACTCTTTGGAGAAGATTGAGTCTGATCTCTCTGAGCTGGTTGAGGCTATGAAGACAAGCCCTACTTTTTCGCAGTTTACTAAAGATCCCTCTGTTCCTAGAGAGACAAGACTCGCTGCTATTGTGGATGTTTGTGATCAAGCAAAGTTTGCGGAACCCACCAAGAACTTCCTCTGTATGTCAATTGAGTTCCTGAAAGTTTATGACTTTGAGTGACCATGTTTCGATTTTGATCAAAAGTTGTTTACTTTACGAACAGCTTTGTTAGCTGAGAATGGGAAGCTGAAGAATTTAGACGTGATTGTGAAAAAGTTCATGCAGCTGACAACAGCACATAGAGGAGACGTCAAGGTTTTGGTTACCACAGTCATGGTAAGCTAGAGTTCTTCTTATACTGTTTAGAATAATATAACTCAGGATTGTGGATTTGAAATAAGAAATGTTTGGGACTATCAGCCGCTTCCCCCTGCTGAGGAGAAGGAGTTGAAGGACACACTCCAGGAGATAATTGGAGAAGGGAAGAAAGTAACTGTGGAACAAAAGGTATGTAATGTGATAATTGGCTTGTGATTATGAAGCTGGAATATGATACATGGTTGTTTTGTTGGCAGATTGATCCGAGTATCTATGGAGGGCTAATAGTAGAGTTTCAACAAAAGGTGTTGGACATGTCTATCAGGACAAGGGCACAGCAGATGGAGAGGCTCCTCCGTGAACCTGTTGACCTCAGCAACCTTTGAAGATTTTCCCTAAAGAAAACGTGCTTGTGATGATGCTACCACCAGTTGACAAATAAAATATGACACTCTCCTGAGGAACAACATACAGACACTTGTGTCATGTTTTAAATTTTATCATTTCATTTTACAGTTGTTGTTTTCCTTCGAAATAAGCTTTTTTGAAGACGTAAAATTTCAATGATATTTGGGTTTATATTTGAGTTAAATAGGCAATTTGGTAGAACTATGAGTCACGAGGACTCGAAGTCCATTAAGTTGCCACGAAAACAAACACACAAGTGCATTTAATGTGCATGTAATAAAACGATATCGTTTTAATAAAAGTTAAAAAACCAAATTGATTGACGTTTTCTGGAACAAAAAGGACTAATCTTTTGTTGTTTCGCATCGTCCATCATCCCTAACCTTGGAAGATTGAGAGAAGATGCTGCGAGTTGTAGGGAGGAGGCTTTTGTCTGTTCAGCAGAGATCGTCGACAGCGACCTCCGTCGTCCTTGCCCGAGATTATCCCATCTCCAATGGAGGCGACTCGTCTTCCACCCACAGATCTGTTCCCTCTGCAGATCTGTCATCTTTCAATTCTTACCACCGGAGCCTTATAAGAGGTCTAGACCGTTTCTCTTTCTCTTGATTGAAATTATTCTTAAATTCATTTATTGTTTGCTAGTATGGGTGCCGGGAATGATTTAGATTCCAATTCTTCCTGTACGTGTGCTACTGTTTTGGATAAGTTATTTCTTTTTTGTATTCAGAAAATGGATATTTGAGGTTATTCATCGGATATCCGAATTGACCTGTGCTGAGATAATCCTTTTGTTTGATTGGAAAAGTTTTGATCTTTGTATATCAATGCAATTCGTCGGTATTAGGAAGATGGATGTTTTTTTTTCTATCTGTGGGCACATCAATGTTAACTATGTTCTTGGTTTGGAGGATTTTTAACAGCTAAATGGCATTCTCAGGAAGTTACATCCGTAAAGGAATCTGGAATGGAATATAGTTTTGTTTACCAAAAGAGCTATGTTTACAATCTTAGCTTCTGGTGTTTTGTTGCGTTCTAATCAACTCTCTGATGCATATCATCTGATCATTGAATTTGTTTTCTTGACTATAGTAGATCTCTATGTTAGGATTGTGAACCTGCAGCATTCTTATGCCAGGTGGACTCCGTTTTACTTATGTTTTCTCATTTTGGAAGTGTATGCGTTGATGTTATAGTGAACATTTTATTGCTTAAATGTTTTCTTGCTATTTTCAGGTTTCTCATCTCAAGGGAATGAGATAGGTTTTGCCTCCGAAGTCCCAGCCACGGTCGACGCTATCAAAACACCTAACTCAAAGATTGTCTATGACGACCATAACCATGAGCGTTACCCACCTGGTGACCCTAGCAAGCGTGCCTTCGCTTATTTCGTCCTGTCCGGTGGGAGGTTTGTTTACGCCTCTGTTCTCCGCCTTCTTGTTCTGAAGCTCATTGTCAGCATGTCGGCAAGTAAAGACGTCCTTGCCCTTGCTTCCCTCGAGGTTGACCTCGGGAGCATCGAACCAGGAACTACTGTGACGGTGAAGTGGCGTGGAAAGCCTGTCTTCATCAGGCGACGGACAGAAGATGACATTAAGCTTGCCAATAGCGTGGATCTTGGTTCTCTGAGAGACCCGCAAGAAGATGCGGTCAGGGTCAAGAATCCGGAGTGGCTAGTCGTGGTTGGAGTCTGCACTCATTTGGGGTGTATCCCCTTGCCTAATGCTGGTGACTACGGTGGTTGGTTTTGCCCGTGTCATGGTTCGCATTACGACATCTCAGGAAGGATTAGGAAAGGTCCTGCACCTTACAACCTGGAAGTACCAACCTACAGTTTCTTGGAAGAGAATAAGTTGCTCATTGGTTGATGAATAAAACAGACACTGCCTGTGTCTTAAAGACCCTCGTATGTTTTTGTTTTCTTTATATATTTTCACGCTAAAATTTTAGCTAGCAAGCTTGCTTGCCTCACACTTTTTGGTCTCTCAGCAAGTAAAAGATTGTCTTGGTTGTGCCTGAATAATACAAACTTTTGTCATTTGTATGGCTTTATCATCTGGTAAATCTGTTGAAAACATTTTTCATATATCTGTCTTTACTGTTTGACAATAATTTTTGTATTTGAATCACCTATTTTTAATAAAATAATTTTAAATACTTATATCTAATGGTTCTATTTGCATTACTCTAATAATTTTTTCTTATGAAAATTTACACATAAAATTTTTGTCTGTGCCATAAATTTAATAATCTACATAATTATTAATACTTCCTTTATTCAAAACCTTTTAAAAAAAAAACATGAACTCTATTTTTTTTTTTTAATGTCATGTTGAATATCTTCTGAAAAAATAAATAAACCAAAATATTCGAGTAAAACCAAAATATATGTAAACAAAAAAAAAAAAACTTTAAATACACTATAGTAAAATCAAGTTGACCATTTCTTCCATGAAAGACTAATTTTACGGAACTCTTCTCCCCTGTTGCATCGGCCGTGTCCATAACCTTTGAGAGCCTGTTCTCGCTTGAACCAAACACCCTAGATTCGGCCATTACACCCTGAGAGCAGAGATGCTGCGAGTAGCAGGGAGGAGGCTTTTCTCTGTTTCGCAGAGATCTACCAATGCGACCTCCTTCGCCCTCTCCCGCGACCATACCCTCTCCGATGGCGGCGACTCCTCCTCCTCCTCTTCCGCCACCAGATCTGTCCCCTCACCTGCCCTTTCTCGTTTCGGTTCTTACCACCGAAGCCTTGTAAGAGGTCTGCCCCCCTGTTCTCTGGATTGATTTTAGTTTTCATTTCAGGTGTTTGATTTTAGTGCTATCAAAAAGGTTCGATTTTTTTTTAATTTTTTTTTTTGCTTATATGAATGAGTTACGGAATGAACTAGAACGGACGTGTTATAGGTTTTGATTCCCCATGAATTAGAGATTGATGTCTTCTCCTTGCCCCCTGGATAGTTTTGCCTTCTATGATTGCTTCTTTCTTCTAGAAAGGAATGGACTTTTGAGTTAATTTATCGGATTAGAAATGAGATTATAAAGAAGCTTACCATGTGTTTCACACTTGCTTATTGGTCTCTAAAGTTTTGATCCTGATTTATTAAAAAGGCTCCGAAATTTATATTTTCTTATCATATTTGCTTGGGAATTTTATTTTTTTTCTGTAATATAATATACACAGCATCTGATAACTGAATTTGTTTTCTTGCTATTTTTCCTTGATATTGTGGTAGAGTATTGTCTTGATGAATCTGTTATGCTTCTACTGTTACTGTATGATTCTTATACCGCATGGATGGATTCCATTTTTATGTACTCGTTAATTGTCACATCTTGATAGTTGTAGTAGTCCCTTTGTTGCTTAATTGTTGTAGAATTATTTGATCCCAATGTAAACTATATTAAGTTTTCATGCTATTTTTAGGTTTCTCATCTCAAGTCCTTACTCAAGGGAATGAGGTAGGTTTTGGTTCGGAACCAGCCACCGTAGAGGCGGTCAAGACACCTAACTCAAAGATTGTCTATGATGATCACAACCATGAGCGTTACCCACCTGGTGACCCTAGCAAACGTGCATTCGCGTACTTCGTCCTGTCAGGTGGGAGGTTTGTCTACGCCTCTGTTCTCCGTCTTCTTGTTCTCAAGCTCATTGTCAGCATGTCCGCAAGTAAAGATGTCCTTGCCCTTGCTTCCCTCGAGGTCGACCTAGGGAGCATCGAGCCTGGAACCACTGTGACAGTGAAGTGGCGTGGAAAGCCTGTCTTCATCAGGAGAAGAACAGAAGATGACATCAAGCTGGCTAATAGTGTGGATCTTGGTTCTCTGAGAGACCCGCAAGAAGACTCGGTCAGGGTCAAGAATCCGGAATGGCTAGTCGTGGTTGGAGTCTGCACTCACCTGGGATGCATCCCTTTGCCGAATGCTGGTGACTACGGTGGCTGGTTTTGCCCTTGTCACGGTTCGCATTATGATATCTCTGGAAGGATTAGGAAAGGTCCTGCTCCATACAACCTGGAGGTACCAACCTACAGCTTCTTGGAAGAGAATAAGTTACTCATTGGTTAATGACGAATAAAAGCACAACAGCAGACAGTGTCTGTGTCTCAAAGATTCTCATCTGTTTTTTTCTTTTAATATTAAGGCAATTTAGAGCAAGATTGTCTTGTTTTTTTGCTGAATAATAAGAAACTTGTCATATTTATTGAACGTGTACTCTAAGTTCTGTTTTTCGATGATGATGGTGAAAGACTGTTTATAGTCTGTGTTTATTGTTTAATGCTTATCATATGCATGCCTAAACAGATCAGTTGGTATCTCTTAAGTTTGTAGGCGCTATCAAAAATTAAAAGCTGTATGTACAACAAAGAGTTCCGTATCTCGACTCATTTTGTCTTCTAAACGTTTGACCTTTTCAAAGTACGATTAGTCAAAGTACGACCCCTTGCAAACTAACAGCAGCTATTACAAGACGTGAAGCAACCTCTCATGTTTATCATAAGACACCATTAGCTCGATGGATTATTGTTACTATTCTGTATCAGACAACTATTAGAGCAGCAATCCATCATTTTTACTAGTCCACCTAACTCACCATTCCAGCAAAACCCCATTGGTTCTCACTTTTCTTGTTTTTATCATCCGATCAAACCAAGAATAACACTTTTCATACTTCCCCAGCTGGAAAAAAATGGCGTCCATTTCCAATCTCACCAACCTTACTCCCGCAACTTCCACCTGCCCCAGATCTTCCTCTGTCATACCAAGATCCTTCGTTAACATCCGCAGTTTTAACGCCAAGCTTTCTTCTGCTTCCCATCTTTCTATTCGTTACAACAAACAGACCAGACCTTCCCTCTTGTAAGTATACATATCAACTTTACTGATGCATGTGTCTTGTCTCTCTATAGTCTTTTTCTTGCTATAAGGTTGATCTTGCAATTCACGTTGATAGGTTGGTTTAAGAAAAGCAAACTATATGTTTCTCTATCTGCAGCAGAATTTGATTTTATGTACTCTTTCTTCCTTTGGTTGATTTTACAGTGTGAGGTGTTCAGCCTCTGGTGGAAATGGAAGTACTGCAAAGAGAACCACTCTTCACGATCTATATGAGAAGGAAGGCCAGAGTCCTTGGTATGATAATCTATGCCGTCCTGTCACTGATCTTATCCCCTTCATTGCCCGTGGCGTTCGTGGTGTAACTAGCAACCCTGCGGTAATTTTTTAATAACCATCTCTCTTTGTGCCCTTTTACCTTTATTTTACTCTCTGGTTGTTTCATTTTGTCTTAAAACTCCTTCACTCTATTAAAACCTTTGTAGATCTTCCAGAAAGCCATATCCACTTCAGATGCTTATAATGATCAGTTCAGGTAATAGTGTGGATGCATATCTTTATGATGCTTTTTTGGCTGTATTAGAATCAGTTTCTTTTTGTTTTTATTAGGACACTTGTGGAGTCTGGAACGGCCATTAAAAAAGCGTACTGGGAGCTTGTGGTGAAGGATATTCAAGATGCTTGCAAGCTTTTTGAGCCAATCTATGACCAGACTGATGCTGAGGATGGCTATGTTTCTGTTGAAGTTTCACCTCTGCTTGCTGATGATACCAAAACCACTGTTAAAGCTGCTAAACTTCTTCACAAGTCTGTGAACCGTCGTAATGTCTATATTAAGATCCCTGCTACTGCTCCATGTATTCCTTCCATCAGAGATGTCATTGCTTCTGGAATAAGTGTCAATGTCACGGTAAGTAACTTGTCCTAAACTGAGTTATAATACTTAAAAAAATTGTAGTGTGTTGTGAACAAACACGAATCAAACTTGAAGAAAGCAAATAACTCAAGAGCAAAACATATTGAGGCAAATACCCGTTTTTAGAATTTGTATATTATTACGTGAATGAATAAATTTACAACTGATTAGACTCATATTTATAGCAGTCTCAAAACCCGAAACGAACGTTGGTGTATACAAATATTTAAAGACATTTCCAGGAATTAACGGTTATGTTCTTATATGATACATCCTTGTTCTGTTCTGTTGCAGCTTATATTCTCAATAGCTAGATATGAGGCAGTGATCGATGCATATTTGGATGGACTCGAGGCGTCTGGACTTGATGACCTCTCAAGAGTTACAAGTGTTGCTTCCTTCTTTGTGAGTAGGGTGGATACTCTCATGGACAAGATGCTTGAGAAGATTGGTACCCCAGAAGCTCTAGACCTCCGTGGCAAGGTAAAATCTCGGTTCATTGCTGTGAATGAGTTTATGAGTTTGTGAACACCTGATGTGTTGTTCTTGCAGGCGGCTGTGGCTCAAGCTGCATTAGCATACCAACTATACCAGAAAAAGTTCTCAGGCCCAAGATGGGAAGCTTTGGTGAAGAAAGGTGCCAAGAAGCAGAGGCTTCTCTGGGCATCGACAAGTGTCAAGAACCCAGCTTACTCTGACACTTTATATGTTGCTCCTCTCATTGGACCTGACACTGTGAGTCATCTTTTGTGTTTGCCGTCTCATGTTTCACTTCCCAAAACAAGTGTTTATATTTTTGGTTTGGGTTTAGGTGTCAACCATGCCGGATCAAGCGCTGGAAGCGTTCATTGACCATGGAACGGTGAAGAGGACGATAGATGCGAATGTGTCAGAAGCAGAAGGGATTTACAGTGCACTAGAGAAGCTGGGAATAGACTGGAACAAAGTGGGAGAACAGTTGGAAGAAGAAGGTGTAGACTCGTTCAAGAAGAGTTTCGAGAGTCTGCTTGGTACACTTCAAGACAAGGCCAACACTCTCAAACTAGCCAGCCATTGAAGAAAAGATAAGAAAACGCTTAACGTCACAGAATTTGAACTTTGGCTCTTCGTTTTGTTTACTGTAGTAATAATGGAATAAAAGAAGAGCCTTCGGCTTTGTTCTTCAAACACTGTGTTTCCTAGAGCTGTTATATGGCATTTGTTTCATGTTCACACTTGTTCTTGTTTTTTTTTTTTTTTTTGAAACACAACTTATATTAATGCATGAAAAAGAGTTAGGTGTCTGCCATAAAGGCTTCACCCTCAACCAGACACATTTTTGCTAGCTTATCAGCAGCATTGTTCTGTACTCTCGAGATCCAAGAGCAAGAAAACTCATCAAGTGATCTACAAAAGAAGGTAATATCAGACATAATTCCATATAGCTCCGGTGGAGCTTCTCCAGTCTTGACGGCTTTTATCAGCGAGGCTGAATCCGAGTGGCAATGTAAGCGTTGAATCTCCATTTCTCTGCATTTGGCGATCGCTTCCCTCATCGCAAGACCTTCTGCGGCCAGTGCCGAGCCAACGCATTGGACATAAGAGGTAAACTCAGACATTCTTTGCTGCGATTTTATTGTCCATCCCAGACCCGCTGCTTGAGTAGTTGCTCTCCAAGATGCGTCTGTGGTAACGACTGTGCAGTTCTCTGCTATCCGGAGTCGAGGTTGGTTTTTTATAGCTGGCGGCTTTCTTTGTTTTTCTTGACTATTTATCCATTCTCTAGCCGAAACTATCGCTTTTGTCAATGTCTCCTCTGATGCTGAGTTCCCTTCAAACACAAATTTATTTCTAGCACACCAAATCTGCCACAATATCCAGGGTGCTAATTGGCCTGAGACAATCCCGATTAGTGGTAGACAAGATCTTCCACACAAATCAAGCCAGTTACTCTGCAAATCTATCAATCCGCTAAGCTCAATGGCCGTTGCAAAGGGGGCGTTTCTCCAAATTTCCTCTGCAAACGGACAGTGTAGGAACAGATGATCTATAGATTCTAGAGTACCACATCTCTTGCATAATCCATCTGATGGGATATGTCTCGCAATAAGTAACTCTCCTACGGGGATTGCCTGTTGGAACACTTTCCAGAGGAACATCTTAATTTTTGGGGAGGTATTTAAATTCCAGACACTCTTAAACCATTCCACTTCTCCCGCTGCCTCGACCTGTTCCAATTCCTCTGTTTTCCTCGCAATGGCTGTATGATATCCAGACTTTGTTGTGTACTCTCCTGATGGAGTGCTCAGCCATATTTGCTTGTCAGGCGCTCCCGTAATGCTAGGTTGAATTGCTTTGATAATTCCTTCCCATTGTGGGAGCAGCATTTGAACTGTTTCCATATTCCAGATTTTAGAGTTTTCATGAAATAGGTCTGCCACCTTTAGATTCCTTGAGGCTTCTGTCGCTGGTCCTGTGGGTCTCAGCTGATCGGTAAGACTGAGCCATGGGTCATTCCACACGCTGATTGACGAGCCGTCTCCTACCACCCAACCCATATTTTCTTTTAGAAGATCTCTGCCAACAAGAATCCCACGCCAGCCATGTGATATTGCAGATTTTTCAGTGACATCCATGAAGCTTTCTGCGTGGTAGTATTTGCCTTGTAGGATCCTTGATAGCAGCAGGTTCGGATTGTTTAGAATCCTCCAGGCTAGCTTACCTAGGAAAGCATCGTTAAAGGCTTGGAAGTCTCGGAACCCCAGTCCTCCGATAGCTTTGGGCATTGTCATCTTGTCCCATGAGGTCCAGGCCATTTTGTGCTGTCCTTCTCGATCATCCCACCAGAACCTTGTGACTGCAGACTGGATTCTCTTGCAGAGTGAAACAGGTAGTTTGAAACATTGCATAGAGTGCGAAGGAATAGGTGAAAGTACACTCTTGATCATTGTCATCTTCCCGGCTTTTGATAAGAATCGGTTTGACCATGAGCTCCCTTTCTGTTTGATTTTGTCAACAATGGAAGTAAAGAGATCCCTCTTTTTTCTTCCAAACTGTTCCGGTAATCCGAGATACTTGCCTACTCCACCTTCTTTTTGGATTCCTAGCTCCTCTTTGATCATACTCTTGATCTCAAGTGGCGTTTTGTGGGAGAAGGTTATAGATGACTTGTCGGCATTGATGGTCTGGCCTGAAGCTTCTTTGTAGCTGTGGAGGATCTGCTTGAGACAGTGGCTGTTCTTCTTGTTTGCACTTAAGAAGAACATGGTATCATCAGCGAAGAGTAAGTGATTTACTTGGGGGCATGCCCGTGCTACACTGATTCCGGTTAGGGAACCCTCCTCGCTTGCTTTGTTACAGAGACCCGAGAGTACTTCACCGCACAAAATAAATAAGTATGGTGAGAGAGGGTCCCCTTGGCGGATACCTCTACTCGGTTGTACCCTTCCTCTAGGCGAGCCGTTGATGAGAAAGGAGTATGTAACAGTGGATACACATTCCAAAATCCAAGTGATCCAAGTGTGATGAAAGCCCAGCCGCTTTAGAACAAGCTCAATAAACTCCCATTCGAGACGGTCATAGGCCTTACTCATGTCAGTTTTAACCGCCATGGCACATCTCTTCTCAGCATCTGAGGTCTTTAGAAAGTGAAGAACCTCATGTGTTATAAGCACATTATCAGCAATGGCCCGTCCCGGAACAAAGGCGGACTGGTTTTCCGATATAATAGACGACAGGAGCGGCTGTAGTCTCTTGGTGAGAATCTTGGAAAAGATCTTGTAATAGACGTTGCAAAGGGCTATGGGTCGGTAATCCGCTACAGCTTGTGGGTTCTTAATCTTCGGGATAAGTCTGATGTTTGTTTCATTAATCCTTGGCGGGAGGACTCCAGAATCAAAAAACCCCTGCACCTCCGTAACTATATCCGGACCGATCGTATCCCAATTAGAGTGATAAAAGCTGGCCGAGAAACCGTCGGGGCCGGGAGCTTTATCCGCGTGGATAGAGAATACTGCCTCTCGGATCTCTGATGCTGATGGTTGGCATATGAGCTTTTCATTCTCTTCATCTGAGACTCTTCTCTCAAGTGCTCGAGTTACTGTATCTGCTCGATTTCCCTCCATTGATGTAAATAGCGACTGGTAGTAGGTCACAATGACCTTCGCTATATCCTCTTCTTTGTACACCATGTTGCCTTCATCATCTTCTAACACTGTAAATGAATTTGCTCTTCTCCGTTTCTTTGCAGTAGCATGAAAGTATCCTGTATTGCGATCTCCTAAGCGTAGCCATAAGAGGCGGCTGCGTTGTCGCCAGTACTCTTCTTCCGCTTGGTATGCTGCCTCCAGGTCTGCAGAGATTTGTTGGATAAGCTTTCCATCATTAGCCGGATCAACCAGCGCTAGTTCCAGGTCATGTTTCTTCTGTTCTATAACCAGCCGGCTGTTGCGGTAGTTCTTCTTAGTCCATTCCACAATAGCTGTTCTTGTTAAGGAGATTTTATCTCTGATAGGGCGGTCTGCTGCACCTTCCCAAACGTCCTTCACTAGTTCTTTTATCTCAGCATTGTCCTTTAATCGGCGATCATATCGGAACAAACCCCTACGCTTCTTATTCTCCGGTTCTAACACTGTGATCAGGGGTCTATGATCCGATCCTTCAAGAGCCAAATACTGACTTCGCGCTGTTGGGAAGAGCTCTGCCCACGAGCTGGTTGCGGCAACTCGATCTAAACGGCACCGGACCAGGTGTTCACCATTTACCCCTCTTACACCTCTCCAAGAGAGCATGTCGCCGGAGTGTGGTAGATCGAACAGATCTCCCTCCGAATAAAATGTTCTCAGGTCATCAAAAGATCCTTCAGGTCTTGCAGGTCCGCCATCTTTTTCCTCATTTGAGAGGATGTCGTTGAAATCTCCTGTTATAATCCATGGAGCATCTCTGCCATTCATCAGAGTTACCATTTGATTCCAAAAAATTCTTCTTTCCATATAATCAGTGTCTCCATACACGAAAGCCGCAAAAAAGGTTTTGCCCTCATACTCAATACATGTATCTATGAAATGCGCATTAGAGGATAGTACATGTAGCTTTACTTCCTGCTTCCAAAATATGGCTAGTCCCCCTGCTCCGTGTCCCGTTGGCGAGACGAGTAGGTGATTTTCAAGCCCCAGCTGTTTCGTCTTGCTCAGGACGAAAAGATCGGGATTTTTGGATTCCATTAGGAATATAATGTCTGGAGAGATAGAGCGATTCATCTCCTTTAGACGTCGAACTGTCCGGGGATTCCCTAACCCCTGACAGTTCCAGCTCATAATCTTTAAGGACCGGGAATGGATGGAATTCGAAAATCCATCCTCTTCCTTGAAGTAGCCGGGATCATGTTACATATTGGTCTATTCTCCGAGCTTGTGGTAGAAGACTCCTTCTGGCCTTTCCTTCTTGACGTTCCTACATTAGTATTAGCCTTTTGACCCGTCTTCTTCTCGGTCGCTTGCTTCCTTCGGGGAGAAGGTTTGTTCTGAGTCACTCTCCTGATTCGAGAACTAGCACCAGCTATCAGTCTGGGGCTGTTCTGAAGTGTTCTTTTTCCAGGTGGGCGTCCTGGCCTTCGTGTTTCCTTGTGGGGGGCATCTCTTATCACCTCCGGGATTGGGAGCTCTGCGCTTGTGCCTAGTCGCAAGGCCACTGGGACCCGTTCAGGTGGAGTTCTCTCTGTCATAGTTGTGTTCCGCTCTGCCGAGTTATGTGATTGCTCTAAAAACACAGGGCCCAAGCGTGAAGATGCAGGTAAACGGTCATGTGACTTGGAGTTTTGGCTTTGTCCATCTGATTTTTGTCTTGAACTTCGGTGTGAGCTGGGGGAGCTCAACCGTTGAGTCGCTGGAATCCTTTCAGGGGTAGTATGCTCTTCCAATCTCCGCTTCTCAGCTTCAGCAACAAGATTGGCTCTAACTAATTTTAACGCAGTCTCCTCTACTTCCCCTTGTTCCTCCGCTTCTCTCATTCTTTCTTTGCGCGCTGCACTTTCAGTTGGGTCAGAGCTTTTAGTGTACTGTATCATGACATCTCTGACTTCGCCAACAGCTCTCTGCAGCGCCTCTGGTGGTACTGAAGCCATATCAGATTGTAGGGGAGCCCCCCTCACAATATTTTCGTCCAGTACCTTGGAGGCAGTTGATCCCGCATCTTTGTTTTGATCAGATTTTCTAACAACCTCTCGGTAGTAGCTTCTTCCTTGGTATGTGGGATTACGATAAGCCTTTGGGTCTCTTGGAGGCCGGGGAGGTCGCTCCTCAGGCTTTCTAGCCCGCTCTCTAGCTTGGTAGGATCGTCGTAGTGATCCTCTTTCCTCCCATACTTTGGATTGTGTCTTATAGGATCTGAGATTAGAGTTCTCCCTAGGCTCCCTATGTATCCAATGTTCGCGTGGTGCTGTAGTACTAGAGGCAGAGAAGCGGTACAATCCATCTCTTTGTGGCTCTCTGTCCCGGGGTTTGTAAGTGTCTTGATCAGATCTAGCCGGTGTTTGCTTTGAGAGGCTTGTTTCCTGTGAGGGTGTTTGCCCTAGGCTTGTAAGGCGTGCTCTGTTTTGGTGTTTTGCCTCCAGACAATCCTTCAGTTCGTGGTCCAGGCGGAAACATTTTGAACAATGTTTTTCAAGCCTTTCATATATTAGAGTAGCCACAACTTCACCCCCATTTGGGTATTCGATGATCGTAGATTTAATCAGGGGGAGAAGACCGTTTACTTGTACTCTCATTCTGATAGAGACGGGAGTGATCTCTGCTTTTTCGTATACACCGATATCTTCTCCAATGCTCTTGATCGTGCTTTCCTCCCATAGATGGATAGGAATACCCTGTACTTTTATCCATAATGGTATGAGGGCTGGGAATGATTTTGATATCGTGGGTTCCCATCTTTGTACTATCACCATCCACCTTGAGAAGTGGTAAGGTCGTTTTTCAAGAACTTGCATCAAATCAGCTTCACGCTCGAATTGGAACTGAAAAAGTCCATTACCCAAGTCTGCTCCCACAGGTCTCACCTCCGACTTCCAGAGTTCCGTGAAGAAGGCTATCAGGGGCCAGATTCGTTGGATGGATGGGTTTGTGATTCTTCCAATAAGCGTTAGGGAGAACTTATTATTCAGCGCGGTAGTTTCTGGAAGGGCTGCTTTGATGCGAGCTGTCCGTGGAGCTTCAAGAGCCTCGAAGCACAGGCTCTTTCCTTTCTCTTCTCTTGAGAGTCGTCCACTCATACTGACCAGGTCGAGACAATTTGAAGCTTTGGTCTTTGTTCTACTTGAGAGTTTCTAGCAGTTACTGTGTTCCGAAACTGAGGAAGAATCTTGGTAAAATGGAGCTTTGAAGGTAGTTACGGACAGGAATCCCTGTATCAAAATAGTTTAGCAAGAAAATTTGGACATCATCTTCGATTTAGCTTCTTCTCCTGTTGTAAACTGTGAGTTACGGTCGTCGGAGCTTCAGGGAGAGGATCGGCGGCGGTCCCTCCGACCACGGGTCGGGGGAAGAACCCGGTGGGTTAAAGCGCAGTGCCTGACGAGATCTCACAAATTCTTCCTGAAGTGGTAACAATTTGAAAAAGATCTGGGTATAACAGAGAAACCTTGCCAAAAAGGGAGAGAAACCGGTGGGCAGTTCGTTGGAATAAGCTTTGGTCTAGCGGTTAAAGACTCCTTTCGAAACCTGTGTCTGGGAGCATCTCTCTCTATTCTTACTCACCTCTTTTGTTAATGTTCTTTACCAATTCGAACCCAGTTCACACTTGTTCTTGTATTATGTTGTTTTAATTGGAGTTTCTTCTATTTATAAGTAACTTTTTTTACATATTGTGAGTAAGCTCAAAACTGAACCGAATCTGAAAAAGGAACCCAGAACCAAACCGATATTCATTGTTCACAAATATTTAAATGGTTTCTATATCTCGAAAATCGAAAACCGAAACCGAAGCAAATTGGTATGTAACTATCTAAAATACAATTTATATCATTTAAAATTTACTAAATGTTCTAAAATATCATTTATAAACCAAATTATCCAGAATTTTTTTATCTGACATACTTGAAAGAACTGAATTGTTCAAAAAAATATTTGTATGAAAAATATTTAAATTTATCCGAATCAGCCGATAATTTATTTGTATTCGATTACATATTCAATACAAGGTTCTGTTTTCTCTTATTTATTTGTAGCCGACATTTCTCTCATGTTCCACGCTTGTTGTAACAACGGTTTTATCGACTGGAATGCAGCTCATGTAGCTCCCACGACGGAATCTTCTTGCTAACAAACTTGGAAACTACACTCGCCTCCAACACCTTCAACGCTTCTTCATTCGTCACTGATCTCGGCGTCTTGTACTGACTCACAGAAGAGCCTCGAGACACAAAGAAGTTCATAAGCTCATCAAAGGCACCACTCTTGACAACCTTAATCTCAAGCGGTCCAATGTTCTTATCATTCTTACGTCCTTTTCTATAAATAGAGTCGAGAGACTCCTCCATGGTGAAGCAGCATTCCTCCATAACCTCAGCGTCAGGCTCAAGCTTTGCGTCTTTGACTTTGCTCCCTAGTTCCCAGTAGAGCACGTAGTGTCCTGGAAATGAAGAGGAATCCACACGGCTAGTGAAGTCAATGAGCATTAGGTCATGTGGCTCGAGGAGGAGTTTTGCGTTTGTTACGGCTTTGAGGAGATCTTCTTCGTAGGTCTTGTCCATGTCGATGCTCAGGACAACTTTTTTTCTTCCCGCGACTTGAAACTCTGGCGCGTTGTTGTAGAAACCAGTCACACGTAAAACATCACCCAAACGGTATCTATAAAGACCTGTAAATCAAATAATATAAGTTAATTGATAGGTGGAAATAAACGGTCGAAGTTGATGTACAAAATTAAAAATAATACATAAATTATAGTCTAAAACTTTAAACTCTTAGATAGACTGCTAAATTTACAGCTTATAATTTGAAGAAGAAAAACGCCAAACATATATAAGAAAGTTATTCTTTTATAACTATTATTTTATATGTTGAAATATAATGGGACTTCAAATAATTTGAGACTGCACTTGTTATTGACACACATTAAGAAAATAATTGAAAATAGACTTACCTGAAAAGGTTGTTATAACAGGTTCATAGTCATGTCCAACTTTAACATCAACAAGATCCACAATGTTCTTTGTGGGATCATGACTAGTTTCTTGATGGTCTTTCTCGACCTCTATGAACTCAAAATATGCCATACTTGGAATAATGGTGTAGGCCGCATCAATAGGCTTTCTCAGAGTATTTAAGTTAAGACCTAGGAAACATTCAGAGCTGGCATAGAATGATGAAACCAAAGGAAGACCACCGCAATAGAAATCCATCATCGGTATATACTGTGCCATAGAGCCAGTAACAACGGCTTCAATGCATTTTGCATTAGGCCATAGTCTCCTCACTATTGCCTCCCATGATGTTTTACCACATTCTTGCTCGATTAGGCTCGCTAGTTCTGGATTTGGAGCGCTGAGGAACTTACCAACCCCTGAAAGGCATTGAGGGTCTGTGATCCAGTCGCTGACACGACCTGTCGTTATGTTGGAGCATAACTCCTTCCAGTGATCTTCCAAGAACTTGATTACTTTAAGGAAGGAAGAAGCAAATGGTGCACCAAGGCGAGATACATTTTCTCGTTGTAGAAGTCCACAAAGCAATTGGCAGTACATGCTTTGGGTAGTGTCGTCACAAGTATAAAGGCCATGTGGGCTTATCTGTACTTGATCCCTGTAGATCATGTAAGTGGCTTTTTGGACGTAAGTAATGTTCAAAAAAATCGTAAGGCGGTGATTATAGAGGATTATTGTCTAGGCGGGCGCTTAGACTCCGCTAAAAATGATTTATGACCAATTTGCCGCCTAGACGGATACTGCTGAATGATTTTTAGAACATTGAATGTGATATGGGAGCAAATGTTTACCACATATCTTTGTTGGCTGAGCCGGCCATTTTTATAACACAAGTAACCATAGTCCTGACCATCAAGCCAGAGGCTGTCTTGCCTTCTCTGGTCACAAAGAAAAAGCTGAGAGATTTTCCATCACTAATCCCTTCTATTTGCCTGCATTTTGCAAAACGTTACCAAGAACGGGTTTGAGTTTTCATAACAACTAAGAAATAAAGATATTACAATGGAGTTTTGGAACTCATTACTTGGAGATTAGAGGTCTATGTAGAGATGAAAACAACATCCTCTGTTCTAGTTCCTCTGCTGTCATAGGTATCAACTTTGGAACTCCTCCTGAAGTACCTGAGCTGCAAACACACACACAATTGCTTCCTTCACTCTTTACATATTCTATACTAATCTGCATAGTTTTTTTAGATTAAAAAAGGTATACCTGACCAAAAGAACAATGATGGGTTGATCACAGATGAGATCAGAGGACTCTCCATTGGCAATACGATCAATATAAGGTCTATAGTCTTCGTAGGTCACAACGGGTAGGTTGTTCTTGAAGCTTTGCTTATCGAGCTGACCGTTGAGGAAGCCTTTAAGATACTCAGTTTGAGCATTGCGTGAAAGTATTGCTTCCAACACGGAATCTTGAACCTGCTTTGCGTTGGTTGTCACATCCTCAAGAATGGACAGGCACGCTTTTGAGTTTGTTGGATCGAACTTTGGCAACATGATTGCCTGCAACAGTAATAACAGAAAGCAAAACACTGATTCTCGCTTACATATGTTAAAGCAAAGTCTTATCACTTGTGGATAGAGAAATCACTTACAAAAGAGTGAAGAGCTCTGTTCAGGAGAAGTGAATGAGATATGTCTCTCTACCCATAACTTTGGATGAGATCTTGGAGGAAGCAGACAAAACATGTCAAAAAAGTGTGGCGTGGAGAACTGTGCCAGAATATCCCAAATGATAATGTTCTTTTCTTTTTCAAGAAAGAGGATTTGAGTAAAAAAATCTAGCCTAATAGTAGTAAGCAATTTCATTTTTGATTTCATGATTGGTACATGTACCAGGAATTGCTTTGAAACTTTACTTTTGGACCTTTGGTGTTTACAAAGGACATTTCTATAGCCATTAATGTTAGATATCTAGCTGGATTGTGTAGTAAAAGGTTTGTAGTTCAACACGTCTTCATAAAAGCAAGTCATGATATTTGTAAATTGTAGGTACAAAAATTTGTAGAATATGTGACTCGACCACTATAACAGGGCCTTTTTGTTGACAAACCTAATCCGAAGTACGGTTAAGTTCTTCTTTCTTTAATTTCGTCCGACAATGCAACTTTTTTGTCCATTCTCTAGTTTTTTTTCAATTCATTCTCTAGTTTTTAACAATGTATTACGTAACTTTGTGTTTTTGATTAAAAATGTATTATGTAACTTTTGAAACAACAAAAACAAACTTTTGTTTTGTATGATTAAGTCCTATATATACGCATATATATATAACTATTACCAAAAAAAACTTTTATGTAAGTTGAAATTATTTGAGAAATCCAATTATTTTTTATATGTATTCAAAAGTTCTACTAGAAATGCTATGATCTCAGATTGCCACTTTAATTTATTTAAGATTGCAGTGGTGGTTAGGATTAGATGATTTCTTGCCATTCGTAGAATTATTTGTCCTGAAAACTCTCTCAAGGAAAGAAATCTTTAATTGAAAACTAATTTGGATCAAAATGCTTGAATTGAACCGCAAACGAAGCCGGTTTAATTTGATGTACCGGTTCATCTGCCCGACTAAGCAAACACATTGAACCGATGAGTTGTTGAACAAAAAAGCTCCAGATCCATTGACTAATCAAATCATTATAGGTTGCCAATGGCTCGAAACACTCGCGATCTAGGTCCCGTCTCACCGCCGACACTAATCTCGCTCACCGCTCACTCACAGCCATCGTACTAGGGAGACCGCAGCCGATAACCAAGTTGCACTTAAGAATCAAAGCCTAATCTCTTCGTGGGTTTATAATTTTCACTGTTTTTCAGAATTTGATTTAGATTACACTTATTTTGGGCTTATTCCTCCCGTAAACTTATCTTGGACTTTAGGTGCGTAAAAAGGCTTTAATTTGTGTTCAATGATTTTGACAGCCTTTGCATGAGCCATGAGCTTTTTCCCTTACGTAGTAGCATCATCTCATGAAAGCCTTGACAGAGAAAACGTATATACATGTGTACAAATTACAAAACCATTCTTTTAATTTTTGATATTAACCAATTAAAATCTTTAAAACGGATAGAGGTACATATAACATGCGACTTATTTCCAACCTTAGAACATCCCCATTGTATTGCATGTATCTATATTTTTCTCTAAAATAAAAATCTCTATTATAGTGGTAGACCTCTATAATAGAATTCTTTTATTTTAGAAAAAAATATAAATAAAGTTATTTTTTATTTTTATATTTAGAGGTGAAAATAATATATCTCTATATTTTTCTCTGTAAATAGAAAAATTCTATTATAGAGGCATATATTGGAGTAAATCCACGTCTATATAATAGAATTTCTCTATTTTAGAAAAAAATATAAACATGAAAGTAGAGATGGGTTGGAAATACTTTTACACTATATAAAAGAAAAAAAGTCGGTTTTACACAAATTTTAATAATCAAAAACAGATTTTGTTGTTAGTTAGGTAGTAAGAAAACGGAAAAAAATATTAAATTTTGAGATTGTATATATATGTGTAAACTGATATGTTTTAATCGATTAGAAAAACTGTCTTCCGTTTAGTATGAATACCAGTGAGAAAGAAAAAGAACAAAGCAGTAAAGATGCACGTAGATGACTGACAATATATTGAAATCAATCCATGCACATAATAATAAGAGTGCATGTGCATGCGAAGATCATTATTGTATCTGGGGAAGTTCCACTCTATGGAATCATCGCAAAGCAGCCGCAATGTTTGAATTTATTGAAGCCGAAAGCATGCTTAAAGTCTTCGTGTGTCATAGATACCCGAAGACTGTTGAAAATAGCTATAGATCGATAAAGATATATAGATCCGGAACTTCATCATATCCCTTTCAACTTCTCTCGTGTTATCATTTTATGGGTATTGTTTTGATTCTTAGTAATGGCCTATCACTTTCTGAAAAATAACATTTCGGGAGAAATAAAAATAGTTAAAATTAGAAGTAAATACTGATTATGGAGTGACTTAGAGTATATTAATAAAATGATTTGGTCATCATAGACATAAGGCGGATTAAATCGTTATAAGACTAACATTTGGGGGTATGTATCCAAAAAAATTGTTGTACAGTATGTTTTAATCGATTAGAAAAACTGTCTTTGGTAGATAATGAAATTTTCATAAACGGAAAAAATATTAAATTTTGAGATTGTATATATATGTGTAAACTGTAAAGGCTTGTAAATTGATTTATTCACATTATCAATATACAAATTCTAAAATTAGTTTTTTCTTAAATCGTCTTTTTCTCTAAATTTTTTTATTTTTCCATGTTAATCAATGTTTGTTTACAATAGTATAAAATATACAATCTCTTTTTTTGAAGCTGATAGAAACTAACTAATTACCGAAAATGGCTCACAGAACACTTGGTCAGATTGATCACATAAAACAACACCCTGCTAGACGTAGTGCAGAGTAGAGATTGTGTGTGAAACTGTAGTATCATAATCGAGTTAGAAATTTGACTGTGGAAATTTTATACTACATAAACAAATAAAGAATTGGAAAGATATGTATCGGGATTTGCAGATGATTATAACTGGGTCATAGGATCTCGAAGATAGCCCTCTCAAAATAACACCACTTGACGTAACCAAGTGGGATGGGACCCATTTCCTTCTGCCTTTCCGCATGCGTAACTCTCAAGAAGCTCTTCACTTATCGTTCTACATCATCGCATCTTTTTTTTTGGTCAAACTGAAATTTTATAGATGCTACTCTCCACGAATGGAAGAAGTGTTCATAAAACATGAAAACAAAGCCACATAGGCTAAACAAACAACTAATACAAAGAAGCAAATACAACATAGAAGGATAAGGGCATACAAAACGCTTAAACAACTAATGAAGTTGAGAAGTCTTCTATTCTCAACGACCATCAAGCTGTAAAGTGAGACGACGCCTTGGAAATTAGAGACCACAATCAATGATATAATTTCCAAGATTGAAGCAGCAACAAGTGCACAATCAACAATCTTCAACATGGCTATAAAGCCTTTGATTAGAACTTCAGTGTTAGAAGTATCTCTAATCTTCAACATTACACTCCCTGCAACAAAACCACATAAAGTAGATAATGAAATTGGGAGAGGAACAAACTCCATAACGGAGGAAGCCAGACAATGAATGGATATGTGATGCATCAATCCATTAAGCTGCCACAACTGAAAGGACTTGAGTATCACAAAGATGGAACTGCATACTGCAATAAAGAAACTGCATACTGCAGTAAAGGGACCACGAGAGAGTCCAAAATACCAAACCAAAGATATCAACTCATCATCCAGCATTAATTTAGAGAATCTTTCTGATAAAACCTGGATAAATGGACGAGGAAGAGAGACAGAGATGGTGATGGGGATCGACCAACCCATTGTTGATTCAATGGATACAATGACAATCATACTCAACGGGCGAGTAGAATGTATGAGATCACACCAGCAAAGAACCACACTACAATCTGCAGGATACCAATATTTGAAGACAAAGCTTGTATCACCAACATACACAAGAGAAGCAACCTCATCACAGAACACAAAAGCCATATTCAACAAACAAGATTCCAGATCTGGAGCTTTTGAAACCGGTTGAGAAAAGGCGCAGGATGTGTCAAGGAGCAGAAGAAACACGAGAGTGAAAGGTGCGTCAGGAGGATCTGGTGGTTCTGGCGGAGAGAGAGTTTCAGGTGGTGGTTCTGGCGGAGAGACAGCTTCAAGCGGCGGTTCTGACGGAGAGAGAGCTTCAAGCGGCGGTTCTGACGGAGAGAGAGTTTCAAAAGGCGGTTCTGGCGGCACAGAAGGAGACGTACGGGGCGGCGGGTCGGGAGGAGGACGGAACTGCGACGGAGGAGGCGGAGGACGGAACCACGACAGAGAAGACGAAATCACCAACGGAGCTATGAGAAGGGTTAGCTGCTTCATATGAGGGAAGGCTGCACAACCGTGATGAAGTTGCAGAGATCCATGGAGGCGGCACGTTGGGGACTGAACCCGGGAGAGTTTCACTTAGGGCGAACTCGGAGAAGGCCAAAGTCTTAGGGAAGATATTCGTTTTGCTGGATACATATACATCATCATCGCATCTAATCTCAATATCTCATACATCAATTATCTAGGAGTAAGATACCGGGAATATATCTATGTATTTACTCAATTTATAAAAGTTTCACTTTTTTTGTATATCCAGTACCTTTCAGATGAACATGTGTGGATATTATAATGTAAGTGTTATGGTGTATTAATATATTTGATTAAATGAATAGTATAACTGGTGAGGAATGTATGCTGAAAAGTGCTGAGACGATCAGAAGAAAGACCAATCAAATACAATAATGAGAGTTGCACGGTGTTCAAACTACTATCTTTGGTGGGCCAAGCTCGATGTACATCTCGAGACCAAGTTTGCTTGTCTTACTCTCACATGTGCCAATAATCCAAATAAACGTCATTTCGTGAAAAGAGTATAAATGATAAAAAATTAAAACTAGTGGGACGACTCACATATAGATGCATGTATTTACATAAATGCGTTCTAAAGAAGACACATGAATATGTGGAAAGATAAGTCTCACTATATTCTACACACTTTTTGGTTTTGGGAATATATTCACAGTTGAACACGTTTTTTGTTTTTTAAATGATTAGCGATTGCGATATTCCTACTGTGATCGTTTGTGATTGTTTAATCACACTTAAACAAGAAAAAAAATGTTTGACCCTATCTACTCAATGCTTACCTATCTTTTTTTCTTATAAGACTCTTTAGAATGAATGAATCAAATTCTCAAATAGTTTCCACATTTTTTTTTGTCATCTATCCATCTAATCTAGATCAAGTGGAGAACATACGAACTGATTCTCCTAAGAACATTTTCATCTGTCCGGATCTGATATATATAAGAAAAAAGGTAGCCTCTGATCCTTGCATCCTTTGCTAACGTATATACCCTACCATTCCGACTCCAAGGAATATGAGACAGACTCACATCCTCAAAGTCTTCCTGTAGCTTCTAGAAAACTTCGATCTCTGCCGCGAATGCTGGCAATCCATCGGTTTTTTGTCATATCCACTAAGTCCGAACAGTCGTCTCGAACCGTACCGAGGTTATCCTTCTGTTTCTCATACAAGAGGATGTCTAAAGTAAACCTTCCATTTCAATATACAAAGCTGAGAGGCTCCTGTAATACGTCATTGGTCTGAAGTATTCTGAGTCCATTTGATCCTTAAGACTCCATCCTAAACCACTGACGTTGCCATAACTGATCCATGATGCATCAATTTGACAGGTAGGGATTCAGGCATCCAAAGAGGCACTGTACTTCTCCTATTTTTTATAAACCTGAAATATACTATACATTTTTTATTTTTTATAATATATTATTTTTTGTCTCAATACATATAAATTAATAAATTATTTTTAAACGTATCACTAGAATAAAATTTAAAATAATAGGTTTTCTAAAGGTTAAATTAACAAGATGTTTAAAAATATCTTATATTGTATAATAGAAAAAAATATTTTTCTTAAAACATTTTTTTCTATTAAAACGGAAGAAATCTTATATATTATAACAAAAGTCATAACCTTAATTAATGTGTGATTTTTAAAAAAAAAATGGATCTAGTGGACATATTCCTAAATACGCATATTACATTTAATTTATAATCTTATCATTTAAATTTTGGGTATATCAGAAATTTTTATTGGGCTATGAATAATTAAGATTTATGATTCTAGATATTTAAGATTACCTTGTTAAAACTTTTAGGTTAAACCTATTAGTTTAAAAAAAATATGCTAGAACCAAACTCTTTTCTTTGTTCAAAAAAAAAACTAACTCTTTTTTTTGCAACTGAAAAAAACTCTTTTCTTGATCGATCAAGTAAAGAGAGACCACTAAATACTTAACCTTAATGTCTCGGTTTCTCAGCTAAGTTATACGTTCGTGGTCTAAACGCCAGGTCTAATTACCTCTAGATTAGCAATCCACCCTAGGACAAAACTAATTCCTTCGAACACCATTATATAAAAATACACTATCAGTTCTCATGCATACTTGTTTTCTTTTAGAGGTTTATTTACATATTTGGTTCTTATTCTAATGACATAGACTTATCAATACTATTAAAACAGGAACATGCCCAATTGATATTAGTTGAGTCCAATTTAAAATTTTAATGATACATGCTTTTTAATGTAACTGCATATATATTGTGGATGTAACCACCACTTATCTTGCCTAATTATCGGCTGCTACTATTTTATAACTGCACCCATATATTTTATTTAATCAAACAAAAACAGAAATTTGGTAAAGATGCGGGATAACTAATAACGTATCTATAATTATATTTTTATAACAGTTAATACCCCCGTAACACACATTGATAACTATAAAGCTACCCGCATTTTTTAAATGTGTTAAAACCAATATGACATTGATAACTATGCGTTTACGTGCTCAATAGTAACATCAACCATAATATAACATTATAACTGGTTCTTTTTGTAACATTATAACATTATAACTATGCGTTTACGTGCTCAATAGTAACATCAACCATAATATAACATTATAACATGGACATGTTCATATTTGATTACAAATAGAATATGAAATCATACTCACTCATGTGAAAGTTAATATTACGGCGTCTTCAACCATAATATTATTGGGTTTTTTATGACTATAAAATATCAATATACGTAGTTTAGCTTACAAAAAATATATATATATACGTAGTCCATATTTTATAACTACGTATCACTACGAAACATCATTCTTTCTTTTGCTAATAAATATAAATACTACATTTTATGAGTTACAATTGTTAAAAACAATCTCGAGGTCCCAATAAAAATATAATAAAAATGTGCTATTTATATTTGATTTACTAAAGACTTACATACGTATACAAAAAAATGATGGGGACATGGAGCTAAACCACAAATATGTTTATAAAACAAAACAAAGATCAGAATTATAAATGGATACAGTTAAATGAGAAAATATATATAATAATTTTTCCAAAAAAAAAACAATATATACTTTTTAGTTTTGATCACCATTTTCTTCATTAAAATTAAACGATATAGTAAAAGCATTATCAAAATTAAAAAAATTACAAATCATATAGTTTATTTAAATTATGTACCATTAAAAATATATCAAAAGTTGAATCATTTTAAAACAAATATAATCAGATTTATATGGATTTTATCCGGTCAACCAGTGTCGGATTGCGAGTTAGTAACAGACTTTATGATTTTTACGGATTTATCTGGTTTTTAAATATTGAATTTTAACTAAATCTGAACCATAATATATATGGGTCACCGAATTTACCGGTTCGACCGCGGATCTAGATCAAATACAAAAACATTGGTAAAAACTATGAAAACCCCTCCAAATATATATTATTGATTTAGTCTAAAATATACCGAGTAAATCTTATATCTCATCAATTCAACAAATTTAATTCTTATAAAATGAATAAGAAATATAAAATGATATTGTGAAATAAGAATATACGTACAAAATCTCAAATAATAAATTGATAAATTATATAATTTTAAATAAAAAATATACACGCCCTTTTAAAGGGCGGGTCAGAATCTAGTATAATATTAATATAACTATAGATCTAACTATATATCGTTTTTTTTCTGAGATTATCGTCTTTAACTGGTCATCTAAAAATATGTCCATAAAATAAAATATATTTTGAACATTGTATATGCCTTCTCCGAATTTAAATTCTAGGAATTACATGTGTCAAAACAGTGAACTTCAACAAATCCAAATCTTACTAACAATTAAGGAAAAACGAAAAAAAAAACGATACACATGCGTCTCGTTCATTCATTTTTGTTGCAACGTCCTTGCCTCTATATAGTAACAAAGGTTACGGAAGTAAAAACCGAAATGAAAATACAGTAGAGATTAATAAAACTTATTCGATAGGCAATAATAATTGTATTATTCTCTTGGGTACTTATAATAGTGGTAACCATAGCTCTTCTCGTCTTCGCGCTGCTGCTGTTGTTGCTGCTGCGTTTGTTGGAAAGCTAACGAGGAAGAAGAAGATGAAGATGGCGTTGAGAAAGGCTGCTGCTGCTGACTGAAGAGACTTGATGTGTAGTACGACAAATCAACGTCACTATTACTTGTAAGCAACTGAGCGTACTGAAGTATGTCCTGGTTATAATTCACTGGCCACGAGGTAGTAGTGGTAGTAGTAGAAGATGGACCAAGCTGAGGAGGTGAGCTCATTAATTCACTACCTCCTCTTGGGGCATGATCAGTGCCAGATTGAGATGCAACATAGCTTGTGGTTGATGGGCCTTGAACACGTTCAGGGAAGTTGAGTTTAGCCTTGGTGCCTTTGAATTTGAGGGCGGCTCGGTCGTAGGCTAAAGCGGCGTCTTCTGCTGTCTCGAAAGTCCCGAGCCATACACGGGCTGCTTTCTTTGGGTCACGGATCTCGGCCGCCCATTTTCCCCATGGTCGCTGCCTTACCCCTCTATAGTGTCTTTTTCTTGGTTGATCTTGAAGAACGTTGAAATAAAATAATTATTTTTGCATGTAACACAGAAATAATAATAATAATAATACTGCATGTGAGCACTACATGCATGAGAAGATAGTATACGTGTGATTTTAATTGTACTTACAGCAAGGAAATAATTTGAGAAAAATTAGTTTAAATGTTCATTAACAGCTTGAAAGGAACAAAAGATGATTTAATGAAAGAATGCATCAAAAATTACTTCAGATTCATAAAATATGTCGATTATACAACTTTCCAAAATATACTAAAACTGTTCTTCCTCACACTCTTAACATTTTAACTTTTTATTTAGATGCATATTGACAAAAAAAAAACTAATTAAACTGAGCAAAATAAAACTTATTAGTAATCAACTACCATTTAAAAAAAAAATCATCAACTTAAATTATTTTTCTCTAGAAAGAATAATACATGAGTTTTTATTTCTATGAATGATTAGTTTCAGTTGTATTATTGTGCGTACAGGATGACATGACACATCTATAAATACAATTTAGAATTCAAAGAACAAAATGTGATGTTGTGAATATCAATCAACAAAAATATAAACTAAGACTTGACTTTTGATAACTACTTTTGAGTATGAGTCGTATGACATTTTTGGTCGTTAAACTCACCTTAAACACAAGTTAATCGTGTTTACATAAATCAAAATATAGAATAAAGGACATACATAAAGTTGATAAAAGAATAATCGATCAAATACAACAATTAGTACTAATTGATTGAAATGAATCAAAGAACCGTGCGTGGTTAAAATTACTCACATCTAGTTAGGTAAGAAGCCATATGTAGACTATATATATGTTTGACGAGTTAAAGCCTACGTTGATAAAATATCATCTAACTAGTACTTTCAAAAGAAACAAAAAAGAAGTCTAGATGTATTAAAAAAAGACAGACACGTAGAAACCAGATCGGTGGTTCAATTCAAAGACAAGAAGTAAAGTTCTTTACGGAAAGTAAATTAAATGACAGATGCATTGAACTTGAACCTGAACTTGAGCCTAACATACCAATTCCTTTTTTCCCCTAATTAATTTTATTATTAAGCAAGCAAGTAAGCAACTATCGAAAGAGTTATTAATAGCAAGTTAAGTTACTTAACATATTCTAACAAGTTACATCAGCTAGCTAAAAGATTAAGCTGTTATTAGAGACATATGGTGAAGAAACATGTGGATTTAATATGTAACTACTTAATTACCTTGGTCTTGTTGTAGTTGATCCGATTTATCAAGCTCTTCTTTGACCGGGTCGTGTCCGTCGGCTGTTGGATACTCGATGGCACGACTTAGAGAGGAGATCATGGCGGTGACATCTGACTCGTTCCAAGAAGGGTTCTCCGCCGCCGACGTTTCCGGTGGAACCAATCCCTTTCCATACCTTCGATCCACTTTTACAATTCACACACACACACAGAGAAAGAACAACACGTGTTTGTGGTACGTATGTGTACAAGACCTTGGAAGGAACCAACTAGTTTGAACAAATTGATTGTAAGCTTAGTATTCTAGGGAGCGACTAGAACATGGAGTTGGCTTGGTGATGAACAAGTTGGAAGCAAACAAGGGTTTTCTTTCCTCTAGGCTATTGATATTATGAGGAAAGAAGAGGTCAAGAAATAGAGGGTTTTTAAAGAGAAGGATCTACAAGAAAAGAGGATATAATAATTAATAAACTAAATCTTTGGAATGGTGCGGGGTGGGACCGTTCATTTGAGTTCATAGTTCTCTTTTTCTTTTTCTCAATCTTTATTCTTGGGAGCTTAAGCTTCGCATGTTTTGGTGCAGTGTTACGCACAAATTTGGAATGAAAACGGAACTAGTCATTATTCTGGTTTTTTTTTGGTTTATATTTGTTTTTATCCATGTTCAATTCAAAGTTAGTTGGAAAATAAATAAAAATTTAAGGAAATTATATAAATGAGACTAAAGTTAAAGATTCAAATTCTTTATTTGTGAATTTTGATAGTATAATAATTAATTTGATAAATAAGCTATCAAAAACTAAAAGATATAATATATATTCTCTCTGTTATGAAATGTAAGATGTTTAGAATAATTTTTATTTTCCAATATATAAGATTGTGTAGTCTATCAAATTTAATAATTTTATTTTGTAATTGGTTGAGAAGTTTTTAATTTATAATTTTAATGATACTTTTTAGGTAAAAAATAATTTTCTTAATAAGTGTGTACTACCTAAAACATCTTACATTTCAGAACAGAGAGAGTATAATCTAATATATTACAAAAATGTATATAAGAAAATATTTGGAGCGGATATTCACATATGGTACATATATATGATTTGTTATGTTTGTTTTACCGGTAACTGTTTATAGTATTTGATTTGTTTTCTTTTTTTAAAGGTTTTCATCTATATTATTTAAGGGGAGTACAAAAATGCACAAAGAAGAGAAACACACATTACAGCTTTCAAACACAAAGAGAAAACGAGGGGGAGGACATTGTGCCATAACACAATGGAAACGACTGCTCTGCAGAGATAGTATATGATTTCTTCATAAATATAGCATAATTAAAACCACTGATTTTTGTAATGATATCACGATATTATCGCTCAGCCATATCACAATAAGTCAAATGTTATGAACAAAAACCACCTGAAATTCGAATTCTATTTCGATCTTACTATGTGCATATTTGTAGTTTTCCTTGTGAAGTTAAAGAGAACATATCCGAGGTTGATGACGCAAAGTAAAAGAGAAACAAAGGCAATTTTATTTTTTTGAAAAGGAACAAAAGCGGCGTGATTCGTGAATCCAAAAATGGCCAGAAGAGAAAATGAAATAAAATAACTAAATTATATATAATGGAACCCGTCCCAGTCGAAATCTCAAAATCCGCTTCTTATTTCTCCACGATTAACACAATTCGATATTACTCAAATAGTCAAATCCAATCAAATCAAATTAATATTTATTAACTAATATTTAAAATTTTAAATATAGAAAGAAACAACCAAAGCTGAACCAAATACCATTCGAGTACTACCGAGCCACATCCAATAAAAATACAATCAAATCTACAAAACATTTTTTTTTTACAAAACTTTTTCTTGATCAACAAATTTATTAAAATTTTATATCTGTTTAGTGTATATCATCATAATACATGTTATCGTACTGATTCGTAAATTATATTTAAGATGTTTTTTAAATAGAAAACTGAGTAAAAATAACTAAGGACAAATCAAACCAAACCGATAAAAAAACACTTCTATTTGTATTTTATCTATAAGTTTAAAAATTTAACTCAGTTGTAGAATTAATTTAACATATACGGATATACCCAAAAATAAACTAATCATAATAAATTTAAATTTCATTAAACTTTATCTTAAATATACATATTAAATATAGATGTAATCATGTAAATAGAAATGTTACTAGAGTATTTGTCATGTATATTGTTTAGTTTCGAAAGAGAAAGTATATCGACCAAACCGTAAGGACATCAAGCCGAACCCAAAAACCAATCAAATTACAAACAATTTTATTTATTTTCGGTTAAAACATTTTTAAAGATTCTCTAGAACGTCAAATACATATAAAATCTGAAAAATAAATATACTGAACCGAAACGAAACTGTAAAACGGATTGTTCTCTAAAGTCTAAGGGGGTGGTATTGAATCAAGGAATGTAATTGAATTTGAAAGAATTCTTAAGTAAGAACTTTTGCAGTATTTTAAAAGATTTAATGAGATTTTAATGCATTTATCCAATTCTTTTTATGATGGATTTTAAAGGAATATACATTAATTTGATAGAATACTAATTCCTCTAAATTCTATGAAATTCCTCTAAAGTATATTCCTCTAATTTAAAAAGTTCACGAAATTATTTATTAATCTTAAAACTGAAAGAAAAATAATAATTAGCACTACATTAGTTTATTGGTTGTAACAATATACTTTTATTAGTTCTTTCACATACATACGTGCAAATATTTATTTTATAAAAGTAGATTATATGATATATACACACGTAAATGATTAAACATATAAATACAGAAATAAAAACTCATGATATACAAAGATTTATGAAATAATAAATGGAGACTATTGGAAAAAACGCCATGAACTAATGATAAAAAAACTAGTATATGCCATGAACTAGTACTTTAACGTTTGGGAAAAATATTTTTTTTTAGATGGAATTTTTGCTTTGTGAATAGATATGCAGTGCTCTATATATATAGGAGAAGTGATCTAGGTTTTGTTTCTTTAGAAATATATAAGAACTATTTTATAGGGATTTATATGAGAGATAGATCTAATTAAAAAAAAACGTTTTTAAAAATGCTACGTACTATTTTGTTGAGATTTTATGATAAATGCTATTTTGTAGGGATTATGTTATTTTTCTTTTGTTATTACGTGAGTTTGTAAAATGTAGAGGGAGAAATGATAGGTTGTGTTTTTCTACGCTCATAGCAAATCTCTCCATATAGGCAAAGAATTGTTTCTTTACATTTCTATAGGACATTTTCCATTAAATTCTTATCAAATGACATTACTACAAAATCTCTCAAATATTGAATAACAATAGAATTTAAAGTAATTAAAAGAATGATTACAAATGCTTAATCCAATAACACAAGAATTTAAAAGAATTGATGAAATCAATAATTGAATAACAGTGGAATTTAATGGAAACTTAAATTCCTTCTAATTCTATCAAATTTCTAAATCCAATACCCCCACCTAAACTCTTTGGTTGTGATTACTTTTTTTTTTTTGATCAACGGTTGTGATTACTTAAGTGTTAAAGAAGGCTTTGGGTTTCATTTAAAAGCTAATTGGGCTTTATTAAAGCCTGATACTTTTTGTGTGTGTACAAAGCCTGTTACCGCAACACCATTCTATACATCCATTTCCACCTTCGATATTGTTTTGTTTTTACTTTTTATCAAGACACTTCCCATTCAGACAAACTAGTACACAGCATAGGCACATGTACAAATACAATACTACCGCAACACCATTCTATACATCCCCCAACAAACATATTTATAAGCAAATCTTGGACCTATAATCAAAGAAACAACAATTTCAAGTACTAAAGAACCTGGCAACCACACACTCCTCCATAAATTCCAAGGCCTTTACTGATTTAATGCATCTAGGAGTCTTGTACTGACCTATGGAAGCACCTTGTGAGATGAAGAAGTCCATGAGTGAATCAAACATCCCTTGACGCACCACTCTTATCTCCAGAGGCCCAACCGAACCGTCTTTGAACCGACACCTCTTGTAAACATTGTCAAGCGAATCCTCCATCACTGAACAACACTTTGAGAACACCTCTTCACTGAGCTCCACATTATTCTTCTTGTTCTCTCCCTTTTTTTCCTTTATTTCTAAGTAAATCACGTAGTGACCCGGAAATGTTGAGGTGTCAGCATAGCTGGTGAAGTCCACCAGAATGAGATCAGATAACTCCAGAACGAGCTTCGCTTGACTCAATGCCTTAAACAAATCTTCTTCGTTGGTTTTATCACTATCGATGCTTAAGACCACGTTCTCTCTTCTTACAAACTTAAACTGAGGCGCGTTGTTGTAGAAACCAGTCACCACAAGAACATCTCCCACTCTCATTCTATACAATCCTGGAAAAAAAAAATTCAAAATATTTAGTTAAACCATATAAGTAAAATATATTGAATTTTGTTATGTTTATTAATCTCACCGGAGAAGTTGGTGACTACTGGTTCATAAGTGCACCCAAGTTTCACATCTTGAAGGTCAACCACATCGCGCTTGTCTCCATCCATTGTTATGAACTCAAAGTAAGACATGTTAGGCATGAAAGCGTAAGAAACATCTTCAGGTTTGCATAGAGGATCTACGTTAATCCCGAACGTGGTCTCCGAAGAACCGTACGTTGTTGACACGAGAGGCAAGTCGCTGCAGTAATAGTTCAACGTGGGAACGTACTGTCCCATTGAACCAGTAACAACGGTTTCAATATACTTGGTGTTTGGCCAGAGTCTTTTGACTATACCTTCCCAAGAGTTCTTGTTGCATATTGTTTCAATTGTGTCTGCTAGGTCTGGACGTGGCCCTTCAAGGACTAAAGACACCGAACTTCGACAACCGCGGTCTGTGATCCACTCGCTGAGATGGCCTGATCTGATGTTTGAACACAACTCTTCCCAATAAGTTTCAAGAAACTTGATTGCTCGGACCATGACTGAAGCGAAGATGGAACCCATTCTCACAACCTCGTCTCTTTGGAGCAAGCCACATAGCAAATGGCAATAGAGACTTTGTGTGTTGTTAGAACATAATATGACTTCATCAGGGCTTGTGTACGAGTAATACCAGTTAGATGGTCGGTTCTTGAAATAGTCGCTCTTGAAATAGCTGCTGGTTGCGACACGAGCAGGCAAGCCAGAAGGAGTAATGGCTTCTTGTTTAGTGAAAAGAAACATCATTCCTTTTCCTTCCTCCAAACCTTTCACATGCCTAAGAATAACAAAGAGGAGATTTGTTATAACCAAATATCAATACAGAGAATTGTTATCACCAACCAAACAAGAAAATAAATAAATTGACCTACTGTTCCAAAGAATAATAAATAAATAAATTGACCTACTTGGTTATAACGTGCATACGAAGATCGTATGCGAATGTTAAATTGTGCGAATGTTAAATTGTCTAAGTACTTGTGGTTCCATGGCATCATCTTTTGTGCACCTCCTGAAGTTCCCGAACTTCAAAAATACAAAATCAAGAGTTTAGTTTTTTTTTGGTTTTTGTATAAGAAATTAAGAACTAATCAATTGAGAGAGCATCTTTATGTACCTTAACAAGAAACCGGTAATAAGGCGGGCTGATATGACAGCTGATGACTCTCCATTAACGACACGATCAATGTAAGGCTTAATATCTTCATAGGTCACCACCGGTACGTTCTTCTTGAAGAGCTGTTTATCAAACCTATCCATGTGAAAACGTTGGAGGTACTCAGTTTTTAGGTTAGGTGTGAGTATCTCTTCCAAAAGTTTGTCTTGTATTTCCTTCACGTTGAAAGTTAAATCTTTCAGCTTCTCCTCCCATCTCTCGTTGTTGTTGGATATTGGCTTCATGTTTGCTTCTCTCTAATTCAGATGAGAATATAATACTTGGTCATATATATAGCGATAAAATAACTAAAATATTCGGTTTGGAAAGCAGAGATTGTTTAGATGATATTTTGACTCTATAAAAGTCTTAGCGAGGAACACAATTTTATATGTTTGATTGAATACTAGACTCAGACCTTACCGTGTGAACCGTGCTACGTAGAATAATAATACACGTAAAATATATGAGAAATGTAATGATATAGAATAGGAATCAGGAAAGAAATAATTGTTTTTTTTTTTACAATTCTATAAGCTTAATAATTGTGTAATTGTATGTGAGAACGCTAGTGATACGAATCTTAAAACGTTGTTAAACTAAACTGAATCATGGAAAATATATGATTTGATTGTGAGAGCAATAAATTAATAATGCTACAAGTTTATAGAAAAATATGTAGATCATCATCTTTGGTGCATAAGTTTTTCATGCATTCACTTTTTGAAATATGATTTCATTTTTTTTACACCATTCATGTTTTAAAATTAAAAAAGAAATATCATGATAAACTCTTCGTATAAACTGATCCTCAATGTGTCAAAACGTTTAGAACTTCAAAATTATTTTTAATTATTTAAAATAATTTAGACAAGTTATCTAATACTGATTATTCAACAGTCAACGTTTTGCACCAGTCATTACATTAAATATGAAGAAGATCAATAGAGTCAGGAAAACGTGGAAAAATAAAAGGAAATTCAACAAGAAATTTCTGCCACGAAATATTCTTCCACATTAAGTTGAAACTCTTGCTCAAGAAAATAATATTCATAGACAGAGACAGGGACCAGAAAGACTCTACATTGAGAGTTCAATAATTCTTGTATTTTTTGTTTGTCAACCGATAAAAACTATTTAGTTGCGACTCTTGTGAGTCATGACGAAAGTGTTGGCGACTAGAAATTACAGACGAAGTTTCAGTATAGTAATAACTAATGGGAAACATATAGTTTTTTTGTGTGATAAGTATACCTTTTTTGTTAAATTGTAAATATTCACTAGTGAAAATGAAAGATGATACATTAGTTCTTTAAGACCAAAAAATGTGAAAAAAAATCTTAAAGAACAACACATAGGATTAAAACTGGAACAGTTTCAACTGAACACAAGACTTTTAAACTTACCTGCAGCAGACTCTTCTCTCGTTTCCAGATTTGATTCACTCGATTCAATGGACTTTTTTTCGTTTTGGAAATTTAGTGTAAATGCACAAGACCAAAACAAAGGTTAAAACTAAAAATCAAGAACACAATAGCATAGTACGATACAATTTGGTAATGTTATTGATATTATATGGTTCTCGCGTTAGCTCCGATCGGAGTCTTATCCAGTTCAGTGGTACTATGTTTTAATTTTTAACTGAGCAACTCGAACATGGTTAAATCATCTTAAACTAATAATACAAATGCGTGTTTAGCTCAAAAGAGGAAAACAATTCTTGTCTTTATTATCCTCTCTATTTTCTATAATTATAAATCATATAACATTTGTTTTCTTATTCCAGCAAGTCTATTCTCGTTTTGTTCTAATGTATACGACCGTTTCTTCTTTTTTTTTTCTCAATTCAAATTATATTTTTGACATACTTATTTTTAATACATATTTCAATAAAATATACAAAAGAATTATAAAACACCAATTGTATACTCTCTATGTATTAAAAAAATTGATCTTATAGAAATTGCAAACATATTAACGAAAAAAAATAAAGGGATTATTTGTGAAATAACCAAAAAATAATGATAAATTAGATTTTTAGTAAGAAGTTATGGAGAGATAGGAAGAGAAATAAGGAGAAAGGGGGAGGGGGGGATGACTTTGGTTAGTTAGTGAATTTTTGATTTTTTTTTTCTTGTATATCGGGTCTAATTTCCCAAAAAATAAATACAAATTATCTATTGATTTTTAGTTTTTTTTTAAGTTTTGTTTGCTTTTCAAAAAGTTATACCATTCATATTTTAATTTATATTTTAGTTTTAAAGCAGATACATTAATTAAAGTTAAAACACCAATTTTGACAAATATGAAAGCAAAAGTTAAAATATCAAATCTTTTGTATACGGAAGGAGTATTTATTAACTAGTTTGAAGTTAATATATTTATAAATTAACATTTGATCATTTATCAACATATAATCAATTTTGTTAAAAAGCTAGATATTTTAGTAACTTTAAAAACTAGGTTAAGATCCGCGCCTAGCGCGGGATGAACATTATATATAAAAATTATTTTATGTATTAAATATTTTTACATATTATGAAATAATAAATATATATTGAATAATTAAAAGTCAGTAACTATTAAATATATAATTAAATTAGTGTGAACATATAAATCAATTTTATTAATCTAATTTTTTTTAATATTTGATAGGATATGTAATTAAATTTAAATGATACTAACATACATAGTATATTTTTAATACTAATGTCTATTAAATGATGATTTCTACTCATATAGTTTTTTTTTTTTTTGACAGCAAAAAACATTTACAGACTCAACTTGACTCTGTAAACCAAATCGGTAACTCCATATCCATGTGAACGACGAAAGACGGTTGTTTCCTAGCACTGCGTGCTAAGCTATCCGCCCGTAGGTTCTCCACCCGTGGTACATGAACGATGTTTGAGTTGATGAAACTTCTTTTTAAGAGCTTAATGTCTTCCATATAGCTTTCAAATGCTGGCCATTCTTCTGGTTCCGAAACCATCTTCATATAGTTTTTTTTTGATCATTTGTATCTTTTATAGAGAAAAATTTAAATTACTGATAACAAAATTTTCATTGTGAGATTAATAGTTTTAATAATTTATAATTAAAAAAATAAGTTATCAATGTTCGTTCAAAACGTTTACCAAAAAATTGTTCAAAGTAAATTTTGAAACTAAAAGATTTATGTATTTTATATGGTTTATAGTTTAATTTAAAACGATATATATATATATATATCAATCTTAATAATTAATTAAATTATACTTTTCACTTATATAATTTTGTAATCATTTGAATGTAAGACTTTAAACAGTTTTAGTAATTTATAGTCGCTTTTCAAAATTCAAAATATAACATATACAAAAAAATCTAATTTTTTTTATTATACGGTTATTGTGGTTGTTTAATTTATTTAATAGTTTAAAATTAAACAAATATGATAAAAGATACACTAATTTTTATCAAATCTTTATTATTCAAAATCATTAATGTCATATATACTTTAGCCACATTAGGCAATTCCGTAAATTTTATTTAAGGAAATAATGAAGTACATTAATAATGAATTTATTGTTAGTTTAATAAAAAAACTTATTATATAATTAGATGGACCAACATATTTCTCTAATGATTCTAAGAATCATCCTAGTGATGACATGTGGCTACAAAAAGAAGTTGTAATGCTTCTCAAATAATATATAAGGGATTAGGGCTTATTTGCTAAATAGCCAAAAAAAATGAAATTAGATTTTTAGAGAAAGAATAGAGAGAGATAGGAAGAGAAAGTAGGAGAGAGAGTGTGTTTTAGTTAGTTAATGAATTTTGTTTTTTTTTGTGTCTACTGGATACAATTTCCCTTAAAATTACGTCTCCCAACAAAACTACTTCGGGATTTATAGGCTACATTTTCCTAACGACAAAAACGATTTTGACCTTCCAACTAAAACCTTAAATTTACATTTAATAAAGAAAACCTTTTATTAGTGGACTTTGTGTAGAGGGATATTGCCTAGAAACAAACTGGAAAAGAAAACGAATTTTCAGGTAAATTTCAGCGTTGAAAGGTATTTTCTTAATTAGCAACAAGGAGTTAAAGATCATTTCTTAGTGACTTTCAGTTTAGTATGGTGACTTGTGTCAGGTAAGGACGTCTCCATCTTCTACTATAAGTCTCCATTTTCTTAGTTTAATATGCATAACCTGAACCAACTCACCAAACTTAAACTAAAGAAAACTTAGTTTAATATTCATTCTCTGTCAAATGCTCTCAGCCTCACCTAAAATTTTAGAAGATGTTAACATCATACGTCTATTTTCGTAGTAGTTTGGCAAATTTGAGTGAGGATATGTTTAGAATCTTTTTTAAAAGAACCCATTCTATCAACCAGTCTCAAAGGCAAATTATTGCTTCCAGTTTGGTAGTACTGTACTATGTTGTCTCTACCCCGGGGGAAGAAAATAAAGTTAGGGAATCAAAACTGTCTTTACATATGCTGCTAAAATGCTACATTGACTTTAATCTCGTATCCGTGTAACCAACTTGGTACTACCGTCTACGTAGCTCCATCTCATTCCTAACATGCAAATGCAATTTTCCAAAGGGAGGTATAAATGTATAATTAGTTGATACGGGTGAGATCTAAGCAAACCGAAAGATCGGACATCTGTTTCATCTAAATGGACTTTTACCAATTGGGCCTGACATTATGGAACTTCCTTGTTTAGACCTTCTGAAAATCCTCGGAGGGAGTTTTGGTTGGTTATAATATTTTAAGGTTGGATTAAAAAATAGATTTTACGAGAGCCGTAGGCCTCCTATGTCTCAGGTCTAAAAGGAGATGAAAGAGGGGACAGCTAAAAAGAAAAAAAGAGATATTAGGAGTCATTTTTATTAGAGTATACTAGGTCGGAAATCATTTGAGATATATAATGATGCGAGAATCTGATTAGAAAGACCAGAATCAGATAGAATAAATTACGACATGTTGAAAATATGAACATGTTGGTTGGTTATTTCGAAAACGATATACTAGTGTTAAGTACCTAACGATGATGAAACACACTACTGACAGGCCCGGCTTAAAAAGTATTTGGCCCCTGTGCTATACAAAATTTTGTTTACCTATGTTAGTGAATAATTTAAAAAATTGGACCCTTAATTTAAAACTATTTAAAAAATGAAGACCTTAAATTAGTAAAGAAATAATAATGAAAATATGAGGACCCAGTGCTCTTGCACCTCCAGCACCACCCCAAAGCCGGCACTGACTACTGATAAACAATGGTTTTGATAATTGTTACCGAGTACAATCTTTTACAACGGAGTTGAACAACACATTCCAAAGTTGCTAACTAAGATATAAGGCGATTTTGTCTATTAAGTAAATGAATCAAACAATATATCTTTCTTTTTTTGTCGTCTGGTATTTTATTCATAAAACCAAATAATTACATCAGTCCAAAGAGGAAAAACCAACAGACCCACAAAAGCAAAACAACATAAAACCCTAAGCCCAAACATGGCCCACAAACTAAACCACTCTAGAAAGAAAGAGGTTCAGAAACACCGTCTTCTTCTCCACGTATATTGAAAAGAAAATATGGGATCGACACGCGTCAAGAACAGCAGACACCTCCTCCAAACCACCGTCGTAAGATTCAAGCCGGAGTTTTCCATTCACCGGAGACATAACTCATCGGAGCCAGAGAACACATCGACGACCAAATCAAAGGGGACTGAGGGTTATACAAAGACAAACCGGAACATCACCGACTTGGAAATCCCCATCGGAACAAACTAATCGAGCACTCCACCGGACACACCGGAACAGAAGGCTCAAGATTAATTCTAACAACGATGGTGATAGATCGTGAAAGCACAAAGATCATTACAAACAAAAACAAAAATTAAACAAATCTAAACCGGATAGATCTGATGCTAATTTATAACAATCATCGTCGGAGATAAACGATGAAAGTGAGAAGATAAGCCGGCCATAACGGTGCTGCGGAAGCCATCGCATGCCGGAAACAGAGCTGGCCAAGAAGCGCTATGGAAGCCGTCACTTGCCAGAAAAGGAGCCGGCCAAGACGTCGCTAAAGAAGTCGCCGCTTGCCAGAGTCGAAGCCCGATAACCGGGAGTCAGAAAGCCGAAACAAAACCGGCGAAACCAAGGAGTCTCTCTCTCTCTCAAAGATCGAAGAGAGATAAGAGAGAGAGAGCTCATTCTTTGTGAGAGCATATGTGTACAGCAGAGATCATACATTTGATTATCTAGCAGCTGGAGAAGAGATCATACATTTGATTAAACAAAAGGGATACTGAATCTGTAAAGTCTGCAAAATCGAAAAAAAAAGGTGAAAGATCTTGGTGTCCATTTTCCCCCTAATTCTTCCACTTTTGCTTTAATTTTTTTTTCCGTATTAAGAGAAATATTTTCTAATAAAAATATTTAAAATAAAATGTTTTTAATCATTTATTCCCCACTGACCTCTCTGTCTCTCCGGAACAAAAGGTAATGGAGAAGCAACCAGAGGTACGGGTCCCACCACCCGTTCTAAATTAATCCACCCCGTTAAGCATCGCGTTTCCTACACGCACCAAGTTACCTTACAAAACGTGACTCAAAGCGCGTGGGGTATATCCACAGTCTTTGTTTTCTCAGAAGAAGACCACTGTTTACAGAAAAAGTACAGTCTCAGTCCTCTTCCTTTTTAACTTGAACCTCCTTGAAACGACGCCGTCTCCTACCAACCTTCATCCATCTCCGGCAGTAACTAAACTAGATAGTTTCGCCTCCTTTTCCTTTACGGTAAAAAAACTTTCAAGCATACGGTGAAGTCTTTTCTTTTTCTTTTGTCTCTCTTCTCTTCTCCCGACACACTTCTCCACTGTTTTTTCTTGATTTCACCGAGTGTTCCGTAAGAAAAAAAAACAAGCTAGGCTCGAGACTTGCGAAGAGATCATCGTGCTTTAGTCCTTTTAGCCCTTTCTGGAAGCTTAGGTGGAGGGGAAAGAAGATCTCTTTTTTTTTTTTAACTTATCTCTGTCTGTACTTCGTTTATGGAGTCGGTGTGAGAGATAAAGGTCTTGCCTTTGATGTTTGTTTGGAACAAGAAGAAGAAGAGGGAGTAAAGATTAGCTAAAAATGCATTTCACAAAGCTTGATGACTCTCCCATGTTCCGCAAACAGGTTTTGTTTCCTACTTATCTTGTTGGTCTCTTTCCACCTTTGTCCTCATCTCTCGAGTCCTTTAGCGTCTCAGGTTAGAGTTTGGTGGTTTTATTAGGCAAGATTTATCCGGAATTTTGAGTGTCCACCGACCGACATCTATACCCCCCCCAACACTAGATTAGAAAGGTGTACACTTAGCTAGCAATTCTCATACTCACTGATTTAGTCAGAGTTCTTCTCTATATACACTCTAGAGGACAAGTAAAAAAAGATTGCAACTTTAAGTGTAAAGGAAGTTCCTTTTTTTTTAATCTCAAATTCTCTCCAAATACTTGAGTATAATTACAGCGTTGTCCACCATAGGATTGTGTTTTGCTGTTTTCTTTGTGTTATGTACTTTTCCTTCTAGTCTTGTGCTTTATCCTTTTGTATGAAACAGTTACAAAGCATGGAGGAGAGTGCAGAAATATTGAGAGAAAGAAGTCTCAAGTTTTACAAAGGCTGCCGGAAATACACGTATGCTCTAAACTATTCACATTGTAAATGTGCATCCAGAGTTTTCTTGAGAATATATCTTGCAACGTATTAAGGTTGTGTTTCTTTTTTTTTTTCAGGGAAGGGTTAGGAGAGGCGTATGATGGGGACATTGCTTTTGCTAGTGCGCTTGAAACATTTGGTGGAGGCCATAATGATCCTATTAGTGTGGCCTTTGGAGGTATGTATGATTGACTTCACTTAGCCTATTGAAGCTCTTAGTAGCATATTGTCTGTTTGCCTACATACTCTTTGCAACTCACTTCTCATGATAGACTCTAACTTGTTGTGGCAGGACCTGTAATGACGAAGTTTACAATTGCGTTGAGGGAGATTGGGACTTATAAGGAAGTTCTTCGGTCACAGGTATGCTAGTCTTCTCTCAGATAACTCCTCTTTGGTATCAGTGTAGGATAGTTTTGTCTTTCCTCAGCAAATGTAGCCTCTATATAGTTTGCTTCATCTTAAGACATTGTATAGGTTTTTAAATTAGATAAAGTCTTATCACTCCAATTATTTGTTTTGATGAGTTCTCATTGTCAGGTGGAACATATACTGAATGACAGATTACTACAGTTTGCCAATATGGACTTGCATGAGGTTAAGGTACAAGCTGCTTGCTTTCTTCTTGTCTGGATAGTTATTTTTTGAGTACAGTATGCTGGTGTGATTTAGTACTATAGAAAGCCAATGAATGCGAAGGCTATGGTTAAGTTTCTCAGGCCTGCTTCTATATTGTGGATAGTCTAGATATTTCCTTATTCCAATTTTTCAAGGAAGTCTACCATGACAATGTTATATTTGGATATGCAATCCTGAGAGATCATTTTTTGCCACAGGAAGCTCGGAAGCGCTTTGACAAGGCTAGCCTTACCTATGATCAGGTATCCCTTTGGAAAGACTAAAACCTAGGTAGTAATTGTTCATGTCACTTTTCTAAGCACCAACTCTTACTAGGAATCAAATTTGTAGCTTGGAAGATAATAACAATTCGGTCCATGCTTCCCTAGACAGATTAACTGACTAACTTCCTATTGTGCTTTAGGCCCGTGAGAAGTTTCTTTCGTTGAGGAAAGGTACAAGAAGTGACGTTGCTGCTGCTTTAGAACAGGTATGGTGCATTCCAATTTTTTTTAGGCATACCATGTACTTTGTTATTCCTTTGTGTGATAACTAACATAGACATTGTCAGGAACTTCACACTTCGAGGTCTATGTTTGAGCAAGCTCGGTTCAACCTTGTAATATTTTTTTCTTTGATCTTGATTTATATTCTCTATCACATTCATGTTACTGTTTGAGTAATCTTTTGTTTTCTTTGGTTCCTCAGGTGACTACACTTTCAAATGTTGAAGCTAAGAAAAGGTTTGAATTTTTGGAAGCAGTCAGCGGAACAATGGATGCACATCTTCGGTACTTCAAACAGGTAAGTTTGTTAGCTTCTTCAGAATTTTAAAATTAGTCTTAAAAGGTTTGTGTTAAAATCTGAATGTGTCTGCTTTCAGGGTTACGAATTACTTCATCAGATGGAACCATATATCAATCAGGTCAGTTTAATTCTGTAACTCTCTTCTAAGATTATATATGTGTCTTCACGTGTAATGTGTTGAAAACGCTTAGATAGTTATACGTCAACTCTTTGTTTCAGGTCTTGACCTATGCAAAACAGTCCAGAGAAAGGTCAAACTACGAACAAGCAGCACTTAATGAAAAAATGCAGGAGTACAAAAGACAGGTTGATCGAGAGAGCCGGTTTGGTTCAAACGGTTCTAATGGATCCCCAAATGGGGATGGTATACAAGCCATTGGTAGAAGCTCTCACAAAATGATAGACGCTGTAATGCAATCTGCTGCAAGGGGAAAGGTTGATAAATTCTTTTGTACATATATGAATGAGAACATATTTAAAAAAGTGCTATTAACACTTCTTGGTTCTTCAGGTGCAAACAATACGGCAAGGTTATCTCTCTAAACGGTCTTCAAACCTGAGAGGAGACTGGAAACGACGGTTTTTTGTTCTTGACAGCCGGGGAATGCTGTACTATTACAGAAAGCAATGTAGCAAACCATCTGTAAGTTTGTATTTATCTTCTTGAACTATTCTTTGTAGACACTGACTTAGTTGGTTTGATGTTTAGGGTGCTAGCAGCCAGCTGTCTGGACAGAGAAACAGCTCAGAGCTTGGGTCTGGACTTCTTAGTAGGTGGCTTTCTTCGAATAATCATGGTGGAGTACATGATGAGAAGTCTGTAGCTCGTCACACAGTGAACTTGCTTACTTCAACTATTAAAGTCGACGCTGATCAATCAGATCTGAGGTTTTGCTTTAGGATCATTTCACCTTCAAAAAACTACACGTTGCAGGTTTGATCCAGAGTGTTTGTTTGTTGCTGCCTTAGACCTTCAACTTTTAATAATTTTCACTCAGTGTTTACTTATGTTTGTCAGTGCAGGCTGAGAGTGCACTAGACCAAATGGATTGGATAGAAAAAATCACTGGAGTTATTGCATCACTACTTAGCTCTCAGGTTCCTGAACGGGTAAGTTTTATTTTTATAATCCCTTTGCATTGACCAATGCAGTTTTTGATGATTGTCCTTCTGCTGCATTTCAGTGTCTTCCTGGTAGTCCCATGGGAAGTGGCCACCACCGCTCCGCTAGTGAAAGCAGCTCATACGAAAGCTCTGAGTATGACATTCCTAACACTGAAGAGTTTGTATGTGAGAGGAGCTTTTTGGGGTACAGTGAAAGGCCATCAAGAAACTTCCAGCCACAACGGTCCATTAGAAAGGGTGAGAAGCCCATTGACGTTCTGAAAAAAGTCTCTGGGAATGACAAATGTGCAGATTGTGGAGCTCCGGAACCAGACTGGGCTTCTTTAAATCTAGGGGTTCTTGTCTGTATAGAATGTTCTGGTGTTCACAGAAACCTTGGTGTGCATATATCTAAGGTAAATCACTAGAACCCTTAGTTATATGTTGATTTCGGGATTTCAGGATATGCTATACTCCTCGGGACAGAAAGAAACTGCAGATTTTTTTTAGCTAGAACCGCACTGTCTTTTCATAGAACCCTTTGTTGGTTGTTCTATTCCGATCAGGTTTCACAGCGCAGTAATAGAATGACCTTTCGATGAAAAAAAATAATTATATGTTGGTTCAATAGTAACTACTAGTCCATATATAAAGTGAAGAAGTCCATCAGAATCTTGAAAGTGACACTTAGCTTTGATGTTCATTTGCAATTCAGATTGTTAGAGCTTAACCTGAACTTGGTTGTTGATACAGGTTAGGTCACTTACTCTTGACGTGAAAGTATGGGAGCCATCTGTTATAACTTTGTTCCAAGCTCTTGGAAACACTTTTGCAAACACAGTCTGGGAGGAGCTGCTTCATTCAAGGAGCGCCTTCCACGTTGAACCAGGCTTAACAGGGTAAAAAAAAACTATGTTTATAATTGAAATTTTTTACCTTCTCACTCATCCAAGAACCTTAAATCACCTAGACATAATAATTGTCAGGTCTGATAAATCAAGGGTCATGGTCACTGGAAAACCAAGCTATGCTGATATGATATCTATCAAGGAGAAGTATATACAAGCTAAGGTTCTTAAAGCTTCTTACCCTTTATTTTAATTACTTATGTTGGAGAATAAGTGAAGCTATATCAATGCTTTTTTTTTTGTGTCATTTTCACAGTATGCTGAGAAGCTATTTGTTCGGAGATCAAGAGACTGTGACTTCCCACAATCAGTTGCACAACAGATGTGGGAGGCAGTGAGTGGCAATGATAAGAAGGCGGTTTACAGGCTTATTGTAAACGGTGAAGCGGATGTGAACTGTGTGTATGACCACCAATCATCATCCACCTCTTCGTTAACGCTTTCAAGAGTAATGTTAATACCAGAGAAGCCGCCAACGCGTGAGGACGTGCTACTCAGATTAAGAAACGAGTTACTTGATAGAAACTCTTCAGGCTGTTGTTCTTCAAATGTTCCTCCTGAGGAAACTGGAGGCTGCTCTCTGCTTCACTGTGCTTGTGAGAAGGCTGACATTGGGATGGTGGAGCTTTTGCTGCAGTACGGTGCAAATGTAAACGCTAAAGATTCAAGTGGTCAGACACCATTGCATTATTGTATTCGAAGCGGCAAAGCGGTAGTAGCAAGACTGCTTCTCACGAGGTGATATAAGAAGAACCGCTTTATAACATCTTCTTGTGCTATATCCTTTTGGTAATAACACAAAGTGTGTGTATATTTTGCAGGGGAGCAGACCCGGAAGCTGTTAATGGGGAAGGAAAAACAGCTCTTGACATTGCTGCAGAGTCGAAGTTTACTGATGCAGAAGTCCTGGCTCTCCTTTCAGAAGCTGCAAACGGTTACAATCACAGACAGTGATGATAAAGATAACATAAGCTCACGAACTCTTGGGAGCTACGTTTCCCCATCATTACTTTCAGAGTTTTAAGAGCCAATCAACACTAAGAGAACCTAATGTACACTGGACTCTGAGCAAGCTAAGCCCCCCCAAATTAAGTTTATGTATTGATGTTTTGTGATGGATATAAGCTGATTATTGGGAAGTTATAGTGGATTGTGTTGTGTGTATTTGATGTAAGACTATAGCATCTTCAGCTTGTGGATTGTTCATTTCTGCAGAAGTGTTAACCATAAAGTATTCATTATTAGCTATATAATTTGGTGTTTTGTTTTTTTCTTTTAAATGATTGAATCTGCCCCTACAGCCTACTTATTCACAATATTACTAGTTTTTGAGTCTTTTGATCACTAGCTATAAGCCCTAATTATTTTTCTCAGTTAGGGTTACGGAGACGTCGGTCCCAAGATTTGTATTTTAATTGTGTTCAAATCTGAAAACAAGACTTCGCACTTAAATCACTTTTGAATAAAAGCCTACACATAAAAGCTTTTGAATAAGGAGAAAGCAGATTATACTCAGACAGAGACAAAGGGAACTAACTACCTTTTGTGTAATAATCTCACACGCTAAGACAAAGTGCGCACATCCCCGAGCCTCCTTCACATCCAACGGTTCTCATCTCACGTTAGCTTATCTAAACCAACTGTTGAACTCTCCTTTTTGGCAAAAACCCCTCTTCACGGAACACGATGTCTTGCTTTCGGCCACTCATGAAAGCAACACGAGCTGCCTTTTATCCGCATACGTGGCTGTGGGACCCGTACTTACCATGACCATTTGACATAAATGGGGTCCCACACTTGTAAGGCGGGAACCCAATTTTTCTCCTTTTTTTTGGCTGTTAATGGATTTGGTCATGAGATAAGAGTCACAGACAGATACTGTGCCTTGGAAAGAGAGTCTAGAGAGAGAGAGAAGTGTGTGTTTGGTTGCTGGATTAGTGGAGCTGAAACAGTTTTGGTTAGTTTTGTTTGTTTGTTTCATCTTTTCAACCATAGATGTACTAGAAACAAACCTCACTGGGGCTTCTCAGATTTGGCTCTTGAGCGCAGTAATGGAGCAAAGAAGAAGAAGCAACACTATCTATCTCCTCCTCTTATTCTTCTTCTTAGTCTTCACTTCAAGAACAAGCACAAGCTCAAGTTGTCGGCGGAGAAAAGTGAAACACTTATCCACAACTCCACTTTCATCTACACCACTCGAGTCCACAATCACTTCCAAGGTTATAACATTCAGCATCGCTTCGGGGATCTTAACCGGGTTGGTCTCTGCATTAGTCTTAGCTTTCTTGGTCCGTAGCATAGTCAAATACATGAAACAAACGCCAATTCTCAAAGGTCCTGTAGTTTTCTCCCCTGAGCTTACGCCCAAGTCTCTTCATGGAGCTCTTGGTAATGGTATTCACTTGCTTGGCTCAGACCCTAACGGGAAATACCACAAAGTTGTACTTGATAATGGTCTAGTGGTTGCAGTTAAGAGACTATGCTCACCAGAAGCAAGTGGTAGTAGTACTAGTCGCAACTCGGTTAAGAGAAGGTTGCAGAAGGAACTTGAGCTTCTTGCCGAAATAAGACATAGGAACCTTATGAGTTTAAGAGCTTATGTTCGTGAATCCAATGAGTTCTCTCTGGTCTATGACTACATGCCTAATGGTAGTCTTGAGGATGTGATGACTAAGGTTAGAGGTAAAGAGCTAGAGCTAGGATGGGAAGTTAGGCTAAGAGTTGCTGTTGGAATTGTTCAAGGGCTTCAGTATATACATTTCAGCTGTGATCATCAGGTTCTTCATTACAACTTGAAACCTACAAATGTGATGTTGGACTCTGAGTTTGAGCCGAGGCTTGCTGATTGCGGATTGGCCAAGATCATGGCTGCTTCACACACAGGAGTGTCTTGCTACTCTGCTCCTGAGTCTTCTCAAAGTAACAGGTGCTTGCTTGCCTTTGAGTTAACTCCTAGTTCTTCTCCTTTAACACGCAGGACCGACCTGAAATTTTGGAGGCCGTAGTAATTTAGTGAAAGTTTTGATTAACTTTTTATATATATATATATATAAATTTGAAAGCTTATGTTTAAGTAATTTTCTTCAAAATTTTGAAATTATATGTCAATGTTTCACTTGGCTATGCCTATGACCAGCCGTGTTAATATGGTATGTATATCCTTTTGACAGATATACAGACAAAAGCGACATATTCAGCTTTGGAATGATCTTGGGTCTTCTTTTAACCGGAAGAGACCCGACACAACCTTTTTGTGTAGATGGTGCAAGTGGAGGCAGCTTAGGACAGTGGCTGAAGCATTTGCAGCAGTCTGGGGAAGCACGAGAAGCATTAGATAAGAGTATTCTTGGAGAGGAAGTGGAAGAAGATGAGATGTTAATGGCGTTACGTATCACCATCATCTGCCTTTCTGACTTTCCAGCTGACCGGCCTTCAAGTGATGAGCTTGTCCACATGCTTACACAACTGCACAGCTTTTAGCCTAATGCATGGTTTTCTACAATCTACATGTTACTAAACGCTTGAGAAGTTAATTGGGGTGTTGCAGATTGCTCCTAAACTTGATACACAAAGCTAGTAAAAGGCATAGAATCAGAGTAGTGGTTGGACTAAAATGTAGTTAATCAAAATATGTGGCCATATTGGATATTGGTCCATCCATAGTTTTTGTTAGTGGATGCATAGAGCATTAAAGCTTTCCCAGAGGGCCTGAAATTTATAACTAGCCAGTTTGATACCAGTTTGGGCCGATGATAGCTCTGAATAAGGCCCATATTTTCCGACAAAACGTTAAACACTAAACACACAAAAGCAGCAACAATAATGTTAACAATAGAACGCAACAAAAATAGCATGAAAATATTGTATATAAATACGAATACATTTTTTTCATGCGTTAATGTTACTCAACCCCAGAAGATATAACAATAAAAACACCAACCGGGACATGCATACTCCTAAAGAATTAGATAACTCTTTCATTCCACAAATCTCACCACTGATATAAATAATCGAAGCAGCCGCCAAAAAACAAGAAGAGAGGGGAAAAACAATTGAAGAAGGTGGGGATGTTGAGTTGAAAGAAAGGGTGGGCAGTTATTTCTCTTGAGAATAATAAGGTGTTATAATAAAATAGAGAATAAGTATTAATAGAAACATATAATTAAGAAAGAGTACTCCTACCATAATGGAGGACCATGAGATGATCAGAGGTAGATGAATTTGGAAGCAAAGTAAGGTTTTGTGAAATAGTAGAAGAACTTTCTCTGCTTCCTCTCCACATTGCATCTCTCACGTGTTGTAGTGTCAACACTTGCTCCAGTTCTTGCCCTCTGCATCTTATCTCTACCTGCTCTCCATTTTACAAAATAAATGTCCTATTAGTCGTATGAATAATCATAGTATTATTAATTTATTATCACAATCAAAATTAACTACGTGATTAGTGATATCCGCAAAAACATTGAACAAAGCTACTGTTTTTAGGTATATAGTATTAGTGTATAAGTATATGGTGGGCATGTGAACGTGTGATAAAATAGAGTAAATATTGGGTTTAATGAGATCATTACTTCGTAGGGGTGACGGATAGAGTGATGGAAAATGCCAAGTGTCAAGGTGGCTACGCAATGCTGTAATTATGTCATCTATACTTTACTTCAAAGAGATTCCTCATTTTCTAACGCAAATTGCTTTTCAAACAATAGCAACACCAACAATGACTCCACCACTTATTTCATATATAATAAGTTCAAGAAAATATGCAACACATACACACAATATAAGTAATTAACTTGATAATAGTTTTGAAATTCGAATGGCACCCACGATGTTCAAAATCTTAATCATTTCGTTGCCCACCCTTTTTTCTTCTACCCGTAATGTATTTTCAGTGACTTTCCAAATAGACTTTAATGTTATGCCGTAATGTCCAGTATTCAACTCATGGTTAAAAGTATTTTTGGTCAAAATCTGAGCTGAGAGTTTCAAGTTATTAATCTAATGTACACAAAGCAAATCAATCATTAAATCTAAGTTTTCTCGTTGGATCCAGAATATGCCGTGCCAAATCATCCTAACTCATTCTCTAGTATATATATCTATATAGCTTTCTTTTTACAATATTTTGGTACATGTGAAATGAAAAAATCTAGATTCCAAAAAGGAAAAAGTAGTTGCAGAATAGATTGATGTTGTAGTATAAAAGGATATTGTGCCGAGAAAATACTTCCTTCGTTTCGATTTATTTGTCGTTGTAGGAAAAAAATTTCGTTTCAAAATAAATGTTGTTTTAGAGTTTCAATGCAAATTTATTAATAAGATTTCTTAATTTATTTTTCTATTAGTTGAAATATGGTTAGATGTATAGATATTTGTGTTTTTGTTTTGGAAATACACAAAATCATATGTTTTCTTAATCTGTGTGCATAAACCTAGAACAACAATTAAAATGAAACGGAGAGAGTATAAACTAACCCATGAAAACTTTACCATTATCTCGTGCACGTCTTCTCCTTACGTTTTGATGACTAAGGTTTACGATCCACAAATCATATTAAGTCACAAACTTTGTGTTTATTTTTCTTAGTGTGAAGATATACCATTATAAAGTGGTTGATGCTGTTAGTTAGATACGTTCAATTAGATACCTAAAAATACCAAATGCAACAGTGTCTACGATTGCTATAAATTTGCCATATTCTTTGTTTAGCATTATACAACAACTAGCATATGAAAGTGGTGTTCTGTGCACAAAAAAAAAGTGGTGTTCTATCTCACATATCAACATCTTAATATTTATATTTTGTTATTAAAGGACCTACATACATAAATAATAACGTAATTTTAAATTGAATATAAAATAGGGACCATGAAAGTCGTAGTCGGATATGCATATATATTTAAATGTTTTGCATGCATCGCATCACTAACTTAAAGGAGATCATTAAAAAAAAAAAAACTTAAAGGAGATCATGTTCATGGCTTCTTATCTGCCCTTTAGTGTTTCTTTTTAAAATGCAATTTCTTTGAGCAACAATGATTCTGTTGTTGAGGGCGACTTCATGCATTACTTTTTCCCGACGTAAAATATGTATTTATCATCAATATATGCCTATATATAAGTTGCATGCCAACTTGCAGCTTAAAAACATTTACTAGCGTACGAATATACCTTGGCCTCTATATATTTAACAACGTATGGTACCCAGATTTTGGACGTTCGAATTGACTTTTTCGAGACGTGCTTTATATTTTATGATGCATATTAAGTTTCTTGAAGGAAATTAAAGTGCTTAGTTGTAAAAATATTAATAAATTTAACGGAATTGATTTTATCACTATACAACTATGATGATATGTTCAGTAAAAAAAAAACAACACAAAGATGATGTGCTTTTTAAAAATATATATATATATAACGGGAGAAATGTGGTTATAAAATGGAAGTACAAATGAAAGTGATGTGAGAAAAAAAAAAAAAAGTGATGTGAGAAAAACATGATTTTTGTGAGGTGTAAAACCAGTCGGGAAAATTGTGTAAATTTCAAAATAGTTAACTAGTCGTGAGAAAGTGAATAGTTTACTGATCCTATCCTAGGCCGAGAGATCTTGGACTACATACGACGAAGGTCAGCGTTATAAGTTTTTTCATACTTAAAGATAGATTATCATAAATTTATGGTTGACCCATTAATTAGTAATACATTCATTCAAGAACATAAAGTACTGTAAAAACATTTCTACGGTATGCTGACAAATATATAAATTGTGCAAGTAGTTTTCCCACAAAATGCAAATTCTCAATAGAGTGATGCATTCATGGACCAAACATCAGCCTACGAACATTTAGAGGTTCATTACATCCAGCTCTTAGTTTACAAGTAGCCGGATCAATACCAATGAATTGAAGAAAAAAATATAGTGGAGAATTTAATTAAACAAAGTCTTGCTGATAAAGACACGTGTTGATTCGAAACAAAAGGAAAACATCTAACATTTAGATAGGCTGCAGTGGATGGATGATAAGGAAATAATTAAGAAAGTGCAGCACTTAAAGAGGATATGAATATGATTGATATGGAAAAGGCTTTTCAACACCAAATTCATTAGGGGTTTTGTAAAGAAATGGTCCTACACGAGACACTAGTTAGCTAAACCAAGGCGAGAGAAATATACTGTTTGTGTTGATGAGCCACTTCTAACATAAGCATGACGGTTTACTGTATGTGGTAGAACGAACAAATGCGTTTAATCTGTGAAATATTTTTAAGTCATATTTATAGGCATCTTCTGCTATCAGTGGCGAAGCCAGGGCAATAACAATGGGGGCACGTGCACCCATAGTTTTATGACAATAAAAAAATTTGTATATGAAAACACAAAGATTCAGCTAGAAAAGATGGTTAATGTCCTCTTGTGCACCCTCTTGATGACTCAAGTTCGATCTTCTATATCATATATTTCATTTTACATTAATTATGCACCCACTTAAAAAACTTTCTACATTCCTATACCATTTTAGAATAATAAACAAAACAAGGAAAGAAATAAAACATTTTATAATAATAAATGACCATCAAAAGCTTTTTCGTTTTGGGATGTTTTTCTATATCAAAGGTAGAAGAGTAGAACCATAGTTTATATACAAAATATATAAATAAATAAATAACGTAACCAACATTCTAAGTTTCTAATCCAAGAAAGTGTTTTCCTTCGTTTCAAAATAGATGATGTTTTGGAAAGTTTAAAATATTTGAAAGTACTTGATGTTTTGATATTTTTATATTAATTTTAGTTTTACAGAAAACTATATCACCAATGATGTTTTATAGTTGTTTTTATGATTAGCTGAATTGGTTTTATTTTATATTTTTAATGTTACTTTAATTCTTGTGCATTCATTTAAAACATCAAGTATTTTAAAACATATGGAATATTAACTAAGGCTCATCATGAAAATAAATACCATCTATATTTTTTCAGGACATTTTTATATTTGTAGTGAACTACGATTAATTTTTTTTATAAAATAACAAATGGGAATAAATATTCAAGTTATTTTATTATTCAGAAAATGAGAGAAACACGGTTTAACTAATATTTTTACCAAATATAAGGAATTGTCATTTCTGGATTTATTTATTTATTTTATGGAATGAAGGATGAGTAGTTGACAAAAAAAAATCACGGGGACAAAAGGAAAATTTGAAATTTCTGAAATACTTTTTGCTTTTAAAGCTTTTTGTTTTCTTACGTCTAAAAAGTCAAAGGAAACTTAAAAAGAGGGAGAGAGACAAAAATGGAAGACAATGCCTCCACGAAGTCAGATTATGGCTGGCTAATCATTACATTCATATTTATTTTGCACTCTTGATACCTTTGCCTACTCAAATCTATTATACACACATTCACATCATTATATTATTTTTATATTTATAGAAATATATACACGCGCGCACACATATAAGAAATGCATATAATTGCAACTTTGATTAATGATCATCTTGTTGTCCCAAAAGAAATTAATGATCATCCAAAAAGGAATAAACCATGATGACCGTGTGGACGTAACCCTATTTCCGGGTTAAAAATATTCAAATCAATCCCTAAATAAATTTCAAATAAAGTCTTTAGATCTCTATCTGAACTGATATGTTGCCTGATGATTCCCTTTTGCATTTATTCATATACGCACTAATATGATATCTCTATAATATTATTTGAGAAGTCAGTTTCCTATGTGTCGCTCTCACGTTTACTCTCACAATGGTTGATTACACTGATACCCTTAATGAATTAATTTACATTTAAAATACTATTGTTTATTTATTTTATTTAGTTTCCTTTTAAAAAATTTCCAAAAAAATTACACATATAAGAAAAAAGGAATTTTTTTATAAAGTTAAAAAAAAAGAATTGAAAAACGAAAATATATGTATATATAATATAATTTCATAAAAAAAAGAAAGTTCACAAAATAGTAATATTACATTTAAAAACTATTTCTAAATAACATAAAATATAATTTTGAAGTAATAAAATACTTTCTGTATATCTATATTTTCTTAGATGAAAATTATAAATTTCTATATAATGTAATTTCATTAAAAACAATTTACACATATAATCTTGATATTAGAAAAAGAAATATTATTTCTTTTAAAACATAATTTTAAACAATACAAAAAAATTAAAATAAGAAAAATATTTTTATATATCTATATATTTTCTTAGATGATTACATAAAATAATTAAGTAACACAAACTGATATATGTTTAATTGTCTAAAAATAGTTTACAATTAGTAATATTCAAATGTTTTATTTATTTTTTATATATTTAGTTGACTATAATATCTTTCAATTATAGCAAAAACATATCGATAAATAATATTTTACTTATATAATATTATTTTTAAATACAATCACAATTTTTTACTTCTTATTTTTAAGAGATATTCAAAAAAACCTAAAAATAATTTTCAAAATAAACATCGTTTGATCTAATAGTTACAAAATAGTTTAATGAGGTAGATGTATTATATTTTATCATTATTAAAGTTATTTTTTTCTTAATTTTAAATTTTCTTTTAAATTTTATGTTTTTATGTTTGTAACTTAAGAGAACCATAATCAAAATACCAAAGCAAATCTGAATTCTCATTTTTAAGTTTATTTAAAATAAAGTTTAGTCTCCATTCAATAAATCAAAGGCATAAAGTTATTTAGAATTTATAAAATATTTTAATTATTGTATATATTGATATGTGCTCATGAGCTTTCAAAAATGTATCAGCTACTTATGCATGTAACTTCTTCCTATTGATCATCGCTTTATTTTCTAATATATATTTTACAAACATCAACATATAATTTGATAAATATTATGGAAATACATGCACATTTGACTTAATTATAATAAAAAATAATTATACTTCATTTTGAATTTGAAAGAATATATGTAACTCAATATACTCACAACATGAGTGATTCGATTAATCCAACTTATATCTAAAATCATAGATTTAACTACAATAAGAATATATAATTTTATAAGAATAGTAATTTATTTTATAAATATAAATCATAAGACAACTAAAAGCATATTAAAAAATGAAAATAGAATATTAACCAACTTTACAATTTAGTTATTTTGAAAAATTTATATATATATGCATGAGATTTCAGAATATTATCATTTCTTTATATTAATTTATGTAATTTGGAATCATAAACTTTAGTTTATTTTTTTATTTCATTCTAATCACAATATATCTTAAGTTATACATAATATTCATAAAATATATTCACATATCTAAGACAACAACCACCTAAATGCAAATAAGAAATTAACCAAAATTTTAATATATGGAATACAAATATTACGGTTGAATTCATAGATGCAATCCAATTTATCCGAATGATAACTAAATCGAATGAAAAAAACAAAATCGATTAGATATAACATATATAAAATTATATGTATAATTAAAGTAACATAATATTATTAATATAAATGATGCATATAAATTATAAATTAATTTAAAATTAAAAGTAAGTAGCACTCAATTATTATAACATATTTATTTTAAAAATATTTATATCCGTGCATGAGCACGGGAAAATCACCTAGTTTTATGGTTAAATTACAATTATACGTGCCGTATGAGCTAATTTTATAAACTGTAAAATTAATACTATAAAATATTTGTAAAATATGTAACTCAAACTGATTTTCTATGCTATCAATTCCTTTTATATAGTTCAGGAGAAACGGACAATAAATAAACACATCTTGTCAATGAAATTTTTATTATTGATCAAGATATGGACATGTCACACATCTTAACTAATGCGTATTAGAAAACAAAGATATGCATACCCCCATCTCGTACTTCTTTTTTGTTTGAGCACACCATTAATGACGTTTTCAAGCACATTATAGTTACTGAATTATTGAATGATCCCTTAGCCTAGAAAAGAAGTTTCAAGTTTTGCGTGTGTAATTATTCGTTGGCAATAGAAATTGTAATTATTAATTCAGGAATCATAAAAGTTATAGCGTATTATGAGATATCGAGCGCATAAATGCACATATATCAATGATTAAAATTTGCACTATATAAGTGTATGGATAAACCTCCATTCTCGAGCTAGCTTTTGGGTGTGAGTTAGGTCCATCACTAATCACTAATAGCATCGTACTTAACTTTAGGGTAGGGATGTTAACGTAGGGTAAAATAACCCAGCCCAGCCCAACCCACAAATAACCCAATCCAGTTTATACCCAACCTGCAAAAACCCAGAAACATCAGGGTTGAAATCCAAACCCAGAAAATAAACCCAATATGGTATAGGTTTACCCGTGGGTACCCAAAGTATTATCTTATTTATTCTGAAGTTTAGCAGTTTTGGCAGGAAACCTCGCTTTTGCGGTTTTGGCGGAAAAACTCGTTTTTGATTTTGATGGAAAAACTCGTTTTTACGGTTTTGGGAAAAAACTCGGTTTTCGGCTTTGACGGGAAAACTCGATTTTTCGATTTTTGCGGGAAAACTCGATTTTTCGATTTTGGCGGGAAAACTCGGTTTTGCGGTTTTGGGGGAAAAACTCGGTTTCTCATCTTTGGCGGGAAAACTCAATTTTCGGTTTTGGCGGAAAAACTCAGTTTTACGGTTTTGGCGGGAAAACTCATTTTTTGCGGTTTTGGCGGAAAAACTCATTTGCGGTTTTGGCGGGAAAACTCATTTTTTGCGGTTTTGGCGGGAAAACTCGGTTTTTGCGGTTTTGGCGGGAAAATTGAGTTTTACGGCATTGGCGGGAAAACACCTTTTGCGGTTTTGGCGGAAAAACTCGATTTTGGGGCTTTCAGTCGGAAAACTCGATTTTACGGTTTTAACGGGAAAACTCAGTTTTGCAGTTTTGGTGAGAAAACTCAGTTTTGCGGTTTTGGCGGGAAACTTAGTTTTATGGTTTTGGCGGAAAAACAAGTTTTGTGGTTTCGGTAGAAAAACTCGATTTTTCGGTTTCGGCGGGAAAACTCGTTTTTGGTTTCTGTGAGAAATATTAGTTTTAGGGTTTTTGCGGAAAAAAATCATTTTTTGGTTCTGACGGAAAAAAACGTTTTTGCAATTTTTATATAATTTAATTAAAATAGTAAAAATCTATATATATAATTGAAAACCCATGGGTACACCATTACCCTTTTGTATTTACCCAACATAAATATGGGTTTTAAAATTAATACCCATGGTTGACCCAATTAATCTTAGATGGGTAAAAACCCAGCCCATTATTAGTGGGTTTGGGTAAACCCATGGGTAACTACCCATGTTAACATCCCTACTTTAGGGATAGAAATCTATTTTCACCAAAAAAATAAACGGAACGCCACCCTTTGTTTCACGAATTCGACTCATAAGATTTTAATAAGTCTGTATATGAAGCTTTCTTTAAAAAAAAGTCTGTATATGATAAGAACTTACTTTATTGTATTCATCATTTGAGATAATAACTAGCTCTAGAAGAAGCGTGCGATATAGCTATAGTAAAAGTTTTATGTATATATGTCATGTTCTTGTAATTATATGATGGTATGTTGTATGCATATCTTCATGGTCTTTCTAACGAGTCATAATCAGTATCTTTCCAAACTAGTTAAAAATATTAGTAAGATCATTTCCAACCCAAACTAAGCTAGCTATGGAGATTATTATTTTGGTTTATAATCTCTCAAACTAGCTAAATACATATATATATATATCCGAAAACAATAAACTGATGATTTATACATATGAAAGTTTTGTAGATGTGATTTATCCCCACAATATTCTAGAATTCAAAGGAAACAGTGTTTTGAAAATGTTTCACAATTGGTTCTAGAATAGGCGTATGTATAGGAAACGGATGAGCTAAATTTTTCTTTCCAACTATATACCTACCGAAAACACGTTTTGTTTTTGGAAGTTCGGGTTTCTAGTTTCCAAAGTATGCTGTTTTAAAATGTACTCAAAACATTTTAAAGCGCAAGCACAAAATATTTTTATAAAGGAATCGGTTTCCTAAATTAAACTATTATTTGTGTATAAATTAGTAGGTTGGTGCACTTATCTTCATGACGATTAAGTTGATCACACTAGGCACTAACTAGTGGCCCGACCGTTAATCAATTACCCCTAAACTATAAAAAGGAGCAAGTAAGACAAACTCAAAAAGGTTGAAAATCAATTTATGGATAATAAGCATATAAAACAAAGAAAGAACAAAACGGCTTATACCTAGCAACGACATATACTTGTGACCTAATTAACATGGAGACACTTTTGAGGCAATCTAGTTCCAATGTTATTGTCATGTTCCTCAGTACACCAACCCCCATGAATGTACCCTCTCCACGATTTCTTCTTCTCTTTTACTATATGTTTTATGTTTTGTCGTACTATTATCATATCCTCTTTATGCTTTATAAAGTAATTATGTAACATAAATTTCCTTTATCAAAAAAGTAGTTATGTAACGTTTTAGATTTTTTTTTCTTTTTGAAAACAACTTAGACGATTGTAGTTACGGCAAGCAATGTGTTCATAGAATCTAGAACACTAGAGTTAAAGAAATACTTACTAGAAATTAAAGAGTTGATGAGATTAATAAAAAATACCTGGGATTCGTGCTCTAATCGCAACTTATTCACCAAATATTTTTTCAATAGTCGAACAGTCATATTCCCGTCCCTACGCAATCCAAGAACACCAAAATTAATCAGCCATATATAAAGTTTAGATTAAACTCACGTCCTTTTATCTGTCATTCTTGTATACTAATTTACCTAGCTGGTTAGCCAAGAAATAATGAGTGCTAGAATCTTAATAATTAATGAATACTTACTTGATTCTCAAGTAGCTCTTTGGGATCTGAGGCAAGAATGGTTCTCTTGTCCTAAAACGTTTATCCAAAGATAAAACCAAGAACTTAAAATATAAAAATATAGAATCTTGTGAACACCTTATGATTACAACCAAAAAGAAAGAATCTAGAAAATCCAATCTAGTAAACTTTGGTTGTGTGATCAAGAAATTATGGACCTTACATAACAGTGTCTAGGAAGTGAACATTTAGCACTTACTGGTTTTGAGAAGCTTGAAGGAGGAACCAAACGCCGGAATGGGGTCGTCTAGGAGGATCAATGACTCGAAAACTCGAGCTTGGACCAGCCAACACATCCGGATTATTATTATTATTCCCTATTAACTGCTGCTGAAAATTGGAGCGGCCAAAGTAGGGTCTTAGCAAGGGCATCAAAGAAGCAGCTGATGATGATGGTTGCACTAGGTTTTGTGGGACAAAAGGCGTTCTAAAGGCAGCCGCCCAAGAACCAATCATCTCCTGATCAGGCCTGGTAGGGAACATCAATGGATTAATCATCATCCCTCTTGGCTGATGCTGATGATGTAAGAGAGATGACATTGATGTAAGACCAACTCCTTCTTCTCTATTCGAACCGCCAGAGAAAAGATTAAGCTCTAGAAAAGAGTCTCTCCTATCCGCTGGATCGGTTTGATGTTGTTGCACATGGTCAATATTCAGTTTAACATCATCCTCGTGGCCAGTGCTTAACCGGAGCCACCCTTCTTGTCTCATCTCATGATCTTCCGCTTCATTGTTGATGGTATTATTCTTGTTGTTGTCGTCGTCTTCCTTGGAGCTTAACCTAGAAGTTGTACTCCTCGGCTCTTCTTGATCGGCCATGAAACTACAATCTCTCCTACAAACTTGGTGATGTTTATCTTTTACTTGATGATCAGATCCTAAGCGAATGTCTTCGTTGTCGTCGTCCTCAGAGACGGCAGAGAAGTGATGAGCCCTTTGTAATAACCTCATAAAAGCGAAACTACTAGAAAACCCACATGAAAGAAGAAGCGTTGTGGAGGATTCAGCATCAGGAACCATGGCAGAATCTGATGACCGGAATAGCCAAAGACAGCAGGAGATGAGGGAGACGAAGCGTTTCTGATGATCTCAACATGAGGGGAGAAGGAGGAGAGAAGAATAAATTAGGGTTTCTTACTTGTTAGATGGAGACCAGAGATCAAGAAGTCAATGAATGGTCGAAGCAGCCATGAAGCTAGTTAGAGAGAGATAGATGGATGAGTATATGCGCCTTAATAATAGGAGAGGATTAGAGGAGGAAGATAATAAAATTTTGCAAATCTCACTTTCTATCAATTCTCTTTGTTTGGAATCTTTTGAAATTAAATTGCTGCAGAGAGAAAGAAAGAAAGAGAGAGAGAGAGGTCGATGTTGCAATTATAGAAAGTTATGGACATTAATATAAAAAGCTTCTTATAAGGTCAATCTCAGTACATATATTTTTATTTTGAAGGCAATTTTTATTTTTCAAAAAGAAAACATATATTTTGGTGTTATTAATTATTATACACATACATATTTTCTTTTTCTCTTCACCACATATACGTAGCGTTAAACAAACAAAAACTGGAAGATAATTATCAGAATTTAAAGACTTGTAAACCTAAAAAGTGTGGACAAACTATGATTAAAATCTAATATAATGAATTGAACAATGCCTTCCATCCACACGACGAAACCTCAAATTACTATTAAATCACCATAAATGTGTTAAATATTTATTTTTATATATGCAAATATTATCGTTTCATTTTTATCGGTCCAACCTAGCTGCATGGAGGACTTAATCCACAATAACATAATAAAATTAAATAAAACCAGCATATACATACGTCATCAAGCCAACAAACTTTTGAGATATTTCGCATACCTATTCAACGTACATAAGATATAAATACTACACGAGAAGAACCATAGTTGTATATTCTTTAATGTATCTTGTCGTTACAATTAATATCCTTCCGTTTGACGTCAAAAAAAAAAAAACTAATATCCTTTTTTAGGAAAAAAAAAACTAATATCCTTTTTTTTTTGATGAAATGTGAAATAAACTAATATCCTTTTATCTAACACATCATGCGAGACACAGAATACAACTTATAACACGTATATGCAACAGATTACATATCTATGCTCATGCATTACTCGACAGCTACCATTTATATCTACGAATTTCTTATATATATGTTATTAATTGGCTGTCCCCCAAAAAATCTTATTATTAGGCCAAACTCTGTGTCGTACATGGTTCAGCAGATGCAAAACCATCTTTCTCAATGGCATATCATAACGTGTATATCTGTAAATTTTTAATCGCACTAATTCGCTAGTTCTATATTTATTTATGCAGATTAAAAATCAGAAAATAAACAAATTGTAGCTTAAATAATTAAGTTACTCTTATTCTATTTTATACAAAACAATATAACTCTTTTTGATTTTAGTTAAAATTCAGCATTTGTAATTTTTTTGTAAATGAAAGAAAAAAACTGAAAATACTACACAAGTTATAATGTTACAGCTTGAACATTCAAAATTAAATCCGTATATACCTGAACTTATAAGTAAAAGAGGCTTATTCAAGCCATGGCGGAATCACTGGCGATACGGGCTGCACTAGGACACGCCGCCTCACTCGACATCACAACAATCTGGCTCAGATCAGACTGCAAAGGGCTTATTCAAGCCATCACCACGAATCATCGCTCGGTTGAACTCTTTGGAGTTCTTGCGGACATTGAATCGATTATCTCTACGGCTTTCCTTTCTTTTCACGCTTCCTTTCTTCCAAGATCACAAAATGGGCCTGCTGACTCCTTTGCTAAGGCTTCACTTTGTAACAAAACTTCAGTGTTGGGTCTTGGCCCACACTAAAACTCTTTCCCCCTTTATGAATTTAATCAGTTGCCCAAAAAAAAAAAATAAGTAAAAGATATAGCAATCACTGCTGTACTTTACGAATAGAAAAGGTGGCATGTATGATGTGTAGTGACCATCTACAAATATTCTAAATAGGAAAAATATTCAACGGGTTGACCGAGTCAAACTGTAATTAGCATATCACGTAAGTTTGTTTTTATTTTTACTTACTTGTGTTGTCTTTACTCTTTAAAATAGATGAAGAAGTTATACCCTTTTAGGCTTTTAAACATGTGTTTGGTAATTCTGGGGTTAAATAAAAGCTGGGATTTTCAGTAAAGCCAGAAAATGAGACGAGTGGAGTGCGAGGCATGATTGCATTAGACCTGTCAAATTTCAATTATTTAGATATGAAGTGTTTTAATAATCCCAAGAATGATGATTAATTATTCATCAATGAAAAAACTACGAATATTTAAGTCAGTGATTAAAAATACGAAAAATAAACGCTAAGGGGAATTCGGCATGCACCGAAAATGATGATGTTTTCGGTTAAAAGCTCATTTCCCCAGATCATACAGCAAAACATACAGACTTTGTGGTGCGTTGCAAGACGTTGTTTCTCACCGAATTGTACTTCTAATAAGAACCATGTGCTCCCCGACAATTTGATGTGATTACGTTTTCAATTTAATAGTAAAACTAGATTTTGACCCGCGCTTAGAAAGCGCGGATTTGTTTGTTTTTTATTTATTAATCGAAAACTGATTTGCAAATTACAATTATTTTTGTTTCGAACCATAACAATTGAGTTTTTAGGGTTTTATCATTTTTTTCTCTTCAAAATATGGTATTTTTTCGAAATATGGTAGTTATTCTATAATAATGTTTGAGTTTTAAGATTTGTTTTTATATCTGACCTAGATTCATGGTTGGACCTATAGACCCGATACATTGTATATAATCCGATTCGGATTTAATGAAAAATTCGTTAATTAAAAATCTGATATAACCAGGTAAAAATCCAAAAACTCACTATTAACCTGCAATCTGATACCATTGATCCGATTACAAAATATCTAATAGTAATTTTTTTTTAAAATTGATTAAATTACTCATATATTTATTAATATTACATAAATTAGTGATTCCTTAGAATTTGATAAAATTTTATTATGTTATCCAAATAAAAAATGATAATACAAAAAACTTATTGATATGACAATATTAGTTTATTTTCGTCATTAATAACCTATTATAAGTTTGTGTTTTTATTTTAGATTTAAAAATTAATTTTAATATAGTTTTTAAAATTTTCTTGAACACTTGTAATTGTCATATCAATATTATGTATAAAATGACATTATAAATGGAAAAATGATATTCAAATATGTATATGATATATGGTGTAGGATATAGGATTTTGGTTTGTATTGAAAAAATGTATAATATTCAAATGATCTGTTTTGAATATTGATATGTATATTTAAGAAAATGATATTTTCATGTTTGCTAATTTATTTATAGTTCGTAATATATTTATACATATATTATATTTAAAGTTAGTATATCTTTTAAATATATATAGGCCCATTATTTATAGATCTATTTAAATGTACATGTAGGCCCAAAACCAAAAGACTTAAATGCCATTAATGAATTTTATTCATCCTTTGTAAAAATAAGGGTATTTTTGAGAAACTATAATTTTCATTAAGTGAATGATCCCCTTTTAATGGTATTGATATGGAAACTAACCGTCTCTTCCACCTCGACAGTTAACGTCTTTGAATGCTCCCATTCTCGCCAGTATGCATATTTCAGCATGCTATTTAGCCGTGACCATGTTACACAGTTATGTTCAACCACAACTCCTAAAATTTTGTTCAAGACACACTTGGATGTCAACATTAATTAGTGCATGGTCCATAAAAAGTATACTCCATCAAGAGGACATACATCCATGCATATAGAGGGAGAGAGTCAGCTTTTGGTGGAAAAGAGGAAGTGAAAAGGTCCAGAGGCGTGGCCTCTCTAGTGACTGCATGGGGCATGAAATGACTTAGCCTTTGAATCAAACCATAAAAAGTTTTTTTTTCCATTAAAAAGTTTTATACCTTTTGTCTTTAGAAACAAATTTATGATGTCCAAGTTTTTTTAACTATAGAGGAAACCAAAAATGGAATTATGTAAAATTCTTTGAGCTTAGGTGAGTACACCAACAATGGCTTTTTGCTTCGATTTTACTTTTGTATGGTTTGTTCATTTGTTTTTGTCAACGTAAAAATGCATTTTACATCTATTGGAGTGGGGTTAGTTTTTAATATGGTAGAAATAATAACTAGCTAACTCAGCAGACTTAGTATATTTCAGTGGACTTTTGATATTAGGATCCAATAGATTTTTTTTTTGGTCAAAAGGATCCAATAGATATACATAACCTTGTGGAAGCACCGTAGCCTATTGGTTAAGTTTTAAAAGTTTCTGAGGTTCGAATCCCAAACTATGCAATTTATTGCAAGATTACAGGAAATCCAGGTTTTAAGTCCCGGAGAGAGCGGTTTATTAAACAATTATGCAGACTACAGAGGAAAGGCTTGCAAGGGATCTTCAACATGGTGCAAATAAATCTGGCCAGGCGTGGATCTTCATAGAACGGCTCAGGTGATGCAGTTAGGCGTAGGTCTTCATAAGGCAGATAGTATTGTCGGTTGTCGAATCGTCTATGTAATATTTCCTATATCATAATTGTAAGATCATAATAAATCAGCGTTAAAAAAAAAATATACATAACCTTCTCTAACGAATAGCCACTATACTTATTAACTGAAATGGCTTGTTTGGCGATTTCTTTTCTAGTATAAATGGGATAACAGACTATCTATCATTCCATAAACCTTTGCATGTGAATTTTAAATCTTTTGGAGTTGAGCCCAACTTACATTTTCATTTTGTCTCAAAAGATTTCTTGCAGCATAGTCACGATGGTTGGTTAGTTTTTCCTCTAATTTTTCTTAGATGGTTTATAAGTACAAATATGAAAGTCTTTCATGTTCAGAACTCTCCGGGCGAAATAGAGGTGATAAGTCCCGTGACGGAATAGTCCCGCATACGAAATAGGTTGTCATTCCACTGGATTGGTATAACATACTGATTTCGTCATAATTTTATTGCTTACATATTACTCTATATATAATTGTATAAAATCATCAGTTCATCACTACACAATGTTTGTTTCTCTCGACTCAAGAATCATATTACATATTTCATTAGAACAAGTAAAAATTAAAATGTTAACTTATTGTATAATTGTGTATGAGTTGTAGTCCATTTATAAAAAAAAAAAACTATATCTAGCCAGCCATTCACGTAACAGTATCACTTGGTAAATTTTTAATTAGAATGTTTGTTGTATAATGTATAAACATGGACATGCATACTGGAAGAAAGATGCCCTTAGGCAGGCTTATTGGGACAAGTAAATTCTGAGGCATATAGTGAAGAGTGAGTGGAAGAGTTATCATTCCAATGTTGCAAAAGAAACATGACTTTCTCTCTCTTTCTGCATTGCATGTCCCCTTTATCTACAACCACCTCTTCCTCTTCACGTCTTAACGAATATTCTCCTTTACAAATTTAATACATAGAGAGACATACCGATACATGTGCATACATAGAATATTATCATCATTCTCTCGTTTATTGGTCAAAATCAAATTTCTCCGTCAACCTACTTCTCTTTCTCCTGATTCCAAGTATTTTCATATGGTTTTGAGTTGCAGGCCACGCGAGATTCTCATTTTTTGTTTTTCACCTATACATAAACACCACTAAACTAAGTATTCAGTTTCTGACATATGTTAGAGCTAAATGCTATATTCATTTATTTCTAGTTATTATATATGCTGAGTGTATATAAGTTGGCCTAAATAACTTGAGAATCAAAACATAGCAAAGCAAGATAAGTAAACATTTCAAATAAGTAAACATTTCAAATAAGCAATTTGGCTATAAGTCATGGGAACTGGTTAGATAATGACAAAAATCACTGATAAGATACGAAAATAAAAGTAAAACTAAAGATATACGTATATTTTTATGTTCAGAAGATGAGATTTAATAATAGCAAGAACAATGCTGATATATATATATATATTCCAGCATTCTAATTTTCAAGGATTAGACTCTCACCATGGTTATTTGACAACAATGAAGAAAACAAAACACCGTCTTCAGAATTTTGTTGTTTGATTGTTGATGGCTTTTGAAACTGATGCTTTTGCGTTTTTTTTCTAAAGTGTTTTGTTGTTCGAAAATGCATCACTTTTTTCATACGATTACGAATAGTGTGTACATACATCTATATAACCGGTGAGAATATTTGGAAGACATAAAAAGGACAAGAAACGAACTAAACACACAAAACCATAAGCTAAAATTACATTTCTTCGTTTTGCTATTTCGCACTGAACCTATCACGCAGAGACTGTCCATCCAGGATTGCAATCATGATCCACTTCCATGCTATTTTTAAAATGTGCACATTCTCTTGCTTTTCGTGTACACATTATTTTACTCCCTATAAAATGTTGAGATTTTAAAAGCTTACAATTGATTGATATACAGTATATAATATAGGTGTGTAAAAAACCTTGATGGCTTTCGGCTGAAACATGGACTCACTTCTCAGCTGAAATTACTAGTGCAAAGAAGAAAAGTCCATTTGAAAACCCGTAACACGAGTTTCAAATATAAATGCTAAGCCTAAGTAGGATCTTCTTCGTTGCCCATTAGATAGATAAGCATCGGCCCATACATTTTGGGCTGGCCCAAGATGACATCGGAATAACATATGTGATCCGATATATCTAAACTAAATTCGATAACTAAAAGCCCTGTTCGGCGCAAACTAGGGTTTCTGTGAGTCGTGGCCTATAAAATAATTTTTTTTAGCTATCTTATCATTCAGACGCTATCTCGCAGTTCCTTCTCTTTAGTTTTTTTTTAATCTTCAGTCTCTTGACTATCTGCTGTTTTAAATGTCTCTGTTTAAGGTTTGCATGTCGGATGGATTACTGCTAGTGTTTTGTTCTGTCTTTTCTCTCCACTTTTTGTAATCTAAAATTTTAATTTCGATTAAATGAATCGGAGCAGATGATGATTTTTTTATGCACTACAACGGTGCTTCCAATTAACCATGCGGATTATATAAATCGAGCTTTTTAAAACTGATGCTCCCATTCACCAATCTATAGATTTTTCTTCTTTTGCAATTTCATAAACTTCCGCTTAAAACGTTTGCTAATTGCTTAAATTGATTTATAATGGATTTAATCTCTTGGTTCGGTAGATTGAATTGTTTTCAACCGATGCCAATTAGGAATGTAACATCTTGTGATCCATCTGTTCTTGTACAGAAGAAACGCATAAGAATTAGTAATGGTATGTCTCAAACTAGTGTGAAAGTGAAACCAATGTGAATTTGTTAGTAATTAAATTCTCTTGGGACTGTTGATGTATCATGACTGCTTAGTTCAGATCCGTATTTTTACACTTAATTTATATTAAATCTGGCGCTAGTTAATTTGGAAATCTTGATTGATTTTGATGCTTTTCGATCAAAATGTTTTTGAATTTATATTAATTCCTATAAGTAGATTTGATCTGAACGTATTACACAGATGTAATTTGAATTGATTCTGACCTGTTGCTCTATAATACTACTAAAAAATTGTTCCATATCCAAAGGAGTTTAAAAGATAGAACAAGGCTTGGCTTAGTTGGCTAATGAGCATGATTCGTTATTTGGTTGAAACGATAGATTCAATTTTTTCTATCAAATCATGAATGTTTAAAAAGGAATTATAGATTCTTCAAAAAATTTAAGTTTGAACAAAGAAGATTGATGGGGAAAATATATTAGATATCGAATACTTCTGCATTGTAGAGTGTGTACTTAACCAAAAATGTTTAATCAACAAATGCTGATGCTACAAATCAGCGGTTTCATGAATGGTGATACTTGCCTTGTCGCTTTAAATCTATATCGAATCCAATTTAAACTAGTGGAGTTGTAATAGTTTAGAAGTATTAGACTTGAGTTATTGTATGTCACCTATTGATTGTCATGTAGTGGAGTTGTAATGACAATTATTGATTAGTAGCTCAGATTACGATTGTTATCTTTGATACATAGATCAAATCAAAACAGTGATCTGCAGTTGCATTATTAGCCGGATAAGTTTAACCATATCGAAATTATTAATACTTTTTTAAAGATGTCAATAATGCTTATTTAAGGGATTAAATATTCAAGTCCCTGTGTGATCTTAGCCTTCGAAGAATTAACCACCTCCATAAATTCTAAATAACAAAGCTAATGTGTGTACTAATGTGTGTTTGTCATGTTCATACGGTTTTCATATCGAAGGCGATTAGAAATCACGCGCCCCCAATTTCTCTTTCAATCCTAACTTTCGAAAACTTTTTTTTTTGGATCCGATCGCCTCTCCGGCGCGTTCGGCGCTGCGAGAAGGCTTTTGCCGACCCCGCCATATCCAAATCCATCTTCGGCGTGAAGGTTTGTCGGTGAGTGACTCTGTTTCGGGTCGTCGTCTTCGCAGAGGACGTCGCTAAATTCGTCGAAACTGAGAGGGTTTTGCGATGCGGTGCCTCTAGCGACTGTCCCGCCGCTTCATCCTCCGCACCACCGAAGCAATCTCCTCTCCCGACACCTAAATCTTTTCGCAAGACTGGAAGAAAATGTCGCTTTTTGCCGCTACCTTCAAAGGCTATCCGGGTACGCGTCGTCTGAGCTAGAGGTTTCGGGACCTCGGACTGAATGCGATAGGATCATCTCTGTCACTCCGTTGAGTCAAGATTGGCGATTAGCTACTGAGTGATGCATTAACTTAGCTCCTCTCCCCTCCTTTGTTGTTGGTATTGGCGTTTCTTGTTATCATGGATTGGTATTGCAGGTTTAATTGAGTTGGGTTGTGGAGGTTTTTCGTTTCCTTGGAGCTCCTGGTAACACTTTGCAGTTGGAGGAGGTAGTAAGACTCGGGAAGTGGTAATGCTGCCCCTTTCTCTGTACCGATTTAGAGAGCGAGTGCGGTAGAGTTACTTGAGCGCTATTAAACACCTGTAGTGTGTGTTGTTCCGTCTTTTGCTGAATCCGAATTTAGTTCTTTCCCAGTCCGGACCTAGAGGACAGTCCTTGAGCGGAATCGTTTTTGTCTCTCGAAGTAAAGCAAGTTGTGCAGGCAGCCGTTGAATCCGCTTCCTACTAGTGTTCTGTTCCTTGCGTTCTAGTTTCTCGAGTCTTTCCTTTCAAATCCGTCTCGGCTCAACCTTCCATCCGGCTATTACAAGTTTGTATCGATACTTGAAGTCATGTTCGCTCCAAAGCATAATGATTTCAAGTTCGATTGATGTCCGCTTCCATGTTTTTTTACCTTTTTTTGCCTTAGTAGTATGTTTTAAAGGTTTTACAGTTTGTTCAACATATCTTGTAAACCTCAACAGTTCATTTCTGAAATGATGTTTACAATTTAGCAAAAAAAAAAGAAGAAAAAATGTGTGTTTGTATTTTCATTTAATATGTCATTTTAAATATGCAGAATATGCTATGTTATTAAAAGACTACGTACTTAGATAATGATCATGATTTCACTTCAAATATACACGCACAAATCATCTGATTGTACAATTAATGGTGGTTTGGTTTAAATGAATTGCTATGCAATATATATATGCAAGTACAATAGATGATCATGATGTCACTTTCTGAAATTCTAATAACAAAAGATGATATGGTACTTTGATTTCAACTGTAAAGACGACATTAACTGGGGGTTATTGTTTCTTTAATCCGGACAAGCCGTGCTTTGTTAATGCTAGATTGATAGTGATGGATACTATTCAATTAAAGCGGTAATGGTAAAAACCCATGGGTTAAAACGAAGGCGCACACACAAAGTAACGCCCACTTTATCCGTCTCTTATTTCTCTTCCCTAGTTATGATTCCACCAAACTCGTGCTATGACTAAAGACTTTAAGCAAATAAGTCACATTAGTCGGCAAGACTCGACCGTTCGTATTATAATAACAAACATACACTCACGTGTTTCTTCAACTTATTTCCATTATAATACATATATAGGGACAAGAACTAAACCAAACAAATATATTTATAATCGAAGACGGTGTTTATAGGCACATTTTCTCTAATACGCAAACGGAAGCTTCATGAGGAGTCAAGATGGGCGTTAATTTTCTTTTCAAAATACTAAAAATACAGCAAACGTAGTGGAAGTATAGCGCAAAAGGTCAATGACACTAGAGAGAATAATCATTTAAGAAATTAACAAACATATTTATATAACATACTGTATTTTAATTCATAGAAAGTAACGTTTAAAGCATGTCGTCATTCCAAGGGAATGGAGAGAAGCCAAACGCAAAACGAACGTTGATGTATTGGAAGGTGAAATGAACATTTGGTTTCAAGTCCCAATCAACAAAGAGATGAGAGTTTCGTTTAGCCTGATGTGGGGAAGTAAGGAGATATTGATACTAATCTGCAACACACAAACAGAAGAAAAAGAAAAGAAAATTTTACACGCAGACATACTTTACTCACACTCTTTATCACTCTAACATACTTTCATCATGTCATGTACTTTTACCCATTGCAATGTCCAAATTACCCTACCAACTAAAAATAAAAGAGTTACATTTAGTTAAGCTCTTTAGTTAAAGTTGAAGACTATTATATCGTTTAAAATAAAAATACCACCAAAAAGTAAACTTTAACTTATCGAAACACCTCCTCACTATCCCTTTCACCAGATTCAAACCCTACACACCGACACCTCTGACACATGGACTGAATCTTGATGAAACTTCCTCAGCACCAGAGTAACCTCGAAGTCGTGCTCTGTCGAGTCTTCAATTACCTGCAACCGTCTGTCGAGTTCGTCATGGAACTCACCGTCGCGGCTCAAGCTTCTTCGCAGTGGTACAAAATCGATATTGATTTGAAGCCACCAAAACCATGTTATCTCTGTCCAAGTGGCCTCGTCCTCTCCGTGGTCAGCTCTTCCGTTGTGGTGGCCACCGGAACCGTCGTCATCAACCAGATCAGAAGAGAAGAAGGATCGAGCATAACAATGGTGGTTTTTCCATATTTGCAGATTGGATCCTCCAAATTTTGGATATTCATAAATTTATCTCAACTTTTAAAATGTGCAGCACAGTTCAATCAATCTACCCCTACTATTTCAGTTTTACAATTTATCCCAATCAAAGTTAAACAATATCTTCACTTTTCTTCTAACCACATCATTCCTAACCAAAGTCAACAATATCTTCACTATTCTTCAACTGTTATTCATGACCATATCACCCTTTTTATGATTTTCATCTGCTATTCATGACCACATCGACTCTATCCACATCTCCCCTTTTCGAAGCTCCTATCGTCTAACTATCGGATCTACATCTCCACAACGTACACTATCACCACTACCACTGTTCCAAAAAAAAATTCATATTGCTTGACCAGTTTCATGCGTCCACATCTATCAATCAATTCAAATCAAACATACATAACCATAAAACTAATTGACCATAACCACAAAACTACTTGACCACAAGTCTTGTCCTCATCCACAATTTTTAGATACATATATTTTCAGTATAATATTAAAATTAAAAATATATACTCCCTCTGTTTCATAATAGATGATGTTTTGAAGAGTTATTGATGTTTCAAAATACATGATGTTTGATATTTTTTAATTAGTTTAAAGTTCATTGAAAACTGGGTGACCAATAATGTTTTATAGTATTTTTGATGATTGACTGGATTAGATTTATTTAATATTTTTAGTGTCACTTTTTAGGAAAATGTGTATGTCTTAATTCTTGTGCATTCATCCAAAACATCAACTATTTTGAAACAGAGGGAGTATCAAATTGGATGTTATAACATAGAGAATAAAAAGTTACAATTTATTATATTAAATAAATTAGCTATATATATTTAAACAACAAAAAATTAACAGAACACAAATGGAAGGGTAAAATAATATACTAATAGTACAATAAAAAAAAGGTACGAAACTAAACTACTTTTCACCTTCTAGTTCGGTCAATTTTTATTTAATTGATTTGTAACTAGTATTTACTTTTTGTTTCTCCTTTCAACCAGGGGTATTTCGGGAATAAAAAATCAAAAAGTAGTCCAAAAGTACACCTCCATCAAAAAGTACTTCAACATGTTAAAGTTCACCACAAAGTAACCTATAATGTAATACTCTCAAAAGAAAAATGTGAAAACGTGTTATATAGCGTAACTTATTGAGAACACGTCAAGATCTTTCTTGGGCCGTATGTTACGAATAAAACAAACCGACAGATGCTCAGTTTCTTTCGATATTTCTCTTCATTTCCTCATCATTTTGTCAATTGACAATTTTTGGAAGTACACGAGAAAAGAGACACTATAAGTCAACGCGTTTTGATTACAGCCACAAATAATCTACACGTTCTTATATCCTCATATACAATCTCCGATATCTACGTATAACAACATGCATGTACTTTGTTGAACTAACAGAGGCATATCTGAAAGTTGTATGAGCTAAAAAAAGGCTCGAATTCTAATCATTTTCATGGTTTTAATGCAATAATTATAAATAAAGGATTAGGAAAAAATCTTTAATGTTATTTTTTGGGGGTTAGAGTTAGACCCTTGGATGGTAGGAGAACAATTACCTCTCCTTGCGCTTCTCAAGAAACCTTTGCAGTGACCTTGTCCTCTGGATGGGAAGATCTGTACACACACAAAAAAAAACAAAAACACACCTCCCTATCAGAAAACAAATATTTACACTTTGTTTTAGTTCCTGAACAATAGTTAATGGATCGGTCCGGTCAATTTTTTCTGTCTGACTTCTACATGCAAACCTCTACATGCAATTAATGTCTAGTATACTCTAGAAGAATCAACTACCGGGTGGCTCATTGTTGTGTTTCAAAAAAAAAAAAAAAGGTGGCTCATTGTTAGTTTCTACTTTCTACTAACCTCCTTCTAGATTCTTGCCAAAGAGCTTTGTCCTTAGGGTGGTCGGAGGAATTACCAAATGATCTTTCACAATCGATTTGTCTTTCTTTGGTGCTGTTTCCATGACAACCTTCAGAATATCATCAGCCTGGTTAGGAGACACTTGGTAAACGGAGACGGTTCCATTGTAGAAGATTGTCATAGGAACAGTTCCAGAGCTATGTTCCGTTTGCCTGAAAAGAGTTATTAAAATTTTATATTATTATTTTGTTTGCTTACTGGTTGCGCCAAGATGGCAAAAATAATAATGAAAGAAACTAACATGGTGAGAGGCGCTTGGACCGGAGAAATAGGGATCTGAGGATGATCTGCCTTTGGAGTAGACGGAACCGAAGGAGATATAGTCGATGAATCTGCATGGTTAGCACCAGAAGCTAACAACGATTTGATAATCTCCGGATGGATCTTAGAAATCGCACCTTGAATATCTGTAATAAAAATAATAATACCAAATAAAAATCGATAAAATGGTTCGTGACAAAAAATAAAGAGAAAAGAGAAGTAAAACGAACCTCGGAAACTGCGACGACGGTCGAGAAATTTCTTGAACTTAGGCTTTGGAACGTTGTTGGTCTGCTTCTTCTCAAGACCGAAGAAGTCTAGCTCTGTGGTAACTCTAGACATCTTTGATCTGATCGTTCTTGCTAGCTAAAACAGAGATGGAGAGGAAAGAGAAAAATGAAGGATATGTTTTTTTAGACGAAGAGGCGCGAGAGGAAGAAGTAATGATAAAAAGATTTTTTCAAGTGAGTTTTAAAAATAATAAATGATGTGTATCTGTAAGATAGTATAACGCACGAGGTTCATGTTTTCTCTTTCCTTGCAGTACAAATAGGCCAAACTCTTACACCATCTCCAACCCAACTCTATAATAAAGATCTATAAAATAGAAAAAAAAAATAAAAATAGTGTTTTTGTTCCAAAGTATTCCTCTATAATAGAAAAATGCTATATTTGTCTCTATAAATAGAGGAATGCTATTTTTTTCTCTAAATATAAGGGAAAAAATAGCATTCTTCTATTTATAGAAGCAAATATAGCATTCCTCTATTATAGAAGAACACATTGGAGCAAAAACAACTTCTCTATTTTTTCCTCTATTTTAGAAATCTCTATTATAGAAATGGGTTGAAGATGCTCTTACTCATCCACTTTTTTTTTTGTTTATTTTCTGTTTTCTATCCTATATTCAAATTCATTTTTCTTTAGGCCCCAACCTCTCATCTTAACTAATACTAGATTTTTTTTCCGCGCTACGCGCGGATTGTATCTTATTAATTTATTCTACATATATTTAAATTGTTTAGAAAAGTTTGTAAGAAAGAAATTAAATGTTAGATTTTACTTAACAAATCATTGAAGATGTTGGTGTTACATACAATACTTAATTCATTTACCAAAAATTATATAAGAGTAATTGTGTTGTCAAACTCATATATTTTGTTATCTACAACATAATAATAAAATCATTTTTAAAAAAAATTATTTATCAATTAGTTGGTGAAACATTGGATAATTGTTTTTTTTATAATCTCAATTCATTTGTCTTTAGGCTACAATCTTCGTAAAATACGGCAAATTTTGAAAACTCTGACACTTATATAAGATATATTATATAAGTTCATATCTTATTATATAAAGTATTGTTTTTTAAAATCGCTAATTAATATGATGCTGGCACATGACAATTATATATTTAAGATTGTGATATGTGTAAAAAATATCTCATAGTTCAAAATATATAATAAGATAATAACAAAAACATTTTTTAAGAAGTTATTATAAAAATATTATTTAATTGTAATTTTGCATTTTCAAAACACTAAACAAAATATAATTGCAAAATATTAAATGATAATAATTTTCCTTTTAATATTGTGACATGTGTTAAGATACCTCATGATTAAAATATACATACTAATATATTTAAAATTAATATTTCAATTAATTTTGGAATAATTAATTGTAAAAATTATTTAATAGTAAAAATAAATTTTAAAATTATATAATAGTATTATTTAAATAAAAATTCCTTTTTAAATATCCTTAAAAAATATTCGTAAAATAATTTATTTAATACCAATTTTCATTTCTAAAAATTAAAAAGAAAAGATAATGTTTTTAAAAATGATATGAATTATATATTTAAGATTGTGATATGCATTAAAATTTAAAAATATATATATAAAGATAATTAAAAAATAATTTTATAATCACACCATTGATGCTAAAGTAAACAAATTTGATGTTTGTCTTGCAATATATTTGATATTTAGCTGACTATCAATAATACATATTGATTAGTGTCGTGTAACATTAATAGTTTGAATTGTTGTTTTTAATTTGTCTTAAGAAATATAAAAAATAAAGAGAGTTTACAATTCTATATGTTTCAATTAACTAATAATATTTTGAAAAATATTTAAAAGTCAAATAAATATAAAAAATAATATACTATTTTAGAACACCATAAATCTTGAAATATAAATACTAATCACAATTTATGTAAGGAAATAGATTGTTATTACTAAAATAAGTCTTATGCTGATATATACTGAAAAATCCAAGAACTAATGTGAAAAAATCATTTTTTATGTTTTCATGAAATTAAAACATCAAATTTAACTCTGTGCACTGCACAGATCTGTATCAAGTTTTTAAATACACGTGGAAGAAAGTAATATAATGGTTTAGTTGGTTGGAATACTGTAATATGTTATTTTTGTTGGATATAAATAAGTGGGGTGAAATTGGTCTTCGTAGCAACAGTTTAGTTTTGATTTATGTTTTCTTTTTTTCATTCTGATTATCTTCATTCAGATTATTTCTATACTATATAAACAAATTATTTTATTTTATTAATTATATATTTCCTCTAGTTTTGAGAGATTGATGTGCTGTGATTTGCATATATATTAATAAAAAGTAAACACATACGTATTAGTTTTTGTTAATTTCATTTCCTTCTCAATAAGGCAAGATCTCACGAATGGTTAGCATCTTGACCTGTCACCTCAGATGCATTGACCATAGCAGAAACCTCTTGGTTTTGAGCCACCCTAAACCAATTTTTTTAGTCAGATGGAGTTCACAACTATCAATTAAAATGAGTAATGAAGTGATGTTTAAGACTTCTTGACATCTACTCGATGTCCTGTTGCTACCTCTCCCTGGTCAATTTTATAAAACACAGTCTCTCTCAGTAGGTTCAAACAAACAATCAATAATGCATGTCAGATTATCAAGAAAATTTGATTACCTTTGGGTTGATTATGAATATCTTTCCCTTGGGGATTCCGACTTTGCTGTAACTCAGCTCATCAGTGTCTCTGTTTCCATATCCAGCGTAGAACGGGTTATAGTGCTCTGGGAAAAGCTTCTTGATATCCTGCACATCATTATATTTCTAAACTTGTTCTTATCTAAACACATGCCGCTGGATTAACCGTTCTCTCTTATGTCAAAGATAAACTTTTACCTCCAAACATGCGATCTTGAATTCATGAGGTGCTCTTCTTATCACTGCAAGGTAGTTATAAAGTACATGAGTTAAAAAAAGAAAGAAAAAAGAGATACTTATTATCAAGTAACAGAAACATTAACATGCTACTAATGAATCTTCAAGGTATTAAGATTAATACCTTTACGGTACAATGCTGGGAACAACCCGTCTGGTGAAATGACTACAGGACCGTTCGGTAGAGCTTTTCTGTCCTGCAAGCCGGAGGAAAAAAATCCATAAGAAGCAAAGAGATCTCATAACAAAAAGACTATACATAGCCTCACATGATTACCATTTGAGTTAATTAGATAATGTTATTGTATTGATAAGTATGGATTCGAGTACCAATTCAATGGTAAAAAAGATGTCAAGTCTTACCTGCTTTAGATTATTTAAGAAACTTCTTGTTAGATATGCCTGAACAATGGCAGGAGCGCTCAGAAACAGCAGCTGATATCCACTCTCCTGAAAGAAATACAAAGCAAAGCATAATGTGAGATCCATAATTACAAACTGTATCTTACATAAGCAGGAGTTGGATCTCATGTTTTACCAAATTAAAGTCTGAGAAGCTAAACTAACTTAAACCTTGAAAATTACCTTTATAGCTGAAAAAAGCCTGGCCACACCAGACTGTGTCCAGGCCCTTCCAACCAAAGGCATGAACTGACCTAACACATCAGATCTGCAGCAAAAGGATCATCACATTAGCATATGTCTAGATATTATAATTCTAATATGAAGAAAAATCAGTAAGGATCCAGAAGCTCTTACTTAGTAATAGTTCCATCAACATCTGAAATCACAATCTTGGTATCCCATCTCCACCGGTAAATATGTGCATCAACCTAACAAAAAACAAAATTAGAGTGTGCATTCAAATTTTAAACTAATGTTACCATCAAAACAAACCTGTTGTGTTCCAAGAACTCTGGTGGAGAAACTATAAGTTCTTTATTAATAAGAAGAAGCTCCAGCCAAGCCAGCAACAACGTCACTGAAGAAAAGGTCATGGTTGCATCACAGGTTGATTTCGTCCTCTGGTTGCCATTAGTAGCTCTGATCGATTTATTTCCGTGACTGGTGAAGAGGGATGGGAAGAAAACGACTGAGTTTAGATTTCCACGAAATGAAAAACAAAACGGTGCTCGTGGCTAAGAGAACGGCGGAGGATGATTTTCAATTGAAAAAGATAAACTTAAGGAAACAATAAAATTAAGAAAAACAGAGCAAGACAGAGACACATCTTCGTTCGCGTTTTCTGTAATCTCTCTCTCTCTCTCTCTCTCTCTCTCTCTCTCTCTCTCTCTCTCTCTCTCTCTCTCTCTCTCTCTCTCTCTCTCTCTCTGTGTCCATGGAATGTCTACAGATCGCCGTGATCCGTGATTTTCGATTCGAGGAAGAAGAAGAAGAAGCATCATCGCCTTTTCAGAAAAAGAAAAAAAAATCACCGTCGTCGATTACCAACATAATATTCAGAAAAAGAAAAAAAATCTCCGTCGTCGATTATTGCCTATCCGTTCAATCCAGATCGTAACTCTCTCTCTCTCTCTCTCTCTCTCTCTCTCTCTCTCTCTCTCTCTCTCTCTCTCTCTCTCTCTTTCTCTTCCCCGAAAACGTGAAGCCCAGAAGCGATTTAAGCCTGTCTGACATGTCAAAACGAAATAAGCTGATTGGATGATTATTTTTAGTGACGTGGACATGCTAAAAACTCAGCATATTGGCCTTTTAGTATAGTATATATTTTAATGACCAAAACACATGCTAACAGCTTAATATTTTTAGAATTTGTTTATCACTCACCCGGAAAATAGCAGAAGTCCAATCAAAATGGTAACGTTTTAACAAAGAAAATATCTTTAATTCCTATTGGATCCCAACAATTATTGTGTGACATAATCATGTATAAATAGTGTACCTTAGATGTGTGCACGGTTTACGTTTTTCTACTGTAATTTCAAGATCCATAACGTTTCTAAAACATGTTTTTGGATTTGATTTTTATTTTACTTTCTTTTCTTTTATGAATTTTCTATTTATTAAACAGGAGCACAACTGCTTTTATTTGGCAATGTTCTTTCCGTATTTGCTTGTAATGTACAACATGTACTTGAATTTAGAATTTACATTACAGAAGACCTGCAAATTGAACAATACAGCTTTGGTGACGAAACTAAATGTCTTTTCTCGTAGTGTTCACCATGGCTTCTGACATTGTACGTTCCCTACTACAATATTGTATTTTCTAAAAGGGAAATTGCACCCATTAACCACAAAAAAAAACAAAATTCAATACCTAACTAAAAACACCTCCTCTCTCCAATTTTCTCTTCCTATATCTCTTTACTCTCTCACTAGAAATCTAATTTCCCTTTTTTTTGGCTATTTAACAAATAAGCCCTTTCTAAAAACCTTATAAAAATTAACTTTTTTTCTTGCTTGTATCATATACAGTCCGGAGGCTTGTGAAAATAAATATAAACTAGATTTTGACCCGCACGCCTGTGCGGGTGTATTTTTTTTAAAAAAATATGATGCTATTTAATTTTTATGTCACAATTTAGGGTTGAGCAAAAAATTCGAATTCGAAGAATTGAACCGATCCCAATCCGAATAAGTAGTACTAAATCTGAACCGGAATTGATTAAATATCCGAATTATTCAAAATTTTGGTATTTGAAGAACTGAAATCTAATCCGATCCGAACCGAAGTATTTTGGGTATCCAAAATAGATTTATATACTTATATATATATATTAATTATTTTTAGATTATATATATAAAAATATCCAGAATATATATGATACTTTTAAGTTTTCTTAAATGCTTGAAAATATATACAAATAATCAAACGTAAATATCTTAAATAGTTAAAATATACTCAAAATTCCAAAAGTACTTAAATAATTATTAATTATCTATCCAAATATTTAAACCAAACCTATTTATTGATTATCCAAATCCGAACTAAATCTTCAAAGATCTCAAAATGAACACGAAATCCCAAAAAGACCCGAAAACGAACCCGAACGCCCACCCTTAATCACTATTATATATATATCTCCTATATGTGTCATCATAGGTTACAAAATATGTGTTATCATATAATTAATCATATTTTATACGTACCATCAAATAATTTTTCTTATAATTAATAATATTTTATACATACAATCATATAAATAATCACATAAATTATATTTTAAAATTTAATGTGAAATACAAAAACCATAATTTAAGTTGGTGTTTGAAATTGGGCTTTGTGTTGTATTTTTCTTATATATATTGAAAACATTTTTATAATAGTTATTGGAAAATATGTTAGTAAAAATCAAATTTTGAATATATGTTTATTTTTGAATGAATTTTTGATATAAATCAATTTTAAATTATTATTTTGATTTGAATATATATATCAAGTAATATATACCCATTACTTTTTAATATAATGTAATGGACTTCCAATTTTTTAGTAGCATAAGCCCATTATTTTTTTTTCTAACTTACTGTTATCTATGTTTCCAAACAGTACTATTTTTTAACTACTATCTATATTGTCAAACAATCTCAATGTGTACTTCAACTTTAATAATATACTAGATTTTGATTCGCATGTCCGTGTGGATGTATTTTTTTAAAAAAATATGATGCTATTTGATTTTTATGTCACTATTTAGGGTTGGGCAAAAAACTCGAATTCGAAGAATTGAACCGATCCCAATCCGAATAAGTAGTACTAAATCTGAACCAGAATTTATTAAATATCTAAATTATTCAAAATTTTGGTATTTGAAGAACTGAAATCTAATCTGATCCGAACCGAAGTATTTTGGGTATCCAAAATAGATATATATATATATATATATATGTCATCATATATATATATATATATATATATATATATATATATATATATATGTCATCCTATATGTGTCATCATAGGATACAAAATATGTGTTATCTTCTAATTAATCGTATTTAATACGTACCATCAAATAAGTTTTCTTATAATTAATAATATTTTATACGTACAATCATATAAATAATTACATAAATTATATTTTAAAATTTAATAATATAAAAACCATAATTTAAGTTAGTGTTTGAAATTGGGTTTTGTATTGTATTTTTCTTATATATATTAAAAACATTTTTATAATAGTTATTGGAAAATATGTTAGTAAAAATCAAATTTTGAATATATGCTTATTTTTGAATGAATTTTTGATATAAATCAATTTTAAATTATTATTTTGATTTGAATATATATATCAAGTAATATAGACCCATTACTTTTTAATATAATTTAATAGATTTTCAATTTTTTAGTAGCATAAACCCTTTAGTTTTTTTTTTAACTTACTGCTATCCATGTTTCCAAACAGTACTATTTTTTAACTACTATCCATATTGCCAAACAATCTCAATGTGTACTTCAATTTTAATAATATAGATGAAAAATTTAGCAAAAGAAGTTAAATAAATAAACATAACGAAAAAAAAAATTGAAAGGGAAAGAGTCAGAGATGCATGTCTTTCACGTGTTGAGATGTAGTTAATGTTAAGACTAGGCCTGGGCAAATAAACCGAATCCGATAACCCGAACCGAATCCGATCCGATAAAAATGAATCCGAACCGATCCGAACCCGATGTAAATACCGAATGGATCTTGTTTTGTGGTATTTTGGGTTATGGGTATTATCCGAACCGAACCCGAATCTAAATGGATATCCGATAGAACCCGAAACATTTAAAACCTCGAAAAGATCTTATACCAAACATGATCTCAATTCCTAATATGTATCCAAAATACACTAAGAAATATTGAACATCTAAAATACTTATCTATTACATGAAGGTTGGTGGTTCTATTACATGAATGTTGGTGGTTCTATTGCATGAAGGTTGATGGTTGAAGTTGGCCGTTGAATCTTTAAGTATTTAGATTTAGATTTTGTTTTCGTTAAACAATGTTTCTCATTTCATGAGAACTTGGTTTTCGTTTTATGCTTTTATTTATTTGGTTTTCTTTTTATCAGTAAATATGTTTACTTTTCGTTTGATTTTGAATGATCAAGGTTGATGTTCCTTATTTTTGAATCGATTTTACTTAACTTTTGGTTACAAAATAGGTACAAATCAGATATTTTAAAATTGAAGAACCGATTTTACTCATGTTTTAGTTCTAAAATAGGTAAAAATCAGGTACTTTTAAACCGAAAAACCGATTGGGACCCGAACCCGAAAGTATATTGGGTTGTGCCGGTTCTTTGAAGATTTACTAACCCCGATCCGAACCCGATAGAACCCGAACCGGTCCCGAACCGAACTTTCATATAATCCGAATGGAGCTGATTTTGATAAACCCGAAAAACCGAAACCCGAATGGATAAAACCGAAACCCGATTGGGATCCCGAATGCCCAGGCCTAGTTAAGACATCACTATTCACTACCAGGCAAGGTGCATTTCTCCATAAGTCTTTAAGGTTTTCGTCGCTTTCTCTCGTTTCCTAACAATTCTGTTTTGACCCAGCCTCTCTCCCTCTAAATAAAGTTAATACGCTTCTCTTATATTCCGTGAATAAGATAATTAATTCATGCATCTCACGTTTTCTCTGTCGATATTACTTTTCAAGCTAACCAATTCGCCTACCTTCCACGTACCAACTTCCCTTCTTTTGGTCTTTAGTCTCACATCTAAACTAATTGTAAAAACAAAAAAAAAACTCTTTTTTTTTGTCTCAACACATTAAATGTGTCATTTTAAAAAGTTGAAATAAATTGATGGTCTCTTTTTTTTTCCGTCGAATAAAATTTCATTCCATGTGAAACACACGTTCTGATACACAAACTGGCGGATAATACAACGTCCCCAGAAGCAAGAGCCCAAACAACAGGCAGCTAAAACCCACACCGGAGTGACTTACGACCACAACACAACACAACCAATCAAAGCAAAGAAACTAGAAACACCAACTAAAAACAACAAGTTAAAACCAACTACACAAAGCATAGAACAATCCAAAGCAATAAACCTCGTGAATAGCACAAAGCAATGATCTGGAAGTATCGATGCTGCCCTCGGCCAACCATACGATACACTCCACTTGTAGAACCCAAGACTCTACGTCTTCCCAACTCGAATTTATCGCTGCCGCCTATGGCCTGCCGAACGATACCATCCCCACTCGTAACCAAGAACCACGACTTCATAACCCGATAAGAGGAATCGCTTCACGATACACACAACTTTCGGATACGGCTGGACCGCACTCTTTGACGTCCACTATTTACCTAGATAGAAGCCTGCCAAAAACTCCCCACAACCAAGCCTCGTCAAATCTCAATCAAATAAGAACAATGACATACCAAACCGACGAGAGATCATTGCATTTACCAAAACAGGAAGAGAAATTTGCGACTGAAATTGTCAAACACCAAACAACGAAACTGAGCCTCACTGCGACTGCCAGACTTCTAAACTCAGAGGCGCATTCCTGTGTCGGCCTCAGAACCTACGGCACTGGCACACTCTTTAGCCACAAACGATGAACCAGAATGTCAGACGACAAAAGACGGGTCTTGACTACAAAGCACAAACCAATAGGCCAGATATTGTTTCCAACGATGTCGAGCTCGTACCACCCGCTAGGGTAGGAATTCCTCACCAGCGTTGGTATGAGCCCCACCATGTACCGACGACCAGGTAATCTCCTACGATTGACCCAAGAATCAGGTAGCAAATCGCCTTCCACTCTCCATCGAAAATCTCCTCTGTGTCTCATTGTCCCATTGGAAGGGAGATCCACTGTGAAGGAGTTGTCTTCCATATTTATGCGCCATCGCCGAGTTGGACTCACCATGGATCTGAAGATTGAAAACCAGATCTGATTTATCCAACCTCCCTAAAAGCCGACTCCCTCCTCCTCTGCCTACTCATGAGTCTCACCGCTGCTCCAGATACAGCCAAAGACCGTCTCCGTTAAGAAGAAGACACATCTCCGGTTAGGTCTAAGGTGACCCAGAACCGCTAATATATCGACAGAGAGAGGCAGTAGAGAATAGAGCAAAGGAAAACAGAGAAATAAGGGATTAGAGGGGCCTCCGGCACCGGCAAACGCCGGACCGGAGTTAGGTTTGCTTAGGCGGCGGCTGTTCGCTTTCTTCTTCGCGAGAGAGAAAGGTTTTTAGGGGATGGTCTCTATATATATCTTTTTTTTTTCTGTTTTAGTGTCAAGATTCGTACCTTTAAACGTGCTACTTCCTACTCAAATATTGAGCAATAAATAGAACTAAAATTCAAAAACGTATCACAATTAGACACACAATCGAAGTAGAAAAAAAATAAATGAGGTAATATACTAATATCAGTCTAGATATTTTTAAGATGTCAAATACAACACTTTTACATGGAATGTGTCATTGTGAGACGTTTAAGCTCGAGTAAGTAAAGTTTTCTTAGATGCTCAACTAAATCCCAATATTATACAAGCATTTTTTATTTTGAAGAAAATCCATTTCACAAGTAAAGATTTTTTTCTTGCAATTTTCACAAAATATGCGTATTTAAATAAATTACAAAAGTAGAAGGAACTAAATGGTTTTGTGTGGCCCAAGTATTTAACTTTTGGTGGGCTTAAAGAAACGTAAGCCCAAAAGTTTGTTCGTCCTCCAAATTCTTATCTTGTTTTGGAGCGATTGCTTGTTTGTTTCAGTGAGTTATGGATGGACACATATGAAGGAGACCTAGAATTCAACAGAGAAGAATCAACTATTGGACCTTTAAGCCCAATATTGGTTTTACGTTCTTAATTTATAAAGCCCATTAAGTGTGAGTCTATCTTCTTGACGGCATTCAAATTCAAAGCCTGTTTTCCTTTTTTTTTTCTTTTTTTTTTTTGAAAAAATGTTAAATTAATTCAAACAAAAAATCTGTTTTACAGAGAAGGCATATAATCGTGTCTTCTTCCTCACTGAAGCAAAAAAGAGTGCGTTGAATAAGCTTCACACCTTCTTAATACTTCTTCTCGCTGTGTATTTGCTTCATCTTGAGCGTTGACGGTACCAACCAATACGGATGTCGAAAGAGGGATCGGAGTTCCGTATTAAGCGGGACAGAACCTGTACCAGGAAGGAATCGTGACGCCGAACGCTATCTATGGAGATCCGTTGGGTGCTCTGATCCATCAAACGATATATCTATTATCGCTATTGGTAGATCTTTGTTAAATTAAATGTTGTCGTCTTTTCATGCCTGTAATTTTTGTGATTCTATGTTGTTTCCTCTGTATTAAAGGTAGTTCCATTCACGTGATTGATTATTTCATGCAGGTTGATGATGTCTGGTGATGGAACCGCCACAGTGGAAGCAACCAAGCTTCGCACTCCCTGCTTGATAAAATGCACTTTTTTCTTCTTCTTGTTAAATATTGCATGTGAAGTTGAGTCGTTCTGTTGCATCGTGCATGTACCGAACTAAACTGAAAGATTAAGAATCACACCTATAAAATGTGTGTTAAACGGAGTATATACAATTGTCTAGTGATTCATCAATTGAACAGTCCATGTCTCGACTCTTGTCTCTTCTTCGTTATGAAACAAGACTCTTCACGTATAGATGTTTTGCACTCTTTAAGAACAAAAAGGTAATGACGGTGTGATGGGCTGTTCTGACCCGTTTGAGCCCGCCATACTTTAAGCTAAGCTGCTCGGTAGCCCGGCTTGTTCTGCTTTATGGTTTTCAAGCTCTACTCTGGTTTGTGAAATGGACTCCCTAAAATCATCACATTTCTTCCCTCTCCTCGTTGGCTCACTCACAGGTACTTACTTTTTTTTTTTTGCTTAAACATAGTACTTAGTTTAGTGGAAAACTTCAATATATAGTAGACGGCATACGGCACACGAACATTTGTGGAGATCCCAGAATTTGCTTAAATTGATAATGTCACAATTATCATAATAGTGATAATATGTTTAGTTCACCTATTAGATAAATCAGCAGGGTTTGATATGCAAAAATCTTTATCAATTGAAGTTTATAAATATTATTACTATATTGTTTCCAGAGTTTTTTCTTTAAAAAACATAACTATTCATGTATTTATGTCTTTTCCTAGATTTTATCTAAAGATGGTCCCAAACTGAACAAAATATGATTCATAGTCGTGGTGTAGACATGTCAAGATTGTACTATTGGTTGTGTTTCTTAGACAGGGAGTATTCTGGTATACTTCCCAGTCAATCGAGATCATGTAGATAATTGCAACTTATGTTTAAAATACGCCACTGCTTTTGTTTTGTCTTCTCTTTGTTGACATTAATTTGCTCCTTGTTCTGTTTGGGTTTACAAAAGCATAACATTTGTCTGATAGGTCTTTGATTAGGGAAACATCAAGTCATGTGAATAATCCTTTAGCAACTTGAATAAGTTCATTCTTTTTAAAAATGGAGACTGGTAAACTAATAAACAGGGAGTTGCGTGTAAAGGTGAAAAGGAGGATAAATTTTTAGTGCAATACAGATGTACAACTGTAGTTGTCACCGAGCATATGCCTTGTCTGTTGGTTTCAGTGTTCAAAGCTTATACTCTTCTGTTTTGTTGGAATCCGGGAACAGTCATAGTTGCCTCTTCAGAGTGTGAAGTGGCTTAATTGGTTAGGTTCTTTGGGACCATTTAGATGTTTATCAATAGCAAGAATTTTAATCCCTTTGACGAAGTTTTGGGATTAGTTCTTAGCTATAAATGTCTAATCATGCCTCAAATAAAGGTCAATTAAGGAAGATACAACTGAATCTTTGATGAGGTCCATGATTGACAGTTCTTTTCAAGATACGTGTAGTAGAAGAAGAGGACCACAAGAGGAAAACATAACATGTGATGCGAGTAAAACTGCTCCTATATCAAACCCATTTGGTTGTCCAAAAAAAAGAAAAGAAAAATCAAACCATTTGTTATTTATCATTTTGTCTCAGAAAGCTGAAGCTGATCCTCGAGTCACTCCCTCACAAGGGGTTTTGCTTCTTCACACGCAACCTATACACAAAATATCAAACTCTTTTTTGGGTATTTTATCTATATTTTAATATATTGCCAAAAACTTCCAGATCTTTTGGACAGGGGACTAGAGCATGCAATTTAGAGACCTAGTTCACGTATACTTCCCCATAGTAGTTTCGACCAGTTTTATTACCAACTTCAGATTATTTTTCGTAAAGGGTGTCAAAATAGACATCAGGATAAGGTTGATGATGATTATGTACATGTTTAGTAATTAATTATGGGGTTTAGGTTTGTGTTGTCATCAAGAAATGAATATGGGGAGTGTCACATCTATAGTTTTGCTTAGAGTCTCTAGGCAACATGTCTTTGCTGACTGACCTCATTCTCCTCTTTTAATGCTTTGTTAGAAGCCTTATGGGAACAGGCAAGAGCCATAAAGATATTCTGGCTCTTGAACTAAATAGACAAAATTTGATGAAACAAAATTATAAAAATACTCTCTTGTGTTATTTGAGTTTGTTTACCCAACTAGTTTCCTTCTTGTTTTATGTAGTTTAATTATGGTGTGGTGGTTGGGAGAAAAAAAGAAAAGGATTGGATTCAAGAGATTTATATAGTTCTTTTGATATGCACTTTCTCCACCTTCGTAGTGCTTCTTGTGAAAATGTTCTTAATCTTGTTAATAAATCTCGCCTATTGTTTTCTCTCAAAATTTTCGGCTACTCCAGAGTAATGATCAAACCAAGTCTTTGATTTATTGCTCAATAGCTTTTACATCACGTTTGGTTCTTGCTTCGTTTGTTTATGTTTATGTTTAGCATTTCTTATTTGTGATTTTTCTTGAGAAAATATCACTTTGTATTTTTGTTTGCCTTTCGTAGTTTCTCTTTAGCGTGTAACGTTCACGAATAAGTTTACGAGTGCGTCTTTATCTTCTTCTTTTATTTTTGATAGTATATTTTGTTGTTGTTTTTTTTGTTGCCTTTGCGATTGTCTTTTGCATATGTATGTCTGCATAAAGAAAAATTTTAGTTGCTAAAACATTTGCATTAGCATTAAATTTCAACGTTTTGCATTTGTATTTTTTTGTTTGCGTGCAGCTTTAATTTGTTATTATGCACATTTGTTATTACCAATTTGGTTATTAACCGCTAGAGTAGGTAAGTAAATCTATGCGGAATATACATATGAATATAACATACATATATATTGAATTAATTAATTAAATCTATGATTAAAAAAAAGGAATATACATACACATATATTGAATTTGGTTGGTGGAAGTGACACATAACTATGCAATATGAGTGAAAAGGGCGTGTGTGCAATGATGATTTGTGAAAGTGTGTGGATCTCCCACGTCTCCTAAACAATATAAGTCGCAGCCCACTTGGAATTTTATGCAAATTTGAATTTCACAAAAACAAGTCAGCATTATACGACTTTTTCCAGATTCTACCTTCTCTTGCTTCTTTTCTTTTCTTAATTTTTATTTTCATGAATATACACATGTATTTGTGTGGGTGTTACTTCTTAATAATCTAATTTTTTTTTTGAAGATAAAGATGAAATTCTTAATAATCTAATTAAACCGCTAAAAAGGTACATTTGAGATGCACTTTGATTCTTCTCACTAAGCTGAATAACTTATGTTATAATCTTCTACTTCTCAATTTATAACCAGAACGGGGTTGTGTTTCAAACAGGGGAAACTTGCGTCGCGAAGGACTAAAATGCAGTTCGGATACTATATGGGTAATATATGTGCACATAAACATGTATATATATACATGTCACTGCCACGATCGTCATTGTGACTGCGAACTACAGGGGGAGTAGACAGGGGCGAATCTAGAGTATTTATTTTTTTTTTTTTTTTTTTTTTTTTTTTTTTTTTGATAACTCTGGTATCTGGGCAGCCACATTCCCAACTATCCCCGAAAGGGGTCCAGCGCCCCAACGGAAGGGATGTTAAATCCGTTGTGGCCAAGACTCGAACCCGGGTGGCGGGCAGTACAGCTGTACCTCCTTTACCACCAAGCTACGAGCGCTTGGTTTAGAGTATTTATTTTCTGGGTGCACTATTGATAATAAAAGCTAAAAATGTACAAATGAGCTTTGAACCTGGGTTATTATGGGTGCACAAACTGAATTTTACCATCTAATCTACCAAAATCTACATGCTTTTACCCATAAAAATTTGAGTCTTAAGATATCTATGGGTGCATGTGCCACCACACCACATAAGGTGGCTTCGCCACTGGGAGTAGAGATGAAAGTCGGCTCTCATTATCGGACTACTATTGTATTTGTATATCACTCTTACTGTATTTGTGTTAAAAAACGGAACCATTTAAAATATATCACATATATAATATATATCAGATATCAAAATTAATACTATATTGGGATATTTTTTCATGTAAATATAGGTTGGATAACTACAAACTTAATTATAGTGGAATTGAATGGTTATATAAGTTTGGAAATTAGACAACCACTAACCGGTTAACTAAGAAGATTATGTCCTTCAAGAAAGAGATATCACTTTTTCCATAGAGAAAAATACTAAGATAGCACCAAACCAAGTTTTTGTTCCCAAAGTAGCACTCAAACTTCAAAGTCACAAAAATAGGTTTCATTAAAGAGGTAAATATACATTTATACCCCTTGGGTTAATTAATCCAAACCTTAGGGTTTAGAGTTAAGGGGTGGAGTTTTGGAATTAGGGTTTAAAATTTTATAAAAACTAAATACTAAAATAAAAAAATAAAATTTTTAAAAACAGTTTCAAAAAGTATTTTTAAATTATAAAAAGAAAATTTGAAAAACAAAATAAAAAAAAAATTTTCAAAAAAAAATTATAAAAATTTCGAATCTGAAAACACATAATCTGAAACTATAAAAAATATTTTTTTTTTTTTTTTATTATTTTATTTATTTTTATTTATTTTTGTTTGTTTATTTAATTTCAAACCAAGGGTATTAGGGATATTTAACCCTTTAATGAATGTCATTTTTGTGACTTTCTTCTTCTAGTGCTATTTTTGAGACATAAACTTCAAAAGGTGCTATTATTGACAATTGCCCTTTTCCATATGGTAGAATTTCTTTTTATTTCATAGCCATTCAATAGAATTTTACATAGAAAAATAATTTTATGTTAGCTATAGAAATAATTGTTTTGCTAACAGACTTATTTATACAACGTTCTTTTCTCTCTATATATGTTGTTCTAATATAACAAAAACAGGACTTTAGCGAAATACTATAATTATTTTTTGACAGATTTTATCGTTACTATTTATACCCTATGATTTTGATAAAACAACAAGTTAGATATATATATTTCATACCACTTAGAGACTTAGAGTATATATACGTTACACCACACATGTTTATCTCTTATTATTATTTTATTTTCTTATGAAACTTATTCTCTTTTTAATTTACAATATTTAATTGTTGAATCATATTTAGGAGAAAAAGATCAAAATAGCACTACATCAAGTTTTTGTTTCCAAACTAGCACTTAAAGTCAAAAGTCACAAAAATAGCACTCAAGGGGTGGGGTTTAGGGTTTAGAATTTAGGGTTTAGGGTTTAGAGTTTAGGGTTTAGAGTTGAGAAGTGAGGTTTTGGGGATAAGATTTCAAATTTTGAAAATAAAAAAATTTAAATTTTTCAAAAGATAAAATGCTATTTTGGTCACTTTAGTTTTTGAGTGCTATTTTTGTGATATAAACTTAGAAAGGTGCTATTTTGGAGATTTGCCCATTTGTTATGAAAGAGTATTATATTGCAAAATTCGGTGTAAAATGCGGGCCAAATCCAATATATATTATCCCTACGCATAATCCGAGTCAAAGAAGTAACTTGTGGGGAAAACCGAACAAAATATTTGAACAAATCCACTATCAACTATCGAATAGCAATAATGGCGTACGACCTATATTTTCTCTACGGGTCGGGAAAAATATTCTCTACCTTTCCTTGTGGCATACGGTACATGAAAACAATCCTTAAAATATCATAACATTATAAAAAAGTTGTTGATTAATATGACTCAATCGATAGTCAGTAAGATGATTAAGATTGCTTGCAAGTACAAGAAATCGCAACTATATGCTTACCACCACTAGTATCGAATATGCGAGTCGTGTGAATTAGCAGATTTAAGATATTATCGGGGTAACCTAGCCATGTTTGTTTACTTGAAAACCTAGTTTTAGGCACGTATCAGAATGCCTATACCGAAGCTTTCAAAAATATATTTCCTTAAAGAATTATGTCTTATAAACAATATAGGTTTATATGAAATAATAACAGAGTAGTTTTTTTTTTTGACATCATAACAGAGTAGTTCTGTTATGTATCACATTATAATATCGCATTTTTGATTTTTACAAAAAAAAAAAAGAAATAAGTTATCGCATTTTTGTTTGGAAACATTGCCAATATTTATAGGTTAGGTTTTCCAAGGCATAAAAATAGTGGAGATGAATGTAAGACTTAATAAATGTATCTTTCCTTACGTCGCTGTTTCATTAATTCGAATATGTAATTGCGTAGTTGCAAAAAAAATTGCGCAGTTTTCTTTGGTAGGTTTTGTGTCTCACTAGGTCGAACACTTACCAGACCGTTACCTAACTTTCCAATTTAGTTACGTAAGACATAGTAATTGGATGGAGACAAAAGTAACATATGCTGTTGAACACACAACTCAGTAACTCACATAGAATGTTTTTTTTTCAGTTTGGAGTAGGTTTGAAGATTGGAATGGAATCTTAGATAGATAGAGAGAGATTTGATACTCTTCGAATATATTATCCTCGCGGAATCTTGTTCTTATTTTTTGATTCTTTGAAGCTCTTCCTTTTGCTCATAAATTTAGTTATAACTTTCCATCTACTTTTTTGTTTGAATCTATTCCTGCATAAACTTTACTTGTAGTCCTTCCATGTTAGAATCCTATGACGACAGGGATTGTTTCTCCGTATTCTCAAAAAAAAAATCATTAAAAATATATATAATCTTGACTTTATATCTTTTATATATTTGTCCTAGTAATACAATTTCAAGAAGATTGAATAGTCGATGTTAACGACGACAAAAAAAAATAGTCAATGTTAACAAAAAAATACTAAACTTGCTCTCGTTTAATCTATACTGGTTTTTCCAAAACAGTGTTTTTTAAAAACAAATATATTATTAAATAGTACAAGATGTAACAAAAAGATTAATATAATTTATCTTTTAAATACTATACTTTTTTTATTTTGAATTAAATATATAATTGAATCGAAATAAATTATTTAAAACATAATTCAACATGAAAGTTAAGTAGGATTCAATATGCTCTAAAAATTTTAAAACACACAAAACTTGAAAATTTTCTATAAAGTGAAAGTTTTCGAAAATTTCAATAGGACTATGTTGCATCATAATGAAATGAGCACATAGGATATATTTTTGAATGTTAGTCGTAAACAATGCACCAAGTTTTTTGGCACACGGTTTGTTGAATTGTGGAGCCAAATGTCACCTGATCGATATACGTACCTTGAGTTATGGAGCCAAAAACAATAAGGTTATTTGGTAAATGAATTATGTACCACAATTATTCATAGCCCTACTTGCCTCATCACTTAATAAAAGTTGACTAATATATAAAACAGTAATTTCAAATAATTTACTGTTAATTAGTTTTAAATGCGAAACTATTGATAAATTTAAATTTAACACGGTATCATAATTATCCGACATCATCCCATTAATATTATTTCTATAATTGTCAATGCTTGAACGTGATATAAAGTGTTAATTAAAAAAATTCATATTGGTAATTAAAAAATAATTAACTAATATACAAAATAGTGTAATTCGCTTATCGCCAATTTGAAACTTATAATAATACTGAACTTTAATAGACCTTAAACATTAAATGAACTAGTTGTACTTGTACATAGTACAATACATAACAAGAAAGAATCCCCAGAAACTTATCATTAGACCATCCGCAATGGCAGTCCAAGACGAATCCTTAACCCAAGTCCTTAGCCCAAATGGAATATAATATTAATAATTGGGTTAAGATTATGACGGATCAGTCCGTAAATAAGAGATAGAAGGATCAAGTCCTTGTGCACGTGGCGTCTAATGGTTGGCTCGGTGAACTATTGTGTTTGGTTTTGTTAAAAAAAAAAATTTGCGATCGAAGGCGAGAAAAAAAAAATCAGAGCTTGAGACGAAAAGGCAAATCATTCGCCAAATTCTCCTTGACTGTCCCCGTCGTCTCCGCTCATCTCTGCCGCGACTCCGTCACCGGCAAATCACTGCGTTACGCTTACGTCAACTTCGATTCCGCCATCACCGGTACAAAAAACAAATTCAATCTCTGTATTGATTCGATCATCTCTAGTTTAGGTTTTCTTGCGATTGATGATGAATCGCTTTTCTTACAAGTTTTTCTTGATCGTGAAACTCAACCTTAAGAGACCAGAGAGAACATTAGCCTAGAGAGAGCTCGCTCGTGTCTGAAAGAACATCAAACCTCGTATCAAAAAAGGAAAATGGCATTGAAGCTTAACCCTTTGGCATCTCAGCCTTACAAACTCGCTTCCTCGGCTCGTCTGCCAATCTCTACTTTCAGATCTCCCAAGTTCCTCTGCCTCGCTTCCTCTTCTTCCCCTGTTCTCAGCTCCAGCACTAAGTCTGTCTCTTTCTCTCTCTATCCTCTTGTTTCATTTGCAAAGTATCTGCTTTTACCGATTGTGTTTCTGGGTTTAGTTCCGTCCAAAACTTTCACTCTTTTTATCTTGTCTCTATCTGATTTTGTCTCTCTAGCACCTTTCACTCCCTGCAAGTTTTTTGTTTGTTTGTTTGCGTCACATTGCCAAGTGAACATTGAACTGCATAACATCTCGCGTCTTACATTTAAGGAGTTCTAGATGTTTATTGGTCCACTAATTATCGAATTGTTTCTCCATTCTTTTGGTAATTAGGATCGAAGAAGTTGTTTGTTGGAAGGGCTTTGAGAAAAGCTGAAAGGATGGAGATGCTGAAACAGAAGCACAAAGACAATTTTGTTGTCAAGTTTAATGTTGGTTGGTTTAATCTGTACGTGAAGAACTTGAGTGAAGCAATCAACGAAACAAGGCTGCTAGAGATATTTGGAAGCTATGGGAAGATAGTCTCAGCAAAAGTGATGCATGATAAAAATGGCAAAAGTAAAGGATTCAATTTCAATTTTAAAAAAAATTAATAATTTTTTTTTTTTTAAGGACTCCATCTTCGAAAACACCATTGGACAACCTGTTTTGATTTAAATCCTTAACTATTCAAATAAAAACCAAAAAAAAAAAATATTACTAAAATATTCCTAAGGATTCATTGGTGAACCTCACCATTGCATATGCTCTTACGAGTTAAGGAACGATTAAAGGTCTATTAAAGTTCAGTATGATTGTGTAGTTTCCACCGAATAATTATGACCTTTTGACATTAAAGTGATAAATACTCATGAGTCATGACACTCTAATTACGGTTTCGACACTTTTGACAAAAAGCTCTCTTCGACAGCCTCTCCATGCCATTGTTACCCTTTTTAGTTGTAATCCTCCATGCATATATGTAATCATATACACTCAGTGACTCAACTGCATAAATACACCTAATGCCGTCAATCAATAAAAATACACCTAAACACATATTAATAATTTCACGGTCACGTGCAGAGAGTAAATAAATTTCAACCGTAATAATTTCCACTTTCACAATACTAACGCTAATAACTTTCCATTAATAATAACGAGATTGCTATAGTTTCTTATTTGAATTACTTTTAGGCATGAGAATGTCGTTCATGGAGCAAAAAAGAAAAAAACAAACCAACGTTTAATAAGCTATCGCGTCTTCTTCTTTTTCCTTATTTCCAAAATGAAAATTATATTTTCAGTTTGTGGTAGAATCTCCAAGTAAAGTGCATACGTGTTGTTTCAAAAAAAAAAAAAAATGTGCATACGTGCAATGACTTGCAAACATATATTTATTGCAATAAGTGGACCGCTGGGAGAAGAATTGAAATGTTGGTTGGGAATGAAGTTTTTTTTTTTTTTTGCTAACCGAGTATCCTGGCCCCACCGAGGTGGTCCAGACTAGAGACCGAAGTGAGCAAGGACGCTGCCAGGGCGTCACCATGTGGCTCACCGTGTAACGGTCTTCGGTCTCGGATGCTGCAGCCCATATGTAAATTCCGCAGTGGTCAAGGCTCGAACCCAGGGGCGGGCACTCCAGCTGGAGCTCCTATACCACTAGACCAAAGCAACTTGGTTGTTGGGAATGAAGTTAATGCATTGTTCTTGAATAAGGTGGTTAGTTACTTAGATAAAATTCAACTAGTTCAAGAAACAGATTCGTTTTCAAGTAACATGGAAAAAACCAAAGGAGAGTCGTATTAATATAAAATTATTATATAAGATAGTCAACATTAAAACTAAATTAAAGATTTCTTCTTAAACTATTGCAACTACTGGTCTCTTCATCAGAAGAGAAGATCTCCGTCGTGACTCCACTTGAAGCGTGACCGGAAGAAGGAGAGCTCGGCAAAAGGTTCAAATCCGTAGTCCTTTCTTTTCTCATGAAGTCGAAGAAGATTGGTTTGGTTTTATCTTCGGTTTGGTTTGTCGTAATTGTTTCAAGTTGGTCATTATTATATCTAAGATTCCGGTTATCTCCCTCGTCTTCGTTCTTGTCACCGGCTCTCTTCTTAAGGAAAATACGACAAAGAACCCAGTTCTGAGTGGGGCCTATAGAACTCTGCAGAGAAAAGGGAATCTATAAGTTTAGTGAAGCGACATGGTGTGGAGATAACCGGAGACTAAACCGGGAAACTGAGAGAAATAAATTTGTACCGGAGGAGAGGAAGAGAGCCGATATTCGTGCATGATCCAATCGGTTCTTGAGCCATGAGGTGGTTTGCCTTTGTAGAAGACCAGAGTTTTCTTTAAACCAACGATTTGGTTTCCTCTAGAGGTCACAACCCGTTTATCAATACCAGTAGCTTTCCAATAACCGGACTCAGTTGCCCTATTGGACCGGTTCCCATTTGGGTACTTGGCTTCCCTTGTGCTAAAGAAGTACCTCTCCTTTTCTAAGTTTCCTGTATATAGAAAAAGAGAAGATGATTTCATAATTCTAAAGCTTGTATTTGAGATTTCAACAGCCGTAAATGTACTTATGTTAATCCTAATTAAAATTAGAATTAAATTTTTGATAAATTGAAGACCACTCAACATATGTATAATAGGTCTTTAAAGTTTAGAGGCTGTGAATGTTTTACATGAGTCTAAGGTCGCTGGTTCGAAAAATAAATGGAAACTAATTAATGAATTACAGCAGAAAAGCAGAAAACCAACCAGGTAAGTGCCAAGGATCAGCTTTGCAAACATCGACATCAGGAATGATGGAAGCTGGTAATGGGGAAGAAAAGACTTTTCTCTTGAGATACTGAACCACAAGTTCTTCGTCAGTGGGATGAAACCTGAAACCAGGTGGCAGTCTCAAAACACCATTCTTAGCGAGATTGGTCTTATCCATGGATACAAACAGAGGAGATAGATGGGAAGAAGAAGAAGAGAGTGCGGTGTAGGTAGAGGGAAACAAGGATGGTGTGTTTTTATAAGGTAGAAGACGATACGAACAACTCCTTTTCTTTATTATTATTTTTGGCGTAAACCATACTCAACCTGCTTCCTACTTTTGACGGCATTTTCATAAAATCTATAGTATTTTCTTTTTAATATTCATTACTATATTTTTCTTGTCTCTCAATTATTATTATTTCTAGTCGGTATCTACCTCCTCACCTTTTTTGTATCTTTGATCTGTAAAGTGAAAACTCTTCAAACATATTTTTTTACTAGAAATCATTGTATATGCAAATTGAAAAGGACTACTTTACTAAAACAACAACTCCATTTTTAATTCGTTTTAAGAAATTATAGCGTAATCAGGCACTCAAACAAAGTAACGTGGACGTGGTAATTTTTTACTACAGACATTAACCAACCTAAATTAAGTCGCCCATTAATTCTCTAATTTGCTTGTTAGGTTAGGTTTAAACGACGTATTCTTTTTGGTGTTGTATCTATCCAAGGCCACAGTGGCGGATGTAATGAAGGCTTACGTGAGTCATGTAACCCCTGTGAAATTAGTCTATATTTTATTTCTAGTTTAAATTTGGTGAAAAATCAAGATAAAAACTAGTATTTGACCCTAGTAAATTTGTGTTCAATGCCTTCTTATTTTTTTTCCATCTACGGATAGATACTATAAGTTGATGTATCAAACTTGTTTTTCATGACCCCTACAGAAATTATTTATATATCCGCCACTGCAAGGACACCATCCTCATTTGCGTGCTTTTGGCTTGAGAGAGTCCGAGAAGGTTTTTAATTGCGAAGGCGGGTCCGTTCAGGCCAGTCGATGATGAGGTCAGCTTATGTCACGCTGACAACCAGAGATTGCCCTCTGCGTTTGCCTCTGTTTTCCGAAGTACTCTGGGCAAAGGCTTCTGGAACTACGATAATGTTTTATACAATGTTCAACACGTTAGATACAAGTCCAACAATATCCATCCAAATATTTTAGTTCCAATCATTATTATATAACATACTCTATAACATGTCATATCTTGATGACAAAAATGCCATATATATCCTTGAAAAATCATAATTTTCGCTGGCATGCTTTCTCTAGATAACAAACAATGTAACGTAAATCACATATCTTTTTTTTATTATTTGGGGAACATTTTAAATAAATAACTTTTAGTTTATGTTTTTATTACAAGTGTGTTATTTCTTACGTGGTAACTCCACAAGCTCTCTTACATATTCTATTTAAAAACTTTTTGTTAACTAGAGTAACTACACAACATGCCATTGATTAAAACATTATAATTTAACTAAATATTCGTATAGTCCCTGTAATTACCTTAGCTTTGTCTACATTTGTATCACATATAAAGTTGTTATCATTTATTTCTTCGGTATATGAGAACTGAAGTTTTTTCATTGATTTGTTTTCAACACAAAAACATTACTATTTTCTGGACATACGTATTGGTCTATTTTTTTTATTCAAAATGAATATATATGTCAATAAACAACTTTCATATTACAGTTACAGCAAAGAAATTTATCAAAAACGAAAAAACTTTTTGACTAAATAACAGTCCTTATTATATTCTTAGCATTTTCACCCAAAAAAAGTTATTACGTGTATATGTTTGAATCTAGAATAATTTTCTATTTCTATATCAAAGTACAAGTTGACCAACATTATTTTATGCAACGTATATCACAGTTTTTTTATACAAATTCGGGGTTAGATAAAAGTTTTTATTGGTTATATGTTATCCGAAGGAGATGGTCGTGTTTACAATCGTGCCAGGTAACAAATATTGGTTATATTTCATGAACAAAATGTAATATTTATCTATATTTTCAATATATGTTTCTATAATAAAAAAGGGGATGATCAATCGTGCTAGTAATGACTGATTTGTATTCACTTGTCAGTAACGACTGATTTAATGTAATTAAGTTTTTTTTATATAAAGAAAAATGACATTTTTATGTATCTAAATTGAAATGAGAGTGGTCTCTATTTATAGATAAGAAAAAATCTTGAATTTTGATATAATTTTTAGTATATTTAAAAAAGTTTTTTATATAAAAATATGTTTGAATTATTGAGTGATGATAAAAATCAAAAACAATCTGTAGCCAATCAGTCCACTCCCAACATGTGGTAGCGTTGGCCCACAATTTTTTTTTCAACTGTTGAAACTTTACAACGAATGTTGAAACCACCTAGATTGATCCAATTTATCAACAACATCATTGAAGAGAGTTTCAACTATTGAAAACCCTATTTTGTGGGTGGTTTAAGGCAACTATTTCTCTTTCTCTTCCATCAAAATATATAATATAAGTTTTCTATATAATTATCATGCATATAAAATATAGTAAATGATTATGGATTACTTTGATATATTTAGTTAGTCCATTTTTATGAAGTGGTTGTGCTTATTTATCCGTATATGGAAATATATTAACTATACTGTCTAGTCTTAAAAAAAGTTTTACATAATTGAATACTAGCAAAGCATATATGCCGCTTGGCCAAATGATAGACATCAATCTTATTATTTAATATTGACAACTCAGACCACCACCAAAAGAAGAAATTATGGAACTCCTAGTATTTGATAACCATATGAAATACCCAAGACAAGTCAATGGTTTCTTACAAATGGAAAGAACAAAATATACACGTATGCATGCAAATTCGAACACCAATTTGATAAATTATTGGTGTATGGACCATGCGCTGCATATATACAGACGTGAGACAACAATATCCATGTATAATATACGTAGAAAGTACATGAGATAGAAATCAAGGACCGGCAACAAAATAACTATTAAAAAAGCGGTTTAATAATTAAAGTTAATTCCTATTAATATAGATAAATAAAATAAAATCAATGTCAAGGGGTCCGTGAAGCTGACAGTGTGCTGTAAGTTCCTCCAATCCCGTTGTCAACCTTCTTGTTTTGCTAGATCACATGAAATTGTTCTTTATAATTTAATAAGTTAAATGATCGATTTCGTCCAAATATACGTTATCTTTAAAATAACAAAGGCGTGACGTTATTGTCGGTATAATAATATTCACTATTGCCACTACAAGTTACCTCTTTATTGAGACCAAGGCCGAACAAAACATATACATTTAAAATAGAATACTATCGTGGTTATTAAGGATATCATCGTCGCTGTTATATTAAAACTTAAAACGATAACTTCCACTCTTTTAGTTTTACTTGAATAAAATAACATATATAGCTTTGTACCACCAGTCGTTTTCGACGATCTAATATAATATAAAATAACATACATAGCATTTTCCACCTGTTTTTATATGTTGTTTTTTTCTGAAAATATATTTTTATATGTTGCTCTTAGTTCATTCAACAGTTGATTCTCATATTATAGTCCGATCTCTAAATTTGAAACGATAGTATATCAAATAAATCGGTATTGGTTAGCAATTTATATTATTGCTTTCTTTAACTTCATTTATATCATAGTTATAATGGATATAAACTCAATTCTAGAATCGTTTATTATTTTCGAATGAAGTTCAAATTTTCTTTTGCAAAACAGATCTCAACGTCTCAAGTATCTACCATTTAGAAAGGCTTCAGAGTCGCCGTAGAAGCGTTTATCAATAATGAAATAAATTTACATGTATGTTTTTTGTTCGTTGTAAATAACATGCATTATAGATTTAAACATGAGTGATGAGCGGTACTATGAAAAATATGATTCCAAAACGACAGCCAACCACATCAGACTGAAGTCTTGGAGACACAAAATGCAATGCAAACAAACCACTTATCATCTCTCCCTCTCTCCCGATTTCCCAAATCTTCTTTGTCTCAAATTTTATAATCACATTCAATGAATGGTCCCTTTCAAAATTGACAAAATTCCCAATAATAAATCTATTTTATTCGCAAATCTATTTTAATTTATTCAAAATGATTGCTTTCAAAACGTTTTATAAAATTTTTTTTTTTAGTATTGCTTGTCCTCACATATTTTTCCTTTTATATATTTTATTGAAAAAAATTAAGTTGGAGTATAGGGAAAATATATATAGGAGGTTCCTACAAGCAAAAAAAAGGCAAGCACACGCACTCCGGTTGCGACTTGGTCATCAATGGTCTACATTAAGAAAAATCAAATTAGGATTTCGTAAGTAATTTTGCGGCTCTCGTTTTTTTTCTCTTACCATGTTATTAAGAATTTCCATCACTTTGTGATATTACATTTTTTCTATTTAGTTTAGGCGTTACCGTATAATAATAAAGTGTGATACGAAAAAATCGTGTGAGAGCGTCAACGGAGTTTGCGTGGGGATGTTGGAGAGAAAGTGAGAAACGTCAAAGGTTGCAACTATAACTAAATGGTTTTGAATCCCAAATATACTTACAAGTTACTTGAATTAGATGTTCCATTTCATGCATGGTCTACTGGTTTCGTCCTAGACTCAGTTTTCTAATAGTTGAAGGTTCAATCTCTCATTTCTTTACGTTTTTCCCAAATATACTTTAAGTTTTATAAATAATATATATCACCTATACGATGAAAAATGAACTATTTCTAGATAGGAAATCTATCATACATGCAAACATTTAATTCTTGAAAAAAAATACCCGAATACTATATAGAAACTCTTAAATTGTTTTAGCGGAAAAGCTAGCTACTAGAACTTCCATAGTTATATAAACAATACATCACGGAAAAATATATATACTATTCTCTCCGTTCACAAAGATAGACTTTTTAATATTTTCACGCATATTAAGAAAATATATTAAATTACCATAATGAATGTATCGTTTTCTGTAATTTTTAATTTTCAATAATTTTTAACCAATAATAATTCAATTAATTTTTTTGAAGTTTATAATTTTTTCATAGAAAATACAAAAAAATCATCTTTATAAAACACTTTTTTTTTTAAAAAAACGTCTATTTTAATGAAACTGAGAGAGTATAAAGTATATTTTTCTTGTTTCTGAAAGCTAGAATTTTTAGAATATTTACGATTGTTAAGAATACAACAAATATTCATATTAAATTTATTATTTTATTTTTACTATATATTTTTAATAACTATCAACCAGTTACAGTTAATAAATTCAAATATTTTTAATTAATAATTTTTTAAAAATATACAAAAATACTTTAAAAGCATTGAATTTTTTTTTGTAAAACAATTTTTTATTTAAAAAATATTATTTTCGGAAACTGATGGAGTATTCCTTTACTCATTTGTCAAACGCGTGTGATGGTCGTATAAAATTAATTGCCCGCCCAGTTGTTTGGAAGGTTTCGTGCTTGGTTCCGAGATTCAAGTAAAATAATGATTTATAAACCCTTCATAAAACACGTACAAGCAGCAATCATATGCCATTTATGACCGATCCAGTTTAGTATAACGTCTACCCGAGTATGCAAGTGATAACAATATAACATCCATGCGAATTGTTTGGATTAGTACGCCTGAATATTAAACGAGCTTCACTGTAACCGTTTTTCATTATTACTCTGAAATTTTGATTCTTTTCTCGAAAATATATAAACCCAATATTGATTGTCGATATAGTTAGAAAATGATAGATTATAAATTTATGGTTATATATATATTTATAATTGGAAAGAGATTTTATATTTTCACGTCCCCGTTGGAAATAAATGGATTGAAGAAAGTACATATGATTTGAGTTTTAACTGTTTGGAACAAGAAATTTAAAAATTGCAAGGATTAAAACATTTTAGTTTTTAGAATCGAATAAGGCATTTTTCTCGACAAATAATATAAGTATAATTTATTTTCTATATTCAAGGATGAGATAGGTTTTGCTTTTATCCTATCGAAATTATCTCAGTTTCTTCATTTTGAAGCTACACTTTGTCAATTTCAAAATTGCATCCTTTCATAAAAAACTTTTATTAATATTCTTGATCTATATATTTAGCTAGTATTAATTAGTTTTCAAATATGCTTTTTAACCAAAAAAATGGAAAAGTTTCAAAACTCTCTTCAATTACCGTGGAATTATGCCTTCAAATAAACTCTGATTGAACAGCAACATAGTACAAAGTGAGCATATCATAGTTCAGAACGTGTGATTATTATACTCTTTCCGTTCCATTAAGATAGACTTAGAAGAAAAAAATTGTTTTACAAAGATGTATTTTTGTGTTTTTTATAAAAAATTGTAAATTTCAAGAAAATTTATTTAATTTTATTAAATTACTATTAGTTAAAAGTTATTGAAAATTATAGAAAACGATACATTTATTATGGTAGTTTAATGTAATTTCTTAATATGTACGAAAATATTAAAAATCTATTTTCTTAGAACCGATGAAATATATTATAACATCTCAATGTAGCGCATAAGCTTCTGACCGAAATAGTTTAATTTTGCCAAAGTCTTAATTCAACTCTTTGCACAAAGCATCATGTAGTAAGACTATCAATGTGTATGGTTATAATATATTAAGAATCGAAATATAAAATTCGTCTTCAGTGGGTCCAAATCCTATGATATATGTGACCAACCATAAATATCTAAATATATTTACTCACAAAATACTATTCAGGATAACGTCACTATACTCATCTTTCTTCAATACTTAGGTATGAAACCAAAAACAAGTTACTTTTACTTAGACTCGTTTTCTATACGAAACCTAGATATACACAGCAAGTCTGCTGCTTATGTCATATATGTGAGCTTGGAAGTTGAAGAAAAACCCACTAAAAGAAAGAGAATCCTTTTAAGTGAAGCAACCTGAAGAATGAAGTTTTTCTTAAAATTACTTTTGAAATATGTTTTAATTGATTACTTTTGATGAATTTTTGGTGTGGCCTTGAACATTGTATGGCTTTTTATGGCATGTGACTGAACAACTTAAAAACTTATCAAAAGATGTTTTAAGAAAAAATTCTCTCACGTGTGTTGCTACCAATCCGTGTGCCAACTTTCTCTTCTTTTTTAGGGGAAAAGAAAATAGTTGTGCTTTTGAGAAGGGAGAAAAGTTGTTTATCTGATGCTTATTCCAAACTTGAAAGACACAAAGTTCCTGCCTATTAAAGGTTATACTTTCATCATCCTTTTTTTTTACTTTCTTTTTTTCTCTCTCTCAAATCTTGAAAAGAAAATACAATGGGATTATATGTTTATTCTCAGTAGAGATTGACATTTTAGTTTAAAATTGAATGTGATATGATTTTGTTTTGGTTTGGTCTAGTTTAATTTAATAGAAATCTACATAAATAAGAGCAATACTGTTTCGTTTGGCTTATCTAGTTGTATGTATTTTATCATTTTCGAATTATTTATTTTAGTTTGGTAGTATGTAAATTTGGTTTATTTAGTTTGGGTTTGGATACTGCCTTACTTTCGGCTTGAGAGTCAAATGACCACACTATAAATCAAACATCATTTTGGGTTGTTTAGCCATCTTAGTTTGGGTTTTATAAATCAAACATCATTTTGGGTTGTTTAGCCATTTTAGTTTGGGTTTTATATTAATTTTTTGAGGCCGTCCTAGCCTTAATAATGCGTACACTAAGATAAAAAGGGAGAAAGGTGTGTTGTTTAGATTGGGCCTTTTTGAGGACTTTGGTGTAGTACTTAATTAAAGATTTGAGAATTACTGTGTGGAAGCTGAGGTTTTGATGTTATCAATAAAAAATATTTTAGGTCTAGTATACCCATTATGAGTTGTTGGGCTCTCTATTTGACAATAAGCATATACCAAACTTGAAAGACACGAGGTCCTGCCAATTATGCATATCAATAGTCAGAACGGTAACACACGTAATGAATTTCAAAATTATTAATGCTATCAAATAATATAGATACTGAACAAAACATAGTTTTATCCTTTTGTTGCAGATATTTGTTTAAGCTAAGATTTAGGTAGACTTCAACACTCGAGATATTAAGCGGGAAAAGGAGCTCAGGAAGTTTGTATGGTAATTGTAAAGATATAGCATAAAGGTGATGTAATAAGAGTTCAGATGTTTCTAGTTCTAGGTGTTTCCAAAAGACAATAACTAAGGCCATCTTCAAAGGGGGAGCACATGGGGTGTGCTTGGGCTTAATATATTTGGATTTAATCTAAAAGTGGGCTAAGAGCAGTTTGGGAGGGCTTGTCGAAGAGGTGTGCTTAAGGGAAGTGCTGGTCGACGTGGCAAGTGTGTATTGGTCGAAAAAATGAAAGGAAACACGGGTTTTTCTTTTCCTCATTTTCTAGGGTTTGCGATCTATCTCTCTGTCTCTCGAATCCACAAACGGCAACGAACGGGAGAAGCCAGTTCCGTTCGATTTCCGACCGAAGCACACCGTGAGTCGATCTTTTATCTTCTCCTCACCGATCTTCTGTCATTTCCTAGGGTTTGGAATCAATTTTAAAATAAGTTTTTTTGTTACATTATTTAATTAATTTTATTTGGTTAAGCACACCTTTAATTAAGTGATCTCTTTGAGGATGTCCCATGTTCCTAGCCTAAATACAATATTATACTACTATTTTCGCTCTAAGCACACACCTAACTGCTCCCCCTTTGAGGATGCCCTTAGGGGTACGTGTGGAATCTTCTGACCACTTGCTCAACATTTCTTTGTGTCTGAAACATATGTATCAAGTTCTAATGAAATTCTATAGAGCCCAAAATTTATCGGGCCCTTCAAACTTTTGAGTCATTATATCTCTGTTTCTGTGTAGTCATTTCCATATTTGACTCGAGGGTGACACTCAGCCATAATTTCATTTTATCCATATATAGGTAAATATTGTTATTTTCTTGGTCGAATTATTTACATTCAAAACAGAAAATATGGATAAAATTAAATTATGGCGGAGTAGTAGGTGAAAAGTTCATAAGGGTTTGAAGATGCACAATTGAAAATGAAAAGTAGCGGAGATAATCCAATGGGAAACAAAAGAATTAGAAAGATCATCTGAATTTTTTTCTCAAAATGTCATCTGAAAATCAAAATATTCATGGACACTATCGCCTAATTTCACAACATATATATGAAAGAAAAGAGACGTGCCAATGGCTGAATGAATACATCAAAAGCACATGCAAAATGATTGAGAGGACAGACCAGGAGTTAATAAACAGCTATTTCATGAAAACCTCTAAAAATCTGTTTAAAGTCATTACTTGTGACAAGAATAATTCTAGTTGGATATCTCGAATATTTAAAATATTCTGTCGGTATTTATTTACGATATATACATTTGTTATCCTAAATAAAGGTTTATAAAATACTTCAACAAAATAATACTGATTGTTAGGGATGAGTAAATATAAAATTTCACATTGTTTTGCAGTCTAAATCTGCAACACAAACGTTTGATCTCATAAGTAAAATAATATAAATATAAGAGAATATAGGAATTTTAAAATAAACCCCATAAGATATTTTTCCAAAATCCTTAAAATAATTTAATAAAATATATTGAACTAATAATATTTTATGATTGAGATATTCACTTTAAATTTCTTAGAGTTGTAATACTTTTGCCTGCCATATTATTTACTTCCTTTTTTATACACATTTTATTTACTTCCTAGCTAAAACAGAAACAAAAAATATATAATAATTATTCTTTTACTTGAAGTTCAATCCGATTACAAATACACGTATTGGTTTACTTGTTTTTGACAATTATAGTAGGGAAATTGCAACTTATCTTTATTTTCTTATATTCACATATATCCATAAAAGGTGGTTTCCAACAAGAGTTGTTATCAAATATAGGAACCTGAGAAATGGGTCTATATGATTGATCCTTTTGAGAAGATGAAAACATTGAGAACGACAAACAAGGAGTTTCAAGAGTAGATCGATCTCCAATCATTAGTCATTACCAACTTACATTAGCTTCCTTCTCCCTTATATTACTCCTTGACTAATTTATTTGACCAAAATTTCATAATTACCAATGTACATTTCAAAGTATTAAATGTGTTCTTGAACATCCTCCAGGCAGAAGGGATGTCTGTTTGATTGTATTGATGTCATCTAGACATCTACACATCACTTATGGTTACATAAATACTTGTCCACCAATCAGTACTTTTTTTTTTGAAAAGGCACCAATGAGTACTTCATCGGCTAGTTTGTAAATTTTATCAAGATATACTGTTTGGTCACTGATATACTAATGTCGTAGACGGCAAAATACGTACTTTATACATGCAAATTTACAACACAGTAGGTTTCTAACATTTCAGAATTCTTCTTTTCTAGCGTTTTTTATTATTCATATGTACGATTGTAATTTCTTTAGAAACACCATTCTTAAGATTATTTAAACGATACTTAGTTAATAGCCTAAAACACGTAAGTGATATGTTGATTAGTTTTTTTTTTGTCGTTAACAGTTTTTCAATTTGGCCATATGTTAAAAAACTTTATAGCGTACAATCATTTAAATAGCTTTATGTGAGTCATTCGTATGAGCAGTGAGTAATATTGGCTTATGATCTCCACTAAGCCTATCTTCATAATTAATACTGATACATACAAACTTATGTTATCCTGATTAAAATATTGATTCAATTACTCAAGCGATCGTAATGAATCCATGTTCACGATTCATACTAAATACATAGAAACTTCTGTTATTCTGACTAGTTAATATAGGTTCAATAGAGCGATCATTAGGAAGTAGTGGTATATATCTGGTGAACATTAATATATCAAAAAGTTCAAAAGAAAAAAAAAACATTAATATACCAATTCTTCAACAAACCAGAGATACGAATCTATTATTAACTTAGCTATATTAATGTATGCGTGTGTGGTAAAGCTAGATTCGTATGAACCGATTAAAATCAGAAAACGACAGGATCGGGGAGATTTAATTTCACCCACATGCTTGTTATTATTCCTTTATGTGGTAGCAACATATACAGATTTATACGCATACATCATTTATTAACGTGGGTCACCTAGGTTAATTGAATTATTGAGGTCTGATCAGCCGATGGTATTTTTTTTGTTTTTTTGCTTTTTATTTATTTATTTGGGTCAAGTAAGCAAAAATCCAGCCTAGAATTTCTATTGTTTTTGTGAAGTTCTTCGGTTTCTATTTTCCATTAAAAACCCCGATGGATATACATTGCAAAACTAATAACATAATGTAAACTTAATGTTTGGAGATTTAAAATAGATATGAAAATAACAGTCACTGACTCACTGATATATGAAAATTCTAGTTAATTGAGATGTCAGAAATTCTGTGATTTATATTTATGTCACGTGTTACACGATGATGGAACGCGTCTTCTTTTTTATAGTAAGATATACTGTACAAGACTGTCTCCGCCGTCGGCGTGACCTCACGTCTACCGACGAGAATCTTCTTCTTCCTTCCTCCTCTTTCTTTCTGCCATGGCTACAGTGGTGCTTCCTCGGTTTTCAGCCTCGACGATTTCTGTTCCCGATCCAGATCCAGATCCGCTATTCACTTGGTTCTCAGATCTACTTTCTGTGGCTCCACCTCCAGAACCTCCAGACCCTCCTGAGCCATCAGATTCGTTCCTTCCTCTATGTCGACCTTACATCTTTGAAGCTTCAGCCTCCTCTCGAAGATCTCGTTCTAGCTTTGACGATTCAGCTCTTGTGTCTTCTGGTGTTCAACTATCTACTGCTTTGTGCAGTTCTCTATCGTGTCCTATTCTCGGGGAGAACCCATGGTTACCTTTGGCTGGACCCTTCGCTCCTTGCATCAAGCGTTCACAAGGTTTGGGTTCCTCAGTCTATTGGAGTAAATCACTTATCTTGGAACCTTGCCTTTTGTTAGGTTTTAGTTATTTCAATAAGAGTCTCCTTTTACCTTGGAATGAGGATGTTGTGCTCTCTTTGAAGCTATTTTTACCTCAGTTTGAGGATGTTGTGCTCGTTTTGAAGCTCTTTTTACCTCAGTTTGAGGATATTGTAGGCTCTGTGAGTTTCATTATGAAACTCTATTTACCTCAGTATGAGGATATTACACTGTGGTGTACCAGTCTCTTACCTCAGTGTGAGGTTATTTGGACCTTTTCCTTTGTGGTTTTGGTTTCATTTATTTCAGGTTTACTCAGTCGGCAGTGGTCCTCTTCACAGCCTTCAGACTTCTTAAAGCAAGGCTTCGTCGGTTCTGAGTTTGTAGCTGTTTCGGGTGGTCTCTTTCCAAAACTTTCACCTGCCTTGAATGGTGTTGGTACAAGGGATAGTGTGTCGAAGATGGTTCTGTCAGATGCAGAAACTATGCCTTCAATTGCTTGCCTTTCAGCAATCTTTGATGCTGCTGACCTTCTAACCGTGATGCCCCTTGAGACTTTAATGTCTCTCATTTGTGAAATTGTCTGGAACTGCCAAGATGCAAAGGTAGTTTTTCAAGCGTTGGTGGGTTCTGCACTCATGGTTGAAGCTTTGAAGCTACGCTCAGCTCTCCTCAAGGCTAAGGAATTAATCCTCCTTAGTTTTCATTTATTCTCAGACTCTCAAGTCTTCATATTTACCCTGCGCTTAGGGTCTGTTTTGAACGAGATCGCAGGTGTTCTCCATGACGTTAGAAGCCTTGCTACTCTCTTCAATCCTCTATCTTTTAGTTGCTTTCCTTGTTTTAATAATGTTCAGGCTGTTTTTCTGGCAAAGGCTAATCTTGAATGTATGAATATTAAAAATACTGTGGTTTAAGTTAATTGAATGAAAGAAATGGTTGACAAAAAAAAAAAGATATACTGTACATAAAAATTCGCATATATAAATAAAAATGAAAAATAAACACAATCGGTTTGGGATAAATCTATATTATTGAATGAAATAATACATGTCAGTGAAAATAATAGATGTCATTTATAATTTCTTTTTCTTTTATGTAATTGAACGTTCGCGATTATCTGTAGGTATACATGATCGTATGAAAATAGACAATACATAGAGAAGTTAGGGGCTGGGAATGTGATTGAAAAAATGCATGCAAATACAGCACGAGAACGTACGTGAACCAAAAACATATTAGGTACCAATCAATAAAAAAAAAGTAAGATAAACTAGAAAAATGTTTCAATAAACATATTAAACAAGTGATGGAAAAACTAAGGTGGAGGAGAACCACAAAAGTGGCACCTCTCATATTTTAGTAAATTCACGACCAAAAAAAATAGAGATATAGAGAGAGGGAGAACAAAGAGCGAATGATAATGATTTTTTTTTTTGGGTGTAAAACGAATGATAATGATGACAAAAAAAAGAAAAAATGAGAACAAGAATGATTTAACAAAACCGATGATCGTTGTTATCATTCGCCTACCATGTCACTCGTCTCGTGTCTATTTCTTTAGGGGGTGATTGATTGAGATTTAGTTCTAAATTTTGTGTTATAAAATTTTATCTGTTGTAGTTGTATATTTATTCTACAGCTCATAAATTGCAAGTATATAGGAGTTTTACCTTTCTTTTAGCATTAAAAAAAATATGGGAGTTTTACCGTCATTTGCTTATTTGTTGGTTGTAACTTTAGAAGTTAAAGAAAATACCTACATTTCCTTGAAAAAGGAGAACTGTTTTGCATTTTCTTTATTTTTTCCGAAATAATTTTTTTCCTTCAGTCAAAAAAAGAAAAAACAGAAAATCTGATTCCTTTTATCATGGGTCCGATTGGTAATGGCTGTAGCTTTAAATATTTTGCTGTAGAAAAAAATCTGTAGACTTTTTGCTGTGCCTTTAGATTTTATTGCTGTAGAATTTTATTGAAGCACTAAAAAATTGCTTTGGATATTTAGCTCTGCAGAGCACTTGTACAGCTGTAGGATATTTTAAGAGCTGTGGTTTCAAAAAAAAATTTAAAACTTGATTGCTCTGAATTTGGTGCTGTGGAAATAAATAGGGCTGTGGACAGCACCTACAGCAACTACCAATCACCCCCCGTATTACTGAAACTAACGAAAGAAGAAGATGTATATTCAACCTGTTTCTCACTACTGGTGGATATCTTACTACGCTAGACAGTTACCAAAAGTGATAGATACATGCATCCTTATTTTTTTGATTAAAATACATGCATCCTTATTTGAAATTTGTTTTTAAGTACGCTTAAAATCAAATGTCATCAACCAAAAAGACTCAGTGTTTACTCGGTTTAAATTAAGTTCAATATAAAAAACAACGGAGTCCTGAAAATGTGAATTAAAAAGGAGAAAATTTGCAGAAACAGAAAATATACCCAAGACCTTTAACAAAAAAAAGAAAGAAAATATACCCAAGACACGAAAGCACAGTGAGGGAGAAGTGTCCAGCCAGCATATGATGACGTGGTCTATAGCTCTCTAGGGTGTCTACAAACTATAAAGAAACGCTTGGAGACGTCACATGATATGCACAAGAATTTCATTTTCATGCAATTAGTATTAATTACGCCTCTGCATAACACATCATTTTTCGTTTATCAACTTAATTAATTGTTCTCACGCGCGACGCTTCTTTTGACGCATAGATTTGTGCCTAAAACATGCATGATTTATCGATTTCTTTGTGTACAAGGCTTACAAACGTGTTCTTCTAAACAATTATGATCAGAAAATGCAAATGGAATTTTTTTCTTTTTTTTCAACTTTAACTAATCATTGAAAATACCATAATGTTAAAGAAAACGGCGTCTATTATCTGAGCGTAGATGCTTTCACCTATAAATTGCATTGGTTTAACCTAGTCACCATCTACAACTTTTAGATATTTTTGTTCTTTGATGATCAATTTCACCTAGACTTCTTTACAATTGTCAAATTCTAATTCATTTTAAACGTTTCATTTACGTCATCTATTTATATAAAGAAAATGCATAATTTTTGGACAACAAAGAGAATACCTATAAAATAATAATAAGAGAAATATACGTTAAAATAGTACTAAAATACATTTTTATTTAAAATAGCACTTAAGATTTTTTTTTCTTACAAAATAGCATTAGTTTAAAAAGTTGAAAATATATTTCATTTTACATTTCAGTTTAGTTATTAAATTTTATAATTTTGTATTTATAAAGTAGAGTTAGAGTAATTAAAAACATTGAATTTGGAGTAGTTTCAGTCATTTTATCTTTTAATTAATGCGATTTTAGAAGAAAAAAAATGTGTGTGCAATTATGTTAGGAGTATATATTTTTTTGAATTATGTAAAAGATTTGCTCAACACTTAAATTCACAATAAACAATTTTGAAAAACATAGCCAATGATGAAGCCTTCAATCCTATATTATGGTAAGTTAGGTCTATATTTAATATATTAATTTCATCAAATAGTGAGGTGGGATATTTTATATCGTCCAAATCAAATCATATGTGAGTTAGAAAAGAAAGATGAGAAGAAAATATTCGCATTGCATTGTAATCTAGTGATGATTTCCACTATGTTGGTCGAAGTTGGGTAGACTTTTGGTCACCGTGATATTCATGTATGGTCTATAAACTGTAAAGTGCAAACTTACTATGGTAATCTGATTTTTGAAAGTTAATTAAAGAAGAAGCCGTGAAGGAAATAAAATTGTGTAGATTTGCATGTGAGATGCGAGTGGGGAAGAAAAGGACCAGAGTTTAGTGAATGAGAAAATGCAACGCTTCCTACTAATTTTTCCACTTGTCATGCAACCAGTCTGAGTTCGTTTGCCTTTTCGATTCTTATTATTATTTTATTATACTCTACACGTCACACGCTTCAAATAACTCAAAAATTAAAATCAAAATATTTTGACTACATGAATAGTAATTTAGAGGTATATATAAACCACCTGAGACTCATTAGTTTCCTACATGAAATAAAAAGAAACATCTTAGAGAGAGACAAGGAAAGAGTGAGAGGGATAGAAGAAAAGCTTTTAGGGTTTCAAAAAAACTGAGACTCTTAAAAAAAAAATGGGCGTCATGATCAATCACCATTTGCTCGCTATCATCTTCGGCATCTTAGGTAACGTTTTAATGATACATCCACAAAGCTAAATGCTAGTTTGTTCCTCAGCTATTCTCTTTTTGCTCTCTATATAATAAAGAACTTGCAGTAGCAACAATAATGTGTAAGGTTCCCCTGTATTAGTAGACGTGAATTAAACAGAAAGGTACTAATTAAGAAACCAAATTTAACTGATGGGAAGTTTATCATTCATGAACCACCTACTTATATATGTACATATATTTCTTACTTTGTTTCTAGTTTTGGTTCATCATTTGGAATCATTAATGATCTCCTAATCCTGTATTTAAATCCCAAGCTACCCAAAAATGAAAATTACCCGTTTGGAAAGCTTTACAAATTGAAATCGTCACGCAATATTGTCCATATATACTCGGTACGTGTATTGAGGTTAATGTAGCAATTCAACTCCCCGTTGAAGTCTTTTATGTCTACAATCAACTCATTAATTTCTTTTTGTTGGTTATATTTCACGAAATTACAGGAAACGCAATATCCTTCTGTGTATTCCTCGCTCCGTTGTAAGTACATACCAATTCTGTATACTATTATACTATCGAGATTGGTTATGTAATAAAATAATTATTTGAGAATGATTAGCAACGAAAATGTTTCTCTGATTTTTGTTGTGAATTTCTGCAGGCCAACGTTTTATAGAATATACAAGAATAAATCGACGGAAAGTTTCCAGTCACTACCGTACCAAGTGTCGCTATTTAGCTGCATGCTATGGCTCTATTACGCATTGATTAAGCAAGACGCTTTTCTCCTGATTACCATCAACTCTTTTGGCTGTATCGTGGAGACTATATATATCGCCTTGTTTTTTGCTTATGCCACCAGGGACAAACGGGTAATTTTCTTAATATGTAGCTAAACATGGATAATAAATAATAATGAATCATGGCTTTGAACTATCTCTGATGCGTTGCAGATCGCGGCTATGAAGTTGTTCTTCACGATAAATGTTGCTTTCTTCTCGTTAATTCTAATGATAACCCATTTTGCGGTTAGAAGTCCTAGCCTCCAAGTCTCTGTTATCGGCTGGATTTGTGTTTCCATTTCTGTTTCTGTTTTCGCTGCCCCTCTAATGATTGTGGTAACTAAGCATTTTATTCACAAACTTAATTCAAAATATATTAGAGCTTTGGGGTAAAATAATCTTGAAATGTTTTTCTTGTGAAAAGGCTCGTGTGATAAAGACAAAGAGTGTAGAGTTCATGCCCTTCACCCTCTCTTTCTTCCTCACCATAAGCGCCGTTATGTGGTTTGCTTATGGCGCATTCCTCCACGACATATGCATAGCTGTAAGCATTTATTTCCATACAGTTTCATATTTTCTTGGTTAAAAAAGGTTTCTGAGATTTCGTTTTAATAATGATTTTGTAGATTCCAAACGTGGTGGGATTCATACTGGGGATGTTACAAATGGTTTTGTACGGAATTTACAGAAACTCAGGGGTGAAAATAGATACCGAGAAAAAGATAAATTCGTCAGAACAACAACTTAAGACTATTGTCGTAATGAGTCAGTTAGGTGTGTCGGAAGTGCACCCAGTTGACATCACGGTGGACCCACTCTCTGAAACCGTTCATCATGAAGATCCATCCAAACAGAAGGAGCCATCAATTGAAGATGGAAAGTGCCACGTGGGGACTGTGGCCCGTTTTGAATATATTTGAAGTGTTGATATGTCAGAAGAAAAAAAAATATATCTCTCTCATTCTTGTCTTGTTGGCCGGCCAAATAAAAAAATTGTATCGGTGGTTTGTTTTTTTTTGGTAAACATATCAGTTGTTTGTTTTTATTTATTTTTGTTTCGTAAGTTGAAATTATAGTGCTCTTACAGAATTTGATGTAATAAACCGCAGTAGCTAGATTACTTCTACTAATAAGCCGTTTGTCCCAGTTTTTGATGATTACATTTGTCTTAAAGATATCATCGTCAGTTAGTAACTAAACCAATTACAAGACCGTTGACGAATGACGACATACTATCCCATGATTTTGAGAAAACAAAGTGATGATTTTGGGTCATTTATTAATATCCCATTAGTAAGTGACTCATTTATTTGCAAAAAAAAAAGAGAGTAGCATGATCGAATATTTGTTAATCAAGTTATGTTTTGGACTAACGACATAATCCGATAATATAACAAAAATTGTTAAAGAACAAATGAATGGTTGCGGTTTATGACAAGTTATAACTATAGATTAATCTCCGTAGTTCGTAATCTACAAATATAAAAGAATCATATACAAGATTTTACTAGTTAAGTCACTTTACCTTTTTTTATAAAATAAATCTTTCTAAAAATCCAAACATATAAGAATTTTGAGTATTTAGAGGTAATAGAACGTGATTCACTGAGAAAAAAAAAACAAAAGTTGGATAAGAAAAATCCTTTTCAAGAGAGAGGACACTGTCAAAGGTTAAAAAAAAGCCCCGACATAAATTTTGATAAGACCAACCATACTCTCACAATCTCAATCGCCTATCCTTAAAATTATTGTCAGAATGCGAGGGCATGTGACCCACGTTGTCCAAAACTAAGCGACGGTGGACATTAGCCACACCACATAACGCTCAGAAGAAAAAAGGTCTATCTAAACACTAATCTTGATTCTTGGATCTTTGCAATTCTAATTTCTATCATTGATCACACGTCAAAAATTGCCACATGTGACACATCACAAAACTAGAAAAGACTCTACACAAAGTCACATAAACATCATCAACTCTCCAGAATCTTCAATTAGAGCTTTTTTATTAAAAATTAGAGTCCCACTTTGGCCCATGTTGCAACATCACATATATAATGTACATCGTCAACTCTTTGTCACAATGTTTTTTTCTTTCTATGTTTCAAAATAAATAAGACCAAAAAAGTATCAAAACCCTAACCGGTGGTACTGTTGCTCTCTGAAGTTCGTTTCTCACTCTGTCTTCGCTTCTCCCTCGAACTCTCTCCCCACATTTTAGCATCTGCAACCGCACGCTTCCTATCAATGTCTCGGTTCAATATCCTAGCCGTCTCTCTCGGTGAATCTTCCTTCTCCGAACCTGCTAGATCAAACTTGCCACCTCCATCGTTCCTTCCCCCTCTATCATTCTTGTTTGGATCATAAGCTTGGTTTGCAAGATATGAGATTGCAGTTACCAAATCTGCTATAGGAGGACGTGTAGCCGCCTCCTCTTGGATGCACATTGAAGCCACAGATAATGCTTGATACAGTGCTCGTGTTGGAAACCTCCCCTTTAACTTAGGATCCGCCAGTTTTATAAACCTTCTCCTGTCGTTGAACATTGGACGAGCCTGTCAAAACCCCAAAAAATAACAGAATAAGAAACTGAATAAATGTAACCATAGGTTCGAGTGGACCGCTAGGACGAAACTAATATTAATATTAGATGGTTTCGGGCCTGGAGGACTATGGGCTTCGGCCCGAACCTCATGTTATTCTCTAAGAAAAAGAATGTAAAAGTAAGTTGATGATGATGAAGTTATTTACCCAAGCCACTAGGTTCTGTTCTCCATGAGGCATCTCACTGTCTATTGCTTTTCTACCAGTAATGAGCTCCAGAAACACCACACCGAAACTGTAGACATCTGATTTAACTGTCAGCTGTCCGGTCATCGCGTACTCTGGAGCACAGTATCCATAGGTTCCCATGACTCTAGTGGAGACATGAGACTTGTCTCCTGTTGGTCCGAGTTTAGCAAGTCCAAAATCAGAAAGCTTTGGGTGGAAACCTTCGGCCAGTAGAATGTTTGATGACTTGAAATCTCTATAGATAACCGGAGGGTTTGCTTTATCATGTAGAAACTCCAAACCTTTAGCCGCACCAGCAGCTATCTTCATTCTCATGTTCCAATCTAATGCCTCCTTATCTGGTGGAAGATCTGCCAAATCTTCCACCAGATAAGGAGGCATTAGATTGGAACATGAGAATGAAGATAGCTGCGTTGATCAAGGAGGCATTACCGTGGAGGTGATCTTCCAATGATCACCTCCACGGTAATGCCTCCTTGATCGTGGAGGTGATCTTCCAATGATCACCTCCACGGTAATGCCTCCTTATCTGCGTTCCAATCTAAAGATTAGGAAAAAAATACAGGAGATTTAATTACCGTGGAGGTGATCTTCCAATGATCCTAAGGGCATAAACTCATAGACCAAGAGGCGTTGATCTCCATCAGCACAGTAACCAATAAGGTTGACTAAGTTGGGATGATGAAGAAGGCTGAGCATAAGAACTTCTACCAGAAACTCTCTGTTACCTTGTAAACCATTCCTATCCAATTGCTTAACAGCAACAACCTGACATAGATGAATGAAAAATTGCAATGTCATCAAGCTAACCAACTCATCTGTAAGTCTAACATAAATGTAGAACTGTACCTGACCGGTGGTTTCAAGCCTTCCTTTGTAGACACATCCGAAACCACCTTCGCCTAAGAAAGTGTCGGGATGAAAGTCCATAGTTGCAGCAACGAGGTCACGGAAAGCAAATGTATGAGCAGCAATTTGCTCAAGCTCATCTCTCGGAAGAAGTAGCTCTCTTTTTGACCTTACATTGCTCTTTGAGCTAAGCTTCTTCTCCCCACCTGAAACATCACTAAGACCAATTCAGTTCACCAAAACGCATTCATCCACACTCACCGAACCTAAACTCCAAAACCAAACCACCCTAAAAGCATAAACCTTGTATTTAACTAATATCAATGCCTTCAGGGAGACAAACAAATGTAAGATTCTGATATTGATGCAGTAGGATCATGTGATCTTTATCTTTCTCCACAATGCTAGAAACTTTACACTGAGGACGAACTTGGGACTTCCCAATCAGATCAAAACAAGTGAAACTGAAGATAAGTAACACGAGTAAAAGAGATGAGAGAAACCTGAAGGAAGTCTAGAAATGTTATTGGATACTGTCGGTTGTGATTGTTTCTGAGGCTTGGATGATTCCTCAACTGGGTTCAGCTTCTCATCTTCACTCGAATTGAAACACGAGAAACAACCCATCTCCTTCTACTCAAAAATTTCCACAAGGGATGAAGGATAGTAATCAAAAACTTGCAAAGTCCCTTTGAACAAGAACGAAAAAGCCAGAAACTTTTTTCTTGTTGACGGAGATAATTTTCCATTCAAGGAAACAAAACTTCCTTTTTAGTTCAACAAAAAAAGAAAAACTTATTTCTGCAAATATTTAATTTTCTATTACAATGATTTGTCTGGGTCAAGACAAGATAATTTTCAGATTTGTTTCTTCTTTTTTTAATCCACTGTGATAAAGCAGAATTGCGTTTTTATTTTTGGTCAACTTTTTAAGTGTGATTCATACTTTTTTTGTATCACTATCACCGACATTTTTTTAAAAATCGATTTCATTGCTACTAGTTATAAAAAAAAATAGCAAATAATATGTTACAAGCAAATAGCAAAACCGGTGGAATGTATATATATCTATTTGAAGGATTCGTGTTGTAATATTTGGCATGGCAAGAAAAATGGTTAAAACTATAACTGATAATTGGTTCTATAACCTGTTGAGGATTGAGTCCACTTTTGTGATACCATACCACTATCCGGTAGTCATGTCCTGGCAATGGGATTTGGAAGTTCAAAGATAATTGGCTAAAATTAGAAAACATGGGCCTCATTTTCAAGTTATATGAGAGCAAGGCCCGGCCCTGAATTACACTTTACTTTTCAATTAAAATATAATAAATAATTAGCCCAAATTTTAAACTAAAAATTGCTCAATCCCAGCATTGAAAATGAAAACCTTAAGTTTGGTCATATTGACAAAAAGTACAAAAACAAAATATAAAAAAGAGAGATCGTGAGACGCATAATCATTCTCCCGCTCGGTCAACGGACAATAGATCCCTACCAAAAAAAAAAGAACCTCAGAAATTAAAGTAAAAATACATAACTAAAAAAAGAGAAGGAAAAAAAGACAGAACACGAAGAAAAAAAAAGACAGAAAATTCAATTAGATAGGTTTTGTAATTTTTCCCGGCGAAAATGGAGAAACCTGAAAACCACGCAATGGAATCCGAAACTCTTGATCACTACAAATCCGACGATCATTCCGATGAATCGGAACAACAATTGGCGACGGAGACTCCCAAATCAGACTCATCTTCCCAGCTCAGCCTCACCCAGGTGATGGAAGCCGTCGACGATTTCATTCAATCCCTCTCCTCCTCCACGGATCCGTTAAAAGAGATTCCTCCATCGGTGGAGCCATTCCCGGAGACGGTCGATTCCTTGGTCTCCAAGATGGAATCCTCCGGTCTGGGGCGTGACGAAGCAGAGGACTCTGCATTCATCCTCGCCGTTAACCGGATTTCAAAATCGGTTCTGACATTGAGAGAGCTCCGGCTCGATTCAACCCCGGTTTCCTCGTGGCTAAACCGGGCGAGTTCGGTTCAGAACCGTGCAGCGTCCCTCCTCGACGAAGAGTTTCGTCACCTCCTCGATCGTTCAAGAGAAAAGAATAAAAACAACAAAAACGCTGACGTGTCGTCCGATTCGACTCACGTCGAATCGGACCGATGCGTCTTGCAGGAGGAAGAAACGTTCCCGGACTTTCCACCGGAATCGATCTCCACCCTTAAGAAGATCGCCGGAGCCATGATCTCCGCCGGCTACGAAGCGGAGTGCTGCATGTCGTACGAGATGTCGAGGCGCCACGCGTTCAAGGAGGAGCTCAGCGAGGTGGGGTTCGAAGGGATCAACGTGGAGGACGTGCAGAGGATCCCCTGGGAGTCTCTCGAGGGAGAGATCGCCAGCTGGATCTCCATCGTCCGCCGCTGCTCCACCGTGCTTTTCCCCGGCGAGCTTTCTCTCTGCACCGCCGTGTTCTCCTCGGAAGACCACGCCGCGACTCGCAAACGCCTCTTCACGGGGCTCGTCTCCGCCGTGACGATCCGGTTTCTTGATTTCTCGGGTGCCGTGGTGCTCACGAAACGGTCCTCCGAGAAGCTTTTCAAGTTCCTTGACATGTACGAAACGCTGAGAGACTTGGTCCCAGCCGTTGAGCAGTCTGACTCGGATCTGATCGAGGAGATTAAGCTGGCTCAGACGAGGCTAGGAGAAGCGGCGGTGACTATATTCGGAGAGCTTGAGAACTCGATCAAGACCGATCAGGGGAGGACAGCTGTCCCTAGCGGAGCTGTCCACCCGTTGACTCGCTACACCATGAACTACCTCAAGTACGCGTGCGAGTACAAAGACACTTTAGACCAAGTGTTCCAAACAGAACCCGAACAAGAGACAAGACGAAACCAAAGAGAAGACGACGAGGAGTACAAAGTCTCAGCCTTTGGTAGACAAATGATAAAAGTGATGGAACATCTTGATGCAAATCTTGAAGTCAAATCAAGACTATACAGAGATCCAGCACTGAGATCCATATTCCTAATGAACAACGGGAGATACATTCTACAAAAGATCAAAGGGTCGACAGAGATTAGGGACTTGATGGGACAAGCGTGGACGAGGAAGAGATCAACGGAGCTTAGACAGTACCACAAGAGCTACCAGAGAGAGACTTGGGGGAAAGTGTTGCAATGTATGAACCAAGAAGGGATACAGGTGAACGGGAAAGTGTCGAAGCCGGTTTTGAAAGAGAGGTTCAAGGTGTTCAATGCTATGTTTGATGAGATTCACAAGACGCAGAGTACTTGGATTGTGAGTGATGAGCAGATGCAATCGGAGCTAAGGGTTTCGATCGCGGCGTTGGTGATTCCGGCTTATAGGTCTTTCTTTGGGAGGTATAAGCAGCATATTGATTCAGGGAGGCATTCGGATAAGTATGTTAAGTATCAGCCTGAAGATATTGAGACTTATATTGATGACTTGTTTGATGGGAATCCACCTTCTATGGCACGTAAGAGGACTTGAAAAAAACTATGAGTGTGTGACATATGATCTGGTTCCTTTTGCTTCTTCTTATTTTCTTCTATGATTATTTTTCATTTCGATTATGTTTATAGAACCGTTCTTGATCTGAGACTACCATGGAAACTTTTTGTTTTACGTATTGTTTTTTCTTATTCAAAATTGGGTTTTTTTTTGTATCGGTAACATCTTATGATTTAAATTCTTGTTTTAACAGGCTGTGAGCCTGTGACCGAAAAATGTTAGAATTATGAATTATCTAATAAGGGTTAAGGCACGAAAGTATCTTCAAAATATTCAAGTATGTTTGATTTTGATTCTTGATAAGTTGATCTTGTGGTATACTGTTCTGAAGATATGTAATATGTATCCTTATAGCAATTACATATAACGATGTTTTAGTGATGTTGTAGAAATTTGGCTTTGCCGAAGCCACAGGCAAGACTATAGAGATTGTATATAGAGGCAAGATATGTATACAAATTTGGATTTAGCAGAATTTCAAATCTTCCAATGGCAAAGCAAATTTGCAGACTTGGATCCAAGAAACCAAACAAACCATTTTGTCAACCAAGACAAGGGTATTGATAATTAGCATTATTCCAAAAATGAAAAGAAAAAGAAAACACATAAAAAATAATAATTGAGGATTTTGGATCTTTAACCTGTTGGGATAAAATAATACTTACATTTGTATAACTAATTTTTAGATTTGTATAACTAAATTTTCTTACAGAGCCAAGTATTTGGAGCAAAACTGGCACACCATGTAAAAATCGTCTCGACAAGGCACCAAAATTGAATTTTATTGTAGTATTTAATAATCAAGAGGCTTTTGCGGTTTTGCCTTTTGGGGTAGGACTGGGCCACTCATGATTAGAGTCCACGTCATCAGGCGATGGCCCAACTGTGATTTATGTGGACAATAATATTTATTAACAGATTGATTTCTCCTTCCTTCCTTCGTACAGACTCATCAGCACCTACCAAGAAGACTGAGCTCTCATGGCGGCATTCTCGATGACTCTGGTGCGTTTCCCTTTTTTCCTTTTTTTTCCTGTTTTTTTTTTTTTGCGTTACTTATCACTCTTATGCTCTCTTCTTAGTCAAATCCGAGGTCGTTCTCAGCTGCTCCCCGAAGACTCTCTCCGATCAACACCTCCGCTCCCTCTTCCACCACTTACCGATTGAGCACCAAGTCTACCTTCCACTCCATCAAGTTTCCGTCTTTAACTGCCTCATCGCTCCTCCTCCGTACATCTTCCACCAAAAGGAACCGCCGCTGCTTATCGGTTCAGTCCAGTGCTGAGGTTGTTGTTTAGAAATGTGCATGTAGGATTGAGTCATTTGATTAGAAAGAGACTGGCTTTGAGTTGAATTTGAGCTTATTACTCTAGGGTTCTCACTAGATTTGCGAAAAGTTGATTTCTTGGTTTTTTGGTATGTATTTACAGCCTTTAGCAGAGCCACAATCGAAGATAACGCATAAGGTGTATTTCGATATAAGTGTTGGGAACCCAGTTGGGAAATTAGCTGGGAGGATTGGTATTGGTTTGTTTGGTGATGATGTTCCCCAAACTGTTGAGAACTTCCGTGCTCTTTGCACAGGTATGTTCCTTATTGTGCTAGTTGTGGTTTTTATAGTCAGTGTTGGCAAGGTTTGATCATCTTTGCTCAATCAGGTGAGAAGGGTTTTGGTTACAAGGGTTCAACTTTCCACCGTGTCATCAGAGATTTCATGATTCAGGGCGGAGACTTTGACAAGGGCAATGTGCGTTTTCTGACTCAATCCATGCTTCTCTAGTTATGTTTCTGTCTATCTATTTGGTTGATTTTTTTAAAAGGAATCAATCTTCACATTACTGCCTTGAATGCTGCCACTCCCTATCTTGTTATAAACAATAGCTAGAATGTAGATTTCAGTCTTGATCTGAGTTACTACTGTAAGGTTCTTCTAGTAACTGCCAGCAGAGTTCCATTATAATGATATAGAAGTCTAATTGTTGAGCAGGGAACTGGAGGCAAAAGTGTATATGGCCGGACATTCAAGGATGAGAATTTCAATTGTAAGTCTATGTCTATCCTTATCTCTTGTGCACTCCATCAATCGAAACTTGTCAGTTGTGATGCATTTTCCGTATTCTATTTTTATTGACATGAGTATATAACACATACCTTCCATTTTATAAATTTCAAGAAAGTAATGATGTGAAATATACACCTGCAGTATCCCATGTCGGACCAGGAGTTGTGAGTATGGCTAATGCTGGCCCTAATACAAATGGAAGTCAGTTCTTCATCTGCACTGTTAAGGTAAAACTTACAAATATCCTCCATTTTTACCATATAGAACTCAATTATACTACCTAGAGATAACACTAGATATACATTGAAATGAAGAACCAGCCAAGTTTTTGTTGCTCATGTATCAAATTAATATGAACAGACGTCATGGTTGGACGGGAGGCATGTGGTGTTCGGGCAAGTTATAGAAGGAATGGATGTGGTGAGGCTGATAGAGGAACAAGAGACAGACAGAGGAGACCGTCCCAGAAAGAAAGTGGTCATTGCAGACTGTGGTCAACTTCCAATGTCTGAAGCTTAAGTAACAACATCCAAAACCCCAAAACCTTGTGACAATGAGATTGAGTTGTATTATGCGTTTGCAATTTTTACACGCTTTCTTTTGTGAAATGGATACAAGTCCCTTTATAATAATATCAATTTCAGTTCCTGCTTTGTGATCACTTGAGAGGTGTAGCTACTTAGGTTTTGCTAATGAAGCAAACAGTAGCACTCGCAGAGGCTACAGAAGAAACAAATGAATCAAACAGAGCTTCATGCTGCTATTATTAATGGTACAGAGCCAACTGCCCAATCCTTAGAAGGCAAAGTTGCAAGACAAAGAGACGTAAAAAAAGCTTGATTTCTACATAAATCTATACCAAATGTAAATGACAACACAAAAGTCTTTTGATGTGACTCTTTTACTGGTCAAGACTCATGTCACCCCATTGAACCTTGTGCTTAGCAGCTAGATAATGAGCACCAACTGGACCACGACTCCCATAAGGATAGTACTCAGGGATTCTCTTATTCTCTTCAATCTCTTTAAGCAACGGAGTGAATAGTGACCAAGCTGCATCAAGCTCGTCACTTCTTATGAACAACCTTCTTTCTCCTTCTATTGCATCCAGCAAAAGCCTCTCATATGCATCTGGTATCTCCTTTGAATACCTTGAGGAGCAAACAAGAGTTCAAAAGTTAACATCACTTATTGCTTGAGCAAGGATTCATCTTTCTTTTTTCTTCTTAACTAGCTCACTAACCTTGCGGAATACAGAAGATTCAAGTTACTGCGATCCAATCTCATTCCTAAACCAGGGACCTTATTGTTTATCCTCAAATATATTGCTTCATCCGGTTGGACACGGATCACAAGCTCATTTGTAGCTTTATCAAGATCACAACCAGTGTTCCTGTTATACAAATTCCCCGGAACATGCCTGAACTGCACCCTTATCTCTGCCCTGTACATATCAATAAGAGTCAAGAGTCAATAAGCAAAAGGGTTCACAAGTTTGAAGTTATATATGCACATACCTCCTTGTGTGTAGTGCTTTGCCAGCTTTCATTAAAAAAGGCACACCGTCCCATCTTGCATTATCAATGAAAAGAGCAGCAGCTGCAAACGTCGGAGTCAGACTGTCTTTCGGTACAGTCTTATCATCGGTGTAGCCTGGATGTGTCACTCCTCCCTTTGTGTGGCTCTTGTACTGTCCTATCACCACATCTTCCATTTGAATTGGCCTCATTGAACGTAGAACCTTAACCTGAAATGGGAAACATGCTTTTCATAATTTTGAACCAAACACAACTTATAAAAGAGACTAAAAGAAAGAAAAAAAGAAGCCAAACCTTTTCGTTTCTGATATCCTCTGCGTCTAAGCTAACAGGTGTTTCCATGGCAAAGAGGGCTAAGATTTGAAGGAGATGATTCTGCATTATATCTCTTATGATTCCGTAGTGGTCAAAGTACCTGAATCAAATACAAAAACAGAATTCAATATATAGAAGAGATAATATCATATTAATAGCACAGTATGAGTTTACTTACCCTCCACGTCCTTCAGTGCCAAAGTCCTCAGAGAATATGAACTGCACGTTCCTTATGTACTGCCTTGACCATAACGGTTCAAATATAAGGTTTGAGAATCTAAGAACTGATAAGTTCTCGACCAGCTCCTTCCCTAGGTAATGGTCTATCCTGTAAGAAGAAGAACACAAATCTAATCATCATATCACTACAAGAAGAAAGCTAAAAGTGCAATATCTTATATCTCCTACCTAAATATTTGATCTTCCTCCAGATACTGCTTGAGGGATTTGGTTAAAGCAGCTGAAGTTTCAGAATCTCGACCAAAAGGTTTCTCTACGATGACTCTAGTCCATCCATTGACAGATGAAGCTGAAGAGCTTGCGCATTTCACAGCATCTACAAATATATTTGGAGGGATGGACAAGTAAAAGAGACGGTTTGAGATTCTTCCAGCCTGCAGAAACAATGAGAAATGATTATAAGTACTAAACAGAACCAGACTCCAGTCTTCTAGTGTAAGCAGTGCAAACATACCTCATGTTCCTTGAGCTTCTTGTCTAATTCAGTAAAATGTTCTTGAGAATCATACTGACCAGAATGGTAAAAACATCTCTTGAGAAACTCCTCCATCTTCTCACCACAGTTTGCCCTGAAATGACATAATGATCAGCCTCAATAATATTCAACAAACTAAAAAAAAGGAAACATAGAGATGGAAACATAAGGAGCTAAAACTGCTCACCTCTTATCAATCCTGCAGGTGAGAGTTTTGCTGACCATGTTTCTAAGTTCAACATCTGTCATCTTACTCCTAGAGTATCCATATATTGTAAAGTGCTGTGACAAACAACATTAGGCTTTAGTATGCAAACTACAAAGACACAGTCAACCAAAATAGCTGAAACTATTAAGAAGGTAATGATATACAACCTCAGGAAGACAGTCTTCATAGTAAAGAGCGAAAAGGGCTGGAAAAATCTTCTTCTTGGCAAGATCACCAGAGGCTCCAACGACGGTGATACTAACAGTTGACTGGTTCTGACCATCAGATACTGATCCAACCTTAGCTGCTTCTTCAGATAGAACTGATAACACCTCATCTTTCAATCCCTTGAGAGAAGATTTACTACTCTCCGTAGAATCTGAATTGGTAACTATTGCACCTAAGAAAACCAATATAAATGTCACAGCAAATTCTTCTACTGATGTGAACATTTTCATTTTAAGATTTTAAAGTTACATCTAAATGATTTCATGAGACTTGAAAGTTCCAATCTTTCACATATTCAATTTATGTACCTAATGATTACATAAGAATTGAAAGTTCCAATCTTCCACAAATTCAATTTACAGTTAATAAGCTTGTTTTAAAGGCTTGATCAAATCCAATAAAGGAGGAGGAAGAGAATAAAAAACTAACCATCTTGCATAAAGACAGAACTACGACAAGACTTCCTCTGGAATCTAACACAGAGCTCATGAGCTTTAAGTCCTTGAGGAGAAGCAGATAGGAACGAGTGTGATCGATGCTTGTTACCGTTAACCACTGAGAAAGAAGCAGAATAACCGGAACGATAGGATTGGGAGGTGACCGAGGAAGACAAAGACGCCATCATCAAACGTGTACTACTACTACTACAGAGAGAGAGAGAGATAAGGAGGATTTAGGCTTAAAGAGAATTTAAAGAACATAAGAAACATCGAAAGGGCATTTCTGCAAATAAGAACCTTTTGAGATCTCCCAAAGGTTCACTCACACCAACTACTGTTAATTGGTATGGCAACGTGAAGGGCGTCTCGTCTGCACAAAAATAATATTCAATTCTCGACAAAACACCCACACTAGTGGACTTTTACTTTCTCTTTTTGTTTGTTCCATTTCATTACAAGAGATGTCCGAATATTATACGTTTCTAGAAAAGATGCTCTCGCTTCTTTTTTGGGAACTGTCAAATAAAAAATGCTTAGGAAAACTTGCGAGTTTGTAACACACTTACAAAAATAAAAGACAGAGACTTCTCTTCCCTCAATAACGAACAAACAATTGACAATCAAATACTCAACACTAATACAAATGTGGTAAGAAGAAGCTTAACTCGCAGGCCAATAGCCTGAACAAAATTCAAATCTCCCTAACATGATTCTCTTTCTACCAACAACAACAACAACAACAAAACTATCAAAAAAACCTCCAAAGAGACGATCTTGGAGAAGCTCCAAATCACAAAACGAGGGCGACTTTCTCATGAGATATCATTGGAGATGCGTTTGCTATTAATGGCTCGTAATGATCTGCTCCACCACCACACCAACCTGAAAATGAGAGTAGATTATTTTATTAATCACCAAATACAAACCAGATCTGACAACGAATCAAATGGTGTTTCTTATTATACCTGTCCCTTTCATGAATAGGAAGAGTGGAGACTCAATGACCTCACTTCTCGGCTTGTGAGGAAGGAAGAACACACAGTTCTCTTCCTCCACCATACCATCTGCCCCATGCGCTTGCACCTACCATCATTACACACAACCTTAGTTTTGTTATAATTTAGAAACACAAAAAAAACTTTGATAAGACCAATATACTCACCACATAGATTTCTCGTTTGAACTCTGTGGCGAGACATTCAATCGCAATGTCGTCCCCAAAAGCAGCTGCATGTCCTTGTCTATTCTCATCTACAGATAACAAACCGTCTTCCGTGTACTGCAAGGTGATGATATCATGCTCGTCTTCTGATGACCCTGATATCGACATGTACTTGGCCCAACTAGGCCCATCGTTCACCGGTAGACACCTCTCTCTGTAGATCGACTCTGCAGCTGTTTCTCTGCAAATGCATTAAGACAAGACATAAGCTTTTATTCGTCCCGACAACAGATACCAGATCTGAGTTTTCTGTAAGAAAACAACAAAAAGGAAGTACCTTTGCATTCCGATTTGCATAAGCTCCTCAATGGCGGAATCTAGACTCTCGCGCTCGTCTTTTTTAGCGAGCAGCTTCTCCTCCTGAACGATATGAATCCCCCACCCACTCTTCAGATCCGGCGAGTACATATGCCTAATCGCCTCCGCGATAGCCTCCTTCTCCACCTCTCCCGCGGATCCGAAATCCTCCAAAAACCTCCGCACGGTCCTCCGCCGCAGATCCCGAGCGTCGATCCCGCACGCTCCCATGGCCTTCTGCGACGCGGTGAATAGGCAGTTCCCGTCGGAGGAGACCTCTCCGCCGTGAGAGAGGCGGAAAACGACGGGCGGCGACGAGGATTGGCCTTTCCCGGGATGCTTCCACAGCACGCCCATCGCGTGGAGACGCTGAAGGTGCCGTCTTTGCTGCTCCTCGAGACCGTAAACCTCGTCCCACGCGGTTGTAGCGGCGGCGGCGGACATGGTTTTCTCGGCCGCTTCGACGGCGGCGGCTGCGGTGGATTGGTCGACGAGATCCACGTCGTCGAGGGGTGCGGAGGCTGTCGGGGGTTCTCTCCATTGGACGGTCGGTGACGGAGATTGCAATGTCGCCGTTGAATCGCAAAGAAGCTTTCCCATTATTACAGATTAGGAGAGAGAGAGAGAGAGAGTTTTGTCTTAACGGCTAGATAAGGGATGTAAGAGAAATGCGTTTGTTGGGAGTTAACGGTCAGATCTGTTAAGACTATAACGCGGGAGGGGAGAGTAACACGTGTCGTAATCATAGTGGTTTACTTAAGTCCTCTGACTGACGAATGGCTGAGGTTTGACCGCGCTATGGTGGACCACGCCACTCGAAAACAGTAACCTACCTTTTTTATTATTGTCATTTTATTTTAATATAAAAAATTTCGATTTTAATCCTTTCTCGGTACCTTATTTGTTAAATTTGTCCCCCTAGCTGTCGTTATTAGCTGGCGCACACATGATGTAGCCTTTTTGGTAGATGACCAATTATAGTTAGCCACATCAGCTTTTGTTAGGGATTTGACCAATGAGAGAGCTAGGTCACACGTATGAGTTGTGTCAGGGATGGGGCGAGCTGCAACACATGTGCGGATTTGTCTTGGACGGCGTGAACAATGTCATGAATCGCGCGTTAAAGTTAACGGTTTTTTATTTCACTTGTAACGGCTAGAAAATGATAAATCTTTGCTTTCCCATTGGCGTGTGTGTAATAATAACCTAAGGAGTAAGGGACCGGATTTAATGTTGTAAGGCGAGTATCAGTGCCGGTTAAACATTTTCAATTTTTTTTCGATGTCTTAAGCTCACTCAAAACTTTATGCCTTTGTTATTAATGTAAATTTTTTTTGGTTAATCCTCTTTTTATGTCACGATAGTTTAAGACAATGACAAGTTTTTCCGGCATAAATTTTAAACCACTGAGAAAAAAGACTATTAATATTTGAAAAGTATAATGCAAGTGCTTTTAAAATATAAATTTAAGTACCCAAAAAAGGAGCTGTGGACCCCATAGAAGGCTATGGTTGCACTTGTTCAATAAGACGATGAAATGATAATAGTGGCCCAACGCGGTGTGAAGAAATCAGAAAATGATGGGTTTGTGTTGAAAAGCCCATAGATAGTTGGGCCTTTATGCCTAAGAAGCCCAGGAAGACATAAGAAACTCAAATCCCTCCGAATCTTAAAACTGTAAAGTGCATCCAAAGATAAAAGAGAATATTTGAAAAGACAAGCTAATCATTAGGAGTAGCTCTGAATTATTTTTAGAATCTTGGTAAGGTAAAGCAAACACAGTTCACACACTACAAAAAAAGAGACAAGTTAAATCACTTAAATTGTATCATAAAATTAAATGATTCTATTTTAAATTACTTATGTATAAATGATTCAAATATACATAATTCTGTATCAATTACAGTAAGTGATGTTATTATTAATCTATTTAGCATCAATTCAATAAAATGATGTACTTTTTATTAATTTGTATCACTTTAGCATAATTGATATTAGTATATATATTTATATCAATTATATAAATGATGCACTTATTTATTTTGGTTAACATCATTTATTAAATAATTCAAATCTTATATCAATAAAAAAATTGATGCTAACAAAAACTTACATAACCATATTTTCTTTTAACATCAGTTTGATAAAAATGATATTATTTTAACTTCATTTGCATCATTTCAAACATGGTTCTTTTATAAATATTACTAAAACAGTCTAAATTTCTTTTAAAAAAAAAGAGATTACGTGATGTAGTTAAGATTTGTTTGTAGATTTAATTTTCTTTTGTGCTTTTATATTAATTGAGTTTGCTATTAGCAGTTTTTTTCTACAAAAGCATATTCTTTTATGCTAAGATCTAGATCCTCGTTTTCAGGCTCGTCTCCTTCTTTAGTGCTTCAACTTTTTCTTAACAGTTTATTTGTTCTGAACTATTTGATTAATTTCAACAAGCGATCAATCTTTTTTTCTTTCTTATGAGTCCCTATTAGCAAGCCCCATTATATGATGATGATGATGATGTTGTTTCTTCTTATGCTAATTGTCCCAAGTATTTGATGGAAAACTTCTGAAAAGGTCGGTTTATTGTTCTATTCAGTTTTTTACTTTCGAAGTTACAATTTGTTACAGATTATACAAGAGACATGGTTATCAATCTTATCGTATATCTCTGGAAAAAAGTTCATATCGTTTGATTATGTAATCTGCCATTGACTTGATGAAGCAGGAGAAGAAAACAAACTCTGGTCAAGCGTACATATTCTACCAAAAAATGGCTGACCAAAAGCATTGAGAAGTATAGAGGAAGAAGTATACGAGAAGAGAAGTTCTTTGCCAATTTTTTAGTTGTTTAGTAGTTATTTTGTTGTCAGTTCATCTTCTTTTCCTTTCATGTTTTCTTCTGAAATTTCTCTGTATACTTCTTTTTCTTCGTCATATTTGTAAATGGAAAAATAATTATTATTGCAAAATATTTTTATTTATTTATTTTCTGACATATTTACTTATTAACATAAATCTAACTCAACTGAATAAAATTATTTTAAAATGATAATATTAAATTATACAATTATTAAAATCACTTCTAAAATTTCTATTAATTTAAAATTATTAGTAAATTATAGAAATAATTGAAATCAGTTATTTTTACTGATACTAATACTAAAATCATTTTAGAAAAATGATATAAATATTAAAATCATTTTTTTACAACCGATACATATTGACATTACTTATAGTAATTGATGTAAATATTTAATATTTTTACATCAATTATTGATAAAATGATACAAATTATTTGCATCACCATTTTCAGAGTCATTTAAATAAGTGATACAAATTCTTTTAGTATCATTTATAACTGATGAAAATATTAAAAATAAATGATGTTAAACTATCTTTTTTTTGTAGTGACATATTTATTAGTAAGAAACAAAGAACTTATATAACTACCATATCAACATCTTTTTCCTTTTTTTTCGAGGTTCATATATCAACTTATTAACATCTATGTTCAATGTTCATATGCATAACAGCATGATAGACCATAATGTAATAATTTTTCTTTTATTTTTCAACTCTACCCAGAGAATGCGACGAAACAGAGGACAAAAGCATCGAAAGAATAAAAAAGCAAAACTTGGTAATGGTCGATGAAGAAAAGATAGGTGAGGTGGGCCGTATAATTGGAGTCCAAAATAAATAATAAATTAAAACGCTATAATACTTTTCTGTCTCCTCCTCCTTATCTTAAGAATAAAAAAATAAACAATTAAAAAAAAACAATAAACAAAGCTCTCACAATTGTTTAAGGCAGAGAAAAGACTGTTCATCCATCCTCTCGTCTACCCCCAAGAAAAACAATCAGTCATTGCAAATGAAGAAGAAAGGGAAAGTTCACCCATCTCCTCCTTCATCTTCCTCGTCTCGCTACCTCAACGAAGATGAGTCTCTCTCTGTGCTGAGGCTCCTTCCAGCGACGATTCTGGTTCTAGTCTCGGTTCTCTCGACCCAAGACAGAGAGGTTCTCGCTTACTTGATCACTAGAGGAAACTGCGGAAGAACCTCGACGAAGAAGAACAAATCCAGCAAGAACCACCACAAGCCTCCCGTCTTCGACTGCGAGTGTTTCGACTGCTACACTAGCTACTGGCTCCGCTGGGACTCCTCTCCGAACCGCGAGCTCATCCACGAAGTCATCGAGGCGTTTGAGAATCATCAGGGCGAAAACTCGGTTTCGAGGAGCAAGTCCAAGAGAGGTAAGAAGAAAGAGAAACCGGGTCGTCGGGTCGAGTTAATGTCCGAGAGCCACGTGTCGACTCCAGATGACTCGTTGGAGAGGTTGAGTGGAGCTGAGGTGGTGGAACGAGAGCCGCGAGATGAGGAGGAGGTTATTGTAGTTGAAGAAGAGGAATCAACGGTGGAGATTCCGCCGGCAGCAGGAGGACACAAGGGATTAGTGAGGAAGGTATTGCCGGACGTGTTGGGTCTGCTTAATTCCAGTTTTTGGCGACTTTGGAATCCGAACGCGTAAAAGCATCCATCAGACCAAAACTTATGCTTTATTTTTTTCTTCTGATGTTTTTTCATAAGAAAAAAAAAAGATAATCCAATCACTATGCTTTAATTTTTTCTTTCTTTCATGTCTCTAAAGTATATCAATCACTACGTTGTTATGTTTGATATTCTTGGTTGAAAAACACGCAGGCATTATTAGCTTTCTTTATGTTGACTAAACTCTGAAATGTTCAAGTCATAGCTCAAGTCTTTGTGAATGGAGTTTTAAAAAAATCACATGAGAAGTTTATGCAATGGACTAATGGATTCAATGTTTAGCAGTTTAAAGCTCTTTAGTTTCTTGTGCATTTGGTTTGGTGGTGAGACTCTACTCTCTCTAGGCGCAGTACAGCGACTTTAATGTTTTTTTGTTTGCTTAGGAACAAAGTCTGTGGATTAGGTAGACTGTTTCAGAGGAAGGGTGGGCCAACAAATATCTTTCCTTTTGAATAAGGCATCCCCCTCATAGTGATGAGAGTGTCTCATTCTATCATATTATATAGATTTATACAATATTTCCCCAATATTTAAGCATCCTCATGTTTATGTTTTAACCTTATCTTTATAAGTTAGATTAGGTTTACCGTCATTAATGCCCGGACATCATCAATGCGTACTCTAGAAAGTACTTCATTTAGTGCTGTGATCTACTCAAGACACAAAGATTCAGTTTTTGTCAACCAAAATCTTCTTTTTTTTCTTAATATAGTGAGATACCATAATCTAGTTTACTTTTTGGTAATGTTACTCTTTTTAGTAATGCAACTGAATCTAAGCCAAAATTTAGAACAAACCTTTAGTCGGCTGCAATTAAGTCGACGTAGCTCCCAATCCATACCGTACTTTTAAACAATTTTGAATATGCTCTTTGTCAGTACAAACCTTAACATCTTTCTACACCACTATCCCTCCACACTCCGTACACTTCCTTTTCTTTATTCTCACCAACCGCTTTGATACCCCCATGCCTTGCTCCTCTAGGCCTAAACTTTCTTCTTCTACTTCTCAAACCCAATATCCCTTGATCCATATAATTAGGCCCAAATCATAATGGGTCAAGAAAGCATGGAGTAGCATCAAGAAATGGATAGTAAACATTGTAGAAAAAAAACGTGCGTTTTGCAATATTTTTCTTAGCTTTTCTTCTTTATAATATTCAAACATCATCTACCTTCTTAATAATTGTCCCTCTTTTTCTTTTTTCCTTCGCACTTTAATTGGTCAAACAAGCATGGACGAGCAACAGTGGATGGTGAGCTACTTTGTTTTTTTCTATTTGAAACTAATTAATAATTGTGAAAATGTTCAACCTCGGAAGATATTAGGGAGTAGGAACCCAAGATATTATCAACCACGTCTGCGCCAAGTAAAATTCTTTTGCTTATCTTCTACAAGTTTAATTAAAGTTTGACCAATCAACGTACATACGCGTATTTACTATTTACTGATGTAAAAATCAAACTATGGATATATTGACTTTTCATCATCTTGCCAAGAAAACGAAAAACGAATCAATACACGTCACAAGTTATATTCGTTAATCTCCATTGATACACATCCACGATATTTATGCAACAAACCAAGCAATAATGATATATATTCGCCTTACAACTGGTATTAACTAACTATCATATTATATGTCTTCCCATGTACATCAAAACCTTTGTGTATCATCTGTAGCATGGAACGGAGAACCGATTCAGATTATTTCACGTGTAACTAGTCAATAGAATTCGGAGGTATCATCTGTAGCATGGAACGGAGAACCGATTCAGATTATTTCACGTGTAACTAGTCAATAGAATTCGGTGGTCCACAAAGTAATTCGTATTCAAAATTCGGAAAAGAGCCAGTTCATCAATTATTATCAACGAGTTTTCTCTCTCTCTATAAATATATATTTGATTCAAACATAGTAGACTTTGCTTGATCAAAGCAATTATGATAATATATATTATTATTATATATACGAATAATATGTAATGTAACATGACGTTCGAAAAAGGAAAAACATAAAACCAGATGACGTTCGGCGAAAAGAAAAAACGTGATCCAATAAGACGTCATTATAGATAAAATCGACGGGTATCCTTCGTTCGTAATGACATTCCACAGTCCATTTGTAAAAAATTCTATGTTCTTCATAAAACAAAACTATGTTCGTACGTGCACGCGTGCATGGACCGTTTTTTCATCTAGTTCAGAAAATCTAAAAAGCAGAATACTAATTGATTCGTATCCTTCCTTTTACAATAACTAGTTAGATATATAAACTAGCTGTCATCAGATGAACAGAGTATAAGTATATCTTGTAACAAAGTATGGATTAACGGGTTAATATAGTGTCATTATTAATTTCGTATAAAGCTTGATTCTTACGTGTCGTCTACGACACTGCCCCTTCTAGTTCTGGTTTTACAATTAACAGCGGGCCGCCTCTTCGTCTTTGACTTGGCAGTCTGCCTTAAAATTCCTATAAGATATAGATTATAGTATTATTTATATGCTTGTTTTCACACAAGATCTATATAATACCGAACAAACATACAAAGGCAAAAAAATATTCTCTTCTTTTGGAATTTAGGTCGATTCCACAATTAGTTAGGAATATGGAGGGATATCAAAATGGATCGTCCTACGCTCCGTTTTTGTCCCTGACATCGCATCAAAACCATTCTAAATTGGAGTTCCATCAAGGAGAAGAAGAGGCCTCGAAGGTTAGAGAAGGTTCTTCACGAAGCTTGGAGGTGAAAAAGAAGGGGAAGAAGCAAAGGTTTGCGTTTCAGACAAGGAGCCAAGTTGATATCCTTGATGATGGTTATAGATGGAGAAAGTATGGTCAAAAGGCCGTCAAGAACAACACGTTCCCTAGGTTCATATTCACTCTTCCCTTGATGATTAGCTTATTTATTCATCTCCTTTTCTTTATATTCTTGACATAGTAAGAAAAGTTACACTGTACATATGTGGTTAAGCCAATCTTGAACAAACCTCAAATTAAGGTACATATTTCATTTAGATCGAGTCTAGACTGATTGTAACTAGTTTGCACATATAATTTGATTAGTTCTAGAACGAGATCAATGATCTATGTTTCTTTATGTCAAAACCAATGATTAAGATAAAAGTCTTTTGGTGGAAAATCAATTAAATGTACATCTATGAACACATATTTTGATGATTTATTGCTCTTGTGAATAACTCAAGAATATATCTTCATATCATTCACATCAACTCTTGAATCTTGATTGATGTAACATATTAGCTAATCTGCATATAGATTGAATATCTTCTATATGCATTATTTTCTAGTCTATCTAAATAAACAGTGCCTAAAAGGAAAGATTTATCTAAAAGTGAATTTGGGAACAAATCTGACTGTTAATGACTCAAAAGCAGTTCGCTATTAGGAGAACTGAAGTGTTTGTTTTCTTCTACTATACTAATGGTTTAAATATATGTGCAGGAGCTACTATAGGTGCACATATGCAGGATGCAATGTAAAGAAGCAAGTGCAAAGATTAACGTCGGACCAAGAAGTTGTAGTCACAACCTACGAAGGAGTGCACTCGCATGCCATCGAAAAATCTACAGAAAATTTCGAGCATATCCTCACCCAAATGCAAATCTACTCTTCTTTTAATTAACCTCTCAATCTTTTATACCTTTTGTAGCGTATAATTCTGAGAGCTCGTGTTGTAAATTATACTTATATAAAAAGTATAATATTACATTGTATGCATGTTAAAAGAAAAACAATAGTCATCTAAATTTTATTAATATTCATTTAGAAACAAAATACTTAGGCCTAAATATTTCATTATCTCTAACAACTTACTGATATATCTTGGTTTTTACTGATTTCTAACCAATATTCTAAATATTTTATTAAGTCAAAATGTGTGTTTTAGAGTTTTTTAGTCTAATATCGAATCTTTTTGAAACACGGAGTTGAACTGGATGTAAAAATATGAATAGACGTCATAAGCTTGGCATTAGATCAAAAATTGTAAAATCATTTGCATCAACCTTACCAAAAGAATGATCATACTTTTTGTTTGTAAGAGAGCAAAACAAAGAACAATGAGTTAAGGTCAAGGCACTTGTTGTTGGTGTTGATTCCTAAGGGCAGTGAAGTGAGCAGCAAGCTGATCGTAGTCTGGAAGCTTAGGATGAACATGCTTAGCTTCCTTTAAACCTCTTTCTCCTTCTCCTTTTACCTTTTGATCAGGCCGCATTGTAAACACGTTGTACACTATATGGAAACACTGACCACTCTCTTTCTTTTGACGCCTTCTATTTCCCATGTTGTAGTACCTCCAACATTCCACGTCTTTGGGCATTGGACTGCTTCTTGCTGATCTCCTCCTTGACCTCTTTCTAGCTCTTGTCTCTTCTTTAGACTCTATGAATCTGAATATCCTCTGATCTTTTCCCACCACTTGCTCCTCTATGCAATCCTCGTCATCACAAACTTTTATTTGTTCCCTTGATGGTTTACTAAGACTCTCTTCTTGTTTTACCTCTAAGTCCGCGTCTGTGAGAGTGAACTTACACACTTCTGCTTCGCTTTCAGCCTACAGACACACACACACACACACACGCACACACACACACACCAAGCAAGTACGAGATTATATACTCTCAACTCCCACAACATTAAGATGCATAGAAAATTCAAAGACTCACCTCTTTGTGAGATTCAGTAGTGTATTCGAGTGCCAAAACTTGTAGGCTAAACTCCGCTGCTATCTCAGCCAACAACTTGGACTTGGCGTCATCAGATACTGAGATTCTTGAGAGTTTCTCTATAATCTACAATGCAAGTATGTTTAGTACTTGCAAGGCTCTTACAAATGAAGAGAAGAGAGGAAGAAGACATGGAACAAACCTGAGAGTTGACACGATTACCAGGCAGAAGATATAGAGCCGTTGAGACAAAGAGTTTCCCATACCTCTCCCCAAAAAGAGCCCTCAAGGTCCGTAGCTCAGGCAAGTCGCCACACCTCGCAGAGGCAAAGATAAGCGTCGAAACCGCTTCGTTGACGCCATTAGAAACTTCTCTATGCCTCCGAATGTAAGAGAGGTTGAGGAGGATGACATCAGAGAACTGGAGAAGCAAGTGGTAAAGTGACAAGAGACTCTCATCAAGGAAGAGATCATGAGCCCGACGAAGAGCACGGTCTCGTTCACCAATGCGGAGTAACTGGACTATGTCGTGCCGTAAGTGTGAAGAAATGACGTGTTTCTTGTTTTTGAGAAGGTTTAGACGACGCTGAAGCTGCTTCAACGTTCTCTTGCACTTTGAGGCCTTTCGCCATCCAAACAGAAAACCAAACATGGTTTGTTTCTCTGTTCGTATGTATCTCAGAAGCTTCAGAGATGGAACTCTTGAGTGTTTGTAGGAGAGAGTGGGGTTTCATCACGATTATGATGTAGAGGACGTGGCCCTTGACGGTTATTATTTTATTAAACTCATGCAAGTAATTAAACTTCCGATACACTAAATAAATTAAAAATACATCCATACACATGCATATAAAACAATGTTCTAGAAATCAATAGACACTAATTAGACAATTTATAAAGAATTAGCGACCAAGCCATAGTGAATTCTTGATTTATTTTATATATTATGTAAAATATTATAGTCTTGGTATTAAATTATAAAATTATGATGATGATTATCAAAAATTAGATATATAAAACAAAAAAAAGAAAGATAAATTCTAGATTTGTACTACATTATTATTATTATTTTTTAAATCATACTAATTTAAATTGATTTAAATCTATTAAATAAGATTTTAAGAATATCGTTTCGGTTAAATCTATTCAAATCGATTTTTTAGACCGGTGATATAAAATAAGCTATTTGTTCTCTGTCACTCCTTTTCCTGAGCTTTGTCAATTGAGATCTATCTACATGTACTCAAATCTCTATTCAACGTATAGAAACAATATAGTGAAGCTATACCAAAGTTTTCATGTCAATTCAATGCGTTACAACCATACATGTGTAAGAGTGTTTTTTTTTACGTTTTCCTCTTACTTTCTATAATGGCCCAACGAAAGTAGTAAGAAGGAGAACTAGCTAGGAGGAGCAAGAAAGCATGCAGACGCCTGGCCTGTAAGCCCAAGCTGGAGGCAACCTAGCATACTTCTCCATCCCTGGCTGTTCCTCGTAAGGCCGTTTCATGAGACGTAACAAGTTGTTGACCTCTGAGAAATCTCCTTGCTCAGCTGCATCTATTGCGCTTTGGCAAAGATAGTTCCTCAGAATGTACTTTGGGTTCACCGAATCCATTCTTGCTTTTCTTTCTTCATCTGATGATGTGTCACCACCACTCACCTACAGTTTTCAAATCCACACACACATAAACAAGGAAGTTGCATCAACCAGAAAGCTAGATACAGGGAATAAACAATGTGATACCTCATGTATATACCCTCGCACCCATCTGATCCATTCTTCCTTTCTTTCCTTTCCAATGTCCAAAAGCGCAGCTTTCAAGGGGTTTAATAACTCATCATCAGATGTGCTGGGGTTTGCTTTTACATTTGAAAGAAGCCGGAAGAAGTTTGTGTAATCGACTTTATCAACAGCCATATTGTTCAGAAGTTTACTAATCATCTCTTTGTTGTACTTTGAAAGACCAAGTTTCTTTGTCATTATGGCTTCATACTCATCCATGAACTTATCACCGTACCTATCATCACAAACCACTTAGTACCTCCTAGCAAAGAACCAAGAATAGCACTTAGTTACCTCTCCATGGCGTAGTTAGCCTCCTTTTCATTTATCAGCTGAGCAGCAGCCAGAGCCTCAGCAAATTGAGCAATGTTCCACAAGCCGATGTCAGGCTGATTTGCAAAACAGTATCTTCTTCCAGGGAGGTCAGTTGTGTTTGGGGTGTAACTTGGATCAAAAGTATCTAAGAACCCAAACGGGCCGTAGTCAATGGTTTGACCCAAGATGCTCATGTTGTCAGTGTTGAGCACACCATGTGTGAATCCTACACCTTGCCATCTTGCAAATAAGGTAGCTGTACGCTCCGCAACTTCAACAACCCATGCTAATATAAGTTAAAGAAGCAAAATAGTTAGTTCAATATTCACCGTTAATGTAACTAACTATTGGCTATTAGCGAGAGTATATCATCTAGGCATGAGCGCTTTTACCCCAAACAGACTTCCGAGCCTTAACCAAACCCAAAAACCAAAATCCGACCAAACCGTTATACAAAAATATCGGAACGCGACTTAAAAGTAAATACTTTCGGGGTTGGGTACAACCCAAACCAAACCAAAATCTGAATTAGTTCAATATGTTAAAAGTAATTTAGAAATTCTAGAGTATTTTAGAGATAATTAGTTTAGGTAGTTTAACTAGTTTTAGTTAGATTTGTTGAATAATTTATATATTTTGAGTTTTTGGTCAATTTTAAAATTTTTAAAAGATTATATCCGAAACGAACCCGAAAAAATCCAAACTGAATCCGATCCGAAAAAAGTAAAGCCTGAATGGGACTTATGAGTATAATACCGAAAATCCGATTCAACCAAACCGACACCGAACGCCCATGCCTAGTATCATCAGTATTAGAATGGCGTTCATGCAGCATTTTGATGAATACTTCGTTAGGAAAGTTACCTGCATACTTGTTTGATGTTAGATCCACAACAGAATCATCACCGGTTTTGAAAGATAAGCTATCACTTCTGTTCATGCTCATCTCTATACATGGGAAATGATGTCTAATGGCATAGTCTGCTAGCTTCCCAACAATCTCAAGATCCTCTTCTCCTCTAGAAGCATGTATTTGGTACGAACCGAACCGGAGAAACGACTGAGAAACCCTGCAAACGATAGCACCAGGTTCTTCCTTCGCATTGCCACTGGCAAAACGATAGGAGCTAGTCAAACCACCTAGACATGCATGTATGTTTGTTAAGGTTTTTGGGACATTACTCATAAAACATGTCGCGAATGACACCTTGACCTGTCGTGAGAAGACAAAGGGCGCGAGTGGTAGGGATTCCAAGACAATGCATAGCTTCACTGCAGAGGAACTCCCTGATGCTACTGCGAAGCACTGCGAGGCCATCGGAAAAACGGCTGTAAGGAGTTCTACCAGCGCCTTTGAGCTGAAGCTCCCATCTTTCGCCTTTGGAGTTCAGAACTTCTCCGAGAGTTATGGCGCGACCGTCGCCTAGTTGTCCAGCCCACCTGCCAAACTGGTGGCCTCCGTAGCATTGAGCATAAGGCATTCTGTAGACAAAGACTCTTATAGAAACTTTGGATATTAAGAAGGTTGAACCTAAAATCAGATTTGGGTAAGGATTACATACGCTCCAGGTAAAGGTTTAGCACCAGAGAGTAGGAGAGGGAAATCAAGCCTTTCAAATCTGAAAAGTCCCAACAGAATATTCTCAAGAGTTAAAACCAAAAGTCACACTCCTTATAACTAAATATGATGTTGTAACACTCCTTATAACTAAAGATTTAAAAAGTGATATAACTATTAGAGGAAATGAACTCAAGACTTTGGTCTGACAATAGACGTGAAGAATGGAACTCACTCTTTAGGATGTAGATCCAAGAGCTCCGCAACAGAATCAGACCATGCTACAAGCTGAGGATCATCTACTTGTACTGACGGGGAAACTTTTGAATAGCAAGCATGAAATACCTGCCCACTTACAATTAAACAAATCAAAAATCCTGATGGCCAAGTTAATTAGAATAATACATAACAACAGTGAGCAGAATAAATAACAACAATGAGCTATATCAACACAGAAGCAGAGAACAATCCACTCAACTAACACATAAAAATACCAACTTGATTCCAGTTTTAAACCATATAAAAACAAGTATTAACTTAGACAAAAGAATGAAATCAAATAAAGTTTTCTCAGTTAACCTCAACCACAAGAATGTTGTTATTACCTTACGCGAGATAACATCGCTTCTCGGATCACCAGGCAGCTCATTAACAAAGGAGTGGTCCCAGTTAAACTCTTCGAGCTTCCTTTTGATCTTATCACCTTCATCAGTTTGATTCTGCATATCTTCCCCTAAGGAATCCGTTTCCGAAGCCGGAGAAGATTCCATCCGACGGAACGAAGAAGAAGAAGATCGGGAAGGGACTAATCGTAATTCTCGGCGAATAGAGGGGCAAAAAGGGAATTCCGTAGAGGAAGTGGAGAGATGAAGTGGTCGGAGATTGAAGAGAGACGACGGACACACACGCAACATCATCATCGCTCCTCCTCCTCCCCTCTTCACATTTTTCTAAAATCCAAGTTTTGTTACAATTTAATTTCGGACCGAACCGGCTTCCTTGGTTTTAACCGATTCAGACCAATGTCCGTTCAATTGTCGTTTGTTGTCTTTTTCGTTGGTAAATAAAACCGAAATTACAATAAGAATTATTATCAAACCGGGTTTTAAGACAGAACCGAAAGAGATAGAAGTGAAACCAGAAAACGACAAATCTAGCCGTCGTTTTGCGTAACTCAAACCAAATCAACTGGGAAAAAACTAGGGATCGGTTTCACGTCCGCGGCTCATAGATTTCTCGGAAAATTGTTCACGGTTTGTTCAGTGATTCTCAATTCCCGCGGCGTAGTATCAGCTTCCTGGAGATCTAACGTTTTCCGAAATTGAATTGGGCGGTGGGAAAGTTTCTTCCTTGAGTCGATCTTGTGATGTTTCGATCAATACTATGATCTTTCGAGAGTTATGAAAAGTTTTGGTTGATGCGAAGTTTCCGAGAGTAGATATAAAGAGCACCCACGAAAAAAGGTATTTGCTTTTTGATGTTGCATTAATGCATTCTAATCTGTTCAATTTGAGGTTTGTTCCGTGGAAATTAGGGTTTAGGAAAGTGTAGTTTTTGAATTGGAGATACTTTTTTAGAAATTTAGCTAAAAGTTGATTCCTTTCATGATTAGGATTTTGCTTGTAACAAAGTTTCTGAAGTTGGAATCTCTTCATGTTTGGCTACTGAGCTAGAGTTGAAGAACTGTGACTTTGTTTGTTCTATGAGTGTTACTACTGAGTTTTTGTGTAGGTTTCGTAGTTGACTTTTGTCAACGAAAGTTAGTACTCTTTGTTCTCACTTATGATTCCCAGCTTTGACCTGAAAAAGTGAATTTTTGTTGTGTTAAAGTTGAAGAGAGTGTTTTGGCTTCTTCATCAGTTTTTTGTTTCCTCTCTCTCTCTTGGTTTTGCAGGTCGTGCTTTGATTGCAACTAGACACGTCTCATACCACGTTTTGATTCTTTAAGTTCCCTGTGAAGCATCATTGGGAAAGGCCACAAATGGATTACCGACCTTCTGATAGTAGTGGTGAGTCTTGTCTTCTTTTAAAGGATATTCTGTCTAGCCGTTTCTTAACTAAGCTGGTGTTAGTTTGTGTTCTCAGCAATGTGATTTTCTATTTATTATAATTGTGTTCCATTGGTTAGAAGAGTTAGTTTATTATTATCTACTATGTTTTGGGTGATATGTTGTTTTTCTATTGGGACTCAGGTACGGATGATGACCTACCTCCATCCCATCAAAATAGATATCAAAGAAGCGGGAGACCTGCAGGTAACGGCAGACCTTCAGTTCTCAGCTCTGCTCCTTTATCAAGAGCGCACAATGACATGGAGACTCAAATTCATCTCATCGAGCAAGAAGCCTATAGCTCAATACTCCGTGCGTTCAAAGCCCAGTCTGATGCTATCACTTGGGTACTTATTCTACTTCTCTTCTTCATTACTAACTCCATGCTTATGTAACTTAACCATCTATATAAAAAAATTATTCAGGAGAAAGAAAGTTTGATCACTGAACTCAGAAAAGAACTCCGGGTGTCTGATGAGGAACACAGAGAGCTGTTATCAAGGGTTAACGCTGATGAAATGATCAGGCGAATAAGGTCTGTTTTTAATATATTTTTCTTCAATTAATCGACAGCAAATTTTTGGAGCTAATGATGTTTAATTTAAAATCATGTCAGGGAATGGAGAAAGGGTAACAGTGTTCCGCAGATGGTTCATGATAATGCTCCGAGTCCAGCTGTTTCAGGATCACGTAAGAAGCAAAAGACATCACAATCAATGGGCCCTCCATCTCCTGCTCTGCACCCATCGATGCAACCGTCTTCTTCTGCGCTAAGAAGGGGAGGCCCTCCTCCACCAGGTCCAAAGACCAAGAAGCCAAAGACAGTATGTCACAATGCTCCGTGACTCTCTAATTATTGTTAGATGACTCTTGTTCTCAAATTCTTAATTGACTAACAAATGATAAGCCAATGCAGTTCCCAGCTACAGGCATTGCTGGGAGGCCCCAGGGAGGTGCATTGACCAATGAACCAGGTGAAGCAGGATCATACGACCCGTTGATTGGAAAGAAGGTGTGGACAAAGTGGCCTGAGGACAACAATTTCTATGAAGCCGTTATTACCAACTACGACCCCATTGAGGTATCTTATCTTTCATTCCTGTATATATGTTTAATGTTTTTAGTGCCAAAACTCCACTTTCTGATATTTTATTTTATTTTCTTTGAACATTGATTAAGGGGCGGCATGCTTTAGTGTATGACATTAGCACTCCGAATGAAACTTGGGAATGGGTAAATCTTAAAGAGGTAATAAAGATTATTACAGCAATACACGTCAATGAGAAGGCTTGTCAGTTATTACACTATCAGTAATAAGAGATTGATTAGTTTTTACTTGTTCATTGCTTCATTTGATTCATAATTTAGACGCAGAGAACATCAAGATCTGCTAAATTCAGTTTCTTTATTGCCATCAGGAGGATATAATTGTATTATTAGTGCTAATCTCATTCTTGAATTCTGATTATTCTTTGTGTGTATATCATAGATATCTCCGGGAGATATCAGATGGGAAGGTGAGGATTCTGGGGTTTCTCGTAAAGGAGGACATCCTGGGCAAGGCCGTGGAAGTAGTACAAAGGCCATGCCACGTGGTGGTCCTAGCGGTAGAGGTAGGGGAAACATGAAGATACAGCCACACAAGGCACAGAATGGCATCGGGAAGAAAGCTTTAGGTGATATCGAAATACTCCACACTGATACACTAATAAAAGAGGTATTAATCATCCAAGTTTTGGATTATGAGAGAACGAAAGTTTTGGATTTGAGTATTGATTTTTATATATAAATTTGTTACAGATAGAAAAAGTTTTTGGATCAGTTAACCCCAACCCAGCAGAGGTAGAGAAAGCAAAGAGAGTGCTACGAGTAAGAACCATTGTTCATGCATGTGTTGTTGAGTTTTGGTCTTTGACTATGAGGAAAAGAGAAGCTGACTATTGTTTTAACTTGGAAATGTTAGGATCATGAGCAAGCTCTTGTGGATGCAATTGCAAAGCTTGAAGAATTATCAGACGGAGAAAGCGGTAATATTTGAGTCAGAGCCTTATAATCTTCTCAGGTTCACTACTAACGCAGATGGAGTCTGGCTAAAAGGTGTAGATGGTGGTGGCAATGTGAATCGATGAGGGAGATTTGGGAACTTGTATGGATAAAAAGCAAACTGTATTTTGTTTAGGAAGATGATTTGTAGTGACCTCTGTGTGCCACATAACTCCAGTAACTGGATCTGCAAATTAGGTCTTGAGCATTGTAAAATTCACCAAGACTTCATATAAATGTAGAATGTTGCATAGACTTGTAAAACTCATTGTTACAAGGATGAGAGGTAGCAAACGTTATGTGCTCAAGCCAGTGTATTCACCAAACGTTAGCTGTCCGTTCTTCACGGCGGTGAGATTTAATTAGCTTAGCTTCTCTTACTTGGGGCTTCTTCGGTTACTCGAGCTCCTCTTTGAGGTGTGAGGTTGCGATTCCTGAAGCTTTTTTGGATAAATTATTAGTTTTGAATATGGGCCCATATAGGGTCGAACGCTTTTTGCGTTCTTTTCTTTAATTAAAGAAGAAAAAGGCTACAGTAAGTGCCAAATAAGCAGCGAGGTGGCGCCCGATTATAGCTCCACGACATTTGTACGAGAATGATATTTGTCTGACTCGGTCCAGCCTGTAAACGGTAATCAGTGTCCGTACAGGTTAAAAGCTCATCCGTCATCCTATAAGAATAACGAAAATGACGGATTTACCCATCTGCTCTACATCTACAGCCTGTAGAACCGGAGCTTTAGTTTAAACCTTATTACACGACAACTCTTGACGCGGAGCTCGTCAGTCGTCACTCCATTCTCCCACGAGAGGTCTTTTCTTTTTTTTTTTGAAAATGGCGGCGATGAAATACAAAGGAGGCGTTCTCATCACAATCTTCTTCTTCTCCATCGTTCTTTCTCCATGCTTACTTGCTCACTCTTCTTCTACAAAATGTAAGTCGCTCTCGATCGATATATAATGTTTTCTCGATCCTTGGTTCTTCCTATATATATGACGACTCCTCTTTGTGTTTTCTAGCGTTCTTTTGGTTACAAGAAATAGAAGATATGAAAGCCATGAAAAAGGTAAATGCTTTACGTCCAATTATATCATATTCTTCGTGTAGAAAAACATAATGATTATTAAGCGACCTTTTGAGCTGAATGAACATTAGCTTAGCTAGCTTTGTATTATGATATTCGTTTTAGTTTGATGACAAAATAAATATCATTTAATTAAATTTTGGACGACAGGAGAATGAGATTGGTGTTGTTGGATCAGCTAATGAAGTTGAAGAACGACAAGTTCCGACTGGATCTGACCCTCTTCATCATAAACGCATTCCCTTTACTTCTCCGTAGATTAATTGCTTCTACATCTTCTGTTTCACATAATTCTTAGTAGTTTGTAACACTTTTACGTTCACTTTGTCGTCCGAGTCTTAAATTAATTTCAGGTTTTTAAACGATGAACTTCGTTAGTGTATAACATTTCAATTGATCAAGAATCGTACCAATCTTTTTGTCATCTTCTGAGAAATATGTAGGCGAAATATTTGTGGATGCTGAGAAATATTGTCATCTGAAAATGACAACCATATCTATGAGATCTGATTTTAATTTAAACAACCATAATTTGTATTTTAAATTATAAATTAAAAGCCATAATTAGGCTATTATCCTCTTATCTAAGGTGAAAATACTAGAAGATAAGATTTGTGGTTGGAAGTCCTTATGAAATCTTAAAACATATTGTACCTAAAATTCTGGTCAATTTTCAAAAAATTGCTTACCTAATATATTGGTCAAAAATTATTAACACCTAATACAACTAAACCTTTAATGGTTATTTTCATGAGCCAAAACCAGAATCTAAATCTGAGTGTAAATCACTAATTTTGAAAACATTAATTAGAACTCTATCTTTTATTTAAATGCGATTTATGATCAATATATAATAGGTCGACAAAATATATATAATATGATATAAACTAGATAATAAAATTGAATGTGATCAAATAAAATTTGTAACATAGTTTTAAATAGTGTAATTTATTTTTAAAGTGTCTTATTTTGACTTTCTAAATAAAGTTAAATTTTATTGAATTTTTTGACAAAGAATTTATATTGACATTCTTGTAAAAATAGTAAAAGAAAAAATATTTTGCTGAATCTATTTCACAATTTAAAATTAAAAGTGTTAAAATAGTCTATTTAACGCGGGAACACAAAAAAATATTATACCCTTAAATATTCCAAATCTTGTTTCTTTTGCTTATACCAAATATTTTAAGATTGTGTGTTTCCATGTGAATGATATAAGCTAAAGATCACATATATATTCTCTACACAATATATCTATTCTATTAAAACAGCAGTGTGACCCATTGATAAAAGTAGTGTCCAACAATTATTCACTCATAACCAACTTTAAAAAAATAAACCAACTCTTTTATAACCACATCAAAGCATATTTCGTATATTGCAACCTCTTATTTCTTTCCTATATTCATGGAACCCATGACTCCCTCTTTTTTTGGACAATAAGAACCGTAACTCCATCTAAACATCTTATGTGAACTTATAATTTATGTATTTCATTTTAAAATTGTTTTGTTTAATTAACCAATGCAGATGATGTAAAAATTATATTTTATTCTCAGTGTAGAGATTTTGGATGGGGGTGGTTCGTAGTGATTTTTTTCTACTCAGTCAAAAACACAGAATGTTGAAATTTTTTTTGTATAGTGTTAATTTGTGTAAAATCCTACTTATTCTTAATTGTTTATGGTTTTTTGTTTATAAATTTAAGAACTATGAAGAAAAAATGATGAAACAAACTAAAAAGAAGAAATAAAGAGCGGCTAAATAAAGTTTACATGGAGAGAGAGAAAGAAGAAGACTTTTTAATGCTTTGACTTTTATAATTTCTTATTGGAAAATACGAACATCATAATGAAAAAGAGATATACATCGACCTAAATAGGACGAAATTTTGGTTGTTTAGCGAATTCCAGTATTTCATTAAATAATGAACAGCTTTTAAGTGGCTCATTTAATCAATACATTTTATATTGAAAGCAAATAATATAAATCCACTTTGCAAGTCCAGTAAAATTAAAATTATTTTTATTATATAATCAAAAATCCAAACAATAAATGTACAGATGTAATAAAGTACAAAATATGAAAACTTTCAATTTATAGAAATAAAAGTATTAAAAAAAAATAGGTTTTCAAAACTAAAAAATACGCATTTTGATTATAAAAGAATATGGATTGATGTAAAGAATAAAATTGCTTAATAATTACACAAGAATTTGGCATAATAATTAATTTAATTTATGAAACAGTTTTTAAAAAATTTAAATGCTAAAAAGGAAATTAATACACTTACAATAAAAGTATAAAATTAATATACTCACAATGTGTATATATATATATATATTTAACAAAATATATTAAAATTATTTTTTCACATTTTTTAAAAACATTGTTCATTCTTTGGGACGGGTTGTGGCAGGTTGGATTTAATATTGGTTTTCGAATATAACACTTTAAGAATTGTTTGGGTATATAGTTTATGTCTAATAGAATACGAGACTTGATTTTCCTGTCGATTCCAAAATTGGTTTTTTTATACAAATATTTTTGACTAATTATGTTAGGTAACTATTAAGAAATATAATATGTTACAGACTTAGAGGAATAAAGTTTAAAAATAATTTCTGAAATACATATAGCATAGTGTATAGTTATGCAACTTGACATATTTAATACAACTACCAAAAATTAAATTAAATTTAACTAAATTATGATTAAACACAAATATGATTGCAGAAAAACACAAATATGATTACAAAATATAAATATAAAAATTAAATGTTTCAAAAAAATAAAAACAAAAATATACCCGCCCTTCGAAGGGCGGGTCAGAATCTAGTATATCCTTAAAACGGGGGAACGTTTAGATTTAAACAAAGCCGTAACGGCAAATAAATAAAAATAAATAAACAAATAAATAACACAAGCCGTAACGGACCAAGCGAGGCACGTGACAAACACGCCCGGGCCTACTATATAAACCAGGGTTCCCCCTCCGCTATCAATTCACTAAGTGATTCTGTTGCGGCGCGTGGAGACGGTGAAAGCTATGGCCAATCTTCCTCCTTCGCTCGCTTCCCCCGGAGCTTCTTCCAGCAACAATCGCAGGCTCTCGACGGCGGAGCAGCTGGTGCTCGACATCTGCGATCCCAACCTCAGGGAGAATGCTCTCCTCGAGCTCTCCAAGGTCGTTTCGTTGTTTCTCTCTACGTGATTTGGACTTGCTTTGGGTTTAGGAAGTTTGATCGTCGTTTAGGTTTTTTCGTTTTCGTAATCGAATTGTGGCGGTGAATGTAGGACACGTGCTTTCAGATTTGTAGGGATAATCTTCGAGACTCTAATGCAAAATTGGACTTGCTTTGCTTGCTAACGTCTAGGTTTTTTTTTGTGCGGTGAATCTAAGACGTGCTTTGAGATTTGTAGGCTAATCGTCGAGACTCTAATACGATTATGAAAAGTTTAGTGGCTTTGATGTTTGTTGAGCTCATTAGGCTGAGGATGTATATGTTCTTTTGTGCGGTGAACGATTTATATGATAATCGTCGAGACTCTGATACGAAATGGTTTTGATGTTTGCTGAACTTATAAATATTAATTTCGTATATTGATCTATATGTTCTTCTCATTGAAATTCATTTTTGTCAGTAACAATATAACATATGCGACCTCGTGTTTATTTTATTTATTTTTGCTTTTCTTTCAATTTTTTTTAGAGGAGAGAAATCTTTCAAGATCTGGCTCCGCTTTTGTGGCATTCTTTTGGAACCATTGCTGCTCTTACACAGGTACACTTTCTCCTATATCTTCAGGGGTCATGATTCATATTCTATGTATTCATTTTCAACTGTTCCTCTATTCAGGAGATCACCTCAGTTTATCGTCTCCTGACTCCTCCGAATATGACTTCTGCTCAATCAAACAGGGTCTGCAATGCCCTTGCGCTTCTTCAGGTGCGTTAAATCTTGCTGTCTTTCTCTTTGTTTTTCGGAAATGACATTTAATTTAGATGAATCTAATTTCTACTGATTCCAACCTTCTTTTTTGACATCCAGTGTGTTGCTTCTCATCCTGAAACGAGAATGTTGTTCCTTAACGGTACAATCCTTTCCCCTCAAATATTTTACAATATTTTCCTGCTCGGTGTGTATGACTATGTAGAATTATTGTTTTGTTGGAAGCCTGTGTTTCAACTCGCCAAATTTTCCAATTCATTATGATGAAATCTTCCTACCAAAACTGGTTTTAATAGCCACCTTGTCGGTCTCTTTTTAATTGAACACAATTTTAGATAGGATTTTTTGGTTAAAATATGCTTAAGGCCATTGCTTTTCAAAATACAGCTCAGATGCCACTGTACCTGTACGCTTTCTTGAACACATCAAGCAAGTCAAAGCCCTTTGAATACCTGAGGCTGACTAGCTTGGGGGTTATTGGCGCACTTGTCAAGGTATGTCTAGTTATAAAAACTGTGTTCATTCCCATAAGGCAGGAACCCTCCTTCTGCTTGCTTGCTTGCAACTGTTTAACTACGTAAAACACATTGTCCTGGTAAATATATTTTGTCAGTTTGAGAAACAACCATTTTTAACATGCGAAGACCGTTTAGTGAATACTGTTAATAAGACATCACCTAATCATTGTATTTTTGTGATATTGGTGTTGCAACTCTGTTCATTCGGTTTTGTAGGTTGATGATACAGAAGTAATCAAGTTCCTTCTTAAGACTGAAATTGTCCCATTGTGCCTCCGGACAATGGAAATGGGCAGCGAGTTATCGAAGACTGTAAGTTTGTCTACTCTTAGATGTTTATCTTTATATTCACATGCTTGAAACATGTTTATCAAGTTTCGTTTCAGTTACCATAATCGTTGCTTTATACAAATAACTTGTATAACCACTGCTTCTGCAATTAATGATTCTGATTGATTTGGTTTGAGCCCATGGTGTCAGGTTGCTACATTCATTGTTCAGAAAGTTTTGCTGGACGATGTCGGGCTTGAGTACATGTGCGCCACAGCGGAGAGGTTCTTTGCCCTGGGTCGAGTATTGGGGAATATGGTTACTTCACTTGCAGAAGGACCTTCTCCTAGACTGTTAAAGCACATCATACGCTGTTATCTCCGCTTGACAGACAACCAAAAGTCCAATATCTATCCCTACTTTCCTTCATTCAAAACATAATATATACACACTAATGCTTACACGATACGATTATTGATTAAATTCAGGGCCTGCGAAGCACTCAGAAACTGCCTCCCAGATCCTCTAAGGGATCCCTCATTCAGCAGCTGTCTCTGTGTAAGTTTTATGTCTCTTTGATAGCATATTAACCAATACCAATTTATTATCTATCAGTTTAGTTGTTATCTTGTCTCAGTTCTTTTGGTTAAATTGGGACATGGCTGTTATAGCTAATCTTCTTACTTCTTTTTACAGGATGATCCATCTGCAAGGCAATGGCTGCAGCAGCTGATCCACAACATTAGAGTTGGCCATCCAGCACCTCGAGGGTTCGAGCAAATGCGTGTGTGAAGTAAATGGAACCCCCGAGTTTATATTCTGCGCAAAAACTTTTACTCATTGGACAAAAAAGTTAGGCGGAATCAGAATTTACAAATGATGAAAAGCAACACATAACCAAAGATTTTGAGGATTTTTGGATATGTATTTGGATTTGCAGTTGATATCTAAAAAATCAAATAAATAAAAAAACTGAATCAAAGCATTAAACCACCCAAGTTTATGAAAATGTTAACAAACAGTTTTGTGAAAGCAGATGTAGATAATTTCAAGTCTATATTAGACTATCAGATCTTGCAGGTAGTCTCCTGAAGAGATTGAGCGGCACAGAGGGGAGCTTGTGTCTGAACCTTGGATGCCTCAGCACATAGATCCCTGTAAGTAGTGCCACAACCTGAAACGGTGTAACATACAGCACAACAGCAGCTATGAGACAGAAGAACAGAAACAATGTGGTTGCTCTCGGGTCTCGCCAGCTCAGCAGCGATAAAAACCGCTCTCCCTGTGTAGCTAGATCGCCTATCACGGTCTGAACACGTCCCCCTATGCTCCTGAGCCGGTCATAGCGCATCCGTACTATCTCAGGGGATCTGGAAGTTGGGAAAGTGTCAAACTCTTCATCTAGCTCGTCGGGGTGGACAGCGTCTGCGTGGGACAACCGTGTGTCCATGTGTGGAGGGTGCCTCGGTCTCCACCGGAAGTTCCATATCCCGATCAAGAAAAGGTACAAGAACACTGTCGGGAGGATGAGTTCCGGGTAGAGAACCAAGATTATAAAGAGAACATGAATGAGGATTGTGGTTATTGGGTTTCTCCAGTGGCAGATCTGATCAAACCATTTCGTCACAGCTACGAGACCACTCAGAACATTCATGATCCTGAAGAAGTTAGCTTTACTCCTCCTCATGCTCCACATATGCGAGTCCACGTCCAGCATGTACTCCACAACCTCTTTGCGAAGCGGCGGCTCTGCTCTGTTCAGCCTCGCGGAGACGATGTTCATCGCCTGGTGTCTCAGGCTGTCCAGCTGAAGAACTGATAACGGGTGAATGTAATGCATCTTGGGTAGTAACGGCTGAGAATACATATGAAGCATGTTGATGACAGATAAGCAAGTGAACCGCACGGCTAACTGTATTTCACCAGTTTTCTTGATCCCGGAAGGATGAAAGACGAGGAGTGGATATGAATGTGTGTAGATGCGGTCAGATTCAAGCGTCGAGAGACGGATTCTCACTTTCCCGATCCTCATATCTTTCCCACTTCCTCCCGGTATGTGTCCGTTGTCGAATGCTCCAAAAGTTATGACAGTGCAGGTATCAAACACTTCCCACGTGTACTGCTCGTTCCATTTAGGCATCAGACTATCAACAATAGTTCTTGTTCTGATCCATTTTTGCCCGTACTTAGCCACACAGTACGCATCTGTTGTCCCCTTCCCATCTTTAGTCTTCATCGGCATCAGTCCGTGAGCGCTGATGATCCCTACCTCAAGCAAACCAATGCTCGGTTTCCAAAGCTGTTTCGCCGTTGGTCTCAAGTCGCTGCTGTAGTGAGTTGACTCATCAAGAACATGGTATCCTCCTTCAAGAAAGATCCTTAGATGAATCCTGCTAGCGAATTTTATTTCCTTCTTCTCTCCGTCCACCATGATATGCTTCTCAAGGTTGAACCACCTCGAGTGAAGCGGCCTGTGGTCTAACCTCCTCTGTACACTCTGCAACGGGATCCCACACCGTCCCAATGTTTCATCATTGTTAGGTGCAACTCTGTTTTCAACAGCGAGAATCAACGGCTCCTCGAAAGGCTCAGCTACAACGAACATCAGATCTTCATTCCACATAGGATTCAATGTTCTGTTCTGAGAAATCCGAGTTCTTAGAGTCTGGTTCCCGAGCATTGCTTTAACATAAACCTCAGGGAACTTAGTTTTATCATGAGGTATCAAATCTTGAGCCTCGATGACATTAACTCTCACATACCAAAGCTTTGGTGAAAGATAAACTTTGGACCGGATATTCGTCACACCTTCCGGTCCAACCGTGGCTGCATCCGAGTGCCAAGCATCAGAGAAGGCTTCATCAGCTTGTGTTCCCATCCAAACAGCTAACATAAGCTCTCCTTTAACCTTACGCCCGTGACGATCCTCCAAGCGGTACCACTGAGGAGCTAACGGACTATCAGGCGGAACTCGCTTAGGAATCTCGTTGAGATCAAACATGATTCCACCGATGAAGTCATCCAACATAACGTCTTTGTCTTTCACTATAACCTCCAGGATTGATGCTTGGATCCTCTCTTTTGAAAACGCAAACACTTGCCTCCACTCTGGGTTTGACTTCTTCTCGAAATGCTTGGTCATCCCTCTGTAGTTGCCTAGCTTCACTTCAACATAAGGGTCGCAGCTTCCGGTCACGTCTTTTCCCGGTAGCTCTTTCGCCTTCACGACCCGGACGTAGAGGTAGTGCATCTGCTCGACCAAGTCATAAGTGCAGGAGAGTTTATCACCTGTCACGGCTCCTGCGCCAATCTTTGGTGAAGTCTCCTTCAGTGCAAAGTCTATGTTTTGTCCAGGTTTCTGCATCTTGTCTGAATCTTGAAACTAATGAGAAGCAGTTTCAGGGGGAAGCTGCTTGGTTCTGTTAAACCTTCTGGTTAAACAAAAGATAACACAAAAACAATGGATCAGAGAGATTTTAACAGTTCACAAATATGGCAACAACATATTAGTAACATAAAATATCTCTGGAATCAAGGTAAGGTTAATTAGAAAGGAGTTTGAGATCTACACTCTACTGAGAATAATATAAGTATTAGTTCATGGAAAATGAAGTAAGGTAGAAACAGATTATGTTAATTATATGGACTCTTGTTGAAGTTTTCTCACCAAATAAGTAGCTACCAAGACCAATAAAAGTTGACTCACATTTCCCTACAAATAAATATTCCCAAAAAATTGTATTTAGCTTTTTTTTTCAATAACACAAAAGCGACCCTTGTTTCCTTTCTCTTAATCTGATCCGAGCAAAAAGCTAGAAAGTTTTTTTTAAAAAAAAAGAGAGTGAATATGAAGATTCACTATGTGACCCAAAAAAAAAAAAAACTAATTTTTGAGGGACATAGGTAAACCCCACAAGAAATGGACATAGGTAAACCCCACAAGAAATGTTTTTGTGTTCATGTCTTTAGTCTTCACTGTCGCTATTACTTGAGCAACTGAACAAAACAACAATACAACTACACATAATATAATATCTACAAACAAAAACCAACTTAAAAAAATGTTGACATGGTAAGGTAATGTACCTCAGGGTAGGGATCTAATGAAAAACGGAGAGATCTTTTACCAAAAAAAAAAAAAAAAAACGGAGAGATTAATTCAGAAATGCATAATTTCCCCTTCTTGAATGGAAAGTTTAGAAGAAAAAAAGATATTGAAACTGAGATGGAGAAGCAGAGTGAGAGTGAGCTGAATGAAGAAGAGAGTGTACAATAGAAAATAGAATATATGGGGACATGTGAGTGCTAAGATCTTGCTGCTTTTTGTGGACCTACTCCTTTTGACCTCTTCTCTTATTTTATTCACCATTCTTTTTTCTTAATTTTCAATTTGAACTTCCATTTTCACGCCTTTCCAAGTTTGTTTTTCTTTTTCACTTATTAGTTTATTTCTTTTAATGTTGAGCGTATTGATTGAATGGAATCAATGTTGTAGAGCACTTGTTTGTTTTCTTGTCTACGGCTTATTTCATTGCACGGGACTATGCTTTCTGCAGCCTACACTGCTCTCTTTTAAGAATATTTTCACATTCATGAACCATAAAACAAAGATGTGCAATAAATTACCATGCTAATTAATAAAACCTTTTGTCTATTTTTATTAATAACTTGCAACATACATTTGTAGATCAAATTGCATAACACAAACCACCTAACATGCTAACAACTAAACACAACCCTTATAGCTATTTCATAAGACTTTTTCTTATTTTCCTCCCAATGTACTTAAGGAGTTTCTTTTTGTTGAATATTTTTTTCTTCAAGTTTGTACACTGAAGTAGACATTGTATGTTTCATCTCTTAAGCTGAACAATGGTGATAACACAAAGTTCCTCTGTGTTCCACTCATCACGAAACTCATAGGATTGTATTGACTCATTCCCTTCCTTAACCTAAAGCTTGCTCCCTGTTTAAACTTGTCATCACTCGCATCCGAATCACACTTGAGCTTCAGTTTCATTCCCGCCTTTAGGGTTTCATCGCTATACACAAAACAGCCCTTCTTACTCTCTAGCCTTAATGAAACACTTCCTTCCTTCCCATCAACTCCAGCTACTAACCGGAAGCTCGAGGCTTCAATAGAAGTAGAATCTTGAACCGCAAGGGAGCTATCAGTTGCTTGCGACACAAGCATTCCAGGGAAATCAAACGGTTCTACCTTAACCAGGCTTCCGATTAGCTCCTCTGGAATCGAAACCTTCCCTTTAGAATCAGCGGTCACAAGCCTGAAAGTTGCGGCAACAGCTCTTTCTGTCCCTGGAGCGGGTGATACTTCCATGGTGATGGTTTGGTTGTTATTTGACAACACGTATGATATGTTACCAGATTGTTGTGAGAGTGTGACAAGGTGACTATTATGAGTTTCAGGTATAGAGCTTATCCATTTCCCATCTTTAGGTTGAGTTGTGATGCTCCAGTCCCTGCTTGTGAGTCCAGCTAACAAATAGGGACCATAAAGTATGGCCTGAAGTGATGAGTATTCAGGCCTATCATCTGAAATAGTCACCATAAAAGGAAAAATAGTGAAATTAGTTTCTGTCGTCAGAACAGAGTTGTATGCAATTTTTATACACTATGATACATTATTGCTAGTATCCTATGCTATACTTAATTTGGCAGAGTGAGGACAGTGATTTCAAAAGATTCATGTTGGAGAAAAAATCCCACGTCGGAAACTTAAAATGCGACTTAGAAAATATATACGGTATTTCAGCTAATTCATTTATAGCCAATTGGTTTTAAGTTAGAAGTATAGTTACTATACCTTTTATAGCTTCGGTTCTGATACTCAACGGTAGCTCCATGGTTACTTGATCTCCGGATTTCCAGTTCTGTTTGATTGGTAAAAAGTTACCTGCAAAGCAAAAGTCAGGTCCAATATGATCTCTCATTTTTACATAGTGGAACTGGAGTCTAGCAGTTTCCGCTTTTAGCATCTAAAACCCGTTTCTATTAACCTTTTGGTGATAGATAAAGAAGTTAACAATACATAATGCTCAAATCACCTGAAGCTGGTACTTTCAGAGGCTGTCCATTGAAAGATACTTTAGCACTTTCAGAGTTTGTCCAAACAGGTATTCTTAGATTCAAAGTGAACTCCTTCCCCATTCCCTGCAAGAAAATCAGGTCCATTAGAATCTCTATTTACATAAAACAAGTTGCATCTGGTTTTCAAAAGCTTACCCCCTTGGAAGAAGAGAAAGAAAATGTCACACGCATATATGGATCCCAAGACACAACAGGTTTAACTTTCTGAGATAGTGTAAGACCAGCAGATTTCCAATCAAGTGAGCTTGATATATACTGTGCGACATAAAGAGATGGAGATTCCCCATCTTCTTGAAAATATATAGAGTCTCCCAATTTTGAAAAGGATTCAACTCCTGTGAATAGAGACAAACAAAAATCTCAAGCTTCTATTTGTTTTTCTAAGTAAAAACAATGTAGCAAACCAGCGTTACCACTTACCAGTGCCATAGCAACACCAGAAGGAATCATAGGGTGTTCCCCAACCGTGATAAGTCACAGCCTTAGAAACACCTTTACCCAATGGGAGCATGTAGATCATTAGTCCAGGCTCAGTTCCTCTTTGAATCCCAAGCACACCGTTAGTCAAAGCACGTTCATAATAGTCTGCATAACTAACTTCTTTTGTCCACCTAAACAGATTCCTAGACACCTGAAATTGATATGTTACCACCTTGAGCTATATAAAAATAGAAAAAGTGTTGAATTCATACCTTGAGCATGTTATAAGTAGTACATGATTCCTCATTTTCAGTTTGCAAAGTAGTGGCCATTCTCTTTGGATCTTGCCTGGAAACAACATTTCAAGATTATAGTTAAGATCATGGTTAAAATGAACCAAACTCTAAAGTTAGGTAATGTTAGTAGTACCAGAACTCATTCACTGATGTTCCACCAGTTGCATAGCTGTGAGAAGCATTGACTATATCCATAAAAAACATTGATATTTCCTGAAAAAGAAGATTACAGAATCAAGAAAAAACCAATTTTTACTTCATTTAATCTCACACTTTTCTTGATCATGTTTCAATACCTTATGGAGTGGATCACCAGTGATCTCATAACGGAGTTGAGATCCAACCACAATGGGAATATGTGTGTTAGAGTGGAATCCACTTATATCATCAGCCTGAAAAGAAACTCTGTTATGTTACCATTCACATACTTATTCAAGCGAACCATCAAGTTAAACAACCTACCTGAACTGCAAGCACTCCAAGAAAGCAAGGCTTGTCAAAGAGATGTGCAAGCAGCAAATACTTGGAATCTCCCTGCAGAGTCCAATTAAAGCTATGATATGAACACAAAGCTACGTAGAAATCTAAGAGTCTTATAAGATTTTTGAACTCACAGTAATGCTGTATATCTGATAGAGAACATCATTCATGCCACCAGTCTCCTCGTTTAGTGATTGCCAGTGTCTTTCGACACTGTAAGTCTTTATCACATTACGTACACGGCCATAGAAGTAATCACCCATCCATGTTGCCATTTTCAGAGCTTGAGTGTTCCCAGCTAACTTGTATTGATCCACTAGACCAGCTAAAATCTATTAAGACATAGAGTTGTAACCTGTCAATATAAAACACAAACATACTAATCTACAACTTTTTTTCTTTTTGAATAAACATGTAATATTAGTTTCGTCCTATCAGTCACTCGAACTGGGGACCTCTAACATAATGGCCAAGGGTCATTTCCAGTTGAACTATTGACCTCTGGTCTAATCTACAATCTATATCAGAGGTTATGAGTATTCACCTTGTGAATGGTGTAGTATGGAGCCCAGACAGGAGTTATAGCTTCAAACCGGTCGAAAAAGCTTGAAGGGAAAGCAGAAAGATAACCAGTGCCAAGTTTCTGTTGGCAAGCAGATAAAGCTGAGACAAGAGCTGACATCTTCTCCTTGAGAGTATTGTTATGAGTACTTGCCCACATGTACGCTGTTGCACTCAGATAGTGACCTTGTAAAAAAAAAAATCAGACATCAAATCTATAAACCTATTTTCTTGCATACTATGAACAACTTAAGACTAAGAAACTGAATCTGAATTGAGGAAAGGATGCAGCTCTATACCGACAAAATGGCCACGGAGTTCACTATCTGGTCTCTCCCATCCTCCATAGTAACTTCCTGGAGCATCAAGGCCAGCTGCTTTACGGAAGCTCCAGGCCAAACTATCAACATCCAACATCAACAGATACTCGAGATTTGTCTGCTGAGCTCTCCAGTGGAAGGTGTTTGGGTCCAGTCTAACGTCGTGCAGAGAAACTTCCTTGAGAAAGCTATCAGAGTTCTTGATTTTCCTGTACATCATAGTCCAACCGTATTCATCTTCCTCTTCCCTCAGCATCTTTCTTGGCAGCAAACTAGACCAAGCTGTGTCGTCAGTTGGTGTTAGATGGTAATGAGAGAACATCTCTGTCTTCAGAGATTCGTTCTTTGATTGGAGAAGCGCATTGCGGAATGTGTGTGAGGAGAGCTGTGAAGGAGTGTTTGTGCACTCTTTTGCTAAACAAAGAACAGAGATTATGTATAGTAATAATAAAGCAAAGGTTATGATGAGACAAGACTTCATCTCTTTTGTCTTAAAAAACCAAGAATCACAAATTCAGATTCCAAGAATGAGAAAGAAAAGACTCAAACACACATTAACAGTTAGAGAGAGTTGGAAGAAGAGAGTAATGAGAGTGGATATATATAAAGTGTAAGAAAGCAAAGAGAGTTTTGAAGATTTAAGCAATGTCTGCCACAAAAGAAAACAGAACAAAAGATGTAATATGATCACGTGAAGGAGAAAAAAGAGGGTAATGAGGATAACAATTCCGAGAAAAAAAAACAAATAAAAAGAATCGACGAGGAGGTCACGGATGCTTTGTCGCTTACGTTGCCTTGTGTGTTTGTATTTTGACTCTGTAAAAGGCAAGAACTGTTTCTGTTTCGATGAGAGATCAGTGGGATGTTTCTGGTTTTTCTCGAGATGTTGAAGAATAATGGACCACTAAACAAAAGGAACACCATGTCCAAAACTGTTTATAATTAATAAATATATTTTAAAAACTGTATACTATTAATAAATGTTGACTTGAAAATGTATGCTTTTGTTGTGTTTAACTGTCTGAAAAAATAATTAAGATTCTAAAGCTTTTAAATATAATATTCTGTAGAGATGTATTATTCAAACTTATTTAACACTGTTTAATTTTGAAGAAAACTAACATACTAGGTTCACAAATTAATATACTAATTTGTTTGACAGCTGGATTTACATAACAAGAGTATTTAAGTAACTGGAATAGGGTGACATGTGACTCTTTCTAACAGTAGTATTAATGGATTTTTTTTTTCTTTTTGCCACAAGTTATTTTTCTTTTTTAATTTAACCGAAGAATCTTTAGCGACCGATACTATGGATCCCAACGATGCCGATTTTTTTTGCTACACTTTATTTGTTGTGTGACTTAAAGCTTTTCTTGTTTTAAAATAAAAATCTATTATATAATAGGAGAGTTTCTCTCCTCCTGATGCGACACGTCAGCGATCTGTGGGTTCTACTTTTTAAAAGTGTGAAAAAATGTCAAATATGTGACTCGAACCCAGGTTATTGAGATACAAACACCCACAACTATACCATTACACTAAAGGATACTTTGTACATTGATGGTCGAAACTAATATATATTATAAAGATCAAAACTAATATAACATTGTGGACCCTACTTTTTTTTTTTAATTGATGGGTAACGAATGGACTTCGACAAAAAGTGGGCTTTGAGCTTATTGATTTTCTGTTTATTAGGATTTGTATCTGCCCAAAGTGGTGATACGGACAAAGCTAAGAAGATTAGCGAAGCCGCCATCTTCACCATCTCCTTCGTCGCTTGTGATTCCCCTTTCGGCAATCAGTTATTATGGTCGATCTTTAAGGCTCTACGCACGTTTTGCGCCTACCAAACGCTTAGTTTCTCCTCTAACGCCTTCAGAGCTCTCATATATATAGAATCTCTCGAGGTAAAAGCTCCATCTTGTCTCAAACTTTTCTTTCTCAGTTTTCCGATCGCTTTACTTTCTCACATCCGTCACGAAAATGACTTATCCAGCTGCTCCAGCCGCTTCAGCCGCCGTTCCCTACTCCACCTTCAACTCTCTCCGCCTTGGAAGGTCTAATCAGTCCATTGTTGGTCGGCTCATCCGATTCTAGGATTCCAGGAACATTAACAAGAATGGAGAGTTTATGGGCATCACCATTCTCCTCCTTGATGAACTGGTGATGATTGTTTCGAACTTATTTTTTATCACTTTAACTCTGCTTTGCTTATTCTTTGTTCATATATGAAACATGTCTTCATCTTTTTGTTTTAGTTTTGTCTATAGTTTTTTTTATGAACAACTAATGATTTTTTTCTGTTTTTCTTACAGGATTCTGTGATCTACGGTTTCATCCCTGCAATCTCCAAACAAAACAGGAAAACTGAATGAATTATGTTTTTAGCAACCGAATCTAAAAGAAATAAAAGACATCTTACTTAACAAATTAAAACCTTTTCTTTTGCAGATTCCGACGACGACGAAGCACCCGAGGACCAACGACAATGGAATGATGCGGACGAAGCCTAACTGATGTAAGTAAACTCCTCTTCAATAACGCATCACACTATTATCGCTCCCCAATCTCACAAACTTAAGCTCTAATCATGCCAGGGATCCCACAGGTGATGCTGTCCCGACGACGGAGAAAAAAAAAGAAAGATAACCTAACGTTTTTTTATTTTCAGTTTTTAAGTTCAAATCATGTTTTAGACATAGAGCCCAACATAATTTGAGCCCAAACATTTACCCACAATTACTTTTTCATAATGTAAAAACGTCAACCTTCGTTTATGTTTTGTTAAACTATTTTAATCTTTATGTTTTGTTAAACTATTTCACACATGGGACAGATCTCCTTATAAGGGGAGCCACTCGCCACGATGCTTCCAGTTTCACCATTCTTGAAACTCTTATGAACCACAAAGCCAATATAAGAGCTCTGTTTCAATCCAACGGCTGGATTTTGTCACAGACCACCGCTAAGCCTGAAGAGGGAAGAGAAGTGGAATGCTGCGTTTTGGAAGATGGTTACTTGGAGTTTACAAGATGAAGATGGAACCCGTGACGAGGAAGACGAGGAGAAGTGTTACTTGGAATATCCTAATGTTGAGGATGTAGACAATATGTGATCTTAGCGATGAGATTAGTGTAGCTTTAATATACGCTACTACGGTCCTTAAGCTCCCTAACAAGTACTAGCAAACAATGTGTATTTTGAAAAAATAAAATAATTTTGTAATGCAAGTAGTTTGAAACTTTGAGTATTTATTTAAACAACGGATATATACAGAGTTGATAACTTGGTATGGACCTCCAAATAAGTTGGTGATGCGCTGTCACAATATCTGTCTTTTTAATTTTATATACCTGACGTAAGTTTCTTCATCTTCTTCTGTTTCCCTTTCCGTTGTTCCACGCTCTCTGTTTCATGTTTAGGTATTTTTTACATTCTCTATATTTTACCTTAATTATACTTTTTGAATTTTCCTTTCGTTTTGGAAGATGTCTCTAACTTGAGTTAATCGTCAAAAGCTACGATAAATTTTGTTGTGTTACTTCCGATAAATTTTATTTTTTAATTTGCACAAATCTTAAACAACACCAACACCCCGTAAATCATACCGTCCCACCGATATCCAAAGTAACCAGCCCCGCGCTTACGCGGGGTCTCAGCACCTAGTGCATACTAATATGCAAGTAGCAAATGATTTTTTTTTACTTCTTATGAATACATATCTCTTGAAAAAAAAAAGAATACATATCTCTTGTACATACATAGTCTTGCCTGTGAAGGCTGCCTCGATGATTACAACGCGTAACGTGTCTGACGTTCTATCAAGTCCTAGAGAGAGATACATATAACGGGATGTCATGCCAACAATAACAAATCTATGTCAAAGAAGCCCGTTTTGAAAAGAAGAAAAAAACGTGAAGATAAAATTACTAATATAAATCATAAGCATCTTTACTCAAATCAACTTTGAAATATGTTTCAAGAGAAGAAGACATGTGATTTGTGTTAATGCATGTTATTGAAAAGAATAAAACTTGCATTGTCATGTACTCCATGTATGTAGATCTAAAGAATAGCGAGTATTAGATATAAATAAATGCTCCAAAAGATATACACTGAAATGACTTGTTGTGGAGAGTGATGGCTGGTTAGTTAGATGTACTCGTCATTTGGTCAATTGAGAAGGGAAAATCTTATGGACATTCCAACAATATTTGTTATTTTCATCTGGGCTCAATGTATTTGATGCCGTCAGTGATTGGATCAGGTTGTCAATCTTTGTTGGGAAAGCCAATGGTTAAAAGTTAAGGTAAATCACTGATGACGGTTTAGTTTTTTGTTGCTTCAAGAAAAGAGCATACGTCAATGTTAACAACCCCAACGTCTCTAGCTTTTTCGAGTATGCAAATGATATATACATCATACATCATACACGTTTACAAGACTGGCGCTCTACCCAAAATTAACGAGTTATTCTTGAACAATATGGCTCAAGCTTCTGGATCCTTATGCGTTCAGTACTCTGTTTTTGTGACAAACAAGAGTCGTAAAATAGTATTAACGCATTTTAAAAAGTGTCCACACGAAGGATCTAACTACGGACCTTCAGTTTACAAGACTGACGCTCTACCACTGAGCTGTACGGGCCATTTGATAACTTTACTTGTTACAAATATTTATACAAATTTATTCATTAAGAGTGCTGGCCTTTATGAGTATCTTTCCAGTCGTATTATAAATAAATTAATAATATAATTTATCCATATACATATAAATTTGTGAATATTCTGGAAGTTGGCTAAGGTGAATTAGTGTTAGCGTAAAATGATAAAACATGGGTTTTTAAACCCTAACACAAGTTAGATTATAGTTTTTTTTTTTTTTTTTGGTGTAACAAGTTAGATTATAGTTCTAACTTTACGGATATATAATTATTTGCCACATGAACAGTCGGATTATAAAAATGAGAATTTCTCATGAAAAGATAGATGTCAATTTGTGATAAAATACAGTGGCAACCTTTCAAGTTTTTTTTTTTTAGCAAAATAAAAAACCTTTCAAGTTTTTTTCAAATATTCAAAGATAAACGCTTAGCATGAACGAGATATTCAAAATAAAAGATACATATTGCAAATGGCAAGCCATTAATTTGATTAAGAACAAACCCATTACAATACTGATAACCCTTAAAACGAACATAGATATGACCAAGAAAATATAGTTGGAACGATCAAGATCTTATTATTATTAATAATCTGACTAGTTACCATCCAGACATTTAGTGGCCGCAAGAACTACGACTCGGACCAGATACTAACTTACGACCGGAATAAATTTTCTCCTTGAACTCACTCGTCTGGTGCTTTCCAAATCCACCCCCAGGAGCTAGCCCGATCACGTTGCAACCACGATAAGGTACCATAGCCACTGAGCACGTGAAATAAGCTATCAAGAAGAGCATAACTTTGAGAAGCTTCTTCATCTCCAAAAACTTTAATTTTTTTTCTGTTTGGACAACTCCAGAAATTATTAAAACACTTTATCTTGACAAAGAATTATATATCCGTAAAGTTAGAACTATCTTGGGTTAATTGGTAGAATGTCTACATTGAGAAAACTATTAAGTGAATAACCATGTACTAAAGTAGAGTTTTTGATGTGACATTTTAACACAAATATGAACCATTTTCTCATTTTCAGCATGTGAACATGTGATAAATACATTATATTAATTATACTATACTATATTTATTAGATATGTAGTATGAAACAAAATATTCTTACATTTTCATTATTCTTTTGTCTCTCTCGATTCGTCGTCTTAAAAATTCTTCCAAAAAAAAAATATATATATATATATATATATGTGTGTGAATTTTTAGGGGCATTCTATTAATATATACTTATATATGTCATCTTCTAACCATTAGTCTCATATGGTTACTTTCTTAATTTTTTTTATAGTTGTTGCTCCTAATTTCCCAACTACCTTTGTTGGGAAAGCCAATGTTTAAAATTTAAAAGGTAAATCAGTGATGACGGTTTAGTTTTTTTTGTTTCTTCAAGAAAAGAGCACTATCTACACGTCAATGTTAACAACCCCTACGTCTCTAGCTTTTTCGAGTATGCAAATGATACATCGTACATCATCATACAGGAGTTACTTTTTTAAATTATAATTTTTAACATTTAACATTCGAAATATCAAATCTGTGTCGTGACGGATCAAAGAGATGAATGTTTAACATGTAGAGCATTTTTTGTATAACTTTGTATATGTTACAAGTCCCATGAATCATATACATGAACAAGCCAAGCCCATGAGTGATGATTGGTCAAGCCCAACGCTAACCCTTTCAGTCTCTTCGCCTTCTGTAAATCCCTAAGGAGGGAAAATTCCCAATTTTGAAATCAAGCACAGAAAAGTCCAAAACGTCTTTGACGAAACGTTCTCTGTATCCAACCTCGATCCCATGGATGAACCCGATTCGGATCCCGGATCCTTCCCAACTCCGCCCGCTTCGGTCCATCTCGCATCCTTCTCATCTCTCACTCCGCCTCCCTCTGCTCGTCTCCTCCTCTCACGCCACGTCACTCCTCGTACCCGCCCACTCGAATCGTCCCCGCCCCTACCTTACCTATCTCTCCAGGGTTTGCTCGATGTAGCCAGCTCGGCGCGATCCATCGGACTGAGCCGTGATGAAACCCTCGCGTGGGAGCTCTTTACACCTTACCAGAGGTTCCTGATTGTGGCGGTTATCGGCGTCGCCGCTGCTGAGTCGAAGAAGAACGGTGTGATTGCTCAGCTCCAGAACTCGGTTGATCTCAGGGTTCGCTATCGTTCTTTTATACCTCTCAGTTAAAATAGAGCGTTAATCTCGGATCATGATTTTTTTTTTTTAATTTTAAGTTATTTGTTTTTGAATTTGCCTTTATAAGTGTTTACGTTACACAATCTTGTGCTCATCTCTCTAGATCTCCATGTTTTAACTCATTAATTGTAGATAATCACATTTTGAGGATTTTATGTTTAAATTGTTAGAGAAGCTTTTACAGTAACAGTGTTTTAATTTTAATTTTAATCTGTGGTGTGGATTTGTTTCAGGACCAGCTTCTTTCATGTATGCAACAGAAGCTGGATAATTTGTGTCAACAGCTAAGTCTTACCAAGGATCAGTCTGGAGATGGATCCAAGGTGGTAGATCTTGATGGTGATTTACAACAAACTTTCAAAGAGAAGTTTGGATCTGAGAAGGTTAAATTTGTAGAGTGTGGTTGCTGGCTTTGTGATCAACATCACCACTCCTCACCTGCTATACAGGTGTGTGTGCTCTCTTGCTTTTCAATGGAAATTACTGAGCAATCTCTATATGACCTCATTGTTTTTGCTGTTTAGGATAAAGCTCCCGCAGGTATGGTGATTGACGCTGAGCCTGAGGAGAGGCGTATGTCTTACTTGTCAGATTGGTGTTCTAGTGACACTACTGCTGCAGAAATGCATGTATGTTTCTGTGACTTTCTGAATCAATCTTTGTGGTGGATCTTTTTTTTTTCTTTGTTGCAAATGAAGATCATTTGTTTGGAATGTTTATTGCAGTTTGATAATCTTTCACTCGACCAAGACATGCTTTCTCTCAGAAAAGAGTGTCAAGAGAAGGATGAAACAATAAAGGACTTAACTTCATTTCTTCAGCTAACCAACAAAGCTGGTTCAAAGGTAATTCTTTCTTTTCATAAAAAGACCTTAAGTTTTGATCATTTTTGTGTCCTTATAACTTGGACAAACATGTGTATTTTCTCTCTTTAACAGCGAGAAACAGAACTTGAAGAGATTATTCGCAGGAAGAAGATAATTATCAAGAAGCTCAAGAGGGACGCACTGATGTTAGAAGAAAAGGTGAGAAACTTGTCTAAAAAAATTCGTATCTTTCATCCTAAAACCTTCCTTGTAACAACAACTTCAGCATTAAGAATGTTGCCGTCCATTCATTGTCAAATGTGTAGGTTACGCAGCTCACTAGGCCACGGAGGTGGTCCTGTTCAGCTGCAATCCCGAGCACCCGTGAATTCCCAATGAGACTGGACAATCTTCTTTATGATGTGGATGCTTCTACAAGTTCTTCATCCTCAGATTCAGAAACTCCTCCTGCATACACACCTCGACCAACTGTGTTGGAGGATGCTCCAGTTGATTCCATCAAGGAGAAGCCCTCAGCTTTGGGACAAACCCAAAAATCAGCGCCAGATAAATCATTGGTCTCAGTTGTGAAAGCTGTGGAGCCGCCTTCAGTAGTTAGTCCATCGACTATTCGGAAGCCTGTTTCAGTATCTTCCTCGTCTCCTCCAAGGATGAGACGGGCTTCTTCTTCTAGTAGTGGTGATTCAAGGAAACCTAGAAGGCCAATTCAGGTTGCCCCAAGAGCTTCCTTTGGTTCAAGTAAGAGATGGGTTTAGTACATTTTGGGTCTCTACCGGTAAGTATCTAAATGTATGTAGCTAAAAAAGGATATACATTCCAAAATTATTTATTTTCAAGGATGACTTCATATCAGTAACTCTCTCAGTACTGAGTATTGAATTGGGTTCTTTGAGTTTGAACTTTGAAACATCAGAGTGTCTGCTCAATCGGTTAATGAAAAAAACATATTGTTATCTACATCTTGGCCGATAGTGCCTTTTTATTGTCATCACTCATCACTACCTGATTTGAATTTGGGTGAGAAGTGAGAACTCTGAAAAACAAGCACATCACATGTCCAACGATTAGAGATTCGAAAATATTTTTGTGTAGAAATTATTTGCTTCCCTTGTATATTTATTTACCAATTAGATGAAGTGAGAAACTCTACAAAAAAAAAAAAACATTTCTATATATTTCTGTGCAATTTGTTACCATATTTTTTTTTGAAACACGCAATTTGTTCATCGTTTAAACTTGTATTATTATATAATAATAATTTTAAGAGAGGGTCCGTTTTATTATATGTGGCCCACGAGGCCCACTTGATTTTAAATTTGAGAGTGAACCGGGTATTTAACCTAAACTCTCGGCGGGGCGGATCCACTTCCCAGAGAAAAGGCGGGAAAATTAAGGACACTCCCAATTCATCGGCGAAGCAGCAATGGAGAAATTCTTGGTTCCGAGAGAGCCGTCGCCGCCAAAATTCACAACCGTAATAAGGTAATTCGATCTCATCTACTTGGGCTTCTTCTTTCTTCGGCCATCTTCTTATGGTGTTTGATTGATCCTTAGAAGGCGACCATGGAAGCGATCTCTAATCGAATTGAACGGACGACTGGAATCACGCTACCGACACGAATTGTACACTCTCCTTGCTCATTCCTACTCCGAGGTCTACTCTCTCTCTCTCTCTCTCCATCTCTCAAGTGAATTTACATTTTTTGAAAGGCTAATTCGATTTTGTTTTTGTGTAGATTGGGAGATTTCCACACCTTTATCACCTGAACGAGAGACCATGTCATACCCATGTACGTACGATTTTTTATTTAAGCTTTTTTTTTCTTTTTTCTCTCAGTGTGTTTTTGACTGAGAGCCAAGAATTTGTAAATTTTCAGATTAGCGAGATTCTACACGGCATAGATTCGTCCTCAACGTTAGTCTCTCTCTTTTGTTTCTATTATTTTACAATTTTGATTTTTTTTTTAACTGAGTGATTTTGTAAAATTGAATCACTTTCCAGGGGAGGCGTTGCTGGGCTTGAGTTTGACAACCAGGTTGGCTCTCAAGTCCTTGTCTTTGTATACTTCTTTGTTTTCTCTTGTTACCGTTTCTTAAGGTAAAAGGTATTGTTTTCCAGGGAATATATATAGTCTCTGTGACAAGATCAGGCTGCTTGACCGTCCATGATTTTGACTCTCTATATTGCCACAGTAAGCTTGCCCCAGGTGATTCTTCAAACAAAATTTTGTCTTCTGATCTGAGCTGAGACAGTTTCCAAGTTTTAGTTAAGCTATAATTTGTTTTCCTCGTATTATGCTTCTTATTCAAGTTTGTATACCTTTGTACATCATCACATATTTTAAATCCTGAGCTAATTTTGTTGAGTCATTTTCATTAACAGGTTCTGTGGAAGATGAGAGTAAGCATGTTGTTCATTTGTCTTTCCCTCCGGGTAGAGAATTCAATGTGGCTAGATGGAATCCCGCAAACCAGAATGAGGTACGAGCTTCAAATGATTATCACCTGACAGGCTGTCATCTCAATTCCTTCTTACAACATCATTCCAAAATATTGTTTTATGAGCGGTCATTATTCCTATAGGTAGCTTGCACATCGAGGAAACGTGATAAAGTCTCTATCTTTGATATCAGTTACATGTCTCCCAAACCAACTGAGGTATGCTTTGAAACATCTGATTTTGAGATCGCATGGATTTAACTATACATTGTTATTCTTGTAACTACTGGTTACAATTCCTGAGACCTCATTACGAATTAGGACGTCGTCTTGCAAGCTCAATTTCTAACTGAAACGGACAGAAACACATACGTACTGCTGTGTTTCTTTATTAGGCATAGCAAAATTTCCTCTTCAATATGGTTTCAAGAAACTAGAGAATGTAGGGAAGAATGTCTGTATGCTTCCACCATCACGATTACAAATGGACATGGTTCATCTAGTTTAGGTCTTATTAGTCTGTTCTACTTAGGCTACTTCACCTAAGTATCAGTGATTGTTCTAATTGTGATTCAGGAATTGCAAACTAGACAGAAGCTCTCGATTATTGGCCGCAAAACTTCTACTGGTTTATCTGATGTTGCAATTACTAGCAATGGAGATTCAAGGTTCGTACAATGGCTCATCTCTGGATGCAAAACTTTTATAGCGTCTGTTTAGCTTCTTCATCATTTTTTTCTTAACTTGTTCATTGTGCAGAATATTTTCTCCAGATACGCTTGGTACAGTTCATGTGTGGGATAGAAGAGCAGGCGTGTCTCCATGCATTGAACTTTCTACAAACAGATATGATTCGCTCAAGAGTATTCAGATACACGTTGATAATCAGGTAATCATAAAACCGCAGTAAGCTTTTGGTATCAGATTTAGTTAGGCCCCAAAGTTTTGTTTCGTCTTAGTGACTATGTTTCTTTCATTTGCCACGTAGACTATTTTTGGAGCTGGTAAAGAAGGAATCATTCATATTTGGGACCTTCGTGGAGGAACAAACTCTACTGCTTTTCAGAGCCGCAAAGATGTAAGTCTTACAAAATTTACCTGTACAATCTACATGAATTACACCTTCATTCTCTGCCAAAAAATTATTTATCATCTCGTATTGATATTGGTCACGTTCAGATGAGCCACTTGCCTTTAGCATCTTTACATCTTGCACCGATGCTACAGAAGATTGCATCTCTTAAGGTAAATTCTTTGTTTTGCATCTCTCTTGTATCATCATTCCAGCAACTTTTGAGGCTTCTTTGGTGTTTGAAGTAATCAAAAAGTTTCCATCTCAATTTGAATCCTTTTGCAGGCACAGTCAGAAATCGTCCCCAAGGAAATCCATTCTATCAATGTAAACCCATCTGCTCCCCATCAACTAGCGTTTCACCTTGACGATGGTTGGTACGTTACTCTTTCATCAACAGCTCTGTTTGCCCGGGTAAACAAAACAATGTTATCATGTTTTGTTGGTTCTATATTTTTTTTTCTGGTGTGATTTCTCTATTGCAGGTCCGGTGTTCTTGACATTTATAAATCTGAAGTTACTCATGTACATTGCCCTCCTCCAGCTTGGTTGTAAGTTAATAAGCAAACTCAGGAACTTGCAGCTTAATTTGTAGCAAGAAGAAACTGATTTGATTGATGAATTCGTAATATTGAATTCTGGTTCACTAGGGATGGTTCCAACAATTCAGCTGATTTGATCTTGCGGAAACCAACATGGCTGCCGACGTCATCTGTAAGCTTTGCACTTTGTACTACCATTTACTGTCATAAGGCTATTTATTACAAAGTTACATGTTTCCTATTGCAGATTTATGTGGCTGGGTCCATGAGCGAGAAAGGGATTCATTTTCTTGATTTTCATCCAAGCTCTACGTCGCCTTGTCACGTTGACTACGAGTAAGGTTTTCTTGGAAACTACCATATGTGTGATGTTCTATCTAAACTTCATGGGCTACATTCCTGACATTGCTAATATCTTGTTGCAGTGAGGATTCAGAGAGAAAGGAGAAGAGAGACAAGTGTAATCACAGTAACAAGTTTGTTTCATTGTCTGAATCTGTAACGGGTTGTGCTGCGCATCCTCTCAACAGCATGATCGTAGCTGGAACTCAGGTATTAAAGTTTGCTTCAATCTTAGTCTTTCTTGGAGACCATGATTTTGGATAAAGTGTTGGGCTAATAAAGCAAAACTGTGAAACAAATGGACTTGTTGGGATTGTGCATTGTATTTGAAAAAGTGTTAATAAATAATAAGTGGATTTCTGAATAAAAAATTGATGATTCTGCAGAAATCGTCGCTGCTATTGATCGCGCAGAGACATTGCTCATCTACATCAGAAACTGTAGAAGGTGAACTGTAGCATCTACTAGCTGGAGTAGGCTTCTAGGCGTTGTAAGTTTGTAACATTCACGAGATTATAAGTTTTGCTTAAATGGGTTCCAATTTGAGGATAGGATACTCATGGAAATGCTCTTGAATGATAAAGTTCGTGTTGTGTATTAATAACAAGATTTATAAGCAACAGAAACAATAGGTTCAAAGCTGATCCATCGTAGAACACAACCAACAAACACACATTTTATTTAACAATGATTTTATCATCATTATATTATGAACAGTTCAACACTTTTCTCTTATGAGTCTTGCCATTTTCTCGTCGACTTTACAACATTATTGGAAAAACAAATCTTAAGAAATGATCAATCCCACAGGGAAATCTATCTTATGCTAACAAATCTATGCTAAAAAAAAAGAGGAGATGAAAATGAAAGGAAAACAAGGGGTATTTTCGAGAACTTAGTCTCTGCCCTTCACATGCGCGCTCTTTATTGGTCCTTTATAGAGAAAAGAGACAGAACATTCTTTGGCTTTTTTTCTCTCTCTCACACAGACATCATCCTCATCGCACCTTTTCCTCGCACGCTCACATTCTCCACCTCTCTTCTATTCTTCTTTCATGGCTTCTTCTGAAACAAGAATGAAAAAGGGAAGAGAAAAAGAAGAAGCCATAGCAAACGGAGTGAAGGTGAGGTCACTTCAAGCTGGTTTTATGCAGAAGTCAAGCCCATCCTCAACTTACAGTATCAGAATCCCTTCTTCTTCCTCAGCTTCTCGTCCTCTCCCCAACCTCTCTGCTCATGACTATCCTGTTTTCACTCCTGTAACTACTCTCTCTCTCTCTCTCATTATGTTTCTTCTTTGAGTTCCATGTGTTTTCTTCACATTTTCTTGTCTCTAACTTGATTTGATTCCAGACATTATGGGACTGGGTTTGTTGAATTTTTTTTAAAAAGACATTAGATTTATTGGTTTAATCCGGTTTAGGCTTGCTAATTAATTGCAATTCGGTATCCAATTTGTTCTGAACAGTCAGCTTATATATTTCTTTATTTATTGTACATGTCTTTATGCAATTTGGAGCTTCACATAACATTCATTTTCCAAAAAAAAAATCAAAATACATTACATGATTTTGGTTACTTCATATAACATTCATTTTCCAAAACAAATGTCAAAATACATTATATGATTTGGTTAATCAATTTAGTAATTTAAACCACTGTGAAGTAATTTAAACCTACTCTTGGTTTTCCACTTTACACATTTTCTGTGCTAAACTTCTCTACTGTTCTTGAAACTAGGGGTGGGCATTTTACCCGAAATCCGAAGTGGCACCCGAAAAACTCGAACCGAAATCCGAACCGAAGTAGCAAAATATCCGAACGGGTATTGAATTAGGAGAGATTGGATATCCGAACCCGAACGGGTAATATCCGAACCCGAATAGATATCCGAAAATAACCGAACATATGATAATTAACCTTATATTTATAGTTTACATCTTTCATTTTATATAAAATATTTATATTGATACTACAGATACTTTAAATTCATATGATATACATACAATTACGTAGAAGATGATTTGTTATTCGCTTAAAATGCATGTCAAACTTTTTATTTCAGCAATTAACAAAAAGTTACATCCAAAATTTAAAAACAATAACCAAATTAATGTCTTTTTAGTTTGAAAATGTTATGTCCAAATCTATTAACCATGCAATCTATTAAAAATAAAAAAATAGTTAAGTGAAAAGTTATATATTTAAATACAAGAAATTTGAGAAATGAAAATTTTTCATTTTTTTTCTTCAAAATCTAAATATCTGAACCCGATCCGAAATAACCGAAGCCGAACTTAAAATACCCGAACCCGACCCGAAGTACAGAAATACCCGAACGGGTTCTACACCTCTATACCGAAATACCCGAAAATCCGAAATACCCGATCCGAACCCGAACGGGTACCCGAACGCCCACCCCTACTTGAAACAGAGCTATGAGGATGAGCCTGCCTCTACATATTATCACAAGAATCTCACTCTATCTGAGCATTGGGATGAATCAGATGTTGGTTTAGTGGAAGGAGATGAAGATCAAGACTTGAGACACACTTATCACTCTGATTCCTACAAAACCTCAGCTTCAAGAAACACTTCAAACCCTCAGCAAGATTCTCATCACCACCATCAGTCTCATGTTTTGTCATACGCTCTCAGATCCCCACCTTTACATTCTTGTACATCCGCTACAAGCAACTGTGGCTCGGTCTCTTCTTGTAATGAGTACAAACAAAGAGGCTTCGACACCATGAGCTTGAATAACTCTAATCTTGTTGTTCCCTTGACTGATTCGCACTCAGTTGTTGTTTCTTCTCACCCAAGAAACCGTGGAGGCAGAGTGATGTCTTGGTTGTTTCCCAAGTTAAAGAGGAACCCTAATAGAACAGACATATCAGAAGAGGTGTTCAAGGACTCTGGTTCGGGTATTGAAAAGTTGAAGAGAGAGTTAATGGAAGCAAAGAAAAGCAGAGAAGCTGCGTTAACACAAGTCTCAGAGATGAAATCTTCTTTGGGAGAGTTCAAAGAAAAGCTTCAGTACTTGGAAAGTTACTGTGACGGTTTAAAGAAAGCTCTGAGAGAAGCAGTGTCACGAGAAAAGAACTCAGAGATGATGCCAGTGAGTGAAGATGTGATGGTTGAAGGGTTCTTGCAGATTGTCTCAGAATCAAGATTATCCATAAAGCAGTTCTTGAAGACGTTAGTTACCGAGATAGACGAAGAAGACTCGAATCTGATTAGTAACATCAACGCTCTCCTTCAGCCACACAACTTATCATTCACCTCTAAGCACTCCAAGACCATTCAGTACCACTTAGAAGCCATCATAAGCCAATCAGTACACCAAGACTTCGAGAACTGCGTCTTCCAGAAGAACGGTAAACCGAAACTTCTTGATCAAGAACAAGAACGGCAAGCTAACTTCTCGTCTTTTGCTTCCTTGAGGAACCTGAGCTGGAGCGAGGTGTTGAAGAAGGGTACAAAGTACTACAGCGAAGAGTTCAGTAGCTTCTGCGATGAGAAGATGAGTTTGATCATTACAAGGTTGAAGTGGACAAGACCTTGGTCTGAAGAAATGCTTCAAGCGTTCTTTGTAGCTGCGAAATGTGTGTGGCTGCTTCATCTGCTTGCCTTCTCGTTCAAGCCAGCGTTAGGGATCTTGAGAGTTGAGGAGAACAGAGAGTTTGAGACGAGTTATATGGAAGATATGGGTGCCGATAGAGACAGGCAGAGATCGTTAACGTCACGTGGACCAGCATGGGTTAAGGTTATGGTGATGCCTGGGTTTTATGTTCAAGATAGGGTTTTGAGATGTAAGGTTCTTTGCAGGTACAAGTCATTAGGCTGAAGATTGCCACTCTCTAGTCTAGTCTAGTAATTTGTGTAACTTTAATATCTGATAACTAGATTGTTAGCAAGGCCTATCATCTTCATTTGAATGAAAAAAGATTGATCGGAGGACTTTTTAATATACATCATATCGGCTGAATCAATTAGTTTGATAGGAACACATAAATAGTAGATTTTTCTTTGAAAAAAACGTCACAATACTTAACTCGGATTTTGAATATCTTCCAACTAATGCCTATAAGTAACCAAATCACTTATTACAAGATTATCAAATAAACCAAACTATCACATAACTATGATTTTGTTTCAGACCAAGTTTGAATCCCGGAAAAAATATTTTAGCATATTCCTGATCTTGTCTACTATTTGACCACACAACCATGAATGTAAGACTTCTATCTTTCTTTTAGAGAAAACAATGTTAGTGGATCAAAGAAACAATAAAATGAACATTTTATATTTTCTTGATCAATTCGTATAACTAAAATATAAAATAGGGATTGCAAGAGTATAGTCTTCCTAACCTAGAAAATAGTTGCAAAACTATTGTCTAAACAACAAAAACAAAGAATTAAAGAAAAAAATAACATATAAAATAGCATATTCTATAGAATAATCCCAAGAGAAATAGCAACAACTATAATTTCTTCTATGACATTTTGTGGCATTCACTTTTGTATGTGTGACTCTAATCAACAACTACTATCTACCGATCCAACAGGGCGGGATGGGTTATAGGTTAAAAGATAACAATTGCTGATAATGTAGATGTGGAAATGTCCGATTGTGAAATAATTGACATTATTGCATGAAGGCCATTTTCAATGTGTTTTTCTTCAAAGATATTTTAATCAGAGACAAGTCTAACAAAATGTTCTCCACCACAAATTTCATGTAATGCATAATGATTAACCAATTAGAATTTTTTTACTAAGAAGACAGTCCCTGAAGTGAAAAATTTATAGTAATCTTTTCGTTATTATTAAAAACAAATATATAATACACATATAAAATTATAGGCTAAGATACATCACCATGTAAAGTAAGATTCAAGTTTAAGCTAATGCTTTGATTCAATGGTATTTTGTTTATTTCCTTTATTTGGAGCTCTATTCTCATGGGTGATAATTGGTTTTTTAGTTAGTAACCACTTTGTCTTCATTTAGAAAATGATATAATTGTATATGCATGATTAATGTTTCAAATAAATAAACTTGATGTTATCATTTCGTACAGTCTCAAAGGAGTTTAATACACATGACCCTACACTTGTACACAGTGATTAACCTCACACTACTGTATTGTTATTTTTATGCGATTATTTTATGTGTTTTCTGTGTTTAGAGTCACACTAACGCTTCAGTTTAGGGTTAGTGTTAGGAGACGTCTGCATAAAGTTATTTTATACATTTCATTTTAGGAGTGCTATATTTGAAGTTTAGTTAATATACTACTATAATATCTATTTTTTTTAATAAGAATTATGTTTAATCTGCATTCCTGTCGCTTAAGAAGTAGCAATTTGAAAAAACCGAATATCTTCCCTAAGACTTTGGCCTTCTCCATTAGAAATCATGTTCAAGATTCAGTATTCTAACTTCTTTTATATAATTTATATGTGAATGATTTATTTATGATTGTATAAAAGTTATGTATATTATTTCCGTATGGAAGACAAAAGATATTAATACTAATAAATCATATGTACATTTTTTTGTCGGCCTATAACTCATGTATATATGAGTGTAAATCGAGAGGTGAGCGATTTTGACCCACGTTTATATCAATAAAAAAAGATTTTTTTTTTGTCGGCATATCAACGAAAAGATAAAAATATGGATAAAGGTAATAATATTTTCTCCATAACAATAATTCGATTTCTTCAAGTATACGTGTTGGTGCGCGAGAGGTGGTTGTGTGAAGCCGAAGCAAAACTTTTGTTCGGCTAAGCCTATTATAAAACAAACTAAAAGGGTTACGACACTCGTCGACTTATTACAAATCAAAATATGCTTATATACGTAAACAATTTACTGAAATAACGTAACATTTGCTTACCTTGAAAATGAAGACAATGAAGACATCTTGAATAGAAAATATATTATGCTCTGATGGATGAATATATATTAATGTTATATAGTATTATATATACACACGTAAGGTTAACGAGTTAGACATGTCTGTAATATGTACCTTGTAAATGAAGAAACTAATGGAAATGGTTAATATATTAAAAAAAAAAGAACAAGTGAAGATCACTTCTTCTTTTCGTCTTGATGTTTGTATTTTGGGTCTCTCTCAAAACCGTTTTCGTCCATGACCGATCAACTAACGTTTCTTCACTTGGTGAAATTACAAACATACATTTGTTGTTGGTGTATTTTATTTACAACAAACAATATTTGTATCGACTCAAAATGTATAAATAATTTGAAAAAGAGCCTGGGTTCGTTAAGTTTTAAAACAAAGCAACACACTATATATTATATAATAGTATAATATATATATATATATATCAATGTTTAAAATAAGGAATAAATATTGAAAAGGAGGAAGAAGAAAATTGGTGTAATGTTTTTTCTTCCCAGAATTGTAAGCAAACCATACAACCATCCCTTTCATCATCATCATCATTCTCCCTTCATCAAGTCTTCTCTATTTCCTCTCTCTATTATAAAAACAAACTTCACTTGTTCACGTCAATAAACTGAGCCTTGAGAAAGATTAAGAGAACAATTAACTCAACAAGAATGAGGAAACCAGAGGTAGGAAGTTCAGCCACTCATCAAGTAAAGAAGATGAAGAAGGGATTATGGTCTCCAGAGGAAGACTCAAGGCTGATGCAATATATGATAAGCAGTGGGCAAGGATGTTGGAGCGATGTAGCCAAAAACGCAGGCCTTCAACGATGTGGCAAGAGCTGCCGTCTTCGTTGGATCAACTATCTTCGTCCTGACCTCAAGCGTGGTGCTTTCTCTCCTCAAGAAGAGGAACTCATTATTCGTTTTCATTCCATTCTCGGCAACAGGTTTATATTTTCACCGTCGTTTTGGTTTGTTGACAATTAAATAAATTAATAAGCTAACCATGGTGGATAAAATTCTTCAAGCATACTATTATTTTTCAGGTGAATCTTGTTTTTAGATTGTCTAACTTTTTTTTTGGGGGGGGGGGGGGGGGGGGGGGGGGGGGGGGGGGGGGGGAATAGTAAAATCGCATAGAAAGCCAATTAAATACAGCGTGAAGTTCGGTTATATACATAAACAATGTGTATACTGCTCACCTGTGAATATGACTATATAAGATACATGATCTCTATAGATCGTAGAAATGTATAATCGAACTTCATGATGAAGATAGAGTTTGGTTTGAAATTTCATTGGCACAATAACTGTTGTTCAAAGGGATGAATGATTGTTTGTGAAGAAAATTGACCCAATTGAAAGTTGACATAATAATAGTAACATTAGAAAATAGACGCAAAAACCAAACTAGGAATGAGTACATTACATGTAATTATGTCAGTATGTGAGTAGTCAAAGTTGGTTAATCGTGGGTGCTAAGACTTAAGAATGCTTCTTATAAAAAAAAAACTTGGTTTTTAATGAAAGGGACTTCTCTTTAGCACCTCTTCTTCTCTTCTTTAGGGTTTTACTTCCAACCTTCATTTTCTATTTATACATTTATAAGGTTTTTTATTTTACTGTCACTTTCTCTAAAGATACATTTTAAAATTTATGTTTAACGTTGGACATGACATAAATTTTTGTATATTTTATACTGTATACTTCTGCTAAATTTTCAACCATTTTATACATACAAAAACTTTATTTGATTTTATTGTGCATATATAAACTAATTGACTCCTGGACTTATAATGTTTATCTTTTATACTTATTAGTTAATTTTAAATAGAGATAAATTCCATTGTTGTCAAAACCTATGTCAACGACACTTTGTTTGAAGAAAAAGTAAAAGTTCTAAAACTATATATAGTTATTGTGTGATTTTTAGTAGTGGTAGTGCTTTGTTTTCACTTTTCATGTACTTTAGATCTGTTTCTAATTCCCATGCAAACCGTGCATGTATCAATTTTACATAGCATCGTACGTCCCATTAAACTACTGTCCTCTCTTTCTTCTTCTTGGGTTTCATAGGTGGTCTCAGATTGCAGCACGGTTGCCTGGTCGGACGGACAACGAGATCAAGAACTTTTGGAACTCAACAATAAAGAAAAGGCTAAAGAAGATGTCCGATACATCCAACCTCGTCAACAATTCATCCTCATCACCGGACACAAGTGATTTGTCTAATAATACCACATCTTCTTTGGAGCTTAAAGACATTATAGGAAGCTTCATGTCCTTACAGGAACAAGGATTCATCAACCCCTCTTTCACCAACACACCAATAACCAACAACAATCCATTCCCAGCACCACACATGATCAGTCACCCTTGTATTGACGATTTTACCCCTTATGTAGATGGTTTATATGGAGTAAACACAGGGCTACAAGGGGAACTCTACTTTCCACCTTTGGAGTGTCAAGAAGGTGATTGGTACAAGGCAGATATTAACAGCCACGTAGCCGAGATGAAAACTAATGGAGCTGGAAACGTACCTGCAGAGAGTATGAGAGTGGAAGAATATTGGGACCTTGACCAGTTGATGAGCACTGAGGTTCCTTCGTTTCACTTCAACTTCAAACAAAGCACATGATTTTTTGTTCACGTCATTTTTTTTTCTGTTGCGGAATTATACTCGAGAGATTCATAGCCACACATAAATGCAAATACTGATATATACATAGACATTGAAAAGTTAGAGAGTCTTTTGTATTTCGAATAATTGTCTCGTACAAGGGCTTGACGTGCCAAGTGTAATGATTAGTCAATGGAAACTATATATCCCTCAATAAAATATGAAATAAACACATACATTTGTAGTTATTTTTTCTCTATGAGAAACGAAAGATATAACGTAAAATAAGAAAATAGGTTACAAAAAAAAAACATAAGAAAACAAAACTTTTGAGCTGAAATTGTTAAACTTGAAGAGAATTTGTAACAGGGCACTATGTGTGATATAAAAATCATGCTCGTTTGGGCTTGAAAAGTAAAACCCATTCCAATAGACTCATTTGCTATGTAGATCATGTACTACGTATACTCCTTAGAACATGGCTGTATATCGGCCTGTCAACTACGTAGACCTATGTTTATGATTGATTTGTATTTGTTTCAGTGAATTAGATACATATTTGCAGACAATACGATTGACTTCATCCTCTTTTTTTTTTTTTTTTGGCTCAACATCAACTTTTCATTTACCAATTGGGGGATTACATGATTTTTAACCACAAGGATTTCAACCACTTTTACATACAAAGTGATTCAGTACCATCAAAAGATCACTAGATTGGATCATAGACTACCGAATTTTATACTTTGATGTAATTAAACCCAGTGAGAACAAGCTCTGTCACAGACAAAGAGCTGTCTCTTCAACCCCTAACATTCTACCACACCAGTGAAAAACATAAGCCCGGATATTAGCTATTCCTAATCAAGATTAACCTAATAAAACCAAGTGCCAGTCACCAAGAGATATGAGTTCAGTACTTGGACCAACACCTCAACACCGAAGCGATGCATTCTTGACCGGAGTAGCTTCACCAGCGACCATGCCTCACTCCATCGCCAGCCAACGGAAACAATCCGTGCTGGGGAAAATAAAAGTCGGGCCTTGGCGGAAGCATCGAAACTGGTACAGTATTCAAGCTTCCAATGGTGTGGGCTCCGCTGTCGACAAGGTGGAGGAACCGCCGCCGACACTGGGAAGCTGAGCCTCACCGCGAACCAGCTACAGAACTCGCTTCATCAGCTGACCACTCTGACAAAACAAGGCTCTGCGTCACGCTGTTCCCGAGAACCGAGAAACATGACCATCTTCAGCTGCCGTCACGTCGATCCTCCGGCCTCTCACCGTCGCACGAGGCGGAAGATGCTCCCCACTGAGTCACGCGCCGCCGCCGAGGAAGAGAAGCCCTAGATCTGGAAAAAGGAAAACCCAGATCTGGTTCTCAATCCAGCCCTAAAAGCCGACCTTTCCACCTCTGTTGCTCCGTAGCCTCGCCGTTCTTCCAAAAAACGCCGATTGAACCCGTCTTTGTTCGATTGAAACTCGACGCAGCACCGACAGACTCAGAACAACATGCATATCGGCCATGGAGAAGTCAAACAGAAGAAAGGAAAAGCAAAAGGAAAAGGAGGAAGGGTTGAGAAGGACGACCTCCGGTACCGGCGAGCGCCGGACCGGAGTTAGGGTTTCAAGCTTTTAGTGGAGAGAGTTGAGAGAGAGAGAGTTCTTTTGTTGACTTCATCCTCTTTAATTTGACAAATATCATACATATGCCTTGTGAAAAGAATAAAAAAGAACAAAATAATTTTCGTATTTTCCAAAAATGAAAATTGTGGCCCCCACATTTTCCACGTGTCACACGTCCCAGCCGATCAATTGCGTGTCACTTGGACCCACATTTCTCAAATAAATTACGAAAATGACATACGATGATAACGTCCCAAATCTGCGCGCGCTGGCATCTTTTATAGGGCGCCACGAGACAAAAAAAAAATCACATTCTTTTTTTTTCTTCTTCACTTACTCAAAAATACAAAGAAAAAACAATTTTGAAAAACAAAAATCCCCAAAAATTAGGGTTTCTTCTGCCCAATCGTATTCGTCTCTCTTCTCCAAATTCTTCTCTGGCTCTGTTCAAATTCTGATTCTTTTTGTTTTGTCTCACTCTGAGCTCCATCGATTACATAACTTCAGGGGTCTTTAAGTCATCATCATAGGAACACGAAGACGATTGCAAAAAACTCCCTCGTGAATATCCTCTGGGTATGCTGCTTTTGTCTTCTTTACTTTGTGTATTTTTTTGAATTTTATCTCTGAATATGAAGATTCAGAAAATTAAACAGAGACACGTGCCATCAAACGATTGCTTGAACATTATTAATAATAAGAGTCCGCTTATGTTAGTTTTGAGTTGTTGAAGTTTTCACCTTTTTGTTTGTGCAATGCTTGATAACACAAAAGCTTACTCTTTTAAATTGATGAAATTTACTTTCTTTGATTCGGTTTTGAATTGGTTGTTAACTAGTGTTGTTTTGAAGAGATGCAATCCAAGGGAAGTGGGAATGAAGTGGAAGTCAATCACCATTCTGGTGAGCAGCCAATGATGTATGCAGAGGAGCCATGGTGGAAAAAAAATAACTCTTTTGGTGTCGTTCCTCAAGAGATACCTTCTGTGGTTCTTTCAAAGTCCTCCTCTTTAGAATCAAACGATGTTGGCCATGTTCGTTTGGAGGTCGCTAGCGTCAGCGACCAACCTGAGCGTCTAAACGTTGTTCGTTTACCGGTCGCACGTTCAGCGACTGATCGCAGCGACCAGACGCTAGCGACCCGCGATTAAAAATTTTGATCGCCGAGAAATTCAGCGTTTGCGACCAAAACCTGCGATCAGAAAAAAAAAACTCAAAATACAAAAACACCCTCAATCTATCTTCAAAATTACAAAACAATACCCTTAACCTAAATCCTAAAATAATTTCTCACGCTCTCTCTCTCTCTCTCTCTCTCTCTCTCTCTCTCTCTCTCTCTCTCACTCACGGTCTCTCAGGCCTCAGCTCTCTCTCTCTCCCTTCACCATCTCGCACGCCTCTCTCACACCTCTCTTCACCATCTCTCACGATCTCTCATCTCCATCTCTCACACCTCTCTTCACCATCTCTCACGATCTCTCTTCTCCATCTCTCACGCTTCTCTCCACCTTAGCTCTCTTAAAGGTCAGTTCTCTCTCTCTCTCTCTCTCTTAGCGTTTTGTGTTAGAATAATGGAACCCTTATATTAATTAAGTTGGATGTTGGGTTTTTTGATTCTTGATATGGGTTATGGTATAATCAGAACAAGAACAAGAGAAACTAAGTGTGTGGTTACCAGAAAATGGGGCGATCTGGTGTGTGAATTTGTGTTAGAATAGAACAAGAACTCAAACCCATGCTCCAACAGTCTTTAAAAAATGGCCAGTATTTGATTATCAAATCTCTGTTTTTAATCTGATTATCAGACATGGTTTTATGGGTTTGAGTTCCTGTGAATGTTTTCAGACATGGGTTTGAGTTCTTTTTGGTCTGTGACGTTTTGTTTAAGTCAAATTTATTGTTTATAGTATCATTCTCTTAGTCTTCAGTGTATTGGAGTTCTCTTTCTGCATTTAAAAAATTTACTCACATCTATTGTTTTTGTAATGAGATTTATACTCTTATGCCTCTTGGATCTGTCTAAAATTGATTTTGGCTGAGATGAATTAGTGGTCATTGACTGTTTAATATATCTTTTGTGAATATGCTTGAATGATTGAATATTTTATATTTTGTTTTTTCATTTAATCCCCTGTTTTCTCTCTTAGAGTGGTGTTTAGAGTGAAAAATATTAGACATTGAATTAATAATGTCAGTATTAGCTTGAAAAAAATATTAGACATTGAAAAAGACTCTATGTTTCAAATATACTAAATTTTTTTTTCTTAAACAGGAATGGCAAGGTGCAAGAAAGTATAAGACCAAAGTGCCTCCAAACATGGATGTGTTTGAAACAGAGTTTGGTGCTGTTACTGTAATTGGAGCAGAAGGATGGTGTGCTCAGCAAGGAGAAGCTAGCTTAGATTCTAGAGTAGATGCAGAGAAGGATGACGAGTCTGATTCAGTTGACACTGAGATGCCAGCACCAAGAGAAGGAACAAGTAGAGCTAGAGGTTCAAAAAGAAAGCGTAAGGAATTTGATCAAGAGCCTTATGTTCTAAGGAATGCAATTCTGGCTGAAAAATAGAATGGCTTTTATGTCTTATCTCTAGTGATGATGATAAGATTAGCTATCTTGAGAATATGATTGGAGTTAAGATATATGAAGGATTGTAGTCTGTTTCAGTATGACTGTTTTAATATGACTTGATTTAAGTTTGTACTGATTATTATTATATGTTACTCGTATGATCACTTTTTTTTATTATTTAGATTTTTTAATATTCTAAGTTACAAGGAATAATATTCAAGTGTAGACTTTTTAATTAGAGTTATAGTTTATTAATGTGACAATTCATAAACAAAAGTGAACTTGTACAAGGAAAAATATAAGAAACTGAAACGATTAAATATATTGCATCCATGGTGTGATTTATTACACTTTACAGTTTTAATGATTTAGCCACGTTTTTGACGAAACCTAAATACACAAGAGCAAATGTATGTCAAAAGTAAATATTTGGTCGCCAGCGATACAGAAACGAACAGCACAGCGACAACCGCTGCGATCAATCGCGCGACATAAAAACGAACAACATAGCGACAACCGCTGCGATCAATCGCGCGACCTTCAAACGAACAACTGTCAGCGACATCATGTCGCAGTCGCTGGTCGCTGACTCTGGTCGCTGACGCTGGCGACCACGAAACGAACAGGGCCGTTCACTCAGCGTCTGGAGACGATGGCGCTTGGAAGGATACACAAGCTGCTACTTCGTCCCCTTCAGGTTTGTCTTATCTTCTTGGTTTTTGTGAGTAGACATAGTCATTCTTCTAATGCAGTATCGTTTTGATGCCTGATCTCTTGGGATGCGTGTTGATTACAGTAACTTATTAAATGGTTACTCATGCTCTCTATATAATAGCGTCTCTCATTAATTTCAGTAGATAACCATGGAGTGGAAGGGAATGATCCTGCTGCTTCTGTGGGTAACGTGCATGATCAGCAGCAACTTGTACAACCACCAGAGCTTGTTGGACACTACATTGTATGTGCTTTCCTCTTAGTCTTGTTTCAGTTTTTGAGCTGTTTAATTGGATATTATTTATCTAGTGTAGCGCCCTTAATATGTATGATGTACTCAATCTGTATTTGCAGGCTTGTGTCCCAAATCCATATCAGGATCCATATTATGGGGGAATGGTGGGAGCATATGGACATCAGCAATTGGTATCTTGTCTAAACCTCTCTCAATCTTTACAATAGTTACTTATGGTGCAGTGTTTATGTGTGTTCTTGCCACTAATCACCCTTTGTGGTGCTTTTGTTTGCTGTCTGGGATGATTCTGGTTTCAGTAGTTATGCTTGTTAGAGTCAGTGATATGTTCTTGAAACCCTCTTTAGTGATCCTTAAACAAATCTTGCTAATTCTCAGGGTCTGATGAGTCTTGAGTGATTTCGATCATATGACTCTGTTTGTTACATTTGTTGAAGCAAGGGTTTCGTCCATATCCTGGAATGCCTGGTGAAAGAACAGCACTACCGCTTGACATGACACAAGAGCCTGTTTATGTGAATGCGAAACAGTACCACGGAATTCTAAGGCGGAGAAAAGCACGCGCCAAGGCCGAGCTAGAAAGAAAACTTATCAACAGAAAGGTAGTCATTAATGAGTGAAGGTCCAACTGTTATGTAAAGTCTATAAAGTTTCCTTTGTACCTCGGTTTAACTTGTGGCGTCTTTATGTGACAGCCATATCTTCATGAGTCAAGACACAAGCATGCAATGAAAAGGGCAAGGGCTAGTGGAGGCCGGTTTGCCAAGAAAACTGAGGCTGAAGCAGCAGCTGAGAGAGAAAGAGAAAAGGGTTCGGCAACCAACTCACCAGGCTCTGAACCAGTTGAAACAGACTCTAATGATAGTCTGCCAAATCTATGAGAAAGAGAGACAAGCTGGCAAATCATTCTTGGCTTTTAGATGTTGTGTGTTTGCTTGGTTGTTCTTGTCAGAGTCTCATATTACAATGTACAAAGAGAGACGAGTTATGTTAGTTATTAGAGATTCGGAGACGAGAGACAGGGGAATAGTCACTAGGTCTTTGTTTATATTCTTTTTTTTTCATAAAATACGTTTGTTGAATCGTTGAGCCGACACTGTTATTACAGAACTGAAGTTTCTTGTCTTTTTTTTATCTCTCTTTAGACATGATCAAGATATAACGAGATGAGAATCCACCGTGAAAAGCACGCGCTAGTTGGAATCTATAGTGAGGCCCACCAAACAAAAACCCTTAAAAGAAAGAATCTTCCTTTCCACTGATTCTCTCCACTGCTCTCAATCTATCTACCGCCTCCCCTGAACTAAAGGAGACGACTTTAACAGATAGAGAGAGAGAGAGGGAGGAGTCGCATCAATGGCAATGACCTCATGTTTCTTCACTGTTCCAATCTCTGAATCCAATCTCACACGTCCCCACCTCGCTTTCTCTCCTAGACTCCCTTCCTCCTCCTCCTTCACCGGCGTTATCTCCGCAAAGTCCATCTCTTTCCACCGCCGCCTCACTATTTCCCCTGTTTTCTCCGCCTCTATCGACAACGGCGGCTCTGACAACAACAACAACGGAGGGGATGGTGGTGGTGGAAGCGGCGATGGAGACGGTGGTAGTGGTGAGGATAGGGATAGGAACAGGAGCGAGGCGATGATGCTATTGGCGGAGTCTGGAACTGAGTTGGAGAGTCTTCCCAAGGATCTAGCGGCTGCAATTGAGTCTGGTCGGATTCCTGGTTCGGTTATCACGAGGTTCTTGGAGCTTCAGAGGTCGGCTGTGATGAGGTGGCTGATGCAGTTTGCTGGGTTTAGGGAGAGGTTGTTGGCTGATGATCTCTTCTTGGCTAAACTCGCCATGGAGTGTGGTGTTGGTGTCTTCACTAAGGTTTTTGCTTTCTTATCCATAACAAAGTTTCGAACTTTCAGTGGTTTCTTAGCGTTTGTTTTAATTTGGTAGTAATCTTTCATGACAATGTTAACCAATTCGAATAAATTGTGAAAATCTGCTAGTTTGGCTAATATTTGTATTTTTGATTTTTTTTGTGTGTTTACAGACTGCGGCTGAGTATGAACGGCGTAGAGAGAACTTCTTCAATGAACTTGAAGTTGTCTTTGCTGATGTGGTAACTCATCTTTCTCTTGCCGCTTTTGGTGTTAGCTTCTGCAGGCCTATGTGGTGACCTTTTGTTTTAAGTGTTCCTGTTAGATCTCATGAATGGTCTTGAAATTTACTATTAGAAATTTCTGAAATTGGTGTAGATGGTAGGAGAGATGAATACTCTTTTAGATGACCCATTCAGATAGACGAAAGGTTGTGTAGTTTGTGGCTGTGACTTGTGATGGGGTCTCTCCCATTTTTCACCATTAGTCTTTTTTGCCTTGTCTCTGAGGTGAGAACCAAATATTGAACTGTACAATAGTCTCATTTGTTTTCAACCTTTTTTATCTTCGTTTTTTTTAATGTTTTTTTTTAAATTTATGATGAATTATGGGTCAACCTTTTCTGATGTGTCACTTTGTAAGTTAAAGCTCTTTCAACTATATGGCAAGTAGATACTTATAAGTTTTGTCCTTTGTGTGTTCATTGCGATCTTCTTCTGTATTGTATTGGATCTAGATTTTTTTTCTGGTTAAATGGAGTGTCATTTTTGTTTGTTTTTTTTTCCTTTTTTTTTATTAGGTGATGGCTATCATTGCGGATTTCATGTTAGTTTATCTACCTGCTCCTACTGTGTCTCTTAGACCACCTCTCGCACTTACTGCTGGTGGTATATCTAAGTTTTTCCACAACTGCCCTGATAATGCCTTCCAGGTAATCATCCTTTTGTTAAAAAATATTGCTTAGCACATATATACAGGATAAGTTTCGAAAAGCTTGCTCTCGTCTAAATCTAATCATCCAACTTGTTTGCTGCAGATTGCTATCTCCGGAACCTCTTACTCTCTCTTGCAAAGGCTAGGTGCTATAGCGGTGTGTAGTGTTCCTTTTTTTTGTCAATTTTTACTCCACTGTTGATCTCAGTTACACGTAATAATTTGTTTTATTTAAGGGCTGATAGTTTCTGGATAATTAATATATATATCGTTTGTGTGTGTGTTGTGCAGCGCAATGGGGCTAAGCTGTTTGCCGTTGGCACTACATCATCGCTGGTGAGTCAAAACATACAGCTACATCACATTTTGTCTCTACACTTGTTTTGACTTAACGAATCTGTGTAATTGGTTAGGTTGGTACTGCTGTTACAAACGCATTTATAAAAGCAAAAGGAGCCGTGGACAAGACTTCTGAAGGTGAAGTCGAGACAGTTCCAATAGTCTCTACAAGCGTTGCATATGGTGTCTATATGGCGGTTTCTGCCAACCTAAGGTACTGTCTGTGTTTTCTTTCTAACAAACACATACTGCAGTTTTAGCATTTTAGATTGGATAAGAGTGATGAGGTATGGTTTTGGCAATAAAACAGGTACCAAGTAGTAGCTGGTGTGGTAGAACAACGTTTCCTGGAGCCAATGCTACACCAACACAAACTTGCGCTCAGTGCTATGTGTTTCGCTGTTAGAACTGGCAACACATTCCTGGGCTCTCTATTGTAAGCACACCAAGCCTTGGTTCTTGCTCCCTGTCCTAGCAAATTTTTACTCACTCACATGTTCTTTGTTTTATTGTTGTTGATTCCAGATGGGTGGATTATGCGCGTCTCATAGGGATACAGAAATCTCATTGATGAGTTAGAAGCAGAAGAAAGAACGTGATCTGCTTTCTGACTTAATGTTATACGAAACTACATGTGTCTTAATTCGCAATTGTTTCGATGATTCCATGCAAAACCTATGCTATTTTCACAAAGCATATATAAAAAAAAAAGACATTATGCATTTGGGGTTTGAAACGTCTTTGATTATCTACAATCTCTAAGCCTCATGGTTGCAACATCTGCACCATCATATTCCACGTCGCAACATTCCACTTTTCTCTCCTAGAAACACAACAATCAAACTGTATTAATTGCCATAATTTTGTAAAAATGCATATTCACATAAAAAGATGAACGAACCTCTTTGGGAGTTTTGGGAGAGAAGACTCTGATCAAAGTGATAGGATCAGCAGATATATTACCAGAGAAGGAACAAGAAGTCATGTTTCTACGAAACTTCGTTGTGTAGGAAGTAACAATTCTTTCCTTCTCCTGTTCAACTGAATCGAAGAAGAACCAGTGAGGAGCTTCACACGGATCTCTAGAAACCGGTCTCGTGTTAAACATATAACCATGAGGCCATCCTCGGAGCCAAGGGCGGAATGTCTCTATAGGACGCTTCAAGTAGCTTCTTGGGAATACATTCTCGTAGATGTGAGCTGAGTATCCCCACGAGACCGAGAAGATCCAGTTACTAGCTCTAACGTGGCATATCGACTGTTGTAGCATCCGTGATTGGTCCACGTTGGCCGCTTTCATGATGTGAAGGACTGAGCCAGGACGGCTCATGTTTGGGAAAAGTGGTGCAACGCTCTCGAAGTGGTGGAGGCTGAGAAGTGGAGCTGTTGGGTGGGACGAGAGTAAACCGGACAAGTCATCTGTCGCATATACAACATTCTTTCATGATATACAATTTTTTTTGTGCAAACCATACTAATCATGTGTACACCATATTACTTCATTTGTTTTGATGTATGTTTGATGTTTTTATATATATATTAAGGAAATATATTAAATCTTTTTTAATAAATATATCTTTTATGATTAACTATTATATACTCCTCCATTTCGAAAAGATAGATGTTTGTGCAGATTGTAGGGTTTTATGGGAAATGATGATTAGCATATATTACCCTACTCATGTTGACTTAATCCTCTTCTCACTTGTTTCAGATCCTCTCGATTATCAGTTTATAGTACAACATAATGCTTTGAATGAAACATTGACATTTCGGGTCTTGAGAAAAACTGGAGTTTTGGGGATGCCTCTTAATTAGTGATTATTGTGTATCATTCAATTCTTGTTATATTAATGTAGGGATTGTAGATCTCTATTTGTAATGTCTTTATTTAGATAGAAGTTGGTTTCACTTTTTCTAGTCCAAATCAAAATAATGTTATATTGTATCCAATTGCTTTTGATTCGATATACTGCTTCTTGGTCTCACTGACTCTACCAACATTGCTGGTTGATGTCTTTTTTTCATTGGCTAAGCATGAAGCTGTTTAAGTACACATGATATAACAAGGTAGGGTTTGAGTTCCACTTTTGGTTTCCCCTTCATATTTTAAATCTGATTTTAGTATAGTTTCTTACTTCATTTGGAGACCAAACAAGAAAAGTCATAAAACATTTTTAAAATTATCGTGAAATGATAAATTATATAAAAACTGAAAAAGTTATGTATGGTCATGTGCACAAGGTTGAACTTTCGAAGGACTCTTTTGTCTCATATTTTATGGCTTCATCTCTCTATGATTAATCCATGGAGTCGTATGCTAGTGCATATGTCCTTCCTGGATCCATGTGAGTGTGTAGGTCTAACTTAGATACTTTTATACACATACATTATGTAGTACTTTTACTTTGTGGTTCAGTGTGATATTTTTTTTTTTTTTTGGCAGCCATGGTTCAGTGTGATATGATGATGATTCTAATGTCATACTTAATCTCTCGTATTAACTGTTGGGAACTAATCTCTCGAATTGCTAGCAAATGCTATAACAGAGACTCAAAAAAGACAAAGCACCACCACAACAATCGTGGAGACAGAAAGAGGTGCATTATTTTCTTGTTCATTTAATCACGACCGTCAATAATATCACATCACAAAGTTATCAATAAAAGAAATCTTACAAAGCAGCAGTAGATTTTATCATAATTTTTTTAAAAAAATCATTCCTTTTTCTTAATTATCCCCTTTATTTCCTTTACAACAATATCTAACTAGGTGTTTTGCCCGCGATACGGGCTTAAACATTTTCATAAATTTTTGAAAAGTTCTTTGTATACTATACTAGTTATATTATGTTTTCCAAAAAGAATTCTTGCGATCAATTTAGTATCATCTATGCATTGTCTACTCTCGAATATATAAATATATATATTTTTGAACAATTAAATATTAAAATATATTAGTGGTATAATTTAAACTTGGGTCTCTAGTCAAAAAACAAACCTTGTTTCTAATTTATGTAAAGAATATTATTTTTTTGAATGAGCAAAGATTTAAGAATGGTTATTGTTTTAAGAACATTAACTTGTTATTTCTGAACAATTAAATATTAAAATATTTTAGTGGTATAATTTAAACTTGGGTCTCTAGTCAAAAAACAAAACTTGTTTCCAATTTATGTAAAGAATATTATTTTTTGTGAATGAACAAAGATTTAAGGATGCTTATTGGCAAATAAATGTTTGAGAACTTAAATTTTTTTTTTTTGAGATTCTACTGCTATAATAGTTTAAGGGTTTTTGAAATATTACTAATTAATTGTTATTGATTCGAAGATTTTAAAATTTCATCAAAATTCTATATTTATTTATGATAATAGTTTTTCATTCTATTTTAACAAAATTTAACGTTATTAAAATATAATTTATCTTTTTTATTCATAAGATACAACTTTCAAAATAATTTGACAATTAAAATAATGGATGTAAGATTTAAAATCCACTATGTAATTTGTTATTTGAATATCACAACAAAAAATTACATAGCGGTAGAGTTTAGGTTTTTTTAACTTTAAGTTTTGAGATTATTTTTTAGTGTTTAGGGTTGGTAGAGTTTTAGCGTTAGATGGGATTTATGGTTAGGTTTAGGTAGGGTTTTAGGGTTAGGTTTAGGCAGGGTTTAGGGTTAGCAGAGTTTAGGATTAGGTAGGGTTTAGGGTTAGAAAGGTTTTAGGGTTAGGTAGAGTTTTTAGGGTTAGGCATGGTTTAGGGTTAGGAAGGGTTTAGGGTTAGGTAGGGTTTAGGGTTAAAAAAGGTTTAGGGTTGGTAGGGTTTAGGGCTAGGTAGAGTTTAGGATTATGTAGGGTTTAGGGTTAGGTAGGGTTTAGGGTTAGGTAGGGTCTAAGGTTACGTATGGTTTAGAGTTAGGTAGGGTTTAGAGTTAGGTAGGGTTTAGGGTTATGTAGGGTTTAGGGTTAGTAGGATTTAGGGTTAGTGGGGTTTAGGGTTAGTAGGGTTTAGGGTTAGGTAGGGTTTAGGGCTAGAAAGGATTTAGGGTTAGAAAGGTTTTATGGTTAGGTAGGGTTTAGGGTTAGTAGGGTTTAGGGTTATATAGGGTTAGGGTTAGGTAGGGTTTAGAATTAGGTAGGGTTTAGGATTAGAAAGGTATAAGGTTAGTAGGGTTTAGGGTTAGATTAAGGGCTAGAAAGGGTTTAGGGTTAGATTTAGGACTAGAAAGGGTTTAGGGTTAGGTAGAGTTTAGGATTAGGCAGGGTTTAGGGTTAGGTAAGGTTTAGGGTTAGAAGGGGTTTAGGGTTAGGTAGAGTTTAGGGTAGGAAGGGTTTAGGGTTAGGGTTAGGTAGGGTTTAGGGTTAGGTTTTAGGTAGGGTTTTAGGGTTAGGTAGGGTTTAGGGTTAAATAGGGTTTAGCGTTAGGTTTTAGGTAGGGTTTTAGGGTTAGGTAGGGTTTAGGGTTAAATAGGGTTTAGCGTTAGGTAGGGTTTATGTTTAGGGTTAGGTAGGTTTAGGGTTTAGGTAGTATGAAGGGTTTAGGGTTAGGTAAGTTTTAGGGTTAGAAGGGGTTTAGGGTTAGGTAGAGTTTAGGGTAGGAAGGGTTTAGAGTTAGGGTTAGGTAGGGTTTAGAGTTAGGTTTTAGGTAGGGTTTTAGGGTTAAGTAGGGTTTAAGGTTAAATAGGGTTTAGCGTTAGGTAGGGTTTATGTTTAGGGTTAGGTAGGTTTAGGGTTTAGATAGTATGAAGGGTTTAGGGTTAGGTAGGGTTTAGGGTTAGAAAGGGTTTAGGGTTAGGTAGGGTTTTTAGGGTTAGGCAGAGTTTAGAGTTAGGTAGGGTTTAGGGTTAAAAAGGGTTTAGGGTTGGTAGGGTTTAAGGCTAGGTAGAGTTTAGGGTTATGTAAGATTTAGGGTTAGGTAGGGTTTAGGGTTACGTAGGTTTTAGGGTATGTAGGGTTTAGGGTTAGGTAGGGTTTAGGGTTAGTAGGGTTTAGGGTTAGAAAGGGTTTAGGGTTAGAAAGGTTTTAGGGTTAGGTAGAGTTTAGGTTAGGTAGGGTTTAAGTTATGTAGGGTTTAGGGTTAGTAGGGTTTAGGGTTATATAGGGGTAGGGTTAGTAGGGTTTAGAGTTTAGGGTTAGAAAGGTTTAGGGTTAGTAGGGTTTAGAGTATAATCCTAAGCATTATTTTAAACCAAACCTTAAACCCAACCTAAACCAAATACTAAACCTTTCCTACTACCTAAACCCTAAATCATACCTAACCCTAGAGCCTACTTAAACCTAGACCTTAACCCTATCTAACCCTAAACCCTACAAAAACCTAACACTAATCCCTAAACCCTTCATACTACCTAAACCCTAAACCTACCTAACCCTAAACGGAAACCCGACCTAACCCTAAACCCGAGGGAACCCTAAACCCTACCTAACCCTAAACCCTTCCTAACCCTAAAACCCTACCTAAAACCTAACCCTAAACCCTATGTAACCCTAAACCCTACCTAACCCTAACCCTTCATAACCCTTAAACCCTACCTAAAACCTAACCCCAAACCCTACCTAACCCTAACCCTAAACCCTACCTACCCTAAACTCTACCTAACCCTAAACCCTACTAACCGTAAACCCTACTAACCCTAAACCCTACCTAACCCTAACCCTACATAACCCTAAACCCTACTAACCCTACCTAACCTAAAACCTTTCTAACCCAAAACCCTTTCTAGCCCTAAACCCTACCTAAACCTAAAACCTACTAACCCTAAACCCCACTAACCTTAAACCCTATTAACCCTAAACCCTACCTAACCCTAAACCCTACCTAATTCTAAACCCTACCCCTAAACCCTACCTAACCCTAAACCCTACCTACCCTAAACCATTTCTAACCTTAAACCCTACCTAACCCTAAACCCCTTCTAACCCTAATATTTATGTATGCATCCATAATATTTTTTAAAACGGATTTTTCATTAACTAATGTATTTATTGTAGTTTTAAATATATTATAGTTTTCGTGCACTTGATTAAATTTTTTTGGCGTTGGTGGTATTTGAAGTGGTTGAGAATCTGAATGGATATTTACTTTCATAAAGTTTTTGGTGTATGTTTAAAAATAAAAATTTATAAAGGCTTTTAAATCATATGAATATAATATTCAACACACTACTGTTGACTGTTTATATACTTAAAATTCTGAAGTAGGTAATTGCAAATTTGCTTAACTCATAGATTCGTTGCTACTTTATAAATTATCACAGGATAAAGTACATATGGTAAAAATTGCTTTGATGATAATATAACGTCCATATCGTAATGTGTGTGTGTTTTTTGTTTTATCTACTATGTATTAACAAATAATTAACTCAATATATATAGATTCATTACTAAAATAAATCTTAAAATAACTCAATATGATATTTTTAATTATATAATTAAAAAAATTATTTGATTAATATTTAATTATATAATTTATGTTTTTAACATTTTACTAAAATACGTTTTCATATAACAATACAATATATATATATATATATATATATATATATATATATATTATCTTTTTTAATTATAATTTTTAGATTTTGGATAATTCAATATTCTATTTTTAATTATATAATTAATAATTTTATTTAATTAATATTTAGTTATAGAATTTATGTTTTTAACTTTTTACTTAAAGACTTTTTCAGATAACAATACAATATATACAGAAGTTATCTCTTTTTAAAATTATATTTTCAAATTTTGGATAATTCTTACTATTCTTAATAATAATCAATTATCTAATCAAAATCAATTAAAATTTCGTTCTTATTTTTTTAATTTATTTATACATTTTATTCATTAAAGGTTAAACGATATTAACCACTCTAACTTTCAACGTGAGAACTCCATTGCGAAAATTTACTTCGCAAATAATAGTTTTGAATTATATAATTAAAAAAAATTGTTTGATTGATATTTAATTATATAATTTATGTTTTTAACGTTTTACTAAAATACTTTTCAGATAACAATACAATATATATATAGAAATTATCTTTTTAAATTATATTTTTAGATTTTAGATAATTCTTTTTTTTTTTGAGAAAGGGCTTTGCATATAACTTAAACGGTCTGGAAGACAATTGTTTTATAGGCTTTTCCCAGTATTCAATATTCTATTTTTAATTATATATATTTATAATTGTTGCAACGTGAGAGTTTTATTGCAAAAATTTACTTCACAAATATTAGTATAGATAGATATTTCCATCGTTGAGAAAAAGCGCAACACAATTTTCTTTATGAAGCCGTCGTAATTACTAAATTCAACTAATGAAAATAAGGAATGCAAGTACCGAATAAAGATCTTTTGCAATCTTACAAATTCCTTATTTGCATTTAATTAGAATAAAAAATCAGAACATGAATAGAATGTGCTGAGGTGTATAATGTGGTTTTATGTCTTGACAGCAAATTATTTGTTTTTTTTTTTAAATTTATTTTCCATCTAGAAGACGTAAAATAAATCCGACCTAATTAAGAATCTATAGATTGTCAAACCTATACTAATTACAACACAGTCTGTGTAACAATACTAACAAAATACTACAAAATCAAAATTTAATTGAAGGAAATTACGGTTTCCTAGAAAGTTGAATAATGTTAAAAGAAGAAACATTTCCCCAAGTGGTCTCTTACCAGTGAGGAGAGAGCACCAACTGGAGCGATAAAGATAGGAGTGAGACTGAACTCAATTTCAAAAAAAAAAAAAAAAATCAAAACAAGAAGCGAGCGAAGAGGAGGGAAGATCTCCCTCTTTGATTCTTTCTCAACTTTGCTTCAAAAGCTCTGATCTTTCTCTTCTTCCTCTGTTTCGAAACACTAAGAGCAGCTTTCAAAGTTGATTCCTTTACTTGGTCGGAGAAGCCATGGATTCCGGCGACCCGACAGCTTTGCTTTTAACGAAAATCAGAAGCTTGGAGCCAGACTACGCTCCGAAGATCATCGGATACCTTTTCTTACAGGATTTCTCCGAGAAAGACTTGATGCATCTCGCTCTTGGACCTGAATCAGTCCTTCACTCCATTATCTGTAAAGTGAAAACTCAGTTAGGACTTTTATCGAACAGCTTATCCGCACCTTCTACTCCCCCGTCTCCTTACCCTATCTCTCGACCACCCATTAACGGAGGACTCTCTCACTCTAATGGGTTCATGGGTTTCCGGCGAAACTCCCCGCCGTCTCCTTCTTCCACCTCTCCCTGGTCAATCAACTCCCAAAGCAACGGAGACTCTGCTACTGTTTTACTGGATGATCAGCAGCTAAACGATTGCCTTTCGTTTCTCGACGATTCGTGTGAGAAAACAGAGGATGTTTTTGCTGATCCTATCGATAACGGAGAAACCCATCTGCACAGGAGGAGTTTCTCGGCTGATAACGTTGACGGTAATGTCATTGCCACTGATTCTCCGAGGAAAGTTGAAGACTTTATGAGGCAAGAGGAGATGATGAGGTTGAAAATGGCTTATCAGCGTCAGAGGCTTGCTTCTTCTCAGATCCTTGGTAGGGTTCCTCAGTTGCCGTACGATAAAAGAATGGACTTTCTCTTGCATCAACATGCTCACAGGTATATAATAGAATATGTTTTGAGATTTTTGGATAATTTTTTGGTTTAGTTTATTTTAAAGTATTGAGCTTTGTGCTTTCTTTCTCCTTTGATGCAGAGATGGCGGACTGCGTTTTGGTGATGAAAGGTATTGGAGCAGCAGCCCAGGGAGGCTTGAGAGGATGGAACTAATGGCGATGCATTATAATGATATGTCAAACTCTGTGGCTAGACAGGTTTACTTGACGTTCCCAGCTGAGAGCACGTTTAAGGATGAGGACGTTGCAGCTTACTTCAGGTAAACCATCTCTGTTCAACTAGTGTTGGATGAAGATTATACTTCTTGTAAGATTTATATGGAATAATCAGATTAAACAGTCATTATTGACTTGTTTTTTTTTGTATGAAGCCTTTTCGGAACAGTGCAAGATGTGAGGATCCCATACCAACAGAAGCGTATGTTTGGCTTTGTTTCATTTGCCCATCCTGAGACTGTGAAGGTTGTACTAGCTAGAGGGAATCCTCATTTCATTTGCGACTCACGTGTACTTGTCAAACCTTACAAAGAAAAAGGCAAAGCCTTGGACAAGTATGGTGCTTTTTTTTCCCTCTTTGTAGTCTTTCTTATTTGTGTTTCAATGTGTCATTCATTGTAAATGAAATGATCACAGGAAACATCATCATCTGCTACAACAGCAGATTGAGTTTGGGAATCACTCCCCATGTACCAGTCCATCTGGGATTGATCCTAGAGAACAGTCTGATTTTCAACTTGGTTAGTCCCAGTTTCCTTCTTTTCTTAGGTGTTTACGTTCTGCATTTGTTGTTAACTAACTTGTTTTCTTGCTTTGTGGTAGATTCGAAGATGTTCTATGAGAGGCGGGAGATGATGAGAAGGAAAATGGAGCAAGCTGATCGGCAGAGGGCTATTGAGTTTGAAAGAAGACGCTTCATTAATTTGCAGCTTCCTGAGTTCAAGAATCATCACCGTGGCTTTTCTGTGGGGTCTCCTGGTTATTTTCCATCTGCCAGCAACCAAAGCGCCGATATTCAATCTGAACTCAATAGTGCCGCTGATGCTTTTGAAGGTTGGTGAAGTGAGCGCTCTTAGTTTTGAAATTTAAGAAGCTTTCAATCTCTTAATTGTTGTTGATTTGTGGTGTGGCAGTGGTTGATGATACCACCGTGCTGCATCCTTACTCAGTAACCGATCCAAGGAGTATTAACAACGATAATGATTCAAACGGTGCAAAAGAAAGGACCAATGAGAGTGAACCTGACACTGGAAGCAATATAGAGCTTGTTCTTCCTAGTAACCTCTTCCCTTCTGCAACATCTACCGATGATTCTGCTGAAACTAATGCAGATGCTGGAGTCTCCGCCTCCTCTAGTTATGGAAATGACCATGAACCACCAGCCACTACCTGTATTACCTGATGCAGTAGGCTATTTCACCTCATAAATGCCAAGGGTCAGTGTACTCCCTAATTGATTCTTCCAATTTCTTTCAAGCTATAGATGGATAACAATCCCTTTTTTAATCTGTCTCAGGTTTATTTTTTTCTTATGGATAAGATGAGGCTACCTATGTGTATGAAATAACGGTAAGCATCTTTGATCATCGATATTATAGAAGCCGGGAATGAGTTCATACAGTGTTTATTGTTGATGCTCATAACTTTTTCTTGGTTTGGGATTTGTGCAGACAAATTAAAAAAGGCATACACAACGAAGTAGGATAATGTAAATATATGGAGTAGAGAAAGAAGGTAGGAGAGATGATAATATGTTATGAATATCGCAAGTTTCGTCTGGTGATAGTATACTACTAACAGTCAGATGCGTTGGAGATACTTAAAAAAGAAAGACAAATCTATATGGTAACTTTCTTTTGTGCTATTATTTCTCTTTGCTTGGGTTGCTAATGTGGTTTGTGTGGTTAATAAACCCACAAGAGTCTCTGATGTAAGAAAGAACAATAGAAGGTTCTGTAACTTTATATATTTAAGTACTAAGCTGTTTCGTATACGCGTCCTGAATCTGTCATTGACATGTAGGAAATGAAGACCATACATTTTAGAGACTTTTGTAGTCTTGGACACTGGACGAACGGAACCAACACTAAAAATTTGCAACTACTTGACAATGATAACTAAACTGAAACGGGGTACGTATACGACGTTTTGGATCTATACCTAATGTTTCACACGTGTAAATCTTGTTTCTTGATAAACAAGGGAACAAGAAAGAAGAAGAGAACGGAACACTGACATCGTATCCGAACCATCTTCCAGATAGACCACGTTTCCGTGCAGCTTGTACAGTAAACATGAGGTCGAACATCGGATCCAAGGTTAGATATTATATATATATATATATATATTGAATATATACATGTACTAAAACTTGTATTGTTGTCACTGACAAGCAATATGTTATGTATAAAAGCCTTTGGCAGATATGATGGCCCAGGATTCTAAATGCAGATGGGGAAACTACTTCGGCTTTATCATCTTGCCTTTTCACATGGGTTTACAAACCGATCCATTGGTCTATCTAAAACTATCCAAATCCATGATGGCTCGAAAGAAGCATTCTTATCACGCTTTACTAGTGTATTTTAGTATCAAAATCGCCATAAAAGTGTTTGGAACTAAGGTAAATAAGGTGATTAATGAACTTAATTAACTAGAGATTTGCTTGCTATTATCCGGACAATAATAACAATGTATCGCAATATTGTTATTATATTAGGCAGCAGCAACAATATTGAACCGACCCGTGAAGAATTTAACTACATGCGTTTCAAACATCGTTGGTCCCATGGAGGAAATCAGTTTCCGTGGCCATCCTATCACTTATATCGCTTTAAGCTCTTACGGACACTCACAAGTACGTAGTTTTTTTGGTTGGTTTTTGCATAATTTAATAATCAAAGGAAGGCTGTTTTTTATGAACTTGCTTTCTGCGTATTTGTGTTTGATAGCCGTTGTTGGTACATTATGTAAGTTATGCGGGGAAGATGATAATCTCGTTAGCGGTTGATCCTACAATCATACCGGATCCTCACAAGATATGTGATGATATGGAAGTGTCACTCAAGTCAATGAAAGCTGCTCTTTCTGAAAGAGGGTTACTTTAAGGCTTGTGAGTTGTGAGCATTTAAATTAAAGCGTGTATATCTCATTTATAAGAATGAATCAATATTTTAATCTAGTTTTATTATATTATTTAAATTAAAAATTATAAATGAAATTGATTTTTTTTATAGAAATACATTTGTCGTAAAGCATCTAATAATTTTAAAAAAAATTCATTTGAGGCTTTCATCTCTTATCTCTATTTTTTCTTTAATTATTTTCAGATTTTACTACAAGTATACATATACACATGTCTGCAGAGTAATGTCAAGGTCGGCCGGTCCTAGTTATTGAACAACAAAAAGTGTTAAGAAATGTCTCAGATACTATAAAGTTACATGCAATGCATACAACAGCCTGATCTTCTAATATGTGAAATATATTTGCAAATAACGTGAAAACTATTGTATTATACGTATAGATATTATATCAACGGCATTGAAAAGAAATACAAACTCTAAATATGCAGGTTTAAATTATGTGCAATTTTTTTAGCAAAAAAAAAAATATGTGCAATTTGTTTTAGCAAAAATAAAAATTATGTGCAATTTTTTTTAGGTTACAAAATCGTTTACAACTTACAGAATTAAAATTTTAAATTTATACATACAATGTTATCCATGATATATTATTCATATGATAGCATCAAAATACATTGTCCACATTCTGTTATTCAAAATACTTTATTCACAGTACTGTATCCATAATATGTTGTTCATGATGTTTTTATGATATATAAAATAATAAAATAAATCATAAAATATAAAAAAATAGAATTACATCTCATTGTTCAAATTTATTTCTTTTGTATTTTTCATAATGTAGAAAATGAGCACACAAGACTACGAGAGATAAACTATTACTTTTGGTCTTGGAAATAAAAAGAATTCGAATATTGGTTGGGTATACTATATAAGCACATGAGTAACATTAACACAATACTTTTTCTTACAACTTGCATAATGTTTTAATCACAACCACACAATCTTTAAAAAATACGTCTACAAAAAAAAAGGTATGCATGTTAGTATTTTGTTTTTTGTCACGAAGTATGCATGTTAGTAAATGTCAACTAAACATAGTTCAATTCATATCCGATTGCTTTTTCATTTGCTTTCGTCGTAAGGAAAAATATTTTTGTCAGCTTTTACACGAAAACAGCCCAAAGTATTCTTTTTTCTAAAGATGTCTTTTTTGATCAATTCCAGAATTGTCTTATAATGTAAATATATGTCTAAAAGTGTAATGCACTCTTTAGAAAACAGCAGAAGACGAATGTAACTGACATTGACATGTAGGAAATGAAGACATAATACATTGTAGAGATCTCAAATGCAAAATAAACTTAAAATTATGACTTTTCTAGTCTTGGATACTGGACGAACGAACCAGCATACAAATTTGCAACTAATTTGACAAAACAAAATAGTCGTCTCGAGTAGCACCCCCCCCCCCCCCCCCCCCCCCCCCAACAATCAACCAATATAATTGATTTCAAACTTGATCCATAGGCGACCATTTGTCTCGAGTAACACCCCTGGCAATCTCCACGGTAACCTTGTTTGCTTCACGAGCGTGAATCTTGTAACACTTCTTTGGTAGGTGGTGTATTTAATAACCAAGTAGGCAAGGATGACATATGAGGCATCAAAACAATTGTTGTAATTTTGTTAAAAAGAAGTTAATGGTCAATCAAAGTCACATCTATACTATACTAAAAGGGAGATAATCTCCACTTCTAGCCTGTCCACGTCAGCAAAAATAATCCTCCAATCAAAACATTTCATTTTACATGTCACCCTCGAAATTGGTTTTATTTTGGGTTTTTTCTTAACAATTTAAACAGCCCATTAAGCCCAAAATGCCTCCCTTACGCTCCCCTCAAATGCCGAACCTGCGTCTCTGTCCTCAACGCCTTTGCTCGCGTCGATTTCGCCGCCAAGATCTGGATCTGCCCTTTCTGCTTCCAGCGGAACCCTTTCCCTCCTCACTACCACATGATCTCCGAGACCAATCTCCCCGGCGAGCTTTGCCCTCTGTACACCACCGTTGAATATGCGCTTCCTTCCACCGCCGGCCAAGACGCCTCCTCCTGTGTTCGTGTTTGTTCTCGATACGTGTATGATCGAGGAGGAGTTGGGGTTCGCTAAATCTGCACTTAAGCAGGCGATTGGGTTGCTTCCGGAGAATGTTTTGGTGGGGTTTGTCTTTTGGGACGCAGGCTCATGTTCATGAGTTGGGATTCTCGGAGATGTCTAAAGTTTTTGTCTTTAAAGGGAATAAAGAAGTGTCTAAGGATCAGGTTTTGGATCAGTTGGGGCTTTCCTCGAGGAGAGCTCCCACTTCTGGGTTTCCCAAAGGAGCGCAAAATGGGTTCCAGAGTGCTGCTGGTGTCAACAGGTTCTTGCTGCATGCCTCGGATTGTGAATACACACTGGACTTGGTAAGTTACGGTTGATATGTTTGTGCTGGTAAATGATTATATGTTGTGACGTGGATTGATGTTTGGTATGCGATGACAGTTCCTCCTCAGCTACTCTCAATTATGATGGCATGAAGAAGATTGACTCAGTGACACTATCTGAGTTGAATTTTCATGACCTTAGTTCACCACCCAAGGTTAGACTCTATCTTAACAACATGCTCATGTTGTATTAAATATGCCTTTATCTAACTTAAACAAATATAGACTGTCGAGTTCCTATGTACTAGGGATGTTGGCAGTATTGAAACAGCAAATGGATGGTGCTGTGTCTCCTGCTCCAAGTTCTCATCCTGCACGTGTGCGCCCTGCCATGATGAAAATGCGGTTGGAGTTGCAAGGTAAGCGGAGCTGCACTATTTACATATTCTCTTGCAAATTGTTCCAATACAACTCTCATTACCTTCACATCTAACAAATGGTCTCTGATTTCCACTTCTAGGTACCGGGTAGAGATGTTAGTTACTGATGTATCTGACACTGCCATGTTCGTAGCTTTTGATGGTGAGATGAAAAAGTTGACCAGTGGTCCTGCTGTAGCAGCATCCATGATAACATAGCTGAAACCTGAACAAGTTGACCAGTGGTCTTGCTGCAGCAGTTTCAGCGTCCATGGTAACATAGCTGATACCGTAAGTGTTGAGTTATTGTTTCTTAATTTAAAACCTCCTCCTCTGTAATGTCTTTCATCATATAAAGTCCTGAGAGCCTAGGAGGGCAGACCCACATAACTAGCCCCTTCCACAATGCTTCATAGATATTGTGGGGAGGACCATTACATTCCAGCTTAAGCTTTCACATTAAAAATTCACATCAAAGCATCAGTCTTTCACCATAGCTCGCATATTTGATCGTAAGTCGTAACCAACGTCCCTCCCCCCCTCCCCCCCCCCTCTCCTAATTTTACTGTCTAGGTTTGCTGTCTCACTTTAAAAGCTATCTTACTCTATTACATTTCTAATTGCTCTATTCACTAACACCTCCACATGGTGTTGATGACAATCTGTGATGAGAGGAGTTGTGAAAAATGTCTCGCAGCAGGTGGACAGATTGGTGTTCCTGTTAATAGCCCATAAGTGCGTAACAATGGCATTGTTGTAGGCCATCGTGGAGAGGTTCCACAATTGAGTGATCTCCCGGTTGTGACTGACCCAACTTCTGAGGAGTCTCAAGCTGATGAAGATGGACGTTGGGCATGCATTGTTAAACTTGCGAGCTGACGTGTACATGTCATTGTTGTCTACTTCAGACGTATCTCAACTATCAAGTTTTTCTTAAATTTCATTTTCGACATTAATAAGTCATACTTGAATGCATTGTCCTGTTTTAAAAGATGAATTTGTTTGTTTAAAATTTACTTACCCAACAAGTAGTCTATGCATATTTACTTTTAAAATGTTTCTGAATGGAATAAAATTAGTGCTTATCATATCTGAGATTAGCTCAAGATTTTTTTTTTAAAATTAAAATTTAAAATTTACATTATTTTCATTTGCTATTCTTTCATCTTATTGTTCTTATTTTGATAGTTTTATTATACAGACTATAGAGTTTAGAAACTAAATATACAAATAAAACAAAGAGAAAAAGAGACCACAAGGTTTGAAACCAAGAAAAAATATTTTTTTTTAATGTGTGGAATTTGTTAGTTTAAGTGTTAAAGTAAGTATCATCAACAAAATATTACATTAATCATAAATATTTAACTAAAGAGCCGCTATCCAACAGCCTGTAAATATTTTTTTATTAACATAAACCAAATCGCAACCACTAAACCCCACGGTGTTAGACCAAAATATTAATAGTATCGTAAGCAACGACAAAAACAATGATATTCAAAACTCAGTTGTACAATAAGTTCCGCACTAACTACACTGTTTGATAAAAAGTACATACATGGTGGTATAATAACAGTTTCAGGATGGTCACATCAAATGAAAGCCAAACGAACTAGGGAGTAGGCCTCCACGTTAAAAACACTCGGATACCCAAAACTCACTGCTATTCGTAACGTAAGCATGCCCCTACACTTCTCTCACTCTCGCACGTACCATTACTCATTAAAAGTTAAAAAAAGAGTTTCCATCAAGTTAAAGCTCCTCCTCCAGCAATGGTGAAGAAGACACCCGATGAAACAAGAACATAATAGCGAAGAATAAGTAACCAATGAATAGAGTGAAACGATCGTTCCTTAACAACTACTCTCTATCACGCATCGGTAAAGAATGCATCTGTCAATCCAAAATTCATATCACATTCATCCTTAACAACTACTCTCTATCATTCTCTTTCAACATATGTGCATCTTCATTTATTTGAAAATATTTTATTTACTAAAATCATAAAATTGATTCAAATTCATCAAAAAATAAAATATACAAATCCGGCGCGTAGCGCCGGAATACCACTAGTGAATGTAAAAGTGTTACGTTACTATGGTTAGACAAATATTATACTTTTTCAGCCCGACCACTTGTGATTTTCATTGTTTGTTTGTTTGTTTGAAGAACACTTGCATATAATCAAGGGCGGATCCAAGTGATTTATTTAACTGGTGCTTTTAGTAGATGCATGTGCTTTTTAGTTCATACTATATCTAGCTACCCCTATCTACCTTATAAATAACAATATATAAGATAGAAGAGATAGGAATCATCGAAGATGAAAGAGAGAATGACGGATGAGGAGGAGGAGCCGCTCAGCCCGATGGCCCGTGTATTCCAATCGCCAGACGTAGACTACTGCGTCGTCACCATCATGGGCTTCAAAACCAAGATTTGTCCAGACGTCCTTATTGATGCCTTGAAGCATAATGTCTCCAAGCTTCCTCGTTTCTCCACCAAACTGGTACCAACACATATATAGACCTAAAATAATGGCTATGTCGGGGACATCACCAAACCTAATTTTTTACTTTTGTCGAATTATATTTCTGATATTTATATAACTGTCCTAGTAGTTAAAAAAAAAAGCATAACATCAAAATTATATACATATAGATTTTTTTTTTGTTGCTGTTGAAACAATACATATAGATATCGACTAGAATCTTTGCACAGGGCTTCTATATTGTTTAAGATGATCCTGTTTTTATACATCTAAACTTTTCTCCAAATTTTTTTTTTTTAAATCCTCCTAAATTGTTCTTGGGATTTGGTCTAATTAATTTATCTTTAATTAATAGACTGAGAATGGTGCAAAATGGATAGAGGCTAAAATCAATGTACAAGACCACGTGGCTGTACCATACATAGATCCAGAAGAGATAGGTGAAGATGGACAAGGCTTTGTCGATGACTATATCTCACGTCTCACGATGATTCCTCTTGATAGATCAAGACCCTTGTGGGACATTCACATCCTTAACGTCAAAACCTCAGATGCCGAAGCAGTCGGTGTAATTAGATCTCACCATTCATTGGGAGATGGAATGTCCTTGATTTCCCTCATGCTTGCATGTACCCATAAGACATTAGACCCCCAAAATACTGCTATTCCTTCCTTGAAACGGCGTGAAACGGTGCTGCATGGCCTTAGAAAACAAGGCTGGTTCTTAAGGTTGAGATGCACCGTTTGTTCTATAGCGACACTGCTTTGGAACACACTTGTAGATATGTTGCTTCTTTTGGCGACTGTCTTGTTTTTGAAGGATACAAAGACGCCTCTAACAGGTGGTGAAGATACCGGGAGGAATCGAAAGAGATTTTATCACAGAGTTATCTCTTTGGATGACATAAAACTTATAAAGAACGCTATGAATATGGTACGTTACGTACAGTTTGTTTTCATAACTATAATTTGAGGGTTACTCTAATATATATACAGTGGATCTTTAACTCATCTTTCGACTGTTGCTAGAGTATCAACGATGTTCTAGTTGGAGTTACACAAGCTGCTCTTTCTCGTTATTTGAGCCGGCTATATGGTAAACATAAATTCAATATATATGATGTAAATATGTAATATTAAGACTTAAGAGTTAACTTTCTAGCCTTAAAGTTAATTCTAATATAATGAAAATAATAATACGTGTTCGATCTATATCTAATGTTTGACAGCGTGTATATCTTGTTAGTTAATGAACAAGGAAAGAATAATGAGGAAGATGACGGAGCATTGACATCGTATCCGAACCGTCTTCCAGATAGACTACGTTTCCGTGCAGCCTGTGCAGTAAATCTCAGGTCGGACATCGGATTCAAGGTTAGATATATTATTATATATACACCTCATCAAGCTTGTATTGTTGTCACTGACAATCAATATATGTTATATATAAAAAGCCTTTGGCAGATATGATGGCCAAGGATTCAAAAGGCAGATGGGGAAACTACTTTAGCTTTATCATCTTGCCTCTTTCCATCGGTTTACAAACCGATCCATTAGTCTATCTAAAACTATCCAAAGCCACCCTGGCTCGAAAGAAGCATTCTTATCACGCTGCACTAGTATATTTTATCATCAAAATGGTCCTAATGGTGTTTGGAACTAAGGTAAATAAAGTAATCAATGAACTTTGTTTGCATTTATCCGGACAATAGTATATAACGCAATCTTGTCAAATATTATATTAGGCAGCAGCAACATTATTCAATCAACCCGTGAAGAATTTAACTGCATGCGTTTCAAACGTCGTTGGTCCCATGGATGAAATCAGTTTCCGTGGCCATCCTATCGCTTATATCGCTTTTAGCTCTTACGGACACTCACAAGTACGTAGTTATTATTTTTTTTTTGGGTTGTTGCATGATTTAATCAAATGATAGGCAACTTTTGCTATTCCTAAACTTATGTATTTGTGTTTGATAGGCATTATTGGTACATTACATAAGTTATGCGGGGAAGATGATGATCTCGTTAGCGGTTGATCCTACAATCATACCGAATCCTCACAAGATATGTGATGATATGGAACAGTCATTGAAAGCGATGAAAGCTGCTCTGTGGGAAAGAGGGTTACTCTAAAGGCTTGTGAGCATTTAAAGCGTGTTTTATCATATTTCTAAAGTTTGTATTATAGATCAATTTAAACTTTTTATAAGAAAACAGCTGCTATAAAAGTATTTTATGGGTTCTCATATTTTTCATTTAACATCTCGTCTTTTTTTTATAATTATTATTTTCATTTGATTTATTTTACAATATTCATTAAGATAGTTGCTGAAATCTACAGATAGACATGTTTATAGCATTTTAGACCAAAAAGTATATGTTTATATAAATACATGTCTGCAGAAGTGCAGATTAATACCAAGGGGACCGGTCATAGTTGTTAAACAATGAAAACAGTGTTTAGAAAATGACAAAGATTTTAGAGTGCGCATACAAATCATACATAAGCCATGTAGAATCTAATGTGTGAAATATAATTGTGATCTAACAATTAAATCATGTGAACTATTGTATTATATATGTATGATATTACACAAAATTGAATTAAAACTCTAATATGCAGATTAATAAATTTTATGGAAAACTTTTACTATGTCTTTTTTTTTTTTTTTGAAATACTTGGAAAGAATAACTACATGTGGATTGCACGAATTACTCTGGACCATTCCATAAACTCATGATACCTTAGCTTAATTAAAAACAAACCTTTGATGTATTACAAAGTCGTTCACAACTTACATAATTAGACACCTGAAATCGTTGTCGCTTCGGTAACCAATTTTACTGGTATTTAATTTCCAATTCTAGGTGTGGACAAAAAATCCTTGCCAATTGCAGGCAGAGTTATTGATAGTTCCCCAAATGAAAGAATACTCTTTTCCAACGACACTGGTGGCAGTTTTTAGCAAACCAATGTAGGAGTATTAAATAGATGAACATGTAGATATGTTTGAATGTGCAAAGCAGCAGCGGCGCCATTTTGGGTGACTTTTCGCAACCACGCTCCATATCACCATTTAATAAGATGATAAGACACATGCACATGATCATACTAAATTATGTTTCTCATGGCACAAGTTGACCTTTTGAGTCCAGTGACATACCAAACAGAATTGAATGAAACTATTTTATTGGATGATGTTTCTCGTCAATCAAAGTATTAACATTAAATCTATACTAACATTAAAAAAGTAATCGTATAGTTGTGAGAAAAAAAACAACATTTTTCTTCCCTCCCACCAATTGTACCACTAAAAATTTACGTTCTCCTTAAATAAAACTGAAGACATGAGCAAAGAAACATACATCAATGAGGAAAGAGAGAATGAGAGAGGAGGAAGAGGAGCCCCTCAGCCCGATGGCTCGCGTATTCCAGTCGCGAGGCATAGACTACTGTGCCGTCACCATGATAGGGTTCAAAACCAAGATCAAACCTGGCGTCGTCCTTGATGCCTTGAAGCATAATGTCTACAAGCATCCTCGTTTCTCCAGCAAACTGGTACACACTTATGCATATCTACATATCTTGGAACCAGCGGTCGACGTACAATATAGACACGTTTATTACATAGCCAGCATGGTTATTTTTGAGATTTTGAAGGCCATATATAATTTAGTAAAACTTTAAAATAATTTTTTAAACAATATAGAAGTATGTTTAGTTTATATATTGCTTTATCGGTTTAGATTTCTCGTAGCTTTTCTTGTTGTTCTGTTTGTAATTTTGTAAAAACAAAAAAAATCAAAAATATGAAAACCTTTGACAAAAAAGTATTTTAGAAAAGCCCTATTTAAAGTGGTTCGCTTAAAATTTTCTTACAAGACATCATATATATGTTGAATAAGAAATTGCACCAGGCTTCTAAATAGTTGAAACGGCCATGTTCTTTTAGACTGATATATGCACAGATCGTAGTATCGTACCTAAATTCTATGTAGGATTTAAAAGTGTTTTTTCTACATTTGTCTTAAACGTCACAGTCTAGTGATGGTGCAAAATGGATCGAGACGGAAGTCAATGTAAAAGACCATGTAGTTGTACCATACATAGATCCAGAAGAGATAGGTGAAGATGGGGAAGGCTTCATAGATAACTATACTTCACGTCTAACGATGAATCCTATGGATAGATCAAGACCATTATGGGACATTCACATCCTTAACGTCAAAACCTCAGATGCTGAAGCAGTCGGTGTTGTAAGAACTCATCATACGTTGGGAGATGGAACGTCCATGGTGTCCCTCTTGCTCTCATGCACACATAAAACATCAGACCACAACAGAGTTTCAACTACTATTCCATCGTTGAAACGGCGTGGAAGATACAAAAACAAAGGCTGGTTCTTAAGGTCGATGTTCACCATTGGATCTACAATGACGCTGATTTGGAATACAATTGTGGATATGTTGCTACTTTTTGCTACTTTGTTGTTTTTGAAGGATACAAAAACACATATCAAAGGCGGCGCAGATGTTGGGAGTAATCCAAAGAGGTTTTATCATAGAACTATATCTTTGGATGAGATTAAACTTATAAAGAACGCTATGAATATGGTACGTTACACTTTGTGTTCATAACTATATTTGATTACTCTTTAATTTATTTCAGTGGATCTGTATTTCCTTTTTTCACGTGTTGCTAGACTATCAACGATGTTCTGGTTGGAATTACACAAGCCTCTCTTTCTAGCTACTTGAGCCAACGTATGGTACACTTTAACTTCAATATATATGATGTACTATCAGGATCTATAACAATTAACTTGCCAGAAAATATCCTAAGCGTAACTAGATTGTGATACAAATCTACATCTAATGCATGTACGTATTACATGTATATCTTGTTTCTTGACAAACTTTTTTTTTTTGTAACACTGTTTCTTGACAAACTAGACACTAAGAATGAGGAGGATGGAGCATTGATACCGTATCCGAACAACCTTCCAGGTGGAATACGATTTCGTGCAGGTTGCACGGTAAATCTGAGGTCAGAAAAAGGGTTGAAGGTTAGAGACACACACCTAACATTTTAATCTAATGTATATCATGTACACTTCATATATGTTGTTGTTGTTGTATAAAGCCTTTGGCAGATATGATGGTCAAAGATTCAAAATGCAGATGGGGCAATTACTTCAGCTATATTGTTTTGCCCTTCTCCATCGGTTTACAATCTGATCCATTGGTTTATCTAAAGTTATCCAAATCCATGATGGATCGAAAGAAGCATTCTTATCATGCCCATCTAGCGTATATGATGATTAAAATCTGCCAAAATTTGTTAGGAGCTAAGGTAAAATAAAGTGATCCATTGATCATTAAAAGATTTGTTTTGTAACTGTCATGAAAATATAACACAACTATTGTCACTCTAGGTAGCAGCAAAACTGTTCAATAGAACAGTGATCAACACAACAACAAGTCTTTCGAACGTTATTGGTCCCATGGAAGAAATCAGTTTCGATGGCAATCCAATCACTTACATTGCTACAAGCGGTTACGGACACTCACAAGTATGTAGCTTCTTTACCTCTGTTGGGATAAGCTTGAAAGAAAAGGAAACTTGAGTTAGAAGTTATCCACCTAATCCTACCGAGTTATGGAATATAGGAATACTAGTATGTTTAGGAGTTATCTAGATATACTACCTATTGGGATTAGGAATTATAAATCTCTATATAAGAAGATGCAAGTGTGTTGCATAGCTTATGAGTTTAGAGATTGAGCTTAAGTTTTGAGTGAGTTTCTTGAGCATTAATAAAGAGAGTTATTCTTTATACAATCTTTGAATTCTATATTTGGTATCAGAGCTTAGGAAGAGATGAGTAGTGATATCGTTACCACAACCGTGAAACCTAAAGATGGAGCATCATCCTCTATCAAGTGTCCCATGCTGAATGCAACAAACTATACAGTGTGGGCCATTCGAATGAAGATGGCGCTTAAGGTACACAAAGTGTGGGAGGCGATTGATGAAGAAACAACTACAGGAGAGAAAAACGATCTAGCCATTGCGTTATTATTCCAGTCAATTCCGGAGACACTTATCTTACAAATTGGAGAACTCGATACAGCAAAGAAGGTTTGGGAAGCAATCAGAGCAAGGTACGTTGGTGCGGAAAGAGTAAGAGAAGCCCGTCTCCAAACATTGATGAATGAGTTTGATCGTCTCAAGATGAAAGAGACAGAGACAATAGATGACTTTAGCGGCAAACTAGCAGAGATTTCTTCAAAATCAGCGGCTCTAGGAGTAAGCATGGAATAACCAAAACTTGTTAAAAAGTTTCTGAGTTGTCTTCCACGGAAAAAATATATCCATATTGTAGCTTCACTAGAACAGGTACTGGATCTCAACGACACCAGTTTTGAAGACATTATAGGCCGACTTAAAGTCTATGAAGAGAGGGTACTTGAAGATGAAGAACCGCAAGAAGATACAAGCAAGCTGATGTATTCAAGTTCTGAAACACAACCAACACAACAAAATCGTGATTACAATCAAGGATTTCGGAACAGAGGACGTGGAGGAAGATCGTATTACAGAGGACGTGGTCGAGGACGATATTATGGACCTAGAGATCCATCGCGTGTCACATGTTATCGTTGTGACAAGATAGGTCACTATGCTAGTGATTGCCCTGATCGTTTACTTAAGCTACAGGAAACTCAAGAGAACGAAGGAAGTGACACACAAGATGCAGACGAGTTGATGATGCATGAGGTCGTCTACTTAAACGAGAAGAACTGTCTCCCGGAGAAATATCATAATAACGGGGATAACAAAGACATGTGGTACCTTGATAATGGAGCCAGCAACCATATGACAGGTGATAGAAGGTATTTCTCGGAACTTGATACAACTATCACTGGGAAAGTTAAATTTGGAGATGATTCGCGGATTGACATCAAAGGAAAAGGCACCATATCATTCATAGACATGAAAGGAGAAGCAAGAAAGATGACGGACGTATACTTCATACCTAACCTGAAGAGCAATATCATTAGCCTAGGGCAAGCAACCGAGGCTGGCTGTGATATACGGTTAAGAGATGAATACCTAACTATGCATGACCGTGATGGGAAACTTCTTGTTGAAGCAAATAGAGCTAAGAATCGCTTGTACAAAGTACGAATGGGTCTTAAGACGTCCACCAAACTACACCTAACAGAGACAAGTGAATCAACTCGTTGGCATGCTAGACTGGGGCACGTGAATCACGCAACAATGAAAGCTATGGTAAGAAGAGAACTCGTTACAGGTATACCAAGCATTCATGTTTTAAAGGAAATCTGTTCATCGTGCTTACTTGGAAAGCAAGCAAGACATGCGTTCCCACAAGCAACTAGTTATAGAGCAACAAGAAGGCTCGAACTCTTGCACGGCGACTTATGTGGACCAATAACACCAAACACATTCAGTGGGAACCGGTATGTCTTTGTTGTCATCGACGATCATTCTAGATACATGTGGACTATGTTGCTTAAAAACAAAAATGATGCATTCGAGAAGTTCAAAAGGCTAAAAGGTGTAGTAGAGCAAGAAACAGAGGAGAAGATCATAACTTTCAGGACATATAGAGGTGGAGAGTTTGTGTCATCAGAGTTCAGGTCTTTCTGTGAAACCTCAGGTATTAAAAGACACTTCACAGCCCCATATACTCCACAGCAAAATGGAGTTGTGGAACGTAGGAACAGAACTTTAATGGAGATGGCACGAAGCATATTAAAACACATGCACATGCCGAATTGCTTCTGGGGTGAGGCTGTGCGACATGCAACATACCTGATCAATAGAATAGCTACACGCTCCCTAGATAACAAGACACCATATGAGGTTTATCGTGGAAGGAAACCAAATCTTTCCCACTTACGGATCTTTGGGTGTATTGGCTATGCAAAAACAGAGAAAGCTGGACTTAAGAAGTTGGATGATCGCTCGCGCATGTTAGTTCACTTGGGTACTGAACCAGGCTCCAAAGCTTACCGTATGCTAAACCCTGAGACACAAAAGATAATAGTAAGCAGGGATGTTATTTTTGATGAATCCAAAGGGTGGAACTGGAATGAAACCAGTACAGAAGGCGGTGAAGAGTTTATAGTTTCACTTGGAGATTTTGGCAACCATGGAATCAGCAGAGACGTGCAGAGAGATACAGGAGGTAGTGAGAAAGATAATGTTGAAGATGTTATAACAGAGGAGGAAGAAACGCAAGAAGAAGAAGATACGTCTGAGGTAATAGCTTTAAGAAGAAGTGATAGACAGAGCGTAAAACCCAAGTATCTCGATGACTATGTTAACCTAGAAGATTATGTGTTACTTGCGGAGGAAGAAGGAGAGATGTTACTTCTAAGTCTTAATAGCGAACCAAGAACTTTTGCAGAGGCGTGTGAGCTAAAGGAATGGATCACAGCGTGTGAGGATGAACTCCGTTCTATTGTCAAGAACGAAGTATGGAGCTTAGTACACCTTCCGAGTGGTGTAAAGCCGATTGGATTGAGATGGATATTCAAGATCAAGAGAAATTCTGACGGCTCTATCAACAAGTACAAAGCTCGTCTGGTTGCTAAAGGGTATGTACAACAACACGGAATTGACTTCGAGGAAGTATTTGCACCAGTTGCAAGATTAGAAACTATACGTCTACTCATTAGTGTGGCAGCAACAAATGGATGGGAAGTTCATCATTTGGATGTAAAAACAGCGTTCTTACACGGAGAACTAAACGAGATTGTTTATGTGACACAACCTGAGGGCTTTGAAGTTAAGGGAAGTGAAGGAAAAGTTTACAAACTTCATAAAGCCTTATATGGATTACGGCAAGCACCAAGGGCCTGGAACAACAAATTGAATCAAATTCTTCAAGGTCTAAAGTTCAAGAAGTGTTCTAAAGAGCCAACGGTGTATAGAAGAACCGTAAACAATGAACTCTTAGTGGTTGCAGTGTATGTGGATGACTTATTTGTCACAGGAGCGAACGCAAGGATCATAGGAGAGTTCAAGAAGGAGATGGCTTCAAAATTCGACATGAGTGATCTTGGTCGGTTAACATGCTACCTCGGGATTGAAGTTGAGCAGTATGAAGGAAGAATTACTTTAAACCAACGACGCTATGCGCTTAAGATACTTGAGGATAGTGGCATGAAGAACTGCAACATATCACATATTCCAATGGAGCCAAGAATGAAACTCTCGAGAGCTGATGATGAACTAGACATCGATGCTACAACTTATAGAAGGAACGTTGGATGCCTCAGATATCTTCTACACACGCGACCAGATCTGTCCTTTGCGGTAGGAGTCTTGTCGAGATACATGCACCAACCAAAGGAGTCACACGGTGCTGCGATGAAACATTGTTTGAGATATCTCCAAGGCTCAACATCGTATGGTTTAGTTTTCACCCGTGCAGCACCAGAAATACCAAGACTAGTTGGATATAGTGATAGCAGTCACAATGTGGATCCTGATGATGGAAAAAGTACTACAGGACACATCTTTTATCTTGGTGAAAATTTGATCACATGGTGTTCACAAAAACAGGAAACTGTTGCTTTATCTTCTTGTGAGGCTGAGTTTATGGCAGGGACTGAAGCAGCCAAGCAAGCCATATGGTTACAGGAGCTGTTAAGTGAAGTTACAGAGCAACCTTGCGAGAAGGTGGTCATTAAAATCGACAACCAGTCTGCCATTGCCCTCTCTAAGAACCCAGTTTTTCATGGAAGAAGTAAACACATACATTCAAGGTATCATTTCATAAGAGAGTGTGTAGAGAAAGGTCAAGTGAGTGTGGTGCACGTCTCAGGTGATAAGCAGAAGGCAGATATATTAACCAAGGCGTTGGGAAGGATTAAATTCGTAGAGATGCGCTGTCTTATCGGTATTCAAGATTTGAGTAAAAGAGATTTCAAGCTTAAGGGGGAGAATGTTGGGATAAGCTTGAAAGAAAAGGAAACTTGAGTTAGAAGTTATCCACCTAATCCTACCGAGTTATGGAATATAGGAATACTAGTATGTTTAGGAGTTATCTAGATATACTACCTATTGGGATTAGGAATTATAAATCTCTATATAAGAAGATGCAAGTGTGTTGCATAGCTTATGAGTTTAGAGATTGAGCTTAAGTTTTGAGTGAGTTTCTTGAGCATTAATAAAGAGAGTTATTCTTTATACAATCTTTGAATTCTATAACCTCTTCTTCGTTGCATAAACTAAATAAATTGTACGTATATAGCTAAAATAAATCGTTATTTTTTTCGTCCGACACATGTGTTTCTGTGTGTTGATAGGCATTATTGATGCATTTCATGAGTTATGCTGGGAAGATGACAATCACGTTAGCGGTTGATCCTACAATCATACCTGATCCTCACAAGATATGTGATGATATGGAACAGTCATTGAAAGAGATGAAAGCTGCTCTATGGGAAAGAGGGTTACTCTAATGCTATCGTGAGCCACTAGCACCCATTTTAAATGTTTTTTTTGTAGTACCAACTATATCAATTTAGTCATATTTTTTATTTTCCAACCGTAAAATATTTGAATGATTGTCTGATAAGTGATAATTTAAATAAAAAAAACAATTTATAAACTACGGATCAAAATTATGTAGTACATGCCCTACGTAAATTTCCATTTCTGGATCTGCCATTTCACATACAATAAATACAAAATTTATATACCAGAAGAAAATTAAGATATTAAAAAATTGTTTTTTTTATCAAGATATTAAAAAAGTTTAACTTGTTTTCTTTTAAGAAAAAAATGTTTATGTATTGAAGCCTGAAGAAATACGTTGGGTGAAGATGAACATAGTTGAGATTTTTTACTAATGGGCTAAGACTAAAGGCCCAATAAGACCGCACCGGCATGACCTAAGTTAATGTTTGCTTGTCACTGTGTTTTGTCTGAAACTCAAAAAAAAAACACCTTTCTCCGTCTCCGACGATGACTACCGGCGACCAGAGCAAGAAGAGAAAACAGCGTTATCTCCCTCAAAATGTATTCCTTCTGTATCTCTCTGTATTATCTTCACACACTACGTTCTTCTACGAATCTGCAGCTAATTGGACTTGATCGTTGTTGCAGAGACCAGCGAAGAAGAAGGGAGCTTACCCTTTGAAGCCAGGTGTACAAGGTTTCTTCATCTCGTGCGATGGCGGGCGCGAACACCAAGCTTCTCAGGAAGCTATTAACGTCATAGATTCCGTAAAGTTCATCTCTTTTTCCCCTTTAATTGATTTAATCTCCTACTAACTGTTCATGTTGTGCTCAGTGTCTTTATTTCTTTATTGAAGTGTTTCCTAATTGTAACGTGTTATAGTTTTTTGAGGAGCTAGTGCATGGAACTGGCTTGAAAGTAAACTCTTCTGGGATGCTGGAGAACCCAGTAAACAAAAAGGTTACATTTTCCTATAGCGATGATGAGGATGAAAATGAGGAGGACGGTGAGGGTGATAATGGTGACGAAGAGGGAAACAAAGGGGATGGAGATAAGACTGAATTGAGTGAAGGCGGTAATGATCAAGTGAATGAGAAAGAAGTAGCAAGTGAAGTCAAACAGTTGGCAGAAACTAAGACTGCAAAGGAGGAAGAAGATGAAGTGAACGATCAAAACGGTGTCGAAGAGCCTCCAAGAAAGAAGACGTGTACGGAAGAAGCAAGTGAAACAACAAAAGTAAGGGAAAATACAGAGAAGTCTATTGATAAGCTGATTGATGCTGAACTAAAAGAGCTTGGAGACAAGAGTAAGGTAAGCTACTACTATCTATGAGTTTCTTTAAGTGTATGTTCTTTATCTCTTTGTGGATCATGAGGGTCTTATTATCCATACCACTTTCCACATTATGCCAGAGACGATTTATGAAGTTAGACCCTGGTTGCAACGGTATTGCCTTCATCCAAATGAAAAGGAGAGATGGTGACCCAAGTCCTAAAGATATTGTACAGCATGGATTGACTTCTGCTGCTGCAACTAAAAAGCATATGTCAAGGTTTGATCTTACTCAAATCAACCCCATCATACCAAGAATTCTATAATTTTTATGCCTTTGTTTTGCTAATATTTATGTTGTGACGCTTAGGTTCATCCTAAGACTTGTGCCAATTGAAGTGTCGTGTTATCCTTCAGAGGAAGAGATCTCAAGAGCCATCAAGCCTCTTGTAGAACAGTATTTTCCCGTTGAGACTGATAACCCCCGGAAAGTAATATTACTATTATTAGCACCATTATTGTGTATCCTCTCCTAGATTTCGAAATGCTTATCAGTCTCTCACTATTATTGCAGTTTGCTGTGTTGTATGGAGCGCGTGCAAACACAGGCGTTGATAGGATGAAGATAATAAACACCGTGGCCAAATCTGTACCTGCCCCTCACAAAGTTGATTTGAGCAATCCAGAGATGTCCATCGTGGTTGAAATTGTTAAGGTGAGCAAGGATACGTTTTGATGTCTTTCTGCATCTTATAAACTCAAAACTGGACTTTATGTTGCAATTTGCAGACAGTATGCTTAATTGGGGTGGTGGAGAAGTACAAGGAGCTGGCAAAGTACAATCTCAGGCAGCTCACATCGACCAAGTGACAATCTCATTCTGCTGTGTTTTGTTTCTCAAGAGTCCAAGACTTGGATGCTTCTATGTTTACTGGTAGTGTTATAGATTATTCTGGCTTATAACTTATGAAAATGGTTGAAGTTATTTGTCTGATCAATAATATTTTATCTTTGATGAATCTTGGCCGTCTATCAGCATAGAACATTTTTTGGTATACAGTGCAATAACTTAGATTTTAGTTTGTTGAATGGGTGTCTAAATCAAACAAGATCACAGGTTTCAAAGAAGTAAATTTGAGTTGTTACCACAGCTTATCTGTCGTCAATAATATAGAGAGTTAGAAACATTAGCAAATCCATCTTAAGAAAATCAAGTTAAAGAGGAGTTGAGATGACTGCCACAGCACATTACCAACATGCAGACCAATGATAACGCTAATGGGAGCAAAAGTAAATTGCATATGTGATGAAGACACAAGGGTACAAATTACATTTGGTAAAGCTAACAAGCACCACTACCAATGGATTTTGGTAGAAAATGGATTCAACATATTCTTTACATACAGTCACATGTTTACTAACTCCCTCCAGTCTGAAAAGAAAAAACGAAATCAATGTTAAAATTAACTCTGGTTCTTAAATCTCCTTTTTTGTTCAGTCTAATTCTAAGTCGACCACTTCACTTTAGTACCTACTCATCCAAGTTCCAGTCCCAACAAGCCAAACATAACTTCATACTACCACCAAACATTTTCCTCCTCTGTTTTGGTTCTCTACTCTGATTCTTCTAACTTGATCCCCATCTTAAGAATATTCTACCAGCCTTTAACAAATTCACAGCTTAGGATGGGACAGGGGATGTAGTAGATCTCTCATGTGGACAGGTAGGAGAAGGCTTTTCTCGACATAGATGACACCGGAATCCAATCACCATACTTGAATTCTTCTCGTTAATCCCACATGCATCTCCATGGTACCATTCTAACAAACATTACAGACAAAAAGAGAAAAAATAAGGCTGAGAGAAAAGGAAACCAACTCCTGCAATTTTAATCATGGTGAACGAAAAGAAGGTTAGAAGAAGGATTTACTTTCACAGAGTTCGCAAGCGATGAATGTTGATCCGGATTCAGAGTCCATCGAGCCGCATAAACGACACTGACGTTGAACTTGATCAGAATCCGAGTTCTCCAAAGGTTTAGAACATCCATCTCTCGAGAACTTACTGACGCGTTCATCATCGGGCTTTCTTGATAAGCGAAGTCCATCCAACCAATAGCTGAAGCTCCTTTCTGTTCTCTTATTTCTTACGGGGATCTCTTGTTTTACTTTCTTAGGCCTGCCTCTGCCTCTTTTGGTTTCCAGTTTCCGTTTCTTACTCCCTCCAGGAACTGGACTTTCATCCTGCAGCCGAATAACATGCTTCGGTCTCCTGCCCGAACGTCGCAATGGTTTGTTTGCAACAACCTTTTTACGATTCTTTGACCTAACAGAGATTTTCTCTGCCAGTGACGTTTTTTTAGTCTTCTTTAGCCGAACTGATTTGCGAGCAGGTACGATGACCTTTTTACGTTTTTGCGTCTGAACTCCAATTTTTTTACGGAAACTCCCTGGGGGCCGTCCTCTTCTACGTACGATGGGTTGTTCTTTTGCTAGCACTTCACTTCTGCATGCGAGACAGATGTAGTTGCCTTCTTTATCCGCTTTCCTGATATGCTTTTTGTGAAATAATCCTGAAAATTATATCATAGGTAATGTCAATAACAAGCTCTCACTAAATAAATATTTTCTGAAACATCATGTTAGGAGCCAACTCTTGATTAGGATTGAGTCTAACTACTAACAATTCTATGGTCTTAAGGGGATCACATTGGTTAGTGAACTGGTTAAAGCGGCTGTACCGCAGGTCAAATACATCCAAAAAGTTTAATTATTTCTTGTGTCTACCCCTTTCAATTCAACATAGTTTTGTGGAGTTTGTTTGTGTTATGTAAGGGCTAGGTTCTTGTTACCTACCATAGCTTTTGCAACGAAAAAAAAAAACTCTTTAACAAGAAAAAACAGCAAAAGAGACTCACCTTTGCAGATGTGGCAGCACGCAGCATCACTGTCAATGAAGGAAAACAAACACCATTAAAAGGCAGTTAAGAAAGAACTCAACAAACAAACAAAAAAAAACTAAAATATATGTTTTGTAGATCAAATGCCATGCTATCAGGTTCTACGCAGAGTCCAAGTGACAATCCTTTTCAAGCTTAGTCAAGATAAGATTGCTACGCTAATCAAGACACTGACTTTTGAAAGCAAAAAGGGTTGTGATAAGTACATACCTCAAAAGCACATCTTTCTTACATTGCTCACACAAAGAGGCCTCAGGTCTTTCTGCCCTTTCAAATAGGTATGAGAATCCTTTTCTCTCTGAGGACATTTTCCGTACTCTGTCTATCTCAGAGTGTCTGAAGGAGCCTCCTGGCTTACTAGCTTTACGTACAGTTTTTTTCTCTTCAAATCCTTTCAGAAGATGTAAAGGCACATATGATTCATTCAGCCAGAATTTTTTTCTTTCACTCGAGGATTCTTCAATCATGCGACCATTCTTCAACACAACATCCGGAATATTTCTCCTCTTACCGAAGTCAAGGAGATATTTCACAGTTTCTTCCTCTACGCACTTCCTACGGACAATTGCTTTTTTGAACAGCCTGGCAGATTTTTTGGACTCTTTGTCTGATGCAGGAAGAAGATGACTGTTTTCGATATCATCCCAGTTTATGTAAGAATGGAGTGTCCTCACCTATAAATCACTGAACTGTTAGCTGAAAGTCGTCCAAGGCTCATCCCACAAGTAGAGAGATATTTATCGAGATATGGAACAAGACAAGTGATAAGTGTATAGAACAGTGAAATAAAATGTGGATGACAAACACTGAAATTAAATCTACTTCACCGCAATTTGACAGTTAGAGTAGACAAAAAAAAACTTAAAGATCTCATTTAGTTTGACCATCAACACTCATGCGTAGGGCAAATGGAAACCGAAATTCTTGTCAGAACGTGCATTACCAATAAGCCCTTATTGCTTGTCAATAGCAGCGAAACAAGAATTACATTCAGTTTGCCCAAGTTAATATTACCTGAAAACCGAGCTGCTCTGTAGTCGTAGATGAGTCAACAGCAGCTTCCCAGGCAACACGTCGGCTTCTCTTAGCGGGCTCTGAATTCTCAGGATACAGTATTCCTGGAATATTCATACTTCCACCTGCATAGTGCAGAGCGCATGGAAAATGTAAAATCTAGATGGAAGTGAGAAGAACAAAAGAAAAGTTAAACACAGTAGAAAAACAAACGTGAAACTGAGAACAAATGAGAAAATATATAAACCTTGTCTAGCAGCCTTCGAGACCAAAGAGCGAGGTAAAACCTTCCAGTTGAATAGTTCCCGTGAAATTCGGCCGCCTCTCCACCAGCACATGGCCAGTGCACCATTTTTCTTTGCAGTAGGGTTAACACCCGACTCCAACAATGTCCCCCGCCTTTTAGCAGTCTTTGATGCCGAAGCAATGATATATCTAGAGGAGCCCATTTCTACGGAAGAATCGACATGGTTTAGCCACTGAAGTGAAAGAACACGATGATGCAAATTTGCCTCTAACTGCAGAGGTAGTTCACAAAAAAATTCATTAGTAAACAACAAGTTGGCGCACACCCGGGATTTAATGAAGAAGATTTGACTTTCGCCAAAAAAAAATCATTCAACTTAGAAACATTGCCATTGCAAAATGAAAGCTTGAGAAAAACTTACTTCAACTAATAAATGTCTCAAACTTGATATACTTGATGCGCTCAGAATGTGTTCACGCCAAATTCTGGAGTGCTGTGGATTCAACCATGGACCAACCAAAAGACCTTGCAATCGACTTTCCATGGATAACATCTGGCAAATGATAGCCATAAGATGACTTTTCTTATCAATGGATTGACTGTTAGCATCTTCAGTTTCCGAAGGACTCCGTAAAGCCCCGAGACTCATGTTAAACAAACAATCTGTCTCACTCCCGGCATCCTCAGATTTGCAAGAATGACACCATCCACATTTTTCTTTCCATGCATCTAGGTAGAGGTCTTGGATGTTTCGCCATTGAAATTTAGTGGTCTTCATCAATATAGTCTTCACCTGGGTAGAAGTTATCTCTTCATCAGATCGCATATCATTGGTACGGCTAACTGACTTACGCGCCAGCTCTTCAGAAATTGCTGTAGTCATCTGAGCAAATATGTACTGGTTTCGGTAGCCTGTTTCGCTCTGCACATTCTGTTTAATTCCTTTCCTTGTGTTTATTCTAGCCAAATCATGGGACGATGCATGGATATTCAAATTTGGCTCCTTCATGACGACACCCAATCCATTTTGTACAGTTTCAGCAGAGCCTTCGGAACTCAAACTATGGACATCTAGTCCAGTAGCTGAATTTAATACTTTCCGACGAGTCCTATGACAATGATTATGTGGACCTCCATTGCTAGATGTTTCCTCCAGCCTTTTCTTAACTCCAGACGTTGGCTGTTTTTCTGGAGATGGTAAAGAAGCCTTAGACCCATCAATAGAAGAAATCATTCCTTTGGCTGACTTCTCCAAGCATACGGACATTTGTGAATTCACACCGCTGATGGTCCTTTTCAGCCCAGCAGGGATATTCCAGTGCTTTTTAATTGCATTGATTACGCCAAGATAGAAACTACCGCATGACTTGAGCTGCTCCAATACAAGGATCACATCATTCACATGGTAGTAGTTCACTGAGCCTGGGCCGTCTGTATCGATTCTGCAAATTCATAGTGGACAACATCAGCCAACATATGAATAGATATAGCAGTTCCTACAATCAGCATAGGAAAGAAGTTCCTAGAAGTAGATGATAAGAAACATTCCATATCGTCATACATCGAGGGTAAAAAACATGCAATTCAAAACGAAGGGTAAGAAACTGCATCTAAATAACCAAAAAAAGCCAATTCAAATGTCCAAACATGCAACTCAACTTACTGGAATATTTACAGGAACGACAGTTTTATCATGTTATATGCATATTCTAGTTAATCCTACGTGGTTTAGTTAAGGATACAGCTAGCTAAAATAGGGGTTGTTTTTAAAGCTAAAACCTTCACTTACGAGCTCTGGCATATAATCACATGTGCCTACAGTGCTCGCAAGACATCATCACAAAGTTGTACCACTGAGGTAAGGTAAGACGGCAAAAATTTAAACTATCATTACAAAGGTATATTTATTTACTAAGCAAAAATATCTAGTGGTGACTCTACTAAATTGATTCCACTGAGATCATGCACTAACCCTTCTTAGAACAACAGGATAAAAAAAAAAGAAACTTACACCAATAAGTAGCCACAACTGCTGTAGTATCTTCGGCCATGGGGATCAATATCTATAAACTCTGCTCCTCGAATTTGCTTTTCAGGCTTTAATCCTGGTACAAGCCGATCGAATGCACATTCAGGACAGTACCAGTCACCCTCAGGCAAAAGGTCACTGGCAACACCGACACACTTAGAATGATAGGCAGCCGGACAACCATCACAGCAAAGCAAGTTCCCATCAATTTTGCAAAGACAACAGTAGTCACTGTTCCGGTCAAACGAGAAATCAATGACCTCATCGTTCAAAGAAAGATCATCTGCCAGCTCCGTCATAGTTCGCTTTCTGCGTCTCACTTCTGAACTTGTCTTCCTGTCAGTTTCCATTTCAGACTCAGCTGCAAAAGATCTTTTATCAAGCTCTGATCTCACAACTTCAGCATCGGTCATATCATCACACAAACGGCTAAGTATCTCAATTTTTAGATTCATGGGCTGTCTGAAATACTCATTTCTCAAATAGTTAAATCGAGTTAGATCCACTCCGGGTTTGTCCTCAGACCAAGAAAACAGCAGGTATTCGACCACAAAAAGGGGATAATTAACCACATCTAACGTATCCCAATCAAGACTCCTGCATTTAACACACGCAGGAACACACGATCAGCAGATGAGAACCAAAACCGGAGAAGCTTATATGTCCATAAAACAGTAGTAAAAGTAAAGTATTCATGACTCAAGACAGAAACTATCAACCATACCTCAGGCAAGCAGACGCAGATCGGTCACCTTCATTAACGAGTTGTTTCAAACGTTTTCTTAATAGTTGCAAGACCGAAACATGGATGCTATCAAGTAATAGACTAGGAGACATGCACCTCAGCGCTTCCACAAAATCCTTCAACTCAAAGGGACTCAGAAACAGCAAAGTGCTGAAGGACCTCAGGCACGAGTAAGCAGTGAAGACATTAAGTACGGGAAGACCATCTAAATTCAAAATATGCGAGGATGGAGGTAACTGTGGCTTCGGCGGAAGCACAGACATATCCTCAGGTTTTTCATCAACGATCCAAGCTTTCTCGTCTGTCAGACTACTAACTGACGGAGAAGGTGATACTTCATCAGCTAAGCAAGCTGAAACAGTGCTGCTGACAGGGAATCGAGCTGACAGTCTACGAGCGCTTCTTCTCAACCGAGGCTGACTCGTGAATTCTGGATTCTCCAAGCCTTTTCTTCTTTTCCTCCTACCACTTGTGTATTCATTCGACATTTCAACAGTCTTAGCATCATGCTCCCGCTCAGCTCCATTAGAATTGGGAGTATTGACATCCTGCAGGGAAACACCGTTCTTCTTCTCTATCTCCTCCAGAAGCTGAACGCTGGATACTTCAGCAACATGAACTTCTTTACATTCTCCAGCCTCCTCGAAACCATTTTCAACCTGCATGTTGGTTTCTTGAACTATATCACCTCCATCCTTGCTGTTAACCTCCAGGTTCAAATCAAATCCTCCCTCCCTCTCCAAATCACAGCTCGCATCCATGTTCAGATCAATAAAGCCCCTCTTTTTACCACCACAATCCTCCTCATAATCGATACTCACATCAACCAAACCTAAACCCTCATTCAAATTCAAATCCAACCCCGTAGTGACATCAAACCCCCTATTCAAATCCATACCTAGGGTTTCCACAGGACCACGATTCAAATCAACATTCCCTCTCAAATCCATCACGAGAGCAGCAACCTCAGCTGATTCCAAAACCTCCGTAGCGCCATTCTCGTAAACGATCTCGAAGAATCCAGACGAATCGTCGCGAGATCGAACCGTCCCGGAGCAAAGCCCAACGCCTTCGATCTCTTTCCTAACGACTTTCCCCACCAACTCCATTCGATGTTGTGAGAGCTTTGCTTTCGCTTAACGGAAACGGGGAGCGAATCTATGAACCAACGAAGCGAAGCGAACTCATTGGCTAAAGTATGAAAGGGGATGGCGATAAAGAGGAGAACGCTTATAACGTGCAGGAGAGAGAGAGGGACGGATAGAGATTCTCTCTCTTCTTTTTTTTGTTTCTCTCTCTTCGGGGAAGAAGGAAAGTAGAAAGAGAGAGATCTCTTTACAGAGTAACGCTTATTAACGAATTCTCTGGACTTTAATCTATATTGCCCTACTATCTCCCTTGTTTATTCTATATTGTCCCACTAATAACAAACATTATCTTTTTTATTATATTTAAATCGAAAACATTGGAAAAGACATAAAACCCCTTAATGAATCTAAGAAATTACAAACTCAAATCGGATCATCCACCCAAACCCATACCCAATACGGATCCCATCAATTTAATAATAATAAGTAAATAAGAAAAAGAAATCAAAATCCCTAATCTTTCCAGCTTCTTCTTCACGAGCCTCCTTCTTCATTCTTTTTCTGTCTTTTTCAATTTCTCGCACAACACATTCTCTGTCTCTGATGAACCCTCATTCTAAAAACAGGGACACAGATTTTAAATCAGAATGACGCATGTACGTTGCTGAGTCTGGCACTCGTTGAAAATTAAAACTCAATCGGAGCCTGCGACTCGATTCCGTCGCTTACAAGTTACAAACGCTTAACGCTTAATAAAAATAAGAAGAGAGAGGTCACCACCGAAGCAGTGAAGCCATTGGTGGATCTCGCAGCGGAGAAGGCGATGGTGGTTCTGAGCAGTCATACAACAATCGAGGAGAACAAAAGCTCAGCCGGAAGCTATGACGCGATTCCGCCGCTTACAACGCTCTAGAAGTTGTGCACGCTTCAGCAAAACAAGAAGAGTTGATTCACCACCAGAGGGGTGAATCCGTTGGTAGACTTTTGGGGCAAAGTAGGGGACTGTAGTGGTGAAATGGTAGAGAAGGCGATTTGGAGGCTATGTGGTATGTTTGATATTTGGTTGTTTTCACTTCAGCTGCATTTGCTCAGAATGTGATCTCAATTTAAAATATTTTTCTTCTTTTGTAGGACATTGTTTCAAAAAAGTAATTTCCTTTTCACACAAAGGACATTTTTACCATACTTGGATCGAGTTTGTTTAAGATAGTGTTTGTGAGATATGGTTTAAATCTTTTTGCTAAGCTGTTGGATTATCTTTGCCACTGTTTTTTTTTGGTCAAATCTTTGCCACTGGTTTAGATATCGTTTATGTTCATAAATGTGGCGTCATTCTTGTAAAATGACAGTAACTGAATCCGAGATGCGATCATATGGGTCACTTGCAACGAAGATTTCATATTGGCTGGGTAACTAAATGTCTTCGCTTTATGGTTTGAGCTTGTGTTTCTCATGTTTGTTAGATTTGATTTACTAATTTGGAAAGGATCAACAAAATATCTTCGCATTATTCGCAATGGAATAGGAACAAAGCTGATAAAGAAGTTGACAAAGTATCTGAGGATGAAGAGGAAGAGAAATAAGGATAGAACATAAGGTTCAAAGGCTTGGAATATACTGATTATGTGTTAATTAAGAATTTAAAAGTGTAGTTTACGAATATTGCGTAGGAAAATTTGTTATGTTTGTTGCAAAACTAATTTGGATATTTTGAATGTGACTGAATGTCATATAGAGTGTGATTGGTTATCAACAAGAGTAAAATGATGAAAAAATATGATGGAAATAAGAGGGATAAATAAAAAAAATTGGAGGAAACTTTATCTTCTCATTCATAGTTGAGGTAAGATTTATGGTTAAATGAGATGAAACTATAGAGAAAAAGACTAGGATAGTACCAAACCAAGTTTTTGTTTCTAAACTAACACTCAAAGTCACAAAAATAGGTTTGATTAAAGAGATAAATATACACTTATATCTTTTGGATAGAGTTTAGAGTTAAGCGGGATGGAGTTTTGTAATTAGGGTTTAAAATTTTATAAAATAAAAAATAAATATTAAAAAATTAAAAAAAAAAACAGTTTCAAAAAGTGTTTTTTAATTATAAAAAGAAAATTTGAAAAAACTAATGTTCAGAATAATAAAACTAACTCAGTTATATTTAACTAATTAGCTTCTTCTAATTTAATTAGTACAATAGTATATGTATTTAATTTTCGAACGTTTACAAAAATTAAAAGTAAATACTCGTGCGGACGCAGGGGTCAAGATCTAATATTTCTTTAAAACTCCACGATTTGTTACCCTTAATACATACAACGTAGATATTACATTCCTACAAAAAAATTTATGAAAAAAGCGTACCAAATTACTTTAATAATCACTTTTGAAATCACCAAATGGAGCTCAAAAAAAAAATGTCGAATATTGTTGGAGAATAAAAAAAGGATAGACACGTGTTAAGAGGAGAGAAAGCATCTGAGAGTGGAAATCCTATGATTTTGGTTAATGTATCAGCTTTATGAGAAAAGGGTCCCCACCTGAGATTAAAATAATGAAACAAACTGAGATGGACAAGAGAGACGTGGAGTCCGTATAACATTAAAATAATGAAACAAAATGGGTGAGGAAGAGAGAGGGAAGTGGGGTCCGCGAGTAAGAGAGAGGGATTTGGGGTCCGCTGAATAAATAAAAACTAATATAAAAAGAAAGGGTAATAAGAGAAAGAGAAAAATAGTGGGGTAATGAGAAAAATAGTGGGGTAGTGAGAATAATTTTTTTCGAATTGGGGCATATAAGAATACTTTCCGAATTCTCTGGTCAAAGTGTGTGTGATATGTTTTTATTTTTGGCCTTATTTACCTTTCATTGATAAATCATTTATAATTAAGCTATGATGATTTAAAAATTGCATGATAAAAAAATTTAATTTCTCTTAATTATTTTTCTATTATATTTTATATAGGACAAATTTCAAAAATATATTTTTATTTTTATCACAAAATAGCATCCCAAATTTGTTTTTATAAAATAGTATTTATTAATTAAATAAAATATCAAATTACCTTACATTTTAAAATTTTATTCTAGTTCCACTTATAAATACCAAACCTTAAATTTTAATCATTGAAATTTAAATATAATTATATATATTTATTTTGTACTCCCTCTGTTTTATAAAAATAGACTTTTTAGTATTTTCACACATAATAAAAAACATTAAAATGACATAATAAATGTATATATCGTTTTCTGTAACTTTTAACCAATAATAATTTAATAAAGTCAATTAATTTTCTTGAAATTTATAATTTTTTCATAGAAAACACAAAAAATATATTTTTGTGAAATATTTTTTTTCTTAAAAAATTTATCTTAATGGAACGGAAGGACTATTTTTTAATGAATATTTAGAAGAATTTTAATTTTATAAACCCAATCCCATCCAAACTAGAATAATCATTAAACTATAAATTCAAACGTTTACAAATGATAAATTTCACAAAAAGTTGAATTTTTACTTAGAGCATCTCCAATGTATTACCCCATTTTTTACTCCAAAATGGTGTAACACCAAAATGGAGTAAGGTTTTACTCCAATGTATTACTCCATTTTCTACTCCAAAAATAATATTTCTTAAATAATTTCATTTTTATTTTATTAATAATTGCAAATAAAATCTTATACTTATAAAAATTTACCAATTAACCCCAATTATTTTATGTTTACGATAATAATTAAAATATAAATTATTTGAATTAAATATTTATTATTAAAAAGTACAAGAAATCATTAAAAAAGACAACATATATATAGGTTCAACAATGAGCATTAGAATATTTTTCCCACAAATGATCAACTAATGCATTTCGTAATGAAAAATGAGCTTCTTTATTTTTGATATTCCTAAATCGAGCAAGAAAATTTTGAAATCGGACATTTTCATCTTCTGCAATTTCAATATCTGGAGGTGAAGCTTCTCTTTCAAGTTCAATTGGTGCATCAAGTTCACGCTCATTTTCATCTTCTGCAATTTCATGTTATTGTATCATTTTAAATATTATTTAAGTAAAAAATAGAAACATTAAAGATTCAAAGGATCATTTTATAAATAAAAAAAGTTCAACTCCAAAATGGAGTAATGGGTAAGATTACTCTATAAATGGAGTAACCCTAGCCATTACTCCATTTTTAACTCCAAAATGGAGTGGGGTTGGAGAAGATTTTACTCCATAATGATGTTTGGAGTTGAAAATGGAGTAGGGTTGGAGATGCCGTTAGCAAAAAGAATTGCGTTTGGATTTTGGCGTTTAGTCAGTAGTAAAAAAGCAAATTTGTAGATGCGCTTAAACAAGCAATCTAAACCTGAAACAACAACTTTAAACCGGGGGGTTAAAAAAATAACCTGCTACTAATGATAAATTAACAGCTCATTATAATGTCGAAGTTGTGAAGAACTCCGCCAAAGCTGACCGTCTCTCTCTCTCTCTCCGTCTTTCTCTCCCCCTAAAGCTACCGGTCTCCGCCGGCTAGATCTCGCTCTTCACCGCCGGTAAGTTCCTCCCTATTAAACTTTCCTCTCCCGCATCGTTATCGGCGAGATGGGTCGTCCTTAGTTTCTGACTTTGTAGCATTCTTCTGAGAGAGTTATTTAAATGTTCTGACTTTGATGCTTCAGTCGTTTTTTTGTTAGACGTCAATGCTTGAATGTTCGTTCATATGATCTCTCTCTCTCAGACTTATTCTTCAATTTTCATTTTTTTCTTTCTTTCTAATTTCATCAGATGACAGAAGGTACGAGAGGAGCAAGAGGTCCCAGATCATCATCCTCTGCTCCTGTAATACTCGACATTGAAGATTTCAAGGTAAAGGCTTCACCTTTGTGATTGCTTTATGTTTTGAATCATTTAAAGGATTCTGATTTTTATTGGTTACCACTCTCGCAGGGAGACTTTTCATTTGATGCGTTATTTGGGAACCTGGTGAATGATCTATTGCCTTCTTTCTTAGAAGAAGAAGCAGATTCAGGCGATGGACACGGCAACATCGATGGTTTGGCTAATGGGCATTTACGCGGGGGACAGTCTGATGCGTCCAGGTTCTCTCAGACGTCTTCTGCTCCTTTTTTCCCTGAAGTAGATGGTCTCTTGTCTCTCTTCAAAGATTCTTGCAAGGAGTTGATTGATCTTCGTAAGCAGGTGAGTTTGTGTATTGGTTTCTTTCTCCTTCCATCCTTCTGAAAATTTAAGGATTTTGTTTGACATGTTTTGGAAAGGTTGATGGAAGGCTTAATACACTAAAGAAGGAAGTTTCAACTCAAGATGCCAAGCACCGGAAGACATTGACTGAGGTTTGTTAGAACAAACACTTCTTCTTTTTCATTAGATTTCTTGAATTGGATTAAAAGGATTGTCCTTTTTTAGATAGAGAAAGGTGTGGATGGTTTGTTTGAGAGCTTTGCGAGGCTGGACGGTCGTATTTCAAGTGTTGGACAGACCGCTGCAAAGATAGGAGATCATTTGCAGGTAACATTAGTCCTCCATGTAACGAACTATTTGGTGGTGATTTATCCAAATGTTGACACATGCCTCCTCTCTCAGAGTGCAGATGCTCAGAGGGAAACCGCTAGCCAGACGATAGAGCTTATAAAGGTAAGAAGACCGCTTCTATGTTGGAATCTTGGTTAATTAGTTAGATGGATGCTTAAAGTTAATCCTTGTTCAACAAATGCAGTACCTGATGGAGTTCAACGGCAGTCCAGGGGATCTTATGGAGCTTTCCGCTTTGTTTTCTGATGATAGCCGCGTTGCTGAGGCTGCTTCTATCGCTCAGAAACTACGTATGATTGTGCTAGCTATATTCTGTTTATGAAAGATTACAGTTAAATTGGGCTATAATTTATTTTGATGCTTGCCTTGTTAATATCAGGATCCTTTGCTGAGGAAGACATTGGAAGGCAAGGTGCTGCCGGAAATGCAACCCCTGGCAGAGGACTGGAAGTTGCAGTTGCTAATCTTCAGGATTACTGTAACGGTAAACTATTTTGCTACACTGTTTTTCTTAATAAATATTCACTGAAGATGATTAGTGTATTCTTAAGTTCAACCTTTGTGACATTTGAATACAATCTTGTAGAATTGGAGAACAGGCTTTTATCTCGTTTTGATGCTGCATCACAGCGGAGAGATTTATCCACCATGTCAGAGTGTGCTAAGATTTTGTCACAGGTGAATTACTTTACACTGATTCATGCACCTTTGTAGTTCTATTCTTGTATATGCTTCTTGATATTTAGTTTTCTTCTTCTTGATTTTCAGTTTAACAGGGGTACAAGTGCCATGCAACATTACGTGGCAACACGTCCAATGTTTATTGATGTGGAAGTCATGAATTCAGACATTAGGTTGGTGCTTGGCGACGACGGTTCTCAGCCTAGTCCTAGCAATGTTGCCCGTGGACTTGCTTCGTTATACAAACAAATTACAGGTCTGAAGGATTGCCACTGATCTAGATGCAATACTTGAAACATGCTTACTATGCTGATTCATATCTTTTGTTACTTCTCATGTGTAGACACTGTACGCAAAGAAGCAGCGACCATTACAGCTGTTTTCCCCGCTCCAAATGAAGTTATGGCGATCTTAGTTCAGGTAAATGGGAACCAATATATTGGACACTGTACTGTGACACCGGCATATGAATAAGCTATATACCAACTCATCTTTTACTTTACGCAGAGAGTTCTCGAGCAGCGTGTCACAGGTATTCTTGACAAAATCTTGGTGAAGCCCTCTCTTAGTAGTCCACCACCTGTGCAAGAAGGCGGACTATTACTAGTGTGTAGATACCTCCTTATCTTTCTTTTTTATTTATTTCTTGTCTATCTGCCTAGTATAAATGGGATGAGAACGTTAACTTTTGGTTTTTGTCTTTAGTATCTTAGAATGTTCGCGGTTGCATATGAGAAAACTCAAGAACTAGCTAAAGACCTCCGAGCTGTTGGATGCGGTGACCTGGATGTTGAAGGTCATTTTGGTCCCTCTTGTTATTATGAGTGATAGAATTTTGTTTCGTTGGTGCTAAGAGTCTTTTATTTTGACTGTGCAGATTTGACAGAGTCCTTGTTTTCCTCGCACAAGGATGAATACCCTGAGCATGAGCGGGCCTCCTTAAAACAACTGTATCAAGCAAAGGTTTTATAAGACTTTTTTTTCATTTTCTCATTCAAGTCAGTTTTTTTTTATTTTGTTTATTAGTGTGAAGTACTTAGATGTGTGTGTTTCTCAACAGATGGAAGAATTACGTGCTGAGAGTCAAGGCTCGGAATCATCTGGGACAATAGGACGCTCTAAGGGTGCTTCAATATCATCTTCTCAGCAGCAGATAGCAGTCACCGTTGTGACGGAGTTTGTTCGATGGAGTGAAGAAGCAATATCCAGATGCACACTGTTGTCATCTCAGGTTACTCAAGTTAACAATTTATGAGAACATTAGAATATTAACAAACAAATAGTTATAAAATATTGATTTTGGCAAAATTATCTGATATAATATTTTCTTTGTGCAGCCAGCCACACTTGCAGCCAATGTTAAAGCCATATTTACTTGCCTGCTAGATCAGGTATGCTGTTCAATAAGATTCTAGAATCACTCATATACATTATGCTAATACATTATGAGTTCTTGCAGGTGAGCGTATACATAACTGAGGGACTTGAACGGGCAAGGGATGGCCTGTCTGAAGCTGCAGGACTGAGGGAGAGATTTGTTTTGGGCACACTTAGCAGAAGAGTGGCCGCAGCAGCTGCTTCTGCTGTAATTACTCACTCTTTCCCACTATTTAAAGTCTTCATTATTCCAGTTGTTAGGAAGAGCTACTTATAATTCCTTTTGATTATTTCTCAGGCAGAAGCAGCAGCTGCTGCTGGTGAAAGTAGCTTTAAAGCCTTCATGGTTGCTGTGCAACGTTGTGGTAGCAGTGTTGCTATAGTCCAGCAGGTACGTTTTATGGTTATCAGTTTGTTTCAATTATTTAATAGAAGTATTCAATAGTTTAGTCTTTTGCTATTGAAATTCTATATTTTGGCCCCTATTCGAATCATATAAATTTGTTTTTTTTCCAGTATTTTGCGAATTCTATTTCTCGGCTTCTCCTACCAGTGGATGGTGCACATGCTGCTTCATGTGAAGAAATGTCAACTGCTTTGTCCAAAGCAGAGGTTGCTGCTTACAAAGGACTCCAACAGTGCATTGAAACTGTGATATCCGAGGTTAGTTGTTTTTTTTGGGGTGTAATCTACAAGCAGAGATCCTTGAGGATAAATGCTGAACAGGTCAAGAGTCATTCTTAATCATGTCTTTTTATTAGGTTGAAAGGCTGCTTTCAGCTGAGCAGATGGCTACCGATTATAAATCCCCTGATGATGGATTTTCTCCTGACCACCGCCCAACAAATGCATGCATAAGGTTGGTCGATCTCAAACTCTATCTTCCTCTAATGGTGATGGAGTCTTTCAATTTTTCCCGTGTGAAAAGCCAAAAGTGTGCTTGTTCCTAGTATACTTTGTAGTTTAAGAAACCATCTCTCAACACTGTGCTCTTTTTAATATTTTTTTACAATGAACTTGTTACTTTGATCTCTAACTCCACTATTTTGTGTAGAGTCGTGGCTTATCTCTCCCGGGTACTTGAGTCAGCCTTCACTGCTTTAGAAGGTCTTAATAAGCAAGCCTTCCTGACTGAACTGGTATGATTTGTATCACCAAAGATCTCATTAAGCCTTTTTGCTTACCATTTTGTTTATTCGAAAAATACTCTCCTATATACTACTAGCCTTTCATCTGTGGGTGGTAGTCTAGCATTATTACAACTGAGTGATCCGATCCTCTAATGTTTCTGCATCATATGACTGATGCTTTATGTCGAAAAGGGTGAGGATTTGTAGTGAATTTTCTTTGTTATTTTCAGGGAAACAGGCTAGACAAACTACTACTAACTCACTGGCAGAAGTTCACATTCAATCCCAGGTATAACCATACCAAATTTGGTATCTCTGTCCACTTCTTAGTGTTTGATGTAGTCACTCCTCTTGGTATAGATTATTGTCAGATCAAACTCTATTCGCACTAACTAAACAGATCCATTCCATTGCAAAAGGAAAAAAAATTATGGTCTTGTGTGAAATAAACCTTGGGTTCTGTTTTGTGGTATGAATAGTGGAGGACTGCGGCTGAAGCGTGATATAAACGAGTATGGAGATTTTGTAAAGAGATTCAGTGTTCCATCTGTGGAGGAGAAATTTGAGCTTCTGGGCATGTAATAACATTCTTGATCCCTGGTCATGCTATTGATTCTTTTCTTTTATAATTAGTGTAATAACAACTTGCACTACTTGTGAGTGTAGAATGGCGAATGTATTCATCGTTGCTCCAGAAAGTCTGGCGACATTGTTCGAGGGTAGTCCAAGCATTCGCAAAGACGCGCAAAGGTAAGAGAAAGAAACAGTAGGACAACTTGAAAAATTGTAAATGAGAGAGCAGAGAAAGCAATGTTTGTTGATCTCTTATTATAAATGAAATGTTATGTGATGACAGGTTTATACAACTGCGGGAAGACTATAAGAGTGCAAAGCTGGCAACAAGACTCAGCTCGTTGTGGCCAAGCTTGAGCTGATGATATCAAATGTTTAAAGACACTACTTGAACCAGTCCTCTACTGCCAGAGATATTTATGTATATTACTTGAATAAATCATATGCCCTCAACTCCCTTTGCTCTCTTCCTATCTATGAGTCAATCAAACACTTTGAACCAATCACTCCTTTGTTTTTTTTTTTTAAACTAATTCACTCCTTTGTTAGTTGATTCTATAGCCAGTTAACAAATTTGGAAATTTTTGTCACACTTTGATACAGTTTAATCCTTGTTAATGCATGATTAGTTTGCAAATTACTCTTTCAACTATCTGCAACAATGCTCTTGTTTTGTAGCAACTTTTAATCTTTTATGACTATTTTCCTACATTTTCTCCATATAACTGTTTTTATTATCACATGAATTTTGATTAAATGTAGAAATATATTCTATTAAAACAAGAACATGACCTATGACCTATTGATATAGCCGTAGTCCAACTATTTAATGCAATTACTAAAAAAAGTTATTAATTATTTAAAGAAATATTATACAAAAAACATAAATATGATTAAAAACACGAATATAAAAATTAAATTTCTAAAAAAATATACTTGGGAATCTAGTATATAAATAAAATCATTTTTGTTGTATATAAATAAATTTAGTCCACGATTTATGGACTCTTATGTTCAACCTCATATTAAATAAATAAGTTAAGAAAATCATTTTTTTCTTAACACCGCTCGATATCTGGTGGAGAAGCAGCGGTGGTCTTTATCTGCGGCGGTTCCCGATTCCTCTGCTCTTTGCTCTCCTTTAGGTCTCCAAATCATCATTCTCATATATCACTTTCCTCTCTTTCTATCTATCTCTGAGCTATTGAGACTCCTCTTCTTCGTAGTTTTTTTCGTGTGCTTGCGTAATAGATTTCAAAAGGAATAATTTTTTTCTTCTTACCACATAATCGTTCCTTCTCAGATTCTGGGGATCCAATTTTCTTTTTTTCCTTTCGCCGCCATGAGTTCCTCGATCCAGATCGTTGTTGAGACGCAAGTGGAAGCTTTGTCTCTTAAAGATCAGGTTTTGTCCTCGTTTAAACCTGATTGATTAATCTATCTCGTTTGCGTTGACTCGGTCAATCCTTAGCTATTGAATCATATGGGTGCTTCTCTGTTTTGCTGTCTGAATTGATCTGTGTATGCTCTTAGAATTGATTATTATCTCTTCACCTGCTTATTCGTTTTGTGCCTAATGTACATGGGTTAGTTTAAATTTTGGATCTTTGGTTGGATTAACTGTTTTTCCTTGCCTGACGTTGAAGCTGTGACTTGTGTCCGAATTTGGTTTTACTTGTGTCCGAACTTGGTTTCTTTTCCGTTTCTTATTACAATCTCTTTTGACCTCCTGATTCGTTTTGTGCTTAATGTACATGGGTTAGTTTAAATTTCGGATCTTTAGTTCCATTTACGGTTTGCCTGATGTTGAATCTGTGACTTTGAGTTTGGTTTCTTTTCCGTTTCTTATATTACAATCCTAGGCAAATCCTTTAGGATGATGTTGACTTGACTCTCTCTCTCTTTCATTTTTACTCGTTAACGAGGTTGATTGAAGATGTAGTTTTCTCTGTGTGTTGTTTAGGATGAAAAGAAGATTGAAATAGTGAGCAACGAGCTGAGTTTCGGGAACCATGGCGGATGCTGTGCAATATGTTTGGATACTATACCTCTCCAAGAAACTGCTATGGTCAAAGGCTGTGAACATGCTTACTGGTAAATTTCTTATTGATTCTTTTCTCAATCCAGCTTTATTATCAGCTGCGTTGATATGATTTTTTTTTACTGACCTCATCTTGTCAGTATGTAAGTTTTTTTTTTGTTTTCTGTGATATTATTCCTAAGTCCGATTACTATACTAGGCACGTTAGAGTTTGTAGATTAACACATTCGTTTATTAGATCAAAACTAGTGAAACTCGTTTCTTTCATTTGCTTCTATGTACATTCTCCTTTCGTTTTTAAGAAAAATGATTCATTTCTTCTATTGATATATAGTGTAACGTGCATACTACGTTGGGCAAGTTACAAGGAGAAACCTACCTGCCCACAATGTAAACATCCATTTGATTTTCTCAATGTCCACCGCGCTCTTGATGGAAGGTACAAATTAATTTCAATCTCTATTTATATTTTGCACCATTTTTTAGATGTACTGTACATTGTTGTTCTTTCTAACTAGTTATGTTTCACTGCAGCGTTGAAGATTTCATGTTCGAGGAGAGCGTGTGCCTTCTCCTAAGAGCATCTTGGTTTCTTCCACTGGAAGCAGTGGAGCGGGTTTCATACAACGGCAACGACAACTACGATTTCGACATTCCACCTGAGTATATTCCACCAGAGTATGAAGAGGAAGATGATGAAGATGACCTCGACGAGTTTTATCTGCACGGTTCGAATCTTCGTTTAGGGAACAGGAGGTGGGGCGACAATGGATTCGTCAGGTCAGGCCGCCAAGAAGCAAGGCCGGCCCAGGCCCAACATAAGCACCACCGAGGTGGCCAAGCCTCTGGTTCTGAATCAGGCTCCTCTTCCTCCTCGCGTGAGGCAAAGGAGGAGAAGACTAACAACAGTGCTGCTGCAACAGGCAGGCGTGCCAAGAGGGCTATGAAGCGTGAAGCTGCAAACAAAGCTGCAGAAGTAGTTGCAGCTGCGAAGCACGAGGCTCTTTTGGTTAGGTTGGGAAGGAAGTGAGTGATTGGTTGTATCTATGTAATTAAAATCAAACCACGACCTCTAAATGCACCTAACTTCCTTACTTGAGAATCTGTACAGCAAGTTGTAGTATCTAATAATGGTCGAACGACAAAACTTGCTTTATATTTTGTCGTCGAAGATCCTTTGTTAAGAGTTTATTCGTTTAATCTTTACAAATTTCTGTCATTGCTTTTATGAGTGAGATGTAGTATTGGTTTATGATATGAAAATTGATAATATGGAATGACGATCGAATGGTAATGGTAAAATCATTGAGTAACGAATCCGAAGTAATGTAGATTTTAGCAATATTTTAATCAGTTATATATTACGTATGATGTTGATATTATTTGCAGTATTCGGCAGACTCCACATATAATCTCAAATCTGAAAAAGACAAGAGTCACACACACCTACAAGATCTTTTACAGTTGGGAAATTTGAGTTGTATACCGTCAATAAAACAAATACTCCCTCCGTTTTTTATTATAAATCGTTTTGAAACTATGCACATAGATTAAGAAAATCATTAATTTCTTATATTTTCGAAACAAAAACATCATTAATTATTTACCTAACCACAATTTAACCAATAGAAAAATAGAAGATATATTATCATTGGTCAGACAACATTAATTACTAATAAATGTTACATAAAAAACCGAAAACGACATATAATTTGGAACAAAAAAGTTTCTCTAAAACGACTTATATTAAAAAACGGAGGGAGTACTACATCTGTTTTTAATGTTACATTTTTCACACACTTTAATAAAACACATTAAATTTGCATATTTTTTTGTGTTTATCTTTGTTTCACAATTTTAAACTAATAACAATTCTGTAAGTGTAATTAAGTTTTTTGAAATTTGCAATTAGTTAATAAAATATGTTTTGAAAATGTAAAAAATGAATCTTTTTAAAACAAATTTTTTTCCTACAATATGTAATATTAAGGAACAGAGGGAGTATGTAGTTAATTAGGTTCAGATATTATCTATTTATTTAAAATCAAAATCAATGTCAAAAGTTATGAAAATATTTTTTTCCTTCTAAATTATAAACTTAATATATGCATGCATGCATCCTGATTTTTTTAATTAAATATCAAACTAGGATTTTTTTTTCTTTATTAAAATTTACAACAAATTAAAGAATTACTTACTGTCTACACATTTCTTATGGACATGCATCCAAATTATGATTTCCAAATATATTATTAAATTAAGAAAGAATATATTTTTCTTTTGAAAAATATTGATTACCGTGAGATATTACATTTTGTATAGATTGGAGTAGTACAAGCTCAAAGTAATATAAAGAGATGGAGCTCTCAAATGTAATGACCCAAAAAAAAAAGAGAGATGGAGCTTTGTAATTTCTAAAATGTCTCAAGAAGTGAGTTGTGGTGAGATGGAACCAAGCATGTGGTCCAAGCTTCCTTCAGATCTCATTCAGTTGATTTTTGAAAGTCTTGGTTTTGCAGATTTTCAAAGGGCTAAATCTGTTTGTTCATCTTGGCGCTATGCATCCAAACAATCTTCACCAAACAATCAAAACCCTTGGTTGATTCTATTTCCAGAAAAAGGTAAAGATTACTGCCTCTTGTTTGATCCCGAGGAAAAAGAAGACAAGTTATATAGAATTCAAAATCTAGGTGCCAACTTTGAAAATAGTAATTGTTTGGCTACTTATGGAAGTTGGCTCTTGATGCAAGACGATCATCAATACAATATAATATACATTTTGAATATATTCACCTGTGAGAAGATCGATCTGCCTTCCATGAAGTCTCAACTTCGCATTGAGGAGACTGAAGATGATATGTTTCTTGTAAGATTCGACAACAACAGATATGTTTTATTCTGGTTTGACGAGAAAACCAAAGATTATGTGGTTATGTGGATAATCCAACTCCGATTTTTGGTTTATTCCAGAAGAGGTGATAAATTTTGGAAACAAATTGAGATTTTTGACTGTTTTGCTGACATGGTATACAAAGATCATAAACTTTATTTGTATACTAGTTGGTCTCGTGATGTCAAAGTCTTGGATTTTTCTCAAGACATTCCGCGACAAATCTTTGAGACGCAAGTTAACTATGATGATTTGGGAAAGTGGTGTCTTAATACTCATATATGTAGGATCAAGAATGAAAATCTTGTAGTCAGAGTGACTGGTGAAGTTCTGAGGGTTAAGAGCATAGTTTCGTACAATTCTGATGTTTGGTACTTCCGCATCTACAAGTTGGATTCATCAAATAGTGAGTGGGAGAAACTTGATTCTTTGGGAGAAGAAGAAGCGATATTTTTGGATCTTGGTATCACCGTGCATGCCAACACCATCCAAGGAATCGATGGAAATTCAATATATTTCAGTGGCAATCATAATTTCTATTATGATTCTTATTTGGGTCATTTTTGGAGTGAAAAGGATATATTTATCTTCAATATTGGCACACAAGAAATTAAAAGACCACATCCAAGTATCTTTTCGTCCATTCAATTATCTAATGCTCGATGGTTTGTCCCAAATTTCAAACAAATGTGATTGGGAATCTCAACTCTATTAATGTATCTTTTTAATTATTTTGCAAGTGAGAGCGTTAAATTTATCATGTTCACCAGTGAGAAGATCGATCTGCCTACCGTTTTATCTCTATATTCAGCTCTCTCTGTTTCATTTTACTAGGAGATTAAAAATGAGTTTGGGATTACTATATGGGTTGTCGTAGTCTCAACCCTAACACATATATCATATACATCATCTTGGATTTGGTTTGTGCTATGTGCAACGCCTTCGTTATCAAATCTTTTGTTTATGGTTGGTAAATTATATTTTTTTGAATAACCAGTATATTTTTACTTTTTTGAATAACCAATAGATTTTGAATTGATGCCTTGGCTTAAACACAATACCTTCTGTCTGAACACAATTTTCAAACCGAAAACAGTTCGCTAAACCCGAAAATAGTTTCCTAAACCCGGCCTGAATGAAATATCTAATTCTCTAAATTGAGACACTAAACACGATATCCTAACCCAAAATAATACCTTCAATGGAGAATCATCTTCCTGTTGATTCACCCGTTCTCAAGCACCACATGACGCATAGATATGCAGCATTAAAAAAGAAGAGTGTGTTAAAAACTTAAAATCAATGGGGTTATTACGCTAGAATGAAGAAAAAGTGATTTTTCCAAAAAAAATAATAATAAGAAAATTGATTGTACTCAAATATGAAAATAAAAAAGATTTGCATATATCTTAAATTCAAAATGTTTGGTAACTATACTTTTCATATTTTAGGATATTTAGTCATGATTATATAAGTGATTTACAAATTTTATTAAGAATTGATTGTACTCAAATATGAAAATAGGAAAGATTTGTATATATCTTCAAATATTTGGTAACTGTACATTCCATATATTAGGATATTTGGTCATGATTATACAAGTGATTTTTCAATTTTTTTCTGTTAAGAAAATTGATCTTACTCAAATATGAAAATAGAAAAGATTTTCATATATCTTCAAAATATTAGATAACGGTACTTTCCATATTTTAGGATAACGATTATCCATAGACTACAATTTCTACTCTGTGTAGAAATAAGACAATAGGTTCTAAATCAAAATTGACTAATTTTAGAATATTGAATTGCAAGCGTTAAAAACAGTAAAAAAAAGATTGCATATTCCTACAAATTTTAGAGTTATATAATATGCATTCAAAAGAAATTTAGAAAGTTTTGAAATATATAGATTACTTATTCAAATAAAAACAGATTAGCTAACAAAACGTAGAATTCAATTTTTACAATGTCATTTTCTGTATAATATAAAATCTACTATAACAAAATTTGAAATTTTTATTTAACAAGTTTTAGTTTCCGACAAAATACTACTACAATGATGAGAATATTTTTATATTTGGGGGGGGGGGGGGGGGGGGGGTCTTGTAGAACTATTTTATTTCATTAGTTTTGATAAATACAAAGGACAATAAAAAAAATTGGTCAAGAAAATATTGACAGAAATAGAACAAAATGATATTATCTTATAAGTACAAACATGCTAAATTTTTGGTCAATATTTCCAAATGAAAAATGTTGCAATCTGGGTCAAATTCAACACATTCTTCAATTTGAAAAATATTTCCAAATGAAAAATATTTCATGGTCTATAAATACCGTCTTGGCTCTTGAGTTGCAGCATAGTATAATCAAATTCAAAAAAAAAAAACAGAAGAAAGAGAGAAACCATGAGTATTAGCTTAAGGTTTATAGTTGCTGGTCTTATTCTTTTCTTTGTCTCGCGATACGCTACATGTAATTTCTTTTTAAAAGTATTAGATATATATCTCCCATATATATATATATATATATATATATGTATATGACTATTTCATACGTATAAATAATTCATTTTATTTTATTTTATCTTTTTATAGGTCAAGCCATGATGAGAATCCCACTCAAAACGAAAACCTTGTGGAACAAGGACGATGTGGCTTTAACAAATGATCATGACAATACTTACTTCGGGCAAATTATGGTAGGAACTCCGGGTCAGCCTTTCAACGTGTTGTTTGACACCGGGAGTTTCGACCTGTGGGTTCCTTCTTTAGAATGGCCTAAACCGGGAAGCAAAAGGTATAGATCAAGCGCATCAAAGACTTTCAAACGCGATGGTAAGCTGTATAATATTCCATAAATATGATATATGTATATAGCTATATATATATATAATTGGTGGGTTTTGTATCTGTGAATTTTAAACCTATCTGCTATATATATACATATATATATATATATATACACAGGGAAGAAAGCAGAAATCAGATACGGAGCAGGTTCTCTGAAGGGGTTCATGAGCAACGATGCGGTCGAGATAGGCGGGTTACGCATCAAGCAGCAAGCGTTCATTGAGGCAACTGAAGCTCCGGGTAAACGGATTTACCAAAGGCCGTGGGATGGCATATTTGGACTTTCAGGCTTATCGAAATCGACCATCACAGGAGCTCGTCCCATCTGGAGAACGATGATGGATGAAGGGGTGGTTACAAAGAAAGTGTTCTCGATATGGCTTCGACGATATAGTGATTCTGGTGAAAACGGTGGAGAAATAGTCTTTGGAGGTATAGACCAAGAGCACTTCACGGGAGCTCATACCTATGTTGATGCGGAAGGGCCGCATAACACCTTCAAGATTAACTCCTTTTTTGTGGGCAAAATTGACACGAAAGTTTGCTCCAAAGGATGCAAAGTTCTTGTGGACTCGGGGAGTACATACATTCGTGGTCCACCGGTAAGTCTTTCTGTTTTAATTAATTATCTCTCATCATTTCATTTGTTAAATTAAAATTTAACATTTTTCTCTGTAATTGTAATTCTTAGAATTTGATCGTCAAGATTAATAAGCAAATCGGAGTAGCAGCAGACTGCTCTAATTATGACAAGCTGTCTGAAGTTATAAGCTTCACAATAGCCGCAAAGATTTTTACCCTGACACCACGTGATGTAAGTCCCAGACAATACACATATATATTATTATTTTTTCTTTCACTATTCTCTTTACTTATTTTCTATAAAAAAAATCCTAGTACATTGAGAGAAAGAATGGAAAATGCAAGAGTGTATTCGCCGATGGTACGACTGATTTATGGTAAGTTTTTCATCTTTAATTTTGTTTAGTATATATCTTTAACTTCGTCTTTTTAAATAAAAATCTTTAAAATTATTTATGTGTGTTTTTGATTGTGTAGGCAACTTGGCACGCCATTCATTCGATCATTTCATACTGTTTGGGACTACCAGACTCCAGGAACTGTTAAAGTCGGATTCGCCAAGTCCAAATAATTTATCTTATTATCTCCTATCTTCTGGCGGTATCATGATACATACTCTATAAGTTATTAATTAAAATAAAAAGAAAAATTCGCAATATTTCTCTTGTAGTTTCTTTTCGGTTCATTAAATCAAGAGATGTATGAACTTATTATCAAGAGATGTATAACTATTACTATTTCTTTTATATTTTAAATTTATTCATTATCATAATTTATTATATTTTGATGATTTTTTATTATTATTTTGCTGTTTTTTCATATTTTATCAAATATATTTTCTTTAATATTATATTTTACATTTTTTATATTATTATATCACTTAAAATATTTTATCTAGATTGTATATATTTAAATAACATATATAAGTGATGAAGATATTCACAATCATATATAATTTTTTATTAAGTTTTTACTATTATAATTTTGTCTCTTTGCTAAAATTAATTTATATAAATTTTGGATATATTTTTGTTGGTATATATATTAATTATATTTCATAGTAACATTTTAAAATGTTTGTTTTGAACCTCTAAAATGTTAGGCGCTAACTATTTAAGACTACCAGACTCTAGGAACTGTTAATTTGGATTCGCCAAATCGACTTAATTTCTCTTATAATCTCCGCCTCGTGTTATTATGAGACATACTTTATATTTTATTAATTAAAAAGTATCAAACATGTTTTCTCTATGTAGTTCTTTTCCGATTCGTTAAATCAACATGTAAGAACTAACTATAAACTACCTACAAAAGATTAAAAATCATTTTTATTATAATATTAAAGAATAGATGTAAGAACTAATTATAAGAACATCTTTATGGAGGATATCAAAATGGGTTTCTTTCTATTAAAAAAATAAAAAATAATTAAAGTAGCTAGATGAAATAGAATGAGACAAGTTTTTTCATGAAGAAACCCAAAAACAAATCGATAGCACTTGTCTTTACATTAATATTAGTGAGATATCCATATAGATATCCACCAATGATGCTCTAATTTTTTTTAAGTTTATAATAGCAACTAGATTGGTAAAGTTCTGAAAATCAATACCTAAATCCACAAATAATAATAATTTAATATAATATATATTTATTTAAATTTATTGTGAACCACTTAAATCATGACAAATGGGGAGCTGCAAAGCATGAGGCTCTTTTAGTTAGGTTGGGAAGGAAGTGAGTGATTGGTTGTATCTATGTAACTAAAATCAAGCCACAACCTCTAAATGCACCTAACTTCCTTACTTGAGAATCTGTACAGCAAGTGGTATATCTAATAATGGTCGAACGACAAAACTTGCTTTGTCTTTGTCGTCGAAGATCCGTTGTTAAGAGTTTATTCGTTTGATCTTTACAAATTTCTTAGTCATTGATCTTATGAGTGATATGATCATGAAGAGTAACGAATCCGAAGTAATGTAGATTTTAGCACGGCATCCTTTATTCATTGGATCTCTTGAGGCTATGAATTTTCCAGCTCAATTTATTCATTGGATTTCTCTTTGTATCACCACGGCATCCTTTTCGGTTCAGGTGAATGGTGAGCTTGCTGGATATTTCCAAAGTGAGAGGGGTTTAAGACAGGGATGCGCCCTTTCACCATATCTCTTTGTCATATGCATGGATGTGTTGTCAAAGCTTCTCGACAGATCTGCCCAAAGACATCAACTCGGTTATCATCCTAAGTGTAAGAACTTGGGCCTCACACACTTAAGTTTTGCGGACGATATCATGGTCTTTACGGATGGGAGAGTAAGATCAATTGAAAGTATAGTGGATGTGTTTGATTACTTTGCGAAAATATCTGGCCTAAGGATAAGTATGGAGAAATCAACAATATATTATGCTGGAATATCTGAGGAAGAACGAGAAGAGCTGATAAACCGGTTTGAATTTGCTTCGGGTACGTTACCGGTGCGCTATTTGGGTCTACCGTTGCTTACTAGACAGATGCGTGCGACTGACTATCAAGTGCTTATTGAAAAGATCAAGAGCCGTATCTCTACGTGGACAAACCGGTTTCTCTCCATGGCTGAGAGACTGCAGCTCATTCGTTCAGTACTGATGAGTATTGTAAACTTCTGGATGACGGGTTTCAAGCTGCCGAGTCAATGTATCAAGGAGATTGATAGTCTCTGCTCAGCTTTCTTATGGTCAGGACCTTCTCTAATCACAACGAAAGCGAAAGTATCATGGGATGTTGTGTGCTTACCAAGGAAAGAAGGAGGTCTGGGCCTTAGATCACTCAAGGAAATGAACAAGGTGCTCTGTCTGAAACTGGTGTGGAGATTACTCTCTGCTCAACCTTCTTTGTGGAGCAAATGGATACATACATACTTGCTTAAAAGAGACACTTTCTGGACAGTGAAAAACACAACTTCTGCAGGTTCATGGATGTGGCGGAAGCTTTTAAAATACAGAGACATTGCAAAAAAATTTCATCGCAAGAAGGTAGGTGATGGTAATCAAACATCTTTCTGGTTTGACTCCTGGTCTTCACTAGGATGTCTACTTGATCTCACGGGGGCCCGAGGTTGTATTGACATGGGTATCCGCTTGACTGCGACTGTCTCTTCGGCTCTGCAACGACGCCGGCGAAATCATCGCAGTGAGATTTTCAATAGTATTGAGGCTGTTCTGGAGCATCAGAGGAGTAATCTAACAAATGCGGCTGACTACTCTATCTGGAAGAGTTCTTCTGATACATACAAGTCTGTCTTTACTACAAAAAATACATGGAATCTACTCCATCAGGAAGGAACCACAGTTGAATGGTGCAAAGGTCTCTGGTTCAAACATCATACTCCAAAGTTTGCATTCTTCACATGGCTTGCTCTACACAACCGGCTCTCAACAGGAGACCGTATGCTTCAGTGGAATGCAGGAGTTAGCTCGGCATGTATCTTCTGTAACCAGTTTGAAACTAGGGATCATATATTTTTCTCTTGCACTTACTCGGCTGCTGTCTGGTCTCAGCTGATGAGAGGTTTGCTGCGTACTCGATACACAACACTATGGACAGAAGTGTTGGAGCTCACGCTTGACAACAGTCTTGGTATGATCACCACCTTTCTTACACGATATGCGTTTCAGATCACCATACATACTCTATGGCGTGAGAGAAACGATAGACGGCACGGGGCAACTCCGATCTCAGTTCAAGCATTAGTAAAGATGCTGGACAGGCAAATCAGGAACAAATGTTTATCTTTTAGGCAGCTGGGGGACTTTACTTATGCTGCAAGCTTAAGCGATTGGCTTGCCACACGCTAACAATGGAGCTGTTTTTTTAGAATCTTTCTCGTCATAAGAATTATGTAGCACTTGATGCAAACAATGTGTATTTTTCTTTTTGAGTAAATTTAACATATATTCAAAAAAAAAAAAAAAAAAAATGTAGATTTTAGCAATATTTTAATCAGTTTGTAATAGTTTAACAATTTATATATATATATATTTGTAATTCGCTTATATATTACGTATGATGTTGATATTTTTTCCTTCTAAATTATAAACTTAATATATGCATGCATGCATCCTGATTTTCTTTCTTTTTTATCAAATATCAAACTAGGATTTTTTTTCTTTATAAAAATTACTTGTTTAAACAAATTAAAGAATTACTTACTGTCTACACATTTCTTATGGACATGCATCCAAATTATGATTTCCAAATATGTTATTAAATTAAGAAAGAATATATTTTTCTTTTGAAAAAAATTGATTACCGTGAGATATTACATTTTGTATAGATTGGAGTAGTACATGCTCAAAGTAATATAAAGAGATGGAGCTCTCAAATGTAATGACCCAAAAAAAAAAAAAAAAGAAGAGAGATAGAGCTTTGTAATTTCTAAAAGTAGTGAGTTGTGGTGAGATGGAACCAAGCATGTGGTCCAAGCTTCCTTCAGATCTCATTCAGTTGATTTTTGAACGTCTTGGTTTTGCAGATTTTCAAAGGGCTAAATCTGTTTGTTTATCTTGGCGCTATGCATCCAAACAATCTTCGCCAAACAATCAAATCCCTTGGCTGATTCTATTTCCAGAAAAAGGTAAAGATTACTGCCTCTTGTTTAATCCCGAGGAAAAAGATGAGAAGTTATACAGAATTCAAAATATAGGTGTCAACTTTGCAAATAGTAATTGTTTGGCTACTTATGGAAGTTGGCTCTTGATGCAAGACGATCATCAATACAATATAATATACATTTTGAATATATTCACCTGTGAGAAGATCGATCTGCCTTCCATGAAGTCTCAACTTAGCATTGTGGAGACTGAAGATGATATGTTTCTTGTACAATTACATGACAACAGAGATGTTTTATTCTGGTTCGACGAAAAAACCAAAGATTATGTTGTTATATGGATAATCCAAGCCCGTTTTTTGGTTTATTCCAGAAAAGGTGATAAATATTGGAAACGAATTGAGCTTTTCAACTTTAATTTTGACATGGTATACAAAGATCATAGACTTTACTTGTATACTAGCTCTCGTGATGTCAAAGTCTTGGATTTTTCTCAAGGTATCCCGCGACAAGTATTTGAGACGCAAGTTAACTATGATTATTCGAGAAAGCCAGAGGATGTTTTCTACTATGATGCTCCTCTTCATGTATGTAGGAAGATCAAGACTGAAAATCTTGTAGTCAGAGTGACTGGTGAAGTTCTGAGGGTTAAGAGCATAGTTTTGTGCAATTCCGACGTTTGGTACTTCCGCATCTACAAGATGAATTCATCAAATAGCGAGTGGGAGAAACTTGATTCTTTGGGAGACGAAGAAGCAATATTTTTGGATCTTGGTATCACCGTTACGCTTGCCAACACTATCAAAGGAGTCAACGGAAACTCAATATATTTCAGCGGCAATCATAATAACTATTGTGATTCTGATTTGGGTCATTTTTGGAGTAAAAACGATATACTTATCTTCAATCTTGGCACTCAAGAAATTGAAAGACCACACCCAAGTATCTTTTCGTCAATTCAATTATCTAATGCTCGATGGTTTGTCCCAAATTTCAAACAAATGTGATTGGTCTCAACTCTATTAATGTGCCTTTTCAATTCTCTTCCAAGTGAGAGCGTTACATTTACCATGTTCACCTGTGAGAAGATCGATCTGCCTTCCGGTTTATCTCTATATTCAGCTCTCTCTCTGTTTCGTTTTTCTAGGAGATTAAAAATGAGTTTTGGATTACTCTATGGGTTGTTGTAGTCTCAACTCTAACATATTTATCTTCCTGCTATAATTTTCTCATATACATCATCTTGGATTTGGTTTGTACTATATATGCAACGTCTTCGTTGTCAAATCTTTAGTTTATGGTTGGTAAATTTCAATTGTGAGTTTATTTAGTTGGTTTATGTGTTGAATGTGTTGTGAGTAAACGCCATCAGCATTTTGGCGACGAAATTTATGTGCTTTGAGATAAACGAGCTTTCTTAGTTGAGACCTGTGACGAATGCATGCTCTGTTTAAGGACATGGTCTTCAAAAATATCTTTTTTTCTCAAGTATGTTTTGATGTCCTGAACACAACACCCTCCTGTTGGAACACAATTTTTCAAACCGAAAACATTACACCCTAACCCAAAACAATACCCACAACCGAGAAATCCCCATCATGTAGCTTCATCCAGTTCCCATGCACCACATGACGTATAGATATATGTATAGATATGCATAACAGAGAAGAAGATGGTGTTAAAAACTTAAAATCATCGGGATTCTTACGCTAGAACGAAGAAGAACTGGTATTTCAAACCAACACTTATGGTTTGGTGGTGATTAATTTGAGGTCAAAGTCCAATGCGGTGAAACCATCAGGGTTCTAGTCACAGCTACTATGAAATTAACATTTCAGCATTACCAAAGACATAGGATATGTGGGCGGAAAACATAAGCTACTAACACGTGGTTAGTCTTGACCCACTTTTATGAAGACCAGGATATCATGTATAATTCAAAAAAACAAATAGAATCGATATTTCAAAAAAAAAATGTTAAGAAAATCGATTGAAAATATGGAATATAAAAGATTTGCATATATCTTAAAAGTGTTTGGTAACTATAATTTCCATATTTTATGATATTTGGTCATGGTGGGTTTTTAATTTTTTTGTTAAGAAAAAATGATTGTACTCAAATATGGAAATAGAAAAGATTTGCATATATCTTCAAAATATTTGGTAACTGTACTTCCCATATTTTAAGATATTTGGAATATATAGATTACTTATCCTAATATAAATATATTATCTAACAAAGTGTGGATATTCATTTTGTTCTGTGTCATTTTTCGTAGAATATAAAATCTATTATCCGTAGAACAAAATTTTAAATTTTTATTGAACAAGTTTTAGTTTTCGACAAAATAGTACTACATTGACATGAGTTTTTTTTTTGAATTGTTCCTATTTTTCGTAATTTTTGGTTTTGTAAAACTATTTGTTTCATTAACTTTGATAAGAGAAAGAACAAAAAGACAAAATTGGTCAAATAAATAAAGACAAAAATAGGATAAAATAATATTATTCTATAAGTACAAACATGCTAAATTTTTGGTCTACATTTCCAAATGAAAAAATATACTAACTAAGTGTTCAACTATCCTCTCTCCCCTCTCGGTTTCTGTTTCTATAAATACGGTCTTAACTCTTGAGTTGCAGCATAGCATAATTAAATTTTGAAAAGAAAAAAAAACAGAAGAAAGAGAGAAACCATGACTATTAGCTTAAGGTTTATTATAGCTGCTGGTCTTATTCTTTTCCTTTCTCGATATGCTACAGGTAATTTTTCTTTAAAAAATATTTGATATATATATGTGTGTGTATATGATATTTCACATGTATAAATAATTCATTTATTTTGCCAGGTGAAGCCATGATGAGAATCCCACTCAAAAGTACGAAAACTTTGTGGAACAAGGACGATGTAACTTTAACAAATGTTAATGACAATACTTACTTCGGGCAAATTATGGTAGGAACTCCGGGTCAGCCTTTCAACGTGTTGTTTGACACCGGGAGTTTCGACCTGTGGGTTCCTTCTTTAAAATGGCCTAAACCGGGAAGCAAAAGGTATAGATCAAGCGCATCAAAAACTTATAAACCCGATGGTAAGCTGCATAATATTCCGTAAATACGATTATCGTGTAATATTTTATGCATGTATAGTTATATATAATCGGTGGGTTTTGTGTCTGTGAATTTTAAACCTATCTGCTATATATATGTACAGGGAAGAAAACAGAAGTCAGATACGGAACAGGTTCTCTGAAGGGGTTCATGAGCAACGATGCGGTAGAGATAGGCGGGTTACGCATCAAGCAGCAAGCGTTCATCGAGGCAACTGAAGCTCCGGGTAGACGGATTTACGAAAGGCCATGGGATGGCATATTTGGACTTTCAGGCCTATCCAAATCGACCATCACAGGAGCTCGTCCCATCTGGAGAACGAAGATGGATGAAGGAGTGGTTACAAAGAAAGTGTTCTCGATATGGCTTCGACGGTACAGTGATTCTGCTGAAGATGGTGGGGAGATAGTCTTTGGAGGTATAGACCAAGAGCACTTCACGGGAGCTCATACCTACGTTCATGCTGAAGGGCTGCTTAACAAATTTATGATGTACTCCTTTTTTGTGGGCAAAATTGACACGAAAGTTTGCTCCAAGGGATGCAAAGTTGTTGTGGATACGGGGAGTACATACATTCGTGGTCCACCGGTAAGTCTTTCTGTTTTAATTAATTATCTCTCATCATTTCATTTGTTAAATTAAATTTTAACCATTTTCTCCGTAATTGTAATTTTTAGAATTTGATCGTCAAGATTAATAAGCAAATCGGAGTAGCAGCAGACTGCTCTAATTATGACAAGCTGTCTGAAGTTATAAGTTTCACAATAGCTGCAAAGACTTTTACCCTCACACCACGCGATGTAAGTTGCCAGAGACAATACACATATATATTACTACTATTCTTCCTTTCACTATTCTTTTTACTTATTTTCTATAAAATATCCTAGTACATTGAGAGAAAGAATGGGAAATGCAAGAGTGTATTCTCGGATGCCGTAACTGATTTCTGGTAAGTTTTTCATATTTAATCTTTAGTATATATCTTTAACTTTGTCCTTTTTTTTAAAGAAAAACTCTTTACAATTATTTATGTGGTTTTTGATTGTATAGGCAACTTGGTACGCCATTCATTCGAGCATTTCATACTGTTTGGGACTACCAGACTCCCGGAACTGTTAAAGTTGGATTCGCCAAATCCAAATAATTTATTTTATTATCTCCTATCCTCTGATGGTATACTCAATAATTTATTAATTAAAATAGAAAAAGAAATATCGGCAATATTTCTGTTGTAGTTTCTTTTCGGTTGTTAAATCAAGAGATGTATGAACTTATTATAAACTACTTACAAGAGAGTATAACTATTGCTATTATTATGCTGCGTGGCAATTGCGACTAGAGTTTAATCCGACTAAATTACACTTAACTTCTTTCATTATTAATCCTGGACATTAGTTACTTGTATGATCATTTATTATTTCGAGTAAATCACTCGATCTCAATTAATTTATGATTGCTTTAACCAGTTTTTATCTTCATTTCTTTACACTCAACAAACTAACTTAACCCTGCTTTTAAAATAAAGATACAGTGATTCAGAAAGGAAAAAAAAACTACTATGTATAGTAAATTTTGAAATGATAAATAAACATGCCACGTAGAAACATGCAACAATTTCACGGAAAAACCATCCAAGTTGGTATACACAATTTATATCATACATGAGATCACAAGAACAATTTATATAATTCAATCTACTTTTCCGTCTGCAGTTAAAGTTTTGAAATGAGAAAATAAGTTCTTGTGGACTCGGGGAGTTCCGACATATATTTTACTTCTATATTTACAATATTTTTTTTTTATATTTTACTTCTATATTTACAGTAATTAACTAACTAATAATAAATATTTATATTTATTTGTTTTAATCTGTTTTTAATAATAGTTATTTCATGAAATTTTATATTTTATATTTATTTATTATTATAATTTCATTATTTTTTGCTGATTTTTTGCTGTTTTTATATTTTTATCAATATTTTTATTGAATATTGTGTTTTCACATTTGTTGTTATAATAGTTTATCACTGATAATATATATCTATATTGTATATATTTAAATTAACATATAAATGATGAAGATATTCACATCACCTATATAATTTTATATTAAATTTATTATTATAGGTTTGTCTATTTGCTAAAATTAATGTATATAAAAGTTTTGGATATATTTTGATGGTCTATATTAATTATATTTTCATAAATATTTTATAATAAAATTTGAAAATATTTGTTTTGAGCCAATAAAATACTAGGCAAGAGGCTGACTGTTTGAGACTACCAAACTGTTAAAGTTGGATTCGTCAAGTTGACTTAATTTTTCTTATTATCCCTCACTAGTGTTATTATTGTACATAGTTTATATTTTAGTAATCAAAAACCTATCAACTATGATTCTCTCAGTAGTTTTTTGGGTTCGTTAAATCACTTGTGTTTTGCTGATGATCTATTAATCTTCCTTGAGGGATCAGTAGACTCTTTGATGGGAGTTTTGGCCGTCCTAACTGAGTTCGAACGCATGTCAGGTCTGGCGGTTAATATTGAAAAAACATCAATGTTTAGTTGTGGTGTTCCTGAAGATGTTCTTGAGATAATTGCATCCAGGCTCCATCTTCATCGTGCTTCACTGCCCATTAGATACTTGGGTCTCCCACTAAGCTCCAAAAAGCTCTCTGTGAAAGACTATGACCCTCTTCTGCTTCAGATCAAAAAGAAATTGGGATCCTGGACATCAAAAACCTTGACAATGGCAGGAAGATTAACTCTAATCTCCTCAGTAATCTCAGGCATAACAGGTTTCTGGATGTCGGCTTTTTTACTCCCCAAGTCTGTTTTGCAGAAAATAAATGGTCTCTGCAGTTCCTTTTTATGGCATGGTACGATCGGAATATCGACAGGAGCCAAAGTGGCTTGGGAGGACCTCGCAATGCCGCATGCTGAGGGTGGTCTAGGCCTGCGAAACTTGAAGTCAGCTAATGAAACATGCATCCTGAAGCTGATCTGGATGATATTCTTCAGGGGAGGATCTCTATGGGTTGCTTGGATGAGATCAAAATATATATCTTCCACTTCTTTCTGGGCATTATCTGACAAGAACTATGAGTACTCTTGGATGTTCAGAAAAATTCTCTCCCTGCGCCACAAAGCTTTATCTTTTATCAGTGTTGAGGTCAGAAGTGGATATTCAACATTTTTTTGGTGGGATCCTTGGACACCATTTGGTATCTTAAGAGAGATTTTAGGGTCTGAAACCTCTCTCGGTATCCCCTCAAGCGCGACTGTTGCGGATCTTCGCTCTGGTCACTACAAGAAATATGTACATTCTTAGCTCACGAAAAATGCTATAATAGGGCTTTCATAGCATTTTCTCATATGCTATGTCATCGGCAGCCATCGTAGATACCCTTTCTACGATAGCATTTTTTAAACGCTACAAAATAATCAGATACGATAGCAATAATTGAATGTTATTATTAACTTAAATGTAGCATTATTTTTTTGTTACAAATTGATTACGATTCATGTATTCATGCTATGATAGATCTTTTCTATAATAAATTAAAAATAATCATAATTAAAATAAAATAATTGACAATTAAACCAAAAGCTGTTTTATAATTAAAAATAAAATAAATTTTATTTATGAATTAAGATTGGTTTACAAATAAATTCCGGTTTACAAAATTAAACCAGAAATTAAAAGCTAAAGTCAAACCACTACAATTCCAACTCGGTTTAAACTAAACCAAATAAAAAAAGCTAAACCTAAAAACAGAAAAGAAGAATCCAGCCGCATCCTCTCCTCCATGAGACTTCGTCAACTCCATCAGGTTTTTACACCTCCACCTCCACCTCCACCGGCTCCGAATGCCATGGCTGAAGCGAAGACTCAATCTGGTGGTAGAGCCACCGGTGTTACGGCTGAGCGACGAACTTATATGCTGGCCATGCCTTCTCCGCCGTCAGGCTTTTTATTCCTCCACCATCACGATTCTTCTACCTCCTCTGCTGTCAAGCTTCTTCAGACTCCTCCCTCCCGATCTGTTTCCTATCTTCTTCTTGTTTTAAATCTGCATCTGAAAAAAGGAAAACTTTGAGAATAGAAAAAATAAAAAGAGTAATCAGGTAAAGAAGTGGAGAACGAGGAGGTGGAAATTGAGATACTTCTGTCGGAGGTGATGGTGTTGGCTGTTGAGACAGTTTAGATTCACGGAGGAGGCATATTGAGAGATAGATTAGAGGATACGAAGAAGTCAGAGGAGAGGAAGAAAGAAAGAGATGAGAAGAAAAAGTGTATTTTTTTTATCTTAGTGCATTGTGGTCCGTTAGATTCATTTTTATCAATGGTTGTGGTTACACAAAGCATGATCCTCACCCTTCTATGTGATAGGCTACTTTCTATTGACCAATCAGATGTTATGTATTTGTTTTCCTATTCTTTTTTTAACACCATTGATTACTTATTCTATTTTGTTTTTAATATTAAAAAAATATTTATGATAAATTTTCGTTAATATGAATTATTTTGAGAAAAAAATATAAGATTTAGAATTCACAATTTAAATTGTTTAGATTTATATTTAAAAATTTAAACTTTGTGATTGATATTGGGATATAGTATTGAAATTTAATTTTAAAGTTTAAGATTAATTTATAGTGATTAGAGTTTAGTTTAAAGTTTAGTGTTTATTATATAAGGTGTATAGCATATATGAGAGTTATATTTAATAAGTATATTTTGATTATATCAGTTTTAAAAAAGAATATTTAGAGTTTATGTTTAGTTTATAGTGAAATTTGAGAATAAAATTTTAAAAATTAGATTTGTAGTTTATGTGTTAAGATTTGGTGTTTAAGTTAGAAAATATTAGTTTTACTGGGTATATTTATAATTTATGGTTAGTACATAGGGTTCAGATGGGGTTTGAGGAATATCCGAATATGGTTTGGAGTTTAGATATAAGGTTTGTAATTTAAATTTTTAATTTAGTGGTAGTAAATGTTATAATGAATTATTAAATATATTAATTATTAATTATTAATCTAGTGGTGAGACTTAGTTATAAATATTTCTAGAGTATTGAATGTATAGATTATGTTTGAAGTTAAGATTCATGATAAAGAGTTTGATTAAAGATTAAAGATTTGTGTTTAGAAAAATATAGTTTAAGATTAAGAAGATTAAATTTTTAGTTTAATTTAAAGATTTAAAGTTATAGTATGAAAAGATTAGAGTTTTAAGGGTTATCTTTAGAGTTTAGAGTTTGAAACCATGTTTAGGGTTTAGGGGTTCAATTAGTTTTTCTTAGCGTTAGAAAAATGCTATTATATGTCTTTGATAGCATTTTTGAAGCTGATTAAGTAATGTTTTTGGCGCATTTTCCAATAAATATTGGCGGAATCAATGATTTTATTTTCTCGCTCGCTTAATTTTTAAAACAACATTAATTAAGTGCTATTTTAGGTTTTACTCTATCATAGCGTTTATCTAATGCTATTATATAATACGAACAATTTTGAATCATCAACGATAGCAGTTCAGTAAAACGTGCTATAATAATATGCTATCAATGTAGACTTTTTTTGTAGTGGGTAATGGATGGACGCTTCCAAATGCAAGATCAGAGAATCTAGTTCTGCTTCTATCCTATATCACAACTCTGCACTTGACTACAGGCTCAGACCAGGCGGTTTGGTCAGTGAATGGATCGAAATGTAAAAGTTTCTGCTCCAAGCAGGTTTTCAACGTTATCAGAAGGTCATTGCCTCAAAAGCATTGGGCTCCTTTGGTGTGGCATAAGGCTTCAGTTCCTAGGCATTCAACTACTACTTGGCTATTTATTCTAAATAGAAATCCAACCTTTGATCGCCTTGTCTCTTGGAATGTTGATCTGGAACCTATTTGTTTGTTATGTGGAGAAGGAGATGAATCGCGCAATCATCTATTCTTTGAATGCTCTTTCTCTGGAGTGGTGTGGCGATCAATGCTTCGGAGGTTTCACTTGCCTTCAGTGCCCCTGGTGTGGACTGATATCTTGCTATGGCTCCCTAATGCCCACTCGGATTCTATGGTTAAACTGGCAATTCTTCAAGTATGGCAGGCTGCTATCTATGAGCTCTGGAATGAGAGGAATAGACGGTTACATGACGGTTTGACGCTGCCGCCTGTTCGTATAATGGGATACATATCTGCTGCTCTAAGAGATAAATGCTCAGCCTTACTGTCCCTTAGCCATCCCTTAGGTCCTCGCCTTGCTCAGTTCTGGTTCGATCCCCCATAATCACCAGTCTTCATCTGCTCTTCTTATCTTTAATCTATCAGTGATGTATCTGATCCTTCTCTCTGCTTCTTATATTATGTAATATGGTGCTTGCTTGCCTTATGTATCTGCTACCTTCTTTATTAATGAAAACCCTTTAACAAAAAAAAAAAATCAAGAGATGTAAGAGCAAACTGAGAAACTTTTTTTTTGTTTCTAAAAAAAAGTAAAAATAATGATATTCTATTGCTATTATTAATTTTAATTTATTTTAAATAGATGGACTAATAAATGAGAAGCAAATGATTTTGAGTATCAGAAACATATGCAAAAATATTTTTACCCCGAACCTCTGTGTCTTCTCTCTCTTAATTTTGTATTTTTTTCTTCTAAAATTATTAGATACCCACTACAAGTCACCGTTAGAGAAGTTTTTTTTTTTGCTAACATTATTTTTTTTTTTTGCTAACATGTTAGAGAAGTTGTAAGAACTATTTCTAAACTTGTTACAAGAGAGTAAACATCAGTTTGTTATAATATTAAAAGAAGAGATGTAAGAACTAATTACTTGTATCTATAAGTTTCTAATGTCACAAGTAATGATTTGTGATGAGATGGATTCTCTTAACAACACAGAAACTGAGATTCAGAATCTGAATAACCATAATAATGGGAATAATTTAAAATTTTACTCCGCGGGATTAGCTTATTAGCATATTTTTTTAGATGAATGTCATTTTGGACATTGGTTACGTCAAATCTATTCACTAACATTACATGTAGTACCATTTAAATTGTTTTTTCGTTAGAAAAATGGTTTAAACATGTCTCATCTTCTTGACTCTGCTTTTGAAGTTGTAGACTTGTGAAAATCGATCATACTAAGAAACGAAAGGGCATACATATTGGCCCAGTATTTTAAGTCATCCTAGCCCAATAACGGCCCAATAAGTCATTCACCTTTCAACATCCTCCAAGTCAAATCTCCGGCGAACGTTTGCCACTTTGATGGATTCTCAACCTCCGGCGAACGGGTCCTCCCCGTCGACGATCGGAGGAGACCTTTGGAATCGCGTCGCCTCCTTGATTCCAACTTCCGATTCCATTTTCCCCGGAAAATTCTCCAGTCTCTATCGCCAAACCTTCGCCAAGAAACGACATATCTCTTTTCCTCTTCCTCTACCGTAAGATTCATCTCATCTTCTCTGACTATCGCTGCAATCCGATACTGTTTTGACTTTTGTTTGATTATCTTCAGCAACATCTCGGCGGATACGTCTAGGATCTACGTTGCGTTGGAGGAGATAATGGCTGACGTTCTCTCCAACTTGCATGATATCCAGAAGAGTTTGGAGTTTTGGCAATCTAGAGCTGAGGTGAAATCAATCAATCAATCAATCAATCAACACAACGTTCCATGTCTTTCACTTGATTATATATAGTAAAACGACGTTTTTTGGTGTCGTTTTGAGTACTGCAGGGCTCTAATGCTCGGAAAGCTTACTTCATGGTTTTTGAGAGAGGACCTGTAGCTTTTGTTGATGAGAGTGTGAAGCTCGTCCGCAAAGGTCTTAGTGAGGAGGATTCTGCTATGCAGCATCTTTGTCAGTCGTCTTCGTCTCATATGTTAGATAGGATGAGGGTTTTGATGGAGTTGAGATCTTCACTCGCTTCCTTTCTTGCTCAGGTTTATCATCAATCAAAAAATTTCGTTCCTTTTTTATGAAGTTATGTGCTTGTGACTCACTACTTTCAATGGGTGCTTTTTAGCTTTATGTTGAGTTGGATAAGCGTGGTGAAGATCTTTTGAAAAATCCGGAGAAGTCACTGCCGTCGTTGTTGGTTGTTATTGATCGATTGTTTTCGAATTTGGAGGGCTCTTTCAGCCATTTACATGCTGCACGCGAGGTAGAACACACACTGGTTTTTTTTACTTGCTTGAGTTTTACTTTGATTTTACTGACTTGTATCACATTTACAGTCTGATTCTTCTATTGATGGAAGTTACTCAATGCCTCTTGTCTTTGATCGACTGCCTGAGGTTAATGAAGAAGGATCCCAGTGGACTGATTGTGAACTTACCGATGCGATCAATCTGGTTCATAAGAATTTGGAGAAACTTAACTCATATTTATCAGTTATGGTAGGTGTGGCTGTAGTTTATTTATAGTTGTCACAGCCATTTAATGACGAATATCTTCATTTGAAAACAACTCTTTTTTTTTTTTCTTTTTCCGTTTCTTTTTTCAAAAGGTAGGCAAACATCGAAAACCAAGGAGGATGACCCTGTACTGGGTCCGATATACATGTGGTGCAGTTGGGATTTCTGTCTTTTCTATATGGCTACTACGCCACAGTAGTTTGATGGGAAGTTCTGACATCGAGAATTGGATTCATGATGCAAAAGAGGCAACCGTGAGCTTCTTCAGTGATCATGTTGAGCAACCGGTTTGTTTTTAGCCTTTCTCAACTTTTGGTCCAAATGGGTTGTTACGTAAAACTCTATTAAGGGATTAGAAATAAAGTGAAAAGTGATGGCTGATGCAATTCACCGTTTGGTTCTTATTCAAAGTGGATGTGTGGCAAGTTAAGATGATCGAGTTATTAGTCTGTTACTTGGCATTTTGTTTGCTTGGAAATTTCTGAATTAGACTCCTGATCTTGCAGCTGCTTGCCATTAGGGATGAGCTTTTTGATACTTTCCGGAAAAGACACAAGGGTGTCATGGAAGCTGAAGAAGTGCAGCTGACGCAAGACTCACTGCATAGGTTGATGTTCATTTCCTTCTTAATGTTTTTATCCTGGTTCTATTTCCTTGCTATTGTATATAGCAATTCACTTTTTATATTTATATAGTTTCACTGATCTGGGGATTCAAGTAACCATAACCAAAAATATCTGTAATCGTTCCTTTAGTGCTTCTTATTTTTGGTTGCATTCCTAATTTTCTACTTGCTATAGAATGCTGAGGAATTTCTGCGAGCAGGCTACGCCTGAAAAGGTATCAGACAATGCAACGGATCAGGAGATGCTTGAAGTTGTTATGCACCGGTACAACTCTGAACATTACTCTTTGTTAGGCAGCTAAAGGCACATTAAATTGCATTTACAATGGATTTTGCCTTCTAATTTCAGGTATGAAAAGGAACTTGTGCACCCTATACACAACCTCCTTAGCGGAGAGCTTGCCCGGGGTATGCTTATCCAGGTAATTTAAACTCATTGGCATGAAAGCTGTAGATTACTGTTTGTGAGATTCTAATCACATCAAAATTATTTTGTCTTTCAGGTCCAGAAGCTTAAACTGGATATAGAAACGTAATACCAGTAGGCAGTAGCTCTGAGTTAACTTTAATACAGATCCCTTAATCATTTTGTATATAACTGAATATTATTCTGCTGCAGAGCCATGCTGGAACTGGAACAGATACTTCGTGCGAATGAGATAAACTTTGCCATTCTAGCTGCATTACCTGCATTCTTTCTCAGCCTTGGTATGCTCGCATTGCTTCGGACATGGCTTAAACAGGTGATTAGATTTTATAATTCAAGCCAAACCAGTTGATACTGATACATATATGTTGTTCAACTTTATATTTATGAGACTCATTGTTATCTTTATTCCGTTTGATTTCACTGGTATGAATAGGATAGCAAAGCTCAAGGACGCGGAAGGATTGCGCGTATTCACAGGAGGCTACTCGTCGTTGAAATTGAAAAGAGAATCATGCAGTATCAGAGCTACGTTGAACAAGGACGTGTAAGATGTCCACTATATTATTTCTGATCATTATCATTTCTACGAATGGGTTCTTTGAAGAAATCATGTGAAAAGTTTCTGGACGTTTGTTTGATGCTGTTGCAGGATAAGGATGCAGAAACCGTATTCGGTTTGCTGATATACAGCCTTGAGCGTTTGTACCGGGTTGTTGAGACTCCTGCAAAAACTAGCGGCGAGTGGGATCTGTAAGTTTTCACACTGATCCCATTAAACGTTTAGCTACAAAACAAAATAATCAATCATAAAGAATCAAAATCATTCTCTGCTAGAAATGAACGATCTAAAACTCCTAAGCCAGTTGTCTTATGATACAAACGCTTAACTCATGGTTTTATTTGCCCTCCTTTTATTCTTTTGTGTGTTTGGTTATTATGTGTGCCAGAACTAAACTGACTGATGTGTTTGTATAAACAGAGTGAAACAAGATCTGATCGAGTTAGGAAGGCCACAGCAGGAAACGTCGTACAAGCTAACTGTGACACAGCGACTTACTACTGTTTACGACTGCTTGCTTCCCTCTCTGAAGCGACAATAACTTGTCACGGGTTCTTGATCTCCCTTTGTGAAATACCAATTTGTTCAAATATTTTTCAACAATTCTTGCGTGATGGCCTTTTGGGAAGCTGCAACAAAAGCCTTTTTTTTTCACTTGAGATGGTAAAACAAAGTTACACTTGGTTTCTTTGAGAATTGTAAATCACAATCAGTTTTAACATCTCTTATCAGGTATACAACTGCATGTGACTCACACATCTCCGTGTGACTCACTTCAATGCCATTAGCTTCCTGTTTTTACTTTATAAGCTATGACAGATCACAGCCTTGCATGAGAGATCATCATCAATGAGCCACAAGTTCAGTTCCGCAAGCTTTGTCTGAATGATATTGGAACCAACCTCAGGTGACCAATACACCACCGGTTTGTCATCTTCCAACCACTGGTTTACGCTCTCGGCATTAGTATTCTCTGCAATACTCATCGTCTCTACAGTCTTTACCTTTTTCCCCTTTTGCTCCAGTAGCTCTTTCACTAGCTGAATAAAATCTAGACCATGTTCTGGGGATGGATTCTTCGTTGCTGAGGATACAATGCTAGGCATAAGCTCATTCCTCCACAGCTTTCGACTGACCGGTGAAGATAGAACAATCAATACTCCAGAGCTTTCTCCTATATAGAAGTCGTATCCTGATCTGATGCTGTCAAGGAGTATTAGATCTTCATCCACCAAAAGCGCATTACTCGAAAACACCCATGTGCTGTATCCTAGCTCCAAGCATTTCATAACAACATAAGCACTGCTCAGAGCCTCCTTGACTGAGTCGCTTTTGATAAACATATCCGCATCAATCACAGGATGTCCCCTTCTTGAAAGGTCATAGAGAAACTCTGATCTAGGACCTATAAATATATGGTTCCGAGTATTAATCCTCTCGAAATGGCAGAGTAAGTTCCTGATAAACATCTCGTCTGCATCAAAAAGACTGACCAGAACTATGGTTTTATCTCTCTGCACAGAAGGAAGAATGGTGCCAAGTTCATTCAAGCTCCTCACAACTCTACCAGTAATAACTTCACCGAAACAGTAATCGTACCACTTAAGGTTGGTCAAAGGTTGGAGTTTCAGAAAATCAGAACCGGTGAAGCTTTGGTTCAGTAACTGAGAGTCTGGTCCAACGGTTTCTCTATAGTTAACACCAGCATCCCTGTGAGAGACGCTTAGAGCACTCTCGTTAGGGAAGTTGGTGTAGATGTTGAAGTAGCCACGTGAGTGGACAAACTTTATGAACCATGGTGTCCATATTCGTTCTTCTAACGCCCTGTACCATTCATCTGTCACCTGAGCAAGCATAAACAGATAAAAATGGCATAAAACTTGGAGTTTGTAACTAGTGGAATCCATGAGGAAGATAAGTACAACTCCAAAGTTACCATGCCACTAAGGTAAGGCTTCTTGTCCTTTGATTTGTGCTCGTCGTACCATAGTCTGAACTCTTTCCATGGCTTAGGGAAGAGAAGCTGTCCCCAAGTTCCCACTAACTGGTATAAGAAAATATTAGTTTTGGGATCTACTTGTAGTTTATTTCCATTTTCACCTGCATTTGATCATTACATCAATAAGTGACTGTTTCAGACATTTCTAGGAGCTGATAAACACTAACTATGAGGACATGAAATGAAACCTTACTTCCTGTCTCTACAACTAGAGCTGCTGAATCACTAGAACAATAAGTGAGTATTTCAGACATTTCTAGAAACTGACAAACACTAACTAGTAAACCAGCACATCAATCCCTACCAGGGCCGGCGCCGAACATATGCCGATGAAGTATTGGTCTATATAGTCAGCAAATTTTTTGGAAAAATATACATATATATTAACCTCCAAATTTATTTTAACAAATTTATATAAACCATTAATAAATTGTTTATAGTCCACAAAATCTCAGGGCCGGCCCTAAACATATGCATGAAGTATTTGTGTATAGTCTCCAAAAGTTTTGGAAAATTTTGCATTTATATGAATCCCCAAATTTTTTTTTTTTTTTAATAAAAAATAAACCAATATTAAATTATCTGTACTCCTCAAAATCTGAGCCGACAATGATCCCTACTTCATGTCTATACAACCTGAGCTGTTAAATCACAGACAAGAATGGTACCTGGAACGAGCCATGGTCTCTGAAGCGAAGCTCCATATATAGAAGGGTTGAAACTAGAAGCATCATAGTAGTAGTCACGAATCACGCGCTCAAGAAACCCGAAGTAAAGCGGAGAAACCTCAAGATCATCTTCAACGACGAACGCAAACTCATGATCTGAGCTCGGCCACCAAGCCTCCAGCCACTGTCCCTGCAAGCCAGCGTTACCGGTCCGGTAATGAACCAGTTTCTCCCCAAATCTCCACTCGAACTTGTCCACAAAATCCAGGATCTCTTTCGTGCTCCTCAAGCTATCTTCCACGGTTGTATCATTTTGGTCGAGTGAGAAATGATCTATATAGACGTGGAGGTGAACGCGTCCTCTGTCGCCTGAGACGCCGTACTCCGCGGAGGAGAGAGATCGGAGACAGCGGGAGAGGGAGTGGAGGCGGTTAAACGTGAGGACTTTGATGAGGAAAGTGAAAGGCGGGACATAATTGTTGTTCTTGTTGTTCTGTCGGAAAGTAGTGAGAGAGTGTTTGGTCTCGGGGACGAGGAGGAGGAGAATGATGATGGACATGCAGAAGAGGAGAAGAAGGATATGAAGTACGTTCTTCTTGTGTTGGGCAAGTCCCATCATTGCCATACATGGATTCACAGGTTTCTTGTTTAATAACTTCTTAAATGAAATGTGAATCAGATATTTTATATGTTGGGAGAAACTGGAAACAAATCATTTAAAGATATATATATGGGACAGAAACTGCAGTTTATTTGAGATTTAACTTTGTTTATATATGCGCTGTTATTATTGTTATATTTTTGAGAAGGGGTGTTAATTTAATCATTGGTTTAAAGTGTTTTTTTTTCTCGATCAACTTTAACGTTAATTATTGGATCTTCTACTTATTTATTACAATATATTGAAATTTTTAATGTTTTTGACTCTTGTGTTTACAAATATTTATTGTTATTCAACTAATTTTGTAAATATATCATATGAAATTTGACGTTATTTATGTTTACTGATTAATTTTCATACTTACCGCGAAATTGAAGATTTATAAAATTGGATAACTAGTTTCATATATAAATTTGTGGGTAAAATGATAAATGAGTCAATGGCTTTCTTTTTTTGGTAACAAAATGAGTCAATGACTATATCATGAGAGTAGTTGACCAAAAAAAAAACGCTATATCATGACTCATGAGAGTTGAAAATATCAAAATGAGTAAGAACTAAGAACTATTAAAAGAAAAAACAAGTATTCAACACCAACATTGTATGTCCCAAACAGGAAATGAATCTGGTATTTGACTTGATATGTTATCATCCTTTTTTTCGTCGTATGACCACATGTATCGATACATAGCGCCTATAAGACCATGCATGGAAACATGACGTACAAAAATTAAGATCTATGGAACTGAGATGTGTGCCTGCTCAACACTGATAATAAAATCAAACACAAGCTAGTAGCCATAAACTACAAAAATAATTTAGATATGGGAGAAGGAGTAATCAACAATCACAATCCAACTTATATAGTAACACATTTGTTCGTCAAAAAAAAAACTTATATAGTAACAAGTAGTCCCCACATTTATGTATACATCTCACCCAACGCCCAATTTTGTGATTATCTGTGTGTGAAAGTGTTTGTGATTGTCTGTGTGTAAAAGTGAGGTCGGAGCTCATGGTGTTATAAAAATGGAGTGCGTTGTGTTGTTTTATGATGCTCGTGGTTCGGTATGGTCTTTTCTTTTGAAATCTTCCATGGGTTTGACTGTCAATTATTTAATTATTGTGGGCTAACTAAAAACAGATTAAAATTAAAAGGACGAACTTGCAAATTTAATTTTCTTATTTATGAAATTTTCCAAAGCCTGAGAGAATCGGAAGAGAGAAGGAAGCGATGGATGAGCAAGAGTTTCGCAGCCGTCTCCAACTCTTCCCCGTCGTGCGCTCTCGCGACTACCGTGTAAAATCTCTCTTCTCTCTTCCCTTTTTCTATGGACAATCTCTTTTGTTGCTTGCCACTGTTAATTTATCTACTTGGTTCTGTGTATGCATTCAAAAGGGCAACTTGGTATCAATCTTAGGTTCTTAATCTGATGTTTAGTAGTAGTCTTGTAGTCAAACATCTATGACGTTCCTGAGATTGGGAGTAGATATATATAAGTCATGTTCGTTTGCTTGCCGCAGTTTTTAGCAAGCGTGGGCGTCAATGAAAATAGTTGTTTCCGACGCCGACGCAGTTTTAATTGCAGACGCAGATTTTTTCGGCGATCGACGCGAGGACGCAGCGTTTAGGTAGACGCAGACGCGCAGTACCGGCGTCAATAAAACGAACAAGAGTTTATTAAAAAAATTGACGCCGACGCAGCCGCAGGTAGCTGCGTCAACCAAACGAACAGCACTATAGTGACGGAGTGTTCTTAATATTTGTTTGAATGTACTATTACAATTGTAGCTATGTATCATCTAAGTCTGGAAGTTTTCATCTGATCCAGAATGTATTCATAACTCTTGTCTGTGTTTGTTTTGGTTTCAGGCTGGTTTAGATTCATCAAGTTCAAAGCAATCAACTACACACTCAGTTGTTGAGCGAGAGGTACATTCTGAGCTCTTGCGGCTCCTTTTTCTTTATTTGCTTTATGATGATGTTACACGATTGTAATTTTGATGAAGCTTGGAACCATTTTATAGGAGGTAAGTGAGTGGCACGACGCACCCAGTGTTGTTGAGCCAGAAGACTTGAAAGATCAAGGTATGCCTCTTGAAAGCATTATCTCTTTAGCTTTCTCTCTGAAACCTTTTTTTTTTGTTACATAATTTGAAACAACTCTTATACCCAGTTTACTCAAATGTGTCTTCTTACAAAGTTCATTGGTGGTAATTAGGAATCTATGTGATTTGTTTTTTGGATTATTGGATCAAGAATATTGCAAGTTGCTTGCTTGTTAGCTTTTGTTGTGTAATTACTTTAGAGACATTTGATCCAATGATGATAACATTTCATTTTTGTAATTTTGTGTATGCCATCTGTGTTTTCCTCAGCTTACTGTGTATATGGTTTTTACGTGATCTGACCAATGAAATGAAACCATCCTTGATTTCCAATTATACATGTATTTTTTACTTAACACGTAGTTGTTGAAGAAGCATGCGGTGTATTTTGCTCCTTTCAGAACATATGCATGGTTCTTTTTTTTTTTTGCTGCATGATTTTGTATTCAGTTTCCTAATTTCTAGACATTTTATACAGCAACATTCTGGGATAAGCTGAAAGCGGCTGCTGAGAAGAAGGTAAATTATCACCACTGGCTATTTCAAACGTTTTCTGTTGTTAAAGGAGATTAATAGTCTACTAGTTTGTCTTTAGAGTTGTAGCTAATTGTTTAGTAAACCAAGTATATAACTTAGATACTTCTAGTGACAGAACTGACTCTTGTTCATCTTTGATTCCACTACATATAACCGGAATATTGAGTTGATTATAAAACGTCAATGAACATCGTTGCAGGTTGGTGAGGTTGAAGCAGAGAGGTTTTGCAAGGCTTTCGAGAAACTTCACAAGAAACTTGTATGTTTCACACACTCACTACTAAGACGTTCTCTGCAGATCATTACTAATTACTGTGTTTTGGTTTCAGGTGTATGAAGAGCTGGATCCAGAAGCTGCAAAGCGATACTTATTAAACTCTTAAACATTCATGTCTTCGTTACTATATGCTTCCAAAGGTTTCATTACGTGGAGATATTTCGACTCCCTTTTTTACTTTTTTTTATTATAGCAATTAGGTATGAGTGGTGAGTGGCCAAAAATCTATTCTCGTGTTCATCTAATTATGATTCTCATCTTATAGGGTAGAAAAAGTTATGTTTGAGACATGATTTCTCTTCCTATGTGGAAACAGCAAGTCTTTCCCAAATTCTCCATATACTTAATCGGGATTTTTAAAATTAATTTTGTATATCTACAAATGTTTATTTCTCAAAAACTATTTCTTGTCCCTACATTTCATCTAGTGTCTTCAATGAGAAAGTAGTAAGATATGTTTTTCTTTGTCTTTTTATTTCCGGTCATATCTTGTTCCGACAGCTCTCGTTCTGTTTCTTACATATTAACCACACCTAGTAAAATGTAAAGTCATAGCAAAAAGCATCGTGTAGGATTCGTGGTAACTAAATTTTAACCGTATACTAGCAAGCTGTTTCAGGTTGAATCTCAGAACTGTCGTTTCTGTTAAGATGAAGCTCACATTTCGTATATTTGTAGTTTGGTTAATTAGTGTACTACAAGGTGTTTATACAGCTTTTCTGTAATAGTGTTTAATTATTGCGTTGAACAGAAATAAAATTGATTAGTTTTGGAACCCATTGTAGTTAATATTTTAAGCATGAATTGTAGTCTGTATCTTTCACATCCATCTCTGTAAGAGACTAGCTGTATCATAATTTCAATTGAACAATGATGTTAGTTCTTTTCTTTTCCTTTGGCCTCAACAATGATGCTCAATTTATAATCATCAAAAATATTCGTACCACACGAAATTTCCACCAGTTATTCTTTTCAAAAGGAAAGATGAGATAATCATGCGTATCAGTAATAAACTAAACGTATTTATATTAATTAGATGAATATCATAGAGAGAGATGAACAAATAAGCAGCATTTTCTACTCTTGAAATCGATCTCATTCCTCCACATAGAAAGAGTTACAAATCACGGCAGATCACGTACGATATAATGTATATCAGTGTAATACAAAAGTAAATAAATATGGTTTTGGGTTTTGTTTGCACATATATATATATATATATTTTTATTCAGACAAAAATTCACAAAACTTGGAAAAGCAAAAAAATATTTATCAATTGTGCAAAGGATTAGGACCTGTGAAGACCCTTCTCTTTCCATCTTCAAAAACATTCTCACCACCTTCATATGTATATATTCTTGATCCTCTTAACGCAGCATTGTCATTAAGATCATCAGGCTTTGGATCCAAAACTCTAGGTTTCTTTAAGCTTCCATGAGTTGAGTGATAATGAATACCAGCAGGAGAGGAGGACGATGAAGCTTTAGCGTAAAGAAACAGAAACAAAAAAAGAAGGATGATAAAGGCAACAGTAGTGATGTGTTCCCTAGGTTTTCTTCTGGAGTAGTTATTTCTCATCTTCAAGATATATAGAGTTTCTCTATAACTGTGAGAGATGAGTGTTAGAATTGATTTTTAGAAAATATAAGAGGGAAGAATAATCAGAAGTTCTGATCAAGATCTCTTAAATTCTCTGTGAAAGTCTCATGGAATGAGAAGAGAAGAATGAAAGTGATGGAAGAAAAGCTAAGGAGCTTTTAACAGATGACTTGCTCCAAAAGTTTGCTGCTCTCCTTTCCTTTTTCTTCACAATACCTTTATAAAAATAACAAAGAGAATAAAATTAGAGTTTTTGTAATTATCATTATTTTTCTAACTAAGCTTTGGTTGGATCATTTCAAAAGATATTAGCTGGATTAAATTGATCAGTGGTATCAATTAAGTGTAGTTAATATTTTTACTTGTAGTGGTTAAGTTAGGGGGAGAGTAATGAGGGTGTCAAAAAGCATGTATAGAGTAATTAAGTGAGGGGTCAAAGAAGAAAGAAATATAAAAAGGAAGAAGAAGGGGCCAAAAAGGGGAACTGGAGTGATGATTCTAAGACTTAGCTTTCTTTGGGGAGAATGATGTTGTCTGTATCTTCACTCCCTTTTCTCATTGTGTTATTCCTCACCCACATCTACACTCACACACATGAAAAAAATCCACTCCCACTTGAATGTCCCCTCTTATTTATATATACATCTGCTTTTATCATTTTCCATCTTGTCTTTGTGGAATATTAAACTCCTTTTTTTTTGTTTTTATTACGAATTAGGAGGAACGAACTATCTACTACAGTTCTACACACACCACATTTGACAAGAAAAACATATGTAGAATTTCGAATTTCTTATTTTATCTAAATCATGGATCAACCTTCATTTTTTTCTAAAACAACATTTGAAAATTTTCATAAATAAGAAGAAACAAATCAATGATAGTTTGATGACCTTTTTTGTTATCAATTTTGAAGCATATCTCAATGGTACATATGTTTTTCAGATGGTAATGAGACTACTTTATTTTCTTAACCAAAAGTAAAATATAATTTGTTTACTACGAGAATGCAAGAGGTTCAATACATGTTTTTTTAACAGTAGAAGATTGTCATCCAAATCCTTTGATTGTATTTAGTGAATTTTGTTAATGATTTAGTGTCAACTGCATATATTTTCGTTGTCAGCGTCAACTGTTGTTATACATGTGCATGGTTATGGAGCTTCTAGATTGAGAAGTTTAGTCGCACTGTAACTGGGCCGAGCCCAGGGGGCGTAAAGCCCATACATAATATTTTAAAAATTAATTAAAAGAAGGTAGAGAATATTATTATTGAGAACTTGAGAAGCAAAAACAAATAAGAATGATTAACCCGATTGGTTAAGAAGAAACAGAGAGAAAACTCTGAAACCCTAAGGAAGACGTAGTCCCCTCTCTCGATCTCTGTCCTCTCTCTCTCCCTCCATCACTTTGCTTTGCTCAATCAAATTTGCGCGGGAAACCAGACCAACCGCTTTCTCCCGTTTCCCTGCTTCTGGGATTCGAAGAGGTGCTTAGATACAAGCTCCGTAGCTAGAATTGATTTCTCCACGAGATCTGGGGCTTGTTCCAACGTGTACGTATTCGTGTTTCTCTCTGCTTTCTCGTATTCAATTGACTCTGAGATTGTGTTTAATTGATGGGTTTTGTCTAGTTTCCCTTTCGAATTCGAATCCTTTGATCATTTTTCGTTTTATCAAACTCTAAAGGTATCACCTTTATGGTATTGACAGGTTTTCGTAGAATAACACAAAAAGGAAGAAACTTTCTTGTTGACTTGGTTACAATCGAGCTAGGATTATTAGTTTTCAGTTGATTTGGGAGAGTTTTGATTCGCAATTTATGCTAAATTCAGATATTATATTTTAGCTCTTAGTTTTGTTGAGACTCTTTAACAGTTTCGGTCACTAATGCAATGTGAGCTGGTGGCTTTGTCTTGTTAGTATATGCATTAAAGAATCTAAATTTGCAAATGCTTTAGTGTACTAGTGTGATCATGCAAAAGCAATTGAGAGCTGTTCGATAAAGAAGATGGAGCCTGAACGTACCAATTTTGGAGGTAAAACTAGTTTTCAAATTTGGAGCTTCTTCAATCATGTCACCGTTGAGGTCAATGTGGTGGTGGTTGGTTATATAAGTGCAGGTCCGAGAGAGTTGTGTGGTGCAGTGGATCTTATATCTCAGTACAAACTACTGCAGCACCATGAGTTCTTTTGCAAAAGATCGCTTTCTGCGTCTCTTTCAGATTCCCACTATCTTCATGATGTGGTTGGGGACACTGAGATTAGAAAAGGAGATGGAATGCAGTTAGACCAGCTTATTCAGAATAATACGTTACAGAGCCGGGAAAGTAGTAATACCCGCATCCTACCTTTTGATATGGATGTGCTTAAGGAGGCTTTCCAGCTTAATGATGTGACTCCTGTTGAATTGCCTCTAGTAAGCATCTGCTCTCTCTTGGTGCTTTTGAGTTTTAACGACTTAGTATAAATATTTGACATTGCATTGAACTTGAAAATGGGATCAATGATGAATGTCCTGTAACATTCAATTCTCTGGTTAATTGACAATCATAACCTGATAATGGATATCCTTTAGAGATGATTGACCGAGGCACTAGAACATGAACACATACTGTTTTTTTCTTTCAGGCAGAGAAGGGGGCTCCAACAATTCCACCAAAGTCAAAACGTGAGTCCAAAGATAAGGACAGGAAACATAAAAAACACAAGGACAGGGATAAGGACAAAGATAGAGAGCATAAGAAGCACAAGCACAGGCATAAAGACAGAAGCAAAGATAAAGACAAGGACCGAGACAGAAAAAAGGAGAAAAATGGCCACCTCGATTCGGGTGATCACTCTAAGAAACATCATGATAAGGTAAGACATGTCTATTTGTTGAACCTGTCTGTCTCGCCAAATGTTAATGGAAGTGGCAGCTTGCTTAAATATTGATTTGGCATAAAATTTAGCAGATCTTAGGCTGCTCTTTATGTATATTGTTTGTTTTCTGATCCTATGGAAATCACGTGGAGCGTTGATATTGCAGAAAAGGAAACATGATGGGGATGAAGATCTAAATGACGTTCATAGGCACAAGAAAAACAAGGTAATTTGACTTGAAGTTCCCACCATTGTTCAAGGTTTCAGAGTTGGTAAATTACTAAATTTATTGAGTCGTCGATTTATCTGGTTGCAGCATAGGAGCTCAAAGCTTGATGAGTTGGGTGCTATAAGGGTTGCTGGCTAAAATTGGTAGACAATCCCAATTTTTTGTATTCTGCAATCCTATAGGTGTCACGGAAGAGGTTTAGAAGCAGTTTTCAACTCACTGTAGACTATATATTAGGTAAGCATCTTTGTTCAATTAGCTTAGCGTTCTTGTCCAACTTGTGTTGATACTGAACAAGAGGATTTGCTTTGCAGGTTAAAAATTTCAAAAATGGTGGATTCATTCGTTGAAGGTGAAATTTGTGAAGAAGAAGAAGAAAAAGCAGAACTTGTATTTCATTTGATTTAGTGACACTTTGTAACATTTTGGTCTTTGGAGTTTTTTTATTATTCCATCTCTTTTCTGTCTATAAAATCAACACTACTCTGAATGTTTACTATTCATGTAAAATAATTAGTAATCCAATTAGTGTTGCTGAATAAAGAACTGTTATTTCAATTATGAACTATTATCTTATCTGTATGCCACTATATAATTGTAAAAATTGATCAACTATAATATAAACTATTTTCTTAAAAAGGATGTCACATTAAAATAAAGGTTTAATAGTAAATGCTTGGAAGACTATCAAAAAATTTCAATCAAACACAAATTTTAACTTGAGAAGCCATTACCAATTGCTCTCCATCTTTTACTCTTTTCCACACATCACCTATCCTAAGGTAGCCTATACCCTCCTCTTCATCCTCCAACATCAGATTCCCTTCTGATTCACTTTCAGTTTCCTCATCTGTCTGTGCTTTATCCATCTCAGCTTCTTCCTCATGTGCTTCCAATGTCGCTTCATTTGAGCTGAGATCCTCTGTACTCTTCCTTGCTCTCTTGAATGCTGAGTTCTCCAACTGCTGAGTACTGCACTCTGCTACTCTTTTCACATTGTTGTTCCCTTGTGCTTGTTTTGAGATCATATGAGCATCCAGGTTGTCCAGAAGAGGTAAACGTCCGGAAGATCCAATGATCCGAGGCAACATACCAATTGGACAAGTGCTCCATGTTCTCGCCTTTCTCCATCTCTTATTAGCTTTCTCCGTCTCATTTCCTTTCTTCTTTGAGAGCTGAAGTTTGACAGACTCAAGTCTCTTGCCTGCACTTCTTAGATTCTTCTCTTGTTGCTCAAGGAGCGTCGTAGGAGAACTCGGCTTTGATGGAACACTTGTGGAGCTTTTATCAACGAGAGGGAGGCTTTTGAGCTTCTCCTTCAAGACACGCCCTCCCACAATATCCCCAAGCACACAACCTGATTTCAAAACCAGCTCATGTCCCAAGGCTCCTAGCAGCAGACATTTGCGTATAAGTTCCATAAGGAAAGCGCTTGGTGGTGTCGCTTCTAGAGAACTGTTCCTCTGAAAGTGCTTTGACACAGTGAGAAGACCCACAAGCCATGCAAACAAGTAAGGGAGCTGCGTAGCTTGAGAAACTTCTTCTGCTGACTTATCTGTAAGATTCACATCTGAGAAAACAACAAAGCAACTTAAGAACGTTAATAACAATCTGGCAACAACCATTTAGGACAAACCAATAGTTACCTGTTTCATATCTTCTCTGTTCATTATTTTGGATCATATCAAGAACTGACTTGAGTAGAGTCAAAAGCAACTCAGGTTCTCTGTTGGATAACACCATGATTACAGGCTTCCATACATCTAGAAAGACCCTGATATCTTGGCCAGACTGATTCTCAAGTTCTGCCGACTTTGAAGAATCTAAGGCCTTGAGTAAGAACTCAAGCAGCACAGATGAGATCTCTGCTGAGAAGGAAGGGTATAGCTCAACAAGGCTGCTCACAATCTTCCTTGTCCTTTTATTAGAACCTGAAACACACACAAAATTACAAAAAAAGCAATGTGAAACAAAGGAATGAAACTGAGATTTAAATTCAGATGTCTTACATTTTTCTTTGACCAAAGGGGAATCATATTGAGGATTCTGCTTAAGTTGGAAGCAGAAAGAAAGTTTCCTTAGTTTGGATTTGACTTCTCTTCTGATGCTAGCAGTTCCATCTCTCTTCAATGGAATTTGTGCCTTTTGAGGAACCCAATAAAAAGATTTCAACCATTCAAGTGCCTACAATGAACCAAGGAAGCATGCTAAATCAACTGTTCTTAAGAACAAATTTTGTGATATAACAGAAACAATACCTTCATGTAAAACGCCAAAATAGAATTAAGAAGTAAGAAACTTTACCTCATATGAAGCATCTCGGAGCACAAGGAGAGAAGGGAGCTCACGGTGAGAGCCCTCTACAATCAAATCAAGTATAAGCACAAAGCAGCATCCAAAAGTTAAAAGTAAAACAGCCAAGGAAAGGCAACTCTAAAGATTCTTACCATGACGAAGATCGATCAATTTACGTGGGATACCCATTGCTCTAGCTGCAACCGCAATTGAGACTTCGTCCCTCTTCCTTGTCTTCTCTATGAGACAGTTCACAAGTCTTCAAACATAAAAGACGTTAGTCAAACAAACCAAAACATATCAAGAAGAGTAGAAAACTCATAGTCACCTGAGTATTCCCATTGTATACAGCATCTGAAGTAAATGCTCTGAGTACAATGCATCTGCTGGTTGCTCCTCTCGCCTTTTTCAATCACAATAAAAGAAAATAAATAAACATCCAAAAAATGTTTATGAAAATGACCACAAGAAGATCATAGAGACTACTAACTCAATAAAGCCATCTTTGAGCTGGATTTCAAGAAGGGTGCAAGTAACATCCACAGGCCCTGGAATAGACCCTCTACTTCTCCATGTCCTAACCTGAAACAACCACGAAAGAGATTTGATTAAAAAATATATAAAAATCAAAACTTTACAGGAATCTCAACTTCAATTAAGCTCATTGGGTCTAAAGCAATAAGCTTTAACAAACAGTTTCATATAAAAATCAAAACTGTTTCAAGAATCTCTAACTTCAATTAAGCTCGTTGGGTCCAAAGGAGTAAGCTTTAATAAACTGATTCATATAAAAATGAAAACTTTACAGGAATCTCAACTTCAATTAAGCTCCTTGGGTCTAAAGCAGTAAGCTCTAATAAATATTTTCATATAAAAATCCAAACTTTACAGGAATCTCAACTTCCATTAAGCTCATTTTCATATAAAACTCAAAACTTTACAGGAATCTCAACTTTGATTAAGCTCAATTCCATATAAAAATCCAAAATTTAGAGGAATCTGTAACTTCCATTAAGCTCCTTGGGTCTAAAGGACTAAGCTTTAATAAACAGTTTCATGTAAAAATCCAAACTTTACAGGAATCTCAACTTCTATTAAGCTCCTAGAGTCTAAAGCAATAAGCTTTACTAAACAGTTTCTATATAAAAATCAAAACTTTAGACATACCCTTTGCAGGGCAAAAGCGAATCTATCAGGAGAAGAAGAGAAGAGAGACTCTCTGACGGAGTCCCACTCTTCCCAGTTCAGCCACGGGACTTGTTTGCAGCCGTCCGATGATGGTCTCTGCTGATCATGTTCGTTGTTTAGATACGATTCGAACTCTGCTTCAATACCCTCTTGAGACTCCATTGAAGAGGACTCGGCTCGATAACAAACTTGGCAGAAAGGAAGACAGAACAGCTGAACTAAAACCCACCTTCGATGTCGGAACGTATTAGGTTTTATGGAAAAAGGAACTAATTGCACAATATGGGTTATTGTTTTAATATTTTTCGATTTAACCCCCTATCTATTTTTTGTTAAATTATAGTCCATGGGACTTAAATTATTATAAGTTGGTTCGGTTAATTTGCATTGGAACACTCTTTAAACACAACACAGCATGATGCGACCTTTTCAAGTTGTAAAGAAGCCAATGAATACTGACTGGCACAAGCTTTGATCTAAAACAACAACCCTATTTTGTCAGATTATTTGCATATCGAAATTCATTGATTAACATCATCTTCATTTACTAATATCCGTATGCAATGTACATGGACTTGTGTGTAACAGAGCATTTGAAATCGTAAGTTCTTACTAATTGATAATAAATTAAATCTTCAAAATCCTGATGTGCTTCTTTCGTTTGATATATGGCTCATGATAATGATCGAGACCATTCTTGGTGCTCTGGTCCTAACACACTTGCAACCTTTTTTTTTTAACAGGGAACGTGGTGGGAGGGAGGTATCTTTCTTACATGGGTATACAGCATAATGTTGAATCATAGTCATTACATCGTGTCCCAAGTCCTAGAAACGAACAGCTGCGTAAGGTAAGAGATAATAAGAGTGGAGCCAACGATATTTGTTAGTTCTGTAAAATTAGCTTGGTTTAAAGTATGTTATATTGTTCTTCCAGATAACTAAGTTCCGAGGAACAGCACTTCAACAGTTACTACAGTTATCTGGGCGATTACAGCTCAGGTTACATATCAACAGTTACTACAAAGTACAAACCTTTTTTATTTGCTCTCTGATCCTTAGACGTTGGATTAAGTTTTCAACGATAAAAAAGATTAAGATATGAGTTAAATAAAAATTGTGCACATCGCTCTAACAAACTGCAACATGACAGTATCAAGCAACAGACCAGTACAACTGTACAAACAAACAAGTGTTACTTATTAGTGTACCAAAGGCTCTGCGTATTGTCATTCGTTTCAACTCGGCTGTTCTTCTCTCCATCAACACATGCTTTATGCCGCACAATGATCTCTCCTCATCTAAATTTGCGTTTCAGATACATCCATTTTTTGTTTAGGAAAGGATCACATTTCATTTCATAGCAACCATCAACTTTTCAAGACAAAAACTACAAGAGTTGTAAATACCTTTGGAACGCGTTCAGGGTTTTGGGAACATCATGTTCTAGCTCATCAACATAGCTCTTTTCTTTCAGAAGAACGTACCAGAACCTCTGAAGATCATCCCTTTCCAATCTTCAAATATCAAGGGATCTCCAAGTCTTGGACTAGCCCACATTCTCCAATCTTCCAAACGTCATCACTTTTCAACTTGAAGTCAGAGCGAAGCTCGCTGGATGTAACCTCCGCTTTGACTCGAAATATGTACAGATGCTCTGCCAAAGCCGGATGTAGCATATGCATGCTATCATTATACTGACAAAACACTTCCGTCGATTTCTCTTCAAAGCAAGCGTCGTGGTCACCTTTATCAACCAGCAAGATGCATGCTATAAATCTCATGGATTTGGGAAGAGGGTTTTCATTCAACTTGATTGTCAATGGACCTCCACCAGTAGCTCGGTGAGTGAAGTATTCAGGCACTTCTCCACCTGGTAAGACTGCATATCTACAACTATTCTGGATGATGAGGTCTCTCGCCTCTTGGTTCAGTTTGAAGCAGTTGGCGAAGTTGAGCCGAACTTTTGGATTGGGAAAGGAGCACTCTAGTATCTCCAGGGACTCGCAGTCACTTGCATCTACGGAACTTATGGAATCTGAAATCGGTGGGACTGATACCAACTTTCGGCATCCCATGAGCACGAACCTATTCAGACTAGACATTTTCTTGACCCACGGAGGAACCTCTTGTATCTTTGTGTCGGTCAAACACAGTTCTGTGATTCTTTCAAGAGCATGAGGTAATTCCTGAAGGTTTTCAAAGCATGACATCTTCAACTCTTCAAGACGAGGCCATGACGTGATCGAGGGAGGCACTTGTTCTATTGCAGTTCCTATGAGGTCGAGAAATATAATGTTCGTGGAGACCTGGGGAAAACGTGTCAACATGGAGCAATCACAAAGATTAAGTACATTCAAAGATTCCAAGTTGATGTTGGCGGGAAGAACCTCTAGCTTACTGCATCCTTTTAATATCAGCCGCTGCAGCTTCTGAAGGTTTCCAAGAGAGAGAGGAAGTTCCACCAGGTTTGAACAAAATCTAAGGTCCAACTTCTCCAAGTTGGTGGCCTTCCCAATAATGGAAGGGAGCTCCAACAATTGGGGTAGACTACTTATATCCAATTCTCGGAGATTGACAGCATTTCCGATGATGGAGCATCCAGCGAGATCAAGACTTGAGCATCCAGCGAGATCAAGTTTCTTCAAAGATTCCAAGATGACGTTTGTTGGAAGAGCCTCTAGCTTACTACATCCTTTTAGTATCAGTCTCTGCAACTTCTGAAGGTTTCCAAGAGAGACAGGAAGTTCCACCAGATTCAAGCAATTACTAAGATCCAACTTCTCCAAGTTGGTGGCATTCCCAACGTAGGAAGGGAGCTCCAATATATTTGGGAAACTACTGAGATCCAATTCTCGGAGATTAACTGCATTCCCATTACAGGAGGGAAACTCCACAAGACTTGAGCATCCACTGATTTCTAGTTTCTCCAGACTATTTCCACTCAGGGAAGGGAGACTGATTAGACTCGAGCAGTAACGAAGATCCAATATTCGGAGATTAACGGTATTCCCAATAAAGGAGGGAAACTCCACAAGACTTGAGCATCCACCGATATCTAATTCCTCCAGACTATTTCCATTCAAGGAAGGGAGTTTGATTAGACTAGAGCAATTACGTAGATTCAGTTTCTCAAGGTTAGTGGCAGTTGAGAGTTCAGGAAGCTCCTTCAGGTTTACAGAATCGCTCAAATCCATCCTCTTGAGACTTCGAAGCGACTGTACAGACAAATAACAAAAAAAACATTAAAACATTGTTGTTCTATACACTCTAGTAATGAAACAGAACTTAAAAAAAAAAAAAAAATTGGGGCCTTTGTTTCACCATCTCTATCTCCATCCAACTGATCAATCCATCCAGATTTTATAGAACTATTTGTTTGTCCATCCAAAAGATTCATCTAGATGAATCATCTAAATACTTATGTGTTGTTTCTTTATTTTTATTTCCATGCAAAAGAATTTAGTAAATAATAAATTACTAAAATACCATTATTTTGATTATATATTTGATATTAATTTTAACTATATTAACTTTTATTATCTAGTCTAAAATATAATTATTTTAAAATATGATTTTGACGGAAAATATAATGTTACAGTTTTAGCAGAAAATACATATTCATGATTTTGGCAAGAAATTTGATTTTGCGATTTTAACGAGAAAATGTGTTTCTGCGTTTTTGGCGGAAAAATACGTATTTGTGTTTTTGCGTTTTGGCGGAAAAAAAATATTCTTCGGGTTTTGGCAGAAAAATACATTTTTACGTTTTAGCAGGAAATTTGCCATTTTGGCGAAAAAATGCTTTTTTAAGTTTTTGATGGAAAACTATATTTTGCGGTTTTGGCGAGAAAATGTATTATTTGCGTTTATGGCGGGAAAAATCGTTTATGCGGTTTTGGCGGGAAAATACATTTTTGCGGAAAAAACATTTTTTTGCGATTTTGGCGGAAAAAATGATTTTACGTTTTGGCGGGAAAATGTGTTTTTTTTATGGTTTTGGTAGAAAAAGTTTTTTTTTTTTTTGTATTTTTGGTGGGAAAATTCGTTTTTACGTTTTGCCTACTGGCGAAAAAGTGTTTTTGCGTCTTTAGCAGAAAATTTCTTTTTTTTTTTTTTTATGTTTTTGGTGGAAAAAATGCGGTTTTGTGTTTTCTGGCAGAAAAATGCGTTTTTGTGATTTTGGCAGAAAATGTATGTTTTGATTTTAGCGGGAAGATGTATTTTTGCGTTTTTGGTGGAAAATATGTTTTTGCGTTTTAAAATAAATATATTTTGTGGTTTTGGCGGAAAAATGAATTTTTTTTTTTGACGAAAAATGTGTTTTGGCGGTTTTGGTGGAAAAAAATTATTTTTGCAGTTTTGTCAATTTTTCATAAGTGACAAAATGATATTAAGTTTAATTTGTGAATTATATTAGAGATATAGTAGACATTATACTATTTTGACCCAATCATCTCCGTCCAAATGGTTCAATTTGGTTCAGCTAGTTGATTTTAAAACTAAACCTAAATTTATAAAATTCATCCAGATAAACCATTGATAAGACTTGTAATTTAAAGTCTAAACGAACAAAACTTGATGGTGAAACAAACAGGTCTTTCATAAACGGGTGTGACAATACCAGATTTTTCAAACTCTAAAATATACAAATACTAGATTTGAAAGAAAGTGAAATAAATAAAAAACAACTTACTTTAATTCCTCCCCACAACTTCTCAAGTTTGCTGTGAGGCATGATTACTTCGACAAGGAACTCCAAGTTTACAGTCCAAGGAAAACATGTCACTGGAAAATACTTCCAGTGTAGTAATCGAAGTTTATGAGATATATAGCTCAGACCTCCAGTTAATTGCAGTGAATCGCGATAACCGTAGACTTTTAAGAATTGGAGATTTGACATTCCTTCAAAGGCTTTCTCACTTATATCTATTTCTTCATCCTCTCTGCCGTACTCTAACTTTATGCCTATGACACTTGTACTACCCTGAAATAAAGGAACAAACAAAAAACTAGAGTTTGTCAGTTATCAAACAAACTAAAATTTCCAGGGAGTAATGCAATGAAAGACAAGTTGACAAAAAAAAAATGCAATGAAAGACACTTACGGTTGCATCACCAGTCAGTACTTCAGAAATGTCTCCTTTGTCGCATAGAAACTGGCGCTGTCCAGGCTCATGAATAGATTGTTTACAAACAATTTCTCTACCCAGTTTTTCTAGCAAACTATGCATCCTTATAACTCCCCAGTCAATAGATATGAGAGATTTCTTAGCTAAGACTTTAAGTCTTTGCCTCACTTCCAAAAATTTCTTTCCAAGATACTCTTCCGCTTTGTTAATCCATTCAGAGTTGACGAAGCAGGCTATATGAAGAAATAGATCTTTATCTTCATCATCTAAAGCATCATAGCTAAACTTCAAAATGCTTCGAATATCAGCGTCAAGGCTAGTTCTTAATCTTGGTAGCGCAGTTATCCACTCGTCCTTAGACATTCCCCGAAAGTAGGAACCCATCACCCTTAGCCCCAAAGGAAGTTCACCAGCAAGTTTTGTAACTTCCAAAGCAAGCTCCTCAAAACCATCTTTAGGAAACTTTTGACCAAAAGAATATGTACAAAAGATTTGGAGAGACTCATCATCCGTTGGAAAATCCACCTTGTAAATCAGGTTGACTCCATGTGCTTTAAAGAGTCTCTGATCTTGTGTTGTGATTATAATCCGACTCCCCGGACCAAACCAACAAGGCTCTTTGGCTATCGCATCTAGTTGTAGTGACCGGTCCACGCCATCAAGAACAACAAGAACTTTCTTGTCCTTCAATCTATTTGACGCAACTCCCAAATGAGAAACCACCATATCCTTTTGGTTGGTTATCTGAGACATAAATTGCTGTTGTAGTTGCAACTTTAAGCTGTAGTCATCTGAACACAGTCTTGTATAGTTTGCTTTGAGATCATCCATAAAGACACTCAGTTGAAAATTGTTGGAGAGTTTGCTGTATGCGGCTCTAGCGATTGTGGTCTTCCCAATCCCAGGAGGACCCCAAATCCCAATCATCCTCACCTCATCTGAGTCTAAGCATAACAATGGTTCCATCTTTTTCAAACGAGCTCCCATCGCAACTAACCCGTCGAAATCATTTGAGGGTGTGAAATTATTCAGACGGTTCGAAATATCAGTGGCGATTTTCTTGATCATGGCCGCTTCATTATCCCTAAAATTCATGCACATTCATAAATAAGTATGAATTTGTGGGATGTCTTTTGTCTTTTGTATAAAAAATTTATGGAGAAAGTGGGAATTAAAAAAGGAACTAACCAGCTGCCTGAGTGATAGCCAGCGATTGTAGCAACTTTTGCAAAAGCTTTTCTCCATCTCTCAATGCATTCATTTGTTTTACCAGCACAAGTTTTTCTAAAGACTCTCCCAAAATCTCCTGCTAGCTTTTTCACATCAGATGGATCCACTTCATAGAAAATGGCCAATACAGTTTGACCCAACTCTTCTCTGCACTTCATAATCTCCACCAGTTCATCAAGACACCATTTTGAGGAGGCATAGTTCCTAGAGAGCAAGATGATTGCAATCTTAGATTCTCTGATGGCCTTGATCAGCTCGGGACCAATAGATTCTCCTCTTCTGATTTCATTATCAACGAATGGAGTGATTCCTTTTCTTTCGAACTCCATCTGAATGTGACTAAGAAAGGTTCTGCGGACATCTGCCCCGCGGAAACTGGGAAAGACATCATGCGTCCAGATGTCAGAAGAAGAAGGTTGAGGAACTGTTGAAGGAGACAAAGAAGAAGGAGAATCCTCTTCTCTGTTATCTTCTTGATGGAATCTAACTTTTCTCAAAAGAGTTAAGACTACTATTGCAGAAGCAACAGTACTGGTGAAGAACAAAGAAGAATCCATTAATGAGTATGATGGAAAGAGGATCAGTATTACCGAGAGCTATGTGGAGGAAGAAACTATAAAGAAGGTTTGTATACACTGAACAGAACGTTGCCTCTTTTCCACCGAATAGAAAGTTGAAATCACGAGCAAAAAAAACGTGGATCGACTGTTGCTTTTCTCCCTATACCTAATTCCTTGATATTTTTCACACAGAACATTACAAGAACGACAAATAATAGAGGAGGCCCTAGAAGAGAAAGTAGCATGAGAGGAATCTTAGTAATTATGAGACTCAAGAAAATACGTAATGATAATAAACTTAAAAATGATGATTAAAAAATCAGAAAGCTTAGACAAGACAACAACCACCACCTCCTTCTCTTGTTTCCTGTTGTGTTCTTCAGAATCTGCATGCACTAAAAAAACAAACCAAAACTTGTGAAACACACAAAACCAAACCATCCATATAGATCACAGTGAATGAGCTATTCCAAGAACCATTGAAGACTTGAAGTAACTACATACATTTTTGAATTAATCTCAAGCTTATCTTAGCTCCTTACCGTGAAGAAATCATCTAGTTGAGAGTCATTTCAGGGAACGGATCAGGGAGCTCGCTTCTCTGGAACTCCATCCTCTACTCTTCTATCTTCGAATTAATCCCATTGTCTTGCTTTTCTCCACTTGTTCATGTCACAACTTCTAAACTGCTGAATGAGTCCTTGTTATATCTATGAACCTCTATAACCTCTCGTTACAGAACCTATAAGCCTATATGAATCCTTGTTCCAGTGAACGTTTACAAGCTAAGGAATGTGCCTTGCACAACAAGCTTGACAGCGGAAATGCAAGACTTTCATGACTTTCTTATGGCTCAAACAGAAGGGCTTAAAAGAGAGTTTGAAAAAAAGCTGAGGAAAATTTTGATTTTGTTGAACACTGAAAATTCTAACATTAAGTGAAAATTGTTAGCTCTCTTTAGGAACAACTGAATGATACTTCTGCTACTCAGATAACAGATCTTGAACGTTGACAAATTAGCCAAGACTGAAGCAAGGGGTGAGAAAACAGAATCCAAATACAAAAACACCAGAAGAAAAAGTAAAAAGGAGCCTTCAAGACAAGTTGGAAAGTTTCAGAGCAAAAAAGGTTTCACTCTGGAGAAGTTAGCATCGCTTGAGAAACACTTCATGGAGTCGAATCTGTTATATCAGTGCAATTATCTGCCTTCATTTGTTGAGGATGATCCGGTTGACGACATCAACAGGCAAAGCGTAGGCTGGATCCATTGCTTTGACTCCACGGTACTCAAGAAGGGAAAGCCCTGCACCAAATTTTTGATGAAATGAGATTTGATTCAACAAAGATGAGCTTAAAGAGACATAACTAAGTTAGTAATTACCTGCAACTCCAAAGTAGGTGTGGTAGATATCAACAGCATCGTCTGGTCGGTCTGAGATGCCTCCGTTCTCCAAATCCTAATCAAATCATGAAGGATGAGAGCTTTAAAGAAAATTAGCAACAAAATGTTGAGGACAAACCTGACAGTCCAAGATGAACTTGACAAGCTTTGCTTTGTTGATCCAGTGAACTCTATCTATCATGATTAGACTCGACAACACCCAACAAGAATAGCAAACCTAGCAACAAGAAAGTGTGTTAAGAACTAAGGAAAGTATACAAGTGTTTATCATCAGAGAGAAGCTTTAACGTCTACATCAGGTAGTTTCTCCGGTCGTCCATTTAAATCCCCGGACTTGACTTGTCTTACACACAACCACCAGCCAAGTAAGTCCTTATCAACATGGTGAAGACTCCCAGTGATAGCAAGAGCCCCCACGCAACAGAAAACTACAAGGAAAAGAAGAAACAAAAACAAACAATGCAGCAAGCTTAGTAAACTACAACGAACATGCTTGTCAGCTACAAGCTCACCCATCTGCCATAAAATTATTCACAGCAGATTCAGTAACTTGATACACAAATGGAATAATCACCATTAAAAGAGTTTAACTTGGCTCTCAATGCAGCAAGCTTAGTAATCTACAGGAGTATCAGTAAAATAAACTTTAATTTCCATTGGTCAATTATGTTTTTAATAAAAAAAACCCAACTTTCAAATTCAGATAACAAAGTGAGACCCAAGCAAAAGCCAACCTTAACTAGAAATAGGAACCCAATCCCGATTTAACCGGTTTTATTGAATTAACTCGTTTTGGTTAGGACTCATACCGGATATGAATACAATTATTATACAAGTCATGTTTCCTTTTTTCAGTGGGCCTTTACTATCAAGCTTATAATTATTAACCCATTGGGCTTAGAAAGACGGTTTTACCCTTTCTTCCATCCCCTTTAATAGAGTTTTCCTCTCTGATTGAAGATTTCTTTTTTCTCGGCGACGGTTTAGCGAATTCTCCGGCGAAGCTATGACGACAATCAGTCTCCGCAAGCAAAACACGAGGCTCCCACCTGAAGTCAACCGCGTGCTCTACGTCCGTAACCTCCCCTTCAACATAACGAGCGAGGAGATGTACGATATCTTCGGCAAGTACGGCGCGATTCGCCAGATTCGCATCGGCTGCAACAAGGACACGAAAGGTACTGCCTTTGTCGTCTACGAGGATATCTACGACGCGAAGAACGCCGTGGACCATCTCTCCGGGTTCAACGTGGCGAATCGGTACCTGATTGTGCTGTACTACCAGCACGCGAAGATGAGCAAGAAGTTCGATCAGAAGAAGAATGAGGAAGAGGTTGCTAAGTTGCAGGAGAAGTATGGTGTCTCTACTAAAGATAAGTGAACATGTGTGTCGTTTGATTTGATGATTTAGGGTTTTTTAATTGGGGAAAGTTTCGAGCTTTTGTTTCGTTATCTGTATTGAGTTTGTATGTTGAACTTGTTTGGTCTCTTGTCCTTTATATCGACACATCAATGAAAAAGAACCTCTTTTAACAACTAGTAGCTATTGCTGTTACGAAAGTTTGTAGCTTTGATGAATGATTTTGGATAATAACACTGTTTTTGTCATATCAATTTGCTTAGATTGTGCTGCAACGCATTAGTTTCTCAAGGCTAGTTTGAGTTGATTTGGTTCTGTGTTGACACTGTTGATCTTGTGTTTAGCTTTGACACATACAAGTGAATTGTAAATGAAGTTTGAGTCATATCAATTTTTCTTAGATGTTGCTGCAACACCATAGCTTTGTATCTTATAAGGAGAGAGAGTAAGAACAAATATCACTAACACATACAAGAGAATTTGAAAAAGAAGTTTTAAGTACATTGAGAAACCCCATGGCACTTCAAGCAGCAGCAGTAGTAGTAAACAACCAGAAAAGAAAATCTACATACAAATCAAACACCTCCCCATATCCCCAATTAATGATTTTTTTTTTCCTTCTCCACCCTTAAAGATCTCCTCCAGTTCATACTTATAATTTTTTTTTGATGTGCCTTTGTCTTTTTCTGCTCTCTTTCTATCTTCTCTCTTCCTCTACTTCAACATTTGGGTTATTTAAATGAAAGTTCACGCCGTTTCTTTGGGATCTGATCCGGGTTTCCTTTTCTCATCATTGCCACAAATTCATCATAGTTTATCCGACCATCCTGCATCAGAAAATTTGGTTTATTAGTAATGAAACTTAGAAGCTTTATTTCAGTTTGGAAGGGGACTGTTGTTTCTTACATTGTCTCCATCAACCTCTGAAATTATCTCTTTAATGTCTCTGCCATCACTCATCCCAAACTCCCGGAGAGCTTGCTCCAGCTCTTCCATTGTGATATATCTGGTAACATCAAAGCATTATTTGAGGTGAACATTTGAGTTCACAGCAACCTTTATCACAAAAAGTGTAGTACTTACCCGCTGTTGTCTTTGTCAAAGTGTTGGAATGCTGAGTAGAGATGTTCTTCTCTGTCAAGTCTGTTAATATGCATTGTGGCTGCGATGAACTCACCATAGTCTATTGTTCCGTTACCATCAGCATCAGCCTGTAGAATCAGACCAAAAATCAGTGGTGAGTCTCCTTCCTTGTTGCTCAGCATATGACAAAAGCTAAAACTGTTGTTAGAACGCAAAAGGACTTACAGCTTCCATTAACTGCTGGACTTCATATTCCGACAACCTTGTACCTTGCTTAGCTAGTCCCTGTCTTAGCTCCTCGAGTGTAATTGTTCCACTGCTATCAGTGTCCATACCTTTGAACATCTCCTTCAACCCCATGATCTCTTCCTCTGATAAGCAACCTGCTATCACCCGTAAGGCAACTTTCTTGAAATTGTTCATTGCTTTGAATTGCTTGAGCCTGGACATCACTGCATTGTCAAGAGGAACATCTGGTGCTTCTCCATCCTCCTTGATCCATGGATGGTCTTTACACAAAAAAGAGAGAAAAAAACATTAATAAGCATGGAGAGAAAGACTGTTATGCTTTGTGGTTATTAGTTATGCTTACTGAGAACTTGAGCAGCAGTTAGTCTTTGCTTTGGATCAGAGTTGAGCATCTTCTTAACAAGATCCTTCGCTTGAGGTGAGATGGATGGCCATGGATCACTTGAGAAATCAACATGACTCTTTAGGATGGCGTTGAATATTCCATTCTCCGATTCTATCATCATCAGGTAATCAAAACACATGAATATATATATATATATATATTATATAAAAAAATATTTATAAAAACTTTACCAGCCCAGAAGGGTGGGACACCACATAAGAGGATATACAACATGACACCAATACTCCAAATATCAGCTTCTGGTCCATACTTCCTTTTCAAAACCTCAGGCGCAATGTAATAAGCACTACCCACTATGTCTTTAAACACCTCTCCTGGCTTGTAGAAAACCGACAGACCAAAGTCAGTGGCCTTGAGAGGAGCATTCTCATCTTTGCTGAGCAGCAGAAAGTTCTCAGGCTTCAAGTCTCTGTGGATAACCCCCATTGAATGGCAAGTATGAATAATCTGAACAATTGTTCTCAACAAAGAAGCAGCTGCTCTCTCCGAGTAATGTCCTTTAGCAATAATCCTATCGAACAACTCTCCACCAGCGCAAAGCTCCATGACCAAATGCACAGAATGCTTATCCTCATAAGCTCCTTTAAGCTCCACAATGTTTGGTTGACCAGTCATGTGATGCATGATCTGCACTTCTCTTCTTACATCCTCAATGTCTTCTTTGTTCACAAGCTTTCTTTTGGCAATGGTTTTGCAAGCGAACTGCTGACCTGTGGCCTTCTGCGTGCAGAGATGGGTGACACCAAACTGTCCTCGGCCTAGCTCTTTGCCTAGAGAATATGAGGCTTTTACATCTTCCATGGGGCGACCTAAGACGGGTCCTATAGGGCCTTGTTTTGTTGCGGGAGGTGGTGAAGGAGGGGCGTGTTTGGATTGTGCTACAGGAGGTTCAGCGGTTGGACCAGCAGCGTTTGAATCGGTCAGGCCCTTGTCTTGTGTGTGTCCATCTTCTGAGTCCCGTCCGGAGCAACAATTCCCCATTGTTGCATTAAAGGGTGGGGGAGAGGAAGGAGAATTAGAAAGGTTGTGTTCTTTGTGTTCTCTTCTTTTCTTCCTCTGGTTTGTGTTTCTTGATTGGCAAGGAAAGATAAGGTGTTTTGGTTGTGAATGGCTATGAATAGAATGTTTTTGGCCTTTGGGTGCAAAGGGTTATAGGTTTTGTTGATAGAGAGGAAGTTTAGGACCAAAGCTTGTCTGTAATTGTGTTATTTAAAGTAAAACAGAAAAGAGGTTTAGGAGTTAAGACAAAGGTTGAGAGCTAATCCTAGGGATGTATATTTGTTACAGAACTGTATGTTCTTATCTTCCACATGTCATTTCCTATATCATCAACAGTATATAAAATTGGCCTCGAAGTTGACTTCTTGTAAAAATCAATTCATCAGATCTGATGTGTGGGAACATCAAGTTCTATTTCATGGGATTTTAACATATATTACAAAATTAAAACCTAACTTTATTGAAAATCGTCATTAGTTACTTTATGAACAAAATAATGACCAGATAATAATATGAAAATCCAGCTGGCTACAAAAAATGTTATCTTTTCCAGTTAACATCATCAAAATATTTTATGACTAGTTGCAATACCATCACCGAAACAATGTAACATTGAAGGTGTGCCATTTCCATCGACAATGCTGAAACCGGTACCACATTAGTCCCATGGAAACGTTTCCGGCACAAGTAGAACCCAAAAACAAGCAGAACCATCACAAAATACAAACACCAACATTACAATTAAGAAATTAGTGTTTAGCTTTGGCAAATGTATTAAACCCATTTTGTTTCTTTTGACAGTTTGTCAAGCAAATGAGTCCATTTATATAACCGAGTGCGCAAGAAAATTCACTTTGTAAAAATGAAGAAAAGCGTTCTGGTTTCTACCTATCTAAATGAGGTAAAGTGGAGGAAAATGATAGCTCGTTCTCAGTTGACATATGTTTGGTCCATAACGTTGTTGTAATTAGGTCACGAGAAGAGTGGTAGTTGTCAATGCCGTACAAAGACATCTAGAGACTATATAGATGCATATATTACATATAAATGTGTTCATGAAAAGTACAGTAAAAAATAAGAAAATTTCAAGTAAATATTAAAAATAATTAAATCAGAAACTTATACAAAATAAGGAAATTAGTGTGTTTTTGAAATTCCTTATACAAAAATTTTAGTGAATTAGTTATTGTTATCAAACAAAGCAAAGTGAACAACTAAGAGCTTCTACAATGGTTGGCTTCATTTTTATCTTCAAATATTAACTTTCTTCAAAATAAAGAAAAAAATAAAGTAACATTTCTTCTAATGGTCTATTTCATTTCTTCTCAAAAGAGAATATTCTAATTATATTCTTATTTCTAGTTTATCATTAATTATTAAAAGCCCTTTATATTTTTTTCATATTTAGTAATGTTACCCAACTATTTTTTTAATACTAATCCAACACAATAACTAATTAATATAAAGTAAATATTATCATAAAATAAAATTAGCACACATAGCATAACTAAGTAAGCAAAGAAAATCAGATTTTATGAAGAAGCACTAGACATATATTTCTCTTACGAGAGTGATCAATTAAAGTGTTTCGAAATGAGAAATGAGCTTCTTGATCCTTGATTTTTCAAAATCGAGCCAAAATATCTTTGAATATACTATATGTTTTGTTATACCTAATGTTGCAATTAAATAAATGAAAATAAAAAATAAATATTATAAATTAATTGGGTCATATTAACAAATACAGTTTATTTTACCAAAAAGTATGAACATATAAAAATTGAGGACCAATTTATAATTTAAAATATTCTTCTTCAGAAAATAAAGATGTGAATAGTGTATCTTCAAATTTGAAACAATCATGTTCATGACTTTATTTTGAAGCGAGAAATGAAATACGAGTAAAACCATTTTTTTTAAATGAAGCAAAAAATAAAAATTAAAACAACATTGGAGATGGTTTAAGAGATAGTAGATTTTTTATGTCAACAAAGCAACATAAACATTAAGAAAATTAAGTTATATATTAAATTTATATACAGTATAAATCTATGTAAGTTAGGACACAAGATAAAGGTCCTTCCCATGGTGTGGCAGCTTGGATGAGTGTGCATGATTTGAATGTTAATTAGTAAAGACTAGGCATCATATACTAACATGATCCATCTTTTTCACTAATTACACTGTCTTTAGTCTGAAACAAATCAACCTCTTAAAGTCTTAAAGTATATTTTAAAATTGAAGCAGACATTTATGTTCAATATTCACCTCTGCTTTCTTCATTATGATCATAATAACTTCATAAGTATGTATTTTTAGATTTACACTTTATTTTCATGTAAATTTGTTTTATTAATCAGTTTGTGACAACTGAAATCAAACAAGTACAACTGGAAATGATCATGAAAAAAGAAAAAAAAAACAATAACTGAAAATGTAGAAAAAAATAAATCAAATGGCTCAGAATTGTTAAAAATGATTTACTATAACACTCTGTTAAAAAAATTGGTTTATTTTTCCTCGAAACAAAGCCCTAATTTATCGATTGGGGGAATCGAAACGCCGAGACATTTTTGGTATTATCCAATAACATCGCACTCCTCTCGTTCCTCATCCTCATCGCCTTAGCTCAGCTTCTTCTTTTTTCTCCGGATCTGCATCTCCGTCAACAACGCCGATCAAGATCAATCAGGTTCTCCCTCTGTCAACCTCCTCGTCACTGATCTATTATTCATCAGAATCGCCTTTAGGTTTTCTTGATTCGCTCGAATTTCGTCCCTTCGTTGGCTCAATCATTACTTATGGCTCGGATTCGCCTGCTTAGATCATCCTCCGCCTTCAGATTTCGCTCTTTCACCGTATTCGATAGAAACATCTCCAGAAATGTTGTTGATAGGCGTATTTTGATTTCTTGTTTCGTTCTTGCGATGGATCTATGCGTTTATGAAATGCGATGGATCTTTGATGTTCAACGAGAAGATTGTGAATGATTAGCTTAGGGAGCTTTATGTATTGACTATTCTCTTTTGTGTGTAAATTGCAGGATTAACTTTGTGTTTTAGAAGATGTCTACTGTATCCAAGACCAAATCAAGAGACAAGAAGATCGTGAACGATTCACATAAGACACCAAGCCAAGCCTCTGGATCCATAGGTGCTTACAATCCTCTCTTAGGGACTTTTCAAACCGTTGAAACACTGAATGGTTCCTCATCGCTTCACAACAACGGCCGTTTCAGAAGCATTGATGACTCGGATTCAACTGGAGCCGACTGTGATTCCGTCTCTAATAACGGTAGCTGGTCAGGCGACTCGGAAGATCACAAAGAGAAGGCACTACCTACTACAGCTACTGCAAAGCAAGAAGCCATTCCGGGAGCAGCTGATAATGATAAGCGAGAGAAGATGCGGCTGAAGAACGAGAGAAAGCATCAGCGGCAGAAGGAGAAGCGAGCTCAGGAGTTGCATGAGCGGTGCTGTCAGTTTCTGATGTCGAGGAAGCTTGAAGTTCTCGTTCAGCAGGTGCAGGTCATAGTGATGGGGGTTTCTCATGAGCGTGCGACTTACGCTCTGATGTTGAATGAAGGGAAGCTAGAAGAGTCTGTTAATTGGCTGCTTGATGATAGTGGGGCGAGTGTAGCTGATACGAAACTAGATCCCGCCTCTGGGAACTTGAAGCTTGACATATCGCAAGAGCTGGGGAGAATCTTGGAGTTGGAAAGGAAATATAAGTGCGCCAAGCAGGATGTAGAAAAGGCTTTGGTTACAGCGGAAGGGGATATTGAGAAAGCAGAGGAATCGTTAAGAAGACAGAAGCAAGAGCAATCTACTGCTTCTGTAAAAGCAGAGGATGTTAGTGATAATGCGTCCGTTAGCAGAGTCCCTTCTGTGCAGGAAAGCCAAAACAGAGTAGCCGCCCAGTTGCAACCTAACTCAGGTATGTATACTGCAGGGGGAGAAGAATCTAGAAAGAGTCTCGGTTACCTTAGAGGATCCAGCTATGTTAATGGAGAATCCGGAAACCAAAGAGTAGATAGAATTCACACGGAATTGCAGTGGTTGAAAATGCAACAGAATGCTGCCCTGGAGGAGAAGAAACGCATGTTAAATCTACAGACACAACTGCCACGGCCAAGAGAAGAAACACATTATGTGTCGGCTCAAGGTGGTCAATTCAAGAGACTTCAGCAGAGGGAACCAGTTATGGCGATGCAGCAACAGCAACAACGCTCTCAGTCAGCTAACACGAATACGTTACCTGTCTCTACCATGAATTCATCCTTTACCGTATCAGCAGCAGCAGGAGGAGGCAGCGATTGGTTCTCTGCAAATAGATCTGAGGCGGCTCATTCTAACGGGAACTTGCCCACAAGAACTCTCCCTACTGGTGATCTGAACTCAAACCTGATGTACCAGCAACTTCAGTACCAACAGTATCAAGGCCAGGTGAGCAACGGTCACAGAACGGCGGGGGGTTCTGCTTCTGTACAGCATGCTGTGGCTCCAGCTGCTTCTCTTGGGCTCTTCTCGGGGTATGGATCATCTTCATCTGCGGTGGACTGGAACACGGATGGGTCAGTGGGGCATTCGGATTACAACAATATTGATTGGAGTCTAGACAGAGGCCTAGCTAGTCCGAAACCGAACCAACAACAGTACATGGCTACGGCATCCCCATATGAAGCAAACATGAATGGAAGGACAAGAACGATGGGCATGGCGATGGGAGTTCAGGAAGCTGCTTTAGTTGGGAATGGTAGAGAATGGACGTCGCCGTTTGAGGGTAAAGATCTGTTTAGTTTGTCTAGACAGTACGTGCCTCCTTCGCTTTGAAAGTGAAACTGCTTCTAGAATAAAGATGATGATGGATGGGTATGAGTTTGTGGTTACTAAATGTTACTTGCATGTTTGCTCAATCATAATGGGTCTTTCAAATTTCCTAATATTTTATCACAGCATATCTAACAGGGAGATCTATCTCAAAAGGCGACCCAATAAAAAATTCAGCACCATCGACTTGTGAGCATTCTCTGCTAAGAAAGACATCATCTGGTTTCGTTAAGAGTTCCCTCTGATATTAGGAATGAACCACAAATAATCAACTTAATTAACACGTAACAAAAACGTGAGACGATAACTAGGTGGTGACAACAAGCTTATTATAACTAACAAATGTACTTATCCCATGTAGATAACAGGAGCAGCCACCAACTACAAATTAGTTGTATATTCTCTTAGTAGTAATAGTCTAACACATGTCATACACGCGCATTAATTACCGGAATGATTAAAACACACATCTCTTTTAGCAATAAAGTCATGGAATTGATAATTGACGGAGACAGAGAGAGTGGTTATGAATGGCCGCCAATGTCCCCACTTGTTACATTCACATAAAAATCATTATGTTTCTATGTGTTTTCTGTGTGTTCCAAAAAAGTATCAGTAAGAAAAAAAGTTGCAAATCAATCCAAATAATTTGATATGCCTGAGAGTATCTGAGTTTATTAGACTCATGTACATTTGGAATTTGAAATTTGAAAAGTGGTGGACGTGCAATTTTTACTTCTGACATTCTAGGACAGAGTTATTTGCGTCAGCTAGTACATAGGAGCTATTATAATAAATTGGATTTAGGTTATCTAGATACTTTGACAAAAAACAAGTTCTGTGTGTAGACATTGTCCCCAATACATTTGGTTTACAATTGGAGTATCATATAAGTATATAATTTGTATGGTTTAGCTATTGACTACAAAAGTGTAGAATTTAGCAATTATTTTTCTAAAATACTTTGGCATGTAAGTGGTGGATGAACTACTCCACCATCATCAAAGTATGTTAAATTACAGTTTCCAGCTTTCATGAAAAGTTTATTAAGTAAAGAGGATTAATGAAGTCATAGATTTTGCTGTTGACGACAGAAGTGTGGAATTTAGCAATTATTATTTAAAATACTTGGCATGTAAATGGTGGATAAACAACTCCCCACCATCGTCAAAGTATGTTAAATTACAGTTTCCAATTTTCAGGAAAAGTTTATTAAGTAAAGAGGATTAATAAAGTCTTTTTTTTCTTGAACACAAGGATTAATAAAGTCTTTGGATCCGCTTTTAGTAATTACTCTCTCCGTTTTTTTATATAAGTCGTTGTAGAGAAATTTTTTTGTTCCAAATTATATGTCGTTTTCGATTTTCTATGTAAAATTTATTAGTAATTAATGTTGTATGACCAATGGTAATATATCTTTTATTTATCTATTGGTTGAATTGTGCTTAGATAAATAATTAATGATGTTTTTGTTTAGAAAATATAAAAAATTACTACGTGCATAGTTGTAAAACGACTTATATAAAAAAAACGGAGGGAGTACTAATTAGTGTTGTGTTTATGTAACCATCTTTTCAAACTCTTTTTCTCTTTCATCTTTCCATGTTCTGTTTTTTTATATTATTGGATTTTCGTTTTTGTTGTCTTCTGGGTTTAAGCCATTTCGCTCCAGACCTACTTTCTCCACAGCCTCTACTTTTCAGCTGCTACTGTTTGCTTAACTTTTTGTGTCATCATCAACTTTACCAGTGTGAATCCTTCTCTTTAGAGGTCCTGGTGTGTACTACTATCTCTATAAGATCTCAGTTTTATCTCTAGCTCTTTTCTGGGGGTCTTCTTCTCAAGAATGAGCTGATTGATTGATACTCAAATTCGCAGAATAAGAAGATTTTGTTTATAACTCACTACTGGTAACTTCATTTCCCCACTTGTAACGATAGTTCTTAGTAGCTTCATGTTTCCGTGCTTAGAAAAGTACATATTTTTTTATTTGTTTATGGCAAAGTTTAGATCCATTAGACTTTGTTACATATCGCTGCTTAACTAACTTTGGGTTTAGATACTCTGTCATTGCTGGATACAGTGTTCTTAGTCTTGTTTTTGTTGAAATTTTCAGAGCCATTGTAGTGAAAGTAGCATTGGAGAATGGCAGAACAAAAGAGTAGCAACGGAGGAAGAGAAGTTGTTATCAACGTCTCAGGTGAGCTTTCATCATCAAAGATGGCTTCACCAGACTCTGCCATCAATAAAACCTCTTCTCCTGAGATCTCTAAGCTTACTGGTAGCCCTCACAAGCCTCCCAGATCTCCCAATCTAAGCAATACCGGTTTAATTCAAAGAAAATCTTTTTCAAGATCGGTTTACTCCAAACCGAAGTCCCGGTTTGTCGAACCACCTTGCCCCGTAGACACAAGCAACCTAGAGGAGGAAGTCAAAGAACAGCTTGGCGCTCGTTTCTCCTTCAGAAGAGCTTCTCCTAACAACAACTCCACAAGGAGCGTCGGGTCCACAACACCTCTTACTCCAACTAAAGCAGCTGAGGTTGAGAAAGACGAAGACGAAGAGATCTACAAGAAGGTGAAGCTGAGCAAAGAGATGCGTAGAAAGATCAGCTTATTGACTTTAATAGAGATAGCTTTCTTCTTAGCGGTCTTAGCCTCTTTGGTTTGTAGCTTAACCATCCACGCCCTGAAGAAACACACCTTCTGGGGGCTGGAAGTGTGGAAATGGTGCGTGCTCGTGATGGTCACGTTCAGTGGAATGTTAGTGACGAACTGGTTCATGCGCTTCGTCGTCTTCCTCATAGAAACAAACTTTCTCTTAAGAAGAAAAGTGTTGTACTTCGTCCACGGGTTAAAGAAGAGTGTTCAAGTCTTTATATGGCTTAGTTTGATCCTCGTCGCGTGGGTGTTCCTCTTCAACCGCGACGTGGATCGTTCCCAAGGGGCCACCAAGATCCTCACCGCTATCACGAGAACTCTCATCTCTCTTCTAACCGGATCATTCCTCTGGCTGGTAAAAACTCTTTTATTAAAGATCCTCGCGGCGAACTTCAACGTGGTTAACTTTTTCGATAGGATCCAAGACTCTGTGTTCCATCAGTACGTCCTCCAGACGCTCTCTGGGCCTCCTCTCATCGAGGAGGCCGAGAGGGTGGGGAGGGAGCCCGGGACGGGGCATTTGAGTTTCGCTAGCGTGGTGAAGAAGGGAGAGGTTAAGGAGAAGAAAGTGATTGATATGGGGAAGGTTCACAAGATGAAGCGTGAGAAAGTCTCTGCTTGGACGATGAGGGTTTTGATGGAAGCGGTTAGGACTTCGGGGCTGTCTACTATCTCTGACACGTTGGATCAGACGGCGGCTTATGGTGATGGGAAAGAGAAAGGTGATAGAGGGGAGATTACTAGTGAGATGGAGGCTTTGGCTGCTGCTTACCATGTCTTTAGAAATGTTGCTCAGCCTTGCTTCAAGTGAGTAATAACAACAATATTCATATGCTATTTTCTCTGTGTATTCTCTAATGGCAATCTCTGGTTTTCTTGGTTATTGTTTTAGTTTCATAGAGGAGGAAGACTTGCTTAGGTTCATGATTAAGGAAGAGGTTGATCTTGTGTTTCCTTTGTTTGATGGTGCTGCTGAGACTGGTAAAATCACTAGAAAAGCTTTCACAGAATGGGTGGTAAATTCTCCTCAAACACTTTCATGCTCTTTGTTCTTAGAGATTAATTAATTATATTTATTTATTTTTCATATTAAATATTTTTGTTAGTAATTATGTAAATATAATTTATAATTTTTTGATTAGTAATATTTGTAAGATTTTTTATGGATTTTTTTATTAATAAATTTATTAAGTTCATTATTAAATAGTTATGATTTCTTAAATATAAAATTTTGTATTAACATGCTCAATTATTGTCAAATGTTAATGATAATATTGACTAACATTGCTATACAACTAACTTCCTGAAATTATCTTAATCAATCATCAACAGAATGGAATTGAATTATTTTATAAAAATTTATTTTAATTTATATTATACTAAATAAAAACGTAAAAGTTATATTGTTGAAAAATTTATTAAGCATTCAAAAATATTGGACCGGTATTGATTATTACTAATCAGAGTCTGTGTTTCTTGAGTTTAACCACTTGTGTTGTTGTTGCTGCTATATGATCAGGTTAAGGTGTACACTAGCAGGAAAGCTCTAGCGCATTCCTTAAACGACACAAAAACAGCGGTTAAGCAGTTAAACAAACTTGTGACAGCGATCTTGATGGTGGTTACCCTTATCATTTGGCTGCTGCTTCTAGAAGTAGCAACAACTAAGGTTTTGCTCTTCTTCTCCACTCAAATGGTGGCTCTGGCTTTTATAATCGGAAACACTTGCAAAAATCTCTTCGAATCCATTATCTTTGTCTTCGTTATGCATCCTTATGATGTTGGTGATCGCTGCGTTGTCGACGGTGTCCCGGTAAAAAAACTCACCACCAAAAGATCCATTACGTTTCCGTATATACTATGTCTTACATACATACTTGAAGTTTGTTTTCAGATGCTGGTTGAAGAAATGAATCTGTTATCTACAGTGTTCTTGAAGCTTGACAACGAGAAAGTGTACTATCCTAACGCAGTTTTAGCCACGAAACCGATAAGCAACTACTTCAGAAGTCCTGATATGAGTGAAACAGTGGAGTTCTCTATCGCATTCTCAACACCAATCTCAAAGATCGCACATCTCAAAGAAAGAATCGCTGAGTAAGTATCACCGTTATTCATTTGATTCTTTATCAAATCTTGAAAGAGTTCTTGATTTGGTTTTGTTGTATGGAAACAATCAGTTACTTGGAGCAGAATCCACATCACTGGTCACCTATACACACGGTGGTGGTTAAGGAGATAGAGAACATGAACAAGCTGAAGATGGCTCTATACAGCAACCACACCATCACGTTTCAGGAATACAGTGAGAGGAATATCAGAAGAACCGAACAGGCTTTGGCTATTAAGAAAATATTGGAGGATCTTCACATCGATTATAGTCTCCTTCCTCAACATGTTCATCTCACCAAGTCCGACAAAAATTAAAAACACCGGTTTGGTTTTTTTTTACTAAACCGTTTTTAAGATATTATTATCAAACGTTGTGGTGAATTGTTTTATGTTAGACTGTTAGATTATATGATGAAATCAATACTGCAAGTTCTAAACTATTTTTTTTAATAGGAATAGAAGATGAAATCAGTATTCCAAGTTCTTAATGAAATGGACGTTGTTCTTAACTTATTTCAACATTTTTATTTCACATCAGTCGTTCAAAAAAAAAGGTAGATTATAAGATGAAATCAATACTGCAAGTTCTAAACTGTTTTTTATAAGAATAGAAGATGAAATCATCTAAGTTCTTAATGAAATGGACGTTGTTCTTAACTTTTTTTTGGTAAAAAAGGCACGTCGTTCTTAACTTATTTCAACATTTTTATTTCACATCAGTCACAGACTCACATTACCACATTATTATAGTGGATACATTAATATCAAAACAAAAGAATTACAAAAAAAACAAAAGTTAACATGGTTTATCAATTTGTTATGAACTTATGTCCAAGGATAGAAAAACTATTATTTGAAAGTATTATTAGATTACACTAGGATTAAAAGAGTATAAGATTAACTAATGTTAATGAATCATACTAGATATAAGGTACACAACACATATCATAAAGATTTTTAACCAATAGTTTTGATGTATTAATCCAACACATATTCTAAACTTTTTTACCAATGCATTCACTAACGCGATCATATCATTTATTGTTGATGGATTAAAAAAAAATTTCAGGAAAGATTTTATACTAGACGTTAGAATGAAATACAAGATACCTTTGAGATGGCTGTCATATACGATGCCAGAGACTAGCTGGTGATTTAGAGGATACAACCCCAAAATGGTGAGGGATTACATATTTATGGGAAAATATCTTAATATATATAAACAACAGTAATGTAAAATCTGTAAACGTAATATGCATGTTTTGATTTTTTTTTTTTTTATCGTTTACCCATCTAGGGTAGATCAAGTGGAGAACATACGAACCGATCCTCCGAGGAGCATCTCCATCATGCATGTTTTGGTTAGATTTTAACTTTCTGTTTTGTTTCAATATAAGTTGTACTATTGACCAATTTTTTCTTTTTTAAACAGAATCAACAACGAGATGTGGACTCATCAATTCTCATCATTACCACTGGTCCACTGCAAAAATATTATTCGTAGTAAACACTTTTAACTTAAAAAGAGTAGTAACTATGAAGAATACGCAAGTTCATGTAGTTGTCATCTCGCTGTTCATTCATTTGGCAGCGTCACGAATGGAAGATGTTGTTGTAGACGCTCCTGCATATAGAGGAAACTGAGCTTTTATGAAAACAACGGTGCAGATTAGCAATCGCCTCGGTGGTAGCTTAACACTAACACTCCATTGTAAATCGAAGAATAACGATCTCGGTGTCCAAACTCTCGCACCAGATATATAGTTCTTGGTCATTTATTTTAGACCAAATATATTTGGAGCATCACTCTTTTTCTGTCGTTTTATGTGGGCTTAAGAAGTATTAGATTTCCACCCGCACAACCGTGCGGATATATATTTTCACATTTATATATATATATATATATATAGATATTTGTTTTACATAATTATTATATATTTTTAATGTTACTCACATATTTAAATATTTGTATAATTATGCCAAATATAATAATTTTATAGTTTTCATGCTGTAAATTAAAATCATCACATATATATGTTGCTTATTATATATTTGTCCTATTGAATTTGCATTTGATTGCTAAACTAATTTTTTTAATGCATGAAACAATATATATGAAAACAATTTTGTATTTATTTTATATAATCATGATCCATAATTCAAATCGCTAGATTTTTTTAGTAATTTTTTGATGTTTATGAATTTTATATAATAAATTACTGTATATTAAAAAGTTTAAGATAAGTTAAATTTTTATACATGTGTTATATAGTTTACTAATATTAACTCGTTCTACCAATATATTATATTTTTAGCATAAATATTTTATATTTATAAAAATAAAATATGTTAACTTATCAATTTAAAATAATTTTATCATGTTCAATATAACATTTTTATTTTAAAATGATTGATATTATTATAAAATTGATAAAATAGGATATAATTTTATTCTTTTAGTAACATTTCATTACTAATTACAAAATTAGTTGAAAATATTTATATTCAATTTATGACAATTAAGATCTTATTATAATCTTTTTCAAGAGATTTGTTAGAATTTTAATTTTTTTTTTTAAAAAAAATAAAAGATATTATGATTAAAGTAGTGAAAAATGCTATATATATATATTAGCATTAGTGATATACATTTAATATAAAATTTAAATGATGGTCCAAATAAAATATCACTCGTCAAAAAATCATTATTTTTATTTTATTAGAAAACAAATTTGAAAAAATTAAAATAGAAATAAATATTTATTTCTAACAAAATCTTTAAAAATTATTAGTAAATGTATTTTGGAATTAATTAATTTCATTTTATTTAAATTTTCGTATATAAACCAAAACTATATTCAATTTTAATTTCTAATTATATTTTATGATAATTTAAATTAAAACTAACTAATTTTTGAAAGTAAATTTAAAAAGATTCTAAGAAGATTTTAAAAAGATTTTGTTAGAATATTTTAAATATATTCATTTGTATTTCAAATAAAAAGATAAATATATTAAAAGATATAATAATGAACTTATGTAAAATATGATATTTTCTAGGAATGGTCCAAACTAAAAAAATCACACATGAAAAGAAGTCATGACTTCTGTTTTAATATATTAGATATATCTTTTTATGAATAGGTCCATTTTAAAAAAAAAACACACATGAATCAATTTTGTGACTTCTGTTTTAATATATAAGATTCGTTTGATATTAGGATGATTGTAGAGACGGTGTTCATAAGGGTAATGCATGCATAGAATGTACGTGGAATATACATTGCCGGCTTAACACTATATAGGGCCCTTGGGCAGAAAAAATAATTTAGGCCCTTATAATTAATTAAACTTAATTATATTATTAAGTATTATTTAAAAATATATAAAAACTTATCTTAATGTATTAATTTGTTTGTGTTTTGTAAATATAAGAAATTCAGGCTATTTAAAAAAAAACAATTGTGTAAATATGAAATTAAAAGTGCAAAATAGAAATTAGATCCTTATTGTTAAGAAAATAAAAAAGAAAATTAAACCCCTTTATACCACTAAATTTGCTTGATTTTAGGTGGACTCTGGATGAGCGCACTGTTTGCCCTCCCACATGAGCCTGCCCTGGGAATATACACCAGAACAGGCCATGCAGCTTTAACCAAAGGAGCAATTTATTTGATTTGTGTTACGATTGGAATAAGTAATTTTTATATTTTTATATGTTTTAGTAGATTTTTAAATATCTTTTGAAACTAATGATAGATTTGACTAAACTCTTAACCGAAATCATACACAATTATTCATGTTCGATTAGATTTTACTTTGGATACAATTTATTTATAAACAGATTTTCTAAAGAAAAAAAACTGAAGAAAATGAACCAAAATCAGATTAAAATCTATATTGCTAACCTTGTATATGAATAACTCAAACTTAAATGGACAATGCTTACAGTTAAACTTTAATAATCATGCATATATATATGTAATTAAAAACTTAGTTATTTATCAAATATTTTGCATTCTCTATTTCTAATGAATATATGGTTTTTATCAAATATTTTGTGTTCTCTATTTCTAATCAATGTATGTTCTTTAAAAAAAAAAATAGATTGATCAATAAATTGTGGGTGCAATTGCATTCTTACATAAGGTAGATCCACCCCTGACTTTATATATTCATGTTTTCAGGTTAGGTGTGGATCCTCGGATCTATTGAGATTAGTTCTTAAATTCTTATTGAATCTGGTTTTATTTGGATTTGTTTTAGATGTAATTTTTCTGAGTTGAAAGTTTTGAAGCTATATATGTGATCTGTAAATTTTTAATTTATTTTTTTGTTAAGAGTTTCTCACAAACCTATCTCAACATTTTTACTTGGCAGCGCAATCACAATAATTTTATAGCTTACCATATATTACAAGATTTCTAACCAATAGTTTTGACGTAGTATCTGTTTTGCAAACGTAAAACAAGCAAAAAGAATATCAATGATTTTTCTTTTATGATAAGATTTTTAGCGATCCACATCCAGTAGACCATGAATTACATAATTATGGGAAAATATCATTATATATGTTAACGTAAAATCTGTAAATTCCAAATAAAATCAACAACGAGATGAGCTCATTAAAGGCTTCTTATAAGTACCACTACAAATAGTGTTCGTAGAATACACTTTGAAATTAAAAAAAGTATAGCAAAAATGACGAAATGGGAAGTTTACGTGGTGGTCATATCTCTATTCGTCCATTTGGCGGCGTCACGGGTGGAAAGTATTTTTGGTGAGGGGAGAACGGTGAAGATTACCAATAAGCTTGGTGGCGGCTTAAAACTAACACTCCATTGTAAGTCTAAGGATGACGATCTCGGTGTCCAAACTCTCGCACCGGATAGTAGTTGGTCATTCAAGTTTAAACCAGCTTTTTTCGGCACAACACTCTTTTTTTGTAATTTTGATTGGGGTGGAGAATCCCATTGGTTTGATATCTATGATGATGACAGAGATCGTGTGAGTGATAATCAATGCTACTTATGTTCGTGGAATATAAACCGTAGTTATCCATGCAGATTTGACGAGAGTACCAATAGATTTGACCTATGTTATGATTGGAATAAGTAATTTACATACATATATATATATATATATTTTTTTTTCTTTTTAATTACATTTCTGAAACCTGATTTTCTTTGAAAATTGATGATATTTTTGACTAAACTCGAAAATGTAATCATACAGAATTATCCATATTTGGTGATAATTTACTTTGGATGCTTTTTCAGAAAAAAAAAAATCCGAACAAAGTGAACCAAAATAAAACTGAATCCATATTGCAAACCTTATATAAGACTAATCCAACTTTAAATAAACAACTAGATTTTGACCCGTGCAACCGCACGGGTGTTTGTTTTCACTTTTCTATACATAAATTATTGTTTTAGAACATAAGTGGTATATATTTTTAATGTTAATCATATACTTAAATATTTATATAACTATTTCAAATACAATAATTTTATAATTTACATGTTATAATTAATTAATTATTTAAACCTTATGTATTTGCCACTTCTTATTATATATTTATTTTATTGTATTTGCATTTAGTTATTAAGCAAATTAATATATTCATAAGAAAATATATTTAAAAAATATTTTGTATTTAATTTATGCTAAATTCTGACCCGTATTTCAAATCTGAATTTCTTTTTACCAATATTTTTATGCTTATTCATTTTAGATAATTTATTATTGTATATATAAAAGTGTAAGATATGTTAATTTTTATACATGTATTATATAGTTTGTTAATTTTAAGCCGTTCTATCATCATATTATATTTTAAATAAATAGTTTATATTTATGAAAATAAAATTTATAAATTTATCAATTGAATATAATTTTATCATATCTATTTTAAATTAATAATTATATTTTAACATGATCATGAATATAAAAGTAGACAAAATATGATATAATTTATTTATTTTCATTTATAAACGATAACTTAAAATACATTAAGTTATTGTTTAAATATTACACAGATTTATTAGAATTTTTAAAATATAATATATAAATATATATTATATTTAAAATGAAAATATATTATGATTAAAGTAGTTACAAAGATTTTATATTATTAACTTTAAAGAAATACATGTTAATTTTTATACATGTATTATATAGTTTGATAATGTTAACCCATCTTACCAACATATTAGATTTTATTTTTGAACATAAATATTTTATAATTACGAAAATAAAATATATATAAATAGATAAATTTAATACAATTTTATTATATTTAGCTTAATATAATAATTTTAATTTAATATGATTGATTATGATTATATAATAACTAAAATATTATAGATTTTTTTATTTTTCATTTTATATAACTGAATATATTAATGTATAATAATATTTTAAACTAATTTCGGTATTAGTGAAAATATTTAAATATAATTTCGAAAATGAAGATCTTGTAAAAATCTTTTTAACAGATTTGTTAGAATTTTAAAGTAAATATATTTATATTTAAAATGAAAAGATATCAAAAGATACTATGATTAAAATATTTTAAAAATTATATTTATTATTAGTCTGAATTAAAATATAGTATGAATTTCTATGAATAGGTCCATTAGGTCCATTTTTAAAAAAATCACACATGAATCAAGGTTATGACTTCTGTTTTAATATATAAGATGCGTAAATATTGATATTCAACCATAAAGCATTAATATACTTTTGTTTCAAGACAATGTAGTGAACCAATTATATATTTTTATAAAAGAACAAATTATATTAGCAATCGTCTAGGTAGTGGCTTAACACTAATCCTTTATTGTAAGTCTAAGAATAATGATATCGGTGTCGGAACTCTCGCACCGGATAGTTCTTAGTCATTTGATTTTAGACCAAATATTTTTGGAACAACCCTCTTTTATTGTCGTTTAATGTGGGCTCGAGAAGCACATTCGTTTGATATTTATAATGATTAAGAGTAACCCATGCGTCGATTGTACGTGGAATATAGGCCAGAATAGGTCGTGCAGATTTAACCAAAAAACCAAATGTATTTGACCTATGTTATAATTGGAGCAAGTAATTTGCATATGTATACTTTTTTCATTATTTTACTTAAATTTCTACAACTTGAACTTATTTGAAAATAATGATAGATTTGATTAAACTCTAAACCGAGATCATACAAAATTAACCATATTCAGATTTTACATTGTATAGTATTTATTCATAAACATAATTTTTAGAAATAAATCGGAACACATCAAACCAAAATTAGATTAAAATTCATATTGCAAACATTATAATAACTAAAAGAATTATTTACATAAAATAAAAACTATATAATTCTTAAATTCTTATTGAATCTGGTTCCATTTGGATTAGTTTTAAATTTATTTTTTCTGAGTATAAAGTTTTGAACCAATATATGTATCTATAAATTTTTAATTTATTTTTTTGTTGGAGTTTCTTACAAACATATCTCAACATTTTTATTTTGTAGCACAATCACCTATATTACAAGATTTCTAAGCAAAAGTTTTGACGTAGTGTCAGTTTAATTTGGAAATCTAAAACAAAACAGAAAAATATCAATGATTTTATCTTTTATGATAAGATTTTTAGAGATGCACATCTACTAGACCATGAATTGAACAATTATGGGAAAATATCTCTATATATACATGTTAATCTGTAAAGTGATATATGTATGTATGTTTTGATTAGGTATTAGCTTTGACTTTTGTTTCAATATACATTGTACTATTGACCCTAAAAAATTTCAAAATAGAATCAACACCGAGATGGGCTCATCAAAGGTTTCTTATGAGTACTATACTACAAATAGTATTCGTAGAATACACTTTGAACTTAAAAAAGTATAGCAAAAATGAAGAAATGGCAAGTTTATGTGATGGTCATATCTCTATTCGTCCATTTGGCGGCGTCACGGGTGGAAAGTATTTTTGATAGGGGGAGAAAGGTGGAGATTACCAATAAGCTTGGTGGTGGCTTAACATTAACACTCCATTGTAAGTCTAAGGATGATGATCTCGATGTCCAAACTCTCGCACCGGATAGTAGTTGGTCATTCAAGTTTTCACCGGCTGTTCTCAAAACAACACTCTTTTTTTGTAATTTTACGTGGGGTGGAGAATCCCATTGGTTTGATATCTATGATGATAACAGAGATGGTGATGGTAGGGATTTTCCATGCTACTTATGTCCGTGGAATATAAACCGTAGTCATCCATGCAGAGCTGATACCAATAGATTTGTGAAACAATGTTATGATTGGAATAAGTAATTTACATATATATATATTTTATTTTATTACATTCCTGAAACCTTAATTTATTTGACGATTGATGATAGATTTGATTAAACTCTGAACTGTGTTAAACCATAGGAAATGAAATTGGCCAGCGAATTGTTTTGTGTAATCAATATTCAAAAAAAATATTTAGATGATAATTAGACGTTTTGTAAAAGATTAGCTTCTAGTCGAACACCTAAATGATGTCTAGACCAAATTTAAAAAAAAAACTCGCTCTTAAAAAATTGTTCCAAACGCCTACGTAAACGAATAGATGTCATATTAATCGATTTTCATAATGTGTGTAATCAAATATATTAAGTTTTTTCTAAATTTAAAGAATTATATTTTTAGAACATATTGTGAATAAAAATTCGGACCTCTACCATAAAATATTTTACTTTGATTAGGATAGTTTTATCTTAAATTTATATTAGAATTACCATTGTCGCTGATACAGCATTGGAATTTGGAAGCATTGTTAAGAATCACTTCATCTCTGGGCCATGCAAAATCTCACGACACAAATACTAGTCTATAGGAACTGCGACATGCATAGTTAGGAGTTTGGATAGTAAAGCTGGAACTGGAACCGTGCGTGTGATATATATTTTATTTATGTGAATTAGCTTTTGTTTTTGAGAGAAGTAATGATGAAGATTGTAATCGAAACTTTTAAAGATGATCAAAGTGAATAAAAAAAGGAGAAGTAGAGCAAAAGCTCTCGACTTTTCTCTGTTCCCATTGAAGCATCAGTACTTCATGCTCATCCATCGTTACAACACTTTCCCTTTATTTTAAAATTACACCTTTTTCTTTATTTGTTTTTCTTGTTGTAATTGTATTAAGCTTTAATATGTACATTCACGATCTGCTCTCGGGGACGATCATGCATTTACCTCCATCTTCCACATTCCTCTTCACCGTCTTTTTAATGTAACCGTTGCTGAGGTAGTTTCGTCTTCGGTATAGGATCTGCTCTCGGGACGATCACATTATTTACTGGAGAAAATCTAGAAACAGAGCTTTATCCTCTGTTTTTCTTAACTTCATAACGTTGAGTTAGTTCAGAGTCAGAAGATGAGAAGATACTGGAGTTGGAATCAGAAGAAGACGACACAGAGCCAAAGAACCGATCTTAGTGAAGTTTCCGGTCAGGAACTGATTTCGGCCTCAAAATTCTTGCTCCGAATAAGCAAAGATGGGCCATGCAGGTTCAACCAAGCTACTAATGCCTTTGATGTATGTTATTATTGGAACGGCGATCGAAAAGAATAGGTTTTCTTATTGTTATTATTTTTCTTGTGTTGCATGAAAAATTCTAGTAAAGAATGAATGTTTTAACAAAGAAACAAAATACAAGATACGAACTATACCATTTAAATATAATCATTTGAGTCATTTCAATTTGGATATATGTCTGTGTGTAATTGTGAAGAATAACATGTATGGAAGTGTGTTAAACAACATGAAATGAAATTTGGCCAGTGAGTGTGTAATTATTATTCAAAAAAATCTTACTAAACGCTTAGTGTCTACCTGGACGTTTAAATGTCTTTTTAACCAATTATTTTGTAAATCATCGTAGAAACTCATTTCGTTATGATCGATTTGGCGCCTAGATGAACGCCTAGATGAACGACTAGATCAATTTTTATAACATGTATAATCAAGTAAATTAAAAGTCCAAACTTAAAGAAACACATTTTAGAACATAGACATCTACCCTAAAGTATTTTGCTTTATTTTAGATATTTTTATTTAAATTATTTTTCCATGAAGAAAAGGTAAATAAATAAAAATATTATAATTACTAGAGTTGCCGATACATGTTTTATTAGATTTTTAAAACCTGAATTTATTTGAAAATTAATAGTAGATTTGATTAAATTTTGAACCGAGATCATACAAAATTAACTATATTCAATTTTATTTTGTATACTATTTATTTATAATAACATGTTTTAAGAAAAAAATATTCAAACAACTGGAATCCATATTGCAAACCTTAAATAAGAGTAATCCAACTTTAAATTGGCAATGCTTTAATATTAATATTCAACCATAAACCATTAACAGTCATTTGTTTCAATAAATGTATTCAACAAGTTGACCAAAAAACGTATTCAACCAATTATATTCTGGAAACGAAATCTAGCCTGGAAACGCCGGTTTCATCACCCTCGAGGAGCTAAGCCAAGCTCTCTCTCGTCTCGGCCTCAACGCCAATCTCTCCGGTCTCAACTTCGAAGACTTCCCCTCTCTCTACAAGACTTCAGATCAATTTCAAATTAACAAGATGAGTTCTCCTCTCTCTCTACCTCAGTCATGGTTGTGGATGGGGAAGATGAGTTCAAGACTCCAATTGAGAGAAGGAGAGATTAGAGAGACAGCAGAGAAGGAGAAGAAGAGATAGATGAAGAGAAGAGACGTCTCTTGTAATCCTTAATTAGGAGACGTCTCCTGTATTTATTACAATTTTTTTTTTTAATCATAATTATACTAAGAAACCTATCAAAGAGACTTGGATAATGATTCTCTAATGTTGTCATGCATGTACATCTAATCGAAACTTTGTTACATATATATATATATATATATATACCAATTCAAAATAAACAAACATTATTCAACAGAAACACAAATCACTCGATTCTTGAAAAGATGACAAATATCCAAAGAACACGAGTTCATGTGGTAGTAATATTTCTACTCATCCAAATAGTTCTCTTCCAAGTGGAAACCATTGCTTCAAATGTTCATCCAAATATCTTTACTCGTAAATCAATGGTAAGGATCACAAATCGCCTCGGAGATGGTTCGACATTAAACCTCCACTGTAAGTCCCCAGACGACGATCTCGGCCTCAAAATTCTAGCTACGAATAACTCTTGGTCGTTTACGTTTAGACCAAATATTTGGGGGAACACGTTTTTTACTTGTCATTTCACTTGGCCTCGAGGACACTCAACCGTCAACACACTTCGATATATATGATGATATTAGAGATGGTGTTAATAGGCGTACTCCATGTATCGACTGTTTCTGGGATATAAGTATAGATGGGCCATGCAGATTCAGGCTTCGAATGTTTACGACCGCCCTGCCCCGCACCGTAGTTAACAGTAACAAAAATCTCTACATATACCATATATCTATACGTTTTTATAACTGTTAAAACCACATCGCAGTTGAACCGTTTGTCCCGCACCGCTCAAACCGCAGTTACCATTCGGAGCCTCAGTCAAGCAGCTAATCTCTTTGATATATGTTATAAATGGAACGGGGCTCGAAAAGAACAGGCTTTTTTATTATTATTATTATTATTATTATTATTATTATTATTATTGTGATGCAAAGGAAGTTTTTAGAAATGAACGGAACATTGAGCTAAAGTTAGATTGAAATCCATATTGCAAACCTTATAATATAAGACTAATCCAACTTTGAATGGACAATGCATAAATATTGATTTTCATTTTTCAACCATAACCATTAATATTACTTTGTTTCGATAAATGTATTTAAAATTGTATAACGATTATTAACGCATATCATAATTCTTCTCAAAATTCTAACAGTTAACATACATAAACATTCCTTTGTTTCATTAAATGTATTCTAAACGCACAAATATGTTAATGCACATCATAATTCTTCTCAAAACTCTTAACATTTTAACATACATAATATTAATTAAAATAAATTATGCATACAAAGTAAAAGTACATTACAAATTTTATAATTATATTCAATAAAATTCAGTCAATAAAAAGTATTTATACACTTTAAAAACCCGGATCAAAATCTAATAAATCATGAATATTCCTTTGATTCAATACAATGTTTTTTGTAACACAATACAATGTATTCAACCAATTCTAAATTGGAACAAAATCAATGTCCTCATGTACATCTCATCTCAGACTTGTTATATATATCAATGCAAAAGAAACAAAGATCATTCACACAACTTTCAATTCTTAAAGAAATGGCAAATATCCAAAGAACACAAGTTCTTGTGGTAATGATAATATCTCTACTCATCCAAATATCTCTCTTACAAGCTGAAACCATTGCTTCAGATGTTCATCCAAATATCTCTACTCTCAAATCAATGGTGAGGATAACAAATCGCCTCGGTGATGGTTCCACATTAAACCTCCACTGTAAGTCCTCAGACGACAATCTCGGTCTCCAAATTCTAGCTCCGAATAAGTCTTGGTCATTTACGTTTAGACCAAATATTTGGGGGACGACAGTATTTTACTGTCATTTCACATGGCCTCGAGGACACTCAACACACTTTTATATATACGATGATTTCAGAGATGGTGTTCATAGGGGTATTCCTTGTATCTACTGTTTCTGGGATATAAGCAAAGATGGGCCATGCAGGTTCAACGAAGCAACGGATGCTTTTGATATATGTTATTATTGGAACGGGGATCCAAAACAATAGTTTTGTCTTATTATTATCATTCGTGTGCTTTTTAACTTTTTATTTTCTTGTGTTGCACGATTTTTTTAATAAATAATGAATGTTTCATAATAGTTTGGGAAAGACAAGGAAACAAAATACTCCATATGTTTCATTTTAATTGTCGCTCTAAGTTTATACATACAGATTAAGAAAATATATGATTTTGTATATTTTTAAAATAAAAACACAATTATCTATACACTTAACCATATTTCAACCAATAGAAAAATAAAATGGAGAATATCGTTAATAATTTTTGCATTAAAACTCTAAAACAATATTTATTTTAAAATAAAAAATTTTCCACACAACTACAATTAAATCTAAATGGAGAGAATATAAGATATGAAATATATCAATTAAATATAATCATTTAGATCATTTCAACTTGGATTTACGTTTATGAGTAATTGTGAAGAAAAACATGTATGGCAGTGTGTTAAACATTAATAGGAAATGAAATTGGCCAGCGAATTGTTTGTGTAATCTATATTCAAAAAAAAAATCGTTATATGCTAATTAAATGCTTTGTAAAAATATAGCTTCTATTCAAACACCAAAATGATGTCTAGACCAATATTTTTCAAAATCACCGTAGAAAATTTGTTTCACTTATAAGTGATTTAGCGCCAACGTAAACGATTAGATGTCATCTTAATCAATTTTTATAATGTATGTAATCAAATAAATTAAGTTTTTTTCTAAATTTAAAGAACTACAATAAAAACTGTATAAATTAATAATGTTGGGACCTATAACATTTTATTAATTTACAAAAAATATGTTTTGGAATTTTCTATTTTAGAGGTATCTATTATATAAAATAAGAAATAACTAATTTTACCGTATATACATTAATTATGTTTTTGAAATTTGACTTTCATAATATTTTTCTTATATTGATTTGTATATATGAAATATATTTTATAGAATTTAAATGTGGTTTTAAATATAATTTTACTAAATATTATCAAAATATATTGAATAGTTAAAAATAGAGATATTATCATTGTAAATATAGAAAAAAATCAACTTTTTGTTTATACATAAATAAAAGGGCAATTATTTTAAATATTATTTTTTTTAGTTTTTGTCACAAAAAAATAGCTTTCAATAAAGAAAATGACCAAAATAGTTTTTTTTTTATTTTGAAAATTTTTATTTTTATTTTTTAAAATTTGAAATCATAATCCTTAAAACCCACCCTTTAATTTTAAACCCTAAGTCTATATTAGTTAACCCTAAGGTATAAATGCATTTTTACTTTAATAAAACTTATTTTGGTCATTTTTCTCATTGAGGACTATTTTTATGACAAAAACTTAAAAAGAGTTATCCTGAGAAATTTCTCTAAATAAAATGCATATATATAAATTATAAGTTTATAATTTTAATAAGATCATATATTTATACAGTACTTTAAAAAAAATATTATCTTATTATTTTATCGATTTATTTCATATTTTGAATCACTTTAACTTGGGACCAGAAGAATTTATTAATTTATAATGTTTATTAATATATTGAGTATTAATTTATAGAGTTTTTACTGTGTATTTTTAGAATATATTGTGAATTGAAAATTCGGACACTACCATAAAATATTTTACTTTGATTTGGATAGTTTTACCTTAAATTAATATAAGAATTACCGAATCGCTGATACTGTGATACAGCACTGGAATTTGGATGCCTTGTCAAGAATCAGTTCATCTCTGGGCCATGCAAAATCTCAAAAGTGTTATGATGAGCCCACTGGCCACACAGAACCATGTATTTGAGTCGAAGAATATTTAATATGAGGAACCAAAACACAAGTATTATAGGAACTGCGACATGCATGGTTTGGAGTCTGAATCTAGTGAAGCTGCAACCGCGCGTGTGATATATATTTATTTATGTAAATTAGCTTTTGTTGTTGAGAGAAGTAATGGGGAAGGTTGTAATCGGAACTTTTAAAGATGATCAAAGTGAAAAAAAGGAAGAAGTAAAGCATCAGCACTTCATGTTCATCCAGCGTTACAACACTTTCACTTTATTTTAAAATTACACTTTCTTTCTTCATTTTTTGCAAATTTATTAAGCTTAATATGTCCATTCACGATAGCCGCTAAAATTACCCTTTGCTTCTCATTTGGATATCGAATGTCTTGACGTTTTTTTCTTTTTATACATAACAAACACTTTCACATATCATCGATTCTATGTTTTATGAATTGACACGCTGTATATCTTAAATATATTCGTGTGTTACTTTAGTATACATGATTATTTATAGTTGAAGGCTTGAATTTGAAGTTTATATTAAAACTATATAGAAAGTCTCCCAGGTAACTAAAAATAAATATACAGCTAAAAATTAATTCATTCATTTGCAACTACGCCAGCGTTGATTTCGGCTTCACGCGTTTGATCTAAGGAAAAAAAAAAGGTCCATCATATGTAGATTTTCATAGTGGCTTAAACTTAAAATCACCTAAAAGTGTTTGCATTGATGAAAATTTGGATTTAAAGCATGCGATTGATACATAAAAAAAGAGTCAGTTGGTAGCTTTGGGATCATCAACCACTATCAATTACTAGTATCATATTATCCTCCGCAAATCATTTATATGTGCACGTAACGGATCATTTTCGTCAATGTCACTTGACCGCCATAAAATTTTAGGGACCATAAACAATTTATTTTAAAATATTTTTTCTATCAATTTGAGATTACATTTATATATATATATATATATATTGATTCTTAAATATTTGAAGATTCAAAACTAATGTTTCATTTGATTGTGGTCAGGACCGGACTGAAACTCAAAATTTTCTACTTTTACAATGTCCATTTGTTATATCTAAACCTAGCCATTACCTAATAGAAAACTAGACATAATGGTTAGGTTTAGATTAAATGTTAAGAGAAATAGTTAATGTTTATTATTATATGTTTATCTTACCGTAAATAGTTAATAGAACAATAAAGAAAGGTGAAATGAACTCATGAGAAATATGATCCGATCATACTTTTACAAGCACAAAATTTATCTTACCGTAAATAGTTAATAGAACAATAAAGAAAGGTAAAATGAAGCTATGAGCGATATGATCCGATCATACTTTTACAAGCACAAAATTTATAACACGACATATAGTTACAAAAACCAAACACAGATGTGGAGAAAGAATCACCATGATGCAAGAAAACTTTAAAATAAAATCGAAAAACCTAAAGAAAAAGTAACAAAAGCTTCACAATATCAAACCAGCAAAAGTGGTTTCATACACAGGAAGTTCGTCTTCATACAGATTATGATGATGAGTTCCAACTAAGTCCAGCTCAAACAAATCCGAACTCGAATCACTTGCAACATCATCATCCTCATCTTCATAATCCTCGAGATCATTATTATTCTTGACCAAACTGTTTTCATGTTTCTTGTGGTAATCTCTCAAGAACTCTCTCGCAATCTCCTCCACTGATCTCCTCCCTCCATCTTCCACATTCTTCTTCACCGACTTTCTAACATAGCCGCTGCTGAGATAGTCTTCTTCTTCAATCTCAGGGACGATCACATTGACCGGAGAGAATCTAACCCTTGGCTTGGTACGGCCAGATGATTTCTCGGAGCGTTTGTTCAGACAAGACCTGGAGAAGGAAGAAGCTGAAGAACACGTCGTAGATAGATAGTAATAATCAGTTCGTTTTCTAGAGAATGCAGAGTCGTCGTAGCTCGTGTTCCTCGGATAACTCTTAACCGCCGTTGGTTGCTTGCTGAACAAGGCATTGATGAAGTTAACGATTCTTACTCCAGGTGAAGATGGAGTTTTGAGCTTCTTTTGATTACTTGAGGCGTAATCGTAGTCGTGAAACACTCGGGTTGCTCTGTTTTGGTGAAACAGAGCTTTATCCTCTGTTTTACTCTGTTTTGTCTTAGATGGGCCGAAACATAACGGCCTTGAAGAAGTTATCTTCTTAGTACCGTGACTTAGTTCGGTGTCGGAAGATGAGAAGATACTGGAGTTGGAATCAGAGGAAGAGGAGACAGAGCCAAAGAACCGATCTTGGTGGAGTTTCCGGTCAGGAACTGATCTGGTTACGCTGATGCTCTGTTTCTTAACAGAGCCGACAAAAGGTTGAGTCTTTTTGGTTTTGGGATCGATGGAATTGTAGATTTCATCGAGGAGAGTGGAGGAGAATGACGGGTTTCTGGATTGAGGTTTGGATCTATGCATGTTTTGTTCTGAAGAAGAAGAGACAAAAGAAGAAAGAGTTAACGTCTTAACTGTTTTGGTGTTTTTCTTCTTCTTTGTCGGATGTTATATATAACTGGCGATCTCGGCGCGTGTTCTTCACGTATACTTAACCAGATGGACCACGCTAGTGCGGTGTTCATTTAGCAAGCTCTTAATTATTTAATTAAACGATCATGTGCGTGTTTAACTTTAAGCAAAGTCTCTCCTACATCCACATTGCCTCATTGGAGTTGTCTAGACAAGGACAGGTTAAGGAACTGTACCTGTTTTGCGTCTTTTTCAGTTCTCTCAAATGCTTCCTTCCTTTCTTGTTCCTTGGCTGTTCCTCGTTTCATCAACACTTATGTCTTTCTTTTGTTGTTAAAAACACTTGTATGTCTTCTTGTTTCCATCCTATATCTTTGTCACACTTCGGTGTATGTTCTTTTCATTTTATATGATCAAGTTTGCTAGACAATGTTATATAGTTTACAACAGTGACATATATAGTTGATAACTGTATCAATATCATTGTTGTGGCATTATCCACATTAAAACATAGTAGATGAATGCTGTTGAAAAAGTATGAATGCTCAGTTTGCAATCTAATTGTCAATGGAAATGAATCTTGGTTAGAATGGATACAACTGTTAAATTTTAGGGATGTTTGAGAAACATACTATTAAAGGGAAAGAAAATGGCACGGGAGGAGTCAGAGAATGAGTTGCTCAGGGAGAGACAATAAGAACTGACACAAAAAGAAAAAAGAAAGATTCACTCATTCATCCACGCGGTGAACCTCTCAACTGGTGTCTGTGTGGGGTCCCACACGTGACCTGCCACGTGAACCATTGTTGTTGTTCTCCCTCTATGGGACCCCTCGCACGTGTGGGCCTCCTCACCCCATGCGTACGGCATTTGTTCTTTCACAGACGGGTTATAGAGGAATGGACCACTCTACTCTATAGGTTTGGGCCGTGTCTCCTCCAAAGACGAGACCACACTCTGAATGTCCTGTAAGCTCTCTCGCTATAACTACATTCTATCGTCCCGTCATTTTATCATTCAACCATCAGTTCACGGATCATCTAAAATTCAAAGTACAGCCTGACAAAGTCTTATGTAATATCGTTTTCATGTCTCTTTTTTTATCCAATTCGAAAAAACGGTAGGAAGAATGATTTATCATATACGATATGGTGGTCACAATATGCATTTAAAGTTTATGAACAGTCAACATAAGCTTAGATCAATAGTCGACATGACAAGTGGGGTGGAGATGATAAATAACTTTGAGAACAAGTCATTTATTTCGATTAATTTAAACACAAACATCAAGTTTTTATTTATTTCATCTCTAGCAAGTTGCACGTAACCAAGAAAACACACACACTCTGATGCATTCATTTAGAGTTCAGGCGCTGCACGTCTACGAGCTGGTAAAGATCTCCCCTCCGCTGTTTATTCAGTGGAAGACTTGTCCTAACATAATCATAACCGAGATTCAATTAGCGGATAAACCAAAAAAAAAAATCAAGAAAGTTAACGGTACTCTTCTTGTGGATTTACCTTCGTTGTTCAAGGATAGAGTAATCAATCTCTGCTATGATGATTGCTTCCTCATGCTCAGTCGTAGCTAGAACTTCTCCAAACTGTCAGATGTTTACGAGTTTAGTGAAGCTTCATTACCAAACAACTAGCATGGAAAAGGGTGTTAGTATGCTTACAGGCCCAATGAGTGTAGAGTGTCCCCAAGCAGTGTAGCCAGCTCCTGAATCTCTGGCAGGTGAGCATGTCGCCACATATAACTGGATAAAACAGCATACGTAGTTCTATCAAATGCTCCAATGATTATCGATAAGATAAAACTCCCAAAGAGAAGAAGAAAGTACCTGATTATCCGTAGCCCTGAAATGAAAACAAAACAGACCGAGTCAGCCTTGTAATTTACTCATTACTAACTACACGCCAAGCAAGTTTTCATAAAGTAGGAGACTGTGATAATGCACCTTGCTCTTTGTAGTAGTTCCCAATGGAGAGGTCCAGTTGTCATGTTAAATGCTCCTGGATAGCACAGCAAATGAGCCCCTGGAAAGTAATAGAACAAGCATGTAGTAGATGATGATGATGATGAGGTTCTTTAATGGACTCGAGAAAAAAAGAAGCGGCAACTAGTCCATTTGGATAAAGCATATACTATATAAAGAGAGTTCACCTCTTGCAGCATATATCATAGCTAGCTCCTGGAACCGGATGTCATAGCAGATGCCTATTCCAATACGCCCCACATCTGCAACAATCAACAAAACAAGTTCTCTCAGGCGCTGCAATGCACTGGAGATTTCTACTATAAACTAGAAAGTGAGAGGTGATGGGAAGTTCTTCTCTATATGAAAAAAGAATAATTTCACCATTATTGAGCCAAGAGTACCCCAAATTTTATTGTCAATTATTTTTTTAGATACTAGAATAATAAGTTTATAAAAGATACATATGACAAAGATATTTGGCAGACCAGAATGAAACCTGTGTCAACGATTGTTGGTGTCTCTCCCGCAGTGAGAGTTTTTGATTCCATGAAGGTGATCTTCCCGGGAATGTCTATATCAAATAAATGTATCTGTAGGCACAAAGTACAAACAATCAAGAACAAAGATTGTTAGTTTAAACATAGATTCTATAGCCTAAACAAGAGTGAAAGTTATAACCTTTCGATGCTTAGCTTTGAGCACTCCATCAGAACCAAAGACACAGCAAGTGTTATACAAACGATCACCAACTCTTTCCGGAATAGAGCCACCAATGATAGTGATCTTGAGCCGTTTAGAAACTTCAGAGAGCATAGCGGTTGAAGGAGAAGCATCACCACCAGCATCAATCTCTTCCGCGTAAACCGGGAAGCTATCATTGGAGTACGGACTGTTCCAAATCTCCTGAAAACAAAACCTCGTTGAGAAGAAGAGATCACTAAAGAGCTTTATACTTTCTTAACTTACGGGCAAGAGAACAAGCTTAGCTCCCTTGGAAGCAGCTTCTTCAATAGCCTTCTTGGCGTGAGAGATGTTTCTTGATTTGTCAGCAGTCACAGATAGCTGACACAATCCAATGTTGAACTACAATTCCATAATTTATCAATTAGTCGAAAACTCGAAGGATTTTAAAAAAAGAGAGAGAAAGGAGATGACTTTGGTCAACGGAGGAGCTGGGAGGGGAAGAGCGGAGGGGACTCTAGCTTGTTCGGGTTTGAAAGAGGACGCCATGGAGGAGGAGGAGATGGATCTTAGACCTGAGGTTGTTGATGAAGATGGGAGTTTCGCGATCGATCTCAGTGATGGTTTAGGGAGAAAAACGGATTCGAGACGAGAAAAGGGATTAGGTTTTAAAAGATTCTTCGAATGGAAGAAGAGTGACGATGAAACTGCCGACTTCATTTGGCGTTTCACTTTAGTTTATGATTCAGACAGATGACAAAAAGCAAAACTAGTGTTGTGTTACAAATGTACGGTTCCGGCTCAACCGTTTTTGCATTACTTAACCGGTTCAATTAGAAACACGCAGTGCGGTTTAAAATGAGTTTACAAGATTAATAGCTGAAAAATCGTTTTAATTATCCCAAATTGTGCAAAATTTATTGGAATTTGTTAGGTTTTTCCAACTATGGTTCATCTTTATAATCAATGATTCGAAAGTTGTACCAAACCGGATAAATTGAATTTTTCAATTTTGAGTAAACGATGGGCCTTAGTAAGCCTGATTTAAAAGCCCACATAGCTAGAGATGGCCCACATTTGTTTAAAACGTGTTACAATTTCACAGAGAAAGAACGATCAAGACGCTTCTGGAACTTCAAACTGAAAAATTATCAGACCGAACTGTTCACTCTGTCTACATCTCTCTAGAATAATCTCTGCACTCCTATTTAAATGACATGAATCTCAAACGATCTCCATCAACGAAAACAAAAAAAGCAAGAATCAAAGTCAAGTCATCAAGAAAGCAAAACAACAAGTTTGAACGATGGAATTTGTAAGGTTTCCGATAGTCTCAATCCTCGAAGACATGCTAGAAGTTCCCGAAGAGCACAACGAGAAGAGCCGCAACAATCCTTCAAGAGCTTACATGCGGGACGCAAAGGCAATGGCGGCTACGCCAGCCGACGTGATCGAGCACGCGAACGCGTACGTTTTCGTGGTGGACATGCCTGGAATCAAAGGAGAGGAGATCAAGGTTCAGGTGGAGGACGAGAACGTGCTTGTTGTGAGCGGAGAGAGGCAGAGAGAGAACAAGGAGAGCGAGGGTGTGAAGTATGTGAGGATGGAGAGGAGGATGGGGAAGTTTATGAGGAAGTTTCAGTTGCCTGAGAACGCTGATTTGGAGAAGATCTCTGCTGTTTGTAACGATGGTGTGTTGAAGGTGACTGTTCAGAAGCTTCCTCCTCCTGAGCCTAAGAAACCAAAGACTATCCAAGTCCAAGTTGCTTGAGTTTCTGGATTTTTCTTCAAGATTTCGGTTTGAATGTACTTGGAATGTGAGAGACTGTGTGATGATGCGTGTTTTAAGTTGAAGTGAAAGTTGTTAAAAAGGTGAAATAAAGGATGTTCCTCTGTTTTAGTCGATTTGTTTGCGTTTTGTACTGGATTGCTAGTATAACATATCAAGAATTTAACATTTGAATGAGAAATTACAAGCTAATGTAATCGTTAATCCCAAAATGCTAGAACATTCATTCAAATGATCAGCTGAGCCAAGCCAACAAAGAACTCTGAATCAATTGGTCCAAAATGTACAACTTTTGGATTACGCCAGGACAAGATCAAGATGAGAGCACAAAACATTGGAGAACCATAGTTGTAGAATTTCTCCCTCGTTTCTTGAACCAAGTGACTAAACTAACAAGAACTAGTTATGTTTTGAGTTCTTTTAAAAGCAACTTTTTGTGGTTTTATTGGTTAATTAACTTGGATTTGTTTATTGATATGACCAGTTAAAAACAATGATGTGCGATTCTTGATTAAAGAAACATAACGTGAGTCTAGGCGAGGATGGAAGACGTCACTTTGTAAGTTATGAATAAACAGTTAAAAAGCAAGAGATCGCCTCATGACTAAAATAAAATAGAAAGAGCCATTGATTTGATTTGAGATCCAAACAAGAAAAAATCGTGAAAAATCGTATACATACATTCTTCTAGAAGATTCTGAATGGCGACGGAGATAATGTCTCCGCCGGGGGAAACGGCGAGTCTTCTCTCTCACGCTTCCGCCTCTCAGCACCTTACGTCTCCGAGCACCTCTCCTTCACTCTCGATCGTCTCCACAAGGTTTCTCTCTTCTCTTAACATCTCTCTCGGCGCGCATGTATGTATCTCTGAATCTAATCGGTTACTGAACTTTGGAAGGAGCCGGAGCTGCTTCGAGTGGACGCGGAGCGGATTCAGAGGCAAATGCAAGAGGTTGCAGTTTGGAACTACCGCGCGTTTATCACCGCTGCTGATGCTTTGCTTGCCATCCGCCAGCAAGTATCCTTCATCGATAAGCATCTCGAGTCTCTCGTAAGCTACTGATCCACTTTTGGTTATATTATCTGCCTTGTTTTGAATTTTTTTGTGGTTAATGTTGGATGAGTACTAGGCTAGGGATCGTTTTTGGAGTCTAAATTCGAGTTAAGGAAAGTGCTGTTCCTTTGGTTGACGCAGCTACTTACGGGCGTTAATTTTTTTAATAAACTCTTGTTCGTTTCATTGAAGCCGGTACTGTACTGCGTCTAAACGCTGCGTACTCGCGTCGATCGCCGAAAAAATCTGCGTCTGCGATTAAAACTGCGTCGGCGTCTACGAAACGAACAACAACTATTTTCATTGACGCTGATTCCGAAAACTGCGGCAACCAAACGAACATGACTGAACTAAAATCGATTGGTATCTAGTCAAGTTGCAGAACCATGTTGTTTCAGCCAGGTCCTATAGTTTTGTAGACTCAGCGTTGTGAGATTGATCTTGTTATGCTCTAATTTTTCTAGAAGAGAGCTAAATTTTCTTGAGAATAGGTGAATGAATCATTGGATTAGGATTAATAGCTTCAGCTTCCATGTTTTTAGCGGTTGCATCCTTGGAGATGATGTTTTTTTTTAATGACTCAAAATCTCCATGTACTTCTGCAGATTTGCCAAGTCCCTAAACTAATGTCTGGTTGCACAGAGTTTATTGATTCTGCTGAGAGTATCCTGGAGAAGAGGAAGATGAACCAAGCTTTGCTGGCAAATCACAGCACTCTTCTTGACTTGCTTGAGATTCCTCAGCTTATGGACACGTAAGCGCTACTGCACTTTTTCTCACTAAACATTTCTTCTTCTTATGCCCGCCCTTTCATGAGAGAAGCGAATTTTATCTTGAAAATTGAACTGTGTTTTTTTATCAGATGCGTGAGAAATGGAAATTTTGATGAAGCTCTTGACCTGGAAGCATTTGTATCGAAACTTGCAACCATGCATCCCAAGTGAGTTTTCTTTTGTCATCTTTCTCACTACTTTTTGGCTGCGAAGGCCGGAAACTTCAAGCTTTAGCTGTTAAGAACTCATCTTCTGTCAATGTCAAGATTGCCTGTTATCCAAGCACTTGCAGCTGAGGTTAGACAAACAACTCAGTCACTTCTCTCACAGCTTCTCCAGAAACTACGCTCCAATATACAGGTCTCATGTGAATATAGTTTGTTTCTGTTTCAGTGATCTATGGTTAGGCTTTGAAATCTAGGAGGCTCAATGTTTTGTTGATGCTATCTATTTCAGTTGCCAGAATGTCTTCGAATTATTGGATACTTGCGCCGAATAGGAGTCTTTGGCGAGTATGAAATGCGGTTACAGGTGAATTGTTTTGACATTAGTTGTAACCATCTGAATTCATCCTTCCATTACATTTGTATTCCTTTGTCTGTAGTATTCTGGAAGCTATGCCTACACTTCTGAATGACTCTTCTTGTTTGTGCAGTTCTTAAGATGCCGTGAGGCATGGCTCACTGGAATTCTTGAGGACCTAGACCAGAAAAATGCTTATGAGTATTTAAAAGGCATGATAAACTGTCATAGAATGCACCTCTTTGACGTGGTTAATCAGTATCGAGCTATTTTTGCTGATGATACATCGGGGAGTGAAGAAAATTATGACGGTGGACTTCTGTTTAGCTGGGCCATGCATCAAATAACATCGCACCTGAAGACTCTGAAAATCATGCTCCCAAAGATTACTGAAGGAGGATCTCTATCGAATATTCTGGATCAGTGCATGGTTGAGTTCTTTTGCATCTCATATTCTCCATTTCGAGTACTCTGTGCTACTTTGATTGACATATACCTTCTTCTCATGACAATACAGTACTGTGCTATGGGACTTGGTTGGGTTGGGCTAGACTTCCGTGGTTTGCTTCCTCCTCTTTTTGAAGAGTAACGTTTCTTCTTATTATATATTCTTTGTTTCTGTCTTAATCTTTACTTGTTTCTTTATAAGCTCATCTTACATACTTCCTACAGGGCGGTTCTGAACTTGTTTTCCAAGAACATGAACACAGCAGTTGAGAATTTCCAGGTGAGTAAACACAAAACACCTTCTCCTATCAATCACATATTTATCAACTTCATGATGTTTTTACTTTCAGTTAGTTCTGGATTCACATCGATGGGTTCCATTACCATCTGTTGGCTTCCCATCAAGTGGTATCAATGACGATAGCAAAGATGACGTCACACCTCCATCATACTTGATGGAACACCCGCCTCTTGCAGTTTTCATAAACGGTGAGACAGTTATACATTATCAATTTCTAATATTACGGATGATGAAGCCAATGTTAAAGTGTTTGAATCATTACAGATGTTGAAAATATAAACGTAGGTGTTTCTGAATGTTCTTTTAACCTGTGTCTGATTGCGGCTGATAATCCCGTCTATGTCCGCAGGTGTATCTGCTGCTTTGAACGAACTACGTCCGTGTGCCCCACTAAGTCTGAAGAATGTTATTGCTCATGAATTGATCAAAGGGTTTCAGGCGGTCTCTGACTCCTTACTTAGATACAACACAACTCGGATGCTTCGACTCAATGAATCCAAACTCTTCCTCTCGCTTTGCCGAGCTTTTGTCGAGGTACAGTTTCACATCATATCTCATCTCAATCTTGTATCAATAAGTAACAAGTCAGTAGCCACAGTTTACTTGTCTAACTTGAAGTAATCCAATCTCTGTCTAACTCAACATTGCCCTCTCTTTTTTTGGTTCGTTGTTGTTACAGGTGGTTTTTCCACATTGCGCCACATGCTTTGGCCGGTGTTATCCAGGTGGTGCCAGTATCGTTATGGATGCCAAGAGCGCGTACGACGGTCTAAGTCGCATATTAGCCGCTTCTTCCTCTCCAGAACCATCCAACAAACTAGTAAAGACCATCAGCACCGACGCAACGAGTGCATCAGAGAACGGTATCGCCTCCCAAGTCGAAGAAAAACAAGTCGAGAGCCCGAACGAAAAAGAAGAGGATAGCCCCATTCCCTTGCAGATCCCTGAGACAACACCACACGAGTCTTGAAAGTTTTCTTAATTTTTCTTATAACGGCATGACAAAAATAAACATGAGGGAAAATTAATCGAAGAACGACAATAGATTATCTATATAGTATCTGAATACACTATGTTTTGAGACTTGGACCCAGATATTTTTTGTTTGTTTTTAGTGTATTCTGATATAAAATCGAAGAATAACTTTGGAATATCGAATTAATTGGCCGCAATAATCAGTATATGATATATCTAACTGCATAACAAGTATTTTCCAACATTTTTTTCTATCCAAAATGAAAATTAATCACCATGAAATAGTGTTTATGCTTGCAACATATTCATCTTAAAATAAAGTTTAAACAGAACGGAAAAAACAACTTTGTTGAAAATCGAAGGGCAGTTTTACAAGATGAAGAAATGAAATAGCCTAAAGTGTAGAACAACTTTTAGATGTGAATATTTCAGCATTCTTCTTCCTCAAGTGTCAAGAGCTTACAATTTTATTGAAGAGTTACAATATACACGATCTTTTATATATATATTTAGTTATTTATACGAAACATAGGGGAAGACATTTGACTGCCGCTAATTCTTATATAGATATCAGTGACATTATACAGGCTATAAACTATATCTCACATCTTTAATCACTTAGCTAATCAATCCAAATTTTCTGTATTCTTATGTTTCAAATTTTCTATATTTATGAGAAATGAAGTACAACTTTTGATGTCGTTTTTGCAACTCAGTCCGGATCGTTTGTTTCGGCATACAAGTTCTCAAACTTTCTGTAGTCCTGTCTCTCTTTGTGTAATATTTGAGTGTATGCCCTAGTTGATTGGCCGCACCTAGTTATAGGCCTTTGTATAAGTCCAACTGCATCCTCATGAAACAAAATAATTGACACATAAATGAGAAAAATAGCTTAGCAATTAAAACCAGAGTTGCAAACTATTATTTTTTGTTAATGAGAAATTTCGAGCTTCAAATTAGTCTTACCCAGTTGATGATAGTATAAGTACAAAACCTTAAAGATAATCAAACGAAATCGAGATCTTTTATCAGCTATGGTTTATCATGTGTGAGAGAGAGATAGAGAGAGAAAGAAGGGGTGACAGAGAGAGAGTAAGCACACATAGCTTCAAGCATAAAACCCTAATTAAAAACGCATGCAAGAAAGCCACCATGTGTGCTCACTCTCTTCTGTCACCTCCTCTTACCTTTGATATATTATACGCATGTGACTTGAGTCATGAAACATTAGCTTGTCAAAAACAAGCGATTTAACCGATAAATCTAGCTACCTTATATGTTTTATTAGGGAATTAAGGCAAGACTCTAGACCTTACATCTTTCTATCTTTGGATGTGGGAAGAAACTGAGACCTGCCGGGCCTTTTTATAGCCGAAGGAAGAGAGAGAATGGGATACAAAACTCAAAATCTCTCTCATTAATTATTGATAAAGATTGTTCCATTTTATTACCACGTGAATTGTTATCTATCTATCAAGATGCCGACTTACTAGTTACTACTTGATTTTTTCAAAGTCATCTTTTGCTTTTACTAATCAAATAAAAATCCAACCCCTTTTAAAAAGATTCATTATTTCACGCGTATATCTCATTAGCATATCGTATATATACAGTTATTTATTTATTATTTATACATATGACAATACTGATATTGTCAATATATAATCATAATACCACAAATATATGCTTTAAACACACAAAGAATACACATATGCTGTTGGTGGCAAGTTACTTAATTACGGAATATCCCAAAATGAATAACAATGTTTGTGGAAGCACCGGAGCCTATTGGTTAAGGTTTAAAGGCTTCTACATCCAGGTCTGGGATTCAAATCCCAGACTATGCAATTTATTGCAGATTACAGGAAATCCAGGTTTCAAGTCCCGGAGAGATCGGTTTATTAAACAATTATGCAGACTACAGAGGAAAGGCTTGCAAGAGATCTTCAACATGGTGCAAGTAAACCTGGTTAGGCGTGGATCTTCATAGGATGGCTCAGGTGATGCAGTTAGGCGTAGGTCTTCATAAGGCAGGTAGTATTGTCGGTTGTCGAATCGTCTATGTAATATTTCCTATATCATAATTGTAAGATCATAATAAATCAGCGTTAAAAAAAAGAATAACAAGGTTTAATGTGAAGAAGATAAACTAATAATTCACATTTATAACTAATGGTCCCATAACTTTGGAATAAAATTTGGATGGAGTTTGTCAAACAAAAAACGTTGGATGACGTTCAGCTCTCATATTAAAATAGATTAATTTGAGAATTTTAGTGCAAAGCATATAATACTTTTCGTTTTTATGCAATCCAGTGGAATAAACAACTGGACAGACCAATTACAAATCGACAGGGCCTCATCATGAAAAAGTTCAACCACGCCCAAATATTCAATACGGCGGTAAAGCATCTTAAAGCATGCATGCTTTTCCAGAAACATTTTAAAACTGCATGCATATTGTCTATTTAAAATTTCCTCCATCAAATTCGTCTTTGATTCCATCAAAATTATTATTAATATAGTTACAAGAATCTTCCATCGAAACATAAATTTAATATATAACCGAATAGTTTGTATAATTTTTATAAGATTTCTATGTTAAGAATTTGATAATAAAGTACATAAGATAATACTATATAATATAAATAATATACGTCAATTTATTGCTAATTAGTTTTAAGTTCAAAATTTCTTAATTTTCTTCTGCTAAGATTATTTTATCATTGTCGTAGTTGTTTAATTATTTATCTCTTTTTTCTTGGCTATACTTTCTTATTTTACGTAAACAAAAATTGTTACCTCATTTTACCTTTTTCTGTATCTCAAAATCCACGGTGAGATGAGATTTTCTGAGAATGCGAACATGTAGTGATGTGACACCTGCTCTGCTGCATTGCAGCATTGGTGCGTAATGTTCCTGCCAATTAAGAGGAAGAATATCTACCACTAGAAAAATAAACAATAAACTAGTATTCCGAATATGGAAGTGCGCATACGTGTGTCCTACTCCTTAACAACTTTCCTTTATGGGCAAAACACACAAAATGACTAAAAATTTATAAATTATTCTTTTTTTCTTTCTGGTTTTCTAAAAACATTAATGAGGATTCTTAGAGGTAGAAATCTTAGCGTAATTTAAGAACATTCTAATGCAATTTTAATAATTTTATTAGGTTAAGATCTGCGCCTTACGCGGAATGAACATTATATATAAATTATTTTTAAGTATTATATATATTTTACATATTATGAAATAATAAATATTTATTGAATAACTAAAAATTTAGTAACTATTACGTATATAATTAAATTGGTACAAATACTTAAACAAATTTTATTAATCCAGACAAACACTTTTTTTTTCTATTTTATATAGTATAAAATTAAGTTTAAATGATATTAACATAGGTATATAGTACATTTTTAATATTGACATCTGTTAAAAAATATTTTATATTCATATTATTTTTGTCACTAATTGTCACTACCCCGCGCAAGGTATAACTATTTTTAACAGAAACAAAAATAATATAACTATTTTTGTCATTTTTAATTACTCAAAAAATATTTTATACTCATATTAACATTAATGAGGATTTTTAGAGGTAGAAATCTTAGCGTAATTTAAGAACATTCTAATGCAATTTTAATAATTTTATTTAAATATCATTATAATTGTCACCTAGTGATTAGATAGACTTATGTTTATAATGTTTTATGCACTCAAAAATTGATTCTAGTATTAATTACGTCTGTGTGGCAAATCTCTCTATTGGCAAATCTATGTAATGATGTATATATTAAACGATAAGGGAATCGACTTTTGAGGGACATATTCACTTTGACTTCTAGTTTGGATCCATTATTGATTCGGTGTTGCGTGAAGTCGAAGCCTCAACAAAATGTTAAAAAGAACTACAAGTAAAAGAGAGTTGAAGTCAATTAATGCATTTAGACAGGCTAGACGAACAAAAAGTGAAAGAGAGTTAACATCAAATGCATTTAGACACTTCGACTAATACGGAAAATCTATGGAGACGCTAATAGAGCGGGAAAGAAGATAGATAAGAGTTAAAAGAAAAAACACTTCATCTATTTAATCAAAATTGATTACCAGTTTACCACTGATCAGTGAATCACATATCTAAGTCTTCTTTCTTTGCTTTCTTCACTCTAAATCACATATTTAGTCAAAGAGTACAAGCCGTTAGAACAGCTCTCGAACATGCCACATCACTCAACTTTGACTACATCTGGCTACTGCCAGATTGCAAAGGACTCATCTAGTCCATCACCGCGAAACAACGATCTGTGGAGCTTTTTGGAGTTCTAGCTAACATTGAATTGCTTATCCAATCGTCTTTTTCATTGTTTCAAACTTCTTTCATCCTTAAGGTTTTTAATAGATCTGCAGACTCTTACGCAAATGCTTCACTTTGTACCAAACTTTTTCTATTGGGCTTAGTTTTCTACTAATGTCCACTTTAATTAATTATCAGTTGATCCAAAAAAAAAGTGTAATAGTACGAGCGGTAGTTATCAATGTGTTGTGTACAGTGTACTAGACAAACTACACTGTGTAACATTATTCAATATATACATCTGTATCGAATCATAAAAAACTAGTTCAGCCTTGGCATTTTTTGGGGATAAAGTGTCTACCGTTAGTGTTGGCGTTAGAGATCAAGAAGGCATGTTCGTGGGACAAATGACAATACTAATTAAAGTTTTGACATATGAGTGTGTGGTAATACAGATGTGTATTTAGTACTTTTTGATCGATTAAAAATAATAGAGATATATAAGTGACCATAGTTACATTACTGTAATATTACTACTGTTAAGATTCCATCGATACTCTGGTTCTCTCACTTTCGGCGTGGGAATCACGTGAGAGACCCTGAGGAGACACGTGATCAAAAGGAATTTTTAGACCAAACCCCACATCGTAAGTGGACAACAGAACCACGTTGGCATCTTCATCATTTATCTCTTCTTCTAGATTTAAAATTTTCGATCAGCTTGAGATTTGATTCTCGGTATATATGGGCTTATCCGTTTCCCGGTTAAGTAATCAACAAGAAATGTCAAGGAGTCTGTAGACTTGGGCTCAAATTACTGATATTTTGGTGTTTCATATTCTCCATGGTTTTTCCTCTGAGCACAAGCCCAAGTCCACATGCTCCATAACGTATAATATAAAATATACGTTTCATGTGGGGAAATGATATCCCGTGGAAAATTATGCCATTGATATATATGGCCTTTGTATTTTTGCTGGTAGTCACGTTCCCACGAATATGTGAATACCAACATAACACCAATTAATTTTGGATTCGTGAACATTACTACACAAAAACTTGCCATTGACCGTTTCTTCACGTACAAAAGTCAACGGTCAAGTACCAGAAAACTTATTTCTTACCCATTTTCAATATCTGTATAATTTTGTTTCTTTTTTTGCTTTTACTTATCTCTATTTCTATTCGCATTATAATAAAAATACAATAAAATAAAAAAACAGTAATAAAAAAAACATAAATGTCCGAGAGTGGAATTGAGACCAGCTCAAAAGAAACGGCGTTGCGTGACACTATTATTCTCCTCCCTCCCTTTTTGTCTCTTCAATAATTCTTATCTGAGCTGTAAACAAGATTCTCTCCAACTCTCTCTCTCTCGCCGGCTCTCTAATGGAAGATTACAACCGTCAAAGAGCCTACGGAGACACAGGGATGCAGATCCAGCCTTACCACGGCGGCGGTCCGGGAACCGGCGACTTCAGGAGCTATAGCACCTCGTACGCGACGGAGAACAACATCTACAATATCAAGAAGGAGAAATCTATAGCGAGGTCGAAGTCTTGGGGGATAACTGACCCGGAGCTCCAGAGGAAGAAAAGGGTGGCGAGTTACAAGATGTATAGTGTTGAAGGCAAAGTCAAAGGCTCTTTTAGAAAAAGTTTCAGATGGCTTAAGCAGAGGTACACACAGGTCGTCTATGGCTGGTGGTGATCAAAGAGTTTTCACCTTTTCATCTTATTTAAGCTTTTGAGTATTTTTTCTGTTTTGATATTTTGATTTTGATTTCCTCAAGTAATTATAATTGTCTTCTCTCTCTTATATATCTATGTGTGTTGTATTCTTCTATGTAATTGTGATGGCCGTAAAATTAATTATAAGTTTACATATTTTCCTGAGATGCAGAATTAGTCTCTTGTATAAACTTGATGACCCTTTGGTAAGAATATTGGTTTGCTAAAGTCTTGCTCAAAGTAGATTGTGTGACAGGTCTCGCTTGTGTTGCTTCAAGTTCATGAGATATGATCCATTCTTGTTTTATAATCTTGTTTGCCATTAGACTTGGCTATGGTTGAGTTTGTGTCTTTGACTAATCACATCCGGGGATGAATAAATATCTCCGTCGCTGGTTTTTTTAAAATTATGTTCACATCATGTTGATGATAATCGATTCGCATAATAGCCAAAACACGTTGTTAGGTCTTTGATTGTGTTGTTTGTTTTATTTTCTATGTCTATGGTTTCTATTGTCACACCATTTTTTGTTTGGCTAAATCCCATATGTATTTGCACTTGTCATTTGTATTTTATATTGACAAAAATATATATTGTAAGAACATGACAAAGTTATGTAAACGCAATTAGCATTTGAAACAATGGGGATCAAGCCTTCCAAACTGGGCTAGCTTCCGGACAGTCAGTATCCGCTCTGTAAAATAAACATTTGTAAATCAAACTTACAAAAAACATCACCAAAATAGAAAAAACATTATACATATTTTTGGCTTATCTAATTTAAACATATTTAAGAATAAAAAACTAAAGATAGTTTTTTGTTTACTAAAGATAGTTATAACTGTTCTATAATTAATACTTTCACATTCAGTTTTAACTGGTATATACTCCAATATGATTTCTAACTTCAATTTTTTTGAAACAAATTATAGTGACATTAAATCTTTTGTAACTTAGACACGAAATGAAGACTTCAGTTAATCGTAGGAAACTCAACCATAATTAGCAAGAGACAAAAATAAAATAAAACACGAAAGTTTCGAGAAAGAAATGAAGACAGATTTGTTTTTCATGTTTCTTATTATTATTTCTTCATGTAAACTTATTTACATTTACGATTTTTTCTCTGTTCAGCCTCATTTACTTGGAATACATATATAATAGTTTATATTTACTAATAATGTATTGATTGTATTTATTTCTGATTTTAATATATAGGTGCATCAACTATTATAGCAAAATCTAAATACAGGAGAAATCATCTTCCATTTGGTGGAAAGTCCTCAAAGTGATGTCCACAGAAAAGATGAGTTTGTATATGACTATCAATTTCATGAGGAAGATGCAATTGGTTTTTGTCATGAATGTGCGCGACATTGTGTCGTCCAAACGAACAAAATTTTTAAATCTTGTAGAAATTTTATTTGTCTTCGTTCAACTCAAAAATTTTAACTAAGCCATATAATTTGTAAGGAAAACTTCATAAAAACAGCATTGCATTATGATTATTATCTTTTGGGTGTAAATGTTGAATTATAGATCAACAAAATAGTTGTATAGAAATTAGAAAAATGTATAATGAGAACCAAGATACAGCTTTTGAGTTGGTGACTTTTAACATAGCTTAAATCCTTCCCCAAGATTGGAACCAACGTTGCAATAGATTCAACCAGCTTATTCAGCAACGAGATCCAAATTGCTTTGGACGTGGAAGTAGGGTAATAATAGTTACATAAAGAAACAGGCTTTGTGCTCTTTGTAGCAACCTCAGTGTTTAAAGAAGCTAAAAAAATAATTATCACTATTATTCTGACCAGATCGCTCTCAGTCTTCTTTCATCTTCCAAAACCTAGAGAACTTGCTTTTATAGATCGTAAAAATTTGGTTCTGGCACAGTCAATGGGGACTTACAAAACAGTACGGCATAAAGGAGTGGAGGTGTAGAGGAGGAAGCTCATTACAATATTGTAATTACATTTAATTGACGAGTGAGTGTTCTCGAAGATTAACAAACAAAAAATTAGATTTAGATATTTCATAATAAACTAAATTTTGTATTATAGAATTTCATAACTAAGTATATTAAAATTCATATAAAATAGTATTTTTTAACTTATGTTAAGAATCTTTTTGAAAATCAAAAAATAAAACTAAGTAGTTCTTAAAAGATAAAATATTTTTTTCTACTACATTCATTTTGAACCTTCCGAACGACCAGAAAGCGAACGAAATAAGAAACATATTACGATTTACGAACACACGTTATCATTAGTCTCTCTCTGATATCGCTTGGTCATACCCATGGTTGCAAACTTGCAATAGGGCCCATTAGTTAAGAGTTGCATGGACAATCGATCTATTTAGGGTCCGTTTGACTAAAAAAAGCTTCTACATTAATGTATTTTAGAGAGATCAATACTGAATTTCAAAATTGTTTTGAATAGATTGAGAATTCCAACTAATTTACATTTATAAATACTAGATACTTTGCCCGGGCTACGCCCGGGTTTATTCAAATAATGTTATATTTAATATCAATATTACAATATATTACTTCTATGTTATAAGAATATAAATAGAAATTGAATGTTTTTTCGTAATAGAAATTGAATTAGAAATGAGTAAAACTTACAATTTATTTTTGTACTATCTAGAATATGTATGGGGATGGTAAACAAATGCAAAATTAATAAAGAATTTGTTATGCAGTAGTTATTATCCAAAGTATCTTTTCTTACATATTTAGGTTATTAAGTAAATATATTATTAATCTCCCCATCACATATTTCTTTGTTATATATATTATTTATTTCATATTTATATTTTATTTATATGTAATTTATATCTTATTTAATATTTTGTTATATTTTTTTATGATTCTAATCTTTTTTTTACAATTTTAAAGTAAAGCTAATTTAAATACTCATTGCTTTAAATAAGACAAATTAAAAAAAATTATATGTGTTAAATACACTGAGAATGTTAAATATAATATTAAATATAATATTATTTTTCTATAAATTTTTAATGTTAAATATAATATAAAATATCAATATATAAATAAATAATTTTACTTTTTGTTATATTATATATATTTTTATTTTTATATAATATTTGAAAAATTAGGATGAAATATTTCGAAAGATTGTTTTTGTTTTAACATCATTATTTATATTTAGTATATATTTTAGGATGTAAATTCGGTTTGATTATTTTGGTTTTTGGTTTGATTTGAATAATAAGTTTGGAACTTGATAAAATTTGAGTTCTTTTCGGTTTTCGGTTCCTATTTTTGGATAATTTTGAATAATTCGGATAAAATCACATTTTGGATTTTGTTTTATACAATATCGAATAACTCGGATAAATTTAAAAATTTCGAATATTTTTTTCCCGGAAAATTACGAAAATTTTAAATATCTCGAATAAAAAGTAATAGAGTAATCCATTTTGGGTTGTTCGGTTATAAGTATTAGTGTTAGAATATTTGATAATTTTTGAACTAAAGCTAATTAATATTTTTTAAGGTGTATAAACTGTATTTAAGATATTCAGGTATCCATTCAGTTTTCGGTTTAGATTCAATTTGGTTTAGGATTTTCTGTTTCATCGATATATGAACTGTTAAGGTATTTGTTAACACTGATTTAGTTTTGTTTTTTTTTTATGTTATTTCAGTTCGGTTTTCGTTCTCAATTTATATGCCAAAACTTAATTTTTTTTTGTACAATTTGTCTTGTATTTGATAAATAACTGATTTAGTCGTATTCTAAAAGCACAATTTTTATTATATTAAATTCCAATTTAAAAGAAGTATAGATTTGTGAATTATAATATTATGTGTTTTCAAATAATAGGTATCTACTATATGTATATATGTGTACAATGTATATGTTTGTAAATTCTACCGAGATAGATTTTAATCTTGGGCTTTGATTGATTGTGCTTATTTTTGACAAATGTAATTTCAAATAGTTATAATTACTTAATTGTTCATTATATATATAATATATTATATAATTAAAAACGATTTTACATTAATAATATTATATGTATATGTTATAGTAGATAATGACTTGTAAATAAATATAACAAAGTCTTCAAAATAAAAAATTATAATAGAAGAATTCTTATATATATATATATATATATTGTGTTTTTATCTGAAAATAATTTTTTTATTATTATAAATGTTTAAATTAAAATATAAAATAATATATAATTAAATAATAACTAAGTAAAAACATTTGTATAAAGATATTTTCTATAATATTTCTAATCTGTGAGTGTATTTAAAATTTCAATACAATAATTAGTATATAAATTTTATGAAATTTTTTGTCATATATAAACAATTTAATGTTAGATTCAAACTTTTTTACAACATAAATAATAACCTATTATGCCGATTTTTGAATTAATAAGACATAAATTAATAAATATTTCTCTTTTAAATATTTCGGCATGTGAGGAAAGAACACGTAGTTATGATAGTATATCTTAACCAAAATATAGTTGCGGACATTGTTTTGAAACCTGACCCGGATCCACGGTTGAACTAGTAAACTCGATGGCCGAGAAAAAATCCAGTTTTGGTTTTGTGAAAAACTCAATATTTAAAAACCCGCAAAAACCCAGTAGAACCCAAAACCTGATACCGGTTGAACCAATAAATAACTTTTACTTTTTTAAAGTTTTTAATAGTGTTTTATATTCTAAATTTCCAATTAAGAAATTAGGTGCTGACAAAAAAAAAAGTTAAGTTTTCTCTTTTCAGTTTGATATTTGTGTTTTTTTAGATTTTGATGAAGATTTCACTCATTTGAAGGAAATGAAGTGAACAATGGTAGAGAGAATCAAAATTAGTTGATGTGATTTGGTGTTAGTTTATTTCTGTTATTGACAATTTATTACAATGATCTTTTACTTTTGGTTTATTTAGTATTTGAAGTTTAATATATTATTCACATTAGACATTTAAATATTTGTAAATTTTATGTTTTGATTTATTTAGATTTCATAACTATTACCTTGTTAGAGAAAAGTTTAAATTGTAAACTAATTTTTGATATTTTGTATGTGAAATGAAAATAAAAATATAAAAACTAAACTTAAGTATTTTCTAAATGTTTTAAACATAAAATGTATACATATCCAAACTATTATTTTATGTTTTAAAAAATATTTAGAAAATATTAAACTTTAGTTTCTATATTTTTTTTACATAGATGATATATTATTATATAATAAAATTAATTCATTTGTTAACCCGCGGTTCATCTGCGGTAGACCCAGTGATCCATCAACCCGGTAAGGCATCCGGTTCAGTGTCCGAATCGGATTTAAAAACATTGATTGCGGAATTAATAGAAGAAGATGTATACATGTAGTAAATTTAATTGGAGAATTATGGAAGCAAATATTGTTTATAGATATGAGTCCATATTTTTCTTTCAATTATTAGAAATAAGTATATATTGTAGATTTTCTAAACTAATTTGCGAGTATGATGTGATATACAGAATTTTTTTAAATATGTTATACGATAATTTTTTTATATATTTGTATCATATATGTGGTGGAGTTATTGAGAAGTGTTTTTGGATATCAATATTATTAATATCATATATGTTCTACTGGTTAAAATATTATTATATAGATATTTGTTTGCTAATATATATGTAGTGGGACAAAAAAGAAAAAAAAAGTCAAATAGCATATGCTTTCTCTAAGCATGAAACTAAACGACGTGCATTTGATCAAGAGACTCAACGCTTGAAACATGATAAAGTTTATAAGGATAGGTAGAGTCATCGAGTGTATTTGTTTGCATAATCATAGCTTTGTGTTAAAGACCATTGACACTGAAGCACTGCAATATGGAACATGTGCGAGTAAAATACATATCAAATAACAATGAGTTTATCAACAAAAGAAAAAATTGTACATACAATAAAGTCCATGTTTCAAAGAAAGAATAATTTTATTTTTAAGCAGAAAATACATACACAAAGAAACAGAATTACCATGGAGAATAAAAGATACAAAAGGACCTGCGCAGAAGATCTTCTCCTCAGGGCTGGGTCAGATAAACAGGCAGAAGCACCAATGTGATGTAAGCCTTTCAAGTTATCAAGACTCAAATACGAATAAACTGAGCCAAATCCCATACATACAGATAAAATGGTTAACGGTTGGCTTCCTTAAAAGACTTGAGTCAAAAAGGTATGCATGCAGTACTAACGTTTCTTCAACATAACAATTTGGGAAGGAAAAGAACCTATTGAATGTGAAGCCATTGTGGAAACATAAAAAGCTTACACTTGGAGATCTTTAAAGAAGGGTAAAGATACCAATTCACTGAGAATAAAGCAGAATAATTGAAAGCAAAACGGAATAAGTACGAAACGAACCCATTACGCAAGAAGAAACGCAGCGACTGGAACAAATTAGGATTCTTAGCAAAATCAAATATAGGGTTGTCAAGCAAAAAATAATTCGAGCTAAGAAGTATATACCCAGTCGCCGGCTTTCTTAGTATCATCAATCTTCTCCATCTCGATTGGAGCCTTGATTGATTTCAATCTTCTCCATCTCGATTGGGAGCCTTGATTAATTCGCCTTCTCTCTTAGCACGAGAATCAGCAGTGACCATGACACCTTAGAAAAAAAAAAGCGAGTGTGGTTGTTCCTCCTTTCGCAGGCTTCACCATCTGTACAACTTCTTTCTAAAACCCATCAAACTGAAACCCAAAAATAAAAAAAAATTCAACCACCCACATGCTTAGCGGATAAACACAAAAGATTTCATCAAAGAATAAAACCCACATATGTTGTTTGGGGAAGATCAGAGGAGGGCACAACAGAAAAACCATTAAGCATATTGTTTCTAGACCCAAAGCCAATCGTAGGCATGGATGTCTCGAAACCAATTAAAGAAAGTTTCATCTTTTAACCATAAAAAATCTTTGAAATCCCACAATTGAAAGTGATATAAAATCATAAGCGTCGCAGATCAAAACTGGACCCGGCCATGGATAGCTTCGCTGGTGACGTTGCTCAGCGACGTATGTCAGCCGACTATATATGGAGGTAGTGGAAGAGAGAAGTTATGGTGCGCACTGATTCAAGACGACAGCTGATTTTGATCTGTCTCGATTTGAGGCCATGGCTTCTATGGGTACAGAAAGAACCAACATTTTATGAGGATTAAAGAACATATTCTCTACAAAAGGATTTATATAAGAGGAATAACGAAAGGAGGTGAAATGATAGCTTGGCTCAGGAGTAAAGAACTGGAAATTGAATGATTGAGAGTAATAACTCAAAGAAACGGCTATTTGCAGAATCGGTAACGACGATGGTAAAGTGGAAGATGCGAGTTGGGCTGATTTAATTGGGGCTACTACGAATTATAGAAGCTCAGAATGAATAGGCTCGGGAAAATCATGCCTCGACTAAAGCATGTATGACATGGAAAAATAGAGCATTCTTATTGGACGAATTAATTTGAGGACGTGGCAGCTCACCATTGAGTATATGCTGCTTTTAGTATAGTATGGATATATAAGTGACGTAATCTTAGTGAATATTTCCATCTAAAATACTAAATTGGCTACTAAAGATAATCATAACTGTTCTTTAATTAATACTACTTCACATTAAAAATTTCGTTAAGAGTATATGTTTCCTAATTTCAATTCTAAAACAAATGCTTTCATTGAAATTAACTCTTTTGTAACTTAAGCACAAAATAACTAAATGTTTTGTCTGCGGATGCAAACATAATCATGCCACGAATATTTATTACTATTGACATATTCATTATTAATTTATTATTAAAAATTACAAAAGTTGATTACTTTTTACTTAATTAGTGTTTATACGCTTTTCTATTTCTTAATTTTCATTTTCTATGATAAAAAAAATTTCTTTTCGGATAACATTATAATATATACAGAAATTATCTTTTTAAGTTTAAATATATTTTTTTGGCTAATTTGTATATATATATGACAGTTATAAAACTAATTGATTAAAATTCAAGTAATAACTATTATAAATAGCTCAGTTCTTATTTATTTATTAATATTAACAAATATAGTTGTTGATTTTAACTTATTAAACTTACTAGGACCGTTCCCGGGCTACGCCCGGGTTATTTTCTATGAAAATATTAAAGTAGAATATCATATTAGATTAATATATTTGTTTTATAAATTATGTTAAATGTAAAATAGTGGTAGGATTAAAATAATTATTGAATGTAAAAAAAATAGAAAAATAAAAAATAATAGCAAAGTAAGATATCTAATATAAATCATTTTATTTTAATAATGTTGAATAAAAAATCTAAAAAAATAAAATTATAGAGACATAATATATAATACTAAAATATAAAATATGCATTTATATTGATTACTATTATATTAAAAATGTATATTTATAAAATGAAAAGTAGCCGGATGGACGTGCGATTCAAACTCTAGTGATTATTAAATTTGACATTGGAAAATGTTTAACATAGTTTGATGAGAATTTATATTCAACTGTTTGAGAAGGACGCAAATTCATCTCTATGTTACATACCTGGAGAGTTGCATATGCATCACTGAATTCATAGTGAGATTCAATCGTTTAATTTATAGTTTTCAAAAAAGGGTTGAAATAGAGAGAAGAAGGAATTGTCTATTCTCTACTGAAACTATTGGAAACAGGAAACGTGACTATGATCAAAAATGTTAAAAAAAAAAAAAAAAAAAAAAACAAAAATAGAGAACAAAACTCACTTCCTTTTCCTTTGCTGACAATATAAGCTTGCTAGTTTGTCCATAATCTATCTTTGAAGTTGAAAGAATTTGAAGGTTTCTTTAAATTGGTCACAACTCTGCAATAAACAAACTATTGCACACAAACTAAGAAATAATAATCTATAATATTTCTTACAAAATAAATAAATAATAATCTATAGTATTGATGTTTTTTTCTTGTAACACCTATATTATTAAAGTTATATCACGTTTTTTTTCTCTTTGCGCTACTTCAGTAATCAAAGAAAGAGAGAAACATCATGTCATCACATTTATTAAATTTTACAAAATTTCTTCATCTTTCATTTTTATTATTCGAGCGAAATATACTAAAATAATATCTAATATTCTATATATAATTATAATCAATAGTATATTTTAAAACCCAACAAAACAATTAATATCTATATTTTCATAAAAATAATTTAATACAAAATTAATAATATAACTCTCAAAAATACAAAATTAAAGAACACATTACTAAAACTCACAAAATAAAGTATTTAAAATATCACGAATAGGAACCTTTATTTATCACTTCAGTTTCTTCACTTTTTCTTTATTTTATAACTGTCAACTATTAATCACTCCAAAAATATCTGTAAGCAATGATCTTAACAAATGAGAATTTACAAATTACAGATCTAGATCTTCCTTTAAGTACCGAAAATGGTTTATGCTCAACTGTACTCCTTTTCATATGATATAGCATTTAGCATTTACCAAGTACATAACTTTGAAATCATTGTTCCACCAAAAGTACATATCATTTAAAGGGATCATAACTTGGAGACCAAGAAATGGTTCGGATGATTCTAAGCGATGTGTATGATCAAGAACAAAAAATATTTGTATTTAACAAATACCTAAGACTCAGAAACACTATACCGACAACATTGATTAATCGTTTTGTACAATCACACCATCCAAAAATCACAATCCAAAAATTCATTTGCAGGATGCCCTTTATTCCCATTAAATCCCACCACCAAACTTTACACACAATAAAACCCAATTTGACTTGGAAAAAACATCAAAACGAATACATGGGAGATGAATAATGCAATACAATCACACTAACATAACAGTCACAAAAGTAGTCGACCAAAAATATCCTCTCAGCCAGGAGTTTTCAGGAAGTCCAGCTTCTTCCTGAATGACCAAAACACAAAACCTAAGAACCACATAATACATTGTTTGCAATCATGTGAGGTGAGAAAGAAAAACAACGTACCATACTGTCTCCGATGATGGCGCTAGCTCTTAGGCTTGCTGCGACTGTCTTTGCCCTCGACCCACAGCAGTCTTAGACAAAAACCTCTTCAAGATATTCACAGCGACCTCTGTGGTGATCGATCCACACACATAATTGCCTTATTGCTTCTCTTTTCTCTTCTCCAAGTCCAACCAAAGTCTCCTTCATCCTCTCCTTCTCCTTTTCATCTTCTATTAATTTTTCTCCAAGCTTCTTTATTTCCTCTTCTTTCCTCTCCTTTTCCTTTTCATTTTCTCTTACTTTCTCTCCAAGCTTCTTTATTTCCTCCTCTTTCCTCTCCTTCTCTTTTTCATCTTCTCTTACTTTCTCTCCAAGCTTCTTTATTTCCTCTTCTTTCCTCTCCATCTCTTTCTTCATCTTCTCCTTCTCGTGATTCCTCTCAATCACCCAATACGTCGCAGCCCATAGTAGTTTAGATGCCTCCATTACTGTTTTCTCATACTTCCCCCGTTTCTCCATGAGTTTTTCAGACATTGATTGAAAGACATCTAGTGTTGTGTTCACTTTCTCTGCTATCTCTTTCATCATACGTCGATGAGTCTCATGAGTCATTGTGAGGCTTTTTTCAAGCAATGCTTGTTCTTCTAAGTGTTTAGCTTCTTCTCTCCTGAAAGCTTCCTCTTTCTCTGTTAGCACCTGTTCGGTTACCCTCAGTTTCTGGTTGGATAAACGTAGCTTAACCTAGATGTTACTGATCTTCTCCATGAGAGTTTCTATCTCTTCTCCTTTCATTTCTAGCTCGTTACGTAAACTCTCCATTTTCTCTTCATGACCTGCGATTGCAGAATCTGTGGATGATACTTCATTACTTGTCTCCTCCAATAACCTTTGGGCTTCTTTGTGATCCTCTGTTAGCTTATTAAGTTCTTCGTCACGTTCTTTTAACAGTTGGTTGATCTGTTTGTGCCCTCTCCCAGCGTATTGTAAGCAGCTTCTTGCTCTACCAATGCTTTTTTGACATCGATGATCTGATTAGACAAATCTGATTTCTCTTGCTTCTCTCTATCAAGCTCTGATTCGGTTTCACTTTTCTTCATCTTCAGAGAATCAAGTTGATGCTGCAGACTGTTGATCTGTTCTGTTAACGCCACTGTATCAGCTGAGGCTCTGTTTATCTTATCCATTAGCTTAATCTGCATTAAAGGTTCATCGCCTTTGCTATCCATTAGCTTCTCTAACTCTTCTTTTTGAGCAGACAGCGACTCTAGTCCTGCTCTTAGGCCATCGATCTCAGCTGTCAAACTCTCAGTTGTGGAGGATGATTGCTTCTCCTTATCCTCAAGTTTTTGGGTTAAAGCAGAGAGTTCAGTTCCTCTGTCGTCCATTGTCTTCTCAAGTTCTGAGATTCTAGCAACCATTTCTCTGTTTTGTGCTTTTAGTTGCTCAACTTCAGTGGTCTTTCCAGCAATTTCTGTCTCAAGATCTACTCTCCGGCACGAACTGACTGTAGCTCGAACTCAAGGGTCGCTACTGTTGCTTGTAGTTCTTTTATTTGACCTGTGATTTGCTTTCCTTCTCTGTCAGATTTTAAAGTTCGGCTTCTTTATCAGTAAGCTGTTGTTTAAGTTTGCTTGACTCAACTGTGAGTTCCTGTAACATGATCTGTACTCCTTGGAGCTCCCCTGAAGTATCTGAGATTTTAGTGGACATGGATTTGTTTTCTTCCTCTGCAATCTTCAGACTTTCATTCAGATCAGAAACCCTTTGTTCAGATGACTTCAGTTGCGCTTCTAAATCTCTTAGTTGAGTGGATGATTCTCTCTGATGAGTCTCATGGATATCCCTCAAACTGAGAAGTTCCTTTTCTTTCTCATTGTGGCTCTCTTTTAACTGTCCAGACTCAGACATGAGTTCTTGGTTAGAGCAGTTGAAGGGTTTTGATTTGTACAAACGAAAGTAAATCAGTATATAAAGGATGAGGAATAGAGGAAACTGAAACGAAATCATTAAGAAGAAATTGATTGATCAAATTTAAGTGGAGTTTTGGTTGAGAAGAAGTGGAGTTTTGATTGAGAAGAAGTGGATCCATTAGAACTCTGGTTTCAAGCTGAGAAGACGAAAAAGTAAAGGGGAAGCTCCTCGTGACTTTCGTCTTCGTCGGGTTATGAAAAAAAAATAAAGCGTACAGACGATGCAAACGAAGCCCAGAAGCCCACTCCAAACAAACGAAAACGTGAAGCCCAGAAGCGACTAAAGCCTGTCTGACGTGTCCAAACGAAATGTTTTGATTGGCTGATTATTTTTGGTGACGTGGCAGCCTAGAAACTCAGCATATTCTCCTTTTAGTATAGTATAGATGAGATATTTGAATATGTAGTGACAAGAGCTTGATCAAAGGCGAAAAATAAACATAATATAAACAAAATAAGCAAAACATGAGAAAATTGTGAGCAAATCTCAAAAATATCCACTTGTAGAATAGTGGGGTCACCTGATACCACAAAAATATGATAAAATGTTATATTTTTTTAGATTATATGCACGAGCTTGTATTTTCTAAAGCTTCAAAACCAATCTTTATGGATGGATTGTCACGAAATTTGGCTGATCTGTTTGATTTTGGTGGATGGTTGGTGAACCCTAGCAGAGCAGCAGATTCTGGTCTTGTCTACGATGCATGCGCAAAGGACTATCTACACTTTCCGTGTGCTTCCGGTTACGACCATGCATCCATCAAGAACATAGCAACCAGAATGGAATATGAATGCCCTAGTCCATTGATGTCCATGCTCGACCTCAACTTGCCTTCCATCACCATCCTTTTTCACAAAGAAGACGTGACAGTCATCAGGACCGTCACCAATGTTGGAGCCGTCAACTCAGTCTACAAAGTCAACGTCATCCGTCAAGCAACTCAGCTTCAGTTTCATGGTATCCACCGCTCACAAAGCCAATTCCATCTATTAATTTGGGAGCTTGACCTGGACCGACACTTCTCACAAGGTCATCATCTCAATCTGTTAGGACTCAACTGCTTATGTATTTCAACCATTGAGTTTGGAATCTCATCAACTAAAAGCTTTGTGTAAAAGACTATATTCCAATTGGATTTCGCAATAATAGTTGATTCGACTTCTCTTTCGAATTGACGGCCGGATAGAGAATTGTCAGCCCGATCGATCCAGTTGTTTTTTCGGTAATTGTATGAGACATTGTGCTGAAATGAACAAACATATTAAGTCTTCTAGAAAGTTTATTTGTGTTTGTTCAAACAAGAATATTAACTAAGACATATTTTTACATAATTAAATAAAAACTCGTATTACTCTTTTGTAGTTGAAATGTTGGATTTTTGTTGATTGACAAAAAAATGTCTTACAAATTAAAAAGAAAAAAACATAATAACAATGAGAATCAAGATACAATTTTGAACCCAAGACTAGAACCAACGTTGAAGTAGATTCCACGAGCTTTAACACCAGCGAAATATCCAAATTGCTTTGATCGTGGAAGTAGGATAATTATAATTACAGACAGAAACATGCTTTTGTGCTCTCTTTGTAGCAACCTCAGCCCTTGAAGAAGCTAAGATAGATTGACCATTTGACCTTAGTCATTCTGTTCAGATCGCAGAAAGTCGCATACTTCTCTCATCTCCCAAAACCTTTGAAAAGCTTCTCTTGATAGATTATAAAAGATTGGTTCTGGACCTCTGGTTCATATGTCAATATGAATTCTTCACAAAAAACCTACATTGTTAGATTTCAATTGTTGCGCCGGGCTTGGAGATCTCCATGTTGCAGTTTCTAACTGAAACTCTCATTTTCTCTCAGGCTGCTTACATAGGAAAAAGCAGAGACTACTACTCAATACTATCCTCTCAGTCTGGTTAGATACAAGATTTCATCAAAAATAAGATAACATTAGCAAATCCCACGTTCAGGTTGTCAGTAATGGCATGCATAATGGCGATAGATATGTGTGTGAATTATTCATCACTAATTACTTCACCAACATAATTATGATACGTATGATCATCAACTTAGCCAACATTTTTTTATGATACCATAATCAATCTATCCTTCAAATATGTAAGTATAATACATATATATATTGGTAAGATAGCGTTGTCGACGTTAGCAGAGACATAGTCTGATCAATCTGATACTGATGACGTCAAGTGGCTCCAGTTTACCCAAAGTTAAAACAAATATAAGACGTCAGCATCGTTTATTTATCACATTTGTGCCATCTGCCATGTGACCACTAATTCTATTACTCTCCCATTTTGTACTTTGCCTCCTCTCCGTGTGCTACACGCTCCATCCATGTCCCCACTCAACGTGCTATTTTCACACTTGCAATAAACCAATCACTATAACGTCGAACAATAAATACTATAAATTAACTATACCAGTACTGAAAGTTCGAAAATTTTAGTGTTTTTAAAATAAGTATTCCATGTAAGGTAGAAAAATGACATCTGCCATAAGCATTCAATATATATCTCATCAACTACCTCATGAAATCTAAAGTGCTAGTATCAGTTAACTTTTGTATAGCCCGAATAGTTTTTGTGTGTTTAAACAATTATTCAAATGATGTCATTGGTTAAACATGGAGTGATGGAGATGGACCTAGCTATATGTGCCAACAAAAATCTTGAATAAGAATATAATAACCACTTTTTGTTGCCAGGAGCAGAGAATCATATTCAATTTTATGTGTGTTGTCGTTATTAGCAGCATTTGGTAAAACCATTCTTTACGTCATGGGATTCAAGCAGTAAACAACAAGATGTCGTAGGACTGACGATGATGCTGCCCGTATAGCGTATATACCAAGCTATATATACAAATATTTCGAATCTCTCGTTCACCACGTACGCCAGATTTTATGGAAAACTCAAAATAAAATATATATTATTTTCTTCTTCTATTAGTATACAATGATACATATTATTTGTAATATTGTACTTATATACATGTTTACAGATGTGTCGATAAAAAAAAACATGTTTACAGATTTTGTTGTAGTCAAAATTATATGTGTGAATTTTCATATATCAGACAACTATATGTGTACTAATATTTTTGGGAACAGTTTTTCTAAAGGGTATTTTTAAGACATAAGTTGTGTTCAACTTTGCTTGATAGAATTTTAGTTTCACGTTTAGATGTCACCTAGCTGACCTCAAGGTCAAAGAATGATTTTTAAAAAGATAGTAAAAACAAAATAATTAATAAATAATTAGCTAATGGTTACGTCATTATAGTGACACCCAATCTCTCCATTTATTATGGTCCTCATTTCGCGTTGACATTAACCAAACTCCCACTCTCTCTTTCTCTCTCTCTAAATGAAGACGATGCAAGGTTTACGGAACTTCACAAACGACAATGTTTCGCTAGACCTGACGTTTCCTCCCCCAGCACCACCACCCATCTCCTCCTCCACCGCCTCCACGAGCCTATCCTTCGATGAGGAGGAGACGTCAGCGTCGAAGATCGAACGGCTGATATCTGAGCACCCGGTCATCATATTCACTAGATCATCCACCTGCTGCATGTGTCACGTCATGAAGAAGCTTCTATCAACCGTTGGAGTCCACCCAACAGTGATCGAGATCGACGAGGAAGAGATCGCTTGCCTCGCCGTTCAAGCCGCTCCGGTGCTCTTCATAGGTGGTGCTTGTGTCGGTGGGTTTGAGTCTCTTGTGGCACTTCACCTTAGTGGTCATCTTATTCCTAGACTCGTCGAGGTTGGAGCCTTGTGGGAATAATTGTGTATGTTTAACTTATAACTATTTAAGAAAATCTGGTAATAATATCCATTGTAAATCTCATGATCTACTACTATTTTCTGTTCTTGATTCTGAAACATAAAAATGTATTTTTCATTTTCCCTTGTGTACTTTTTTTTAATATCTTTCACCACTTTAGTTCATGTTGTTTTAGATTATCACGTGTGTGATTTATTTCATCATAAATTATCAGATTTGTAAATTATTTTCATATTTCTTAATTTCCGTATTGAATTGTATAATGTTGATGTGGGTTGAAAAAAATGAAAATTGTGTTGATGTTAAGAATCTGATTGATCATGATATTTCAAGTAATACTCCAATTAGCTATGATGATTATTAATTAATATAAAGTACTGATTTGGCCATTTTTGGGTTAGTCTAGGGAAGCAAACTGAAGTGAAAAGGAGTCATTAGTACAATAGGTCATTGATGACCGTTCTTTATTTAAATAGTGACCTCGAAGTTATGAAAATTTAACAATAGTACTCCACTATTTATGTATTTTGAATCCATTGATTACCACGGAATCTGACTACTATGTGTATTCTCTCCGAAGAATCTTTAGGCTCTGAAACTAGGTGTCACTCGCAATTATTGCACAATCACTGCCGTCGGATTCTTCAATACCGCTACATTTAATGGTTTTTGATTGATTGATTTGCAACTCACACATACTTATTGGGTAATTCATTAATTAATTTTTGTATTACGAATAAAATTCATCAAAAGTTAGTAGTAACAATTAGTATCTCTCACCTACTCAGCTAGCATACCTAATTAAGAAGTTATTTCGCAGTTGAATCATCTCGTCGGTAACACCATGTACCCAAGCTTATGTAGGAGTTTTGAGATGATGGTTATGTTTATGCGTTAAATGTTTTTATCTTGGGTTTAAATTTTCTCTATTTGTGACATTTTCTAATGTTAGCCATATTTTATATTTACGGATAACAATATTTTATGTTGAACAACAAATTTCACATTTCAACTAAAAACAAACCTACCTTAGATTTGGGAGCTCCTCAGTGGTGGGGTTTGGTTAGCCTTTAAGAAAACAAGTTCCTTTTTCTTTTGAAGCATCGACCGTTTTTATGAGTTTATGATTATTTCTTCTCTTCTTTGTTTAACTCAGGCAATAGTTACTCTCTAGTTTTTCTAAATACAGTCGGCATATCACCAATCAAAGTATATAGGCAAGAGAAAACATAGACCAGCTTTGGTAACCACATGATTTCGATTGATGTGTTTAATAATTGAAAAGGAGAGTGGCAATAACCAATGAGGGTCGGGTGATGTAATGCTCAAACATTATATATAATAACGACAAGATTAGAAAGTGGTATACCGAAAGAAACGAAATGATTAAAGGCAACATAAGTGCTGATGAGTTACAATGGCCACAATTTAAAGTATACTGAAAGACTAGTGTATAGATTAATGTATGCAGTTTATCTTTTCTAATGATCTTGACACATCTCCACCACAACGCTAAGAAGTGACATAAATCCAAACTTATTAAAATCTCTTTATTCACAAATCTTACACATTTCAACAGTCATAAGAAAGGATAAAACATCTTGCTCGTTTTGGTTGTCCAAAGCAAAGGATATTGTAGTCACTACAAACATTTGGCTAATTAGGTTTCGTTTGAATTGATCTGGGCTTTTCTCATGCTCCAAGCTTCCAAAGATGACATGGTCACAGCCTTTGTTCCGTGATTGAACACGTAAAGCCTAGCTTCTTCACCAATAGCCATTTTCGGATAAAACCTAGATGTTATCACACTTCTTCCTCCTCCCCCATAGCTCTCTATAACCGAATGATCAATCTACAAACCAAAAAATTTGTCATTAATCTTTTATCAAAAAAAGTTCATCACAAAGGTAAAATGTGTTAAGGTGAAAATACAAAAGAAATGAAATTTGCAAAAAAGATAAAATTCAACTCACCAAACATCTTAATGATATCTTCTCATGTCTTGGATCAATGTCTAAGGATGTTCCAAGGGTAGCTTTTTCTATGTTGTCTCTCAAGGAAGACCTACATAACAAATAATTGGAAAAACTCAAATATATCACAAAATGTCAGAAACATAAGTGAGCTATATGATCAAAGTCAATATTTTACTTGCTCATCGCTGCACATCAAAACCTCATATCCATCCCCACGACGAATAACTCTAAGAAGATTGCCGTGTGCTCTGATAAATCATTGCTAGCCAATGCTAATAATCCAAAAGGTCCGTAAACACCTTTAACCGATGCGCTATAACCATCGATTAAAGTCGCTTGATCAACTTCCTCTGAATCCAACGCATCAGTATCATTTTCTAGATCAGGTAGATCAAAAGCTACTTCTATGTCGGCCTTAAACAAACAAAAAAAAAACAAAATTCGTTAAAACAAATAACAAAACAGTTTATTCTAGAAGTTCATTTCATCTCAAAACATTATATATGAATAAAATGATTTATGACTAACGTTCGATTATATCATTTAACCTAATTAATGTGAGAATGCATGCTAACGAAACATGGTGAGAAAACTCACTTGTGAAGCCGTGATGCCAGAGATTTCAAGGATGGAGCCGCCTTCGAGTTGCTTGCTATCCAAGCTAACATTTTTGGCTCTGAGATTGTTGATTTCTTCAACTGGCCATTGCATCAGCCTCTTCCCACTTTTTTCCAACCAAATTTCCCTTGGAATAGCCTAAGGAAAAAAAAAGGTCATCATGAAATTTCTTGAAACACTAAAAAAAACAACTCAGTGATATTGATTGGTTTGACCATAATCCCTGACCATCCTTTCATAATATCATCTTCATTGCTATCTCTCTCCATAATCCATCCCCATGAGATCCTCCGATTCTTAGCACTATCGAAGAAAGCCTTGGACGCAAATAGATTTCATAATCATATCTCAGATCGGCAGCTGTATTGAACTCAGAATCCGCAGAAAATGTTTCAGTCTCTGAAGAGTATGTACCAATGACATAGCAATCATTGCCTCCATAACTTGTCTTTAACACATGCCTCACACTAGAATCGTTCACTGAATTATCAAAACCCTCTTTACCAGTGACCGAAACAGGAAAAAAGTCCACGCACTCCCACATTCCAGTGACTTGTGACTCAAGTAAAGGCATGGAAACTTTGTCCATTGCACAAAATCATCACTGTGGTACAAAACCGCCATTCCTTTTTTAATATCTTTCTCCTTAGCTCCTACAAGAGCTCTCCACTTACCATCATGCTCTTGCCATGCCGTGGTCGGATCACGGAAACAATGAACCGGGACGTTACTAGGTGGAAGTGGAACCATAACAGGATTGCCTTCAGGTTTTACCCATTCACGAAGCAAAGGGTCGGAAGGATCCTTAGGCTCCGCAAGAACTGTGACCTGATGTTTATTAGCGTCGTTTCCGGTGTACAAAATTATAGGTTTGCCATCAGGGAGGATGGTGGTGGATCCTGACCAGAAGCTGTTGATGTCAGAGGGAACTGAGGGAGAAAGGGCTGGTTCTAGTTTGATCCAGTTGACTAAATCTTGTGAAACAGAGTGTCCCCATACCATAATATCACCGAAAAATGGATTCAAAGGGTTGTGCTGGTAGAACAGATGGTAGAATCCTTTGTAGTACAATGGCCCTGAAACAATATATCAAGAATATTTTGGGTCTTGTTGCATCCAGATTCAACATCCATATGTGAGTCGAGTTAAAGTATAGTGGAGTTTTTACCGTTCGGATCTTCATATTCCAAGATGCAACGTAGGGTTTATAAACCAATGAGCAAATGTTACAATATATAAAGACAAAGATTAATTATCTTGTTTAGGTAATCCTTTATATACTAAAGCGCAAGTCGCTTGACAAATTAGAAATTGACACGTGGAAAACATTAAAAACACAATAAAAAAAACAATTGAATTTATCTTTACATCTCTTACTTTTATGCAACTAAATCAACAACTCCCTATATTCCTGATTTTTCTGAAAAGTGTTAATCCACGTTAACTCAAATTTTTAGAAACTGTTTTTTCATCTTCTATATAACCTGCAAATCATCTCTACTTTCTTCTCTACGACAAACAAAATTTTATACCATCTTGCCTCCAATTTTTTTTTCTCTTTACTTTTCATCTGTGGTTGAATTGTCAAACTAAGGAGCTACATCACCTTATTAAAAAGAAGAAGTAAGTGTTTCGTTGTCCTGCAACAATAATATAACGCTTACGTTAATATTTACTATCCATGTGCAACCATAAGCACAAATGCATAATCTCTGGCTTATTAATTTATAGATATCAATTTTCTGAATGTTTTTTGTCAATTAAGTTTTAAAAAATTCAATACATATTTGCTATAGATGGAGAGAAAAAAATGTAAAAAAAGATGAGAAAGACCTGCTACTCCACTCACCATTTGAAGACTTGATGAAGCGATGCTCAAACTTGAGATACCATCAAAGGTGGCTAAAGGGGTAAATCATCGACAACACCAAAGCTTAATATTCTTTATATTAATCTTATCGTAATACTATATAATAAAATTTTGAAATTATTATCGTTGAGTAGATAACATCAAGTAGTTTGATCAATATATAGGTGATTGTCGAATATTATTGACCCCATATTATAGAGTATTATTGACTCAAGGTTATTGACCCCATATTACGATAATTTTATTAGTTTGATCAATATTATTATAATTTTCTAGATATTTAATCTACAATATATGGTATTAGTTTGATCAATATTATTATAATTTTCTAGATATTTGATCTACAATATATGGTTGTACAAATTAAAATTAACACTCTTCTATATATTTTATCACTCAAGAATACTGGAAAACAATTTATTTGGTGTTTATATATTTTAACAAAAACTACATATTTAAAGAAAATAATTATTTACCCGTAAGTAGTACGGGACCACATACTAGTAGAAGTATATATTTTAGAATCAGAAAAGAATTAAAACATAATGAATAATAACCGTTGAGCCAATTATTATGAGCTTGAAAATGGAAGGAAGTTCGTTAAGGCTGGAAGTTTCCATGCTCATCACAAGAAGCAGCTTCCATGTTGCTCGATTCTTTTATACTGTGTATATACTTTGGTTTGATCTTGTCAAGAAACGGCATAGAGTTGTGAGAATCTTTCGTTGTAATTATAGTGTCATTAGTGTTTAGTACCTCTTTGATCTTTCCAAAGGTTGAAGCAAAGAAGAAGAAATTTTTTAAGTATTTGTTAATTGAATTTTTATCACAAATTTTAAGGTTTGTAGTTTTGGTCTTTGTTAAATATATTACTTGGACCAAGTAGCTCATAAATTATTAATTTTCTTTACCTGCCTTCATTTTCTTATTAATTTAATTTGTGGAAACATTTACAGCTCCTAATGGGATAATGTACTTTTAATTTGTTTGGTCGTTGGTCACTATTTCTAAACTATTTTACTTCATTTTGCTTACAAAAAATGATTGGTAGAAAGAGAAATTTATTGACGAGCGTGATTTTAATATGTAACTCGGCAAGATAAATTTCATGAAATTTCAATAATATCATTCTAAAAACACATGAGAAGACTTATAATGCAAAGAAATAATGACAAACACACAAATAGCTTGAAATACAAAATACGGATTATAAATCTTGAAAACAGTTCACGAAAAGACACTAATCATCTTTAGGGCAGTCTAAATATTATTATTAGTATTAGTTATCATCACTATTAGTGATAAATTAAATTGCATTTGTATTGATTTGGGCATTTCTCATGCTCCAAGCATCCAGAGACGACATGGTCACACCCTTCGTTCCATTATTAAACGCGTAAAGCTTAGCTGCTTCACCAATTGCCAATTTGGGATAAACCCTAGAAGTTATCACATTTCTTCCTCCTGCTCCATAGCTCTCTATAATCGAGTGATCGATCTATATAACAAAGTATAAATTGTTTTAGATAGAGAAAAGTCTTAGAGGGCAAAAAAAAAAACAAATAGCATTGATTTTACCAAAAAAAACAAAAACAAAAAGCAATGAAGAAGAGAAGGCCAAATATATCTTACCAAACATCTTAATGAGATCTTCTCATGTCTTGGATCAATGTCTAGGAATGTTCCATGCGGAATTTTTTGTACGTTTTCTCTCAACGAAGATCTACATTACCATTTGTTTAAAATAAACATTAGGTTTACACAAGATCGAGAAAGAAACATTTGGTTTCTTGTTTTAAATATATAGAGGCTAAAGTCGAAATGTTACCTATTCTCATCGCTGCCCATTATAACCGAATATCCATTTCCGCGACGAATAATCTTGAAGAAGATCGCAGTTTGTTCGGATAAATCATTGGAAGCTAATGCTAGCAACCCAAAAGGCCCGTAAACACATCCAAGCGAGTTGCCACTATTGAACAAAACCGCATCAGCAACGTGCGTTGCGTCCCGTATCCGGGAGTTATCTTCCAGAACAGGCAGGTCAAAAGTCACTTCAACGTCTGCCTTTAATAACAACAAGAGAAATATAAGGTGTAAAACAAAGTGAAATACTAGCCGATTGATCTAGAAACCAGTATCTATTATCGACTGAATGGTTTTTGCTAATCCACAATACAGTTTTTTTTTTGTGTTATTGGATCACTGATTCAAAATATTTAACAAAATTTATTCATTTACAGATTTTTAAGAACTACCTAACTCCAGTGTGATAAAGTATTTAATTTTAAATAGAATTAACAAATATTTTAACTCACAAATTGGATTTTTTAATCAGAAATTATTTTTAGATTAGAAATATATATGCTCGAACGTGGTAAGGAGCCTTGTTATTTCGAGTAAAATTCTAATAAACTACTTAATGTGTCACATAAATTATTTAGGACCATGAGTGAAATTTACACACACAAAATAAACTAATTTTACATGAAGTTCTAAATCAACCTAAATACACAAATCAACATATCATGAGATAAGCATTAGCAAAAACTTACTTGTGCTGCAGTAATGCCTGTGATTTCAAACATCGAGCGGCCTTCGAGTTCCCTGTTATGGAAGCTAACTTGTCTAGTTCGGAGATTATTGATCTCTTGGATTGGCCATTGCATCAGCCTCTTTCCACTTGTGTCCAGCCACATTTGCCTAGGAAGACCCTAAAACCAATTCATCAAAAATTTATTGACAATAAAATATCTCTATTAACCACTATTAAACCTATAAAATTATTTATTTATATAATTACCAGAAGGCCAGCCCATCCTTTCTCAATATCATCTTCTCTGCTATCAGTCTCCACAACCCATCCCCAGTTGATCCTCCTATTCTTAGCACTATCAAAGAACGACTTGGAGGCGTAAAACCATCCATCATCATATCTCAGATCAGCACGTGTGTAAGTGAGCTCTGAGTCCGGGACAAATCTATCAGTCTCGGAACAATATGAGCCAATAACATAACAATCTTTGCCTCCAAGTTCTTCCTCAAAACTAACTTTCAACACATGCCTCACACTAGCATTGTTCACCGAAGTATCTACACTTTCTTTACCCATGAGCTTAACCGGGAAAAAGTCAACGCACTCCAACATTTCGTTGGCTTGTGCTACAAGTAAAGGTTCTTGATACCTAGTCCATTGCTCACAATCATCAGTACTATGGTACAAAAGAGCTACTCCTCTTAGAGTATCTCTCTCCTTAGCTCCTATGAGAACTCTCCATTTACCATCTTGACCTTGCCATGCAGTGGTAGGGTCACGGAAACAGTAATGAAGGATGTCCTCTGGTGGAACCATGACAGGGTTTTGCGTTGGCTTTACCCACTCACGAAGCAAAGGGTCGGAATCATCTTTAGGTACGGCAAGAACTGTGACTTGCCGTCTGTCTTCCCGTCTCTCTTGGTTGTCGATTCCGGTGTACAAGATCACAGGTTTGCCATCAGGGAGGATCGTGGCGGATCCTGACCAGCAGCTGTTGATGTCGTAGGACTCAGAGGGAGAAAGTGCTGGCGGGAGTTGGATCCAGTTGACCATGTCTTGTGAAACAGAGTGGCCCCATATGATTCTTCTACTGAACTCTGGAGCTAAAGGGTTGTGCTGGTAGAATAAATAGTAGAATCCTTTGTAATACATTGGCGCTGAAACAACATTTTTAACATAAATAAAAGTTTGAAGGTGCCTTGTATCACAAGTTACAAGTTTGTTTAGGTTTAATTACCGTTTGGATCTTTAGATTCCAAGATGCATCCAATGATTAGAAGAGACATAAAAAGATTAAGACTACAATTAGTTACCTTAATCCCACATCACAAAAAAAAATGTAATACACATCCTATTGAAGGAGGAAAAATGAAAGAACTATAACCGTTGAGCCAATTTCTCTGAGGTTGGAAATGGAAGGAGGTCCGGTTAAGCACAGGAAGATTCTGGACGTTTCCATCTTCAGCCATTGATTGATGATCTTACTTCGTTACGAATATAATTGAATGGAAAATGATGTGTGTGGCTGTTTATAAGTGTTCTTGGGATCTTGCCAAGAAAAATGATTAGAGAGTCGTCATGAAACTTGGTTGTCATTATAATGCCATTAGCGTTGACATTGACAACAAAGTATCGTGGAAGAAACTCTGAATATAGTTGTTAATTGTGATAAATTTGGTTTTTGAGTCTTTTGTTAGTAAAGTCTTTGCAGTGAAGAGTATTTGGATTATTCATTAATTGTTCATTTCTATGATCGAGGAAACTTCTGCAAGCAGGGTTAGCGTATTATACTGTTAATCAACTTGGTTTATGGTGTTTGTTTACATATTAAAAGAGTTATCCTTTCATTATCCAACCACTTAAAAGAGTTAAGTCCTTAAAATCTGTAATCAAAACTAAGAGACAGCATTATTGTTCATGCACTCATTTTCTTAGTAATACTATATGTTTTGGAGAAATAAACTGGTTTTATCTGTTGCTAATTACACTTCAAATAAATGGAACAACTAATGGTTAACTACCAAACAATGGTATGATTACCATATTAAGAGCTCACAATTCGTTGACAAAAAAAAAAAGAGCTCACAAACAACATAAATGAAATTTCAGAATATTTAATAATGAAAATTCAGATTTGCGATTTTTTTTAAAATAAATGGAAATAATGGTACTTTTTGTAAATATTTTATTTATTTATTGTAAATACAAAAAGACATATCTTTGTCCGAACACGGCGTAATTTTTCAGACTAATCAGCAAAACGTTAATTGCAGTCGCCGGCGGTGTCTTCTGATTGTACAAACAACGTCCACACCACGTGACCCATATAAGCTTTCAGGTTCCTCCTCCGCGGAACGATGTCGGAGACTCGCCGGAATCAATCTAACCATGAACGAATCGACAGCTCCGGTAAGCTTCATCTCTTTTCTCGATCCATGACCCCATAAGTTGTACCATCGTTTTTCTAATCCATACGCTTAGACCTAGAACTAGCAATTCGATTGTATTGATCATAGAAATCTCCAAAACTAGCCTTGTCTTGTAGCTGCTTGAGACAGTGTTTTGTTTTTGTCTGAAGAGAATCAACACCGAAGAGTTGTGATAGAGAACAGTCACGGTGAGAAACTCGTGGGAGTTTTGCAAGATACAGGCTCAACCGAGACTGTTGTCATCTGCCATGGCTTTCAATCATCAAAGGTTTGCTTCTTTATTTGTAGCATTCTCATCAGTCTTGTTCTTCATCAATTTGTAATTTGGTTTGTTTGTTTAATAATCTTCTTCTAGGATCGGATCCCCATGAGGACAATAGCCAATGTCTTTGAAAGATTAAAGATCACTACTTTCCGGTTTGATTTTACTGGCAACGGGTGGGTGAATGAAGTTTACCTTCTTTTTTTTTCTTTCTTTTGATTATGAAGTGTATGTTGTTTGCTTTACTCATGTTTATGGTGCTTCTTCAGGGAAAGCCAAGGAACGTTTCAGTATGGTAACTATCGCCGAGAAGCTGAAGATCTCCGCTCTGTTCTCCAACACTTGCGTGGGGAGAACCGTGAAATCTCTGCAATAATCGGACATAGTAAAGGTAAGGAAGGTGGATTTCTCGTTTGTAGATTTCAAGAGAAGGGTGATCATTGTTGTTGTTGTTGTCAGGTGGGAATGTGGTGCTTTTGTATGCAGCAAAGTACAAGGATGTGGAGACTGTTGTGAACATCTCAGGACGTTTTTTTCTTGAGAAGGGAATAGAAGGGCGGCTTGGTAAGGACTACATGAAGAGAATCAAGGAGGATGGGTTCATCGATGTTAGGAACAGAAAGGGTATAATCTTTTTCAGTTTTTTAGTTTTGTGATTGTTATAGCCAAAGACACATGGAGCTTAGAGACAACTCCTTGCCCTTTTGTGTTGCAGGAAAGTTTGAATATAGAGTAACAGAAGAGAGTCTAAAGGACCGTCTAACAACCAATACTCATGAAGCTTGTCTCTCAATTCATGAAAACTGCAGGTAAAACTCTATAAGGATTAGTCTCTTTTGGTTTTCAGTATGATGGCTGAACTAATGATTCTCTCATAAAAACTCCAGGGTGTTGACAGTTCATGGTTCAGACGATAGGATCGTGTCTGTAACAGAAGCATATGAATTCGCCAAATATATAAAGAATCATAAACTTTGTGTTATTGAAGGAGCTGATCATGAGTTCACTTCTCACCAGCATCAGCTTGCTTCTACTGTTTTATCATTCTTCAAGAAAGATGATGATGATGATGGTGTTATCAGTACAAGTACCAGAGACCTCACGAGAGCAGTTGTTCCGATTACTTCACGAATATAAAAATAGATTTGTTCAGGCTGCTAAGTCGAGTTATGTCTGAAGCACATTAAGATTATCATAATGTTCTTATGATTCATAAAACCTTCATGTTTGTTACTATGTAGTCTTGTAATATGTGTTTATACACTAAATTAATTAGAAAGATTAAAAAAATATCGTTTTGAAATGATTAGATCCACAAAGAGAAACAGAGACGTTTGGTAATAAGAAAAACACATGGGAGGACTCGGAAACTAGTTCGTCTAGATGAACCTACCATGCCAAAAAAACTCCCAAGGACAAAGGGTAAATCATCAACCAGCCTGAACCTTCTTCCCATCTTCAATGAAGAAAATGGATCTTTCAGGTACCTGTACATAGGTCAATAGTTATTAAGGAAGGATTCTGAAACATATTTAAAGAAGCTACTCATACTAATGAACGCAGAACATAAAAGAAGGGATAGAGTATGTTACGTCAGGCCAAGTGTCTGTAATGAATTCAACGATGTCATAGATTATATCTCCTTGAACATCAATCTGCTCCTTCTCAGTTGGTCCCTGAAACGCAGACACATAGAAAAATCTAAGCATAAGAAGAAAGAAAAGGAAACAAACAGAGTGGTTCTGATGTGGTGAAGGTCTAAACTCTAAAGCAATTACAAACTCTACAAAACCATAGGCTGCTCAACAACCTAGATATACTTGTTCCCATTGATCACAATATCAAAAATATATATAAGCACATAACCTATTATTCATATTTGATTTCCAATCCATCTTCTACATACCTTGACAACTGATGCTCCAGTAGCAAACTTCTTCCCAAGCTTTTTAGACGCGTCACTGAGTTTTATCCCTGATAAACACATTTTAAAAGGGTCAAAAGAATGAGGTTTGTTTCAGCCAATAAGAATACTCACCAAAGAAGCAGATAACTCACCAAAGAGTTCTAGTCCTTTCACAATGGTGATACACTTGCGCTTGTTGCGGACAACCTTTTCAATAATAACTTCTTGCCTCTCCTATACAGAATCCTCAAGCATTAGGTAATTAGACAACCGGACAAATAGGTTCGCTGAATAGAACACTAATAATAAGCCCATTCAAAAGTGTGGTAGTGCGTTAAACATTCTAGAAAAAGGCAGGAGGAAGGTTACACAATGATACTTACTTTCTTTTTAACTTTTCCCCCAGGAAGGCGCTTCACTTCCTCCTTGGATGTCCCTCCTAAATTCAAAATAAAAAAAAATGATGAATCCTTTCTACATGCATCAACAGTAATCAGTAAGGCTAAAAACATTTAATCATTCATGTTTTAACAGATTCATCAGCAGAAGAAAAACATTACAGATGGCTTCCAGCCATTAAGCATTACATATTTGGGATTCAACACACTAATAATGCTCAGTAACAAAAATGTGTAACGCATTAGACACACGAATCCATGGGACACATACCAGTCTGAGAAGAAGAGGGTGCACCATCAGCGCCAGAGATTCCCACGGACTGGAGCTTATCAGAAACATTATCTACTCCCTTCTCATTAGCTTCTGTAACATAACAATTAAATAATAATCCATATCAAAAATCAGATTAAAGTTATTGTCATAACCATGTACATGTAGTAACACAAATCGAAGATACAAAAACAAGATTATTCTTACAAAAGTGATATCTTAATAAGACATGATTATCGAATGCTACCACAAGATTGACAAAACAGAACAGACCAACATATATCATTACACAATCTAAAATCAAGTGGTCGGAACATTTAAAAATTAGGGTTTGGTAAGTTACCTTTGAGGAGATCAGGATAGAGGTCAGGGGCGTTTTCGATGAGCCAAGGCTTACATCTCGCGAAATCGGGACCGAACTCGCAGTATTCGGCGGGAAGAGAGCAAACTCCGCAGTACAAAACCTTCGCCGGCTCGAGCTTCTCTGCCATAGATTGTGATGATATTCCCTTTCTAGAAGCGAAAACGAGGTTCTTTAGGTAGCAAAGTAGAAGTTAGAGAATCTGATTTCTATGCTGCTGCCCCCACGAGGCAACTGATGTCGGAAACCGGAAGAGAGAGAAAAGTGTAAAAAGGTTAGGACATGTGTTGTTGTTGGGCTTTTAAATTTAATTTGTAATTAGATAAATCGTATTGAGACATCTTTGTTCGATTTGGGCCTCGTTTTTTCTTCAGTTTTAACATTTAACTTCTCTATCAATTTCTTAATTTATTGGTTTTTCATGGTAAAGTGAGTCGTTCAAAAGTTACCTCAATGAACCATTTTTAGCATTTTCACACAATTTTTTATCCAATCGGTGCTATATACTGGATTGGTTACCGTATTACCGAACGTTTGAAATGTCTTCCAACTAATAATAAAATAATCATTTCGTGTGATTAAGCATACTTAAGACGGAGCTCAAGTCCACACCGACTAAATCACATTAACTTTCGTTTTCAGAAGAAATCGAATCCACGCAATACATATTTACGTTGTACCCAAGTTAAGTCTTTACCATTAGGCTACACTACTTGGTTAACATTTACAAACATGTATGGTTGGTAAACTTATCTTTCAGGCTGCAAATTCTGATGGCAGTATAGAAAATCTGATGTTTAACATAATTAATCTACATAGTACCTGAATGAAGCCTACATTGATTATATAACATGCAGCTGCTAGATAAAATAGTATATGCATTGAATCTATATCCCCACTTTGGATTAATAAGCTGCAATAAGATCTTACTGCTGATCCTTGTGTATTGCATCAGGGAACCAAAAGTAAAGAGAGACAGATGATGCACGTTCTCTTAAATGAGTGATGTTATCTGAGATCACATAGTTCAACATCTAACATTTAACACTTTTTTTATTCAACACATCTTTTCCATTGTGTTTCTTCAATATTGTCTCTTTCTTTTTGCAAATTTAAGGTTCTGTTAATGTTTTGTATACTATGATGATATTTACTTCAATGCTCACTGTTAGTTCCTCTCAACTAATGCAACAGTTACTGCCATTAGTATACAATTCAATTCCTTATATTACATTTATGTTTGTGTAACCCATTATAATAAAACTCCCAGAAGAAAATTCCAAGAAACTTTTAGAAGCCGTGAGTAAATTCTCTGGGCCTTCTCTACAAAACAACACTACCTTATCTCATCTCTCTGACTCTCCTCTGCAAACTTTTAACGAACAACTGAGAAATAAAAATCTTCTTTTGGATCATTCCAAAAGTTTCACAAATTTAGAAACAACCAAAAATAATAAAATTCCATTACAAACTCCATTTCCAGACCTTAACACTCAGATCAGACTTACACTTGGTCTGTTTCGAAGTCGCTACGGTCGGAACTTTACCTTTAGGCACTGTCCCTTCGAACCCTCCACACGTCACTTTGATCTCTACTCCTTCACTCTTCAGCTTCCCCATCTGCATCTTCACCTTCGTCCGCATCTCGATCTCCAACCCCACGCGCGCCCCTCGCGTCAGATCCGACTTCAAACGCCTCGCTTCATCCGGATCCAGCTCACGCGCCGAAGTAGACGTCGCGATCACGCTCCGAAAAGATGTCTTGTTCCCGTTACCGCTGAAAAAACCGGAAACCGTTCCGTTAGCTAACATCTCGTTAGATTTAACGGTTTTAACGGCGACGGCGAAGTGATCGTAGGAGAAGGTGAGGTGCTGGTTGGGGTTCACGGAGATCAGCGTGAAGTTGAAGAAGGAAGAGAGGTGCGAGACGGAAGCGTCCGAGGAGGTGGTGAGGTTGACGCGGCCGACACGAAGCGACGGGACGGAGAACAGCGGCGGACGCGGGTGGTAGATGACGTACACGGCGGTGGCGGCGATGGAGGTTAGGAGAGCGAGGATGAGGAGGATGAGGATGGACCAGAAACAGCAGCAGCAGCAGACTCTCCGGCAGCTTGGTCGAGTTTGGTGGTGGTGGTGGCGGCTGTAAGGCTGTGGACGGTAGACCGGACGGTTAGCCGGAATGTAGACTTGAGGTTTCTGGTTAGCTGTTCCGTTGCCGTTAACAGACGGAGGAGGTGGTAAGGCGCCACCGGGTGGAGCTCCGTTAGTGGCGGTTGGTGGCTTTGAAGCTGGGAAGACTCGATCAGTCATGTTCTTTCTCTGGTTCTTTCTCCTCTGGTCAGATCTGAGGAGTACATAAAAGATGGAGAGAGTGTGGGGAAGGATAGAGAGAGAGAGAGAGAGAGAGAGAGAGAGATCTTTTTTTTATATATTTAATTGTAGATTTTTTTTTTTTTATTGTTTTTGGTTTTCTTCTTAAATTGTTGTGAAGTTTCTTTCATGACTTCCATTACAAGTCTATGGAATCTTTTTTTTTTTTTGAAAAAAAGGCTAAGTCTATGGAATCTTCATTGGGTGCTAATGAAATACTCCGTATTTTGCAATGAAATAATGAATTACTTTACAAAATGTTCCCATGTAAATTCACAGCTTAATTTTTCAAGTTTTAAATAGTAAAGTGTAGATAATAGTAGTATGAAATGTTTGGAAAGTAATGTATCGACTAAAATAAATGATGGAACAGAGAAAGAGTAACATAATCAATGTAATAAAAAAAACAATGTATGAAAATAAGGGAAATAATCATCCACCGACAAATAGTAGTAGCAGTTCGTTCACTCTTGTTTTTCTTATAAAAAAGAGTGCACGCAGTTGAATAAGTTTGAATTTAAGTCAGTGAAGGTTTACAAGAAGGAAGAAAAGAAAATTAAGCGAGTGTAGATAATAGAGTAATACTAGTACAGTAATAGATTAGGGATCCGAAAGTTGTGATATAATTAGACTAATCTCTTCTGTTCAGAGAGTAAACCCCAAAGTCAATAACTGCTCTGATTTCAATTATGTTAATCCTTTATTTTCGTGCCTTCAATTCCCAAGATTATTAAACAACTCCGTTAGCTTTGACTATGGTTAGTAATTCCCCTATATTCCCACTCTTCACTAACTATCACCCGTCGAGTGTCTACCTGAAAAAAAAAGTCAATAGCGTCGAGTGTCTTCCTGATTACATATACATCCAATACCAAATCTTAGGCATCGAATGGTAACTGCGGTTCCGCAGCGGGAGAAGCGGTTCAACTGCGATATAATTTTAACAGTTATAAAAACGTATAAATATATGATATATGTAAAAAATTTTGTTATTGTTAACTGTGGTGTGGGACAGAGCAAGGGAAACTACAGCATCTATATATATAAAGAGATGTTTGTCTCTCTCCTGAGAGAGCCACGTGGAAAGTCAATTAAGGAGAGAAGGACACCTGTCTCGAACAAGTTTTATTCTTCTCTGTTTGATTTTATATGGGTCATCACGATTAAATTAGTTGGGCTTGCCCTTTAGTTATTTTTGTTGCTAAAAACCGTAGCCCAGCCCGATTGTCACTACTATCTTCTTCACTAATGGCGTCCATAAGAATCTAGGGTTCATCGAATGCTTAGAGCTCTGATTAGTCAAACCGATAATGGACGCTCGATAGGGTTATTTGAGGCGAATCTAGGCGACGAATCATGGATCGAGATGAGTTGGTGTCGTTTCGTCTCTGTTTCTTCTCCCCGGAACCGTTACTGGATGCATTGAATCATCATTCTCAGTTAATGCATCTCCTCTCTCTTCTAGGCCGTGCATCTACATCTATAAAAAGGTTAGCCTACATTCCAAAATCATCATTCTCACAAATCTTAATAAAACTTGAAATTTCTTAAACATCGTTTGCTATCATCGTTTTCCCCAAGTAAGTCTCTTCGACTTTTTCTCTCTCTCATGTTCAAAACTATTTCCTATCTTTAGTAGCGACCATGATTCAGGGATTGAAATTCTCATTGCGTGTTTGTAAATTCCTAATTCGAGGGACTGAAAGAACGTCGTTTTGTAGAAACATGGAACGAAACGGGAAAAGAGTCGCGTCATGGGGGTAGAAGAAGGAGGAGGTGTTGCTGGGAAGATAACGATTGGAGGCTGCGTCATGGAAAAGAAGGTGAAATCCGACCCCGAGGTTCTGTTTCATTTTGTTACGTCTCGCTGTCCTAGGAAAACATTTATTCATTTGATTCCTCTAAGAAACACTAGAACGATTAACTCTTTAAATTTCATGTGCTAACCCAGCCTCCATAAGAATATATGTTGGTCTCCTCTGAAACGTAACTTCCAGAGAACTCGGAAAGTCATGTGCCCTTCTCATATGCTAATCACTCATCTCCTCTCTTATTTTGTCTCTTTCAAAGATTCAGACTTCAGTGAAATTAATAATCAATATTCTTTTTTGTATATGATGTTTTTGTGTATAGTGATTGCGGGAATGGAGAGATATGCGTTTAAAGGAGTTCCATCAAACTAAGAGCATGTGCATTGCTATAACCCCTTTAATGGCTCTTAGCTAATATTTTAGTAATTAATGTAGGTTAAGAGTTAATGCTAAGAAACTCTTAATTTTTAGTCCTCCAATGGAGGTTTCTTAAGTTAAGGGTTCTTAAATTAAAAAAAAATTAATTTTTTTTTCTGAAACTAAAATTTATTTATTAAATGAAACAAAATAAAACATTACATTTTAAACATATAACTTAAAATAAAAACATAAAAACAAAAGATTACTAAAATAAGCAATAATAATTTAAAAGAGGTATTAAAGATTAGTTGTTGTCTTGATCACCTCCAAATTTAAACCACAAATGTTCAACCAAATCAGCTTTAAGTCGTTCATGAATTCGTTTATCACGAATTGTAGTTCGAACATTCATCATATTGCCCATATTTGAAGGGATGTCTGTAGAATAGGTGAGATTGACTTGTGCATTTCCGTTGCCTTCTCCTTGTTGGAATTCCGAAAGATCAAGCTGACTGTTTTGATCTCGTTCATCTTGTACTATCATATTATGGAGTATGATACATGCTCTCATAATCTTTCCGATCTTGACTTTATCCCAAATACGTGCCGGATTCTTAATAATGCCAAATCGAGCTTGCAAGACTCCGAAAGCACGCTCGACATCTTTTCGAACAGCTTCTTGACATTGAGCAAATAAAGTTGCTTTGGGCCCTTGTGGAAGCGAAATAGATTGGATAAATGTAGCCCATTTCGGATAAATACCATCGGTCAGATAGTAAGCCAAATCATATTGTCTTCCGTTGACCGAGAAATTCACCTTCGGAGCTTGACCATTTATTATGTCATCAAAAACAGGGGAGCGATCAAGAACATTGATATCATTTAAAGTACCCGGAGGTCCAAAAAATGCATGCCATATCCAGAGATCATATGAAGCAACCGCCTCTAAGACAATAGTGGGTTTTCCAGAACCACGAGAATATTGCCCTTTCCAAGCGGTGGGACAATTCTTCCACTCCCAATGCATACAATCGATGCTCCCTATCATCCCGGGAAATCCACGAATCTCTCCAATATAAAGTAGGCGTTGAAGATCATCCGGTGTTGGTTTTCTCAGGTACTCATCGCCGAACAAATCTATTATTGCTTCCACAAAATTTTCCACACATAACCGAGCAGTGCTTGCACCGAGCCTGAGGTATTCGTCGACCGCATCAAGCGCAGAACCATATGCCAACACACGAATAGCTGCCGTACACTTTTAAATTGTAGAGAGACCAAGCCTTCCGAGACCGTCTTTCTTTTGACGAAAGAAATGAACTTCGTTGGAGAGGCGATCAACAATATGCATGAACAATCGCTTGTTCATTCTAAATCGTCGGCGGAATAGATTTTCAGGATATGTTGGAGTGTCACTGAAATAATCATTCCATAACCGGAGATTGCCTTCTTCACGATTTCGCTCGATAAAAGCTCTTTTTTTTCTTCTGTTTGTTGCATCATTTTGATCACCATTAGCATTGATCAGATCCTCCATAGTTTGATCAAATTGTTGATCAAAAAATTGATCAAAATATTGATCAAAATCCTCATTAATGGACCCATCGAAAGTGTTATGAGAAGATGATGCCATAATAAAATGATAAGTTTTGTATATTTTTTTCAAAGAGATAAACCGAGGATTGAGATTGAAGAGAATGGAGAAGATGGTGAGATTATGGACGATTATATTTTGTTTTGGTAAGAAGATATAACTTTTTTCGTTGAAAGAGAATGGAGAGGATGGTGAGATTATGATCGATTTTTAGAAAGATATTGAAGAGGATGGTGAGAATGGTGACACTAGATAACAATTTATAAGTGTGTGTGATTCTAATTAGACTACAAGACTGTCTCTCGTGATAGAACATTACAAAACAATAGTACATATCTCGTGAACAAACTGAAACAAGAGTACATCACTCTCTCTCTCGTGATAGAAGAATACAAAACAATAGTACTTCACTCTCTCTCTCTCGTGATACAAGATTGCACCAGAAACACACACACATATCTCGTGATACAACATACTCACTCTCGTGACCCTTCCACTCACAATCTGCACCACAGACACACACACGTCTCTGTCCCAAAGTACAGTCTCTCACCTGAAAAAAAAAAGAACAATACAACAAACATACTCAAACTTAAACTCAACAACAACACACGTTCATTTCAACAAGACAACAATACATTTCAAACAGAACAAGAACATGTAACAACTTCAAACCACTTGAAACAGAACAACAAACAACTAGAACTACATTACCACTTAAGACTCGATGAAACAGAACAACAAACAGACTCAATTCATAACGCAAGCAGCCAACAATCCAACAAACAGACTCAAACTTAAACTCAAACAACCAACAATTCATCTATCAGCCTGGTCTTTAGCGCTTCCTCACGCTCATTCAGTGGTCCTTCTTTTGCAATAAGCCTGTCAAGCAGAGCCATCTTGGAGAGCCTTTCTTTAGAGGCTAGATCAGCCTGTTTGATGGTCCAAAGTGACTCTAAGGCTGCCACCCCCTTCTCCACAACTGCTGCCTTCTTACCACGTGCCTTAGCTGCCTTTACACCTGGTGGACGACTGGTGCATTCATCAGCTTCAGTTTCAGCTCCAGCATCGGCCACCTTCCTCTTCAGTTTTGAGCTTGAAAGGTCGCACCATTTCTGATCGTTTCGGAGCTCCATCCATGCATGCTCGAGATTGAACTTCTTTTGATGGTTGTTGTAGAAGATCTCATGCGCTTTTTTTAGGACATCAGTTTCATTTTGTCCGCTGGTCTTCTCCCTTGTTGCAGCTTCATACGAGCCACAAAACTTGCAGACGAGGTCGTTGATCTTTTGCCACCGCTGCTTATAGTGCGTCGACTCTCTCGGTTTGGACCCTTCAGCTTTCTGGCTTGCCGCAAAGTAGGCCGCAATTCTTTTCCAGAATGCGCCTGATCTTTGCTCATTACCCACGACTGGGTCTTTGCTCGTGTTGAGCCAGGCACTGATGAGCAAAATGTCATCTGCAGGCGTCCATGCCCTCCGTTCTTTGCCCTCTACAACACTCACTGAACCGACAGAGTGTGGAGTTCCATATACAGGAACTTCGGATGAACCAAATATACTTTGTTGACTTTGGAGAAGATCAACAAATTTTGGTCCACTCGTAAATGGATTAAATTTCATTTTCGATTGTGTGAAAGACAAGAGAAATAGAAGAACAAAAGGAAGGAAGGTGCTATAGATGGAAGAGAAAATCAAAGAGTTGTTAATGAATAAGAAGAAAACGGAAGCAATGCTTTTAATAGATGAAAACAGAAGCAATGCGTTTAAGAAGGGATTTGACATATATCTATACACATTCATCACAACCCATAGACTTGACACAAAGCTAACACATTTATCACCCTAAACCATAACTTCTATTTATTACTAAGACAACCGTAATCTATCCCTAACCAACACATTTATTACACAAGCTTCAGTTCAAACAAGGATCAAAGAGAAATTAATGTTTACCTCTCTTGCAATTGTTTAACGCATTGTGTCTCATGTCTCCTTATCATCTCTCCGTAGCATGTCTCCTTATCCTGCATATCATTTATTAAACAAGTCAAATATCTTACCAACATAAAAAAGAAACTGAAAAAGATCCTGCAATATACTAGTATCCCTCAGCCATCACTATACACCATCACTTAACTCCAACCATAAGTTTTATTTATTACTTACACAACCATACTCTAACCTAAACATTTATTACACCATTCACTTCAATTCAAAATCGACTTCAATTCAAACTACAACTAAAAGACTTAAATCAATCTAGCGGATCAAAGAAGGAAACTTTCGATTTACCTTTATCTCCTCGCTGTACAGAACGTGAGCAGAGCAGCTTCTCCTCTCCTTGCACAATCCAACAACAATGTCAGTAAATAAACGCAGTCCAAGTTAAGAATTGAAGTCAAAACGGTCCCAGACAAAATTCTCAACCTTTGAATCGAGCTTAAGAAATTTGGAACCATAACATAAAGTTCGAACCTTTGATTTTAACATTGAAGTTCTTCCTTCTGAAGAAAGAAAGAATTTTTCCAGGAACTTGCTTCGGTTCCTTCTTTGATTTTTTTGAGAGAAGAAATCAACCCGCCGTATCTCCTAAATATATTACTTCAGTCAAACAATCAACAAGAACAAAAACGACCAAAATTAAAGACATGCAAAGACACTGAAAAAAAAAAAAAAAAACTAAGTTCAAAAAAAAAAAAAAAAAACTAAAATTGAGTTTACCTTTCGATTGCAATCACCAACAACTGGAGATTTTTATCTTCGGGGAGATCCACGGATTTTATCCATCGAGGATAGCCGCCGTGATTTCTTCAACCTTAGCCACTGAGATTCGTCGAGGGGAGCCAGCGAGAATCGACGAGGAGATCCACCGGATTTCGTCGAGGAGAGTAACCGAGATTCTTCCTCGATCAGAACCACCGACGCTCAGACATCGATCAGAACCACCGCCGAGATTCATCCTCCATCTCACCTCCTCTCTCTTTCGTCGAAGAGAAAAAAAAACAAAGACAAAACGGTTCGGCTTTTGTTTTCTCTCAAGACAAACGGCGTATCACGTCTCGCCACGCGTCCCAAAGACCCGGTGCTTCCTGCGCTTAATTAAGACTCAGCTCTTACGTAAATCCCTTTTTTCCCATTTAATTTAATTGCTTATAAGGCTAAGAATTAGTGTTAAGATCCTGCAATGCACATGCTCTAAGTAACATATCTAACAAATGTAGTGAAGATGAGTAATTCATGAGCAGCAATACAGTAAACACTTGGGCTGGTTTCGTTTCTATGTTGCCTCTCTTCTCTGCTCTTTTGCTGATGCGTATAGTGATAGATTCTTCACTATCCTTGCTTCTTATAGATTTGTGTCAGTGTATGTTGCAAATTTTTAAGTTAACGTTGAAACTCTCTTATGTCAAATTATGTTTATCCAATGAGATTTGGCTATTTGGCCATCTTATGATCGATTATCGTTTTTACTTTTAGCAATATGATGCAAAATTAATAGTCAGTAACGAGATTGAATTTGAATCATTTTTAATTAAAAACGATGGTAAAGAATTTTTTTTAAGAAAGGGCTTAGGATGGTCAAGAATATTAAATTACATAAAATATATAATATATAATTAAACACTTTCAAATAATGAAAACAATTAATAAAGTGAAAACATGATCTAGACATATTTAAATAGCTTATCTCAGTTGTCCTTATCATTTTATTCTATGAGAAAAAACATCAGTTACATATTCTGATTTAGTGCAATATCGTTGTTTGACGTAACAACTACAATATAAATAAAAACCACAATACAAAATTTGTTACACTTTGGTGATATTTTTTTAACCAACAGAAAATGTTAAGATAAAAATACGATTAAGATAAATCTTCAAAATCGATAGATAGATATATATATATATATATATAAACGGTGCATTTATCAAAACAGACTTTGGACGAAGTGGAACAAAATTTTGAAAAGGCAAATTTTCATACAAATGTGAAAATAAGATAAATAATATTTAGATAATGAGTCCTATTAATTGCGTTATAAATGCAGAAATTTTGTAGTAAAAACTCAGTCTGTAATTTTTGGTGACGTAGTTGTAAGGTTTTTGATATAGAAAATATTACAATTTTTAAGCAATTGATTTAAGAATATAAAAGCATAAAAATATATAGAGTTGTAAATTTAAGGGGTAGAGTCCATTAAAGATCCGATTGGTAATGACTTTCGCTTTATGCTTTTGGCTTTTTTTTTGTGGTTGTGGATATTTTGGCATCAAAAGTTTTAGAAGTTATGACTTTTATAAATATATATTTATGATTCATTCCCAAAATGTATTATCTACTTCTTTCTATCTATTTTGCTATTTGTACAAGTCTATAAAATGTGTGGAATAGTTTAAAAAATAAATAAGTTAAAACTTATCAACAAATATATTTTATTTATTTATTAAGAAAAATAATTTAATCATTCTTAAATGTTTTTAATTACCATATACAATAGTTTTTAGGCTTTAACAAATTAATGTTTAATAATAGTAGGTTATGACTTTTTCCTCATGTTAAAAACCTAACTAATTAATAATAATTAATTTACCAATCATTTTTTTTTTGTGGTAAAAAATGGACAAAAGACAAAACAAAATTAGTTACCCATGTTTTTAAAAAAAAATGAAGAAAAAAGCTTTAAAATCTTTAAAAAAAATTGTTGTAGAAAAAGGTGAACAAAAAATAACTTCTTCTAGAAATGGGCTTATAAAGATTTATAGATTTCTAAGATTTCAAAGAATTGATTGGAATTTTTTTTGGCTTTCATAGTTTTACATAACCACAAAGCCTCAATAGTCTCATTACTGATTGAACCCTAAATTACTTAGAGACTAACTAAATACAACGTTATAAATAGTTTTAAATTTTTTATTTATTTGAAATATGTCTACAATTCAACTAATTAAAGACCATAACTACAATTTAGTCAATTTTTGTTCTTTCTGTTTTGCACCTTATATATAGTTTCTAATAACAAAAAAAAATTGGATACTAAAATTTTTGAATTGCATAAGACAAAAGCAACTAATAACATAAAATTAATTTATATTTATCTATAACTACTTATATTTTTATAATACATTCTAAATTTTATATATTTAAATAAACATACTAAAAGTATAATCAAAATTATAATTTAAACAAAAAACCCGGGCGTAGCCCGGACTGGCCCTAGTTTTATATAAAAAAGTAATAAAAAATCACAAAGGCTTCATATGGTCATCGACATACAGATATGCAGGCAATCACATATATATAAACAAAAATAATATAGTATGGGCCTTATATGTGACTTTTTCCTTTAAATAACCATTGGGCTTTAAACTTTTTGCATCCTTGATCTACCCTTTTGGATCAAAGTAAAACTACTGTTCTGTCTGAACCGGATCCACCCATTCACACTTCGCACGTGTTAACATAATTCTCGGACAAAAACCCTAGTCTCAGTGCCACCTCTTCCGTCTCATCTCAAACGCTCACAATCTCGCCAGCCATGGCGTCAGCTACTCACCTCCTCTCCCAACCTTCATCATCTCTCCGAAGAAACCTAAACCAATACCAATCGAACCAATCTCCCCTCTCCAGAATCCCAGTCCTGTCTCTCAAGTCAACCTTGAAGCCACTTCAACGCCTCTCCGTCAAAGCCGCCGCATCACCCCCAAACTCCGTCAAAACCGTGACGAAGGACTCAAGCGATCAGTCCGCGTTCAACCACTGTTTCAAGAAATCATCAGATGGGTTCCTCTACTGCGAGGGAACAAAGGTGGAGGACATCATGGAGAGCGTGGAGAGAAGACCTTTTTACTTGTACAGCAAGCCTCAGATCACGAGGAACGTCGAGGCGTACAAAGAGGCCTTGGAAGGTGTGAGCTCCGTCATTGGCTACGCCATTAAGGCTAACAACAACCTCAAGATTCTGGAGCATTTGAGGGGTTTGGGATGTGGTGCTGTGCTAGTTAGTGGGAATGAGCTAAGGCTTGCTCTTCGTGCTGGTTTCGATCCCACAAAGTAATGTTTTTTTTCTTAATCCAATTGATGTAATGTCTGTTTAGTTTGATTCATACAAATCAAATACCAATTTTGAGAGCTTAGAAATTGAATTCAGTAGGTTGATGGAGTTAGAATATGAGAAGATTGATATGCTGTGTTTGATTTTGTCTAGTGGTGCTGTATTAGTTCTTGACAATGTTCAAGAAGAAATGGCTAGGTGGTGGTTAGGCGTTTTATAGAAGATTTTTGTTTCGGTGGCGCCTAGACTGTTATAATCGTTTCGGTTAGATCCGATTTGCCGACTAGGCAGGCGCGCTGCCTAGACCGATTTGTAGAACACTACTTGTTGACTATGTTCTTGGTATATATAATGAATAGGTGTATCTTCAATGGAAATGGGAAGCTGTTGGAGGATTTAGTTATAGCTGCTCAAGCAGGTGTCTTCGTGAATGTGGATAGTGAGTTCGACTTGGATAATATTGTGGAAGCGTCGAGAATCTCCGGTAAACAGGTCAATGTTCTGCTGCGTATCAATCCTGATGTTGATCCTCAGGTATGGTTATGTTTCTAGTTTTTCTTTATTATTACATCATAGTTCCTACATTGATTGGATACGAATGAGCTGTTACATTATGTGTCAGGTGCATCCATATGTAGCTACCGGGAACAAGAACTCGAAGTTTGGTATCAGGAACGAGAAGCTTCAGTGGTTTCTCGATGAGGTGAAGGCGCATCCTAATGAGCTCAAGCTTGTTGGTGCTCATTGCCATCTAGGCTCTACCATTACTAAGGTAGCTTTCACGATACAATAGAAACTCTATAAATTTATACTTGATAAATTAATAAACACTATAAATTAATAAATTTTGTTGGTCCAGTCAATTGATAAAATAATAAGATAATATTTTTTTAATTTTTCTTAATGTAAATATATAGTCCCAATATAAACATAAATTAATAATTAGTGTTTATAAAATTTATATAAATATAATCAATGTTGAACGTTATGTTTTGGTGTGTTAATCTGATGAACGTTGTGTTGATTCCAGGTGGATATATTCAGAGATGCGGCGGTACTCATGGTGGAATACATTGATGAGATCAGGCGTCAAGGCTTTGAAGTCAGCTACTTGAACATTGGTGGTGGCTTAGGGATAGATTATTACCATGCGGGAGCTATCCTTCCTACACCCATGGATCTCATCAACACCGTAAGAACAACATCCAAAACTATCTGATCTCAAAAGTCTAGAAATGGTAGAATCTTTACAATCCTTTGATGTGTTTCCAGGTGAGAGAGCTTGTTCTGTCACGTGGACTGAACCTAATTATAGAGCCAGGGAGGTCGTTGATTGCAAACACGTGCTGTTTCGTCAACCATGTGACCGGTGTGAAGACGAATGGAACTAAAAACTTTATAGTGATTGATGGAAGTATGGCTGAGCTAATCCGTCCTAGTCTTTATGATGCCTATCAGGTAAAAAACAATTATGTTAGCTACATATTACCCCCTTGGAGGTTATAGCTTAACTTTCTCTTGTTCTTGTTTCTTGTAACAACAAAAGCATATTGAGTTGGTCTCTCCTACACCACCTGAAGCAGAGGTTTCCAAGTTCGACGTAGTGGGTCCTGTTTGTGAATCTGCTGATTTTTTGGGGAAAGATAGAGAGCTTCCTACTCCTCCAAAGGTGAGAGAATAATGATCTGATTCTGTTTGAAAGCTCTCAAGTAATGTGGAGTGTGATGAGTTGATTGTATTGGTTACAGGGAGCTGGTCTGGTGGTTCATGATGCTGGTGCATACTGTATGAGCATGGCTTCCACTTACAATCTCAAGATGCGTCCTCCAGAATACTGGGTAAAACAATCTATAAGATCCTAATAGAAACTTCCATGATGTGAATGTTAGACAATAGAGTTCTTTCTGTTTGGAGGAAAATTGATGAATGTGTTTGTCCTTTGCAGGTTGAAGATGATGGGTCGATCACTAAGATCAGGCACGCTGAGACATTCGAAGACCATTTGCGTTTCTTTGAAGGTCTATAAACTCTCTGATTTCCTCTTGTCATTTGCTTGTCGCTATTTTAGTTTTACTTTATTGATTTTCATAATCATTATTGTAATGCTATTTGCTGTGTTAGATTTTTCATATATTCCCTGTTGTATCCGAAACCTTCAATAAGTTGATGAATAAGAGAGAAAAAAAAACAATTCAATACAAGACAGTGATTTTGTAGGGAGTTTTTTTTTTTTTTTGGTTATTCTTAGTCCAAAGTGAGTCCATTGTTCAGACACAAAAGACTTGAAAACTAAACTCGGAAGCTAAAACAAAATACCAAATCCGTGTCAAGTTTGCACGGAACAACGTCAGTCAGTCATGTTAAAGAACAGAACTCAGTGTTGGGTGTCATAATGGTTCAAAATCTATTTAGTAACCTAACAAAATTTGCTGTATATAATATAAGAATATAAAAGCATCTCAACTACATACAAAGAAAAAGAAAATACTCGAGGAACAAAAAAAAAAATACTCGAGGAAATGGCTTTTCTGATCATCACCTAATCTGTTTTGGCCTTTTTGGGTTCATCAAACACAAACACAAGAATGAAGAAGAAAGAGAGATCGCTCCGTTCTTCTCGTTTTTCAAAAGCGTACATGGCTACATCTCTATCTATAAGCAAGTGCCATGCATTGTTCTCTTAACTGACGTCACATTTAAGAAAAAAACAACTCAACTGATTTGCTAAAACTTCTAAACTTTTTTTTTCTAGTATGTCTACCTCTCTTTTCAGAATTGCCTTTCAGCATCCTTTTCCATCTGCTTTACTCTTTTTTGTGCACTTTTCATTTGCTTTACTTATTTTCCATTTTTGGATAGGATTGAGAAAAAAAACTGGACTGGATTTATATGTTTATATGTTTCCTTTTCTAGTGTCTATATGCGGCAACAAATCTGCAGAAACATGCATGACATGAAACAACAACATACCTCTATTCTACAGTAATCCAACTTATAGAAACAAATAAAATGAAATTAAAGAGTAGAGACCATCCTATATAGTATATGACTAAATATAATACTTAACCAGCTGAGTTTCTGATACTAGAGATTTAAGTCAAATAAAAGAATCTTGTACTGTACAAAGATTCTTTAAACACTTTAAAAGTTTAAATATTCTTTATTTAGAGAAAAGTCATAATTAGTAATCTAATAATTATAACTGTAAGAGTAAAACCAGAAAGCTAATAGTACGACATGGTTCCTCTCACTGAACCGGCGATGACGTCCGCCGTCATCATTTTCCGGGCAACTCCCCAAATGCATGGGTTTTATTGAGTCATTGAAAAACTATAAAAGCTACTAATAAAAATATTTAAAAGTACGGGGGCATATAGTTGCAAAATTCTCACCCCTTACGTGGACTAAAGTCGACTCTCATTCATTACCAGAAAATATTTTACTTTTTATTTCGCAAAGTGAGAGAGAAGAAGACGAAGAAAGGAAAAATCGTTTTGATCGGAGGTACTCTTCTTTCTCCGATCAGCTTCACTGTCTCTAGGGTCTTTTTTTTGTGTGTTCTCTCTCCGTTTCTTCTTCTTAGCTCGAGTCTTCTCGGATAGAATCTGAGTGTGGAAGCTTCGTTGCTGAGAATTTTGCGATTTAATCGTCTTTTTCAGTCAAAGCTTTGTTTTTTTTTACAGACAGAAACTAAACTTATCTTTTGTATCTTCTATTACCGTTTCTGTTTCTGTAAGAAAACCCTATAAAATTCCTGAATTCGATTTCGTGGTTTTTGGGTTTCCGGTTCGGTTTATGTGGGATAGAATATTGATATCTGTCACTTTCCACGAGCGGGAGATTTCGAATTTGCCTCTTTTGGGCTCCAAAGTTTAAATCTTTGTGCCTTTTTATTCTATACTTGTGATTTCATCTAGGCCTTGCTCCTCTTTTCTAATCCCAGATCTGTTTTTTTTTTCTTTCTCCAGACTATCCTTGTATTCGAGCTAGCTCCGGTTCTTCTCGTCTCGTGGGTTTCTACTGGGCGAAAGACAGTTCCTTTACAAGGTTAGAGCTATAACACAATCCCTCCCTGTAAAAGTTTGGATCTTTAGAACTATAATTGTAGATTGTGTAGTTCTTGAGCATTGTGTGCTGAGAATGAATGTGAAAGTTTGGATTTTTAGAACTCTAATTGTAGATAGTGTAGTTCTTGAGCATTGTGTGCTGAGAATGAATGTAAAAGTTTCGATTTTTAGAACTCTAAATGTAGATAGTCTAGTTCTTGAGCATTATGTGTTAGAGTTTGAATGTGAAATTAACCAATTGGGGTAGTTGCATTTGGCTTTGAGTCTTGTTGAGTCACTGTGAGAGAGTTTCTAGTCACTTATACAGTTACAAGTTGATGTTACTAGGTTGTTTGTAATGGAAGACGATGGCTCTCCTTCTTCTTCTTCTTCTTCTTCTCGAGATTTGGATGCACAGAACCCTTATGATCGATTGCTTGCTCTAAATACAAGTCCCGTTGATTCAAATTGTAACTTGGATTCGGTTTCTGCTATTTATCTAGCGATGACGACAAGCTCAAAGCTGGAGTGCGTCGATGAGCGCGGCCAAGACTCCCTCATAACCTCCGTATGCAACATGGAGGACGAAGAAGAGGACGAGGAAGAGCTCGACGAGTTCGATCCTTACCTCTTCATCAAAAACTTACCCAACTTGTCCTCCGTTGTCCCTACTTTCAGACCCGTCTTGCTTCCTAAACAGACCCGAAGCTGCCCTCCCATCTCCCTAGTCCTAGACCTCGACGGTAACGCTACTTAAACAAGCACTTGATGTGATCCATATAAGAGTTTCTTATATCTTTTGTTTGATTTGCGACAGAAACTCTTGTGCACTCTACTCTAGAACCCTGTGACGAGGTGGATTTCACATTCCCTGTGCATTTCAATGAAGAAGAGCACACGGTGTACGTGCGTTGCCGTCCTCACCTACAAGAGTTTATGGAGAGAGTGTCCCGTCTCTTCGAGATCATTATTTTCACAGCTAGCCAGAGTATCTACGCCGAGCAGCTTCTGAATGTGCTTGACCCTAAGAGGAAGCTCTTTCGCCATAGAGTGTACCGTGACTCGTGTGTTTTCTTTGACGGTAACTACCTCAAGGACTTGTCTGTCCTTGGACGTGATCTGTCTCGTGTCATCATCGTTGATAACTCCCCACAGGTATTGTATCTCAAGGCTGTTGCATAGTCTCATTAGTATTCTTCTCTCTGAGTTATTGTTTTGGTGCAATGTTATAGGCATTTGGGTTCCAAGTGGAGAACGGTGTGCCGATAGAGAGCTGGTTTAACGACCCGTCAGATAAAGAACTCCTTCACTTGCTACTGTTTCTGGAAAGCTTGATAGGAGCTGAAGATGTGAGGCCCATGATCGCCAAGAAGTTCAATCTAAAGGAAAAGATTGAGGCAGCTGTAGATGTACCCGAGTATCCTGCTGAGGCAGGTGATCCTTTCGAAAGGTAAAGTCTTTTCAAAAGCTCAGAATCTGGCATAAAAGCTACACAAAGGAGAAGACTTGCTCTTTGGGAGAAAGCTTGTGAAAGTTTCTCTTCTTGCTCTTTTGAGGTTGGAGGGATTAGAAGTTGGAAGATATATTATATATATATATATCAAATGTTGTTTTCTTATTAGTTTAAAGAACCTTGGTATACAAGAAGAAGTCACAGAATAATTATTATAATTTTTTTTTTAATATATTTTTGAATAATTGTGACATAGTCTCCGGTAGAATAGTCGAAGCTTTTCTTACCAAATGGAGATTACTTGTGAAGAAGAAGAGTAGTGCGCGTGTTAGTAGAATTTGCAAACTTTACGCCGATGTCGGCGCACGTTAAGCTGAGTAATATTTATCCATTTATTTTATTGACAATAATCATTTTTAAAAAGAAAAATAGCGGATAAAAAAAAAAAAAAAAAAAAAATTTCATCGCCTCTCGAAAAACCTAGCGCACCAGTCCCCATGGACGTATCCGCGAACAAAGTTCTGGAATTGAACGGTCGTGATGCAGAGATCCTAATTAGCTCCAGCACGTTGAGAATCCACGCGAAACCTGCCTTGGACGAAGGTGTGAAATTAAACGGTGGGATTCGAAATAGCAGTATTATTAGGAGGATGGTAGTTGAGGGATACGACACCTCCCCTCGTAGGGAGGATGTCGAAGAGGCTCTGAAAAAACACTTCGTATCACGTAGAATAAAGTTAATGCATGTCTCTGTTCCCGTAGACTACAAATGTCGTAATCGCAGACGCGCCTTAATCTATGTTAATGGAGAATGTGAAGCAGAGGCGTTGAAGCTTGATGGAAGTTACGTGGGAGGACTTGTTTCAAAAAAAAAAGTAATTTGGGAGGACGTATTTTAACAATTACGGCTTACCCTTTTGACGACAATAGCCTTGAGCATCTCTTTGCTCCTACCAGTGTCATAGACGAATACCGACAGCACACGTTGAAAGTTAGAGGATTTGATACTTGCCTCTCTCTGAATGATATCGAGAAGATGCTACTTAGGGTTTTCCCCGGATCCGATTGTTTTCCTCTCTGGGACGGCTCAGTTTTGCTTTATCTCCGTGGACAATATGCTATGGACGAGGCTCTGAAACTTAGCGGAGGTTCTGTGCAAGGCTTTAAATTTGTAGTTACTGAGGTCTTCCCAGAAACTGTGATAGAGACTGGCATCTCTCTCGCAACTGCACGTAGCTTTGGCTTTCGTGGATAATTCTAAAACCAATCAGAAGATCAAGTCTACGGACTAGAAATCTCTCGCTCTCTTTCTCTCTCAAATGCTGTCTCGTGTTATTAACTTGTGTCATGCAATGCCTCCTTTTTTCTTGTCTGGATGTTGAATGTGTTTTTATTTGTTTTTTATGATTAAAACTCTGTAAAAACACTATGACAAATTTGGTTGTCCAATCAATAATCATTACTAGATTTTGACCCGCGCAGGCGCGCGGGTGTATATTTTGAAAAATATGTTGATATTTGTTTTTCATGTAATTATTAGGATTTGGAAAAATGAATCCGAGGAACATAACCGATACCGATCCAACGATATAGTACCAAACCCAAACATAAATTGATTAAATATTCTAATTATTCAAAATTTTGTTATTTAGAGAACCGAATCTGATCCGAACCGAAGTATTTGGGTATCCGAATTTATCTAAAAATAGATTTATATACTTATATATATTAATTATTTTTAGATTTAACGTATATAAAACATCAAAAATGATACTTTTAAATTGGTTTAAATACTTGAAAATATATATAGATAGTCAAAAGTAAATATCTGAAATAGTTAAAGTATACTCAAATCACCAAAAATACTTAAAATAATTATTGATTTTGTATCCAAAATTTTAAATCAAGCCAATTGATATGTTAAGCTTAAGTATTATGACATATGTTATTCAAATTTATACGTAATATATTATTTTATTTATACATTTTGAGAAATTTAAAATATATAATGATTTAAGACTTTAAAAATAATTTAAATTAGTTATCCAAACCCAAACCAAACCCGCAAAGATCCAAATCGAACTCAAACCAAAATTTAGAAACATTCTAATAAGGCTGAAATCTTTGACCCCGAAAACTCAAAATACAAACCGATCAGAACTAAACCCGTATGGGTATCCAAAAGCCCATCCCTAGTCATTATTATATATCGTATTTTATCATCATATAATTAATCGTATTTTATATGTACCATCATATAAGTAATCATATAATTAATAGTATTTTATACATACCATCATATAAATAATTACATATATTATATTTTTAAAACTTAATATGAAATATGAAAACCATAATTTGAGTTGGTATTTCAAATTGGGCTTTGTATTATATTTTTCTTATATATATTGACAATATTTTTTTATAATGGTTATTGAAAAATAGTTTAGTAAAAATCCATTTTTGAATATATGTATATTTTTGAATCAATTTTTGATATAAATCAAATTTGAATTATTATTTTGATTTGAAATATGTATATAAAGTTTAAATTTTGTTTTATGGTTAGTTTAGAAAAAACATTTTTAGGGAATTAGATTGACCCATTTTGGTATATTTTAAAAGTGGCCTAGATAACTTTCAATTTTAAAAAAAAACATAAGCCCATTACTTTTTTTTCTTAATACTACTATCCTTGTTTTCAAACAAAAATATTTTTTTTTAAAAGACAGCAATCCATGTTTCCAAACACTCCAAATTTTTAAAAGTCCTATTCAAGTCTCCAAACACTCCAATTTTGTACTTGAGTTTTAATAAGATAGATGGTAAAAAAAAAAAGAAAAATAGCGGAAAAATACTAGAGAGATAAACTGGACATTCTTAGAGAGAGAAAGAGAGATTCGATCAGTTCGTCGTTCGTTGACGATCGATGCCGAAGATGAAGCATCTTCTCCGTAAGCTCCACATCGGAGGAAGTAGCAGTAACGGATTCGGAGACCATCATCACAGGCTAGACGATTCGACTCGACCGATGATCGATCCCACCTCTATTCGCAGCTCCAGCCCTTACCCAGCTTCTACTTCCTCCGTCTCTTCGTCATCAGGTTTCGGTAACGCCGCCGCGACATTGCCGAGGCTGGAGACGTTTGAGCCTGCGGGGCGGGATATGGCGGCGGCTGTGGACGGTATCGATTTTGGTTTGATGGAGGAGGAGTACCAAGTCCAGTTAGCTATGGCGATCAGCGTTTCTGATCCCGATCCGAGAGAGAATGCAGATACGGCTCAGCTTGATGCAGCTAAGAGGATTAGCCTTGGGGTTAAGGCTCCGGTCACTAACGCTGACTCCGCCGTTGACTTTTTATCCTTACGCTATTGGGTATACACTCTATACATTGACTAATCGTTAGATTAATTTGTCTAGAGAGTGAGAAATTAGGGTTTTGCTGGAATTGAACATTGCTACTGCTGATCATGCTGGTGATTACATTTTGTAGGGGACATACACTATGTACATTGACTAATTATTAGATTCATGTGTAGTTTATGGTTAGAGAAGTTAGGATATTGATGTAGTTGATCACTGTTACTGCTTGGACTTAAGCTGGTGTTTACTTTTCTTGTTTTATGTAGGGACATAAGGTTATTAACTATGACCAGAAAGTTAGGGACGGTTTTTACGATGTGTATGGGGTTACATCCAATTCTCTTTCACAAGGGAAGATGCCACTTCTCGTGGATCTTCAAGCCATCTCTGTTTCTGACGATGTTGATTACGAGGTGGTTTTGGTGAACCGGTTGATTGATCCTGGACTGCAAGAGCTAGAGAGGAGAGTGTCCGTTTTGTCTTTGGAATGTCCAGACTTTGCTCGTGGTCAGGTGTCAAGTGATTTGACTCAGAAGATTGCGGATATAGTTGTAGAGCAGATGGGTGGCCCCGTTGAGAATGCGGATGAAGCGTTGAGAAGGTGGAAGCATCGTAGCTATGAACTAAGGAATTCTTTGAATACCACTGTTATTCCACTTGGACGAGTTAGTTTTGGTCTTGCACGTCACAGGGCTTTGCTTTTCAAGGTTATAACAATTTGTTTTTACTTGTTACTAGCTTTGGTCTTAGACCTCTTACTTATTTTATTTTGATCACTGCTATAGGATACAGGGTGAAGCTGAATAGTTCTCTTTTCTTTTTTCTAGGTGCTTGCTGATAGGATTGATCTCCCGTGTATGCTGGTAAAAGGCAGCTATTACACTGGAACTGACGATGGGGCTGTGAACTTGATTAAACTAGACGACAAAAGGTATTCATTGACTGTTGTAGTCCAACTTGATTAAAAGTAAGGGATGGTTTTTATGTTATGATTCTAGCTTCCTGATATTGGGCTCAGTTTTTATGTGATGGTAGTTATATTTTGCAGAGCCCTAATTCAATCTTGACATTGCAGTGAATACATTATTGATTTAATGGGTGCTCCGGGTGCTCTGATTCCTTCGGAGGTGCCAAGTAGTTTTCTTCCAGTTTCTGGCACTGATACGAGAGTATTTCCTGATGATCTGGACACGTTGCAACATTCTTGCTTTGTACCTGAGAAAGAAATTGTAACGCCAGCATTTTCAGTTTTGGAGGAAACAGATTCCAGAAATTCTGGTATTGTGGCAAACTTGTTTAATGGAAGCCATGAAGAAAACAGTGACAGATGTGCTGTTGAAAAGCATCAGACGGAGAGGTTTGAGCATGACTTTGGAAAGCTAATGCAATCACAGCAGATATCTGGTGAAAACTTGCCGCCGTTTCCTGGGAAACCGACATGTGCGCAGAAAGTAAAAGTCAAGAATGTCTCAAAGTATGTCATAAGTGCAGCAAAGAACCCTGAATTTGCGCAGAAATTACATGCTGTCTTGTTAGAAAGTGGTGCATCACCTCCCCCAGATTTGTTTATGGATGTCAATCCACAGAACTTGAGGGAGAAGAGTTTTCTTCAAGACTTCTGGCAAGAAAGTAGCAATTCTATGAATTCTGCTGTTCCACGCAACCCAGAAAAGGTAATCTTAGGATACACTTCCCCTTTTACTAAATTAGCACAAGTTTCTTTTAATTCTTCCCACCTGCACACTCGATCCTTAAAAATCTGAAGTCTTTGTTTATTTCCATCCACATGAATAGGTCGGAGATCAGTTAGCTGAACAAATGAGAGAATCTGAAAGGAACCCCACAGCACTGCAAATGTCAGCTGTTTGTACTTCAGGGGAGGTCGATTTTTCAATGAAGAAAACCTTTGAGGTGGATAATATGGGTAAAGTTTCTTCACCGGAAAAAATGGAGATTGACACTGCTGATGGGGAGCCTTCTGTTTGTGATAGTCATGACCAAGGAATTAATCCATTTCTCGGCGAGGCTGCAAAATGGGAAATTATGTGGGAAGATCTTCAGATCGGCGAGCGGATTGGTATTGGTAAGGTTTTATCAAACAGTAGATTTCCATAGAAGCTTGCAAACTTATAGTTGTATCCGTGAGGAGAGGAACTTTTGATGAAGATTGTTGCTAAAATCTAAACCCCAACGATTTTCAGTTTGATAAACCAGACTAGCCCTTAGTATCCCGGATTACAAGATCTAACTTTGCTCCTTCTCGGTGTTGTGTCTGTTGCAGGTTCATATGGAGAAGTTTACCGTGCAGAGTGGAATGGAACTGTGAGTTAAGTTTTGGAGTCTTATATTCTTAGAAAAGATGCTTAGTTTGCGCTTTCTAAAACCCATTTTCTTTCAATCAAGTGGATTGCTATCTTATACATGAATTTCTTGGCTGATTGTGTTTCTAATTTCAGGAAGTGGCTGTTAAGAAGTTTCTGGACCAAGATTTCTCTGGTGATGCATTGACACAGTTCAGATCTGAAGTAACTCCAGATCATTCAATCATAGACATATTTGTTTCTGTAGAGTTACTTGCAGTCTATTTAATCATACTATGAATGGTTTATTTTGTTCCGATAGATTGAAATAATGCTGAGGTTGCGGCATCCAAATGTTGTTCTTTTCATGGGAGCAGTTACTCGACCTCCAAATTTTTCCATCCTGACAGAGTTCCTACCCAGGTTAATCCTCATACTGTTCTTTTATAATTCGTGAATGGATCACTTTGTCTGATAGTTTTAATGTTCTTTTTCTTGACTTAACGGGTTAGACTTTCATGACACTATGCAGGGGGAGTTTGTATAGATTACTCCACCGACCAAATTATCAACTTGATGAGAAGAGACGAATGCGGATGGCACTTGATGTGGTAAGCATGAGTTTCATTGTTTGAGCAGAAGGATCTAGACGTTACTGCTATATTTATTGCCAAATTTCATCTGACACTTGCTCTCTATCTGTTTTTATTGCAGGCAAAGGGGATGAACTATTTGCACACCAGCCACCCAACTGTAGTACATAGGGATTTGAAATCTCCAAACCTTCTTGTTGATAAAAATTGGGTCGTGAAGGTTTGTGATTTTGGATTGTCGCGCATGAAACATCACACGTATTTGTCCTCCAAATCAACTGCAGGAACGGTCAGTTACTAACTCAATTAGAACCATTTCTTATTCCTCTCATTCACGAACCTCTGTGGCGAAGTTAAACAGCGCATCTTACTTGATAAAGCGTCCTACTAATGTCGTGCAGCCCGAGTGGATGGCTCCAGAAGTGTTAAGGAATGAACCAGCGAATGAGAAGTGAGTGAGAACTTTAGAGCTATGAGAATCTTTTTGCATGTTAGTACATAAGTATTGATTGGTGTGTTTGCGCAGATGTGACGTGTACAGCTTTGGTGTGATATTGTGGGAACTAGCTACATCACGCATACCCTGGAAAGGTTTAAACCCGATGCAAGTCGTTGGAGCTGTGGGATTCCAGAATCGCCGCCTGGAGATCACAGATGATATTGATCCAACCGTTGCACAGATAATCCGTGATTGTTGGCAAACGTAAGTCCACTTCCTCACTCTAAAATCCTTAAAATCTAGCAAGTTGCTGTATGATAGTATGAATCCATGTTCTGAAGATAGCTCCGAACCTTATGTTCAGCTAGCTTGAGTGCTAAAAGAAATTACCATAGAAATGGGTCTGTGTTTAGGTTTAACTGGAATAACTATCTTAGAGTAAGCTAAGGTGTGAGATTATTTATTTATTTTCTGTGAAGGGAACCGCATTTACGGCCATCGTTTACGCAACTGATGCGAAGTCTGAAGCGGCTACAGGGTCTAAACATAAGCAACAGAGGGAATACAAGTGAAAGTTTGATGTAAAGATATCGTAGACAGCACCTGGTCTGGTTCAAAGAGCCAAATGGGTGGAGGATTGCCTTTTTTTCTTCTTTTGCGTTGCTGCTTTTACGGTCAGATGATGAAAGAATGTGGGATTAGGGAAAAGCTTGTGGAGTTCAATCGAAGTGGGAGCTCAACAACAAACAGAAAACCCTTATTACAACCCCCTTTTGTAACTATTACTACCATCATTATTGTTGCTACTTGTAACAACAAAATTATGAGAATGAAAGAAAAAGAAAAAGAATACAAGTAAATCCTACGGAGTTCTATTTTTGTTTTTGGTTTGTGATTTGCCCCCAAAATCTGGTAAATGTAAGAAATAACATGTGGGGGGGGGGGGGGGGATTATTGTAAGTGCTTTTACATAAAGCTCTGCTAACTCTTGTAAAAGTTACAATGAAAGTGAAAAAAAAGGATGATGATATGACCTTCAAAGGAAACGGAGAGAAACGTTTGATCTGTTTATGTTCATGTAAATCTTCTTAGTCTCACACTTAAAACATTGTTAACAAATTTTGAGTGAGTGGCATGGTAAGATTCAGCAACTATTATTTGACCACATTTTTTAATCTTTTTATTATTGAATTCTGAAAGCTCAATATAATAAAGGAGAGAAGCATACACTTGAAATTGAAAAATTATTTTTTTTCTGAGGAAAAGAAAAACAAAAGCTGCGATGGCTGCTGCGACGGTGCTCCGCCATTTCACACCAATATCATCCTCCTCCCTTAAACCATCGTCTCGCCACCACCGCCGATTCCTCCACCACAGCTTATTCCCCAAGCCACCCCCACACTCTCCTCCTTCTCTTCTCAAATTCGGCGCCGAAAACTCCGAGCCCCAACCTCCACCCTCTCTACCGGAGACCGATTGTCCCGTCCCGCCGGAACAGCAGCCAATCAACGAGTACCAATCCCTCTCCTCCTCTTTCCCTTTCTCCTGGGCCTCGGGAGAGCTAGTCGAGTACTCTTCAAGGCTCTTCATCACCGGAGCTTCTTTCGCGTTTTTCGTCGGGTTACCCGTTTCCTGGTTCGGATCCGTCGGACCCGAATACGAGCCCGTCAAGAGGATACTCGCCGCAAGCTCTAGCGGGATCTTCGTCGTCACGCTCGCTGTCGTGAGGATGTATCTCGGTTGGGCTTATGTCGGAAACCGTCTCCTCAGCGCCACCGTCGAGTGTATGTTTTACTTTAAACTCAAGTTCTAAAACTCTTGTCTGAAAGTTAGCGAAACAACATATGATTGATTATGTCTGAAAAATATTAAAAAGCCTCTTCTTGCATATATATGGAAGCTCAAGAACTAGTTTTTAGATTGTGTTCTTCATTGTTTTGTCTTGTGATGAATCTGAATTTAACGTTGCAGATGAAGAAACCGGGTGGTATGATGGTCAGGTTAAGATCATGTCTCTCTCTCTTTATATTGTGTAGAAGAAGACATCATTAGTGTTAGTTTTTTTACAGGTATGGGTGAAAACACCTCAAGTCTTGGCACGTGACCGTCTTCTTGGTTCTTTCTCGGTAAAGCTATACTATTTAGTATCGCGTGTGAGATCTGTTGATTTTTTTTTTGTTTTTTTATGTTTGTGGTTTGGTCTCTTAGGTGAAACCAGTTCTTACCAGATTGAAAAACACGTTAGTGATTCTCGGGTTATCGCTCATTCTTGTCGTGAACCTTGGTAATTCTCCGATCGCGTCATCTTACAAGACGTATAAGGATCCAAGGGATAGATCCTCGATGCCAATCCCAGGAGCCTACAATGATGAAACCGCAAGAACGTTTGAACCTGAAGCTTTCTGCGGGGAACCTTCTTCAGATGAACCGTCTTCAGATCTTCTGTAAAAATCTCTTAATCTTAAATACAAATACAAGACTTGTCATAGTAAATATATCTTGTACATTCTAGTATATTGTCTCTTGATAAATCAAAACTCATTACTAGGTTTCGAAATTAGCAACATCAGTTGTTAGACAAGGTCGGTTTCATTCGGATACTCAAAAGATGTCACATTGATACTTTCATCTCTGAAACTCTCTTTGCTTGCCTCCATAGTATCAGTATATCACCAAGATTTTTTTAAAAAGAAAATAGGAATCATAATTAAACCGTTTTAATTCTGCGTGGATGTCATGTACCAAAATACTTTTCATAATTTCAAATTATGAATCTTTTTTTTTTTCAAATTATGAATCTAAGAGCTTAAATTAGCAAATGCATTTTGTGCTTCTAGAATGAGTTTCGGTGAGTCAATCAGATAACTAACAAATTGATAATAAAGTTTGATTGGAACAACTGAGTCAAACATAACAAGATTAGTATTTAATAACAAACAATCATTTTATCTTATAATTCACAATTACACACCCATTTCTATTATTGTCAAACCGCATCAATAAAAACTAGTGTCTCTTCTCCATTCTACCTTACATTCAACCAACACCTGAGAGGGAGAAAGGAGGATCTAAATAAGAATCCGCTATAAAGAAACAAAAAAAAATGAAAACCCTAATAATATGGTGCCTTGTCTCTCAAGCAATCATCCTAACGTGCAACTCAGCCGGCTCAGGAGGAGGAGACGTCGAGTTCACCATAGTCATAAAAAACGAAATGCACCACTTCAAGAAACCAGCGGTTTTCTACCATTGCGTATCGAAAAAGAAAGACATGGGATGGCACAGATCGGTCCCGTCGACAGAGTATCATTGGAGCTTCAAGGTTCCAAAGTTTGGTAACGGCGTGATGATCCACAAATGTGAGTTCAGGTCGAGGCTAGGAACAGCGAATATTGAGATTGACACGTTGTCCACTACAGCGATTCTGTGCGACGGGCATGTATGCGAATACGCGGTTAGACGTAACGGGATTTATTTTATTGGGTACGAGTTGTATTATCCGTTTGGAGTGTTTATAGAATTGTCGAGGCCCGTGGAGAAGCTGGTCGAGCCGTGGACGCCTTGGTCACCGCAACAGCTCAAAGCTTTGCACCGTAGCAAGGACTACCATCATTGATCAAATATTGTTGATTACCGAATGACTTAAATCTCGGTGCACCAGTAAAAAAAACATCGGCTGAACTAGATGAAACTTAGTAGATAAGAAAGTTGTCCGAAAGGAAAAAAAAAATCTGAAAGTTTGTAAATTATTCATTTACATAATCAATATTCAAATCATAGGACATTCTATTTTTTCTCAGTTGTGTTCTTTCTAAGTTTTCTTAATTTTTCGTGTTTGATTCGCATTTGTTTAAATGATCATATATGTATATGAAAACAAGATGCAGAGTTCAGAAAGAAACATGTTTTGTTTCTTTCCCTTTATGTAAACTTGGCAACTTTGAGATCATTACACAATCAACTCCAACCAGGGGCGAAGGCACACTATGGACAATGGGTGCAGGTGCACCATAAAAATAATAAAGTTTATAATTTTAAGCTCAAAACTATAAGAATTTGTTTGGTAAATTGGTAAAAAATCATATTGTGCACCCACAGTTTTTAAGTTTCATTCCCTTTAATGTTTTTTATATCAGATATTGCACCCATTGAAAAAAAATTCTGGCTACGCCCCTGACTCCAACAGCAGGAAGAGTTGTGTTATTCATTTGTTTTTTTTTTGTTTAAGCTCCATATTTTGGGGCCTTCCAAAGTTTGAAAGCAACTTCATGGATGAACCGATCAGCTGGTATAACAAGATTTCCAGAGAGCTACAATGAAGAAAAAAAAGAGAAACAATAAAAAACTCTTCAGACAAGCCATGTACTATATATTACAGAGGAACTTGCATAACGTTGAAGCCATATATACCTTTTTAAGAGCTTGAAATGATAATGTATCAACTAAGTCTCTCCGAGTCACCCCCTCTTGCCACTGAGCTACCAACATAGGGCAGTAGTCTCTGTAGGTTGAACCAAACTCAGTCATGAACAAAAAAAAACAGTAACTAACTTTCAAAAGCGTTCTTAATCAATTACTTACCGAACATCATCACGTGTCTTTTCACCTCGCATGGTGTAGCTCTGACGCGGGACAAGCCCTGCAAACGCGGAGTTAACACCTTCGTGTGGAGTCTTGACAGGAAAAACTGAAGCGTCCTCGTCTGTGACGGAACCATAGCTGAGAACAAGAGAGAGATGCAAGCGAGGAGCAATCTCTGATCCCGGCTGAGCCATTTTCATGATACTACCGATCAAAGAGTCGATCATTCCCACGTTGTCAACATCTATATGCACAAAAACCGAGTCGTACAGGCTCACGTCCAAGCACTTTCCTCCTTCAAATCCAAGCAGCCTTAGGAACTCAGAGGCTGCGGCGTCAGAAGGAGAGGAATCACTCTTTTGGTATGTTTCACTGAGTTGTAATACATCTAAGCCAATCAGTTTTCCGAAAGAAGTCAGAGTAGAACTGTCCGTTACTAAAGCAGCCTTGAGTCCCATGAACCTGCATCATCATATTTCACAATTAATTATTGAAGAGAGTAGAAAAAAAACTATGGAGATGAGAGAAAAGGTGAAACCTTTGAGCCAAAGATGAGATCTCATGTTCACTTCCCTTAGCTTTTAATCCACTCTGTTACAAGAAAACAAACAAATCATGGATTGTTTTAATAACCTCCACTCTCTCTCATGAATACAAAGTATGTAAACAAATGTATCAATAACACAAATAGTGTTGATTATCTGTCTTTAAACCACTTTTAAGTTATTGATTTAACAGAGAGTAAAGAAGTATGTATCTCTCACAGCTATAGAATAAGCTTCTGAAGCATCCACCAAATGGGAGAATTCTCTAACTATCCTTTCCTTCTCAGTTTCTGCAACAATTGAATAACACACCATAATGAACATCCAGTAGCAAAATAGCAAAGCGCAGGCAATGTAACACAAACGTGATTTCAAAAAAAAAAAAAAAACTTAGATTCTCTAATGCCGACCAAAAGTCTCAAATGCAATCCTTGTCGGAATATTATGATCTCTAATCAAACGGATCACAAGTGACTCATAAAAATCAAAGGTCTGATCCAGCTCAATTATGATCGACACTAATCCCAATCAAAGGATAGCAAACACAATCCGATAAACTATAGCGACTATGACCGAAACTGTTTGACGAATCAACGAAAGTAATAGAGAGAGAGAGAGAGAGAGAGAGAGAGAGAGAGAGAGAGAGACCTGGAGGCGCGTGAGGGAGGCTCAAGAAGCCGCAGCTAGCGACGGAAGCGAGAGAATGGATGTGAGTATGCGACGAGTCGACGAATCTAGCCAAGCCGTCACCGTAAAACACAAGTGCTCTGCTTGGTTTGTCCGCCATTCTTGTCAAAAAGCTCGATCAGAGGAATCGATCGTGGGGGAGAGAGAGAGAGAGAGAGAGAGAGGAATAACAAATATATGATCTCCCGACAAATGTAATACTTATATATAAGTCTTGTAATAATATAATTTAAATATTTTCTCCGTTTCAAAAAATATATATATTAAAATTTTAACACATAAAATATTTAAAATTTTAAGTATTCACATATTACCAATTAATTATTTTTACGATTTTTAATCAATTAAAAATTGATAAACCTAGCTAAATTTTTTAAAAATTTACAATTTACCAATATTAACTGATAAAGAATCTATTAAAAATTAAAAGATATATTTTTTGAATATAATGGATATTTTCCATAAATAATTTATTCAACAGAATGTACAGACAGAACAAACAACAGCTACCACAAAAATTCTCAAAAAAACATAAAACATCTCTGTATCCCTGTCTATATCTACAACTTCAATCATAACACAAGAGCATCTCAAACTCAAAACCAATGTCCATTTTTACGTAATGTATATATATGTTTGCAATAATTTCTATAGCACAAGAGGAGGAGGCAGAGTTGTCATAGCGCGAGTCTTGTCTTAATAGGCTTGAGTTTCAACCCCATGTTTTCAGGGGAGAGAAGCTCGGGCGAGATTCTCGTTGGGCTCAAAGGACTTCTTGGGCTTACGCTCTGTGTCGGACGGTACAAACCGTATCCCATCAAAAAGTATTCCATCGGTATTACCATCGCCTGTGGCTGTTCTTCTGTCACCAGTGATCCGCTTCCTTGTACCTCGACTAGTGCGCCGTATCGTCTGTCTAGCTTTGTGGTCATGTGAACGGCTTCTGAGTGGTAGGCTGAGTTTTCGCCGATGAATATTAAAGTTCTGCATTGTAGTTTCCTTAACCCTTCGCTTAGATCCACTCTCCTGTGTATTCACAACACCATACCAATATATATTTATAAGATACTGTTTTTTTTTTCAGGTTAATAATGAAAACAACAGAGAGTAACGATGATAACTACCCGTTGATTGCTTCAAGGTATCTCCATACATTTGTACTCTGCCGCTCGCAAAGCAACTGTATAGTAGAGAGAACACAACATATAAATTTTAATTTCCAAAAATGTCAAGAGAGTTGCAAAGAAAAACAAAGGAGAAGAGAAGATGTTACTAACTCTTCTGCATTCTTGAACAATATCAGATTCTGGAACTTGAGCATTACCACGAACTTCCTATAATAACATATGTAAAACCATATCATTTTTCTGTGTATTATACAAATGCAAAAAAATATTTACAAGAAACTTTATAGTATTAGTACATGAGAACTGAGATAATACCTTGCTGAAGTACCGTTTAAGTAACAATTCTTTAACCACCCCACACATGCCATAGTAGTAAAGTAAATTAGACATAACCTGCATAAAATTATGAAAATATATGATATGAGAATTAGATAATCAAGTTCGTAACCACCAACGAAGATGCCATTGTGAGAAGAAACAAACCTTATTGCACAACCATTCAGACCAAGAAGGCGCTTGGCACAGTGGAGAGACGAGTATTAATCCCAGAACTCTCTGCCTGTACTTCATCTGGAATAATTAAAGTTTCAAGGAAAATTTAAAAAACTAGATATCAAAAATTATATGCGTAAGAAATGTACTTTTACTATCAGATCATAAATACTTACAGCAAATAAGGTCAGAATGTAAGCTCCTGCCGTGACACCCATACACATTACTGCACCAAGTCTGGATAAGAGCCAATAAGCAATAAAGTAAAAGGAAATTAGATTTTTTTTTTAAAACAACAAGAATATAAGCAGCTTAATAAACTAAACATTCACAAATAAAACTTATGTGAATATTTACCCGAAATAGTTAAGAACCTCGACTATCTGGTCTGCTAAGTCATCAGCTGAGAGCAAAGGAGCATCAACACCGATCACTGGAGCTCCCAACTGCAATGACTCTTGAAAAAATCGATGTAATAAGGGATATGAATTGCATTATAAAAAAAGGAATGTCATAGCAGTTAAACATGAGTTACCAACCTCATGGCCAATAGGACTGATGTGGTATATGCAAAAGTTATGGAGTAACAAGGAACTAGCTTCTGGACAAAACAACAACCCTTGGAAAGAGAACATATCTGCATCAAGACGAACGCAAAATATTACAATCAAGCACCAACTCAAAATATTACAAACAAGCATAACTGAACATAAGTAGCTAGAGATGAAGAATTATAGTGCTTACAATTAAGAGCAACATCAGGATATGTGATAAGAGCAGGTTTATCAGGATCTCCACAAACGGCAACACATACCGGGCCATAGGTAGTCTCCACAAGGTGTTCCTATATGAAAGTAGAATTTAATTCAGTAAGCAATTACTCTATGAAATAAATGAATATTGCATAGATTAGGACCACCTTCACCTATAACGTTCATTCCTCTTGTGATATTATTTACTTGATTTAGAAAAAAACAAATAATTTTTAAAATGAGTACCAACGCTTCCCATTAAAATCACATACTCATAACCAGTAGATACGGATACATCAAAAGGGATCATACAAAAAATTACCATAAGAACCAAAACAATGAGAATAAAAATACAATCCTTAGAATTTTTTTTAAAAGTGATCCAAGAAGTGTTGTATTATATATGGGATTAGTAGATCAAATATACACACGTTCCAGATAAATTGAGACATGCATTGGAGAAAGACATGAAAAGACCAAACCTAAAGCAGAATCAACGAACCAGATGATCAGACAACACCATTTCGATATATTTACCGACACAACAAAAGTGTCATTCCAGTTTCAGCTCCAAACAATAAAGAAACATTTCCTCAGCCATTGTTTTGTTACAAAGCGATTCCAGAAATTTGCTAAACCCTCTTATCATAATCAAAACTAAAGCAGGGGATAATTAATAATTAAAAGCCATATAAATAATGGATAAATAATAACTTTTTATAAAGCAGCTCAAAGAATGCAGAAAGCAATAAAAAAAATCAATAAACTACCATTTCTTCTATCGTGTTCATCCCGTAACATCAACCAAACAGAATCCTAAGAGCTTTTTACAGAACACAGAAGCTCGTAAGATCATTTTACCTGTCCTCCAAGAGACATTGCCTCCATATCAATGGAGACAGAACCGCTTGAATCCCCCATCTCCCTCTCTCTCTCTCTCTATCTCTATCTCTATCTCTCTCCTCTGTATATTTTCAAAATAAGCTGAGTTTTATCTATCTTTCCATGAACTTCTCTCTTCTCTCTCACCAAAACGATGGCTATCTTCGTTTTTCTGTTTATAAATAGAAGACTTGTGACTTAAAATATTAAAAAAAAATAACAAAAAACTCGTTGCGCGACCCGTAATGAGTCACCGACGGTCGACTCGGGTTTAATGTAGGATGACGGACCTGCTTAAAAATATAAAATCACAGGGGACTGACTAACTAGATACCATGATCAACTTAACCCCCCTTGGTTAAGGGACCGACAGTTTTTTATTCCTCTTCTGTATTTTACATTTGCACCCCCCTATATTTTCTTAATCGTTCAAATTGATCCCACGCTCTTTTTATTCTACTCTACTAAACCCAAAACATGTCGGCGACCTCTATTTTTTACTTTCTTTTCCGTTATTTTTCATGGACACGTATGTGTACCTTATTTATATTTTCATAAGGACTTTATGAATATGAAGAATGAAGGTAAAAGACGGGAGTAAAAACTTTGTCTTCGAACGGAGGGGCAATATTGATACATATAATAGTAATGGGGTCAAAATAAAGAATCGTGGTTTTAGAAAAAAAAGTCCGCGTACTGTTGACTTTATGACTAATTGGTTTCAGACGGGACACGATGTATCCAGGAGACAGGATGATGAATCCTCAGCCGTTGGATTTTAACTTATTTTTGTTGTCTTTCCTTTTTATGTTTAGTCTTCTTTCTACCTATTGTGAAATATGAACACCGTGTGGTTTTGCTATAGCAAAAAACGGGGCCCATTGCATTGGAGAGTGAGAACACACAAAAAACGGGGCCCATAAGTCCCTTTTGCTTAATTATAAATCCGGCTTAAACTTTGAAATTTCTTTTTTTTATAGTCTCTTTTTTCTTTGGTCAAGATTATAATTTTCATTTTCACAATTTGTAAATTTTCTTTTTATAATTCATTTTCCATATCTGAGCATCATAATTAAGTTGACCATGACACAGAAATAGAAACAAACAAAGACATTTAATCAGGTTTAATGATCGGGGAAATATATAAAAGCTAAGATTTATGGGGATTCCAGCTTTTAAACATGTTAAAACGTACTCCCTCCGTTTTTTAATATAAGTCGTTTTAGAGAAATTTGTTTGTTCCAAATTATATGTCGTTTTCGGTTTTCTATGTAAAATCTATTAATAATTAATATTGTATGACCAATAATAATATATCTTCTATTTTTCTATTGGTTAAATTGTGGTTAGGTAAATAATTAATGATGTTTTTGTTTAGAAAATATAAGAAATTAATGGTTTTCTTAGTCTACGTGCATAGCTGTAAAACGACTTATATAAAAAAACGGAGGGAGTAGTAAATTATTTTAAAATTTTAATAGAAGAATCCGTATCTCTTAAACATTTGATTGATTGATTTATTTACTTTTCGGAAACGTAGGATATACATTGACTACTTGATATAGCAAGCACACAATCTTTATTACGGAGTAATAAATACTCATTTATTTTAATCGTGCTAGTTAAAGTTCATTGATTTATCAAACGTGTATTGACTTGAATGGTGGTAATGACAAACTCGATGGAAGATTCTCAATCACATTGTGTTGGGATTATGACATTTTTATATTTCTATATTCTTATTTTCAAATTATATGATTGATTGCAACGCAATAACTTAAGTCACATTTAAAAGTTTGTTTAATTTAATATCTAGAGATCAAAAGTGTGACGAATTCAAAATGAAAAGCTCATTAGTCACCGGAATAATGTACCTATATTTTATTTTCTAAGTAATAATTACATATTAGTGCCATTGCATTCTTGCGTCTTATCACCAGCTTTTGTTTTTATATATAGTTCTTTTTATCTTATGCTTTCCATGGAAATATTTTAATGATTAACCCACCAAACATGTTTCTTAATCTTTACATTTAGGACACCATTTTAATATGTATGTTCCTATCATCAGATGATGTAATGATCACCTAGAGAAGACTTGGAAATCATGTATTTCAGTGTATGTTCATTTTTCTTCTTTCTAGAGTTCGTGTTCAATTCTATTATAACATATTGTTATTTGATTAACAATATAACATTCTCAACTGCCAGATGGAGTTGTAGAAATAATGATTTGAAATAGTTTATAACAAATTAAGGAATACAGTATAGAAGTCGGTTATTTATTTTATGGGGTCTTCTGATTTCGATCTATTGGTCACACTACTGATTACAAAAAAAATGCTTATTTTAAATTTTCTTCTAAAATGCCAGGCAGTTTCCTTGCATATGATTGAATTGTTGTTATCAGCTTTTATTTTTTTTAAAGAGGGGAGACTTTTGATTTCATTTAAGAACCATGCAGTGGTTGTTTGATGAATTAAGTGACCAACAGTAACTGTTGCCCTAATTTCTGATTAATGAGGGCACGTGTGACGCCATTACTCAACTTTAAAGCTTAGCTTAAGATTTGGTTAATATTAAATAAATAAATAATTTTGTTGCTGTCTCCATCTCGCCACCATCACTCATCAATCTGATATACGAATCTTCCCATTATGTAGATATGCATATGCTTCTACACGAAATCTTCGCCGACAACATTTGTGTAGTAAATAGTAGTATATAGATACGTCCACACGCTGAAAGAAGCTAGCATACTGTTTTGTAGTGAAATTGTGTAGGCATATTCAAAAGTTACGTACATTAGTTTTGTTTCTTACATTATCTAGTGACATTTCTTTGCTTTTAATCCAATTCACTACATCATGGCTATTGTCTTACATGGAAGTTGTTGCAAATGTTGACTACGTGTCCATCCGTAGACACTTCCATTACTTCAAGTTTACAGAAGATGAGATTAAAAACATTCGTACTTCTCGAAGTGAATCCTACAATTTTAGAATATTCCTGAGATAGTTTTTCTTGTGTGTGTTGTTATTTCTTGCGCAAAGAAGGGTTACTGTTGTGTTGTAAATAGTGGTTTTCATACGACGAATATTATAGAACTAATCTTCAAATCTCATGTCATCAAAGCCATATCAAGGTATCCCTTTTCAGTTTCCACAGCCAAAAAGCTACATCAACTTACAAAATTTTACTCATTTAACCATTTGAAATATTTAGCCACAACCAAAACTCCATCATCTCTGAAGTTGTGAAAATACAATTAATGGGATAAAAGCTCAGGAAGGAGAACATGAAGGCCCATTAATATTGACAGAGCAACGCAATGACAAAAACAACAAAGCCCAATAATTGAAGTTATGGAAGCTCCTTGTTATATAACCATTTCCACTTATGGAAGCAAAGCACATGTTCATACACCTGCTGGTTTACCTCTTGATCTCTATTTCTCCTGAGCCATAGTTTAGACTTTAGAGTACCAAGCAAAACATATCTAGTAACTGAATCAATTACACTATTAACTAGTATATATCCAATCCCATCTAATGGTCTCAAATCTATTTGATCAAGGTTTTGGCAAATGGATAAGAATATATATATTTAATCTAATGGTCTTAAATTAAACCAAGACAATTATAAATTACAGTAAAAAGTTAAAAAAGAAGGTGAAAAAGATGCCAATATAAATAGTTTCTCCACCTGTAAATGTTTTAAGAGTCGCCTGATTATCACAACTCCACGACAAGAGGAAAAAAAAAAACTCAAAAATGGCCATGATCACGCGCAACACTGTCACGCGCCTCCCTCTCCTCCTCCAATCTCAACGCGCCGCCGCCGCGGTCTCTCACATCCACACGTCCCTTCCCACTCTCTCCCCCTCGGCGTCACCGACTTCCTACACCAGACCAGGTCCTCCTTCGACCTCATCTCCTCCTCCGCCGGGTCTCTCGAAGACGGCGGAGTTCGTGATCTCGAAGGTCGACGATCTCATGAACTGGGCTCGCAGGGGGTCGATCTGGCCCATGACCTTCGGCCTCGCGTGCTGCGCCGTGGAAATGATGCATACCGGTGCTGCTCGCTACGATCTGGATCGATTCGGTATCATCTTTAGGCCTAGTCCTCGTCAGTCCGATTGTATGATTGTCGCCGGGACGCTTACTAACAAGATGGCTCCCGCTCTTCGCAAGTACGCCTCTCTAAATCTCTCTCCCTTTCCTCTGGAAGATTTGTTCGTTATCTTCGTTTGTGTTGTGATGCTTGTTGATAGGCGCGTTAGAATTAGGGTTCAGGAAATGTGATTGGGTTACTTAGGTTTGAATCATCTCTTTCCTAGAGATTTAGGATTCATGTATTCTGATTGTGTTGCTTTGATATGTTTCTAATTGAAAGATTCTGTATGAATATAAGACTGACTTAGGGAGCCATATTTTTCGTATTCATTGTCTAGCTCTAGCTTAGATTACTTGATTTTTTTTTTCGGTTTGAATTCATGAGCTTAGGTGAAATATAGCATACAGAGATGAAGAATAGCTTCTTCTTTTTTTGTGCGTGGGAGAGATGAGGATTTTAGATTATTTAGCTTGGGGAAACATGTGTTAGTGTCAGCTATCATGTGATTGCATTAACCAGACTTGGTATTATTACTAGTTAGAGGTTGGATATTCAATGTTATTATGTTTCGTTTTGTAACTCCTTCTGCTTCATGTTTAGAATCTTGCTTGCTTGGTTGTCTTTGGGATCACCTGATGTCCATTTTACTGCGGGGTGTGTTGTTAAAGAAACCTGATACCTGACCCACTTGATAAGATTCCTTATTTTATTGTTGTTTGATGTTATGAAGCTTACCTTTAAATGAAACTCTAGTTGTCAACAAACGTGTGCCAATGGATTTTTTTGGTAGACAGCTGACCTTATGTATCAATGATGCTTTTAGGCCTATCTTGAGATAGATAATACCCAAAGTAACCACGGGTTCGCAAAAAATCAACCACTGAGACTAGCAACTTTTTGATGCATTTGAGAGATGATTGATAGCGTTATAAGTTGCTGGTCTAGATTAGCTCTTATGCTGAATAAACTCATAGTGATCGAACTAGTTTTTAGGTATAAAACTCTCTCTTCACAGTAAGTACCCACAAATCAGTCTTGAATCTGGCATAATTGAGAGAAAGAGTGTATGTTTTCAAAGCTGTTCTTGTTAATCCTGTTTGAAAGAAGTTCCTTGTTTCTAATATCTGGAAACAATGAGACAGGGTTTATGACCAAATGCCGGAGCCAAGGTGGGTGATTTCAATGGGAAGCTGCGCCAACGGAGGTGGATACTATCACTACTCCTACTCAGTGGTTCGAGGCTGTGACAGAATTGTCCCAGTGGACATCTACGTCCCTGGATGCCCTCCAACCGCTGAGGCATTGCTCTATGGACTCCTCCAGCTTCAGAAGAAAATCAACAGGCGCAAGGATTTCTTGCACTGGTGGAACAAGTGATCAAACCCTCCTTACCAATGTCAAAGCGAGTTTTCGCTTTCAGACGATTGTTACCAAAAGCTTGGGTCCAATAAAACGTGGACGTTTCAATGCAACGTTTATGGTGGAGATGCCATGTGAAAGAGTGCACTTCTAAGTTTGTTTATGGAAACTTGAATAAACATAAAAATTCTGTTGTCCGACTCCTTTTTGTTATATCTACCAGTTTATCAGCTAAGATTCTTCTGATTCTTGTTAAAATTATTCGCTATGTGTGTATGTAAGTTATGCATAGACGAGCCAGTGGGCCTAAAGATTCTTCTGATTAATTGGGCCGTTAACGGTAGGCCCATAACAACCCTAACCATAAAAAATTGAAAAAGCCCATCTTTTTCTCATAATATAGAAAATCTATAGGGATGATTGGTAAGTGCTGTAGCTTTATATTTTCTGCTGTAAAATTTAATCTGTAGATTTATTTGCTGTAACTTTCTTTGCTGTAGATTTCTAAAGCACTAATTTTTTGCTCTGAAAATAAAGCTTTCTACAGCCATATTTTGATTTTTCAGAGATTTTTTTGCTGTGAGTTTTTTAAGGAAAGCAAAGCTCGATTGGTTGACATATATAGTTGTAGACTAAATTTTGGCTGTCCAGAGCATCTACAGCCCCAACCAATCATCCCCTATAAATACCAATCGGCCGCTCTAGCGACACAGTATATTGTTAACCATCACCCAATCAGTAACCGATTGTCGCCGAGAAAAGACGTAAGCAATGTCTAACGAGCACAAGAAAAGACTCGAGTCAAGGTAAACGAACTAACGATGGATTATTCTTTGTAAATCTTGTTTAAATCATCAGTGTTTTAACTGATTACTCTTCCGGATTGTTAGGTTAGAGTGGGAAGGTTTCATCGAGACGAAGATCAAAAGTGATGGAAATTGCCAGGTAATAATAAGTACAAATTAATTAATGTTTTCTAAATCCCTCCTTTATCACATCATTAGTGTTTGTTAATTATTATGTTACAGTTTAGCTCTTTAGCTGATCAGCTCTTCAGGTGCCCCGAGTATCATGAGAAAGTTCGAGAAAGAATAGTTAAACAGGTATATGACTCTCATGAGGTTATATGATTTGTTAACATGGACTGACTCTCATGTTGTTATATGAATTATTTCAGCTTAAAACTTGTCCAAAAATTTATAGAGAGTTTGTTGAGATGGACTCGAGTAAAAAAAGAACAAACGATCTTCCCAAGGACTACTCCGAGTATGTCAAGAACATGTCCAAGAACGGCGTGTGGGGTGATAACGTTACGTTGCAGGCTGCTGCTGATACGGTTAACTTCTTTATAATAATCTCTTTACTTTGATTTTTTTTCTTTCTATTCGCTCGTTTTAGGTTAATGAACAAGTGTTCGCGATTATGCAGTTTGGGGTGAAGATAGTAGTCATTACGTCAGAGAAAGAAGTACCTTCCATGGAGATTGTTCCCAAGTCTTTGACGCTTGAGAGAGTTGTTTACTTGAGCCATTTGGTTGGGGTCCATTACAACTCTATCTACCTAAAAGGTTGGTTCAGTTTCTTCTTATCCTGGAGAGCGTACTGTATCTGTATATAATCTTTCTTCTTCGCAAGTTTTATTCTTTCATCTTGCTGGTTGTTTCAGGTTCAGAGACGGATCCTGCTCCGATGGAGCTTCCGGGGAAGAGTAAGAATAAGAATGAGAATGACAAGGAGGCACAAGGCAGGAATGAGAATGACAAGCACAAGCACAACGAGAAGAAGAAGAATGACAGAAGCAAAAGTAAGAAGAAATAGCTACATGGAAGGTCTATTATTACCAGATACCTTAATATTCCCTTGAGTTGATTCAAACGCAAGTATCTAAGTTTGTGCTTGTAAAGTGAGGTTGTTGATTCATTTGGGAAACATATAACTAAAATGTAAACTCAGATCCGATCGCAGTTTATCTCCAACCACGCAACAGCTTTTTAAGCCAAACTTTGTTGCTTTGACAGTTTAAGAGCATACTGAAGCTCAGTTTTATTGGAACATGTAGAGAAAAAATATAGCTTGAAGGTTCCATCATTATTCAACAACATTACACAGTCCAATAAGTGACTCAAAGCAGAGTCGTCATTAAATAAAAACACTCAAGATTTTGTTTAAGAGCGTAGAGTACTCTTTTGTTTGTATGATGATTAAGGTGCTAATGCTTCTTGAGAGCGTTCATCTTGTCTCTGAGGTAATAAAGTTTCGCTCTTCTTACTCTCTTCTTGTCCAACACCTTAATCTCCCTCAGGTTTGGAGAATACCTGTCATCAACAAACACCCACACTCACATATCACCAGTTTTTCTCATACAAATGAGCCTTTCATGCTATATGAGGCTCTAAGAATGTACATTCATCTTTGCCTTTAGGAGAGAGGTCAAGAGGTTAAAATACTTACAAGGGGAACATGGATTCGACTCCCACTCCAGCCACGAGCCTTCTAATCCTAAACGTAGAGTTAAGACCAGCATTACGCCTTGCTATCACAATGCCTTTTACGATTGAAACACGCCTCTTGTTCTCAGGCACTTCCTGTTTCAAACAAAGTTAAATGCAATGAAGCCTATGAAAGTATTAATCTTCCCAAGTTATACGATATTTTGATCTCATTCTCGAAGAAAAAGAAAAGACAATCTGGTACGAGTTCAAAAGTAGTTACCACTTTGAGCTGCACAATGTAACCGGGCCTTATCTCCGGTATCTCTCTACGAGTTCTCACTTCCTCAACTGCCTCCTTGTCTACAATCTGCACAAGATTATGACTTTTGTAAACGTGACAGTGATGTATTAATCCACAACCAATCGTCAAAGTAGGAGTTGTACCTGCATTATATGCTTGGCGGTTTTATCAAGCCGCTTGAACTTGATTCTTGGAGGCGCATCAGGAGCTGACCCAGGGAATCCTTGAGGAGCAGACTGAACAGAATCCCCAACGGTGGAAAAGCACCTCGATGAATACGTTAAGTTTTGTCTCTGCCAAACATTTTGCCAATCACCACTAAAAGCCAGAGAGTGTCTAAACTAAATGCCACTGTGACCCAAACATCCAGGAACAATTTCTGAAAGCATATAACTTTGGAGTAACAAGGGCACGAAACGGGTTCCTCTGCATCTACATAACCTTTAACTACCCAACGAGATAGGCTCAAGAGAAACAGCAAAAAAAACATAAGAAAATAAACAAAAATCGATGATGCTTGAGACAATTTAGCATGCATTTATACTTTCAATTTCACCTAATGATCACCATAGCGATCAAAAGCCCCACACATAAGCAATCTGAGCTAAATTTTCTACTCAAGACCAATCCAGTACCAAAGTTTCTTCCTTTTACACAACCCATCTGGTAATTAGATCTATATTGCCAACTAATCACCCTCCACATTTCTACAAACCGATAACAATATCAATACACAATGATTAGCTGAAATGAGAGACGTGGCTTGCTTACAGGTAGTACGGAAGAGAAAGAAACAGCCTTTGTCAACGAGCTAATGAGATATGTCGCTGGCGAATCGAAAGCTCTGGTGGAACGGGAATAATCAAACCCTCCTCCTAGCCTCCTCGATTCATTCTCGGACAAGCTTGCGGGAGAAGACGAAGTGAAACGAAGAGTGTTGGAGATTGAGAAACGGTTCCTCTGGAGCAGCCTTGTGCCGCTACGAATCGATTGCATCTTCTCCGCAAAGAGGATTCGATCTAATGACCTCGGAGTATCCGAATCTGTTGGTTTTGAAGTTTGACGCGGAGTTTGAGCCAAAAATGTGAGAAGCTACTAAAACCCTCGCCATCTCCTCCAGGGTTCTTTTTCTTTATTAGTAATTTGCATATTAGCCCCTGATGTTTTATGTTTTACGTTAATTGACCCATTTACTTTTTCCTCTTTTCATTTGTAAATTTTTGTGCCCTGGCTGATTTGTTTAAAGGTAATTAACTAATTATAGAACCTAGATTGATCAAATCACATTAATTAGTAATTCCAACGCGTTATAGTTTTCCTTCATCACATCCAAATGCTAAATGTACAACTAATCAACAGTTGATTATTCTTCACCGTCTGGAAAAAATGCTTGAATTTTCTTCAAAGAAAAAAGTCTTCAACTTTTCCTATCAACAAATAAATCCCCAAACTATTTTTTTTCTTGATTCCATTAAGGAAGCGTTGAATCCGTTAATAACGGTTTCTTTTGCTCTCGTCTTGTAATGAGAACAAAAGAACACGTTTATGTAGCCTAAAGTCTCATTCTTCATATTGATTTTACACGCAAAATTCCGCAAAATTTCAAAACAATGTCGGATTCATATCACTATATGAGCACTGTAGACTGTAGTTCTGACTAATTCCGAAACTACATGGAATTTAAAAAACCGGATGTTATTATCTCGAAGCAAAACTGAACCATGCACCAATCCATTGCACATTGGAGCGTTACAATCTTAAATCATTTACCCGTAGTGTGTATTGATTTTCGTATCACATGGTTTATGAATTAACTCCATTTTTAGTTCTTGTATTTATGTTTTCAGATTAAAAAAAAATATATATAAATATATATATATATTTTTTTTTTTAGTTTTAGCTTAGATCATATTCTTATTCAATTTCGACCAAAATATAACTCAGTTCAAATTAATACAAGTAACAATCACAATTATGTTCAGATTATAATCAAATTTCTAGCAAAGTTTCGATCATGTGATTTGTAAAACAAGCTCGTATAACGATTTAAGCGAAGAAGGCGAAGAACAATCTGAGAAACATCCATAAATAGAATAGAATCATGTCATAATCAAAAACAATATCGCAAAATGGTAACAAAGACACAATAGAAAGAGATCTATAGCTCCTGAATACACACCAATATCATCAATAATGCTATAAAGTTTTCAAAAACAATATCTCTGTACGAATCGCCATCGCAAAGACTTAGATCCGAAGAGCAGAGCCGAAAACAAGAGCAGCGACGGCTGCAACACCAGCTGAGACGATGGACGGCGAGAAGGCACCAGATCCAGAAGTAGGGCTTGGCGCCGGAGACTCAGACTGAGCTGAAGCGACGGTAGCAACGACGGAGACGATCACCGCGACGAGAGCAACAACGGAGGCCTTTGAGATCGCCATTTCAGAGATTTGTAGAGAGAGAGAGAGAGCTAAAGAGGAGGAGGCTAGGGTTTTTGTTGATTCGAAATGTTTTAAAGCTCTGAAGGTTTTTTGGTGAAATTAGCAATGTGGTGAGGCGTTTATAAAGAGGTTGAGCATATCCGGTTTAGTTGGGTTTAGGTAACCGGACTTTCCAGCATTAGAAATCCTTGCAATTACAGCTGGTCCACCTGCGGGTCCCGCGAATCATGACAATCAACGGTCCATATTCTTTTACTGAGATTTCGACAGGTCATCGTCTCTCTGTTACGGCGCCGTTTTAAACATATGTGCCGTGTTTTGAACGCTCACCGAGGCGCGTGCATCTAACTCTTCAACCTTGATAAAAGGCACAACGGTCGGTGAGAAATGTGATGGTTTGGCGCGTGAAAATAATGATGCGCTGTCCATTTTTTTTTTCAAAGTCACGCGGTACCGTGAAAGAAACGGGCGAGATGTGCAGACTTGTATTTGTTTGGAGAGAGTGGGAATCACATTGTAACACGGTTTAGTGCTAAAGAGCATTTTAATTACGTAGAAGATATGTCTAGAAGAATAGGCGGTCCTTAATTTCTCCAAGCAATGTTGATTTTCTATTTTTGTGATTAGGATGTTAATAACGAATCTTCCGCAATTACCATTTTTGTTCAAAGTAAAACCGCATTTAAAATGTATACGTTTTGATTTGTCTACCTTTTGAATAAAATGCTAAAGATTAGTTGTATAGATGGAACATTTATCCTTCCTTTTTGTGTGTGGTGAACATCGTTTTGAAGAAAGACAAAAACTACTTTCTTCATTAGCTTTCGATAAGTTGGTGGATTCTCTTGAATTTCTCTCTATTCTAAATAAACCATAGGTTATACGTGGTAAACAATAACGGATAAATAAATTCCGCATTATCGTATCCTTTCTGCATTCCAATAAAATAAACATTAGCCTGCTGAAATCTTTTAAACAATGAATTTTGCCCATTGGATTATTTTTTTATTAAGAGAAAGACAAATGGTTGAAGTGTTGGCAAATGGCAAGGCTCTTGATGGGTTCGAGAAGTTCGGTAGGTGTAAAAGTGCGTCTACACCTGGCTGTGTTCTGTCCCATTGCCACAATGCCACTTTTGCCAAGTATTAAGTATTCACATTCAAACCAAACAAAACCTTGGTCGGTTAACAAATTACTACTAACTTCTAAGAATCATAAGACATAAGGTGATGAGTTGGAGACAAGAGCCTGCCTTATCAGCCTTTGTCCTATTGTCTATACGGTTTTATGACCAAACTTTTAGTTTCTTATCTGACTTTAGCATCATGCTTAACCTCCAAACTTGTATTAAAAACAAACAAAATAAAATGATATTGGCGTAAAATCTCTAAAACCCCATAATCTTGGGAGCAATGTGAAGCAACGGCTCCAAAGCACTAGGAGCAAACTTCCTCGCAAAGAGATAACACATAGAAGTGTTACGACCATTGTAAGTGCAATTCACACCATCAAATATCTTTTGAAAGAAGTTCTCTGTAATGTCTGATTCCCCGAACGTAGCCGGATGAGAGCCACCTCTAGACCAGTCGGTCCACGTCATGCTCCGGTTAGCCAACGCCATTGGTTTCTCAATAGTCAACATCGTAGGCAAATAATGCTCGTCTGAAAAGCAAGCAGGCCTACAAATCTCTCTGAATTTCGGGTAATATAATGTGTCTTTGACAATGGTAGCTGCCAGGTCCCGGTCTACCTCAAACCATTGTGACCCTTTTCTCCATTTGGCAATGGGAACTTCAGGTTCCATGTTCTCGTTGTAGCGGCCTCGACCGAAGGGTCCATTGTCATCGAAAGCATCCATGAAGCTGTGTTTTGATTGGCTTAAGTAGGTGTAGATTGTTGTGAAGTTGAAGAGGGGGATGCATGACTCTGAGACTAGAACAAACCATTCGTTAGAGATATCTAGCAGGGCGTTGGCGAGAAGCCGCCTCTCTGCCTCGCACATGTTCATTCTCCCCCATTGTGCAAGCTGCGCAACGATGTTTTCTAGATATTAATAGCGGATCTAGAAATATTTGTTACTAGTAGCAAAAATATTTAAACTTAAATATTATTAAAAAATATAAATAATTTTTAATAAATACAAATTAAAATAATTACAAAGCCATTATCTATTTGAACATTTTATTGTTAAAAAAGCATTAACAAAAATTTACGGACCTGACTTGGTATCTGCCTCTGGTAGAAAACAGAATCAGCTGGAAACTTGGCTGTATAAGATGGATGGGGATGAATGTAAACCGAGTAAAGCCCCTTGTGACCTTTCAAAAACCTCTCCCAAAGCGAAGCAAGAGGCAAGGGGCCTCTTGTCAAGAACATAAAGGCAATCTTTGGAACCCTTTTAAACGGATATCCTTTTCTCCGAGGCCAGAAAGAAGCTCGCCAAAGAAGCTCTTCATCGCTCATGTTATGCATCAGAACCCCAGGAGGTTGTATCCATTTACTTAAACCGTCAGGCTCCTCCTCGCGGCGTGGGACAAAGCTAGAAGTGACTGTGGTTACTACACTTTGTAGTCCAGTATACTTGTTTGTACTAATGATGAAGATAGTAACAACACCAGCAAGAAAAAGACCTAGGACAAGAAGCAGTTGCGGTCTAAATGACTTATACTGTTCTGTCCTAACCGAGATTCCGTTCTCTTTCCCTTCTTCCAACTGTACAACCATAGACCGCATCCTTTGAACGCTATAGAGAGACTCTATATCAATCTTTAAGTATCAATTTGAACACTATAGTCTGCAGCCTTTGAACATTAGTATAAAGTTTATGAGTTAAACGAGGGCAACTAAAAGTAATCGAATAATGAATGCAGAAGACTCGTGGCGATATGTTAATGCAAAAACAATTGAGGTCAAATAGGCTACTGAACAGTGGGTAACCTCCCTTTTTCCAGTTCCGGATTATTAAACAAGTAGACACATTATGGGTGAGAATCCTTGCAGACTTTTTTTTAGCATTGTGCAAATAAACATGGTCAAATTTTTATAAGACGGTTGGAATAATGCATTTAAACATAAAATCCTCATTATTTATCGGTTGTGAAATCATCTATTTAATATGATTTATAATTGTAATATCAGCTTTAAAAAACTGTGCAAAAAGAAAAATATATTAGTATTGTTTACCATTTATATATAATATTAATATTTATTAAATAAAATATAAATATTCCCTTAAAACCACAAAATGTTTAATAAGCTCAAATTAAATTTCCATATATTAAAATGATTAAACTAATTAGTTAGAATATTAAAAATGGTAATGAAATTTTCTTGTGTTCTATAAAAATTAATAAAATCTTGTTAGAATATTTTAATATGGATTTTTATCTAAAACAAAAAATAACAAAAAGAAAATAAAGGAAAAGAGAGTGAATGTGTTAAAAATGTGTTTATACACCTGTGTCCGTGTTATGTTCCCATTGCCACTTGTGCTGTAGGTAGTATTTCAGTACTTATAACCTAACCTTATAGCTTCTTATCTAATTTAAGCATCGGGCTTAACGTCAGGAACCAAAAAAATTGAGCTACATAGTTTTTTCTTTTGACGTCTAAAGTTACAAGATCCTGTTGTGCAACGTTCTCAGTTATAATACCTCGTTTATTCCAAACTTGTATAAAACAAACAAATAAAATGGATATTGGCGCAAAATATCTCATATAATCCATATCCTGTCCGTATCATAGACACTACTGTACTAACTCAAAACCCCATAATCTTGGGAGCAATGTGGAGCAGCGGCTCTAAAGCACTAGGAGCAAACTTCCTCGCGAAAAGATAACACATGGAAGTGTTACGACCATTGTAACTGCAGTTCTCTCCATCAAAGATCTTTCCAAAGAACTCCTCTGTAATATCCGACCTCCCAAACGTAGCCGGGTGGGGCCCGCCTCTAGACCAGTCCGTCCACGTCACGCTCCGGTTAGCCAACGCCGTCGGTTTCTCAATAGTCAGCATCGTAGGGAAATAATGCTCGTCTGAATAGCAAGCAGGCCTACAAAACTCTCTGAATTTATGGTGATACAATGCGTCTTTCACAATGGTAGCTGCCAGGTCCCGGTCTAGCTCAAACCATTGTGGCCCTTTTCGCCACTTGGTGATGGGAACTTCAGGCTCCATGTTGTCGTTGTACCGGCCTCGACCGAAAGGTCCAGGGTCGTCAACAGCACCGATGAAGCTGTGTTTTGATTGGCTTAAGTAGGTGTAGATTGTTGTGAAGTTGTAGAGTGGGATGCACGACTCTGAGACTAGGACAAACCATTCGTTGGAGATATCGAGAAGCGCGTTGGCGAGGAGCCGCTTCTCTGCATCGCACATGGTCATTCTCCCCCATTCTGCAACCTGCTCAATGATGTCCACACATTCAAGTTACAACCAAATCAAATACATAACCAAGAGTTACTAACTTACTACTAAAGACACAAGTCTAATTCAAGAGTTACGTTTTCTGATACTCTATGTGATTAGTAATCCCAAGTGGCAGGTCCTGGACCAAGCCGGACGAATCATTCACCTCAGCCCCAGCTATTGAAATCTTTATTAAATCGTCTATAGCCCCCAAAATCTCAAGATCAGCGCTAACTAATCACTCAATCAACCAACAGAAAGAGACTCATAAGAAGCGTACCTGACTCGGTATCTGCCTCTTGTAGAAAACAGAATCAGCTGGAAACTTGGCATTAAAAGACGGATCCGGATGAACGTAAACAGAGTAAAGCCCCTTGTGACCCTTCAAGAACCTCTCCCAAAGCGAAGCAAGTGGCAAGGGGCCTTTGGTCAAGAACATAAACGCAATCTTTGGAACCCTTTTAAACGGATATCCTTTTCTCCGAGGCCATAGAGAGGCACGCCAAAGAAGCTCTTCATCGGTCATGTTGTGCATCAGAACCGTAGGAGGTTGTATCCATTTACCTAAACTGTTCGGTTCGTCTTCACGGCATGGGACAAAGGTGGAAGTGACCGTGGTTACTACACTATGTAGTCCAGTGGAGTTGATTGTAGAGACACTGATGATGAAGATAGTGACAAGAACAGCAAGAAAAAGACCTAGGAGAAGAAGCAGTTTGGGTCTAAACGACTTATACTGTCCTGTCCTAACCAAGATTCCGTTCTCTTTACCTTCTTGTAGAACCCTAGAGATAGTCTGCATCCTTTGAACACTATTATCAATCCTAAGTTACTTAGATCTCGTCGCTAGTCACTGAAGTAGCTTTGATTCAATCGCTAATTACTTCACCGGAAAAGGCAATGAGCGATCACCTATGCAGCCGTCGGAGAGTTGAGAACGTAAGCGGACCCTGAGCTAATAGCTACTTGATGAAAACTAAGTGGAGGATGATAGTCCACGTGTCGAGTTTAGAGGCAAAAAGAAAATCAAATAGTGCGAAGATTAAGAGGAAAAACACTGAGAAGTTACGAATCTGTCTCGAAGCCTTGAGAAAGACGGACTTTGATAAATCGACAAGACAGACTTTGAAAAGAAAAGTAAAGTGAAATGGTTTGTTTTTTTTTCTGGAGTTCACCCGCTGGTCTGCTCTCGTGGTTTGATATATAAAGCGATTATTAATATCTAGAATTATGTGGTTTTAACGTTTTTTTTTTAAACAAGAATGTTCCACAGTCCGTAGTCGCTCTTATGAGCTTTCCGCAACCCGTAGTCATCCCTGATCCGAAACTAGTCGGCGCTAATACCTTTAAGTGACATAAAGTACTCCGTGACTACGTAGGATTTAGGAATAAATCAAACTTAGGGACGTGCAGCCAAACGCTTAATTGTGGTTTTAACGTTTTTTGGGTTAAACGAGGGTAATTAGAAATTTTAACATTTTTAAAATTAAGCGTATGTGTGACAAAAAAAATATTCTTAAAATTTTTGGGTTAAACGAGGACAATTAAAAATTTAAAACTAATCGAATGCAAAAGACTCGTGATATGAATGCAAAACAATTGAGGTCAAATATGCTAATAAACTATATAAAATAATATTAATATTTTATTAAGAAGATAAAATATTTTTATTCCCTTAAAACGAGAGAATATCACATATTAAAATTTCATATATTAAATTATTACAATAATTAGCTGGAATATTAAAAGAGGTAATGAAATCTCTTGAAGTTTTTAGAATATTTTAATATGGAATGTTATCTAAAATAAAAATAACAGAAAGAGAATAAAAGAAAAAAAATATGTCAAAAGAAGAAAAAAAAGATATATGTAAATACTATTGTTCTAAAATACGCTATACGCCAGTCGGATGATTGATTACTGTATGGCACTTGGATATATACGATAAGATAGTATATACGATAGTCATATTCTAAATAAATATTATAGTATTAATTAAAATAATTATATAAATTATATGTAAATATAAAATATATATAGCAAACATAATTTAAATGATACGTTATAACTATTTATGAAATATTGAAAAAAAAACATAAACTGGTACGATCAAACGAAATCAAAAGAATCAAACAGGTAAATTATAATTGTTTACTAAAATTTCCTTTAAAATATAGCTTATAAATTGTGAAGGTATAAACGGTGTTTATGTATAAACACTGTATAAACGCTCTGTTTGTGTCCATCTGTTGACAAAAAAAAAAAGTGTCCATCTAAACCAACTGTATATACACCGGTATATACGGATGTACCAACTGTATCTTAGAACATTTGTAAATACAAAGAGACTCCTCCTAAATTCATTATGCAAAAGGTAAAACAAAACATAGGAAAATATGGAATAATATCTTTTTAACACAAACGTATATGTGCATATCTATCAACACCATAGTCTGCCGTAGCGACTAAGGGAAGAGGATTATGGATTCCGATGACTACTATATGGAATCTGGAGAGGAAGATCTTTACAGCGACGGTGCAGATGATTACAACGACGGGGCCGATCATGATGATGATACAGATGACACGGGTTTCCTTGGGGATGACGATGTCGATTCCTCAATGATCTCCTCGCCTCGCTCCCATATGAATTATGTCGTTCTTAAGGAAGAAGATATACGTAGACAACAAGAGAGTGATATTGCACAAGTTTCCATGATACTCTCCCTAAGCAAGGTCGAAGCTAGTGTTCTGCTTCTTCACTATCACTGGAATGTTGGTAAAGTTAATGATGAATGGTTTGCGGATGAGAGGAGAGTTCGGACAAGTGCTGGCTTGGAAGGAGGACCTGTTATTGTTCCATATTCCGAAGGAGGAAAAGTTGCTTGTGGAATATGCTTTGACTACTTCTGTCGTATAGATATTGTACCGATTATGTGTGGTCATGCTTTCTGTTCTACATGCTGGACAAGTTACATCAGCATAGCCATCAACGATGGCCCGGGATGTTTGATGCAAAAATGTCCTGAGCCATCTTGTCCAGTTGCTGTTGGTCGAGACATGGTCGAGAAACTGGCTTCCTTTGAAGCCAAGGACAAGTATGATAGGTATTTTCTTAGATCTTATGTGGAAGAAAACAAAAAGACCAAGTGGTGTCCTGCCCCAGGATGTGAGCATGCCATTGAGTTTTCTGCCACCGGGACCGGAAGTAGTTACGATGTTTCATGCTTGTGTTCGCATAGCTTCTGCTGGAATTGCACCCAAGACGCTCACCGTCCTGTGGATTGTGACAGGGTTTCGCAATGGATACGCAAGAACAGCGTTGAAGCTGAAAATACCAAGTGGATACTCGACAATTCCAAGCCTTGTCCCAAGTGTAAGCGTCCAATTGAAAAGAACCGTGGATGCATGCACATGTCATGCACACCACCTTGCAGACATCAGTTTTGTTGGCTTTGCCTTGGCGCATGGTCGGAACACGGGGAAGGCACTGGCGGGCCTTATACATGCAACCGGTATTCGAAGGCTAAGGGACAAGGACTGCATGATGAGGCTGAAATGAAGCGAGAGATGGCAAAGCACTCGCTAGAGAAATACACTCATTATTATGAGCGCTGGGCAGGCAATCAAACGTCGAGGCAAAAAGCTATAGGGGATCTAGAGAAGTTCCTATCAGTGGATGTTATGAAGCTTAGTGACAAACAATGCATACCAGAAACTGAGCTCGGGTTCATCACAGATGCGTGGCTTCAGATCATTGAATGCAGAAGGGTGCTGAAATGGACATATGCATACGGGTACTATCTACTTGAATCTGAACAGGAAAAGAGACAGTTTTTCGAGTATATGCAAGGAGAGGCTGAGTCTGGTCTGGAGAGGCTCCACAAATGCGTAGAGTTGGAATCAGAGGTGTTTCAATATCCTGAAGACACTCCAAAACAAGACTTCAAGGGTTTTCGGACAAAACTAACTACTTTGACCAGTGTAACCAAAACCCACTTTGAAACTCTGGTGAAAGCTCTGGAGAATGATCTTTCTGATGTTGGATTCGCAAGCGACGTAGAGGTAACTACTTTAGCTCTTTGATTGACTTGCGCTGCTATTAATACAGTGTCTATGAACCAAACTGAAGCCTCTTGTCTGAAAATTTTCTCCAATGTTTATGAACTTGATTGATGTAATAACGTTGCGAAATCTTTACTCTTTTTATTCATTAAGCATCCACAAATTTATCATCTTATTGGGTTTATAAAATAGATACCTTTTCTTTAAGTCAATTTCAATCGCATCTCGAACTTCTTCCCAACAAGCAAGGACAATCTGGACACCTCCACACTCATAAACTTGGGATCATCATCGTCCACAACCGTCTTGAGAAGAGAGATTCTCGGCCCTCTCAACCTCTCCCCTGTCCTAACCTCGTACGTTTTCACGCTCTCCGCATTCTCAAACCCAACGAACGTCACTTTCCCGATGCTCCATTTCATCCTAGACGCGTACTCTGGGTTCACCACTTCTGATCTCAGCACCACGGATTTTCCGTTTACGTAGCATCGGAACTTCACCAGGGTCCAATCACGGTTCCCTCCTTCCTCTCCCATCCGTATGTTTTCGCCATCATCGAGAAACAGCTGGCCGGAGATGTTCTCAAGCTTGCTTGCTACAACTAGAAGCTCAAACGGTTTCGTTCTGGCTTCTCTTGTCGTCATTGCTTCTCCTTGCATAGCCACAATGCTACCTGTCCAAATAGTTAGTTCGGTTCAATCTCAAGTTCCTTATCAAACCGGAAATTACTTAAAATTTACTACCTTCTCGAACATGAACATTGACGTGATCGGCGGGAGTATCAAGACTAACACGCTTGCCGGAACTTCCACCGACGGCAAACGAATAGTTAAACATGTCGAACCAGTTCCCTGCGGGGAAATATGCATCGACGGACACTGTCCCTTTCTCCAGCGCGGGAGATATCATTATGCTTTTACCGATCAAGAACTGCGAGCTGATCTCATAGGTGTTAGTGTCTCTAGGGAAGGAGAAGAAGAGCGGCCGCGCTATAGGGACGCCACTAACGTGAGCCTCGTACATTAGTGTGTATAGATGTGGGAGGAGTCTCATACGAAGGCCGAGAACCTTTCTTGCGGAAGCAGCAACCGAATCCCATAGGTATAGTTCTTGTCTAGCAGTGCCTTTGGACGAATGATCTCTTGCAAAAGGGTAAAACGCTCCAAGCTGAAAAACTAAGGAGCCAATGTTAGAACATTGAACTCAGTAAGAACATGAACATGAATTAATCACTCTACCTGGATCCATCGACGACATAGCTCCTCGGTGGTATCATCTGAGAAACCACAGATGTCAGCTCCAACCATTGGGATCCCAAACAGTCCAAAGTTGAGTATCCCCGGGATCGAGTAAGCCAAGTCCTCCCATTTTGCAGCGTTATCTCCTGTCCAATGAGCTGTGTACTTCCCCGAGCTTACGAACGTGGATCTCGACAAAAGAAACGGTCTCTTTCCCGTTATATCCTCCATAGCTTGGTGAGTGGCTTTAGCTTCCAAGAGTCCATACATATTATGCGCATCGTATTCACTAACGTTCCCAAAATGGATAGCTGTTGCTGGTACTGTCTTCTTATTGATAGAAGCTTTGCCCCCTAAGTTGTTGATCTGGTAAGGAGGATCATCGAGTGAAGATCCAGGGGACAGAGGCGAAGTAATGAAATTTGACAACTCGTTCATGTCAAGCCACAGACCATCCAAAGGGAGAGTTTCCAAGAACATCTTGATTTCGTTGCTCCAGTAAGTTGCAGCAGATGGATTCAAGAAGTCAGGGTAGTATACTTTCCCAGGCCAAACTTCACCGAGATAAGGCTCACCATCTCGTTTTATGAACACATCTGCTTCCATTCCTCTGTTATATGTCCCGTAAGAGGAGCTATTCACACCAATACCTACAAGCAAAGCCCAAATGTTCATTTCTTGAATCAAATATGTTAAGAGACTCTTAAGAGATAGTGTTATAGTCTATACCTGGATCCAAGATCAGCACGTACTTCTGACCGTTCTTGTGAAGTGTATCCACGAATGATTTCATCTTGTCCTCGGGGAAGTTCACCGGGTCCAAAGTAAAGTCTTTGTAGCCATCCATGTAGTCTATGTCAGTCCACAAAACCTCAAGAGGTATTCCAGCTTTTGCATATCCATCAACCACAGATTCAAGGTCTGACACATTGTTGTATCCATACCGACATTGATGAAATCCTTCAAAAAGAATAAATACCCAATAAAATAAGTATTTATAGAAACATTTTCAAAGCAAAACAACATCTCAATTTCTTTTAGTGACTACGAAGAGTTCTTGATCCGTACATTCTCCAAGGACGAGGCCCAAACCATGTAATTAAACTATTTTTGAGATCAAATCTCTCTCTCAACGGAGTTCGAACCTGTGACCTCAGAGCCCTACCATTGTATCGTAAAAATGCACAGAGAGCAAAGAGCTCTTACCAAATGACCAATAAGGCATAGGTGCAGGTCTTCCTATAAACTCTGTATACTGATTCATCACCATCTCCGGCGACGGTCCGGCGAACACATACAGATCAATGATACCTCCAATCACATTATAAGTAATCCGACTTCCATCATACCTCACATCCATTCCATTGCTGTTCATCAATAGAACGCCGTGAGTCATCCCCGCTTCATCGTGACCGTTAGATCCTCTCACGTCCATGTAAAACGGATGCGATCCGTACAGGTTAACATCCGGATTCTCACTCCCGATGTCAGCGTTCCACAGAGTCAATGCATCTCCCGGGATCAGCTTGAACGATCGCTTCGTGTGTTCTCCGAGACCGTACAGATTCGATCGGGATTCCGGTAAGGCGGAGGTTAGTTGGAGGAACTGGTCTTTGAAGACGAAGTAGGTGTTTGGATCCGACGGATCCGGCGACGCGTCGAAGAGGACGTCGCCGGAGGAGCGTCTGGAGACGGAGAAACCGAACGGCGTCGTTTTGTGGAGTGTGAAAACTAAGTCCGATGATGGATCTTCCAAGGTATTGTTCTCTTCCGTTAAGTAACGGCGAGGAGAGTGGGTTACGGCGCGAGGGATAACGGTTTCCGGTATCTCCCATCTCTGTTGAGTAGAGTCTGTTACTCTGATTCTCAAACGCTCACTTGTCTCCAAGCTGTAACATATATTATATGTAAATGTAAATACATATCAATATTGTTCAGTAGATAGATTAGAGAGAGGGAGAAGATTATTTATATGACCTGACATGAAGGTTTAGCGTTTGAACGTCTGGTGCGTAAACGGACGTTGGTTTGATCAGATCAAGCTTCGCCGTCAAGACCTTCTGGTTGGAATCAACGGCCACTGAGCTAACGATGTAGCCGTATCCAACTTGTGAGCTTCCATGTGAGGGTGAAGCTAAGCTCAAGAAGAAGAAGACTACGGTGAGGATAGTGGGTAGCCACTGAGTAGGTGACATCTTGATTTTGGTTTCAGACGTTTTTTTTGTTTTCTCTTCATAAAGTGTATACTCCTTTTGTAGATAAGATTAATTAATATTTTTTTATGAATTTTTGTGACCAGTGAGTGAGCCTCCCAAAGTCGTGTAAGAATGGTCGTGATCAATGTGATATACTGTTTTATTAAATAATGACAAAAATTGAATCATAAAAAGCTAAGAAGAAGAATCACACACGATATATTCTCCGATGAAAAATTGAAATTATACGTTGTGCAAGACACTATTGAAAGTTTGAAACAATAACAAATTAATAGTCTCTTACCAAGAAACCATAAACAATTCTCACTCATTTAAAACGCAGAGTAATTGCCACAACAACAATGGGCACATCAGCCACCGAGAGGACTGTCCCATCAATCAAGAGCAAGAACGACAAACATTGACTTCTAGTTTGAATGTAGAATTAAACCTGATAACCTCAGACATATTCACTGCTTAAAGCCTCTAGTTTGGTAACTGTGGTTACTGAGGCTGGAGAAGAAATCATCGGAGAACCATTGTTGAGTTGGTCCAATGGTAAAGGAGTTGCGGCTGCAACTACTGCCACATGGGTTTAATTCACGTTGAGATGAACTATTTACAATGCTTGGGTTCCGATAAAGAGGTGAAACTACTTTTTCTTTTACCAAAAAAAAATCATCTGAGATTTCAGGTGTTTTTTGTTGTTGTTGTTGTGCATTGTATAGTCCGGTGAGCCCGAATCGTGCGACAACCCTGAGTAGTACGCAGCAGCAGATGCATTGTGATGAGTCACGCCAAATTGCATTTTAGAATGTATCCCACAGATTCAAATTGGTCTTTTCTGATCGCAATCTCTTACTTTGAACATGTAGAATGTCCATAAGCCATGGGATCCATGTAATACATATCCTCATCACTAAAATTTGTATTTTTCATATACGTTGAAGCTGTAGGCTGTTGTTCATACACACCAATATTTAGTGTTGGGCATTCGAGTCGGACCGGTTCGGTTTATTCGGTTTACGGGTTATTCGGGTTGAGATGTTTAGGAACCGTTTAGGAATCAGACATTTTTTGGATCAGTTCGGTTTGGATAATACCGGGTTTGGGTCGGATTTCTATTTTTTTTTATAAAACCCGAAGTGGAACCGTATTACAAATAATTTGGATTTGGTTCGGGTTTATAACCCAAAAAATCAAAACAATCATGAAAATCCAAAAAAATCGAAACAATCATGAAAATCCGAGTTAAACCCGGAAAAAAACCCGAAAAATATTCGGGTTATTCCAATTTTTAAAGATATTTTTATTTTTTATTTATAAATTATATTTATATGTATTAAAATTAAAAATAATTAACTTTTTTAATATATTCAAAATATTTGAGTACACGTTATGTTTTCGTTCGGTTCCGGTTCGGTTTTTGGATTTTGGATAATAAGCTCAGCTGAGGACTACCAATATCTATAATTATTTTGATAAAAAAACGTAAATCTGGATTTGTTAAATTAAAATTGGGTCTTGAATTGATAATGCCGCTAGCTTTCTATTGGGCCAGCCAGATTTGTTAATTTTTGTCTTTACTCACACGACTTTCTTTAATAAGTTAATAAAATGAGATGCAAAAAAAAAAAGTTGAACACTCACACTCAAGCTTAGCACGTGTACATTAAACTCCATAGGAATCAGGGCATATCAGGCCCAATGTAAACACTGTTCCATAATAGGAAGATACAGTTTAACAGCAAAGCGAGTAACTAAAACGTAATATAACAGCTGTCATACAACTATTCGATAATTAATGAAATAAACATACACATGGCATATTATGATTTGCTATATCCAAAAGAAGATTTTGCTGATTTCTTAGCGATTACGGTGAAGCCGCACGCACCTGATCGCAACTACTCTCCGTTCCAACCTGTTACTTTCTCCTCGAAAGCTCTCTCTTCCCTCTCTCTTTCTCTCTCTACCCGAGCAAGGAAAAAGCAACATTTCTCTCTCTACAAGAGCTTCGGTGTGGGGGTTTATACGCTTTTTCTCCAAATCTTCTCGAGCAAGACGACTATACATACACATGCACACACACACACACGCACGTTGATGTATTCTGCATAGGCGCGTGTGTTTAATTGAGTCTCTGGGTTTTCAATCACGCGTCAACCCTAAGCTCAATGATCCGAATTGGGATCGAATCGAAAACCTCACTAGACTTCGTCTGTGATGACTGTTGACGAAACTACTAGATGGCTCGATTTCAATTCCTCTTCTTCTTCGTAGCTGCTGCGGTTTTTGCCGTAAACCCTAGCTCAAGCCACCGATTCGCCATTGTCGAGCCCAATTCGGGTGGTTTAGACCCGGATTCGGATTCAGAGTCGCTGCTTTTCCACCAGGATTACTCCCCGCCTGCTCCGCCGCCGCCGCCTCCGCACGGGCCCTCGGTGTCCTGCAGCGAGGATCTCGGCGGCGTTGGGTTTCTAGATACTACTTGTAAGATCGTCGCCGATTTGAATCTTACTAAAGATGTGTACATAGCTGGGAAGGGTAATTTTATTATCTTGCCTGGTGTTAAGTTTCACTGCTCGATCCCTGGTTGCTCTATAGCTATCAACGTCTCTGGGAACTTCTCTCTGGGAGCTGAGTCCACGATTGTTGCCGGGACCTTTGAGCTTTCGGCTGGTAACGCTAGCTTTGCTGATGGATCGGCGGTGAACACGACGGGTTTAGCTGGGAGCCCTCCGGCGCAGACCAGTGGGACGCCGCAGGGGATTGATGGTGCTGGTGGAGGGCATGGTGGGAGGGGAGCTTGTTGTTTGACTGATACCAAGAAGCTTGCGGAAGATGTGTGGGGAGGGGATGCGTACTCGTGGTCGACTCTGGATGAGCCGTGGAGTTATGGGAGTAAAGGCGGGTCGACGAGCAGGGAGATTGATTATGGGGGAGGAGGGGGTGGGAGAGTGAAGATGAATGTAACGCAGTTTCTGGATGTTAATGGGAGCCTTTTGGCGGACGGAGGTTATGGAGGAGCTAAAGGTGGTGGTGGGTCTGGTGGCAGCGTCTACATCACGGCATATAAGATGTAACGTACTTTCGATTCTATGCTGTTTTTTCCCTGGATTTTAAGTCTTTTTAGTCAGCAGAGAAGGCAAGATTTGCAATAGATTAAGCATTATTAATTGCTAGGTCCTGATTTTTATCTCAAGAACGTAATCTTTAGCGCATGTTGAGTTTGAGGAAATGAACAGAGTTGCATGATCCACTCATGGTTGAATATTGTATGCTAGGACTGTGCTTTATAGGGTCTCTGTTCTCGTCCTAGTTCTCGTTAGGATGTGTGATTAAGAATTCATCTTATTCAGGGCATATTTATTTTTAAATATTTTAGATCTTGGTTATAACTCTCCGAAATTTGCTGTTCGTTATTGTATGGTACACATGAAACAACCCATGTCTTTTGTCTTCTCAGATTCTTGGTAAATTGATCTCAGTTAGCATCTTCTGCTTTGCTGTTATTTGAAGTGCAGGACTGGAATTGGACAGATTAGTGCATGTGGTGGGAATGGTTACGGTGGTGGAGGTGGTGGAAGAGTCTCTGTCAATATTTTTAGCAGGCATGATGACCCAAAGATCTTTGTGCATGGTTAGATTCTCGTCCCTAGGAAGTCCCTGTTTTTTTCAGGCCATCGTAAATATATCCACATTTCAAGAACTTGTGTGTTGCAAAATTTTATTGGGTCCTAAAATATGAACCAATAGGTTTCATGCTATAATTCCATTTTCTCAGCTGATAGATCATCACCAGCAAAATTCTACATTCAGATATTTATTTAGTTACTTTGTTTCCAGCGAGTATTTCCGTACTTGCTTAACATCGGCAATCATGTGAACTAATTTCATGAAACCACATGCAGGCGGATACAGTATCGGATGTCCAGATAACTCAGGTGCTGCTGGGACTCTATACGATGCTGTTCCCCGAAGCCTTTTCGTTAGCAACTACAATCTGACGACAGATACTTACACTCTTCTCTTAGAATTCCCCTTCCAGCCTCTGTGGACCAATGTTTATATTCAGGATAAAGCGCGGGCAACTTGTCCTCTGCTATGGAGTCGTGTTCAGGTATTTCAAAAGTGAATTTCCATTGCATGGGCTTTGTAGGTCAACTATTTGATCACCTTCCGCAGTTGTAATGCTAGGGCTATTTGTGATCTCATATAAAATGATATTGTTTCTTTTTTTTGTGCAACTCTAGTGTCTTTCCTGTACACTTTAGTCTTCCCTGTGTATATAAAATTTAGGTGTTCAGTGAGATTTCCAGTTTTCAGCATATTATTTTGTAAAATTAAAGATGTAGTACTCAAATACTTAATATGTAGGTTCAAGGGCAAATTAGTTTGTTGTGTGGAGGCGTTTTGAGCTTCGGATTGGCTCATTATGGTACATCAGTATTTGAATTATTGGCCGAAGAACTCTTAATGAGTGATTCCACTATCAAGGTGAGTCTATCCCTGGTTCTCCACTTTTCGGAAATTCTGATCCAGATCATGCTTTCTGCGCTAGATACGAATATTTCTGTGCTGCTACTATCTGCTTCATTCATGGTTTATCTGCCCATTCTTCATATTCCATATTCTATTTTGGTTCTCATGTAAATCATTTGTTCGTCATGCTTTGCGTTATTGGTATGTACCAGGTTTATGGGGCTTTACGCATGACCGTTAAGATGTTCTTGATGTGGAATTCAGAATTGCATATAGATGGAGGAGGAGTAGATACAACTGTATCGACTTCCATACTCGAAGCTAGCAATTTATTTGTTCTTAGGGTAATCACAAATTCATGTCATTGTTTTCCTCCTCCAAATAGTGTGTTACAAGCCGTTTCATCTAATTTGTTTGTATGACCTCTCAATCTAAATTAGGAATCATCTGTCATTCGGTCAAATGCAAATCTTGGAGTCCATGGACAAGGTCTCTTGAATCTTACTGGACCAGGGGATTCCATTGAAGCACAACGGCTTGTTTTGTCACTGTTTTACCAGATTTATGTAAGTGGGTTCCTAGTACTTATTTTGATGACACTCCTGCATCAGATGACTATATGTGCTGATGAAAAATAGGCGGTGGTGTTCATTGCCGCGGAAATGCAATGAAACATGCATAATTTGACTATCGGTTTCCTTTAGAGACCATATTGGCTTTTCTAATTAATAGATGTAAAAAGGTGCTTGATGTGGTTCAGGAGATAATGACTTTTTTTTTTAAATTGTAGGTTGGGCCTGGATCTATTTTGCGTGGTCCTCTACAAAATGCATCCCGAGATGCTGTGTAAGATTTTAGGAAATGCCATATTATGCTTAGTTTGATTCCATATTCTTCGAAGATAATATCAGCTGACAATAATTAAACTCTCATCCTTTGCAGTACACCAAAGCTCTATTGTGATCGGCAAGATTGCCCCTATGAGCTACTGCATCCTCCAGAGGATTGCAATGTTAATGCATCTCTATCCTTTACTCTACAGGTATGTCTGCTGTGTTTAAACTCGTATGCTCTAGCATGAAAATTCTGATAACGTTTCTTTCTTTCTAGATATGCCGTGTTGAGGATATTATCGTTGAAGGTTTCATCAAAGGATCAGTAGTTCATTTCCACCGTGCAAAAACAGTAACCCTTGAACCTTCTGGAGAGATTAGTGCCAGTGGAATGGGTAACAATAACTATTTTCCCTTTGGATTTTGTTTTGATCGCGCATCCTCTACATTTCGTATGGGCATGTCCTTGGCTTACTCCCTAATTATAATATATTAGGTGCTACCCATTCATAGGGAGAAAGAAGATATGTTCTTATACTTTTTAATGTACTTTTAGCATCACACTTATGCAATTTTTTCGTGTTATCACAGGTTGTAGAGGTGGTGTAGGTGAAGGTAAATTGCTTGGAAATGGCTTTGGTAGTGGTGGTGGACATGGCGGTAAAGGGGGCCGTGTATGTTACAATAACAGTTGTGTTGAAGGTGGAATTACGTATGGAAATGCAGAACTCCCTTGCGAGCTTGGCAGTGGAAGTGGCGATTATAGCGCAGACTATTCATCTTCTGGTGGTGGTATTGTAGGTATGAATTGTTTGAGATTTTGATGATTCTGGAGTTCTAGTAAACTTGAGAGATTAGGCTGTGTTCATAGGAATTTGATGCAAAATGTATGATGTAGACTGCTGACTATTGGTATTTGGTGTGGCGAATATATTTGGCGAATTGTATTTTGTTGTTTGTGACAAGTTTATGATTCGTAGGCCATTAACATTGTAGAAGCTTGTCATGGTTTAGGCCATACACTGTTGTGCAGGCATGTAGTTGCCATGAAAGCTTTAGCATTCATGATTATACTGTTTAACATGTTCTTTCTTTGCCTTTGAATCTGGTCAGTGATTGGTTCAATGGAGCAGCCTCTATCTGCTTTATCACTTGAAGGGTCAATTAGGGCTGATGGAGAAAGTGTCAAACGTTCGAGCAGAGATGAAAATGGTTCTGTTGTAGCACCTGGTGGTGGTTCTGGCGGAACAGTTCTTTTGTTCCTGCGTTATCTTATTTTGGGAGAGTCGTCTCTTCTCTCAAGTGGTGGTGGGTCAGGCAGTCCTGCTGGTGGTGGTGGTGGCGGAGGTGGGAGGATCCATTTTCATTGGTCAAACATTCCCACTGGGGACATATACCAACCTATTGCTAGTGTAAACGGAATAATCCATGCAAGGTCTGTCCTCTAAATACGTGTGCATTCCCAAATCTTTGACCTGTTTTCCATGGCATTAGTATGTTTTCCCGTCATTGACTGCATTTAACACTACTTCGCTATTATTTGATATCGCTTTCCAGCCTGTCGCATTAACACACTGTTTCTTTTTGTAATTGTAGGGGGGGAGCGGCAGTAGATGATGGTTTTTCCGGTAAAAATGGCACCATAACGGGGAAGCCTTGTCCAAAGGGACTCCACGGTATATTTTGCAAGGTTAGAAAAACTTTGCTCAACATTTTCCTGCTCTATAATATCAGGGCTGAAATTTTCTATTTGTCTTTTGTTCCCTTATTACGATTGAATTATTAATGTAGTTCTCATTATATTCACAATTCTACTCTTTCTCCAGGAATGTCCATCTGGTACATTCAAGAATGTTACTGGATCTGACAGGTCTCTTTGCCTTCCTTGTCCCGTTGATGAACTTCCATCTCGTGCTGTCTATGTCCCAGTTCGAGGTATAATAGCCTTTCGCATAAATCTGGAGCTCTTGTATATTACATATATGCTATAAAAAATTCCTATTTTTGGGTGATATAAGTTTTGTTTCCCGTTCAACTACCAAGCCTAAACTTTTTACCTTTTATTTTCCCACGGTAATGAATATTTTTTCTTACAAATTCTGTGCCTGTAAATTGGTGGCGAACATTTTTATGTCTCAACTATAAACCTTGGAATTTCTATGCTTAATAACAGGTGGTGTTTCTGAGACACCATGTCCATATCGATGCATATCGGAAAGGTATCACATGCCACACTGTTACACCGCTCTGGAGGAGTTAATTTACACATTTGGTGGGCCTTGGTTGTTTGGTCTTCTTCTGATGGGTCTCCTCATCCTATTAGCACTTGTACTTAGTGTTGCACGGATGAAATTTGTTGGAGTTGATGATTTACCTGGCCCAGCACCCACGCATCATGGCTCTCAAATAGATCATTCCTTCCCTTTCCTTGAATCACTGAATGAGGTTAGATGATTTTCTTTGTCTTCGAACATTAGATCCAAGATTGTTTGGTTGTCGTACTTTCTGGAAGCAAACGAAGAATGATTTATGTATTTTCTGATTTGTCACTCCAGATGCAACTAATATATGGCTAGCAGACATAACTGAGCAAAAGAACCTGCCAAATATTCCTTATAATACAGTGTTATTGATTATAATGTTGTTCCTTTTTTCAGGTGTTGGAAACAAATAGAGCAGAGCAATCGCAGAGTCATGTGCATAGAATGTACTTTATGGGTCCTAATACATTCAGTGAGCCATGGCATCTCTCGCATATTCCCCCAGAAGAGATAAAAGAGATAGTGTTAGTTGTTTCTTCTTTTATTTCCTAGCTTTTAACTATGTCTCATTATTTTGTCTATAGTTATCTAATAGCCTTGGCGCTATTGGTTTTGGGTTCTTTAGATATGAGGCTGCATTTAACACGTTTGTCGACGAAATCAACTCTATAGCTGCATATCAATGGTGGGAAGGTGCAATATATAGTATTCTTTCGGTGGTTGCATATCCGCTTGCGTGGTCATGGCAGCAATGGCGGCGGAAGTTGAAGTTGCAAAAATTGCGTGAGTTTGTACGTTCAGAATATGATCATTCCTGTCTGCGCTCCTGTCGCTCCCGCGCTTTATACGAGGGTCTGAAGGTAATTCCTGTGGGATTTATTTGATCTCATAACTGCTTAACAGGACTACAGATTTTTCAGAATCTCTGATTCGTTTTACAAGGATTTGTTGTCTTACTTTGCTATTCATATTTTTTTCTTCTAAATTTAGGTCGCTGCCACCCCTGATTTGATGCTTGCATATCTGGATTTCTTCCTTGGCGGGGATGAGAAAAGGACAGACCTTCCACCTGGTATTCACCAAAGGTTTCCAATGCCCATATTGTTTGGTGGTGATGGCAGTTACATGGCTCCTTTCTCACTTCAAAATGACAACATTCTTACTAGCCTGATGAGTGAGGTTGGTTCCTTAGTGTTAACGAGAAGCAGTTTTAGCTGCCATGTTATAGGTTGTACTGATCTTTGTCATTGTTTAATTTTCCCAGCTCGTTCCTCCCACTACTTGGTACAGACTGGTGGCTGGTGTGAATGCTCAATTGCGCCTTGTTCGCCGTGGGCGTCTGAGATCAACGTTTCATTCTGTTCTGAGATGGTTAGAAACTCATGCCAATCCTGCTCTGGAAACACATGGCATACGGGTTGATCTAGCCTGGTTCCAGACCACAGCTTGTGGTTACTACCAATACGGTCTCTTGATTCATGCTGACGAGGATTGTGAACCAACATCACCTCAGTCTGTCAGTGAAACATCATGGACTGAGATCCAGCCACGGTAAATAAATGAGAAATTGCATCCTTTCATACGGTCAATTTTAGTGACAACAGTCATGATACCATTATTTCTTCTGAATGCGCTGTATTGTCTTGAGTTGAATATAAAATATGAACTTGAGCATTCTAGATACATAAGATGATCACTTTAGAAGTTTAAGGTTGTTTTTTGCTTATGTCACACACCTAAGCATGTTTCCGTTATACACTTATCTTTAGTTATGCGGGGTTTTGATGTCTTATTCTTGTAATCTTTAGTTTCGGTGTGACTGTACATAAAGAGAATTCTCCGGCACATTTAAGAGAGACTATGCTCTACAATCAAAACCACACAAACGCTGAGGATAATACAACGCGAAGAAAGAACTACGGAGGAATAATCGACCTTGACAGCTTACCGAGTCTGAAAGAGAAGAGAGATATGTTTTTCCTTCTCTCTTTCTTAGTTCACAACACGAAACCTGTGGGTCACCAGGTACCTCTCCAATCAAAATCCTTATAATATGAATGTCTTATTATATGTTGTGCCGTCCAACTTTTCAATAATTTTAATTTCTCTTCCCTATGTTATATTTTTGTGATATTACAGGATATGGTTGGCTTAGTTATATCGATGATACTTCTAGGAGATTTTAGTCTAGTCTTGCTCACCCTGCTCCAGCTGTATTCGATTTCGTTGGTGGATGTACTTTTGGCTTTGTCTATATTACCTCTCGGCTTGCTTTTGCCATTCCCCGCTGGGATCAATGCCTTATTCAGTCATGGACCCAGACGCTCTGCTGGCTTAGCACGTGTTTACGCTTTGTGGAATATCATGTCCTTGGTTAATGTGGTAAGATCTTTTTGTTCTTGTTCTTTTGTTGTTGATAACTTGTTTCGATTACAAATGCAAATGTGAACTTCTGTCACATGAGGATGGATTTTAACAGTTATATCAGTAGGTGTTGATTCTTTAGAAGATGTTACATGTCTTAACGTTATTTGACAAGTTTTTTGGTTCTGTGACAGTTTGTTGCTTTCCTCTGCGGATATGTTCATTATAACAGCGAATCATCAGCAAGCAAGAAAATCCCATTTCAGCCGTGGAATATAAACATGTGAGTATCACTACAAAGGAATACTTTTGTCAATCTTACGTTTTGGTCTATTGGGGTTTATGATGTGTTTTGGGGGGATGCAGGGGTGAAAGTGAGTGGTGGATATTTCCAGTGGGACTGGTCGTGTGTAAGATAATGCAGTCGCAGCTCATAAACCGGCATGTAGCAAACCTGGAGATACAAGACCGCTCGTTGTATAGTAAGGATTATCAGCTGTTTTGGCAGTCGTGACCAAGTCTTGTCAGGTAATATTTCGGAGCACAAATTAAAACAGGCCAGCCCCAGTTTGTTTTTATTTTGTTTCTCTTGTAATTCTATTACTACTCTTAGGTGAATAGAATTAGGGATACAAAAGAGAAGGAACTGTGATTGTCAAGGGGCAACAAGTTTATTTGATGGATATAATTAGAGGGGCAACAAAACTTGTTATCTGATGATCCTGTTTGGGGAAAAAAAGAATTGGTCTCGTTGGTCAAGGAGAAAGAAAGAGGTCAAGAACAGCATCAAGCAGTCCAATGGCCAAAGACGTGGAATGTTGGAAAAAAAGAGAGTCGTCAGTGTTACCATATATAGTTTACAACGTGTTTACAATGTGGCCTGATCAAAGGGAAAAATGTAGTTTTAACTTTTTTGAATTTTAGTAAAATTAACTAAATCAAAAGAAACAGGTTACAAAACATATAAGATTTTACTTTTGTCCAAACCGGAAAAATTAAAATATAAATATAATAATGTCAAATATAAACAAGAAAATTTCTTTTAAAATGATATTATTTAATGGCGGTATATATATAAGAAGGAAAATTGATCTTATACAATCATATTTTTTTTTTTGAACACATCTTAAATATATATATATATATATATATTTTTATGAGCAAACCCTAACTAGTTAAAAATGACAATGGAATCAAAGACAAAAAAACAAAAGTTAGATATAGCACCGCGAGAGGAGAAACTTCCATGGAATTTGATTGAAGATATATTATCTCGCGCGTCTCCAAAATCTCTTGTGCGCTTCACAGTTGTTTGCAAACGATGGAAAGCTATATTGGACGACAAGACGTTCGTATACAACCATAAGGACACGTTTCGATTCATCCTAACAACTAAATCAAAGATTATTCGGTAAGCATTGATCCCAAGATAGTGGTGCGTGAGTTATCATTGGATATTTTCGGTTTGGAATCTCAAAACCTACGAAGTTGGTTAATTGCGACGAGTTGTTGATATGTAGCACGGATACTGGAACCGCAGTTTGTAACCCGTGGTTGAAACAAATAACATGGATTAACGAAACTAGATTTAAATTCCATGGCATAGGTTATCCTCATACGAATAGTAAATGTGAGAAAAGAGTGTACAAGACAATTTGGTGTAATTATACCAAGTGGAAAATCCACGACCTTGCCTCAGGTACGTGGAAGTACGTGGTGTCTAAATCCGGTGATACTAACAAGGAAAAAAATCAAATTGCACTGTCACATTCTCTAAGTGGTGTTTTGATGAATGTAAATTTGTTTTGGATTATTTCTTTTGACGAGACAAAGTATCACCTAGAAACCTTCGATTTTTCGAGGGAATTATTCTACAGATTTTGTGCAGTCCCATGCCGGAAGAGACATCCTCTCGATGTTCTAGTCCTTAGGGTCTTTAAGGGAGAAAGGTTTTCGGTGTTAAAGCAAAGCAAGGTAACAAATAAGATTGAGATTTGGGTGACTATGAACAAGGTCAGCAATGAAAGGCTTGTCGTGTGTTGTTGCGATAAAACTGGCAAACCTTGGATCTATGTTATGGGGATAATAAGTTGATCAGCAAAGTCCACTTAGATTCTGTGGCTGATCCTTGGCCTTTTGCATTGCACTTGTTTTCCCAGCTTGGTCCAGGTTCCTCGAGGTCAACCATAATAACAAGTTTAATCTTATTACGTGTGTTTTCTTGTTCTGGAACTAGAGATTTCGCTAAATTCATTTTTTGTTTTGCCTTTTTTTTTTTTTGGAGATTTCTTTTAACGATGTGATTTCATTCAATATCGTAGATGAGATGAAAAACTCATTACAAGTTCAAAAAAAAAAACAGAGAAAAATGCACAAAGGCATTGCAGAAAAAGAAAACAAAGCTCCCAAGAGCATATGATGTAAGAGTAAAAAGAAACAGAGGACACTATCAACGAACTTCCAGCAAGGAGTTAATGGAAGTCCAAAGACACTATTGGTGATTGGTGAAGATCCAAAGACACTATACATACTCCTCGGTTTTGTTTCTGTTGGTCGTATTGGTGAAGATCCTTGTTAAGGTTTTGTATGTAAATAAGTGAGAAGAAACCAAAGATCAAACTACTTTTGGGGCTGTGTTTATTATATCTGCCTCAGTACTCCTCTTAACTTCACTTGTTTTTGGTGTATAGAAATGAATTTGGTTGTCTTATAACGCTTGACAGACTCATTGCCAATCTTATTCTTTGGCCTTCCCTTCTCAAAATGGTCTTTCTACTTAAACAGTTGGCATAATATACCACCAATACATGAATTACTGTAGAATGATTTAAACAAAAGAGTATATAGGTTCCAAGACTGAGCAGAGAAAGCTCAATAAACACAATCCAATAAGCTAACTTGTTTAACATTAATGGACCCCTTTGATCAAAGCAAGCAAGAGCCCTCCCATAAGAGCTGATCTCGAAGCAGCAGCAAGCCCTTGTCGCATAGACAGAAACCCTCCTGTAGCAGCACCTGCTACGATAGAGTTCCATGGATCTTCCTTCTTCCTAATGTACACCATTGTGTAGTCAAACGCAGAGAAAAGGCCTCCGAACACAGCAAAACTACCTCATATACGAGGAGCATTCATGCTCACAGCTTGTGCTCCCCCAACAAACCGACGGCCTTTCGGGGAATTTTGGGTTCCTTTTATGAAGTGGACCACAGAACCTCCAATAGCTCCCATTCCAAATGCAGCACCGATGTCATCAACTATATGGTGTAGGCTATGTTCCCTAGTTTTCTTCTGGGTTTCCATCACCCTTTTTTTATTTCTGCAAATCACAGTCCAAAGAGTAAGTAAAAACATTAGAGGACGAAACTGAAGAACTTCATTCTAATAGCTAAGGCATCATAAATTGGCTTTATTACAATCCAATGATAATTAATACTGGTCTATACAGCTGAAGGGTCATCACCAGAGTTCAGTTCAGAGACACAATACAACAACAGAATCATTCGGTCATCTTATTACTAACCTAGGAACACAGCCGCATAAACAGTTGCAATTTCACAAAGACCTAACTAGTTGTACAATCCACAAACCAGAGCTTGAAGATTACTGACATTTTATCAAGTAAATCGAAGCTAACCCTTAGAGGCTATCGCGCTGATGAATCCGAATACCAGAAATACATAACAGAAACTTAACCTACGAGTAACTGAAACTCTGATTCGATTAAAGTAACAAACTGAACAAAGACCGAACATCACTAACCAGAAGGAAACAGACTCAACTGAGCTGTATAAAGTCTTATTCCGATCAGAAAGGGTGCTCCGACGGCACAGAGCCCCCGATACTAGGGTTAGGTCAAAGATATGGACGATTAGATCCTCACTCGAATTCCTTTGTATGTTTCGCTCTCCCTCTCCTCTTTGTTATTTTAGTTGAAACTACATATATAAACACGACAAAAGTAATTTTGATTTTTTAATTTTCAAACTCTCAATTACTTCATCGGGACAGAACGAGAATGCTATGTTGTGTTGTCTTGTAATAGAATTAGCGATTTTTTTTTTCAGTCGAGCCTTGAAACACTTTTTACTATTATAGAGAATCCAAATTTTCACATATACAGCATAACCAACAAGTCTTTTCTTTCTCATTACACAAAGTAGTTTTAGTTTTTTATGTTTGATCAACAAACCAACAACGCTTTTAACTTATTTGCAACACTTAATGTGTTGCTGCGTATGTGTATGGCACCACCCTCATGTAGTTTCGGTGTATATGTCTCATCAGTGTTCCGCTGCACTGGAATGGTAAGCTCGCCGCCTCAACTGAGACTCCCCAGATGGCTGCTGCAGATATATCTTCGTTGGATCATTAGGGTCAACGTACCTGCAAATACACAAGATTTTGAGAAACAACAGCCTTTTATTTTTATCAAAACCTTCGTATGATAGAGAGGGGGCTTACGCATGTCTCATCATCTCATCAACAGGGGTCTGTGCGGCTTGAAGGGGATCAACACGTGGAGCTGCCGCTGCTGTTTCTGCCGCTTGCTGCATTTGTCTGTTGTACTGCCTCACTGATGATATGAGATTCAAAAAGAGAGGAACGAACGTCCCGCAACCACCTTCCTTGAACAAGATCTTGAAACTGTGTGTTGAATACAGTGCTCTGTGCTCGTTCTCTGGTACCACCTGAAATTTTTATTACATGCTCAAAGAGATGTGTAAGTTAACTCTATGTGATAATTTTCTGACGAGGAAAATGTAAATCCCAAATGAAGATTGTTTACTCACAGGCTCGACTTGTCCAGATATATTGTTGCAGTGGAAGATTGGCTGATTGAATTTCTCGGCGTGGATGTAAAGCTACAAAATAGAGTAACATATAGTCCATTATTTGCCAGAGCTATGAGCTAAGAGTAGCATAAAGTTCCTCAACTCTATTCATAGAAATATACTTGTACCATAGTATCAATTGAATAAAAAGAGAGTCAATTCACTGTACCAGAGGCATGTCGAAAGCAACAAAGTTCTCAACAGGCTTGCTTGCAACAAAGACCATCCGAATGTTAGACAAGTATATCACTCCCTTGGCCTTAACATGACCTCCATGTCCTCTATATATCAAACAAAACACATCGTCAGCAAAGTGTTTAAGACCTATATATGTTCTGTTCAATTATGGGACTTGTCAGATCCAAACCAGCAAAAACAACAGAGCAAAAATGAAACCCCGCGCAGAATATTTAAAAAGCCAAACCCAAAATAAATCAGAAGCGAAGGAAAGACGAACCCAGGAATCTTGTCGACTTCAAACTCAACGCCGTCTCGGACAAGAACAAACATCTCATTAACAAAGGGAACAGGCATCCCATTAGGCATCAACTGAGGGTTAAGCGCCATTAGCTGCAGTTTCAATTTGATCAAGCCGAGTAAATTGAGACTGATTAGGTTCCTTCTTGTTCTCTTGTGCTTCTCAAACCTCAAATCTTACTTCCTGTGTAACCTGATCACTAGACAGACAATAAAAGCTATTATTTTTAAACACATACCAACACAATCTAATCATCACAAGTCAATGCAAAGGTTCGTCATGGACGTAAGCTCAAAAAAAAAAAAACATGAAAAAACCCTTAACCAAAGGTTGCTACTTTCGTAAGTCAAAACATAATACAAGAACAACCACACTGAGATTTGTATATAGTTCGAAACCAAACCGTTTGTACAAAACCTAGATTCGTTATAACCGACAAACAAATCAATCAGAGCATAAATTAAGTAATGAAATCGGGAGAACGTGTTTGTAATGAAATCCTTCGATTGGATTTGGAAAGCACATACCTTGAATGACTTTTTGATCGGAGAGAAGATGACTCGGTGAAGAGGATTTTTGACGAAGAAGACGAGAAAAGTGTAATTTTAATTTTAAGGGATATCAGAGCTTCTCGCTTGTTCCAGATGCGAAAAAGATCACACGGTTAATAAGAAAACGTGTTTACTTCTTTACCTGTTAGTCCCTCAACTTATCATTTGTTCCGATTTTGCCGAGAATAAATATTATTTACCCAATTTCAACCGAATACTATATGGGCTTTTTAAGGCTAAAGCTCAGGACTACTAAGCCCATTTAGCTTCTGTGGTGTGTATTGAAGTGATTTTTTTTTTTTAATTAGTTGGGTTGAAACTGTTTTACTGGACTGATTTTCTATTTTTATTTCCAGTTACTGTGATTTTGTTCTCTTATTTTTACATTTTCCGGACATGTTTGTATGAATTGGTCGATTATAAAAAATGCTATAATATTTGATGCCTCACTTACATATCACATGGTTGGTTCTTAACATAGAAACATAATGGGGTTTTCACATCTTTTGGTTCATCTATTTATTGAGTGGAAAATGACTATTTACTATGTGACACTGCAGTGCAAATAATTATTTCATAAGAATCCAAGAGACAACAAAGCATGTTCACATATTTAGACATGTTGATTGTGTGGGTGAAAACGTAGCTTTTTTTTTTAGATTGGATTTTTATTATTCCACAAAACAAGAAGCAAAGACAAAGGAGAGAGAGTGCTCGAAACATTATAGTGTAGAAGAAAGTAGAATACAAACAAACAACACTTATACAAAAGCCTCAAGAAGGTTGTGAATAGAAGAAGAATCTGCATGTTTCTTCAACACTTCTTTTTTTAACGGTAGTTTCTGTAGACAGGGCTGTACATGCAGCTCTCGGCAAACTTCACCAGATCCTTCGCACGTGGGAGGTTCGACGCCAATCCTACACCCCCAACAAATACTTCATCAGCACACTTTCGTTATATAAGTCAAGAACATTAGTTAAAAATTAAAGTCCGTTTTAGATTAATGGAACGAACCGAGGTCATAGGTTGTTGCGGCCACACTGGCTGCAATGTTAGCAGAGATTTCTCTGATGTTAGAGAATGGTGGGTAGATCAGACCGTTGGCGAAGTTCTCTTCAGTGACTTGAGCGGCCAATGCTTCAGCTGTTGAGAGAGAGAGAGAGAGAGAGAAGTTGAATAAAGAGTTCCACTGAGAATCTTTTAGTCTCTGTCACAAATTTATACTTACAAGCTGCGAGGAGCATGTCATCACGGACACGAATAGCACCGGACATGATCAAACCAAGTCCCAGACCCGGGAAAATGTAACAGTTGTTTGCCTGTAGGGTTCTGATATGAGCATTCAGATTAAGTGACAGAGAAAATAATAAGGAAGTAACACAGACCTGGCCAGGCAAGTAAGTTTTGCCGTTGTACTCAACGGGATCAAACGGGCTTCCACTACCAAAGATTGCACGACCCTATTTTTAAAGCATACATTAAGCTTTGTTATAACCAGGATATGAATCATTTTCAGATGTCATATTAGAGAGAATATATACCTCGGTCCATGTGTAAGCCTGTTCTGCGGTACACTCAGCTTGAGAAGTAGGGTTTGAGAGAGCAAGAATCAACGGTTTCTATAAACCAGCACCAAGACAGGTATTAGAACAATAGCAATAAATGGCGTGTTAGTTGAGAAAAGCTGTGAAGAAGAAGAACAAGGAGAAACCTCGTTGTTGGTAGCCATGGCCTCGACTACTTCCTTTGTGAAAGTCTGACCCACACCAGAGGTTCCAATGAGAACAGTTGGTTTGATTGCCTATTTGAAAAAGATAGTGAATACACAAATAAAAAAAATAAAAACCAAGAGATTTAAAGATGGGTTCATTGCGTACATTCACAGCACCAATGAGGTCCTTGACAGGTTCGTACTCATGCGCCCATGGCTGCTTGAAGTGCTGAAGTGATTCTTTGCGTGAGCTAACGATCAGTCCCTGTAAAATAAAGTTAAAAAAAGGAACATAAGTGATCAAAAAAGGTTTAAGGTAGAGAGGATGAGACTGGTCCTGGTGGTTGTTAACAATACCTTGGAGTCCACAAGCCAAATCTTCTTCCTGGTCTCCTCGATGGGAGCTCCAGTCTACAAAACAACCAGGATATGATTAATCACTTATTATTAGCCAGAAAACAGAGAAAATGTAAATAATTTCTCAGAGTTACTAACCTCTTTAGAAATTTTAAGAGCAATTAACTCAGCAATACCAGTACCAGCCTACAAAGAACAAGCGTTACCCAATCAGCAAAACATATATGCAAGATAGATGATAACCTTTTAGAATAGGTATGGGCGTTTTTACCCCAAACCGAACAGAAAAACTAAAATCCGATCCAAACTCGATCCGAACCGTTATAAAAAAAATCGAACGAACCGAAATCCGAGATAGGATCCGAAAATATCAAAAATTAGTTAAATATATTAATTTTTTATATATATATATTAAGATAATTTAGATATTTTTTAAAAAAATTGTATATTTTAGCGTATTAATGATTCCTGAACTCACCTCTCCGGCACCCAAGAACAAGAAGGTATGGTCAGCAAGGCTTTTACCAAGCACTTTCTGAGCGGCAATAAGCCCAGCAAGCACCACTGATGCAGTACCCTGCAGCACAAGACACAAGTTGTTGATAGCTGACACCTCAAAACAAAATGTAACAAAGAGATATTTTTTTAGGAAATGATCTTACCTGGATATCGTCATTGAAGACAAGATGAGTATCCATGTACTTAGACAGAAGGTCAAACGCATTGTGGTTTGCAAAATCTTCAAACTGAAAAAAAAGTATGTATCAGCAAATCTTAAAAAAAAAAATGAAAAATCCCTAACCAAAATAATATCTCTTTTATCATATGGCTCACCTGCACCAACACTTTCTCTCCGTAGTTCTGCTTCACAGCGCACATGAACTCATGCAGAAAGTCTGCATACTCCTGAATCACAAACCATTGTATTAGTTTTAAGAAGAGAAAGCAAAAAAAAGGGAAGAGAGTGGTAAGAACCTGCCCAGTTGCCCTTCTCTGTTTAAGGCCAATGTAGAATTCATCATCCAGCAACTTCTGGTTGTTTGTACCCACATCAATAGTGATTGGAAGGCACTGCATTTTCAAAACCAGATTTTTGCATTTAGTATCAAAGTTAAAGGCCAAAAAAAAAAATTGTAGGTTTTGTTTTTGATGATGCTTACAGCTGATGGACGGATTCCTCCCAAAGCTGTGTAAAGAGAAAGCTTCCCCACTGGAATTCCCATTCCCTGGCAACCAAGATCTCCGAGACCGAGAATGCGCTCACCATCAGTGACAACAATAACTTGAATCCCTCTCTGAGGCCAGTTCTTCAACACTTCAAGAATCTTGCCCCTAAAAAAGAGCATACATTCACTTTTAGTAATTTTTAAAGAGACAAAATGGAAGTGAGAGATTAAAGAAAACACACTTCTCATTCAAGCTGATGTAGAGACCCTGTGGCTTCCTGAAAATACTACCATACTTCTGGCAAGCCTCACCAACTGTTGGTGTGTACACAACTGGAAGCAGCTCCTCCACGTTGTCAATCAAAAGCTTATAGAACAACCTCTCGTTCCTTTCCTGCAAACATTCAAATATACATGAGCCACAAATCTTTGGACACATATTCTCTACTACTACTAACCTGAAGATCCATGAGGGCCATGTAACGCTGTAGAGGAACAGTGTATTGGCGGAGATTGTGCATCAGCTTCCTCTCCTAATCAAAACAACAAGTTAACACACACACACACAAAAAAAAAGAAGTGAAGTTGCTTATGTATTTTAAGTCACCTGAACTTCCTGGCTAATAACAACAGGGGGAAGAAGACCAGTTAAGTAATGAGCATCTCTCTCTTTATCAGTGAACGCAAGTCCTTTGTTGTATCTCGGGTCACGCATCAACGAGTATCCACTGAAACATTTCCATTTCCCACAAATAAGTTTCTTATATCAATCTCTTACTTCAACCACAAGAAACATCAGCCACAGTTTTCTTGGCTCCCAAGTTTAGTAAACTAACTTAGCTGAGGTTCGTAAGAAAACAGAGGAAACCTAAAAAGCAAGCGATTCTCATAGACCAAAGTTCAAAACAGAGTGTGATGACTGACCTAGCGACGGAGGTAACCCAAGGAGTGACGAGCTGGTCCAAGGTGGCTAAATCCTCGCCGTAGACGTCGGAGATACCACCTCCGACGCCGGATCTGTTATCGGCGACATCCTCGCAGGGTACTTCAGCCGGAGTACTTCCCATATCTCTCTCTTATGAGCTAACACAACGATGATGAAAATCAAAAGGTTTACAGAGAGCTTTGGTGAATGATTGGGTTCAAGATATTTGTGATGGTCATAGATAGTGGAATTATATAAGCTGAGGACAATTATTTTTTTTTTTGAAAAGTCGTTAAAATGAGAAGAAGGTGGAAGGAGACATCCTCCTTCGCGTAGGTCCCCCCTCTTATTCCATTACCTCTTCTTCTATCTATGTTCTTTGTTACTCTTTTGTTTGTATTATTTTTTATCTCGTTTATTTCATTTTTTAACAACCTTTTACTTTTGTAATGATTATCTTCTTCCCACCAACTACTCCACTAAAATTTGATAATCACATTCATTTCAGTCTTAAGATAATTGCAAGTGTGTGTGTGTGTTCAGTTATATAGTGTATTATACAAATTAGATACAGTTCATTCAGATTTACAAAGCTGTTATCTAATAAAATACAGAAGAACACGTGATTTGGAATTCGGATAGTCAATATACAAAGTTTAACATGTCACAAGTTGATAGTACAAGAAATATATAGACATGTCAAATGATCATAGGCAAAGTCGAAATGGATAACCTTAAATATATGATGTTTTTCACAGGTTCTGAACTTCTTCTAATGTGACTAAACTTTTTAAGCTGTAGTTTTTTTTTCAAGTAAATAATATAGAATGAGAATGTAAGATAGAAGTAGTGTGGTCCGTTAGATAAGTACGCACTATCTTACAAATAAATCAAGTTGATGGGTCCTTGATATAGATCTATTTCCAATGGATAAAAGAACAAGAGTGTTATTGGTTTATATATTTTGATTGATTTAGAAATCCGTATAGTATTTATAAATCCAAGTAAAATATGCAAATCCGGAGGTTTTCCGTCGGATTTTAGTCTTTGTATTTTTAACTAAAAAATCCAAACAAATCTATTCAAATCCATTATAAAATCAAATATATTAGTAAATCCGTATGATTGAATAACATTTGATTTGATATAGAATTTATGAATCATTAAACCAATAACACCTGATTTTAATACAGATTTGAAAATCACATAACCACTAACACTATATATAGTTCGGATTTTCAAATCCATTAAAATACAACAACCAATAACCCCTACAAAATAATTAAGTATAAGGCTTTTGCAGACTTTGGTTCAATGGAATATTCTGAATTGTTAAATAAATTGATTCTCTTAAGTCGTGATGACAAAAAATGTTTATAGATGAGTCTCTTTCCTTTTATATAATTGGATGCAGAAAGATGTCGAAAACAAACATTAATCAATAATTGTATACAGAGACAATTCAAAAAGAAAATTATTTTATTCGAGGCTGCGGAGATATGTCAAATGATCAAATTTGGCAGCCGTATTGGACCCCTACCTGATTATATTTACCAACAAGACATTTACTTTTATGAGAAAATCCACCTCAAATAGGTACCGACTGGTGCATGTAAGGAATGTTTAGCCTATTATTGATCAGCTTAATAATCTATAAACATTATGAATAAGGATTCATAGTCCCTGAGTTTATTATTCATAGCTCATAATCACACATTTAATCTTTAAGATAAGGTTTTATTGCCAATTTTGAACAATTCATTGACATATTCGTCAGCAATGTGGTTTCCATCATAAAAATTCAATGTGTAGTTGCTCGTTTTTTTTTTGTCTCTCTCTCTCTCTCTGGGTTTTCAATTGACCAATACATTTGTCTCTTTTTTGTCTGTTCAGTCTTTCGTATTTTATTGTGTTCAAACAAAAGTAAACTAATATTGACCATCGCGCATTTATAGTCCATCAAATATTTAGACAATATTTTAAAAGTTTCAGAGCAAATTTATTACTAGTGTTGTTGTAATATTTAATTTTGCGTAATAATTATGTCTTCATGTATTTTTTTTTTAAAAAATTATTAAGTTTTTTTTTGTAATATTCTTGTTGTCTAATTCTAGTTTTAAAATATTATAAATCTTATTTTAAAATTTTTGTTTAATTTTATGTGTAAAATTTGAATTTATAAAAATAAATTTGAAATATTGATGATGTATAAAAGTTTTAAGGATTAAAATGATAAATGACAAAATACATAAGAATCATAAATGTGATGTATAATTAACTATAATGACCAAAATGTAAATAAAAAGATGAAACTTCAAATTTAGAGTTTTGAGTAGTGAAACATCAAATATGGAGCTTTATTCCTTAAAACTCTAAATTAAAGTTTAGAAGTTCCTTTTTGGAGAAAAAAAAACTCTATATTTGAAGTTATAGAGTTTATTTTGGAGATGCTCTAAGTGCTGACTGAATGTATTAAATTTTAAAGATCAACTATTATGTAATATTAATTATTAAATTATACTAGTTCTTAAATTTTATAAATCTTACTTTCTACAAGAATAAGGTCAACTAAAAGAGGTAAACAAATTTTCATAACATTAATATTTATTTTAAGTAATATTAAAAAATTACATACTGAACATAATAGGTTTATTACAAAATATTTATTTTCTTTAGTTGTTAATTTACTCTGTTATTAAAAGATATAAATACAAATTATTAAAGTAATTGTTAAAGTAAATTTAAATGAACTAGAAATTTTATTTTAAAAATCTGATATATAATAATGAAGAAAAGAAAATCAACTGTAGAAAATAAAATAAGTTTTAGGTAGTAAAAACAAAGGAAAAAGAAAAAAAATATTTTATGGAAAATTAGTAAAATATAATAAAATGTTTAGCAAATTTTGAAAGAAAAAAAAAACAATTCAGGGACTTCATCTTGAGTTGAGTGAGACACAATTAACTTTTATAAACTCCATATGTATATACATTTAACAGTACCCTTTATTAATTTCATTGTCCAACTAAAATGCATGACACTTTTTTCTCAGATCTTAGTGTGTTTAATGTGACAAATAGATGATGTTGAGGTACTCCGTTTCTTCCTATAAAATTGATACATAATAAACATTGAGATACGCCGCCGCCGCTTCTTCCTAAAATTTTAGAAATGTGCAAACTAGAGTAAGTTTCAGCTTAAGAAAAAGTGAAATTGGTATCAATGTAACTCATTTACCTGTTTTGTATGTTAATAAAGTAACATTATTCAAAAAGAGAATCCTCCTACTTAAATTTAAAGGATGTGACAGAACTATAGAAACACACACACAAAGAAACTAAATGGGTTCTGAAATTCCTGATCTCCCCAAAAATGTTTTTGCGCTTCTTCTCGTCGTGGTTATTTGGGTGATCGTCACATCTTAGTCGTTTTCGGAGTCTGCATGCTGGGCCATCAATTCCGTGTGAAGGCCGTAGCTGTTGAAGAACGTCCCATGGAGCTATTGAAACCCATGTTGAATTAAAAATATATTTTTGTATTTTTTTACGAGTCTACTTTACTTTAGTCGATAAAAACATTAATCTATTCAGATATTTTAAAAGAAATGTCAAATACACATTAATTTGCGTAGATTTCAATTAATTGTTTGTTTTAATATTATTAGTTTAATTTTCATATGCTTTAAAATATATAATATTTACTTTGGGGTCTAATTGTCCTTTTTGTTTAATACTAGTCCAATTGGCATTAAAAATACATATTAAATATGGTTAAATGTGTTAGTTATTAACTATGGAGTTCGTTTTATGGATCGATAAAAAATTTCATATCTTGTCACCTGCCATGTAGTAATGCCGATGGCCAAATTAGTTTTTTTTTGGCCAAATTAGTTAATAACACCCCTTGTCAACAAAAGGCATTCACGTCCTCACAAAGTCTTAATTTTCCTGATAAATATCCTCAACACTATTTTTTATTTTATAATTTATCTATAAAGAAAGTAAACCACAGCGAAAGTAGATCCAAAACAAACCACATAAACCATTGCTTAGGAAATATAGTACGAGAGAACATAATATATTTACTGATAAAAGTTATATAAACAATACTAATGTTTTTATGATTATTATTATTATTATTATTATTATTATTATTATTATTATTATCAAATAAATAAAAAATATGTTTATATATTAACTTAATAAAATTATAAGTAAAAATTAATAAAATTGTAAGTAAAAAATAATAAAATATAAAATAACATTAATAAAATATAAATAAACATTATTTTTAAATGCGATATTTTGTATTAGCAATTGATTTGTCTTTGTGCTTCTCCTGGTCTTATTAGTTGTTGGAATGATTCTAACGGTTCTTGTCGGAGGAGGTTCTTCATCATCTCCGTGAGAAGGGCGTCCCTGTAGCTGAACGGCAACCTCGTACTATTGGTGGAATGCAGGAGATTGTCAGAAAAGTAGCAGAACGCGGGGAAAGTAATGGCTTTCATCTTCAACTATATTTAAACCTAAGTTCTTATAAACCATGTAACTATTATAGACACATATATACAAATATATATATGACATTATTTGAGAAGTTAGTTTCATACGTGTCGCACTTACGTTAATTCTGACAATGGTTAATTACAAAGATATCCTTAATGAATTAACATAGTATATATAATTATCATTATTACAAAATAGTTAATAATTTATGACAATTAACTTTTTAATTTTATTTTCCTTTTTATATTTTCCAAATAAAATATACAACAAAACCGAAATAGTTATATAATAAAAACGAATATTATATTTTCAAAAAGGGAAAGAGAATATATTTTACAAATATATATTTTATATATAATGTTGGTTCATAAAAAGGAAAGTTCACAAAAAAAAATTAATGTTAAAAAATTTAATTATTTATTTGAAACATAATATTAAACAACATAAAGTATATTTTAAATTTAATAAAATATGTATTTATATCAGTCTCTTTTCTCATATCATCACAAAGAGTAATTTAAATAGCATATACTAAAATGTCACTGATGAACTAAAAATATTTTATAATTGCTACTATTGAGATGTTTACTCATTTTTACATACTTTTTTTTGTTCTATAACATTATTTAAGAAGTCAGTTTTCTACGTATCGCACTCACGTTAATTATCATAATGATTAATTACATAAATATCCTTAATGAATTAAAATATTATATAAAATTATCATTATTACAAACTATTTTAATAATTAATCACAACTAACTTTTTAATTTTAGATTTAATAACATATACTTAAATTTCATTGATTAACAAAAAATATTTTATAATTGCTACGGTTGAGATGTTTACTCATTTTGACATGCTTTTTTTGTTTATTTTTTTGTTTTGATTTAATTTTTCTATATTTTTTTATCAAACTACATAAATAAAAAAATCTTCAAACTTTAATCAAACCTAATATACCAGTAAAAATTATGTAAGACATGATATTTTCATTTTCAAATTTTATATATTCATACAACATAATATGCCTTTAATAAGAATACATAAACAAATATGAATTTTATGGTTAAGATTTAGTAATTTATATTTTATACATCTAAAGTATAAAGTTACTTCAAATTTTCCAAAAACAAAAATATTTTGAAAATATTGATAGTTTATAAACCTTCGTACTTATCATCATTTCAGTTTTTCTACTATAATTTCTACTAATCCACATATGTGTAATTATACAAAATAATTTATGAAAGTATATATACATATTTAAGATGAAGAACTGAAGTAATGCAATAAAAAAAACTAATCATATTTAGTTTAACAAGAATCAAAAAAAGTAATCTAAAATATAACCCACAAAATGAATAACTTAAATAATCTAAAATTTTAAGGCCAAAATCAAAAGTCTAAATGTAAAAAAAAAAACTTTATTTAGACTTGGAGAAGTAAATACAATTAAAAATACACAAATAATAACCAAATTGACTAGATATTATATATTTACATATCTAACTAAAATAATATAATATTATTCAAAATAAATCATAGATATTAATTATAAAAAATTAAATTTAAAATTAAACAATTATTAATTTTATAATACATTTATTTTGTAAATATTTATACACGTGCATAAGTACAGGAAAATCACCTAGTATAAATATATATGTTTTATGTGTGTGAATGTAACTTTGGCTTTTGCTTCAAGTAGCCTTCCTTTCATCTTTATGAATCAATCTGAAACCTCCTTATCTTTGTGACAATCTAAGCTTTCACTCTCTTTAATTTCTTTACTTAAATAGAGCTTTTTGAGCTACTTTTTATTTCAATAAATGTTTACAAAGTTATAATCTTTCTAGGTTTAAGGTTTATTTACATGGTATGGTAACAGAGCTTCAGTCAATCTTTGGGGACAAGGGTTTTTTCTTTCTATCTCATGTTTCTCAGCTTCTCAAACTATAATTTTTTTTTTATTAATGACCAAGTCTCTGCCTTCATCAAATAGTCACCATTCTCTGTCTTTTATTCACGAAAAAAGAAGAACCTGTTTTGGTCAGTTTATGGAGAATGGACGAGCTTCAGAAGCTCTCACAGGAACTTAAAAAAAAGGCATTACGCCATGGATTCCCTGACGACGAGAGACAGCTTAACTAAAGCTGGGTTTAGTGAGATTCAGTGCAACTTTATTCGCAGGAGAACAAAAATGTATGGAAACTCGTTTTGGGAAAGCACAATCTAACAGCACCAATCTCTTCATACTCTAGAACAGAGGTGTTCACTAAGTCACAGTCATACTTCTTTCTTCAGTCCGTGAAAACCATCGCAGTAACATCAACTGCAAAGGGTATAACTTCAAAGCAGCATCTCATTGGTACCATCGGTGATCAGGTTTGTAGATTACACATCATATATACAAATACCTCCATGTATTGGAAAAATTGATACTTTGAATGAATGATCAGATATTGGCACTTGGTAAACGATTTGTGGATCCACGCTGGACACTTAACCCCTCGCAAGCTGAGAAAGAAAAGGAATCATCCCTCTCGCAGATTCATTACCCATCATTCCTCAGGTTCCACTCATACCATTGTTCATATTTTTGTTAGGAGTGGGGCAATCCTTGGTTTGGTTTCTGTGCGTGGTCCTAGTTTGTGTGATTGTAATGCGCTTTGTCTTATTTCACAGTCATACGTCACACACTCCCTCAAAGTAGAGGGTCTAAGAGGCATAGTAACAGCTCCAGCCAAGCTAGAGTCAACAACACACGTCTTTGCCTATGAAGTAGATCTCTTCTACACAAGGCTTGCTTGCTCTTTCAAAGACCTACGACTCGCTGACAGACGATTTCAGCTACGCACTTCTCTTGATTACGATTGTAGCCCTCGTTGCAGCTATATACATCACTTGATTCCTTTCAGAGAAGAAGGAACTAAGCGAAAAATTGAAGTGACTGGATCCTTTTAAGGTTTCGTTTTCACTGTGTGTAGAATGTATATGATTTTTGTTTTGCACTCCTAGAATAATTGATTCTTAATGTTAGGCTTTGGAAACTGAGTACTTTATAAACTCTTGCTTGTAACCTTTTGCTACATTCTAGAGTTTTGTGCTTAACCTTCTGAAATGTTGAAGTTTATGGATCCTCTTCTTTAACGTTACAATATAGTTTAGCTTACAGCATATTCTACGTAAAAAAGTTTAATCATCACCTTCAACTTAATAGTAGACATTTTTTCAAAAAAAAAAACTTAATTAGTAGTCACGTGATTAAAATTTATGAGAGTAATTAGGGAGAGTACAAGTATATAACGCCCGACAAATTTGGTGCGAACCAATTATTTTCTGAGTGATTTTCATATATAGACACTTGTTGACAATTTATTACATGAAAGAACACTTATTGCTCCTAACATACTTTGTTGTGGCCAAAGTCGTGTATGCCCTCAAAAAAGGTAAACTAGGCGTGGGTATTTTCGTAACTCGACAAACATTTCTGGTTACTCTGGTTTGCGGTTTCGAAATTCGAAATGGGGCAACGGTGATTGGTGGATTCTAAGTGAGCAGTTTTTTGTGGTTTATTTTTTCACCTTGGACCCGTGAAAAGGTGAAACTATAAACGAGAGGCTTCCAAAACTGTAATCGTTCACTTTCCCCAATTGATAGACCTAATTTTCCAAATCCCCGACGGTTAACTACAGAGGAGAGACGACGGGGATACTTGGCGATGCCAACGAAGCGGAAGCGACCGGAAAAAGATGTAGACGATGGTGGGTAAAGTTTTATGTTTTTTTTTGGACAGTTTAGTTCGCTTCGAGAAACGGGTGGTCATGTTGCAGAGGCGGCACCATGACCTTTACACGGTGGAGCGAGCAACAAAGGAGAAAGCAAAAGGTGATTTCTTTGGACGAGAGTTAACTGCGGTGAGATCAAAGGTGATTTTTTTTTTGGTTTCTCGATCTACACAGATTTAGGGCTTGGGTTTAGGGAACAATTTCAATTTGTTTTCGATTTTGCTAAGTTTGTTGTTGTCTTACAGAGGTCACAAAACCGGAGGAAGAAGCAATTAATGAGAGGAATGAGGATTTTGTGTCATTGGCCGACGTGTTAGATGCTGAGCATGATCCTCAGGTTAGTAGGTGAACATGTGTACGCAGGTTTTAGGTTGTACACTTGAATATGTGGTGTACATGTGTACAATGGGCAACGAAGTTGTACTTGTGTACAAGTTCGGAAATGTAGGTATTTTTTTAAATGAACACGAGCGTAAATGATATTTGTGTTGTACATGTGTACACAATCTGAGATGCTTATTGATTTTGTTTTTTGGTTGTGTATTTTTGGTTGCAGCTGACTATGCTACCGATGATGGAGTGTGGGGAGGAGAAGGAAGAGGGTTGGAGAGTATAGAGCCGGTACATATGAACAATATCCATGTGTACACTATTGTAATGATATTCACATATACACAAAAATGTAAACTTTTCAACAATATAGTAATACCAATCTACTCCATTGCAAATTCATTTTTTATTTTTTATTCGAATACTTTATACATTGAGAAGCATTTAAAACATTATTATAAATTAGATCACATTTTTCATTGATGGGGTGAACGTATATTGTTTAAACCAACCATCTGTATAATGAGTGAAATAAGTGTACACAAGGGAGTGTGTACATATGGACATTAGAAAAGTGTGTACATATATGGACAATAGAAAGAGTGTGTACATATGGACATTAGAAATCAAGAACCCGTAGAGTACAATATAGCCATAAATATGTATTTTTATGACTTCAAAAATTTGATTGCATTATGTTAGATAGTTGTATGTAGTATTACTAGATGTATTTTGTGTTGGATGAATGGAATAGATATTCGTGAGAACAATACACATATTTGATGTCCATATGTACTTAGAATACACATATTTGATGTCCATATGTACTTAGAATACACATATTTTATAGTCATGGTAAAACAATACACATATTTGATGTCCATATGTACTTAGAAGTTATAGTGTACATGTGTACACATATTAAAAACTCATAAAATTATGTACACAAGACTCTAACATAACAAGACTCTAACATGTTATAAACTTTTTCTAAACTTCAACATTATAATATTCACTAACAAAAGTGCAAATTCCATGTGTACAACAAAAAAGCAAGAAGACATGGGTTGTGGATAGTCTTGTTCCTATGATGACCAAGAATAAAAATCATTTTCCATTAACAAGAAAAAATACATCCATTTCTTAATCTCCTCCATACAAAATTCATCGCATACATAATCATGAACAAAAATCATTTTCTATTAACAAGAAGAAAAAGATTCTTTCAGCTAATTTTTTTTTTGTCAAAATTTCTTATCCAATAGAAATAAACATAAAAAGAAAATTACTTTGATGAAAGGAGATCGTCTTCGTCCTTTGGAACAGATGCAACATAACAGATATTTAGATGGTACATAATCAAAAGGGTTCACCGGAGAGATCTTTTGTCACGGGCAGAACATGAAATCAAGAAAGGATCGCAACAGAGCAAGAAGGAGGAGATGCCTTGGGGTTTGCTTGTCATCTAGATTGATGTGGACTACGTTTCCATCTTCATCTATGTTGATGTTTCCATCATCGATGTTGTTTGTGTTGTTGTCTACATTTTCGCCGTCGTCTATATCGATGTCTCCGTCGTTGTCGACATTGCACACTCCAAACTCAAATCATTTTTGTGAGAGAAATAATTTGTTGCATCTCTTTACTAAACAAAAAGAAAAACCTTTGCTAGAGAAGAAAAATTAAAAGCCACGAAGATGATGAAGATGATAGATTTAGCTTTGTTGATTTAATGGATTAGGTTTCAGATAGATATATGTCTAATCCAGATCTATGAAAAAAAGATCTTGGCCGTCGAAATAGAAAACAGATCAATGGTTGTGGTTGAATCCCGCCACTTCTATTATTTTTATTAAAACCAGTCTTTATAATTGAACTAAAAGAGAATTAATTTAGTTAAGAATGAATGAAATAGTTGAAGAAAGTGTGTGTAGTAGAATGTGTCCTAGAGTGTAATAATAAGATGAAATGTGTCTTAGACTGTAAATGTTTCTTATTTTCTTTACTATTTAAAGAAAGCGCTTTGCTTTACTTCACTTGAAATCTCTCTTGTGATGATGAAAGCAAACCAGAAACCGAAATCCCACGCGCCACCGCGTTCTTTCTTCTCATGTGGCTTCTTCCGCCGCTGCACACAGTCTGTTCTCAGTCCTACCTCTCCTCACCAGCAACCTCGCCTTAAGCAAACTACCACCACCTCCTCCTCGTCATCCTCATCAGCCTCCACTTCTCAAAGCTTCACTCAATGGCGTTTTCCTCCATCCACCGTCACTCCTCCTCCTCCGCCTCTTCCGGTCACTGCTACTTTCCAAGAAACATTCCAGATCGCAGAGCTTCAACTCACATCAGTCTCCGAGTCCGACAAGCTCCTCTCTCCTCAGCTACTCGAACGGGTCATCGTACCCGACCCGCCGTCCCATCCGACTTGTCCTCCGGGTCTCATGTGAGGCCTCGTCTCTTGCCTTCGTAGCAACAACATCGTAACTGCCAAATACGTCACCAAGATCCTCCTCGCGCTCTGCCTCACAGAAGGTAACCGCCACGTGGCAGTCGAGTCGGGAGCCGCCAGAGCGGTGGTGGAAACTCCGGCGGGGCTGGAGATCACTGCGTTGGAGCGCGCCTTAGCTGCGCTTGAGCTCATGTGCACGACGGCGTAAGGCGCGGCGGAGGTTCGTTGCCACGCGATGACGGTGCCGGCGATGGTGGCGGTGATGGCGAGATTGGCAGGGAGAGGGAGAGAATACGCAATAAGCATACTCGCCCTCGTCTACAGAAAATGAGTTTCCGGCGAATATATTGCGGTGGCGCCGGCGGAGGAAGTGGCGAGGGCGGTGGCTCTGGGGCTGGAAGGAGAGTGTACGGCGAGAGGAAGAAGAAAAGGGACCCACCTATTAAAGACCCTTGAGGAATACGGACCGTTGGATCTGAGTCAGAATGTGGCATAGTAAAATAAAATCTAACGGTGGATATCTAGTTTGGGGTCACGGGCTTGTAGTTCCTTTGTTAAAGAAGTGTGGGCCCTCGTCTCTGTGACTGTCTCCCCTCTATCTATGTGTATATATAGTATGAGTTTTCATATATTATTATTATATACTCGTCCTGCCTAAATTCGAATGAACCAACATTTTATATTGGTTCTTCTAAATATTTTTAGTGATGAAGTGTTGAAATGTTGTTAAAGAAATGAATAGTTAAAAAGCTACTATGTTACTTGATACGGATAGTTTGGTATGTAACCTCTATGAATTTTTCCATGTACAGTATAGATGGATGGTGAATCCGGTTGGTAACATGCGAACGGTGATTTCATAGGTTTCTAACTCTATAATGGTTTTTACATGTACAAACATCTTTATTTTCAAACCTAGCTTCTCAGGGGTCGGTATAGATTCAAGTAACCACATGATTCTGGTCTGATGAAGCTTCATCTTACAATGAAAGAGAATATACTTTGGAAATAAGAAAACTCATGTTTTTTTGCCTCTTCATGGATTGCTCATTTTCTGAATTATTATTGGCATTAACATATGTGTGGTCTCTCTGTTTAATAGCTGAGAGACAAGTCCACAAGAGACTTGAACATGTCCGTGTCGTTTCATATATATAGCAATTCTAATACTATATAATTAACACATATACTCTAACCTTATATAATATATATATTGTCTTGGTTTTGATACTGCAAGTCTTCAATCAATTATCAAATGATACGAACCAAATATAAATTATAGAAATCACTATATTCTGCTCTATCCTAAAGAATCAGAATTGGTGTAAACGAACGTATTGTTCAATAAAAATTAACACCTGACATACGTAAGGAAGACGTACACCAACAGTGTACGTGTTAACTAATACATATTTTAAACCTACAAAATAACCAGGATGTAATATATACACACATTATTTTAGTGATGTGTTTTCACTTTTCAGGTTATTAGATATTGTAAATAATCTAGAGTTTCTCCAGATTGTCAATTTTAATATATAAGAAAATCATGATCTACTAATCTCGCTAGAATTATGACAAGGAATAACGAGGTATCTAACATATCAATAATGCGACAACTATGACCAGACTAGCTAGTCTATATAAACTATAATCTGGGTTGCGGTTACCTATACCGGTTAATGAAGTGGTGCAATATAGACCATATATCATTGACCCGATTACATTTGTCTTAACACAACATAGTCTCTAAATCTACAAGTAATATTGTTTTTTTTTTAACATGACTATGAATATTGTTTGATAGAAATATATATATGGTCACTCCAGAATCCAAAATCGTTCAGCAGAATAAGTCACTCTAACAAATAATTTAATATCAAATAGCATTATTCGGCGGGTAACGAGAACTACCACTAATTTGAGATACAGAAGGAATTAAAGTCATCACATATTCAAAACATACTTATTTTCACACAAATGTGAAGTACTTTACGTCAAAGTCTAGTCAATGAACATAAGACTCTTGCATTTTTTTTCTAAAAGAACTTAACAGACGATGAAACTATATATATGTTGATTTTTTTTTAGCAAACAGACAAAAACTATATATGAAATGGTTTTATTAAATTAATTTTTAATTTTGTCTATCAGTATTATTTTTATCGAAAGTTCCCAAATTGACATAAAATATTGGTTTGAATGTGCTAATTATCTGAAAACACATAATAAACTGAAAATTTTATTTTCTAGGGTTTAAATCTGTCTCATCCATTTTCAGCTTTTTGGGTTTGCAGATCAGTCCGCAATTAACTACTAAATGCAACATATGGATCAGCTGGCCAACTAGCTCATAACTATCAACACTCAAAAGTCGGTCCTACAAGGGCTGAACCGGAATGGCATGAGGGGTTCGTTCCCGCAAGAACATCTCTTTAGTTATAAATATAGGGTGGCCAAAGGAGGAAATGACTTTTTTTTTTGTAAGCTAAAAAAAAAAAAAAAAGAAGGGGGTTGTTTGCCTTTTACATTGAGTTAATGATGGTACCAATACTCTGCAGTCGTAACCAACTAAGCTATATTGAATTAATCATTCTAGTACTATTTAACAGTTTCTGAATAAGCAATCACCGATGATCAAGAAAAAAAAAAGAAATCACCAATGTCACGTACTTGTACGTAAGTCCATAACCCTCGCCATATTCTTAATTTGATGAGTCTTGAAATTACATCATACTCTAGTATATATATCCAATATTTATCGATGTTATTCACGTTATTAAATAATTTACAGTGATGTGATTAACTTAACATTGATCTTATATATTCGAGTGTTCACTAATGATTCATACTCTTTAAAACCAACACTTATGTCTCAATAAAAAGAGAGAAGTTGTACTTTTTGTCAACTTCCGGCTTTTCACTATGTAGACCCATTCATTGCTTTTTTTTCTTTTACATATGTTACACACCACAACATCCATTAGTTGTATAGTTTGAAATTTCAATCTACAATATAGTTCTTGACCCAGATCTTTAGGTTATAGGAAGTTTCTCAGTTCTTAATTAGCCTCTTCGGATATCTCAGTCTTCGTATTACTATCACTCGCAGATTAGCTATGCGATCTACCAAATGCGTTTTTACACAAACCACAGTGGATATATATCATTGGTTAAATTTAGAACTTTTCTGTGCACCTTTCCTTTCTTGTCATGTTACATTTGATGAAACCATCTTAACTTTCTCCCCATTCTCGGTTTAAACTTTAAACCATATATAATTTCTCACTGCTCTCCACTCCCACCTTCCATCCTCATCCAAATAGAGCCAACGAATATCCAACTTCTTTGAGTAACAATAGATGTTTCCTACATTTTACCATTTCTTTAGTAATTTTTAGGGTTTATAAATTTAGCATATTTCTTGACCAAATTTTTTTTTTTTTTTGCATATTGTTCAACAACTCTTGGCATTTTAATTGAATATTGTTTCTTTATAAATTTTAGAAAGTCCAAACTTGTAGTTCATAATCTAACCCATATATATACATGGCCAACCGTTGAGAATACCATATTTAAGGCGTGAATTACATCTTCCAAATTAAACTTATACTAGTGACTTTAAACCACAAGTCTACCACCTACCTGTAGTTAATTCACAATTACTTTGCAAACAAAAATTAAGATGGAAATTTGAAATTAACTTGCTTGAGTTTTCTTCAGATAAGTGAAAACTTTACAAGAGTTATTTTTAGGTTTTCCTGTGACGTTGTTAAAGCTGACACTGTAAAAAGACAACTCATACCGGTCGTAACGGTAACATTTAGACCGAAAAAGAAAAAGATAATGCCAGCGGTATAAATAGTGACTGTATAAATAAAAGAGCGCAGCAAAAATATCTTAAGAAAAACAAGACCTATCAAGGGTAGTACAGTAATTTAAGGTATATACACACGCTAAATGTTACCAAGCATGAGTGATCAAACACAAGGAAAAAAAAGGAGATGTGTATCCAAGAACAGGAAGTAACGGAGAAGATTCGCTTTACTGTTTCCTTTCTGACTTATTATTGACTTCAACAGGACTGGTGTCTCTTTGCATCCCTCTTCCTCTCACGTCTGTTTCACAAAGAGAAACACATGTTTTGTTAGAACTAAAAGAGACCAAGAATAGTCTCTGTTCTAGACTTCTAGTAACTAAACTTAAATAAAACTCAGTTCTATAGGCATAGCAATTTACCTGAAGAAACCTCTTCCATTTTGTATTAATCTTTAGGCATTTTCTGTAACTGGACCAACTGTCTTCTTACTCTGCTTCATTGCATCCTCCTTACACAAGCTTGCTTTTGTCTTGTAGGGTGCACGTTTTCTTACCACCTTGAGATTCTCACTCGTTAACATGTAAACATTCCCAGGTTCAGCAACGGTGAAATCAGCAGGGTTTCTATTCACGCTGCACACGAAGGACGCTGAACTGTTCTTAGGAGGCAACGCAGAGGCGTTACTGGAGCTCTCTGCTTTCCTCTTTTGGTTCATTTCCTTCAAAGGGAGCTTCACGGAGTTAGATCCCCTGAGAATCTGGAATCTCCCTTGGTCATTGCTGCCAGGAAACACCGCGTCTTTGCTCTTGTTTATCTGCTCTTGATGATGATGATGATGACTCCATGGAGCTGCTTGTGCACTTTGAAACGAAAACGACGACGTACCAAGTGGTGGACCGATAGGGAAACTCTTCCGGGAAGCCTCAGGTGCGTATCCGTTGCTGTAGAAATTGAAAGGAGACTGTTTACTTGGGTAAGCTGTCTTACTAGAGTCCCCTGTTTCAATCCCTATACGTTCCTTAGACGGTGGAAAGTGCCTTCTAGTGAAATTAGCGTTCCCATGGTGGTCAACGGGAGCGTTTGATGATCTCAACCTAGGATCCATAAGGCTGAGCAGATTCAATGCAGGTATAGAGCTCTCATTAGCGTCCATTGATCTATTACCATCACATCTTTGCTTCCCGTTGGGGGTAACAAAGTTGAGGTTCCACGTATTGTTATTGGTGGGACCAAGCCTCGTTGACTGATCCATGTTGAAAGAAGAAACTGGTGTCTGATGATGATGACACTGTGGTCGTTGCACAATGGAAGGTGGCCAGATCTGATGAGAAGAAGCTGGTTCTCTGTACTGATGAGGAACACTCTGGTAGCACGTGTTACACCCACGTAACACTCTATATGAGGAGGAAGATGGATGCTGGTTAGCCATTGCTGGCACATTCCCAAGCCACTGGGGGTTGTTGTGACCAGAAGAAAACCGGATGGAGTTAGATCGGTTCTCTTGAGTAGGAGGAGGAAAGATCCCAAACGGAGAAGAAGGCACGTAAGGCTGTCTTAATGGGAAGAAGTCCAGAGGTTTCTGCTGCGGTCTTGATGTGTTGTTGTTGTTATCCTCCAGTGAGGTCTCGTTATCATAGGTTTCGTTAAGATCAATCAGGAGAGCGTTCTTGGATCTGTGTGGTGTCTCTTCTTGTGGTGGTGGTTTCTTGTTGCTTACGTCATCTTCTTCGTCTGGAAGACACCTCTCGTATTGGTTTTTGGCCATGAGTTCGGCTATCTCCAAGGTGATATCATCGTTTGCCTCTTCAGGTGTGTTCTCATTTCTATCATGGCTTTGGCTTCCGAGTGGTTCATGATGTTCTTGGACCATTACTGTCTTCCCCTTTCTGTCTGCACCAGAAGCTTCCTGCCAAGTAAAATGATTCCATTAATACACTAATTTGGAAGACACAACAATATAGAGCTCTAACTAAAGTCATGTAAGAACAAAACCATTTTTTAATACCAGGAGGGTCGGGACTGAAACCACAGTATAATATTAGTTTCGTTTGGGCACCTCTGACACAATGGCCAGGGTCCTTTCCAGTTGAGCTAATGACCTCTGGTAGATATGTAAGAACAAAGCATTTACCTTTTGCAGCACAGAAAATAGATCTGCAAAGCCTTTATCTGTATTGTTGTTGGTGGTGCTGCTGAAGTCAACAGCATCCACTCCAGTTCTCAACCATCCACCTGTGTTTGGTCTAGAAGAGGAACCAAACTCTTGAAGACTGCTTGCTTCTGCATCTCTTTGCCTCGCATGTGCATTCTCTGGCACATGCAAAGAAGTGACCGGCCTATCATTATTAACCTGAGGAGGGATAGGTTTTCTGAAATACCCTTCTGCAGCCAAACGGTCGTCAAGTGAGTTACCAACCCTTTCCTCATTCAATAAATCTCTAGTAGATTGAGAGCTTGTGTTTATGGAAGGACCAGAACTAAAACCGTTATCCATTACAGGCTTGTTTTTCTTCTTCTTGAGCTTCTTCTCTGTTCTATGAGGAACCGAATCTTTATCCTTGGATAAAGCACTCTTACTAGGACCTGCTGCATCATTCTCATGGACTCCCTCTTGAGAAGGAAGTGATGGTACAAACTCGTCAACAACCTGGAATCTTCTGTTCTTCTTCTTACCCTTAATAAGATCTCTGTCAAACCCACTATCTGCTGAATCACTATCACCTTGATCAGAAGTTGCGCCGCCTTTGCTTAGTTTCCGGCTGACATAGTTGTTTTCAGGTGGTACCTTTCTTTTTCTACCTCTAGCCTTCGAAGAAGAAGAAGACTCTTCTTGTCTTATATTGTTACTACCACCAGTAGCTTTGGTCTCGGGGTCAACTATCAGCTCGCTGAGTAGACGAACCTTGCGAGTTTTCCTACGCTGGAACCCAAGATTTATACTCTCTGATGACACCTTGTCGTCTTTATGACGATTCTTGATTGCCTTAGGTGGTGTATCATCAACCACACCAGCTATCTCTGATGATGCAAAAGTTGTCACGTTTTGTTTCTCTTTCCAGCTGCTAGTATCCGTTGATGAGTTGCTTACTTTAGATCTCTTGTTGCCTACTTGTTCTCGACTCGCAAGCTTTCTGATCTTGTTTCTAACAGTAGAAGCATCCATAGATGGAGGATGAACTTTCTTGACTAACGTAGTAGCTGCAACTGTTTCAGCTTCACAAAGTTAGTTTTATTTCATCTGCACGCTTTAATTTGCTAGACCAGAGAAGACTATATTACCTGTCTGATCATCCTTCTGAGATCTTTCACAGTTTACATTCTCATTCTCCACAACAGCACTACCTGAAAAAATGATAATACAAAAATTATTACGGTTGGTTTGAATTATGAAACTAAAACAAGCAGATTCTAATTACCTGCAATATCATTGTTCCTTTCTTTCTCCTGATCGGTGATAATTAGTGGATTCAATTTGCTTTGACTAGGGATAACCGAAGAGGTTTCATCTAGCTTTTCCCCGCTTATACTTGTTGAGTTTGCATGCAGTCCTAAATCTTAAAACAACCATTTAAATGTTCAAGCAGCCTTTCTCTCTAGCTAGTATAGAACATTTACACAAAATATTGGAAATAAGTAAGTATACCCTTTATCCCATCAGCATTGATATCTTTGATGCAGCTCATACAACGCCACCATCTAAACTTTGGAACAGATGAAGAAGGAAGGGGATAGCTTTGTTGATTCCCCAAAGTAACACTCTCTTCTGAGAATGGCCAACATTTTCTATGGTCTCTCTCACGCGTTTCAGCTACGAATCCACTGCATTGAATTATAAGAAGAAAACTCGATATATTCATGTCATTTCATCTTGTATCTTACTAATAGTGTATGCATTAGGAAGTGATATAAATACATATAATATCTATCAAAGTAAAGGAAAATATGATCATAGTTTAAACAAGGAAGGTTGATAACATAATGTCAATATATAGTAGGCTCACCGTATGGAGAAGTGATCACATTTTACCATATTAATCTCGTTGGCAGCGCCTGCGAGATCTATTGATATCGAGTTGATCTTAATGGAGGAACTCATTGATTTGCTTGAAGGAGATTATATGCCTTAATGATGATTAACTTCCACCATTATACTCTCTACGTACCTAGAGCTGTTACACACGATAATTTTTCTTAACTTCACAAAACCGAAAGATTTAAGTAACAAATCAAAACTGTATATTTGTGCTTGATGATCAAATGCTTGTGCATGCAAAGAGATCCAACGCTTCAAAATCTTAACGCTCCATATATAAATTAATTAAAGTTTACATATAATCATGATGTTCCAAGTACATTCCATGAATATCCACATAAAATAACATTCATAACAACCATCCATTTAACTCTTCAGTTCCATGAAAATTAAAAAATTTAAACTCTAAGTTCTACATAAAATCACAAACAAAATTCTTCATACGTTCGAAGTGAATTATAGTTTAACATTTTAAATTCTATATTTAAACAGCGACCAAAAAATTAGGGTTTTCAGACACGGGAACACCCAAAGCTGTAACCTTTGTCTACATGACCATTTAAAAAAACTTTAGAACTGACCCGTTTCAATATTTTTCCGACTTAGAAACGTAAAGATTATTTATCTGAGTAATTTAGGGTTTTAAATCAAATTATTTAGAAGTCAATTAACAGATAATAAGACACTTAAAATTAACCGCATGAGATTAACAAAGATAACAAAGACCCACCAATTAATACGGGTCAGATCTAACCCGCACGTGAATAGTCCGTGAAGAAACAAAAAAACCAAAAAAAAAGTAAGAACATCGAAGAGACGTATAAATGAACAGTGAAGAGCCCTCGGACAAAGAAAACACGAAGTCAGCTATAAGTCAAGCTAAAAGCTCTTCCGACAAGATCTAGCCATGTCCTAAACCTAAAAATCAAACATATCAGAGATTCATGTCGGAAACACGCACCTGAAGAGAATCCGAACCAGAGAATCAAGATGCGAGATTCGTGCTCGATCTTAAGCGGCAAGCGAAGAAAACCGTATCGGGAGATTGAGAAGCTTGACGATAAGAGGATTAGATAAGTTTCGATGATTGATTCTTCGGGAGACGAGTAGAATTTGACTGCGAATTTTCCAGAAACCCTAAGACGACGTTTCCTGAGGGAGAGAGAGAGAAAGGGGGACTTTTATTTTCTTTGGCTTAGAGAGAGAGACTGTTGAGAAAAGAAGAGAGAGGAAACCGAAGCTTTCTTATCCTTGAAATGAGGGTTTTATTGCGTCGAAATGAGTGTTTTTTAATAAAATTAATACTTTATTGCCATAAAAATTAATTTATATTAAAAATAAAAAAACAACTCATCTGTGGAACATGACACTGCCAAGTCACCATCTGGTCTGCCTATTTCCATTTACACGAGTACCTTTCTATATATTGTGTACACGTATATATGTATCTGTATAGGTCAAAAGTTAAAAAGATATATTTCTATCTATGCAATATTTTATTATTTTAGTGAAAATATCTTAGCATTAATGTAAATAGCTTTCATTAGGGTAATAGGTATCCGAAAATTAAACAACAAGATAAAATAATTTATTTTCACAAGATTTCAGTGTTTTCTTTATATAAGGAAACCCATCTTTTTTACGTTGAAAAATTATATATTGACGTTTCAGTGTGATAGGATGGGGCACAAGGTACCAACTATAGACCTCCACGTGGCCGTAATCTGCGGTTCTTATCACAACCCATTTGTTGTGTCCGAAAAAAAAAAGAAAACCCTAGGCGCGCGCGTGGTTATCACGGGACTTTCTTTTTGCGTGTGGGCACGTTTCGGCCGTGGCGCGGATCGGAGAGGGAGCGTCGGCACGGAGGACGGGAGAGATTGGAGCGTGTGGCGACGTGAAAGAAGTGAGAGTGGAGAAGATTGTGGGACCAGAGAGAAAAAATAAAAGCCCTAAAAGCATGATAATATTGTATGGGTAGGTGATGTTACCCTAGACGAGCCCATTTCCTCAATAAATGATAAGATTATTAACCCTAACATTCTTTTTTCCCCATTTCAAAATTTTACTGCAGTAAAAATCAGTATGATTTGGTTCACATTATTATCACGTACACCATGTTTTGTAAATAGAGATGTGTTAAATCTTTCATTGCTATATATGTATTTGTAAGTACACAGATATATTTTTAATTGAGTTTTGCTTTTTCGGTGGTAGAATCATCACATGGTACACCAACCTAATGGGATACCCTATGATGTAAGCGAGGTTTTAGAAAAATAAAATAAAAATCCAACTTTGGTTTTCTTTATACCTTTTACATATTATATGTATATATACATCAATTAGTTGGATGTTGAGTCGTTGACTCTGTATTTGTATGTCAAATCCGTAGGTATAATATATATTTGGATTTAACTGTTAGACAGCTAATACGTTTTTAATAAATCTGCTCGTATTAGCACACACACGTATATATCTAAAAGTGACTCGTGAGTATCAGCAAGTTGTACCGTTAAACATTTTACAAACGTATAGTAATACTAAACTGAAATTGGTGAAAATAAAATACTGCATCAGGTAATTTGTATTGCCTCTTAGAAAATATTATTTTATACATTAAGATGCGTGATAGCTTCAGACTTTAGTGGGGCTTTATCCTTTATAGCACATTTCTCTCTCCTTGGTATACTGTATTTTTATTATATTCTTTCTTCGGTAAATTGTATTCTTATTTCTTTCCTAATTTTTGTCGGCTTTGAAGTTTTATAATATTGTTATTTCTACAGAAATTTAGGTTTGTTATTAGTCTCTATATCGGAAAAAATATTAGTCTCTTATGTGCAACTTACTTTTGCCAAGTACATAAGATCAAATTTTCTTGTTTGACGCAGTTAATTGTGGTTTGACAAATTCTGATGTATATACCAAAACGTGTTAGTGGTCCACTTTGAAAATTTAGATGCAATGTTTCTTTTAAATTACAAAAATACAGATGACATATATAGTATCCCTTTAAAGTTTCTAGCTAATTTTCAAAATGTAATTACACGACTTTACGGAAAAGAAATGGGAACATATTCGCAATAATCCTTTGGGGGGGGGGGGGGGGGGGGGGGTGTTGGAACCTATCTTCAAACCAAACAAACATTTCATGTAGACCGTATAAATCAAGATTCACACACTTTTGAAATATTATCCTCAGACTTGGTTGTAACTAGAGAAAGGAGATTTCGTATATAATTAATTGATACACTTTTAGGTTTGCATACGTGCACAACTGCACATTAGTAAGTTTATATACACATGGTATATATTGAAAAGGTTATAAACACAAGCACTTAGAACTTACATATATAAATGTATAGAGAGAGAAAAGGCAAATAAAAAAAGAGGACTTAGATGAAAAAGGACAGCTTTAAGGAGATGCTTTGGCCACCAGCGATACCATCATTTAAGCTTTGCATGTGCCTCTCTGTTAGCATCTCGACAACCACATCAACCTTCTCTCTCTCCCCTTTTTAACTCTTGGATTTTTACTTCTTACACACACCCCAACATCATCATATCTATCTGATACATATATATCTGTGTTTATATACTCATTTCCATGGATCTGTGTATCGCCCATATATCTTACAAATCGTTCAAAAATTTAAATCCTTCGAGTGTGTTTGATCTTCATTTATAAAATACTTAACTTTTAACTCGACAATTTAGCTGGGAAACACAATCCCTTGGCCTATGATAGCTTATTTTAGTTGGTAAGCCAATATATACATATAAGTTCTCTGTTGGAAACATTGATTATTGATTCATCTATTAACAACGATCGATGGCTAATCTGAACACACTATTTGTCGAAAGTCATTTTTAGTAGAAAAAAAAGGGGGTGTAAGCGTTCTGTGAAGATAGCTCACTTTATTAACCCAGAAATATTAGGTTTATCATATATATTAATGATGTTCGTATTCACATGTATTGTCAATTATTTACTCTAAATATAAAACAATCATATATATTGAAGATCCAAAATCTATTAATTATAAAAAAAAATGGTACAAGATAAGAACATGTTTAATAAAAAAAATTTAGAATGAAGTTCTTATCGGAATATAAAAAATTGTCTCTTAACTTTTAACTAAAAAAGCTAAAAACAATTCTTAATTTTTTTAATTAAAAAGCTAAGAAACGGTTTTTTATATTCCGTTAAGAATTTCACCCTAAGAATTCTCATTAAACATGTTCTAAGAGCTCTTCAGCTGAAGTTGAACACCAGATACCATGGAGTGGTTAAAAAAAAAAACATGGAGCAGATTTAATTTAAAAGCTCATTAATCAAGTAAAGAGTGGTAATTATATTGCCTGTTGATTTGCATCGTGGGCCATATAAGACTATTCAGATATTGGCTGTTCGTGTTTAATTATACACGCATTCTCTGTGGGCCATTAAAATTCCTTATAAGCATTCGAGCTAACTAGTAGTTTTTTGCACGCAGATACACTTGCGTACGGTTCACTATGCTGAGATGTGTTAGCTCTTAGACGACTTTCAAATCACTTACCAGATCTGTTTGTACGCAAAACAATATAACTTGGATCCATATATAATCTCATCAAAATCGCACGGCCACTATTTGACTGTTTCATATAGTCAGTTTGGGATCCTAATTTCGTTTGTATTTGTTTTCTTTGTGTTGAAGATCTACAAAATAGGTTTTGTTTAAATATTAAAGATTGTAGTTTCATATAAACACTAACACGTAAACATAAAAACAAAAGCAAACAAATAATAGAACCTCAATAGTATTTCGCTTAACCAAGAAAACTATTCCTGATGGATTCGGACACATGTAATATTTTCATTTAAAATGTAAGAAACAAGTAATATTTTGAAAAACGAAAAAGAGAACACTTTTTTCAAGTTAAAAAATCGTTTTGAAGGGTTATAAATATATAGTAGCAACTATTATAAGCCACGTACGTAAGGTTCAACTGATCGAGGAGCAACGAATATTGTAGGTGAAACCAGGGGATATTAGTGTGTTATTTCCGATGTTCGAGTTTTAAATTTCATGAACCACGTATAATCTCACCTCAGCTTTGTTCCGCTAATCATTATATTTTTACTTAAATGTATAATGATAATGCATGCATATGCGTGTGTTCGTTACGTCGTACATGTCATTTTCTAACTAATGATGATATTACTAGGTCGTAATTATAGTGGCAACGTAAACCCTCAAGCCACAATGATATCAATTAACTCCAATTTTCCACCAAAACATGGGAGTACTCGTTTGTGGTTTATGTGTGTCCAATCCTTCGTATGAATTACCGAAAAAATATCTTTAATACTACACTAATCGGCAATTACGAACGAGGCAATGTAAAAATTGATCGAGTTATAAGTATATTTTAGATCATTTATGTATATATATTTCTTACCGCAACTTTTGTCTACTTACCGCAACTTCAGTGGTACCTAAGTAAGTATAAAATTCATTCCATTTCGACGCCATCGATTAACTAAAAGTTCTCTATATAGGCTTTACGTATAAACATATCTATATCATAACTTTGTGTTTAATTTTCTCCATAATCATAATTCTCCCAAATTGTTCTAAAATCCCAACATGGTCATATTTATAATATATCAATATGTCCATGCATCTATTTTGAGAGTAGCTGTGCATGGTAGATATGATTCAAAGGATGTTATCTGAATATCCAGGTTTAACAAACACAAATAATAATTATGATCATTCAGCCGGTTATTTGGAAGTCATACAAACAACGACGGATTACAATATAAAGATTATTAGAAATTATCTTATAAAAAGGAAACTATAATATATGAGTGAACGTAGAGTATATTTGCAAGAAAAGCTTGTTTCTAATCTTCTTGTCGTTTTAACTGTATATATACATATGTTAAACTTATTATATATTTAGTTATCGACTTATCGTTACCTTTATAAATTTCTTTAGACCCGTTACTGTTTGCGAAAAGTCAATACAGTGTTGGTCAAGACAGTTAAAATGGCGCACTGACCTAAAATCTAAAAGCACAATAGACGAATTAAAACAAAAAAAAAACTGGATTTCCTAATTAATTCCAAGCTTTGACTAAACTATATCGAAAATTCCTGTTGATTTGGTATTTCTATATATGCACTGTACATGCAGGTATAGACAAATCATTCACTGGTGAATTATGTCTTAATTAGTATAACTTTCAGTAGAATACCTAGGCTAATATCAATTGTACGTAATTTGTAAACCATAGTCTATAGAAAAAAAACAAAACTGCATCTAGTATTAATTCTAAGATATTTAGTTATTTTGATGTGCTATTTTGAAAATATTTTATATACCAAAGTTTTTTTCAAACTAAGGGCTTTCAAATTTTTTATACTAAAGTTAGTTATTATTTGACATGCTAATCAAATTTGCTAGTACGTAATATTTGATATGCTATTTAGTTTTTTAGCCAAATTGAGTATTATCCATGATAGTTGTTTAGTTTCAATTTGGATACTTTATTCATAAATGTATGGGTCACAGTATGAAAAAACAAACTAATGCTAAAACCACATATCTTATTAAATTTTCAAAGAGTAGTATATCAAGAAAAAAATGTTTAGGAAAATTTCATAAAGCATTTTCCATATACTTAAATAAGTCCAACAATTGATTCAAAAATTATTTTGTGATATTTTGAACAAAAAAAATATTAATATAAAATAATATTTATAGAATATTCCTAGTCTATATATGTGAATCCCTTGTTTTTTTATACCTAGGAACTGGGTTGAACACAAAAGACATTTCATGTGAGCCACACGATCCAGCGCATCATTGTTGCTGGAAGAAGAAACACACACAAACAGCACTTGATAAAGCTAAAACGTAACTGACCAAGTCAGATATGTATTAATTATTTACGTAGTAACATTTTGCAAAAGGTAAATTATTTCCGATTTCTAGATCCATTGTTAGTTTTATTCGAAATAATTATTAGATAAGTTTGTATAAATAATTTCTATTGATTTCTGTGTAGGAACTTAGTTGGATAGTGATTTTAATTTGTCAAACATGAACCGCCAAAATAATTTTCATGCAAATACATTGCTCTCACTTTTTAAAATCCAGTTGTTACTTATTTTACTCGATGACTATAGGCTGTACGATTTTGGAAACAAAAAATTGGAGGTAAAATCAGATTAAATAATTTATTTATTTTTTTGGGTAAGAAAATCAGATTAAATAATTGTTAGTTACTAGCTATCATGTTGGATTACCGCGTAAGGCGTACTAATCTATAGAAACTCGAATTTTGTGGAATAAGAGGAAGGAGGATATTTAGAGCTCAAGCGAGTTACAAACTTACAGCTCAACACGCCATGATATGAGCCGTTGCAATATTACAACACCACAAACATCCAATTAGCACTTACACTGTCGTGTAAGCAATTAAGTTCCCAGGTATCATTTTCAGCATTTATGGTTTCTTGTTATGATCAAAATAATTAAATCTAAAGATCCATATAATTTATTCGGTAGAAAACTAAAATCGACAGTTTATAATTGAATACATCTTTATTAAGTTGCGCTATGTAATAGTTCAGAGTTGAAAAATTCTATTTATATAACTAAGTTTGCTAAAAACTCCCACTACAAAAACGAAGACTATTAGACTAATTTAGCCTCTAGAATTTATTTAAAACCAGATGAAGTTCCAAAGCCAACAGATTACAATGATCTCAATGAAGCCATCGATCGATAATCCAGTGAATTGGATCTTCATCATTAAGATGTAAAAACATCAACATCCGTATGCCAAACCCAAGAGCCACTTCCACTACGAGAAAGACATAACCGTAAAAAAGTATTAGACCTTGTGTGGACGACCATCAACACCTAACCATGAATGGACGCAAAGAGACGCAAATTGGGTTCACATATTTGATATATACATCCGGTAAATTATGTTTTAATTTTATAGGCAATTTTCTTAAATAGCATTTTTTTTAATAAAAATTTGTCGCAAAAATAATCATCAAAAAAGAAAATGATCAAAATAGTATCTTTTTGTTTTGATTTTTTTTTTTTTAAATTTGAAATCCTATCTCTGAAATTTCACCCATTAATTCTAAACTCTATATCTATATTAGTTAATCTTAGGGTAAAAATAAATTAAAAAAATATTTTTATCCTTAAATAAAACTTATTTTGATCATTTTCTTCACTGAATATTATTTTTGTGACAAAAACTTAAAAACTATTATCTAAAAAATTTCTCTAATTTTATTATAATCATATAATATACACTCAGAAGAATTTATTAGATAACTTATTAAATAATTCTTATTGTACGTAGAAATCGATTCTATATATTTTAACCAGTTCCACTAAGATTTACTTATGGATTCGTCCTTGCACCTAACTGAAGACCGGTGCATTATAAGATCAGATATATATACTAGAACATATGATTTTAATTCTGAACTAATACAAGAAAATGTCGGTATCAACTAAGTATATATGTATGAACAACTCCGATAACCTTTGAACAGTAGCCTTAAGTTTGTAATTTTGCCTCTAGCATTACCTAAACGGTTCCATATATATATAATCCAAATTTAAATTTATCACAATCATCTAAAATCAAGATCTAAAAATCATATTAAATTTGAGCTATCAACTTAATTAAACGAATTCTTGATGGTACATATATAACACCTCTTTTATTTTAATATCTATAATGGAATTTCTATCATCTATATTATAATGAAGCAAGCTTCAACATTCCACCGAACTCGAAAACATTTTTGTCATAATAATACATATCTAAATAAATTAAACCAGATCTTAATCTTGTCCAATTATACTCATTGACAAAATCCAATAAAGTTGTAGCTCATATATACGTCATCGTAATTTTTTTTACTATGCTCTTCTAATGAACACAAAGCTAAACACTGAGCATTCCAAACATATAAGGTTTTTGTTACTAAACTAGATTTTTTTTTCAAATTTTTATAACAAATGATTACGTTAATTTAAATGTCCAAAGAGTTTAAATCGGAGAAATTTAACGATAAACTAATTAACGAAAACCACTATAATAAAAAAATATAATGAATATGATTAAGAAGTTTCACTTGAGATCCGAAAACTAATGTTGGAAAGAAAACAATTAATAGTCAAATAAAACGAAGCTAATTTTGCTTTCTCAGTTAAAATGTGAATTTAACCCTATTTCTGGAAGTACCTTTTGAATTTTTTTTTTATTTCTTGCCGGATTTTAAGGATAATCTTACAAGGACTTTTTAATGTATTATTATCTTTGATGACGATGATGGTCCGTCCCTTATCATATCAAACGTAAACGCGGGCACGCAACTTTATGCGAAAGCCTACGTGGCAACTACCATCTTTGGATTACGTTAAAAAAAAATGAAAAATCCAAACTGTTATTAATAAGGGAACGAAACGAAGCTAATTCGTATTCATACACACAAATCGAAAAACAATGAAAACTAACGACTTCTCTTCTTCATCTTCGTCGTCGCCAAGCGATCGCAGGATCGGCGCTCTCCTCCGTCATCTCACCGCCGGGACAGATGCGGATCGCGTGAGCTCCGTTTTCGCTTCGCCTACGTCGGGAGGCGCGGGAGGTTCTGTTTTCGCTCATCTCGTTCAAGCTCCCGAGGATGCTATTCTCGGGGTATACCTACCTTCTTATCCTCCTTTGATGTATTTGTATGTGTATATAGATAAAACAACGTATTCGACGATGATTTTGGATGTGTGTGTTGTACGCATTTGATGTTTCTAGCTGATTGTGATTCTGGATCGCGATGGATCGGGTGTTGATTAGTGCGATCTCGATGGTGTCACGATGATATATGGATTGAGAGATAGTTTGATGTTTGATCTGCTGATTTTTGCGTAGAACAGAGAGAATTTTCTTAATTACTCGAATTATCATCGATAATTATTTGAAAATTTAGAAGCATAGGTTATGGTATTATCAGAAGATTTGATTTTTGTACTTCGGTTAATTAGCAGAACAGATAAATTTCCTTAATTACTGTTTTTTTTTTTCACCGATGATTATTGGAAAATTTAGAAACTATGTTATTTGTTATGAGCTCTGAGTTTTGAACAATTTAAACAGGTGACAATTGCATATAACAAGGACCCCAGCCCAATTAAGCTTAATTTGGGAGTTGGTGCTTACCGAACTGAGGTAATGATTAACGAAGCTTGTCTCTGCTCTTTCCTCTAAAGGTGTTATGTGTAATGGTGTTAATATGATGTAGGAGGGGAAACCTTTGGTTCTTAATGTTGTGAGGAAAGCTGAGCAGCAGCTTATCAATGACAGGTTACCTCTCTCTTCTTTCCTCTGGGTTGAGTTTGGTTATAATAAAACATTATGAGTGTGTGCTGATGTTGAGTCTTGTTTTTTTGTGTGTGATTAATCTGTAGGTCACGGATCAAGGAGTATCTTCCCATTGTTGGATTGGTTGAGTTCAACAAGTTAAGCGCTAAGCTCATTTTAGGCGCTGACAGGTACAATGTCCTCTGGTTATCCTTTTATGTTTCTTGTAATGTCGGACAATTCTCTCTGATTCGTGTTTTCACGCATGACTTAGTCCTGCTATTCGGGAGAATCGTGTTACAACCGTGGAGTGTTTGTCTGGTACTGGTTCCCTGAGAGTTGGTGGGGAATTTTTGGCTAGGCATTATCATCAGGTAGATATGCTAAGGTCTATTTTTTTCATGTCTGATTGAATTTCTTCATCTTAATGAACATTTATGGAATCTGAAGTCTTCTTTTTTTCTTCTTCCAGAAAACAATTTATATTCCTCAGCCAACATGGGGAAACCATCCCAAAATTTTCACCCTCGCTGGCTTGTCAGTGAAAACTTACCGCTACTATGATCCATCAACACGTGGGTTGAACTTTCAAGGTGAGAAATCTCACAAGTTTTTGAAGTTGTTGATTAGCTTTTATACCTGATCAGCCGTAAGTAACCATTTCTTCTTCTTTTTTTTTATTTTTTTCTGTGAACAGGTTTATTAGAAGACCTTAGTGCTGCCCCACAGGGTTCGATAGTGCTTCTCCATGCCTGTGCTCATAACCCAACTGGTGTTGATCCAACCCTTGAACAATGGGAGCAAATCAGGAAGTTGATGCGTTCCAAAGGATTGATGCCATTCTTTGACAGTGCTTATCAGGTACACCTGCTCTGGATACTTTTGTTGTATAGGACCAGCTGATGTTTAAAGTTTAAACAATTTATGCTCTCAATAGATGGTTAATACTTGTCTTCTATATTTTCTTATCTCTTTTCTCATTGAAGGGCTTTGCGAGTGGAAGTCTGGATACAGATGCGAAACCAATTAGGATGTTTGTTGCTGATGGAGGAGAATTGCTCGTTGCTCAGAGTTATGCAAAGAACATGGGACTCTATGGAGAACGAGTTGGAGCTCTCAGCATTGTAAGATTCAGTCTAATTCAGAAACTCTTGGGTGCTGATGTGAGAGATACTGTCGTTATCCAAATCTGACAATAAAGGCCTTGCTTGTAGGTATGCAAAGCAGCAGATGTGGCGGGCAGAGTTGAAAGCCAGCTGAAACTTGTAATAAGGCCAATGTACTCAAACCCTCCGATTCATGGTGCATCGATCGTGGCTGTAATCCTCCGTGACAGGAACTTGTTCAACGAATGGACTCTGGAACTGAAAGCCATGGCCGATCGTATCATCAGCATGAGGAAACAGCTTTTCGAGGCATTACGTGCTCGAGGTAAAGGTCCTATTTGATTGTATACATCATAGGGAAACAGCAGATCACACTTTTGAGTAACACTGAAATAATGTGACAGGCACGCCTGGAGACTGGACTCACATCATCAAACAGATCGGTATGTTTACCTTCACAGGGCTAAACCCAGCTCAAGTCTCCTACATGACTAAAGAGTACCACATCTACATGACATCCGACGGGAGGATAAGCATGGCTGGTCTGAGCTCGAAGACTGTACCGCACCTTGCAGACGCTATCCATGCCGTTGTCACCAAAGCCCTCTGAGACATCTCACACCACCACCACGGTGGTTATGTGGTGATCAATAAAGGATATTTACTTTCGTTTTTTTTTTCAGTAATTCCGGCAGTGACAAGTTAAATGTCATTATTATTATTGTTATTTCATCTCAGTGGTTAATAAAGTAGGCAAGAGAGTTTTGTGCCTCTTCTACTATTTACATTCTCAGTGTCGCAACTTTGTAGACAGCAACCAACTTTAAATTTTTGGTTATATATTTTATGGGTTCTAGCTTGTGGAACCTAACATAGAATAAGAATATTGTTACCGATCGTTGAAGTTATAAAGTAGGTAACATATTCCAGATGCACTTGTATTGCTTCAAAATATATGGGCATGCTCATTGCCTTGCAAGTTCCAAGTATATGGAAATGATTGTGCATACTCGTTGCAGGCAATTATGAGGATGTATATACTATATTATATTGAATCCACATTATCTACATAAATTCAAGCTTATCCATTAAAAGAGAAAAAAAAAATGATCCAACCAGGGACAGAGTCGGTTTATAGAAGATGCACATACATGCAATGAATATTATGTATTGAGGTTCCTGGCCTTTTTACCTACATCCTTTCAAGAGGTAAGAGGATGAGGGTTCTTCTGTTACTTTGGTGGGAGACTCGCAATCGTTGAAGTCCAGCACTCGACGCTCCGCCTATATATAAAGATGGAAAGAAAAACAATTTTATTTCGTTTCTAAAATCATAGAATTTACTTAAGAGAGTGAATGATTAAATATTTACCAGAAGAGGATCATTATTCTCTTTATCCAATTCCTTCATCTTCCTTGCATCATCATAGTTACTTGCTGAAAGTGAGACCTCCATGGCATCGAATGCTGCAAACGCACTCGTATGCTCATCTCTCTGTGTCATAAGTCCTATGCTCCCGTAGCTTCTCTCCCCAGGGCTGAAAATGTAGCCCATGTCCTGGAAAGAAACAAGCACAAACTGCCATTATATATGGGCTAAAAGAATTTGGCATTGCATGAATGTAAGAGGTTGAATATATAACGGAAGGAGCCTAATAATGAGATACCTCGATAGTTATATCTGTGTCAAACCTTGGGCTGTGCAAGAGAGAGTTTACGTAAAACGGTGATTTCCACGCCGAGGGAGATTCAAGACCTCTCCTGAATGGAGTTCCACAGAAACTGTAAATAGAGAAGAAGCAAAATCATTATAGCAACAACTGAAAGCAAAAATGGAAAAATAAAAAAAAAGTGAAGGTGTGTAGTGTATGTACATGCTGAAATTCTCATTGCGTGTCTCGTTGTCAACATGATGACCCTCGGTGTTTCTCGCGCGAGAAGGCGAATTGATTACCAAACAAAGACTTGCAGAAGAATGTAAATGATTTCTTGGTGTTGAAACTTGTGCTTTCTCTGATTTGCTTACTGATTGACCAGGAGGAGAGAGTACCTGCTTGTTGGTATTGCTCTCACAAAGAACAGCAGAAACACTTTCAACCTGCATAAGATTTTATCCGTTCACTGTTTATAACATGACAGGTAAAAAAAAATGCACAGAAACGAAATGATGAATGTAAATTAATTTGAGAAAGCAAGCCCATTCTATTATGTACGGTTAGATGACCATGATATGAAGTCTACCAACCAGATTCATAATCAAACCAAGTACTTACTCACAACCAAGTTTCATATGAAGATTGATAACTCAACAGCCTTTTAAATTCTTAAAGGAAAGAAGAGACTTACATTTTCAACACCCTTCTCCTTGACACTTGCATCCAAGCAAGATTGCTCTGGTTTTTCAAGAGACATTGAATCTTCTCGACTCTCACTCTCATCAAACATCACATCTAGGCGTGAAAAGTCTTTTGAAAGACTGGCTGCTATATCAATCTCAAGCTTCTTATCACTTCTTTTCTCAGACAGCGGCGTCAGCAGATCCCGTGTGCGTTTCCTCAGGATTGACTTCGCACCAACCAACGTCTTTTTGCCAGTGGGAGATTCCCACAGCCGGAGGGGACTCATGCACGTCATGGTCGACATCAGTAGCTTGCGTATGCCGAGAGGGCTGTAGTCGTGCAAAGGATCGTTTTTGGACTGTAAGAGATCACTGTTGAAGACAGGTAGGTCCAAGCTGGGGAAAGAGAGACTTGATGATGATGCTCCCATATCCTCATGATGCTGCTGCTCGGCTGGCTCATGCTTAGGAAGAGAGTGTGGCTTGACTTCTGCTAGAGAAGCAAAGTCGTTCACTGGAACCAACTTCTTGGAATCATTCAAATGATATGATTGATCTTCTTCACTGGAGTTATTAGCACAAGTAATGAAGGTACCATTTACACTTGTCATGGAGTTTGGTTCTGCCTCAAGAGGATGACATATTAGTTCAGATGACTTCTTGGAGTACTTATCAGGTGATATGATCAAAGGAGCCGGCCGGAGAGTTTCTTTGCCTGAGGCAGATGTTGCAATAGACTTTGAGGAAGAGCTCTGCATAGGAGATTTGGTTGAAGAAACCTCGTTTGGCTCTTGAGTCGAAGGTCTAGAAACACTGAGCCCTTCACTCTCTTGATCAACGAAAAGGATCCTGCAACATTCCGTTTCAGAAACGTTTGCTGTGTTGGTGTAAGTAGCCACATCTCTATTAGATGTGGAGTTTGCACCTCCAAGAGAAGCTTCCTTGCTCTCCTTGGCGTATGGCATTGGTAACTCTGACATACTATGTCTCATCTCCAGTGATATATCAGACAGCTCCTGAAAATCAAAATGGTAATCCTGGCTTGAGACATTATGATCAGGGAATTGTGAACAGTCCTCCATGTCATAAGAGAGTTCTGAGATGGAGACCGAGATATTTTCCAGTTCCGGATAATAATACTCATTCTTGTGATAGTTTTCACAGGGGTGAAAGTGATGCTCCATGTTTATCATTCCATTTTGATAATCCCTTGCAGATATAGAGCAGCCAGCCACGCTTGAAATCTGACAGTTTTCTACTTCTTTCTCTGCCTGTCCACTTACGCAGCCATTACAATCTAAAGATATGGAGCTTCTCTCATAAGGAGCTAGAGGCATGGCTTGGTACTGATCCAAAAGGCCAGAGGACATATAGGAATCTAGTTTCTTCTTAACTGAACTGTGCCAGTGGTTTTTGATTCCATTGTCTGACCTGTTGATAACAAAGCAGCGTAAATTATATCGCTGGAACAAATAGTGGAATACTTAATGACTGAATATAATGTAGGATTAGTACCTTCCAGGCAAGAACTTTGTTAACTCTGCCCATCTATTACCGTAGACTTGATGAGCACGAATCAGAACCAGCTCTTCTTCTTGAGTCCAAGCTTCCTTGTTTATGGCAGGATTGAGATGATTATGCCACCTATTGAGATCAATCACACTCTTTTGAAAAATCTAGAGATTGAAAAGCTTTCAAGTGCTTAATAAAACACTGTTGTTTATAGAGAACAGTACATATAAGCATACCTCTCTCTACATTGCTTTCCAATACGGCCAGGTAAATACCGAGCAATAGTGGACCATTTCTTAGGCCCATACTTTTGGATTAACTGAACAATCATATCATCTTCCTACAAACATGTCAAATGAGAGAAATAAGCAGTCATAGGGGATGTTTAGGAAGTATAAAGCCAACAGGGTTAAGTATGCTAGAAGCAGATATAAAAGTAGTGAAGAAAAAAGTTGTGTCACCTCCTTTGTCCATGGCCCTTTAACAAGTTCAGGATTAAGGACCTTCTGCCACCTGTGGAGGCATTGGACATCAGTTCGATCCTTGAAATATTCAGCTGGAAGTTAAGAAAATGCAGATCAGACAGATGTGAGATCCTGTTAGAGCAAAGTATGTCAAGTTGTGAAATTTACCTATCTTCTTCCAGTTTTTTCCTTTAAAATTGTGGACAGCTTTCCTCAAAATCTCATCCTGCAAAATATGTTTGGTCAACAAAAGATCAAATATGCAGATTGAAGAGTGAAGAAACACACATCCAAAAGTACATTTCTTCTGTATCTCTGATTTAGTATTTTACATATATGATCTAAGCAAATGCACTTAGGCATACAGAGCAACATGCAAATGAACACATACAGGGTGGACTTTGTTGCATGTGAAACCAGATTAACCAATTGAATCAAGCACCACTGGTAGTTTAAAAAAAAAAAAAGCTGAAGAAAACATGAAACTTTACCTCTTCTGCTGTCCACTGGCCTCGAGTAGAACGTCTTGTAGGGCCACTAGTCCTCCTGTAAAATCAACACACAAATTGATTGTCATGCAACTCAGTTCTAGATAGAGCCAAGCATGACCAACCTAGTAAATCAAACAGATAAACACAAAGAGAAAGGAAACAACAATAACAAAACAAAACTTATTGGCATGAATAGATGTGACATGTAGAGGACATGAAAACACTTTCTTCACCTTATCAAGTAAAAGTTATTATATAAAACAAGAAGAAGCATATACCCTTGACGTGACTTCGGGGGGTTCCCTTCAGTAAGCCCATCAGGAGGAGGAGTTGAGATTGTTGTTGCACACTCACTTTCCATATCTCTTCAATGAAAATGCAAAAATAGCAACTCCAGTTCCCATACGCTGCCACTCCAAAACATCATCAAACAAAGTTATTCGCCGCTCTTATACCACCAATACTAAACATGCACCAAGCTTAAAATAATTACAGTAACAAATTGGTGTTTTGGTTCACATCTCGAACTTGCTATATAACCATCAATTCAAAATGACATCATATCACCCAAATCAATCTAGATACTACGATTGATCAGACCTAGGTCGAGATCTCTAACTATGAAAGCATAGAACTCACCGACGACGAGCTTCGGAAACGGAAGCGATCAGATCTCAACTAGACAGACCACAATGGGTTCAATTAAACCCCAAATCGCAAACGAGAAATCTCAGATTGGGAGCAAAAACACACTTCAGACTGTCTGATTAGTTGAGAGAGTGTGAGAGATTGACATTTTTTTGAGATCAAATAAGAGAAGGAAGATAAAAGAGAGAAATCTAAACGGTCGGCGTTAGCTATTTTCAAAACATGAATGGCGCAACTTCGAATTTTGCAAAACGTTTTGTTTTTTCCTATCAAGCGGCCTGAGAGTCCCTCTGATCTGAGAAAATCTCAGCCGTTCATTTTAAATACAATCGGTCACGTGTCTCTTATCTTATTTTTTCCTTGTCGGGTCTCTTATTTTTTTTAAAGTGCTCAAGGGGACATATCATTATTGTTGTTTCTCATTTTCTCCCCCCTTCTTTTTCCTTTTTCGAGTTTTACCCACATATTTTAATTTCCACTATAGATTAGTTGGGGTACTGATCGTTGGTAGTAACTTTGGGGGCACACACTGTGATGATTTCAAATCATGGGACTTTTAGGTTGCAGATCTATTTTTAAGTAGATTTCAAATTGTATTATCTGAAATGTTTTTTTGTAGCCTTGCATGTTATAAGAAAAAAAAACAGAATTATGGATGTATTAAACCGAATATTTGATATAATTTCGTCAACATTTGATGAATTAAGAACATTTATTGAAAGTTTGAAACACAGGAAAGTTCATACTAAATATTGGTTATCGTGGCTTAAAATCATCGTAATTTAATAATGTTAGGCAAATCCAAAACCGTACACTGACTTAGAGGAGATGATAGAGATGATAAGAACAAATTTAATCTGAAGCGGGAGGTTATTATTATTATTTTTTTTTTGTCAACAGGAGGTTATTTATCCTATGTAAATTAGTTTTGGGATAAAACGTTAAAAAGGTAAAAATATAAGGGTAGTAAAATGATATTCAACAAACACAGCAAGGTAGAGTAAACCATGATCGCACAAGATCACTGGCTCACCTGAGGTAATGCTCTCTGTTTTCCTCACAACTCAGACTCAATCCTCTGAAACATTTCAATGGGAAAATCAGAGTTTTACATGAAATCGTCTTCGAGTTCTTGAAGCGATTTGTTGCTCGAAGCAATGTCTTTGTTGGATGTCATTTTATCAGTTACCATCAACCCCTTGTAGCTCCTCATCTCTGCTTGCCTCTCCTTCTCCAGCCTCTCTATCTCTTCACGTTTCTTCTGCAAAACCCAAAGGCAAGAAGGATTTGAGTCAAAACCTAACCAATAGAGACTTTTCACAGATTAAGAAGATGACAAGGACCAAAACAGAAAGCTCACCTTCTCCCTCAGGTGTTGCTTCCTCTCAGCTCTCTCTGCAGCGTTCACTGCTTCTCTCTCGGCTTCATTATGAAACAAACCATACAATGTAATAGATTGTTAAGTTAAGCTGACTGGCAAAGCTATAGTCACTTCATATGCCAAAGACTTACCTCTCAGATCAGGGGTTCTCTCAACTTTTGTTTTGTTCAACCTGTTAACTATATCATTGACTCGTTTCTCCACTCTGATAGTCCGGACCTTAAAGAAACACACAACCAACCATGCATGAGCACTTTTTAATATATGCACAACGCAAAATTTACTTGGGAGATGAAGAAGCTTACCATCTTTGAGTTGTGGAAACCAACTTGACCAACATCCATGGAGGCGGTTTTCTTCAAGTTGGACCAGGGAGTGTACACAACATCGACGTTGTTCACCTTGTTGCCTGGCACATAATCCCAGAAGCCAGTCGGTAAGAAAACAGAATATAACCTATATGTGCCCTCCTTCTATAAGAAATGGGGACAAACTGATACTCCAAAAGACTAATGGTTATGTAAATTTGAAGTTCACGACAAGCGGAAAAGGGCTTTAGGTTTTACCTTGAATGGAGTTGGCTTTCACAAGCTGAGCACAGTCCTCCAGCACACCTTCGTTAATGTCATCAAAACCCTGGCCTTTATGAAGCCTTAGGTAAACGTGAGCTGAGGACATTTTGTCAACGTGAAACCTGCATCAAACGAAAAGTGCTTTTAGCAATAATGCTGAGTAGGTGAAGCTCCTAGTTGTTTACTTGGTAAAAACCAGCCTATTCATGATCAAATATTGGGATTCATAAGAATACTATGACCAGAAGACAGACGTGATGTTTTCATAAGTTAACTTATACACCTCAGTCATGAAAGAAAACTTACTAAACCAAAAACAAAATGCTAAAACAGCACATGTTATCAAATAGTAAAACCGATAAGCCACGAAACTCCAATAGATTGTATTTTAAAAAAACGAAACTGTCAAACTAGAAGGTAACAGACACCTATTCATATCTACAAACATCAAAGTTCTTGAATGTAGCCAACCTAGCATGCCTGGAGAAAATAGAATACCGATGAAAACATTTGAGCTACTACATATTATTCCAGCATCTCTAATGCATATCTCTAAACAAACAAACAATTTCAGAAACCAAAACTAACCAAAAATCCATTCTACCAAAATTCAAACACAAAAGTTCTGAAAAAGAACGTCACCTGGAAATCAAAAGATAACAAAATTCGATACAACATATATAAGATAATAAACAACAGCTCCATAGCAAAGACTAAGAACAGAATTAATTTTAACTGAGTGTAATAATCAAAAACAAAACTTGAGTAACAGCGTTGACCACCATATTATTCCCCAATCATTCCCATATTCCCATACCAATCTACCAAAACATCTGAGCATAAACAAACTCAAAATTCGATCAAACCAACTAAATCAACGTCGATTTCGTGACAGAAACAATCGAATGATCGGAAAAAATTAAAGAATATTCGTTCTCGCTCACCAGACGTCTTCGGGGAAGCCGTACTTGATGAGCTCCTCGTTCTCAAACTTATCAAGCCCCATGAAGATGGTGTAGTCCCCAGCATCTGGACGAGCCTTGAAGTAGAACACCATCGCCTTCGATTCGAGAGACGGAGCAAATGGAATCTAGGGTTTCCCCTCTCTCTTCCCTATCTCCCCCTCTCTTCCCGACAAGTTGCAACAATGAAGAAATCGTAACCACTCTAGAGAATATAAAAAGAAAACACGCAAATAAGACCGATGACTTTTGTTCTTTCCTTCCTTGTCTTAATAAAATACATATTTCCAAAACTAACCTTCATATTTACAAATTTAACGTATGAAGCCTAAACCTTTTTAATTTCATTTATTAAACCCAAACGTTTGGACATACATATTGATCTTGCACCATCGCAGAATCTGTAACGTTAACATGGCCAAATCATTTTCCAAAAGTCTAAGGATAAAAGTACCTCTCCATAACAAAATATCTCTATGCTCTACACCACAAAGAACACAACGAAATCAAACGTGAGAGAGACGCCAAAGCTCAAACAGTATTTAATGTAGAGATCCAATCCAGCGAATTCTACTGATACATAACGAGTTTTTTTCAAGGCATGCCGAATTTGGACAAGGCTGTTTCAAATACAGTGGCGAATGCCTGAGAGGTACTCTGGTCGTCCGCTTTCACTTTTATCTGAGCTTTGGCCGATGAAGAGTTTATGATACACTCAGTGAGATAGTCCGAGGGTTCTGCTTCCTTTTGAGCAAAGAAGAAGAACTTGAAGTTTGGTGATTGGCCTCCCGATGCGATGCAGTGAATGGAATGACTCTGCATGTGTTTGATAAGTGATTGTGGAACTGTCAAGGCCGCTATTCCTTGGGGGTTCACAGAATACTCCTGCAAAAAGTTAAGAAAGTTACAATACTAAGACAATGTCACAATGGCTTCATCAATGGCAAAGGTGAAAACATTAGGGGGGACCTGTGTTAATGATATGGGCAGTTGGCGCCATTTCTGTTGGAAAGCACGTGGATCTAGAGAAGCTCTTGGGTTAAGCTTTAAAAGAGGCGGTGATGGTGTTGGAGCAGGAGCTGCTGATAGACCCAAACCAAGGAGATCATCAAAATCAAAGCTAGATTGTGTGGTTGTTGCGGACGCGGCAGGGCCGGAGATTGCAAGTTCTTGCATTTGCGAGGATATATTAGAGCTTTCATATGGAGCCGTGTATGCGGAACAATTGTTACTGGAAAGTCCTTTGTTGTCATCCTTCTCGTCAGTACTCAGAAGCAGGTCCTTGTCATTTGCCTCAAATTGCTGAGCTGGAACAATGTCACTGGAGACTTCAGGAGTGATGGAAGTACTTCCAAGTTCTTCTGAAAACTCAAAGGGCCCTCGGTGTTCCTTATCCGTAAACATGTACGATGGCTGCCAGAAAAAAAATGATGTTACTACCTCTGAATAATATTAAGGCTATTGAATGCATACTGCTACATTGGTTTGACAGCAAAGTCAGGAAACATACCTTCTGGTAGATCACAGAAAGACTGTTAAACTCGTCAAATATACGGTCTTTGATTTCACTGCTTTGAGTGTCAGCAAAGGCTGAAACCGCCTGTTGTGGAGGACTAACAACACTTTCTGCCACATGCACGTCGTATTGCAGAACCCGATAGTAGAACAAGGCTCGATCGTGAACATCCTACTCCAACAGTTAATGTTGAACAAGTATCTAATGGGCCAATGGTTTCAAAACAAGAGAAATTTGGAAGGGAGAGATCGGATGATACCTGGTGAAAATCAGCAATCCCTGCAGCTAGAGCTATTCCTAGGGCTTTCTGAGTCTCAGGTGCCCTCTTGAAAAAGCATTTCATAGCTGCGGTTAGGAGATGCAACCGGACCTCAGCCGAATGCTCTTCCTCCCAGTTCTCTATCAGATTCTCCAAAATATAAGGAGCATCACTCATGTCCTGGGCATATTCACCCAACATCCATATAAGAGCCGCCTTGGCTTTGGGTTCCTGAATGTTTTTGCTGCTGATACCGCCAACAACAGAAATGCAGTCATGGCTCCATTGTGGATGCTTCCTTAGAAGGTCCTTCACAAGAACCTAAAGGAGGAACCAGATAAGTATATTCATAATGAAAATGCAAAAAATATGACGGATATTTATTTCAGTGAATAGTGCGTATGATAGTTTACCAAAGTTTCAGCAGTGACATAGTCCTTCTCCATCTCCAGAAACTGAAGAAGTCTATCAACAATCGCGTTCACATCATACTGCTGCAAAGCAATCTTCCCAACTGCCCGAATTGACTCTCTTGCAATTTCAATATCAACGTTTGCAGCATACTCGCACAGTTCCGTCACTGAGTGGAAAGAAAATCACGAAACAATCACATTAAAGAGTCGAAAACGAAACGTTTTCTCATTCCAGATTCCATATTGACATAATATGAAACAATACCAATTTCGTAAGTGTTGCTTTCATTTGCAATAGCAGTCAACATCTCAAGCTTCAACTTTTTGACATACGAGGGTTCATTGTACTGGCAGTAGAAATGCTTATAATCTGAGGCAAAGATGAATGGCGCACGGACAACCAAAAGATGAAGGTGGCTCAAGATTGCATACGATTGCTCCGGACTTCCAGAACTAACGAGAGTCAGAAGTGGAGATTTAATACGCTCATACACCTAAACAAGAGCATTTGGTATCAGTGAGACAAAGATCATGATTAAACGCTGAAACAACTAATCAATCCAGAGGAGATAACTTTCTTTTGCTAGAAACTAAAATCTTATTTTCAAGCTTTCAGACAACGTCACCAAAAGTAATTCTATGCTCACTTTTTTGGACATTACGGAAACTATTGCACAAACCTATCATCATAACATCCCACGCAAAACTTATTCCATCAGGAAAAAAAATTCAATGTCAAGGATAAGGAGGTGGACTTTTTACCTGTTGATGAACATCAGTCATGGAGAGTGTCAACTGCAGAAACACTTTGACTGTTGCCAAGACAACAGCACCATTGGCATGCTGAAGTCTGTCTTCCAACAGATTCATAATGTCAAAAATATCATTACTATCTGACGGCACATATTTTACTGCCAACTCAAGTATAAGACATTGCGCCCACTCATTGAATTCCTTGATCCTGCAAAAACAAACACCACCATAGTGAAATTTGCTTCTCCCTTTATAGATACGACCACAACAACAAGGTATTGTGATTGAAGGTTACAGGAGGAGCTAAAGCACATACCGATTCAGGAAATAATATATAAGTGGTTTGCTAAGCAAAGATTCCTTCTCCCGACACGCCTCCTCAGAGTGGCTTGCTTCTAAACTCCAAATTTCTTGAAGTGCAGCTAGGCAATTGGCAACTACCTGAACAGAATATTTTACATCAAAAAGCTACCATGAAATGTGAATTAGTCAAAAAGAATATTCAACATACAAAAAAATTTAACCTGAGCATCTGAATCATGAAGCATCAAACTTTTCAACGTTGCAGGAAACTCAGCATCAATACACGTCGAGGCCGAGATGTGATACAGCTTCAGCACTCCAGTTACAGCGATTGTTCTCACATAGCTGTTATTATCCTTCAGCCCACTCCCCAAGGGACCAAGCAGATACTCAACGAGGTTCGGCACTCGTAAAGAACACAAACTCCTCAGAGCAAGCCCACGGATCATAGGGTCCTCATCTTTGCAATCCCTCTGGAGAAAATTGATCGTCAGAAGGGAGAGATCAGGATTCCCCTTCGCATAGTTTCCAACGTAGAGATAACACATCTTCTTGAGGACAATGTCTGACGTCGCCGAGCACATGACCATTTCTCCGAATACGGAGGAGACGTCGATGCCGATAGTCATGTAGGATATGACTTTCTTGAAGAGGTCGCGCTTTGAATCGTCGACTCCTGGAGCTCTGCTTCCGGCTAGCTGGCGAAGCTGAGATTTCAGATCTGTCACTTCGCTTTTCCTAGAAAATAACAAATCATAGTTTCGATTTCACGCTTCGTTTGCTTAAAGAGAGATCAGATTATAGAAGCTTAATCTAGACGACATCCTAAAACTAGATCCGCTACAATTGTGATTGAATCGTAAAACTGATCGCTGATTCTTATCTAATGAATGCAGGTGAAGCTAAGCGGTGTTGATCGAGAGATAGAGAATGAGTTACCCTGAAGGTTGAGACGGTGACGGATAACGCGAGGAAGCGGCTGGAGGAGGCATCGCTGATATGGTTGAGGTTGAGATTTGATTGAATTTGTACGCCGTGAGATCCACCGGAGCAGAAACCAACGAGATGTCACCCGATCGGAGAGAATCGAGCTGAGATCAGAAGATTTTGGTTCACTGGTGGAGTCTCGTGCGTCGAGAGGTGGAAGAAGAAAATGCCAACGACCGGATTTGCAATTTACTCCTCCTACTTATTATGTTTTACTAATTCCCCCTTTATTTTCAATTTAATCCAAAGAAGACAAATGATCAGGGTTTGAATGGTAACCAATGACGAATAGAAACACTGCATTCCTTAATGTTCTTCAAAAATGTTACCATTCGTGAGGAATATTTTTTCCTCTTCATTTTTTATTCCTATTCATTCTTTTCCTAATCATTCATAATGTTCCTTGATGATTACCAGTCACACCCTATGTAAGATTTTACATGAGATAACCTTATAAAACATTCGTATTAGTCATAATTTTATCAGGAAAACCAGTTTCACCTGTAAATTATATTATTTTTACTGTATAAAGTTAATCTGTTCATGATTATACTAAATGAACTATCTATTAATAGAACATTGTGGGGGAATTATACAATCGTAAAAACATAGGGGACGAACTTTAAATAAGAAAAGTTTTCATCCAGCTTCCACTAACAAAACGCTGCGTTTCGCTGCGGATATTTTCTTCATTTCTCTCTCCTCGAACATCCATGGCTGCTCTCAGAAGCTAGATAGAGAAAACTACACACACGACTACACTAAAGAAGGGAAGAGAATCAATCAGCTATGATCTTAGCTCAGCTTCGGAGGCTTCGTCTCTCCATCTTCGCTAAATCCCATTTCTCTCTCGCTTCTTCGCATTTCAATCTCATAAACCCTAACCCGCCGGTTAAGCTAGCCAGAGCCCTTTTCTCCAACCTCGCCACTGTCGAACCCATACCACTGCCGGTCTCGGATTCGTCCCATCTGGACGCTGCTCCGGTGGAGATTCCGCTCGACAAGCTCTTTATCCCGCCGGAGACTGATATCTCCGACGAAGAACCGTCGAGGCTGGCGGCTAGGATACTGAAGGGCTCGAACATAGTGCTGAGCAAGTACGCGAGAGACGCGCAGGTGGTTCAGGCAGACTATGTGAAGAGCAGTGTCCGGACGGAGGATTGTCCGGCCGATGGGTTGCCGGAGTTTGCTCTTGTCGGGAGGTCCAATGTTGGGAAATCGTCGCTGCTCAATTCGTTGGTGAAAAGGAAGCGTCTTGCCTTGACGTCTAAGAAACCTGGTAAGATAAGTTTTGCTCCGTAGTGACTATCGTCCAGCTGCTGTTTGAATCCTATATGGTTTTAGGTGTAATTAGATTTGTAGATAAAAAAAGATTCCTTCTTTGATGGGGATAGTGGCAAAAGTTTCGTTCTTTTGTGTGGATAGTGGCTTTTTGAACTTGCTCCTATTAAGTGGGAAGCGTGGTTTTTGCAATTATAATGTCATATGACTTTAAATTGAATTCATAGTGTTCATGAGGACATATGAGAGGGTTGGTAGATTTCAGTTTGTTTTTATTCGAAGCTTTAGTCAGTTGATTGATTGAAATGATGGTTCTATAGCATTTAAATTCTCTAGTGCCCAAGTGGGTATCAATCTCTAGTCTAGATCAACATTCGATAAGACAGAACCAATAGACTACCAAGGTGTTGGTTAGACAGAACATATTTGCTTTGTAGCATCGGCGTATGTTGGTTCCTAGTACTTGTGAAGGTGGGATCAGCTGATGGAATCTTTGAGTATTGTTGTATGCTTGGTCTTGCTATAACAATTTCACACCTTAGTAAACAACTCTTGGTTAGACTGAACAGGTTTTCTTTTGTAGTATCGTTATTTGCTGGTTCCTAGTACTTGTCCATGTGGTTTTAATGGTTACCAAGGTGGCGTTATTCTATGGAATCTTTTAAGTAATTTATTATGCTTGATCATGCTATAACACTTTCATGCCAATAGGATTTGGATATTTATTGGAAGTACTATCTCTATAGTGTGGAGGTGTAGCTTGTTCGTACGATCTGTTAGATTGGATAATGCTTGGAAAGTTATTGTACAACCGTAAAGCAATCCTACCATTGGATTGTTTATGCGCATTTATTCCTCTAGAAGAGATTCTTGCAAGAATTACTTTTCTTTTTCTCTCTAGAGTATTTAAAAATGAAGCATACTCTTGGTTCCATTATAATTCTTGGTCATTTATTTATTTGTCATGTAGGGAAGACGCAATGCATTAATCATTTCCGGATCAACGACAACTGGTACTTGGTAGATTTGCCTGGATACGGGTAAGTTCAAGTTTGTATATCTCTTTGTTTACATTTGCTTATGAAACCATTGCCATAGTCCCTTAAATTGGCTCCGACCATCAGAAACTAAGTTTGTATATCTTTTTGTCTATTGTAATTACAGTTTCTGTCCTGGGGAATTTCTCAGACTTTAGCTATAAAACACTTGAAGTTGATGCATTTGTTAATTGCAGGTATGCATCAGCACCGCATGAGCTCAAAAAAGATTGGAACAAATTCACCAAAGACTATTTCCTGAACAGATCAACATTAGTCTCAGTATTTTTGCTAGTTGATGCCAGCCTTCCTGCAAAGCAAATTGATCTTGACTACGCTAGCTGGCTTGGTCAAAACCAGGTATAAAAAATAAAGAATTGTTTCTAAACATTAAGAAACCCGTTTAAACCCATTAGTTGTCCCTGCGGAATGAATTGGTGTTATCTATAACCCTCAGGTTCCGATGACTATGGTATTCACGAAATGCGACAAGAGGAAGAAGAAGAAAAACGGAGGGAAGAGACCGGAGGAGAATATAAAGGAGTTCCAAGATTTGATCCAAGGGTTCTTCGAGACCACACCACCATGGATTATGACCAGCAGTGTGACAAATCAAGGCCGGGATGAGATATTGTTGCATATGGCTCAGCTAAGAAACTACTGGCTCAAACACTAAAGAACCCAACCACAGTTCTTCAGATTATCATTAATAGGAGTAATAAAGAACAACGAAAAACACTTAATGTACCATTTCTTGGGCAATGTTTTTGATTAATGCAACGCTAGGATTTTGGCAATGTTTTTGATTAATGCAACGCTAGGATTTTGTTTTTGTATTCTGTTGTTGATAGTTGCACAAAAGATTAGTGTAATTGATGTGTTTTTTTCAGCTTTTGTAACTAGTCGATTATGGTAAGTATATAGCTATATAAACAACTTGCGGGGATAGCTCAGTTGGGAGAGTGTCGGATAGCTAGTTTAGCGTCTGAAGGCCGCGTGTTCGATCCACGCTCACCGCAATATTTTTTTTATTTTCCGAAGTAAAACGATGTCGTTTTAAGTTTATGATAGGAATTGCACAGCCCATATAACACGAGCCCAGCATCTCTAAACCCAATTATTTAAAACTTTTCATCAGCACTAACGAGGGCTAAACATTATTTTGTGTCCTAATCAGAAAACCATTTCTTAACTTCTTAACAATGAGTGTTTATGTTTATTCTGGTCAGATAAGCCGATGAGATAATCATTCGATCCACGCTCACCGCAATATTTTTTTTATTTTCCGAAGTAAAACGATGTCGTTTTAAGTTTATGATAGGAATTGCACAGCCCATATAACACGAGCCCAGCATCTCTAAACCCAATTATTTAAAACTTTTCATCAGCACTAACGAGGGCTAAACATTATTTTGTGTCCTTCTAATCAGAAAACCATTTCTTAACTTCTTAACAATGAGTGTTTATGTTTATTCTGGTCAGATAAGCCGATGAGATAATCATTCGATCCACGCTCACCGCAATATTTTTTTTATTTTCCGAAGTAAAACGATGTCGTTTTAAGTTTATAATAGGAATTGCACAGCCCATATAACACGAGCCCAGCATCTCTAAACCCAATTATTTAAAACTTTTCATCAGCACTAACGAGGGCTAAACATTATTTTGTGTCCTTCTAATCAGAAAACCATTTCTTAACTTCTTAACAATGAGTGTTTATGTTTATTCTGGTCAGATAAGCCGATGAGATAATCATTTCATAAAGACTCATCTAATCTATTAAAATAGAGTCCTATTTTTTATCTACCATTAGAAGTTGTCATTAACTTTTGGACTCTTACTAAAATATTACAATAATACACACACACTACTTATATAAAATTCACCAAACTACTTAAATTAAACCAACATCGTTACATACAACTAAACCGACGTCATATTAAACATACCTTCGGTTATATACTAATAGAAAAACAATACAAAATTAAATTATTCTTATAATAATCAAGACATGGCTCTGCTTATAGTCTACCTTCAAATAATAATGGACAAATAATAATATGTTTATTTGATGAGCCCAATCCATCAAATAGTAATGAAAGACATATGTTTTCAATTACATTTGACGTCATCTATCTGCCACTTATTATTCATAAATATATTTTGTATCTCTCTTATATCGTGTTTGATTAATGGGTCTAATCCATAAACGAAAATATTATTTACTGGCTAAAGTAATGTATTTTAAAAGACTATCAATCTTATATATTAAAACAGAAGTCACAACTTTGATTCATGTGTGATTTTTTTAAAAATGGACCTAATGGACCTATTCATAGAAATTCATACTATATTTTAATTCAGACTAATAATAAATATAATTTTTAAAATATTTTAATCATAGTATCTTTTGATATCTTTTCATTTTAAATATAAATATATTTATTTTAAAATTCTAACAAATCTGTTTAAAAAGATTTTTACAAGATCTTCATTTTTGAAATTATACTTAAATATTTTCACTAATTTCGAAATTAGTTTAAAATATTATTATACATTAATATATTCAGTTATATAAAATGAAAAATAAAAAAATCTATAATATTTTAGTTATTATATAATCATAATCAATTATATTAAATTAAAATTATTATATTGAGCTAAAAATAATAAAATTGTATTAAATTTATATATTTATATATTTTACTTTCGTAATTATAAAATATTTATGTTCAAAAATAAAATCTAATATGTTGGTAAGATGGGTTAACATTATCAAACTATATAATACATGTATAAAAATTAACATGTATTTCTTTAAAGTTAATAATATAAAATATTTGTAACTACTTTAATCATAATATATTTTCATTTTAAATATAATATATATTTATATATTATATTTTAAAAATTCTAATAAATCTGTGTAATATTTAAACAATAACTTAATGTATTTTAAGTTATCGTTTAGAAATAAAAATAAATAAATTATATCCTATTTTATCTACTTTTATAGTCATGATCATGTTAAAATATAATTATTAGACTAAAATAAATATGATAAATTTATATTCAATTGATAAATTTATAAATTTTATTTTCATAAATATAAACTATTTATTTAAAATATAATATGATGATAGAACGACTTAAAATTAACAAACTATATAATACATGTATAAAAATTAACATATCTTACACTTTTATAGATACAATAATAAATTATCTAAAATGAATAAGCATAAAAATATTGGTAAAAAAAGAAATCCAGTTTTCAAATACGTATCAGAATTTAGCATAAATTAAATACAAAATATTTTTTTAAATATATTTTCTCATGAATATATTAATTTGCTTAATAACTAAATGCAAATACAATAAGATAAATATATAATAAGAAGTGGCAAATACATAAGGTTTAAACAATTAATTAATTATAACATGAAAATTATAAAATTATTGTATTTGAAATAGTTATATAAATATTTAAGTATATGATTAACATTAAAAATATATACCACTTATGTTCTAAAACAATAATTTATGTATAGAAAAGTGAAAACAAACACCCGTGCGGTTGCACGGATCAAAATCTAGTAACTAATTTGATTATATCTAACTAATTGAGTTCTATCTATAAGAAAATGATAAGTATTGGTTTTGAATTTATCTAAAGTTTATACAATTCGGAAAAAAAGGAAATATTCCATCAAAAAAAAAAAAGAGTAATTGCACTCTACACACAAACAAAATATCATAATTAGGTGGATACACATTTTGGATTTGCTTAGGTTTTGTCGACATTTCTATGACCAATATACCCCTATTTTTATTTGATCATAAGTTCATGTAGCCCAAATATTTCTTATATCTATTTCTGTAGTTTCTTCTTTACGTGGGGGAAAACAATAAATAGATTCACTTTTCTCACTGTTACCACTTTGTTTCATAATTTTTTATTATTATAAAATTTTGAATTTATACGGAAAATAAAGAAAAAATAATCAGTCAAGATTCATAAGAACATTGCCAAGGAAGAGAGAAGAAGCTTTGTTTCGTGAGCATTTCATTTCGCCTTTGTCATCTAATTCAATTCCATCTCTGCATTTCCTTCGGAACCTTCTCAAGATCGAAAAAGTTTTAGGTTTCTGAGAATTCTATCACATGGAGCTGCGGATCTTCCGGGGAGGTAGATGGAAGTTAGATCAGAGACTACTCAGGCGCGGAGCGATAAGCTTCCGCCTCCGAAGCTTCGCTTACAAGTCTGGTTCGCCGCCGGTGAGCTTTGGCATACCCGGATCTTAACTGGTTTAACCAATCACACTTCCAGATTCTCATCTCCCATGGAACCAGTTCCATTTCCGCCTCCTCTTCCAGATTCTCAGCTGAAACTTGTTAATCAATTTTATATCATGGCAATGTGAAATGTAGTCAGCTAAAACTTGTAAACCAATTTGACCAGCTCTTTCTTCGAGTCAGGCAAACACATAATGTGGGCTAAAACTTTCGAATGTCTTTTATGACAATCATCATTATATTGCTTATGTCAACAGCTGTATTTTTTTAAAACACAAAGTTAAATTAATTTGTAGGTGCTTAACCATATGTATTTGGTTGTTAATCAACTTTATATCATGCCAAACAACTATTGTGGACACAACCATAAGTGTACTTGTAACTTGTCACTATTATGGATAACCGGCTAAAAAATGTGTTATCCATGTATAGGATCACTAATGACAGCTACTGCATGTCTTACACTTATAAATTTGTGAAGATAGTCATCTTTGTTTACGGTTGATAATCTAATCAACGAGTTATCAATTAAATTTGATTAATAGCATGTCCCTTATAGAACTGTTGTTAATGATGAATAATATATCCAGCTAGCATATTGTAGCTGGCCAACTAAAATATTGCCCAAGACATAGCCAACTTAGTACTTGGCCGGCTATATTTCAGTTTACATAGTCAAATAGAAAAGTATCCCATTGCAAAAACTTATTATAATTGAACATAAATTCTATCATCGGAGTTAGCCGAGTATTATTGTAACTATATCCGCCGGTCTGTTTGTTAACCTGAAAATAAAACAATAGAGTGATTATATTGTAACTATATCTGGCTAATATATTCATTATACATTTTCTCCTATTTGTTTAACTTATATCCGGTTAATATTGTACTTATATCCCCTGTTCGAAAACGCGGCCGGAGTGACCGATTCTGCGCCGGAAAATCGCTCGGCGGAGCTCCGCCGCCGTGAGTTTACCATAGTCGGACCAAAACTCGGATCAGGAAAAAAAACATATGTAATATGGCGTTTTCGAGTCCAAAATCAGTAATAACCTCATAGATCTTTCATAGTTTAGTGTTAGTAATAGATAAACTAAGTTAAAATGAAGTAAATCGAAAAAAAATGGTGTTTATGTTGAAAACACAGAAAAACGGCCGCAGAAATTAGGTTAGAGCTTGAGGAAGAAGAAGAAAGCCGAAATTATTTTTTTACCCTTCTTTACAAAAAGGACAAAAACACTTAATAGTACACCCTGCTGGAGTTGAACCCAGGTCCCCATGTCAAATAAAGACTACTTTCACCATCGAGCTACGACAATTTATTGGTATTACTCGGCATGAAAATTGTTTAAAGGCATGTTTAATATATTTTTTATTTAAAAACATTTTTCATGAAAAATTACGCCCCGCGTACTCCCCGATTATATCCCGCTTTTCTGATAACTCGCTAGGCCCACACCGACCGCCCGACTAGCGCCTAACGTAGTCTTGAACAAGGCTTATATCTAACATACTCTTCGGTATCCGGCTAATATGTTCAGTATACAATCCAGCCGCTGCCGGAGATCCATTTCAAGACCCACCCATTGTCCTCGAACATGAGCTTACTCATCGATCCCAGCAGCTCAAGCACCAACAAGCCCTCCCCACCATAACGACTCATCGCTTTCCCCTTCACCATCGGTCGAACACTCAGAACTCCAAGAGGTCGTAAGGAAGGGATTGAGACTGCGCAGTCAAGACGAATCTTAGAACCGGATCTCGTTCTCTAAAGATCCGGACATGCATGACCACCGCCGCAAAACCACCACCTGGACAAACTGGAAACTTCGACAGCAAACAAGCACCACCTCATCAGGCCAGCGAAAGACCCTAAAACTCAAGATGAAGCTCCGGCCATGAACAAGAAAGAAAGAAAATGAAGGGACCCTCACGGAACCAGTACCAATGCTAGAACACCGGCGACCGGAGGGGGCGAGATCTGACCGGAAAAAGGGGCTGCGCTTCTAGAGAGAGGTTAGAGAGAAAAAGGGGAGGGAGGAGAGAAGTAGTAAATATTTTACCAGAAAAATAAAAAATATTTACTATATCTTAACTAATAACCTTATGACCTCACTAATTTCTGCGGGAATATAGTATAGGGTTACTATGGTAATCTACTTTCACTCGAAGAATACGCCAGCCCCCTAGAAAACAATGTTGTGTGTATTTACTTAATTTGTCGATCTTTTATGGGTTTTGACCAAATTAGATGGAGAAGCCCAGGCAAAAACAAGCGGTTTCATCAATTAAATAACATGAACTGAGTGATCCCTATACAGCAGTTCTCTTGAAAACCGCAACAAATCTTCGACAAAATTTAAAATATCAAGAAAAGAGATTTGACGAGAGAGAGGGGAGGAAGTAGCGTAACTGTTGAACGAAGAATCAGGCGTTTTCTCTCTCCCTAATCGAACTCGGGTTGCTCTGGTTTCGAGCATTGGTATATAGGGTTCGATCATCTGTTCGGTGACTAGTGAAACCGTAAACTTTGATTTCTCGAGTGTGAAGAAGGTAAAAGTTCCCATTTTTATTGAATAAACTTTAATGTTCTTGTTTACTAGTTAATCTTTGTTTTTCAAGAACACTAAAAGCTTATTATATCAACCTACATTGCATTAAAAATATCACCTTTGGGTAGTTTTGTTGATATTTTGTTCTTGACTTGCATGCATTCCTGTTCTTGTCATTACTAATGCAATTGTGCTGCTTTTGTGCTTTTTTCTCTTCCAATTTGGCATTTTTTTCCTTGGTTTACATTAGTCTTGAGTCCTGGTTACTTATGGTTTGGTCATGGCACATTAGTCAAGTGTATTGGCATGGTTTTGTTTAATGCACAACGCTAATGACCATTGCTTAGTTTGTTGAGATAGATTAGCTTTTCTACCTATTGTCGAAAACGAAGACACATAGTGCCTACTCTGCTGCTTGTTCCAGGTTCAAAACTGCTTTCTTTGAGGATGGAAGAGGCAGCAGGAGATGAAGGCTTGGAATTCAAGTGGGGTAAAAAGAGAAGAGTCGGTGGGAAAAAGAAAGATGTCCAGTTCTATGAATCTTTCACCTTTGACGGTGATGAGTACTCTCTTTATGACTCTGTCTTAGTTGGCGATGCCAGTGAACAAGACTCTCATGAACTCTTTGTTGCCAAGATCATTAAAATTTGGGAACACACTAATAAGCGTGCTAAAAACCCAAGGCAAGTCAAGCTTCTCTGGTTCTTTAGACCTTCTGAGATTTCGCCGCATTTACTTGAAGGAGTCCAAGATGTGCTTGCAAATGAGCTGTTTTTGGCGTCTGGTGAAGGTCCTGGCCTCGCTAATGTCAACCCACTGGTAACTCATTCTCCTTATGTAATCGATGGTTGACCTCTGCACCACTTTTTTTTACTGATAAACTTTGTTCTCATTAGGAAGCAATCTGTGGAAAATGCTCTGTTGTATGCATTTCAAAGGACAAAAGGAATCCACAACCCACAGATGAAGAAATCAAGTCTGCAGACTTTGTGTTTCGCCGAGCATTTGATGTTGGAAGCTCTAGAGTGGTGGATACTATAGATGATAAAATTGCTGGAGTTGACGGTACATTTCTTTAGCTTTCATGTTTCTCCTATGTGATATATAGCTATATATCTTAATTATTTTGTTTACATCATATGCAGTTACATTTCTCTTCAACAGAGCTGGTAGTAAGCAAGAAGCAACTAATGTACAGAAAATTCAAGAAGACATGAATGGGAGTCTAGATAGTTTGAAACTAAACAGTCTTCCAGCTTGTGTTTCAGTTCCGGAAACTGAAGACAACTCTATTGAATCTTCTGACTGTAGAGAAAGAAGTTATGGTGGCGAAGAAGGGAAAGAAAAAGGTCTCAGTAAACTTGCAGAAGAAAGGTCTGTCAAGGATTCTAGTGTGCAGGAAAGCTCAGCCCACGGTAAAGAACATGACGCTTGTGAAGCTTCTGGCTTTAGAGGAAATGATTGTGATGGCAGCAAGGCTCAAGGAAGTGAAGTTAAGAAACAATTTACCAAAGAAAAGTCTCTTCCTGCAGAAGCAAGATCTAGTGACACTTGTGATGCTTCTGGCTCCAGGGTAAAACATTCCGATTCCGAGAAACCTCAAGCAAATGACGTTAAAAAACCATTGACTAAACAAAAATCTGTGTCCGGTGGAGAAAGATACAGTAAAGAGTCAAACGGATTGGATGACAGGCCTCAAAAGAAACAGAAACTAGATGGTTGTGATACAGATGCGTTTAAGAGACCTAGAGACAAAGTGACCGGAGATGAAGTCCCTCCTGAGAAGCCCAGTTTGGTCAAGAAGCACCGAGATCTTGGTGTGTCAGTTTCTGAAAGAAGAGACGCAAAAACTGCAAAGAAACCCAGCTTTGATGGTAAGCTATTACAACGCGCTGAGGACGAGACGTTGGGAGATGATTATGAAAGAGGTTATCAAGTAATTGAAGTGAAACAAAAGCCGGATGCTGTAAGTTTTATATTTATATTACATTGGTTTAGAACCTGGCAGTTTTGTTTTACAGTCCTTCACTTTGTATGTTGTAGGGTTCTAGTAATGTTCTGTCATTTTCTCATTATGTTTACTTGTTACCACAGTGCTTGTAACTTGTAAGCATGGTGGTTAATCTAATAGATTTTTGTTTCATTTTTATTGATTTCAGGTAAACAGCAAATGGTTTCGACCTCTTGTAAGTATTTTTTCCTATATTTTTCTTGAGGGTTTCTAATTTTTTGATGGTTTCTGACTTTTAAGATTTTGGCCAGCCTTGGGAAGAAAGTATGAGGGAAGCAGAGAAGGAAGAGAGAGTGGTTCTCCTTCAAAACCTGGATCCTACTTACACATCTGATGAAGTGCAGGTACTTTATAGCTGATTAAACAATATAAACTCATGTAGTTATACCTCATAGAACCTCCCTTCTCTCTATTTATATGTTATATAAGATGTGAATTATATTTTCAGGATATAGTCTATTCTGCTTTGAGTGAGCAATCTACAGCGAGGATGATAGAGCGTACATCAGTCACTATTTCTCATACTGGTAAGCTACAAAATTTATGGTTCTCAGTTACTAGAAATAGAATGAGGAGACTTACGGTGGCATCTCACATCGATTGATGTACAGGTGAAGCTTTGGTCATATTCAATTCAAGACAAGCTGCGGAAAGAGCGATTAGAAGACTAGATAAGGGATGCTTGTTGCTATCAAGTGGGAGGTAAACCGCTTATGACATATCCATGTCAAATGTTCATGTGCTATATGGTGTGTATGCATGTGTGCGTTATGATCTTCTTCTCTGTTTAACAGGCCCCTTGTTGCTGTCTTTGCTAAGATAAATCCTCCAGGGAAGCTGTCATCATTCTACGGTCATACCAAACTACAGAAAACTCAAATGCGACGAGAGACGGTATTGTGTTACACTGACCTATCACACACAAGTCCTTTAACAAGTCTCATGTATTGTTCACTGGTCTTCAAATCTGTTTCCAGAGAGATCGAGTGTCTACATCGCGTGGCTCTCAGCCGAACACCCTTGAGTATGTAATGGCAATGGAATGGTACTTGCACCGAGCTAGATCTGACCATGCGTTTCAAACTGTTATTAAGGTACTAGATTTGACAGAGTATTGCAGTGTGTGTTTGTGTGTATTCTTCTAACTCCTTTAAAAATTAAATGAATCTTTAAAAACCTTTGTAGCGGCAATTGGAGGTGAAAAAATCGCTGCGGATTAACTTCAAGGCTAAACTTCCTTAGCTTCAGAATCATCTGGTGTTTTCTTGTGTAAGTTATTATTAGCTCTTGAGACTCTTAGATGATGAACATGTCTTATCATCTTCTAGAAGAGCTAAGTTATCTGTTTTCTTTTCAAACAGAAACATGTACATCTCTCCTACGACGGTGACTGAAGCATTTTGCTATTGTAGGAAGCATGCCAGGCCATCAAAGCCAGTGGACAGAGAAGAGCCATGGCTATGGCGTTTTTGACTTTACTTGTCCTTTCCACTCTTTGTTTTTTGATGCTAGTATGGATATCAATTGCTATTATTACTTAACCAAACTGTAAACCGAATTAATGAATCTAATTTCCGGTTTGGTATACAAGTAATTGTCCCCCGTCCTCGTAATAATTAATTCTTGGTTAGTCGCATAAAACGGATATACAATCCATCAATCATTACACTAGTGGCATTTGTCTCTTTCCATTGACACGTTTAGAGTCTCTCTCTCTCTCTCTTTGGTCGAGCGATCTTCAACGCTAGTTTATTTCTCTGGTAAGCTCATTTTCTCTCCTGATGTTTCGTTTGTCCTTGTCCTTTTTACGTCCATCGTTGACGAGGTCAAGACCATCCTTTCCCCATATAATCACTCTTCTTCTCATCATTTTTTTTCTTGTGTGGAGACTCTTCTCTTGATTTCTCAATTAGGTTTTCCTCCATCATCGATTTGTTCATGCAGTAACGCAACCAGATTCTAAACGTAACGTCTCTAGAGCATTTATTATTGTCATATGTTCTGTTTTCCTCAGTTATGTATCATGTTATAGAAACGTTTGTGTTATCATACCTTAGGGTTTGTCTTTTCCGTGTTATACAAGTTATTATTGCTATCTTCTTTGTATTTTGTCTTTTATGTTTTTTGTAAATAATGGTTATGAATTCAATTTTTGGCAGTAACTTTCTTACCAAGACAGAGGAGAAATGAAGCCAGGAGGAGGAGCATTTGCATTGAATCCGAACGCAGCATCATATGTACCACTCTCCAACAGAGTGGACCATGCTGATGTGGAAGGCTTCGTGTTTGCCAACCCCACCACACAAGAGATAAGTTTCGCAGGCGTCCAAGTGTCCATGCCGCCTGAGAAATCATCTGAGATGGCGTACAAGCAGATAAGGGACGATGATCTGGATTTGGAGATGGATATAGACATGGATATTGAGTACCTTCTGGTCACATTCTCCGGTCTCTCACAAGAGTCTATCACCGATGTGTACCTAGCGAATAGCGGTGACCTTGAAGCAACCATTGAGATGCTGACTCAGCTTGAGGTAAGTTCATCAGCCAATCTCTCTTCAATCATTCACATAAAACATCATAGTTGACTCATGTAATGATCTCTCTTCCTGTAGATATACAGCGATGAAACTCAAGAAAGCCTCCCAGAGACGCTGGACATTGGGGATCACTTTGAATCAGGCCCTTCAACCTCAAAAGCAGCAGCACATAAGAAGGCAGCTACTGAAGTCGTTGCTTCATCTGCACCAGTTATCCCCAATGCAACTGTATCTGCCTGATCTGATGAATCCTTTGCTGTGAAGTTTCTTTATTTTATTTATCTTTGCACACCCATAATAAGTACAGTAATGAGGGTGTTGTATCAATGAAGTTTGATGGTAATCTTAGGGGAAATGATGGACAAAAATGTATAGTTTTTGGAAATGCAAATCTGAGTGGTGATGTGTTGTTTGACAGATTAGTCTGGTCTTTTAACCCCTTTTATTTGCAACTCCATTTTTAATGAATGATATTGATATGTTTGTTTTTTGGTATATTGCCATTTTATTTGTTACTGGCAACAACAACAACAAAAGTATTGGGGTCTGAGTTAAGGGATATGTAATTGTCTTTTAAAAGTTGGTAAAAATATATTTTCTGAAAATTGGAGAATCCTTATTTTCTTGGAAAATAGCAGTATGCAACTAAATGGAATTATGATTATGTCCATATTTTATTATAAAATCATTAATAAATAGTTGAATGAATGCATGAGTACCTGATTTTTGTAAGTTATTGTTGACTTATTGATTTTCTTTGGGGTCTCTCGTTTTGGCATTTTATGAGAGATATTTTCAAAGGGTTGAATTCTGAAGCAGTATCCAACCTTTTCTGAAGCTACATTCACACTTGGAATCAATTTCAACCTCTTAAAAAACCAAAATGAATATATATACAGATCTTGAAACAAAAAAAAAAAATCTACAGATTTATTATCTCCATCTACAATGGGAAACTGTCTAAAACCTTCCAAAGAACAGGCTCCTCCAACTTCTCCCAAGCCTCTTAACATCCCTCCAATTCCAGGTACATCTCCTTTTCTAAATGCACTTCACCTTTGCTTACATACAATATCTAAATACATAATTCAAGTCTATATTTGTATGTGAAAATAGAGCTGGAAAACGAGAATCTGAGAGTCTTCAGCTCCAAGGAAGTGAAGAAACTAACAAAGAAATTCGGACATAATAGGCTTGTAGTTGACAATAATGGTTTTGGTCGATTATTCTACCAGGGATACGTTAATGAGACCACATTTTCTCCATCTAAAAACGGAACAGGACTCGCTGTTTCTGTCATGCACTGTGTTCTACATAGTTCCGAGGAACTAGAAGAGTGGAAGGTAACCAATATATGTCCATATTTATGCAATTTTATTTACACTTGTACGTATGTATCTGGTGGTCACAAAAATTATTGAGTTGCAGGCAGAAATTAGGTGCCTAGGAAAGATTTCTCATCCAAGCTTGGTCAAACTATTAGGCTATTGCTGTGAAGTTAAGGAATCACTCTTGGTTCTTGAATGCTTCCACAAAGGAAGTCTTGAAGCTCACATTTTTGGAAGTTAAGATCTCTTTTAATTAATGGCTCCATTAAAAATGGGTGTAGTTTCTTAGTATACAGTTTCATGACTCTCTCAACAGAAGAAGAAGAAACATTGGCTTGGGAAATACGGCTTAAGATAGCCATTGAAACAGCTCAATGTCTTGCATTTCTCCACTCCGTTAATAACAGAGCGTTATCTCGAGAATTCGGAATGCATGACATTTTCCTTGACGAGGTAATGATTCTATGTTACGATCACAACAACTAAAACAATGCCTCACTAGTGACTTTATGTAATGACTTTATTCCACTCTTGTACCTCTTTTCTTTTATGTGACCTTAACTAAAAAAATTTAACAACCAAGTTTGAATTTCATCAGCACTACAATGCGAAACTGTTTTATCTTGGATCAAACGAGCTACGTTTGTTTGAAGATAGTATCTCGACCGCATTCATTGGAAGAACTGATTACACACCTCCTGAATATGTAATCTCAGGTACACTTTTTCTTTTGTGCTTAACTTTTAATCTTTTGATGGTTCGATGTTAAAGACACTTATGTTTATGTTTAAGGTCATTTGGGCATGAAGAGCGATGTCTATACATTTGGTGTGATCTTGATTGAGCTTTTAACTGGTTTAAAAGCTTTCCGTAGAGGAGTGAGAGACATAAAAAGTGCAATCTCGGTTAAACCTTTCTTGTCCGATAAGAATAAAATCCTGAGTATAATCGATCCAAGAATTGGAAACGACTATCCTGTCAATGCAGTGATACAAATGGGAAAACTCATCAAAAGATGTATCAAGTTGGACACGAAGAAGCGACCAACGATGCAACAAGTTTTGGATGGTTTAAATGATATCGCAGATATTAAGGACTAATGTGTAGAGTTGACACTGAAAATGTTCGAAGTTATTTGCAATAATCATTTTCAACTTCATCAATACATAATTCTCGCTTAACAAGTTAGACATCTGCAAGATGTAATGGAAGATTAGCCCACACATAAGAACTGAAATATATAATCTGACATTGTATATTATGACAAAGAGAGAAAAACAAAACTGGAGCCTACGAGACTCTGAAAAGGTTAAAGACTCTTAGATGTTTTGCTGCGATATAAAATAAGCCATGTAAGACATTAATATGACCAAGATTGCAACGAGAGGTCGCTTGAACCCAAGAGCTCCAACATCTAATCTCCTTACACTTCCAATATCAATAAACACAAATGAGTTATGAAATATGTTCCCACTAGGTGTTGTTTATTTATCCGGCTAGAAAACAACATGATTTATCTTAATAAATGGGAATGGTGTTTTTAATTATTTCCCTATAATATTTCGAGTTTCGATTTTGCTTCATTTCTCATTCGCTTTCTGTTCCAACCTAAGAGGCCACTATACATTTCTTTTCATTTTTGAGGCTTCTTCACAGGTTAGGGTTTCGATTTACGAATATTCTTGTTTTAGTGTTATAGGTTAATGTTGTTTATTATATTCTCTAATGTTGAGTTTCAACTGGCAGGAGGAGCGCTCCAAAGAAACGGTCAGTTGTGCTTTGGTTTTATGTTTGTTCATCTTCATTGCGTTCATGGTCTGAAATTATGTCTTTTTATCTTGCAATGAATTTCATACATATGTACAAACCTTGTTCAAGATGGTTCAATATATAATTTTGGATCTTTTTATGAAAGAATGCTTTCTTTTTTGATGTGCCTAGATCTCTTGGAAAAATGTTACATTGAGAAAGGATTGTTTGTTTCTACCATGCTGAAGTGCTTGATTTCTGCTGATTTTTTTTTTTTTGCAGTTTCATGGGTTTTAAGAAAAGAACGGACATCATCAAATCACTGAAATTGTTATGATAAGATGTACTTCCATTTTTGTTAGAAAGTGGTCATTTGATAAAGAAATCGTTGAATTATCTCCTACAACAAAAGGAGACATCTTGGTATTTGGTAAGAGTTACACTAATACATTCATTTACTATTTCTTTCCACAACTTCTTCTCTCCTTAGTTTGTTATCTCTTTCACACAATAGGAAGACAACACAGGCCACTGCGTGAATGTGGTGGGAGCTGAATCTGCTGTTGTATTTAGGGATATCCTCAATAAATATCCACTTAATATCACATCAAGTGAAATCCTCAAGAAGCTTGTTAAGCCCGAAGGCTTTAAGGTTCGTTATTTTTTTTTTTTTTCTATTTGTCCCCTATAGTACATATTTTCTTGGATTGAAACAATATGATGTTTTTTCTTGACTCTTAGGTGCTTAAATATTGTTGCCATGAAATTGCTCTTAATATTGGTGCATCATTGACTTTTGTTGGTGAGGTAAGGGAAGTCCATGTTCCTTTCGTTTTGTTTTTTTCTGGAGATGTTGATCATGTAAGAGAGGCATTTTATTGGCTTTGGAAGGTACATGTGATTTTGTTCCTCTTTGTGTTGTAGGCTGTTAGAGACAAAGCTGGGAATATCATGATTCAAAGACCCAAAGATCTGTCATTTCTAGTCTTCGTTGGAGAGGACTCCTTTAATAAAATGGTTAGCGACAGGGAGTCAAATGCAAAGTAAGGAAAAACTCACGTTTGTGTTATATATTATTTGTGAGTTGATGAATTATTATTTTTTGTTGAAATAGTATCAGTCTTATCTTGTAAGACGTATATTTTCTTCTCCAAGGTTTGTGGAACTATTGTTGTGGCTATGGCCGTCATATATGGTGTGCATTTTGTAAAAAAGTTTTTGCTACCATTCGAATGAGAGAAGAATAAGGACTTGCGTAAGAGATCAGAGAAGACTATTTCAGAGGGTGAAGCAGCCCAATCAATGAAGAAGAAGAAGAATGTTCAACTTCATTTTGTGCTCTTCAACCTCTAACTCGTCTTGAAGCTTCTTTTTGCTTGTGTTTTGTATTTAGACTCTGCTTCCTCAGCCTTTGCTTCAGTCTTGGCCCCTCTGATTCTTTCAAACTCTCTTTTAAGCCTTTTGTCCTGCGATGAAGAACACAATTTCATCTCTAGTTACTACTCAATATTTCTTGACTCGCTTAGTTTCATCTCAAGCTCCATCTCCTTGGCCAAAGATTTTGAAGCATCCTCAAAATGTTCATTTGCTGATCAGCAGGCTGCATTTTGATCTTAGTGAACTCACCATTGTTTTGAGATTCTGCAGCCCTAAAAAAACAATTTGCATCAAAATCTGTAAAACCTTCTTTGCTAATATGAATATGAGAATCATAACAACAATGCTAAGTTAGATTTGATCACTTACAGCTTCCAAGACTCATCAAAACCAGAAGATAATGTGTGGAAGTTAGAAGACTGATTTTTCATTTCCACCCTTGGTCTATTAACTGGTGCATAGATTGTTCAGGATCATGTAACTTTCCTTCCAAACCCGAGATAGCTTCCACTCCAGCATGTTAAAACAGAGATCCTAATCATGACACTGAGCATTTTGAATTTCGTTCTGAAGAAAGCCAAGTAGTGATTCAACTTCTTTCACCTCTGAGCTGAGAATCGAAAACAAGAGATCAAACTCCAAGGCCTTCTCAGACAAATCATTATTGGAAGGGTCTTCTTTTTCATCTTCTTCTTTCTCAGAAAGAAATGACTCATCTCACATTCATTTTCCTTGGAGTTGAGTTGCATAGTAGGAAGATTCACAAACTTCTCAGAGACAAAAGCAAAACCCAATTAAAAAATGCGTCTGCCGGGAGTTGAACCCGGGTCTATTGCTTGGAAGGCAATTATCCTAACCGTTGGACTACAGACGCATGCGTCCTTGTCATTTAAATTATATTCTTTAATTTGGATACAAGTCCGTCTGATAATAAAACCCTCTGCCTCTGTAATTTGTCAGAGTTGTCTCCTTCAATATGGTAGTGAAGAGCCTCGAATGTCTTCTGCATTTCCACGCCTGATCACAATAATCCCATTGTCAATGAAAAATTCAGCATCCATTGGGGGATGTGACGAAGCAGCTGAGGAACCTCATATAGTGGAAGAAACAAGCATCTAAACGATGACATTGCTCAAACAAGATGATGTTTCTGTAGAGAGCTTCTGTGATGTCGCTGATCTTGATTCTGGGAATAGTGAGACCTCAATAAGAAGTTCTACTAGGAAGCTTGCATCAACTATGTGCAAAGATGAGAGAGTTTCTTGCACTACTGGATACAGATAAAGAACTACAGGCAGGAATTAAAAATGCAAACGCCAAATCGTGACTGCCTCTCACAAATACTCTTTTAACATGTGGTACCTAACGTTTGACCACAATTGTTGGAGGAAGTTCCTTCATTGGCAACTACGCTCCGTTTTTTATTTATTCATTGAAAATTCTACATGGGCTGGATAAACAAAAGCCCACTGGAATGTTACACTTTTAACCGTCGTCTCTCTCCTAGCCGCGAAACCCTAAACCCTACTCCAAGCAACGGTTCTGTACGCATTCGAGTTTGATCTGTTCGCTTACCGTCTTCGAGGAAGATGATTGAATATGCTGTCTTATCCATTGGCGTTGGCATCCTAATAGAGGTTTACAACAGAAGCGATAAGATGTTAGTCGAATCAATTTCTGTTTAAAAAATAAACTATTTCTTTTGATCCGATATTTAATTCCTTGGCACAGGAAAGCTCAGTATCTATCCAGAATTACCCAAATAAACGAGCTCAAAGAATTGGGTAAGGTTTTACAGTTGATGTATTATTATTGTTGGTGTGTACAATAAGTTTCTGATGGATTTATCGAAATTTTCAGGGGATCTTCTAGAAAATGAGCCATTATGCAACCCTGTTGTTGTGATATTTGGAACAGTTGGATCAAACTCAGCCGTAGAAACCACCCGTAGTGGCGCTTTGTGTGTTTTTTCTGAGGAAACGGTAAGAGATTCTCCATGTTTTCCTTAATCCATCTGTTTGTTTCGAGTAATAATAATAGTAATAATAATGCTAGCGTGGTTTCTCTTGGTACGTAGGAGATTAAATGTGTTTTTTTTTTTTTTTTGGTGTTGCTTCAGGCCACAGTTTGTTATAAGCGGGAGAAGAATTGTAATACTGATTCAGGCAGAGAGGAATATAAAAACGTTATGCTGTACCGTAAGGATGTTCCTTGGTATTTGGTAAGATCTTATCACAATTCTTCTCAATGCCACAAAGACTTAGCCACAGAGAAAGTAATTTTAGCTTCTATTTTTTTTTGTGTTCGCATTAGGATGACGGTACCGGTCGGGTTTATGTAACGGGAGCACAATTTGCCAAAGGATTTTATGATACCCTAAGAAGATATATCTTCACTGAACCGGTGATGGAACACTTTGAAAGGTTTTTTCCTTTCAAGGACGTCCAGGTACTTACTTACGTCCAGGTCAATAAATATATATTTTATTTTTCAGTTTTTTCCTAACAGTGTTGTTGTCTTGTTTCTTTAGTTTGTCCCAAACAACTGTTGTGAGCATGTCCTTGAGATTGGTAAGCCTTTGAGGATTATTGGTAAGGTAAGTCAAAACCCTGTTATTTGTTTGTTTCACTTTCATGATTTCACTTAGGAGTTAGTTGAATATGATAATTTGCAATTTATGTTGTCTACTCTATAGGCTGAGAGAGACAAAAATGGGGCTCCCACCATCGGACGTGTCTATCAGGTCTTTAATGGACGTAGTATAAACAAAGTTGATGAATTGGCTTCTGATTTGAAATCAATTTCAGAGTAAGAAACATTTGATGTTACTTCAATTTGTGAGATTAGATAACCTCGTATTTGTTTCCGCTTGATAGAATACTTTTTTTTTTGGTTTTATTTTTGCAGGTGTTGTGATATGTTGAGCTTGTTGTTAACAGGTATCGGTGTGTCTATTTTAGCTGTGAGCTTTCTGCATAATCATCTAGAGTTCTCCAAGTGAAAAAAAAAGACTGCGACGACTAAGCTTATAACACTTGTTGCTTTTTTTTAGCAAAAAAAAAAAAAAAAACACTTGTTGCTTTCGGGATGGTTTGGTGTGTGTCTGGTTATCACTGATATATTTTATGTTAATTATAGTTATGGGTTTTACAAATCTTGTTGACAATTTTTAGGCTGGTATATATATATTTTCTTTTTCAAAATTCTCTGCTTCTCCAGGAACTTAAAAGCAATGAATAAATATCAAAGATTTGAGAGTCATTTTATGTATAAATATTCCAAACTACATTACAAATGTCAGTTTTGTCAAGAAAAAGAAGTGCACCGCAAAGTACAGATTATAAAACATAACCACCACCCCCACAAGCATATAAGATTAAGATCAATATACACACATGTTCGCTTACATTTATCATATCCAACAGGACCAACACAATCACGTTCTTTATTTAAATCTGATTGATAAACATATAAAGTCAGCGACTAATAGATTATGAAATCTTAACACAAAAACAAAAACAAAAGGCAGTAATATAAAGCTTGTTCATTGCGATCTTTTACCAGTCAGATGTCATCTGCATCAGTTTGCAACATGTTCAGAGCGACCAAAACCGCACTCAGAGCTATTAAGTATAAGGATAAATTCCCACCAGTCCTGCAAAATGTGACAACAGAGAAACATTTAGAGAAAACAAATACACACACACACATTTATATATATATATATATATATATATATATATATAATCTTCCGTTTCTTTTATTCAGTAATAATTTTAGATAAATATGTAAATATCTTACTCTAATCCTGATTCAAGATAATTAACAAAATCGTCAAGTTCGATATGTCCATTGAAGAACCGATATGCGTCTGCTATCGTGGGAGCTCCATCTTTGTCTCTCATAGCCTAGAGTGGATGTAGTAGTAAATTTCACATTCAACTATATATAGCAAAAATGAAACCATGAAATGAAGACTAAACTTACCGTACCAACAACGGTCAAATCCGTGCCAATCTCAAGAACTTTCTGACGCTTCCAACAATCAGCATCAGTAACCTAAAAATAAAAAAAAATAAAAAAAAAATGTTATTTCTAGCCTAGGCGAATTAGAGAAATAAAATAAAAAAGACAAAGAAGAATTAGTAACTAACCATGATCAGTTTTTCTTTTCCATCAGAAGCAAAGGTTTTTAAGTATGTAATCACTGGTTCCTTAGACAAGTATTTTTTTAATGTATCATAAAACCCTTCCGCAAGTTGGTAATTACATACATACACTCGAGCAGTACCATCATCCTATCATGGCGAAAACAGAAGCAACTAATTACTTAAAAGGATATATATATATCACGTTTGTGGATTTGGGGGGAAAAATATTTACCAAATACCAAGGAACTTCCTTACGGCTAAGGAAATTGGTTTTAGATTCCGGTATTACTGAACCAAAGGCATTCATCTTCTCAATATCAAGTGAAGCCTGAAAGCGAACCAACAACATAACTCAGTCAATGTCTCTCTTGGATGGACATTGACCCAAAAAAAAAACATCTTTACCGTTTCCTCGATGAAAACTCCCAGACAGCTGTTATCCACAGTCGAGGTTGATCCAACTGTTCCACGCACCACAACAATGGGTTTTTTTATCTCCTTATTTTCAAGACATTCCCCTGAAAATTTGTGGAATTGCATCAATTTTAACGAACCATTAGAAGAAGAAAAAAAAGACATAACTTTAGAACATTACCCAATCCTTTCAGGTCATTCACCGGTATAGCTTCACGTAGAAGCTGACAAGTCCTGAGTAGAGATCAATAATAGTGTGTAAATTACTTTTCAACAAGAGCAGAGTAGAGCAAAGGAATCTGCTTTAGGAACTGACTAACATCTTGTTACTGCCGCTTGAAAATCTGATTAGGATGCCAAGGCCGCAACATACAGCAGCAGCTACAAGATACATCACCTGTCGTAAGAAAAAAAAAAGAAAAAGATATGGACTTTTTATGTTTTTTTTTGTTTTTTTTTTAATGTTGAACCGAACGAACGAACGAACAAATCAAGCAGAAGACTCAAATACGTACGTAAATCGACTCAGATAAATTCGTTTTTCTTTTAGGGTTCCGCTGAAATATGAATGATCGAATCCGCCGAGTTAGGATAATAGTAAATCTTTTTTTTTTTTGACAAGGATAATAGTAAATCTATTTGCAATTTACTTGTGGGGTTGAGAAAAAAAAATTCTTCGAAAAAATGTTAAATTTTTATTCATCCAAAAAAACCAACCTTTTTGGTCCGGAAGCTACGTGACGGGTTAGGGACAATCCGGTCAGAGTCACAAAATTTACTCCACAACCTAGACTAATTCATCCACTAACTTATCAAGGCAGAAGACTTTGCAACCCGTACCTAGAGTTAGCGTTTTCTGTTAGATCGAAGCCTAAAGCTTTTTAATCCGTACCACCACTTAACGTTGTGTTAAGATCAAAAACAACAAGTCGTTTAGACAAAATATTTCTTTGCCCATAAAACCGTCTGATAATAAAACCCTCTGCCTCTGTAATTTGTCTGAGTTGTCTCCTTCAATATGGTAGTGAAGAGCCTTGACACGTCTTCTGCATTTCCACGCCTGATCACAATGATCTCATTGTCAGTGAACAATTCAGCATCCATTGGGATGTGACGAAGCAGCTGAGGAACCTCATATAGTGGAAGAAACAAGCATCTAAACGATGACATTGCTCAAACAAGATGATGTTTCTGTAGAGAGCTTCTGTGATGTCGCTGATCTTGATTTTGGGGATAGTGAGACCTCAAAAGAAGTTCTACTAGGAAGCTTGCATCAACAGTTAACATTTTTCACCAATTCATTGCTGCTAAGTTTTATACCTTCGGCGTAATAGAAATGAAGCTTAAGGCTGTTCTAAGAATAAAACTCTGTAGAAACCTCAGTTTATGATCCTCAATGGCTTCAAGTTCTTCTTCTTTCCCGTGATGTAAGGGTCCAATGGATACAACCCGAGGCGAATACGCATCCAGGTTGAGTCTTCGCAGCCTGTCATGTACCTTATAGATACAACAGTTGGTTGACAGAGAAGACAAAGCTTCCAACTTCTCACTGATGGAATCTACAAGGGGATCACCTGGAAGCTCCATAGTAGCCTGATTTTGATTCATGTCTCATATGACTGCAACTAAACAAGAGCCTTGAACAAAGATGAGAGACAACTTGTTTCTCCACTAGAGGAGAAAATAAAGAACTAGGCATGAATTAAAAATTGCAACGCTAAATCGTGACTGCCTCTCACAAATACTCTTTTAACATGTGGTACCTAACGTTGACCAAAAAAGGAATACCACTGGTGGGTGCTATACCAAGTCGTCTGAATATTAATAAAGCAAGACCATGGGATTAATAACGGATAATGAACTGCAATTATGATATATTCTACTTGTGACCTCTTGTGATGATATAAAACCTCATTGAAAATTGTGTTCATGTGATTTTTTGACATTCAAAGATACTGACTACTGAGCAGATCCCCAGAAAACAACGAAACATAAAGGGTAACTGAGAGCAAAAAATGCCATTCTCCTATCTGGCAACGGCAACAAAGACAAAACAGAAGCCCTACAAGTCTTTAAAAAAAAAAAACTCACTTGAGCTTAGATTTTGAAGAGCTCATGAGAGGCTTAGCAACGGGACGAGCAGGAGCGGCACTCGTAGCTTTCTTCAAGTTATAATTTATCATAGAGAAAGCGCAGATCATCGCAATCACCATGGTCGGGTACACATAAACAGTCCTGGTTGGGTCAATATTCATTGGCTTCTTTAAGATCCCTTCTTTGACAAGACCCCAAACTAGCAGCAACGACCCAAACATTCCCATCCTACCGGGCTTTAACAAACCCACAAAAAGCCCCAGCTACAGAGAAGTAGCTTCTTGCAAGAACCTGCCCAATACAACTCACTTAGTAACTCACACACAGCAAACCAAATGATAAGAGAATAAAAAAAACAAACCTCTAGGCGCTGAAGATCGGGAACTGCAGATGCTTCTTTGACATTGGTTAGGTTGTAAAGATCCAACACATCATCCCACTTTGGAAACGTCATGTTGGTGGCAAGACCATTGACGATAGCACCAGGGTATAGGAGAGCCTTAATCATCGGAACAGGGAAGATCTCACTAGAAATCAACTGAGATGATGTCTCACGTGGATGGGAGACATACACATTCCAGATCTACATGGAACCCTGTTTTCACATTGTGATTCAAGTCAGATTTAACCAGAGAGAGAGAGAACCAAGTAAATGAATTATGAATGAATGAATGGTACTGATCAAGTCCAAAACAAAAACAATTAGCTACCTTTTTCAAGGTCAATGCTTTTAATCTTACTCTTGATTCAAGGAAAATTAGCTTACAGTTTCTTAATCTAGAGATTACAGAAGCTACTACATCTACATGCCACAAGGAACTACATGAAATTTGGAAACTTGATTCGGAAATAAAGTTTTCATCAAAATAAACTGACCAATGCATGAGAAAGACACGTGCTTTTTCAACTCATATTCATATATTCATCGATTGTTCGAATTACGAAGGTGAGAGTTTGTTTTTTAAGTGTCAATTTACCTGAAGAAAGGATCTGGAGAATGATCAAGAGGAAGTAAAACCGTGACGCTAATGACGAGAAGTTCTTAACCCATCCCTTTGATCGCCATTATCAAGCTCAGAGAGAGATTAGTTTACTCTGTACTCTGTAGATAGAGAGAGAGAGTGGATGTGTTGAAACCAGACTATAACGACCAAAGGAGTGTTACAAAAAAAACAAAAAAAAACGACCAAAGGTTTAATAAACTACATGCTTTGTTATATCGTAAACACAAAACAACGTGCCTTTTAATTTTGAGAGAGAACCGCTGAGGAGACGAGTGGATTTGTTGAAATCGGATGATACCGGCGAAGCATAACAAACAAAAGCCCTAATAAAACGACAAGCTTTGTTGTATAACTAACACAAAACAGCATGAGTTTTCTTTTTCTGTTAGAGGAACGACGCCGTTTAGAGAATGCAGGTGGTTCATATTTTTTTTTGGGCAACTCAGGTGGTTCATATTAAGTCCGGTTTACTTCCTTTTTTTTTTTTTTTTTTGGACAAAAAGTCCGGTTTACTTCCTATACTCACTTGTAACAAGTAAAATCCTCTGTTTCAAAATTCAAATGCATGATGGTGTTGTTGATAAAAAATCTGGCAGCTGAGCTTTGTCTTGAGAGAGGGATTATGTCTGCTACGTGACTCGCCTCCGAGGGCTTCTAATGCTAAGTGCTACACTGCCAGATGAAAAAGTTCGCCAGTAGCAGTACTTGAAAATTCATTACCTGATCTAATGGAATTAATATCATCAGCTGAATATGTTGTAGAGAGGTCGAACCTATTTATTTATTTTTATATTTGAGAGAGTTGGTTGTGTATTTTCTTGGATATTAGTTGCGCGTGTGGGGCCTTTCTTTAACTGTCGTTCTTGTATATTTTTTGTGATGAAAACGACAAGGAAATAGATATACGGATCCACTTTCTTCGGTATTAATTTCAATGTTCCTAGTCAACCTTCTGTGTTAATTGTATACAGAGCCTCTTTATAGTTTCTTCCTCAAGATAGCTCCCTTTAGAGATCTGTAATACTGATCCTCTTTCCATCATACTCGCTAATGGATTCTTCTTTTTTCCTCACCACTGTTGCTGCTGCAATAGGACTCTTAACTCTTCTGAGAAAACTTCGTTTACATCAAGAAGGAAACAGAGAAAAGGATCCTTCTTCTTCATCACCCTCGTCTACTTTGTCTCCTTCAATAGTTCCTCCACCTTCATCTTCTCGCATCTGGACGCATGATGTCTTTCCAAGCTTCCGTGGGGAAGATGTCCGCAGAAACTTTCTTAGTCACATTCAGATGGAGTTCGAAAGAAAAGGAATCACTCCGTTCATTGATAATGAAATCAAAAGAGGAGAATCTATCGGTCCCGAGCTCATAAGGACGATCAGAGGATCTAAGATCGCAATTATCTTGCTCTCTAGGAACTATGCCTCCTCAAAATGGTGTCTTGATGAATTGGTTGAGATTATGAAGTGCAGAGAAGAGTTGGGTCAAACTGTGATGGCTGTTTTCTATGAAGTGGATCCTTCTGATGTGAAAAATCTAGCAGCAGATTTTGGGAGAGTCTTTAGAAAAACTTGTGCTGGTGAAACGAAGGAAAACATTGGGAGATGGAGACAAGCTTTGGCAAAAGTGGCCACAGTAGCTGGTTATCATTCAAGCAACTGGTTAGTTCTTTTTTTAATTCCCACTTGCTCTCTACATTTCTCAAACATACACGTCCCACGAATTCATATTTATTTATGAATGTGCATGAATTTTAGGGATAATGAAGCGGCCATGATCAAGAAAATCGCCACTGATATTTCGAACATTCTGAATAATTTCACACCATCAAGTGATTTCAATGGGTTAGTTGGGATGGGAGCCCATTTGAAAAAGATGGAACCATTGTTATGCCTAGGATCAGATGAAGTGAGGATGATTGGGATTTGGGGTCCTCCTGGGATTGGGAAGACCACAATCGCTAGAGTAGCATATAACCAACTCTCCAACAGTTTTCAACTGAGTGTATTTATGGATGATATCAAAGCAAACTCTTCAAGACTGTGTTCCGATGACTACAGCGTAAAGTTGCAATTACAGCAACAGTTTATGTCACAAATAACCGATCATAAGGATATGGTTGTATCTCATTTGGGAGTTGCCTCAAATAGGTTGAAGGACAAGAAAGTTCTTGTTGTTCTTGATGGCGTGGACCGGTCAATACAACTAGATGCGATGGCGAAAGAGACTTGGTGGTTTGGTCCCGGAAGTCGGATTATAATCACAACACAAGATCAGAAACTTCTTAGAGCACATGGAATTAACCATATTTACAAAGTGGATTTTCCAACAAATGATGAGGCTCTTCAAATCTTTTGTATGCATTCTTTTGGTCAAAAGTCCCCTAAAGATGGTTTTGAGGAGCTTGCTCGGGAAGTTACACAACTTTCTGGTGAACTCCCTTTGGGGCTAAGGGTTATGGGTTCCTACTTCCGGGGAATGTCTAAGCAAGAGTGGATAAATGTGCTACCAAGATTAAGGACTAGTCTTTATGCTGATATTCGAAGCATTTTGAAGTTCAGCTATGATGCTTTAGATGATGAAGATAAATATTTATTTCTTCATATAGCCTGCTTCTTCAGCTATGAAGAGATTCACAAAGTGGAAGAGTATCTTGCAAAAAAGTTCGTGGAAGTGAGGCAAAGACTTAACGTCTTAGCTGAGAGATCTCTCATATCTATCGACTGGGGAGTTATAAAGATGCATAGTTTGCTCGAAAAACTAGGTAGAGAAATTGTTTATAAACAATCTATTCATGATCCTGGACAGCGCGAGTTTCTATACGACTGTAGAGAGATTTGTGAATTGCTGACTGGTGACGCAACAGTAAGTGTCTTTTATTGCTTTACTCGCTGCAAAATTTAGTTTATTCGTTAACAAACAAACTCTACTTTCTGGTGTGGTTCTTTCTTTCAGGGTAGTAAAAGTGTCATAGGGATAAAGCTGGACTACTACAAAATAGAGGAAGAATTATATGTAAGTGAGAAAGCCTTTGACGGAATGTCAAATCTCCAATTCTTACAAGTCAATGGTTATGGCGCTCCATTGCAATTAACCCGAGGTCTGAACTATTTGTCTCATAAACTTCGATTACTACATTGGAGTCATTTTCCAATGTCATGTTTTCCTTGCAATGTAAACTTGGAATTCCTTGTCGAACTAATCATGATTGGCAGCAAGCTTGAGAAGTTGTGGGAAGGAATTAAAGTAAGCTCTTTTTATTTATTTCACTTTGTTTCAAATCTAGTATTTGTACATTTTTGAGTTAGAAAAAAACTGATCTTGTCACACTCGTTTATGATTTTTTTTCTTTTTGTTTAAGTGTTCTGTTTCAATACAAAAGTGTATAAAACAACCAAGTTTTTTTTGTAATTTGTCTGTACAGCCGCTTCGAAGTCTCAAGTGGATGGATTTGAGTGATTCTGTAAACTTGAAGGAGCTTCCTAATCTCTCAACTGCCACTAACCTTGAGAAATTGTATTTACGTAATTGCTGGAGTCTAATCAAACTCCCTTGCTTGCCTGGAAAAAGTATGGAGGAACTAGATATAGGTGGATGCTCAAGTCTTGTGCAGTTTCCCTCCTTTACTGGGAATGCCGTTAATCTCCTCAAATTGAATCTTGTCAGTTTCCCAAATTTGGTGGAGCTCCCTTCATATGTTGGGAATGCCACCAACCTGGAGAATTTAAATCTTAGTAACTGCTCGCATCTGGTGGAACTTCCTCTCTCGTTTGGAAACCTGCAGAAGTTGCAGACACTGATATTAAAAGGATGCAGTAAGCTAGAGAATTTTCCCAACAACATCACCTTGGAATTTTTGAATGATCTTGATCTCGCTGGATGTTCAACTCTTGATCTCAGTGGATTCTCCACTATCGTAAATGTCGTCAATCTTCAGACATTGAATTTAAGCAGTCTACCACAATTGTTGGAGGTACCTTCCTTCGTTGGGAATGCCACTAATCTAGAGGACTTGATACTTAGTAATTGCTCAAATCTGGTGGAACTTCCTCTTTTCATTGGAAACCTTCAGAAGTTGAAAAGGCTGAGATTAGAAGGATGCAGTAAGCTAGAGATTCTTCCCACCAACATCAACTTGGAATCTTTGTTTGAACTTAATCTCAATGATTGCTCCATGTTAAAGTGTTTTCCTGAGATCTCCACAAACATTAGAAATCTCTACCTCATAGGAACTGCAATAGAACAAGTGCCTCCCTCGATCAGTTCATGGTCTCATCTTGATGAGTTGAAGATGTCATACTTTGAAAACCTCAAGGAATTCCCTCATGCTCTTGAAAGAATCACATGCATGTGCTTGACTGACACAGAGATACAAGAGCTTCCTCCATGGGTCAAGAAAATCTCTCGTCTGAGTGTATTCGTGCTCAAGGGATGCCGAAAGTTGGTAACACTCCCAGCCATTTCGGAGTCCATCCGTTACATGGATGCAAGTGACTGCAAGTCCCTGGAGATACTAGAGTGCTCCTTTCACAATCCACAGGCTTGGCTCCACCTTGCCAACTGCTTCAAACTGAATCAAGAAGCGAGAAACCTCATCATCCAGAATAGTTGTAGATATGCAGTCTTACCAGGTGGACAAGTGCCTCCACACTTCACTCACCGAGCTACTGGTGGAGGTCCATTGACAATCAAGTTGAACGAAAAGCCTCTTCCAAAGTACATGATATTTAAAGCTTGCATCTTGCTGGTTTATAAAGTTGACCATGACGCTTGCTCTGAAGTGAACTCGATGGAAGTGGATGTCATATATCAAAATAGCAATAAAAAGCTGTATCCGGCTTTAGCAGAGCATCTGTACATATTTCGAGTCGAAGCGGAGGTTACTTCCAGCGAGCTTTTCTTTGAGTTCAAGCTGAAAAGGGATGATGTTTGGAAGATAGGAGAATGTGGGCTAGTCCGAGACGTTGAGGTCCCTTCATGTTGATGAGAATTTGAGAGGTGGGGTAGCCATGCGGATTTGAAACATATAAAGTTATTGGGTCTCTGTTTTTTGTTTTCTAGTGTATTTCTCTGTGTTTTTACTCAACTATATATATATGTACCTGGAACTCTAATGTGGCTGAGGAGATCAATGTCACGCATGTGTTGACGGATATAACAATTGAAGAGCCGGATCCCAGAGGATCAGCCGAGATGAAAAGAATGGTAACGCTATATGTAGAGCCTTTGGTACACTTATAAGTAACACTTAGTGCTGATTGCTGAATAGGCTTGTTACTGTCTGTCATGTTGCAGTTTGTTAGAGCGATGTGCACATTTTTGTTAACTCATATATCTTAATCTTTTTTTTTCTTACCGTTGAACTTAATCCAATCTCTAACGATCAGAGAGCAAATAAAAAAAATTGTTTGTTTCATCGGGACTTGGTAATCTGGTAGAACATTACAACATACTTTAAACCAAGCAAGTTTTGACAGAGAAAACATAGAGCCTTGGCTCTTACTCTTGCTCTTACTCTTATCTCTTACCTTAAGCAATGTATTAAGCAGGGTGTTATTATTTTGGTTCTTGGGACATGATGGAATGACTATGATTCACCATTCCATTATGATGTATTTCCACGGAAGAATGGGTTGATGTTTTAGATCACAGCGTCAGGGATGAACATCCTTGTAAGTCTTTTGACACTTTGCTTTCTTTTTTCAAGTTTCAGGGAACTCAGTTTTTGATCACTGCTTCCTTGAAAGATTGCTTGTGTTCGTATGATTCTTACATTCTTTCCTTTTTACTCGTTTCTTACAAACAAACAAAAAGAGTTAACGTTTGTCCGTTCTGATTATTTTTATATATTTGAGAGTTGCTTGCTTATTTTCTTGGATATCATTATGTATAAGCTTTCTTCTCTTACTGGTTGCGCTTGTGGGACCTTTCTGTTACTCTCGTTATTTTAATTTTCTGTGAGGAAAATACAAGGAAGTAGAGATATATACAAAGAAAAGCACCGGCCAGTCCACTTTTTTATTCCTAGTAGTTTAACAATCCTTGTCAACGTTCTGTGTTCAATGTATACAAGGGGCCTCATAGGCTCATAATAATTTCTTCCTCCAAATAGCCCCTCTGTAATACTGATCATCTTTCCATCACACTAATTAATGGATTCTTCTTTTTTGCTCACCACTCTTGCTGCTGCAATAGGGCTCTTAACAGTTCTGAGAAAACTTAGATTCCATCAAGAAGATAACAGAGAAAAGGATCCTTCTTCTTCATCAACTTCATCTTCTTTGTCTCCTTCAACGGTTCATTTACCTTCTTCTTCTCACATCTGGACGCATGATGTCTTTCCTAGCTTCCGTGGGGAAGATGTACGCAGAGACTTCTTCAGTCACATTCAGAGGGAGTTTGAAAGAAAAGGAATCACTCCGTTCATAGATAATGAAATCAAAAGAGGAGAATCTATCGGTCCAGAGCTGATCAGGGCCATCAGAGGATCAAAGATTGCAATTATCTTGCTCTCTAGAAACTATGCCTCCTCAAAATGGTGTCTTGATGAACTGGTGGAGATTATGAAGTGCAGAGAAGAGTTTGGTCAGACTGTAATGGCTATTTTCCACAAAGTGGATCCTTCTGATGTGAAAAAGCTAACCGGAGATTTTGGGAAATTTTTTAAGAAAACTTGTGCTGGTAAAGCAAAGGATTGCATTGAGAGATGGAGACAAGCTTTAGCCAAAGTGGCTACCATCGCTGGCTATCATTCAAGCAACTGGTTAGTTCTTTTAATTCCCACTTACTCTATACATTTTTAAAACAATAGATTCATATTTCTTTATGAATGTGAATATGATTATTTAATGGATGCATTGAACTCTCCTATTGTTAGGGATAATGAAGCCGACATGATCAAGAAAATCGCCACTGATACTTCGAACATGCTGAATAATTTCACACCATCAAATGATTTCGATGGTTTAGTTGGGATGGGAGCTCATTGGGAAAATTTGAAATCAATCTTATGCCTAGGCTCAGATGAGGTGAGGATGATTGGGATTTGGGGTCCTCCTGGGATTGGGAAGACCACAATCGCTAGAGTCGCATTCAACCAACTCTCCAACAGTTTTCAACTGAGTGTCTTTATGGATGATCTCAAAGCAAACTCTTCAAGACTGTGTTCCGATGACTACAGCGTAAAGTTGCAATTACAGCAACAGTTTATGTCTCAAATAACCGATCATAAGGATATGGTTGTATCTCATTTCGGTGTTGTGTCAAATAGGTTGAGGGACAAGAAAGTTCTTGTTGTTCTTGATGGCGTGAACCGGTCAGTACAACTAGATGCGATGGCGAAAGAGACTTGGTGGTTTGGTCCCGGTAGTCGGATTATAATCACAACACAAGATCAGAAACTTTTTAGAGCACATGGGATCAACCATATTTACGAAGTGAATCTTCCAACAAATGATGAGGCTCTCCAAATATTTTGTACGTATTGTTTTGGTCAAAATTTCCCTAAATATGGTTTTGAGGAGCTTGCTCGAGAAGTTACAAGTCTTTCTGGTGAACTCCCATTGGGGCTAAGGGTTATGGGTTCCTACCTTCGGGGAATGTCCAAGGAAGACTGGACAAATTCACTACCAAGATTAAGAGATAGCCTTGACACTGATATTCAAAGCATTTTGAAATTCAGTTATGATGCCTTAGACGATGAAGATAAAGATTTGTTTCTTCATATAGCCTGCTTCTTTAGCTCTGAGCAGATTCACAAAATGGAAGAGCATCTTGCAAAGAGGTTCTTGTATGTGAGGCAAAGACTTAAAGTCTTAGCTGAGAAATCTCTCATATCTATTGACTCAGGACGTATAAGGATGCATAGTTTGCTAGAAAAACTAGGTAGAGAAATTGTTTGTAAACAATCTATTCATGAGCCTGGACAGCGTCAGTTTCTGTACGACAAAAGAGATATTTGTGAAGTACTGACTGGTGGTGCAACAGTAAGTGGCTTTCATTGCATTGCTCCCTGGAAATTTTTAGTTTATTTGTTAACTGACAAACTATATTTTTTTGTTTGGTCTTTTATTTCAGGGTAGTAAAAGTGTCATAGGCATAAAGTTCGAATACTATAGAATCAGGGAAGAAATAGATATAAGTGAGAAAGCATTTGAAGGAATGTCAAATCTCCAATTCTTAAAAGTTTGTGGTTTTACCGATGCACTGCAAATAACTGGAGGTCTGAACTATCTGTCTCATAAACTTCGATTACTAGAGTGGAGACATTTTCCAATGACATGTTTACCTTGCACTGTAAACTTGGAGTTCCTTGTCGAACTAGTCATGCCTTACAGCAAGCTTGAGAAGTTGTGGGAAGGATGTAAAGTAAGTTGTTTTTCGTTATTTCACTTTGTTTTGAATCTATCATTTGTACAATCTTTAGCTATAAAAAAAGAGTGATCTTGCGATACCCATTTATTTAGTTTTTATACTAGTGTTGCTCCGTCTGTTTCTTTCTTTCGAATTATCATTTGTACATTTGTTAGTTATAAGGAACTGATATTGGCACACACTCCTTTATGTTCGTTTGATGTGTGGTTCTCATCTGTTTCATTACTAAAGTGTATAAAACATGTTTTGTAATTTATCTGTACAGCCGCTTCGGTGTCTAAAGTGGATGGATTTGGGTTATTCTGTAAACTTGAAGGAGCTTCCGGATCTCTCAACTGCCACTAACCTTGAGAAATTGTATCTTTATGATTGCTCGAGTCTAGTCAAACTCCCTTCTATGAGTGGAAATAGTCTGGAGAAACTAAATATCGGTGGATGCTCAAGTCTTGTGGAGTTTCCCTCCTTTATTGGGAATGCCGTTAATCTCCAAGAATTGGATCTGAGTAGTTTCCCAAATCTGTTGGAGCTCCCTTCTTATGTTGGGAATGCCACCAACTTGGAGTACTTGGATCTTCGTAATTGCTTAAATATGGTGGAACTTCCTCTCTCTCTTGGAAACCTTAAGAAGTTGAAAAGGCTGAGATTAAAAGGATGCAGTAAGCTAGAGGTTCTTCCCACCAACATCAACTTGGAATATTTGAATGAACTTGATATCGCTGGATGCTCAAGTCTTGATCTCGGGGATTTCTCCACTATCGGAAATCTCCGAGAATTGAATATCAGTAGTCTACCACAATTGTTGGAGGTCCCTTCCTTTATTGGGAATGCCACTAATCTAGAGAACTTGGTCCTTAGTAGTTGCTCAAAACTGGTGGAACTTCCTCTTTTCATTGGGAACCTTCAGAAGTTGCGGTGGCTGAGATTAGAAGGATGCATTAGGCTAGAGGTCCTTCCCACCAACATCAACTTGGAATCTTTGCTTGAACTTAATCTCAGTGATTGCTCCATGTTGAAAAGTTTTCCCCAGATCTCCACAAACCTTGAAAAGCTCAACCTCAGAGGAACTGCAATAGAACAAGTGCCTCCCTCGATCAGGTCATGGCCTCATCTTAAAGAGTTGCACATGTCATACTTTGAAAACCTCAAGGAATTCCCTCATGCTCTCGAAAGAATTACAAGCCTTTCCTTGACCGACACAGAGATACAAGAGGTTCCTCCATTGGTCAAGCAAATCTCTCGTCTGAATAGATTCTTCCTCAGTGGATGCCGAAAGTTGGTAAGACTCCCGCCGATTTCGGAGTCCACTCATTCTATATATGCAAATGACTGTGACTCCCTGGAGATACTAGAGTGTTCCTTTTCCGATCAAATCCGTAGGCTCACCTTCGCCAACTGCTTCAAACTGAATCAAGAGGCGAGAGACCTCATCATCCAGGCTAGTAGTGAACATGCAGTCTTACCAGGTGGACAAGTGCCTGAGTACTTCACTCACCGAGCTACTGGTGGAGGTCCATTGACTATCAAATTGAATCAAAATCCTCTTCCAGAATCCATGACATTTAAAGCTTGCATCTTGCTGCTTAATAAAGGTGACCATGAAGCTTGCTCTAAAGAGAAATCAAGGGGAGTGGATGTTGTAAATAATAATATCATATTTGGATTATATCCGGCTTTAGCGGAGCATCTGTACACATTCCGTATCAACTTAGAAGTCACTTCCAGGAAGCTTCTCTTTGAGTTCAAGTTGATGAGCGATGATGACGATTGGAAGATAGGAGAATGCGGGATAGTCCAACAATAGGAGGTCCCTTGATATTGATGAACATGGTGGCCATGGCAAATGTGAAACGTATGAAGTTAATGCCTCTCTTTTTTTTTTCTCTACGAGTCCTTTCCTCAACTAAATGTATGTATCTGAAACTCAAATTTAGGTGAGGAGATCGATGTGTGTATAACGCATGTGTTGACGCGAGCCAGTATGCAGAGCCTTTGGTACACTAATAAGTTATGCTTAGTATAGTGACGAGGCTGAAGAAGATTTTGTATCATTCTCACCACAGAAATGCTCTTCTACATCTTTTTCCCCTTCTTCACTTTCATCATCAATCTCTTGCTCATCAACTGTTGTTAATATTGAAACTAAATAAATACCCATATATATTCTAATTAATTAAGAAGATGTTTGATATGTAACCTGATACCCATATAAAGTGCTGTGCCTCTGGACTTGGTAATCTGGTAGAACATTATAACATACTACAAACCTTAAGCAAATTTTGACAGAGCAAACATAAAACCCTTGGCTCTTACTCTGATCTCTTACCTTAAGCAAGGTACTAAGCAGCTGTTGGTTTTTAGGTTCTTGGGACATTATGTAGAAGTTGCAGAGGCTGATATTAATAGGATGCGATAAGCTCGAGGTCCTTCCTACCAATCTTTGGTTGAACTTGATCTCCCTCAAGGACTTTGAAAACCTCAAGGACTTTACAAGAGGTTCCTCCGTGGGCCCGGAAAATGTCTCGTCTGAAAGCATTCTCCCTCAAAGGATGCCGAAAGTTGGTATCAGTCCCACCGATTTTGGAGTACATCGATTTCATTGATGCAAGTGACTGCAAGTCCCTGGAGATACTACAATGGTCCTTTCCCAATCAATTCGTTTGGCTCAAATTTGCCAACTGCTTCAAACTGAATCAAGAGGCGAGAGACCTCATCATCCAGAGTAATAGTAGATCTGCAGTCTTACCAGGTGGACAAGTGCCTGAATACTTCACTCACCGAGCTACTGGTGGAGGTCCATTGACTATCAAATTGAATCAAAATCCTCTTCCAATATCCATGAAATTTAAAGTTTGCATCTTGCTACCATGACACTTGTTATAATGAGGAATCAACGGAAGTGATTGTTAAGTTTAAAATAGAAGTGAAAGTCTGTTTCCGGCTTTAGCAGGGCATCTGTACACATTCTCGTTCCAATCAGAGGTTACTTCCAGGGAGATTCTCTTTGAGTTCAAGCTGGAAAGCGATGACTTTTGGAAGATAGGAGAATGGGGGCTAGTCCAATGGTGAAGGTCCCTTGATGTTAATGAACACTAAGAGAGCTTGAGAGGTGGTGGCCATGGTGAAACATTTAAAGTTAATGGTTCTCTATTTTTTGTTATCTAGTGTATTCCTCTGTTTTTTATTTCTGAAAAGTTGATGGGTGCTATGAAATGAAATGCCCAGTCCTTTCCTCAAAGAAATATATGTATCTGAAACTCAAGTTAGGCGAGAGGAGCTCAATGTGCTAGCATGTATTGGCGGATAGAGCAATTGAAGAACCGGATGAGAGAAGATCAGCCGCGATTAAAAGAATGGTAAACACTATGTGACTCTAGCCAATTCGCAGAGCCTTTGGTACACTAATAAGTGACACTTAGTCCTGAAGAAGCTGAAGAAGATTTTGTATTTGTTAGTTTGTACTGAGTTTGTTGCTTTTTAATGTCATGTTGCAGTTTGTTAGATTGATGTGCACATTTTTGTTAACTCATGTCTGAGGCTTTTTTTTTTCGTTGAACGTACTCTAATGTCTAACGATCAGAGACAAAATAAAAAAGGTCATTACTCAATACTTCAATAGACAAAACCGTGAGAATAGTCAAAGCTTCTTTCTCTTATCTCCTTTCCATCGTCACTGCTTAATTCGGATTCATTATCATTCTCACCATAGAAATGCTCTTCCACATCTTCACTTTCATCAATCTCTTGTTCCTGAACTACCTTTACTAGATTGCTTTGATTCCCTAATCTACATTCTCACTCAAGCTACTACTTTGATCGATCAAGACAAAAATAATACCGATTATTAATCAAAACATGGCAAAGATTTGGTAACACACCATAGTAACACCATTAGATTCACAAAATCTACCATCCATAACAAAAGTTTGGTAACACAATTGTAATCATAAATAACTTGAAGAAAACAAAACCAAAAGAGATAAAAGAAAAACTTTTAAACAAAGAGGAAAGCAACAAAAGATTCTAGCATCACTACCTATGAGCATATCACTTCCATGCTTTTATTATGTGTCTTGTCTTCCTTCTGAGTCAAAAAAAATAAAAACTAGTTCGCAGACTCATTCTTCTTACCATCACCATCACCACCTTTCCTCACTTCCAACAACCTCCCACCCTCTTCATCCCCTTGCTGAACCTTCTTCTGAGCCTCTTTCGCCTTCAACCCCTTTAACTTCGCGTGATTATAATACGCAACCCCCAAAAACGCAACCCCATACCCAAAAAGGTTAACAGGAGTCACAGTATCCTTAATCACAGACCAAGAGAAAGCAATCAACAGCCAATCTTTAACCACACCAGCAACATTCATAGTCAATGCCGAAGTCTTCCCCACGAGAAGAAACACAGCAAGGTTCAAAGCGAACGCACACAACGAGTTCGTCCCGAAGATGACGTAATCGAAGCGGAAGCTAGACGTGTCTCTAAGAACAGGAAACTCCACGTAGATCCAGGGGATAAACAAGAACGCTAAACAACAAGGAGCGACGTAGTACAAAGACGTGATGGGGTTAAGGTTGATTCCTTTGGACGTGAGCAAGATCTGAATCAGAACCAAACGAGTCGCCTCGAAAGCAACCGCTCCGAGCTGGAGAAACACACCAAACACGTCGAACCTCGCTTCACCGTAAGCAGCGATCGCGACGCCTAAGGAGATGGATAACATGTTCGTCATGGTATCAGACTTGAACGATTCTTTCTTGAGGAGGACGCCAATGGAGTAAACCGCGACAGGCATCAGAGCTTTGAGCATCTGTATGAAGGAGACGGAGAGGTAGATGTAAGCGGAGTTGGATAACCATAAGGAGAGAGAGTACAACGCTCCTATAGGGACGACTGATCTGAGGTAAGTCTCGCGAGACATGGACACCGGCTCGACGAGTTTAAACACTTTGATGAGGAGGATTGCTAAGGTGGAGCAGAAGGACATGTGGATCATGGTGAGGGTGATGGGGTAAGGCCAGTTGTAGAGCTTCTTGTCGAGGATGTACTTGTTGTAGACGATTACTGTGAAGCTTAGGAAGATCCATATCGCTACGTAGCTGTAGGAGAGGATGATTTTTTTTATCACGCTGTCGCTGAGGGTGCCGCCTTTCCCCATTGTGTGATGGTGAGGTTGGTTCTTTGTTTTGTGCGACGGGTCTAAGGCGGAGGACGACGGTGGGGGTGGGGGTTCAGCAAGATGAACAGAGGGAGAGCGAGAAGAGGGGTTTTATAGTGTGTTTGGGTTTTTTTTTTTTTTTTGAGAGAAGTGGTTCAGTTGTGCTCTTCCATGTTGTCTCATTTATCGTTTTATGTACTAAAATTTAAAAGAATTAGACGATAATAATGTGAAGATAGTGACGAATAATTAGAAGATAATCAGTAGTAATCACTAAATTAATTGAGAACGTTTTCCAAAAGAACAAAATATTTTGTTTATGAAAATAGTATGATATTTAAGTATAAATCTAGTATTTCTTATAAACTAATAGTCATAATAGTATGTATATTTTTGTTCTTTATAGTTTAGAAACCAACAGAATTTTTTCAGTTTAGGGAAGATACTATTTGTAATTAGATTTTTTCCAATAAACTAGTATTAAATTTTATGTTGGTTTAGTTTTGTTTAGTTTAGCTTACATGATTGGAAACAGAATCCTAATCTAAATGAAAATTTATTTGATTTAGTTTTTTGGTTAAATCCGTAATTCATTTTAAAAGTAATTTGTTTACAAACAAAATAGGTATCTTATAGAAAAAAATGAAGAGAATTACCCTAAAATTGGCTCAGTGAATAAGATTTTTAAACATGTCATGAACAACACCATGGTCTCCAAATTTTTTTACAAGTGTTGCCCTTTAGTCAATAAATGGGTCCACAAATCGCAGTCAAAGCCAGATAGTTTGGGTTCATAAAACGCCAGAAGTAAATTGGTGTTTGGGCAACGCGCGTCCAGCTTTCAGGTGTGATCATGCGTCTCACCAAGTTCACGTGGCCTCCAATGCGAATTTCGTGTGATTGATTTGTGATTCAATGCATTTGTCGCTTGTAAGTGCTTTACCCGCTAGGGAAAATAAAGGAACAACGATTTTTTTTTTAACTAGCTCTAGCATCCAGAATCCAGAGATGTAAAAAAATGGGAAAGAAAATTGAGACACTCTACTTGTAATTGATCAATAATGTACTTGTCTTCTTCTGTAGGTTGGTACTCAGCTTTCAAAGACTGTTATTCATCTATCTTTGAAGACTTTGATTTTTTATGTTTGAGACATTTTTATAGATAAGAATGTAATCAGTTGGGATGTATGTCAAAAATAATAGCTTTGTTGAAATGTGCAGCTTTCTTGTTGTGTTTGTTATTATTATGTTACTAATTGGCTTAATATTATACACTAGGATTTAGGAAGTGTGTTGAAGAAACTGTATGGAGTTGAATAACGCCACTTACTCCAAGTGATGTTAATTTATTACTAACCACACCGTCCTGGCATAAACCAATTGCATTTGAAGGTTATGCTTTCGTTGGTGCGGTCATACAACATCAACTTCTTCTCCTCAAGATTCATTGGAGGTAGAAATAAAAGTTTCGTAGGAGGTTTTAATTCTATATGGTATAATTACCCACCCACATCTAATGAGCATCGAAAACAAAAGTCACAGACCTAACTGCATGTGAAATCACTGTTCCATAAAATAACACCGAGTGTATTGTGATCTATTTTCCTATGTTCATTATCGAATTTATGTTCTTTTGGTTTATCGAATTTATGCATCTTTGTCTTAATAAGTATCTTCGTTCAACTTATTAACAAGTCAAAATTTTCTGACGGATGAGGTAAAACCGTCACAATGTTTTTACCTTCTAGGAAAAATCATATATAGTGTCATTCTAATAGTTGATCATCACCGATGTCAATGGAGTCATCACAAATGTTTATAAAGGTTTTAGTTTTTGAATCTTTCTTTTATACATTAGATTAAGACTCTTCTCAATGGAGTCATCACAACGAGGTTGTGGATGTTTTAGTTTAGAGATTGTGACATATCATTATCCAAACACACACAAAATAGTGGTGGCTTTCTCCATTTTCACATGAAGAGTTTGTCGATTTCAGGTTTTTTTTTGCTAGATTAATTATTGTGTATGGATAAAAATGGTTTAATAACAGTGATATTATTTTATAGTTCATATATCCCTTTCGTTTGGACCACTTCCGTGAACTAAGAAAATGGGAGATGTCCAAATGTTTACCTAACCCATTGTATGATTTGTTGACTACTAACTCCCATCAAACTGTCCTATCTTTTAGTTATGGTTTCTCTATATCTAAATAGATAACAAAAGATAATGTTGAAGTTATTTGTATCTAAAAAAATAAGAGGACGTTGAGTGCCTTTTGGCAAGAGAGAATATTACCAACTAATTTGGCCATCGGCATTACATGGCACGTGACAAGATTTGAAACTTTTACTTAACTTCATCTTGCTGTCGACAGCGTCAGCCGTCAGCCATCAGCAATATCTTCATCAACTTCAACTTCAGCATCATCATCGGTGCTTTATCCAAGCTTCAACATCCTGTGGATTCTGCTCCAGAAGTGTTAGGTTCATTGAAGCTGAAACCTGAAGTGAAGGGAGCTGTCTCAAAGAAAAGAATAACAAGACCCTTGACAGAGTTATCATTCTTAACCGCTTCAGCTCATCTCCATGCATTATTTAATTACATAATTAAAATTTTAATTTGGAACAAGAATTAAATCAGGAAGGAAAAATGTTAATAAGAATTTTGATAAATTTCTCCAAAATATCTTCGTCGAATTTGAGCTAAACTGTGTTCTCCTCTCTTGGCTGCTAACTCTACATACTAACCTCACTTTTTTAGTCAAAAGAAAACATAATCTTAGTCGAGTTCTCTGAAACTAAAGTTAGAAATGTAGCAACGAGACTATGGATAGAGTTGACCGGGTCAAACCTGGGGTTGATGCCTTGCACATTTATTGAAATCGTTTCATTCACTTGCAGGCCGATTCTTATAAATCGTAGGCCCATTACAATAAAGCCCATTATACACTCAGCTCGGAACCCTATCTAGTTACCCGTACCTACTATATATTTATCGCTGAACATCAATGCGGCGTAGGCATTAAATTGTTTTCCGTCAAATCGAAATCGAGATCCAACCAAATCTGCTTCTCTCTCAGGTAAATTTCTACCTCAATGTTTTTCGAAAGTTCGTCGGAGCTCGATAACCTAATTGCGTATAACTATCGTCGGAGGTTTTTGTTTTGGGATTAGAAATCTTAAGGGAAGTATCTGTGCAGCTTGTAGAATTTGCTTTACTATGGGAGACGCTAGGGACAACGAAGCCTACGAGGAGGAGCTCCTTGATTATGAGGAAGAGGACGAGAAGGTTCTCGATTCTGGGAATAAAGTTAACGGCGACGCTGTGAAGAAGTGAGTTTTTCTTTTCCTTCTCGATATGGATGCTTAAATTTAAGCTTGGGCTAAGATTACGAAGGCTTCATTAGTGGTTTGCCTATGAGAGTAGCGAATTGTTAATTATTAACGCAAATTATCTTGGAAACTAATAGCTTTTATTGTTTGTTTGTGGCAGAGGTTACGTTGGGATACACAGTTCAGGATTCAGAGACTTCCTTTTGAAGCCGGAGCTTCTCCGAGCTATTGTTGACTCTGGATTTGAGCATCCATCTGAAGGCAAGTATCTTTCAGTCTTTTTTGAGTATTCCGCCTTCTAATCTCTTTGTACCATTTTATTATCGAATGGTATGGTGTAAATATGCATAAATTACTTCCCCTGTGAGCTTGATTGTTCAGTAAAATTTAATAGTCTACAAGTACTTACTAGAAGATTTGTTGATGTATAGTATACTGTACATATCTATCTTGGTCCTATGTTTATCACAGATAGGTTGGTTTATGGTATACTTTATACATCTATTCGTCCTATTTGACTAGTTTTGAGAGGATGTCTTGATCATGAAGTTTGATTTTTTTTTTGTTATAATTGCTTTTGTATTGTCCGCTGACATCTCATTGATTATTTTTTCAGGTAAAAACGCTATTTCAATCTTTTGATTTGGAGTGAGCTCAGCTTTTCGTAAAGACACCAATTAAATATATGGAGATAATATTCTACTTATAAACGGTTCTTCGGTGCAATTTTCTTTGGTTCTCCACCAGTGCAACATGAATGTATCCCTCAAGCTATCTTGGGCATGGATGTTATCTGCCAAGCTAAGTCTGGTATGGGGAAGACTGCTGTGTTTGTGCTTTCCACTCTGCAACAGATCGAGCCTACTCCTGGCCAGGTGTCTGCACTTATCCTCTGCCATACAAGAGAGTTAGCTTACCAGGTATGTCATATTTGTTTCTTTTACTCTCTGCTTCTAATAAATAGCTCTTCTTTCTGTCCCGAAGTTTTCTCATACCTTGATGATGCGAATTGCTTGCAGATCTGCAATGAGTTCGTGCGATTCAGTACCTACCTGCCTGATACAAAGGTTTCAGTGTTCTATGGAGGAGTCAACAACAAAATTCACAAAGAACTGCTGAAGAATGAATGTCCTCACATTGTTGTTGGAACACCTGGTCGAGTTCTTGGACTCGCCAGGGACAAAGATCTCTCTTTGAAGAATGTGAGGCATTTTATTCTTGATGAGTGTGATAAAATGCTCGAGTCACTAGGTATGTATATCTCTAGCATCCTCGTGCATAAATATATATCTCACTAAGGCTTTGATATTGCATGTTTTAACGTTTTTTGTCCTATTTATCAGACATGCGGAGGGATGTGCAGGAGATTTTCAAGATGACTCCCCACGACAAACAAGTTATGATGTTCTCAGCAACGCTCAGCAAAGAGATACGCCCTGTCTGCAAGAAATTTATGCAAGATGTAATGTCCCACGACCAATACTTTCTCGGTTTACAAGTTCTGTAGTCTTGAACCTTCTGGCACGAGAGATCTGCCATTTGATCCTTGGAAGCGCGGTCTCAATCCAATAATGACTTGGGTAGTATGTAGGTGGTTAGAGAATAGGGAACTGGAGATGTAACATAGCTTGGTGTGGTTAAGTTATGTCTTTCCTCAGTGGGTCTTCTGTCTTTTTATGTTTTTCTTTCTATTTAATATTTGCAATGCTAATGGTGCGGCATAGGTTTTGAGTCGGGGTGTAGTGAGGTCTCAAGGTTTCATCATGTTCAGTCTTACGAGCCTTATTGTTCCGAGCAATATTGATCATCGAGGATTTAAACCTGGTGGACGAGGATCTCAGTTTGGGGGTCTTTCATCCGTCCTCGATTCTGTAATGAAAATCATTACCTGAGGAAGGCTTGCTAATACACTTTACTCTGATATCTATTCCTTTCAGCCAATGGAGATTTATGTTGATGATGAAGCGAAATTGACTCTTCATGGACTTGTCCAGGTAATTTAACTCGTGTCTAGTTCTTTTACTTTTCATATTGGTTGATATTATTACTATTTTTTATCTGACTGTTCAACTATGTTTGATACCTGTTATTGTAACAGCACTACATCAAACTGAGCGAGATGGAGAAAAACCGCAAGTTGAATGACCTTCTCGATGCATTGGACTTCAATCAAGTTGTTATCTTTGTGAAGAGCGTTAGCAGAGCTGGGGAGCTGAACAAGTTGCTTATCGAATGCAATTTCCCCTCGATATGCATTCACTCTGGCATGTCTCAGGAAGAGAGGTGTGTATTTTTCCCACAACATTATTTATTCTGAATCAACCTTGTTACTTTTTCAAGTTCTAGAAACCAACTCTTAACACTAACACTATGATATGATATGTAGGCTGACTCACTACAAAAGTTTCAAGGAAGGGCACAAGAGAATTCTGGTGGCGACAGACTTGGTAGGGAGAGGAATTGACATTGAGCGTGTGAACATTGTCATCAACTACGACATGCCAGATTCTGCTGATACTTATCTTCACAGGGTATGTAATGTTTTATTTATAAAGTCCTGAATTGTTATATAGATTATGATTCTCATTAGGCAATCTTAGAAGCGTGAACTTATTATCAGCACATTGGTTATATGGTATAGGTTGGTAGAGCTGGAAGGTTTGGAACAAAGGGTCTTGCAATAACATTTGTGGCATCAGCTTCTGATTCGGAAGTTCTCAACCAGGTCTGGAGTTTGATCTTCTTCATAAGTCTGTCGTCTTGCTTCTGAATTTAAATTAGTTGGGGGTGTTTAATGAAGATGTAATTTCTTTGGTTTACAGGTACAAGATAGGTTTGAGGTTGATATAAAGGAACTTCCTGAGCAGATTGATACGTCCACTTACAGTAAGCCTTTAGCCTTTCTTACCATTCAGCAAAAGCAGCTACATTTTGTCTGTCTGGTTTTGACATCTGACGTTGTTTTTCATCTTTCGCTTGCAGTGCCGTCCTAAACGACTTCAGATTTCAAGTGTTTGCAATGATCCCTCCCCTTTATGCTATCTTATCCCCTTTTGTTATCGTTTGTAACCTCTTAAAAAGGAGAGAGATATAGAGAGGATTCCTAGATTGCACTATCCTCTTAAACTCGCCAGCTTTGTGTTCAAGCGAATATGATGCTTATGTTGTCAGAATTCAGACATTATCAGCTCTGTGTTTTACTAGTTGTAACTTTAGAGTTCGTTTTGTACTGGTTCTTCCTTTGAGTTATCTCAAATTTACCTCCTGCCCTTGATAATCGCCCTTGATATTAGTTATTATCTTACATTCTTTTGAATAGTTAGTTGTGATTACAGTGATTCGTATTTAGTCGCATTCTACCGATGATCCGCACAAACACCCATATATATAATACGTTTAATTATATTTACATTTCGGGCAATTTCTCATATGGAATGCATATGGATTGATAGATCCATCTCCGGTATACTTAACTTTTCAATGGAAATCCGAAATTTAGTTGATAAAAAACCTTCTGTTTTTGACATTCATTCATGAGACTAAATCTATGCAATTACGACCATCTCTTCTTTCTCGATTTTACAATACATCACCATGAAAATCAAACACAAAAATTTATATTTCGCTCAATATTATACAATGTTATCTGTATAGTGTATTTCTTATTATCAATTCAACCATCGTGGCATGTTGGTACAAAACCTTTTTTAATAGAGGAAAACACACAGCCTTCAAGGCTTTCGGAGATTAATCCCAAGCTTCTCAAGGGCGACCTTGATAGCATCACAACCACATTCTTCAGCTTCGGTTATATTAGGACTGTTGAGTGGCGTCACGTCTTCCATTGGGTAACTTCTGTTGCCGTGCAGCTCACGCAAATCACTCGCTATGCCTTTAAGTATCACAGTTTTGTGAACCCCTCCAAGCAAGCCTTCGTAATCCGTGTCACCTGAATCTCCCACAAACACCACCATGTTCGATAAATCAATTCCCCATCGCACTAGCAAGTACCTGAAAAAAACACATAGAGCTCAAACACGAACCTAAACAGTTGACGTGTAGATATGATTGGTTTATGATCAAAACGTACCTAAGGGCTTGAGATCGTGAGGCAAGAACAGGGATCACGTTCAACCTAGCTCCATTCTGACAGTAAACTACATTGCAACGTAACGCTTGGATCCTCATCAACTTCCTCAGCTCCTTCATTGGAGGAATCTGCATAGCATAGATTAAATAAATCAATGGAGTCTCTCTCAAGAAGAAAGAAAACTCTAGCCTGAGAGTGAGAGTGTATTTACCGAAGCAGGATCTTTCACTTTGAAAGATAAGCAATAGTTAGTCGAAGAAGCTTCATCTTCACATAGAATCTCTCCTTGTTTCATCTTCTTCTTCTCCTCAACAGAACTAATCCAACGAATCAAAGTCTTCCTCAAATTCTCTCCACCCCAGCGGAACTCTATGTGAGAATGATAATCCGGATCGTGCGTGTAAGGAAGCGCGGTTTTATTATCCTCAGAAGAAGCAGAGGCTGTGAAGTAGAGCTCACTCCCGCTGTTGCAGATAACAGCGTCGAAGTCTTGTGGCTTCAACCCTCCTGAGAGCAATGTTGTGTGAGTCTCGGATACAGTCATTGAGGTCGAGAGTATAAACCCTGTTGAGTCACCAGCAACGTCCATAACTGTTTTCACCACCGAGAGAAGATCAGAGTTTGTGCTGCAGTCAACAGAGATGACGAAGATATGTTTCCGTCTTTTAAGAGTCGGCATCTTTGAGTCGATTTTCTCAGTTGAGATCTTCTTTTGAGATAAAGTTGAAACAGCTTTCTCTAGCTTAGCTTTACGTTCAGCGCTGGTGGTGTCTTCAGCGTCTAAGTTGGTATCTACACTACTCTTTTCGCCGTCCAAGGAGAGTTTTAGGTTCAAGGAGATGTCGTGTATGTCTCTGAGGGAGTCACTAGGTGAATCAGGGTCTGAGTTTTCGAACTCGACTCTCTGCCATTTTGGAGATCTTTGCTTGCAAGAAGCTATACGAGCCAAGTATGTTTTGCAATGCTCTGGCCATGAGAACAGGTGGATGTTTTTTAGGCCGTTTTGTCTGCATCTTGTCCAGAGATGCTTGTCTGAGACCAGTTTCAAGAGGGCGTCGGATATGGCTTGCTGATCATGAGGGTCAACCAGAAGACCATTGTCTAGAACCTGAAAAGTCAAGATAAGAAATTAGTTATAGCTTTGTATTTGATTGCAATGATGATGTATAGTGGAGATTTTCTAACCCGATGAATATCTACAGGTCCTCCATTTATTGTTGCAACAGTGGGCAGACCATGAGCTCCTGCCTGTTAGATGCAGCACTTGTTAGATAATTTGAAACCATGAAAAAAAAAATAGATCACTAAAGAGAGAAAAATGATAATTAAGTACCTCGATTAGAGTTAATCCAAATGGTTCAATGAAAGCTGGATTTATAAATACTCCCTGAAAAATAAGATAGATAGAAGCAAAGCTAAGTTTAATTTCCTATGTATTATGTATAATATGATACAAAGTGGAGAAAAGTAAACATGTTTAAGCATCTTTACCTTTGTTTTGGCTGCTAAACGGTAAATTTCAGGGACATCAGATTGTTTGTGATGCTTAGGCATTGCCACTTGACCATAAAGGTCGTACTTGTCGATTAGCTTCAGAATTGATAGCAGCACCGATGAATTCGTGGTGGACAACTCATCAATATCATTTCGGTTTCCCATTATGAGTGTCTGCAATCAAATAGAGAATCAGAAAGAACAAAAAAAAAGTGAGTTAACTTCGAGAAAATCAGGATTATGTGAAGAATTAACTGCAGGAACGTACAAGGTTAGCAAGTTCACGTAGTGGACGGCACTCTCCAAAGGCTTTGACTAGAGTAACCAAGTTCTTTTTAGGGTCTGGCCGAGCAAGAGCTAGTATCATAGGCTTGCGTGGGTTAGAAAAGAAACGCATAATCTGTGCAAGAAAAAAGTTCACAGTAAATATAAAGGTGCATTGTAATACATAAAACAAAGAAATGATTAGACTACATTGTACCTCAGACCAAATTGGTGGATCAGGAGATTGTGGATCTTCATCATCTCCATCTGCATCCACATCATGTGGTACAATGTGATGAAACTCCATTCCTGGAGGAATTACCTACAGTCACGTAACAAGTCTACTCAAGAGTGATGATAAAATAATTCTCTCAGAGAGGAATAGAGAGAAAAGAGATGATACTTACAACCGTGCGAGGCATGAACCTGCCTAAACAGCTCACACCCCTTTTCATCCTTGCTCTGAGTTTACGCTCCAAAACCGGATCAAACCCATCGTAAAGGCGCCATTGCTCGTCTATCTCCTGCCTTGTACTAGTTATGATTATTTCAGAAGCATCAAGACACAACTCCTCTGCCTCTATCCGCCTCATTATTTTGTAATTAGCATTGATTTCTTCTTTTGGACGTCCTTGTTTCAGGAGCTGCTCAAGCTTATCACGACCAAGAGAATGGCCAGTGAAAACCATCGGTACGTTCAGAGCCCCAGAGAGAAGAGCAGCGGAGTCACCAGCATCTGCGTAGTGACCATGAATAGAAACAGGCCACACTTGTCCTCCTCCTCCTTCAAAGATTTCTTCATCAAGAGCCTTAGAGATTTTCATAATATAGCTAAGTGCTCTATCAACAAACTCAGGGATATGAGGCCAGAGAAGCTCTTTGGGAACATATTTATCTTTCGGACCGAAAGGTATACGGACGATATAAGCCCCACTACTCTCCCCATGCTCCTGTTCTGTGCTGTCTGTGTCCAGAGGATTCAGCATCTCAGTCGGTTCGGAGTAGCTGCTATCCACATCTGGTGCAGTTACTTGTCTGGTTAACAAATCGACACGATAGACTCCTGGCATTGAGGCAAGTGCTCTTGCAAGTTCCACAACATACTTCACCTGATAACATGCAGGATAACTAAGGTGTGGTTCTAATAGCGAAAAAATATATATAAATATATGTATATATATAGAGATTTTTATTATCGTTAACTTCGGTACGGTTTTGACTGGTTACCATTCAGAGCCTAAGACTAGAATTTTTAAAAATTGCTTGTAGGAAGAAGAGTACCTGGCCACCAGTATCAGAATCCCGACCAAGCTCCATGTTTTCACCACGTATCAAACCATGAAGACTGCAAGATAATTTCAAAATCTCTACAACTTAGTTATATCTTCTCACCAGAAAACTCACACCATTACTTTCTATTAAAAGGTAGTATCATATATACCTTATCAAGACGATGTAGAGTTTCTTCTCTTTGTGTTGAGCAAACCAATTCTCAAAGACGTCAACAGAGCTGACCCGAGACATTCTTCCTTTAGTGTTGCCATCACTAAGAGTCGGAATCTCACCAGGCACATCTGCTTTCTCACCTTCAGAAAAATCTTCTGACATATCAGCAGTTACTTCCTTCCTCGCTTTTTCACGCAAGAGATGGCGCTTAGCAGCCCGCTTAGCATTCTTCCCTTCAACCTAATCAAATCACATTAACAATCACACAATGATCACTTCATGCACAAAACTCGAGTCCACGAATAAAAAGCCATGTGTTCGTTTTGATATCACTGCTACTTTTACTACTAATTATTGATCAGTCGCACGACAGCAAAACGAACAACAATCGATCCTAAGTTTACGACGAACCTTTTTCTTCTGACGAGCCAAATTCCAAATCCTCCAGCACAAATTCTCCAACCTCGTGTTCCTCTCTTGCGGACTTCTTGTTGCAGCAGCCTTGAATCAATAGCAAACACTCAGAAACGTTCAAAAAAGCAACAAAGATCATAATGGTGAATGCGTGTTACATACCTGGACCCAGGAACGGTGAAGATCAGTCTCATCGAAGCCAGTGATGACCTCTTCCACGAAGTAACGACTCGGACTGAAATGGCCACGCTCTCTTAGTAGCAGCGACGATTTGGAGTCGCCGATCCCTGGTTCCGCGGCGAGGATCGCCTCCAAGTAACTATTCACCCAATCGTTTCCCACCATTTTCGATGATTGATTAATCTCTAAAACCGTCTCTTCAATTTTCTTTTATAATCAAAAATGAAATATTATTTCGAGATTCTATATAGTTTTGGTTTAATCTTAAATATTTGAATTTTTTTATTGCTAGAAGACGTGAATGATTGATTCGTTCCTCAATGTTCTCATCAATGTTTCTTTTTAATGTTAAAAACTTAAAAGGACGGTGATGTGGCATGTAAAAGCTGAGCATACTGGAAGATTCTATTTGAATATGTTCGGAAAAGCATGTTACGAGCAGTGAGAGATGTACACTTGGCAAACGGCATAAGCATAAGAATCTTCTCATTTGTCCTTTGACAATAAGCAATGGAAATATAGAATCTTGTTATACGATCGAATATTACGTTTTGAGCTGTCTACATTTTAATTTTTTAATTCATTAGTATTCTCCATGATCATGCCACGAATTATGCATCATTTTCGCACATTGGTGGCAGCTTCATGCTATGTTTACTTATACATATACGTTTATGTCAGACGGTGTATCTGTAAAAAAAAAGTAACAATAGAAAGAAGAACCAAAACCAAGAAAATATTACACCAAGAAAATATTAGATAACATTAATATTTTAGGCTAAAATATCATTGTATTTTGTTACAGTTTGAAGTTTTCTCTCTATAGAACCCAACACTTGTTCACACACACATTACATGTTTATTTTTTACTTTATTTTGTCTTAGTCTTTCAAATCTATTTATTTTGTATACTTCTTTTTGAAACAAAAAAAAGTTTATATTTAATATTTTTTGTATTAATTTTCTCAAAAAAAAACATATATAATACTTCTCAGTCATCAGAACACTAGACAACAGAGAAAGCAAGGAAAAACAATTAAAAGTAAACTAATGTGGTGAAAGTAGAATTAAGAAGCTATCTGAGCGTCAGCCTTGGAGCCCTTTTGAGATGGATACAAAATTACAAAGCTTCCCTGATCTAGCTCCGTCTTACTCAAAGCACGTTAGAAACTCTCCTTCTAACATCACCCGTGTCAATGTCATTATCACTCTCCCTATTTTATCCTTCCACAAAAAACAGACTAACCACATTAGATTTTACAGACTCATATATAAATCATGTTTAGTTTACCATGAAGAGGATCTTATATCATACACGTATCTTGATATAATGATTGTATAAAAGAGAATATGATTAGTATCTTCATCTAAGAAATCTATACCACTAGGCCGTAAATTGTTTTTGTCTTCTACATGGGCCTGCCCAGTTGTTAAACCATAGTCCAATTTCTGACTTATTCTTTCCTTTTGTTCCCAATGATTGTGATTAACACATCACAACCCCCAAAAAACGAGAAATGGTTGAATTTGGATCCTATAAACTCGATAATTGTAATTTAAACAAAAAAAAATACTTCGAAATGTAAAGATCGATGTTGTTATCAAAAGCCTGGGATAGAACATTTAACAATCTCATCTCTTTTCTGACTTTTTTTTTAAACTACTTGCATTCCAACTTTAAAAGGTTACTCTCCATGAATGGAGTCTTCATGAATGGAGATCTCTTTTCTGACTTTTAAACCTGACCTCGGCAGTTAATAATTACACTTCTTTGTTCCTCAGTTTCTTTTTTTTCCAACGGGGTCTAATCTCACACTAAACTTCAGTTGACTTTGAATATTGCGTCTCCTATAGTCCTATTTCATTTTTTCTTCTCGGGTATGTGAACGTGATTTGCGTAAATTTGCGTCCGGATCGAATTTAGAAAATTCATAGTACACCTTCTTTATAGTGAATGGTTGTAGATTATCTAGGAATATGAAGAGACATGGAGATAACAAAAGGTATCTTGTTTGTGTGGATGGAAAGATTTCAATTATCAAGAAGAGAGAAACTCACAAAAAGAATGTGAACGAGGGTCTCTTTTCTGAAGAAGCCAAAGTTAAATTGTGCCATAGCCTTGAAAAGTAAAAGTTATATAATCTCTTTGTGGTTTCTCATAGTCACATGTAGTGTCTGTGGATTGGCTCTTTCTCAACCTAAACTTAAAGAGTTGTTTACTCATCTTCATGAAAGTATGTGGCTGTGGGTCATAGTCATCACTCATTTCTCGTTTCCCCACCTCAACTGCTGTCTAATTGGTAATCAATTTTTTAACGAATAGTTTCTTATTCGTTTTAGTTACAAAAACATTTAAGGGATACTGTTTGATTAATAACTTCTACTAACATTTAAGGTATTTTGAGAATGATTACTGACTATATTCAGACTATCAGCAGTCATGAAAAAGGTACTTGCTTAGCGGAACAAAACAGGAAAGAACAGAACACACGAGCCTTGCCTCTTGTATTTAATAGTCATAACTATCGAAACGGTTGCATACAACACATTAATCATATTGAAGACCGTCATGTGTTTCTCTTATTTTAAAATTTTGCTAAATATAGCTAGATGTCAAAACTGGAATTAGGTATTCAAGAACGATTTTTTTTTTTGAATATTTAGGTCTCCTCGATCATTGAACTGCCGTTGTTGACCGTTCTTCACATTTATTTTTGGAATGTGAATAAACAATAGTACTAATATCAACTTAGAATTCATCAAGACTAAGATCGTTGCTAAGAAAAGATGAATCATACAAAAATAGAAGCTTGCAGATTATGATTGTGTGATACAAATATTAGTTACGAAACTTGTGATATCGGTCTGAGTCTTTTAAATAATTCAAATATATGAAATGACTTGATGTGCAATAATCATTCTGTCTTGTTTTGTTGTCATCCTAACATATATTAGCGAATATAAAACTCAAAATTTTTAGATATGGGCTTGACACCAAAATTCTCTATTAACTTGCTTGTTGCGCCATCTGATTTCTTTAGAGAATAAAATTCAAAAGAGAAGGTTTTCGAATTCAACAAACACAAGCTAAAAGGAAAAGGACCACAAATAAGGTGTATCTCGGAGGAAAATATGTATATTATATAGTCATTAAATGTAGTATATTCCATAGTCATCTGCTTTTGTTAAAAGTCGGTTTGACCTGAAAACATAACCCCACAAACGTGTCAGAAGAACAAGATAGCCAAAAACGGGTGATTAGAGCGTCGAACATTTGAGAACACACACCTTAGTATGATTGATATTGGTTATTAACAAAACGTCCTGCATATATAATCTAATATGAAAGAGAGCTAGTAAACTTTTTGTGTAACCACGTTAAAACTTCAAGTTTTATTTCTGAAATGTTTTTTACATTTTAACCAAAAAAAAGATTTAGAAAAGGCGCAATTATTATGAAAATGATCAAGTGGCCTCCTTTTTTTTACAAATTTCAAAAGTCGAAGACAATGAGAAACAAAAGAGAAAGAATATTTAAGTTGGAGAAAAAGAAAAAAAAAAGGAGTATCAAGAGTTGTTTGTAAACTCACGCTTTGGACACAAGCAACCCCATCTTCAAGTCTTTTTCAGAAAGTTCCAATCCTCCACGCAAAATACACTCATTTTCGTCATTTTCTGACTCGAAAACACCAAATGAGTGTAACCATTTCAATTAATTTACTAACAACATTTTCAGTTAAACACAATTAAATATCACTTTTATTTATTCTGAAAGAGTCCTCTTTAGAAACCATTAAAAATTGAGCACGTCTTCGTGGGAGTCACGAGATTGAACGTCAGAAGCACCGCTCTACCAGCCATCAAGATGGTGTATTGCTTAGTAGGACCGATACGTATCTTGCAGATCTATTTAATTATGGGATGAGCTTTACGTAAGAAAAAAAAAATCGTCAAAAGATTGCATCTGGAAGATGAAATCTTAGTTGCGCCATCTTAAAACTGTATCTCCTCTAACTGAAGATGCTTCCATACTTTATTTCTGTTTTCACATCACAATAAGTTTGGTTCCACTTTCCACCTTACCTAAGTAATAATATATCGCTTTCACGTTTAGATATTTTCATTCTTTCTTTGTCATGATAAACAATATATCTCTTTATATGTTTTTTGCAACCTAATAATGGTATTATGCAAATAGTCGACCGACTTCTTATAGTGTCACTAAACTTATTATGAAAAATATATCAATATATAACTACAAAAGAGATATATCTACTAGTTTAAGTATACTAATTATTAAACAAAATGATGGTGGCATGTACTCTTCCAGGTAAAGAAGACGTGTATCCAACATCTTCATTCCACTCTTTCCTCTTTATAAATTGAACTATCCTTTATTTCACCCTTTATTCATATTATTCTTTTTCTTTTAGGTACAATTTATGGCAATGCACCTCTTAGAAGATTTATAAAACTACTTGTAATATATATAGTCGGCTTATCTATCATGATGTCAGTGTGATTTTTGAATATATATGAAATTCATTTATTCAACTACCATTCTCAAAATAAAATAGAATAAAAAAACTTCTCATCTAACAAATTTATCAAGATTTTTAAATTTGACTTGTTCATAAATTACAAATGAACGTGGAGTCGTAACTAAACATGTAAATAAAGACAAAGAAGATCCCACGTACGACATTAAACCGTATTGGCAGTCGAATAAATCGGCCCCGAGCTTTCTTCCCATTTTGGAGCTGAAAAATAGAATCACTTCATGAAAATTGAAAAACTACCGTTTTGTATCGACTGTAACAAAATCAGATCATCTAGTCACCACCAAAGCGTGGTCTAGAATAGCAGTAAATGCGTCCCAAAGAACATAAAACACATCACTATCTCTTGTTCTCATGTGCTGAACAACCACTTAATTATAGTAAGAGTCAAATTAAGCCACTTCCACCTGACCTGATACAACCAATAAAAGAAAAAAAATGTGACATTCAGAATAGAGTTTTGCAATAAGATACAGATAGGTCTGTGTGTGTGAGTAACAGAACCCAAACTTGACAATTTAGTATCTTAACAGAAGTCTATATGTTTGATGCTAAAACAAGAACTGACTGAAGATAAACTGGTCTATCTAACCCGAGGGGATCCTTTCCTCTTTCCATTTTTACCTCTTGTTTTCAAATATTCCAGCTTTATCTGTTCAGGCATCATGAATTGAATGGTTCCCGATTTCTCATTATATTATGTATTTTCCATCTACTCCTGTAAATGTAAATATGTTGGATCGTTTTCTATTGGTCAGTTAGCTAACCAAACTACCCTTCCTTCTCTTTTTTTTTTTGAGCAACAAGATTATCATTAATTGAAAGCGGTTAGTTGAGTGCATTAAGAGCCACCTCAACCACCCTCGAAGAAACATCGTTCAGGGCCAATTTGGCTAAACTATCCGCTTCTGAATTCCTCTCTCGAGGTATCCAGGCGAAGGTTACAGAATCAAATTTTGCGACAAAAGCTAAAATATCAGAAATCACTCCATGGAGCTCTGAAACAGAGTATCCAGAGGCGAGAGCTTTGATGAGTTGTGCCGAATCAGATTCGACTCTGATTGTCTGCAGTGTCATGCCGGAGCAAAGAGCCATCGCCTCGCGCATCGCCATGCCTTCTGCCAGTAGAGGTGAGGAGACGAAGGAAATCCCCTTCTTGAATCTTTGAATCCCGTCCTGCGTGAAGATAGCCCAACCTAGACCCGCTGCATCCTGCTGGCGATCCCATGCCGCGTCAGTTCTTAGCACCACCGCGCTCGAGCTCTCCGTTGGGGCCTGAAGCCCCTTTACCCTTACATCAGAAACTTCAGCCTTACTGGTGTTGACGCACCATTCTCGGGCTAACCTAATGGCCAAAGACAGAGTTTCTTCAGGGGACGTTGAGTGACCCTCAAAGACAAACTTGTTCCTTGCTTTCCATAGCAGCCATAAGATCCATAGAGCCAGCGAACCAGACGTAATTCCGGCGGGAGGGAGACATTGGGCATTACAAAGTGTGGACCAGCTCGATTCTAATTCTATGATTCCTCTAACATCCATTTCTGTCACAAAAGGAGCAAGAAGCCAGACCTGTTGTGCAAAACGACAATGGAATAAGAGATGAAGTATAGATTCTGAACACCCACATCGTTTACACGTTGGGTCAGCTGCAATGTGTCTCTCTATGAGTCTCTCTCCCACTGGGAGGGCACCTTTGAAAAGCTTCCACGCAAAGAGTTTAACTTTTGGCGCACACGGTAAGTTCCACACATCTTTTTTCCAGTTCACTGCCCCTGCAGCTTGACCACCCAAGGGGTTAAACTCATTTTCCACTGCTGCATAATAACCTGATTTTGTTGTGTAGTCCCCGGATTTAGTGCCTAGCCACACCAACTTATCAGGAGCCCCCGTGATACTTGGCTTCAGCCGCAAGATATCCCTCTCAAACTCAGGTAGAATTCGCTGAATTTCCTCCCTGTCCCAATCCATGGTTTCAGTTATCAGTAGGTCCGCTACCCTTAGCTCGACCGTAGCTTCTCCTGCAGGTCCCATTGGTCTTTTTTGTTCTGATAGGGACAACCAAGCATCATCCCAAATGTTGATTGAGCGTCCATCTCCAACCACCCAGCCCAGTTTTTTCACCAGCAAGTCTCTGCCTCTGAGCACACTGCGCCAACCATGAGAGGTAGAGGAAGTCTCTCCTACAGTTAGGAAGTTATTCTCCAAGCAGTACTTTCCTGTCAGTACCCGACTCAGAAGGCTATCCGGATTTTGTACCAACCGCCAGCTTGTTTTGGCTAGAAGGGCAATGTTGAAATTTTGGAAGTCGCGAAAGCCTAGTCCCCCAATCGCTTTTGGCTTGGCCATATTATCCCATGAAACCCATGCCAATTTCTTGGCGCTCTCATTGCTATCCCACCAGAAGCGGGTGACCGCAGATTGCATTTTCTTGCACAGAGCTACCGGAAGAAGAAAGCTCGACATAGGGTAAGAGGGAACCGCAGAAAGCACGCTCTGTATCATAACTAGTTTGCCCGCAGCCGATAGATGCTTGGTAGACCAGCCTCTAGCTTTTTGTTTGATACGATCAACCACTGAGGCAAATAAATCTCTTTTTCTCCTACCAAAATGTTCCGGTAAGCCCAAGTATTTTCCAACTCCCCCTCCTTTGTGATCTGGAGCTCAGTTTTCACCATCAGTTTCAGAGAGGCCGGCGTTTTGCGCGAGAAAGAAATGGCTGACTTATCCTTGTTGATGGATTGTCCCGATGCATTTTCATATTGACTCACTATGGAGTGCAGTGCAGTGCAGTTCTCCTTATTAGCTTGGAGAAAAAACATGGTGTCGTCCGCGAAGAAGAGGTGGCTAATCTGGGGACTTCCACGCGCAACTCTCAAGCCCTGGATCAGGCCCTCTTGTTGCGCCCTGTTACATAATCCCGACAATACCTCGCTACACATAATAAATATGTAGGGAGAGAGGGGATCGCCTTGGCGAATTCCTCTAGTCGGTACTACCTTCCCTCTAGGCAAGCCGTTAATGAGGAAGGAGTATGTAACAGTCGAAATACACTGCATAATGCATCGGAGAAACTCCTGGTGGAATCCCAACCTTTGGAGTACCAGTGAGATAAATTCCCACTCGAGCCGGTCATAAGCTTTGCTCATATCGGTTTTGACCGCCATTGCACACCTCTGCTCTGCTTTAGACGTTTTGAGGTAATGGAGAACTTCATGTGTTATAAGCACATTGTCGACAATAGCTCGTCCCGGCACGAACGCTGACTGGTTTTCCGAAATTAATTTCTCCATGAGAGGCTGCAATCTGCGAGTGATCAGCTTCGAGTAAATCTTGTAATAGACATTACAAAGAGCGATGGGCCGGTAATCTGACACTTTCTGTGGGCTGGAGATCTTCGGGATTAGCCGGATATGCGTGTCGTTTAAGTTCGGGGGCAAAGCCGCACCCATGACGAAAGCCCGCACCTCCTTGACCACATCCGGTCCTATATCCTCCCAATGCGTATGGAAAAAACCCGCCGAGAAGCCGTCGGGTCCTGGCGCTTTTTCTGCATTGATAGAAAGGACAGCCTCTTTTATCTCGTCCGCAGATGGGATGGCGGTAAGGGTGGCATTATCTGCCTCGGTAACAATCGGGTGGAGAGCTTTCCTCACTGTTTCCTCCCTTTCGCCCGGCGCAGATGTGAAAAGCTTCTCGAAATACGTCCCAATGACCTGAATAATCTCCGTCTCCTTATTAACCATCTGCCCATCTTCACGCTCCAAAACAGAGAAAGCATTAACGCGTCGCCTCGTCTTTGTGATCGCATGGAAGTAGCCCGAGTTGCGATCCCCTAGTTTGAGCCAAAGTAACCTACTCCTTTGCCTCCAAAACTCCTCTTCCGCATTATAGGCCTTGTTCAGTTCAGAAGAGATGCTCTGGATGAGGCTTGTGTCATTAACCGGACTGGAGAGAGCAGAGTTAAGCTCCTGTTTCTTTTGCTCTATAAGTTTTTTACTGTTACGCTGCTGCTTTCTGTTCCATTCAGAGATAACACTCCGTGTCGTCGAGAGCTTTTCGCAGACCGGAGCGTCGCGAGCCTCTTTCCAGGTTTCGGAGATCAATCTCTTGGCTTCATCGTTTTTGCAAAGTCGTCGATCATACCGAAAGAGACCTTTACGCCTTCTGGCTCCCTTGTCAAAGAAAGAGAGGAGTGGTCTGTGATCTGAGCTGTTATCGAGTTCGAGATATTGACATCTAGCAGTTGGAAATTCTTCCGCCCAAAACGTGTTTGAGACTGCTCTGTCCAGTCTACACTTCACCAAATGATCTCCGCGTACACCTCTCCATGATAGTGTTTCACCTGAGTGCTGAAGGTCAAACAGGTCGCCTTCCGAGAAGAAAGTTCTCAAATCAGAAAAAGACCCTTCTGGTCTCACTATGCCTCCGTCCTTCTCACTATTCGACAATATGTCGTTAAAATCGCCCGTGACAAACCATGCAGCGTCTCTGTTCTGGGCAGTTACAAGGAGCTGGTCCCAAAGCTCATTTCTTATAGCTCTATCCGTACTAGCGTGCACAAAGGACGAATAAAATCTTTTTCCTTCAAATTCCACTAAGGTGTCAATTACATGAGCATTTGAGAATAACACACTGATCTTTACACCTTCTTTCCAAAATAAACCGAGGCCACCAGCGCCATGACCAGTAGGAGGTATCAAGAAATGGTGATCAAATCGTAGCTTCTCGAGTTTCTTTAGCACCACTTCATTGGGATTTTTTGACTCCATGATGAAGAGAATATCAGGCGCATACTTCTGTGATATCTCTTCGAGTCGACGAACTGTCCGGGGATTCCCCACCCCCTGACAGTTCCAGCTAGCTATGGCTAAGGAGCGGGGAGGGATGGAGTCCGAAAATCCATCCTCCTCCTTGAGATAGCCGGGATCATGTTGCAGATGGGCCGATTATCCGAGCTCGTGGTGGAAATCGCCTCTGCTCCGCCTCTGGAAGTTCCTCCTTTCGATTTTGTCTTAGCATTTGGCGCGGGCGATAATGGGGTCTTTCTCCTTGGAGGAGTTCCCTTGGCCTTAGTGACTCTGCGGTTCTTCGGAGCAGAGTTTGCTGGTGGTTTTGGCTTTCTACTTGCTTTACTCCCAGGGGGACGCCCCGGTTTACTTTTAGCACCACTAGCCAGAGCAGCTTCAGCTCTTCCATCTTCTATAGCTTGACTCGGTCCCAACCTTTGAGCAGCCGGGATTCTCTCATTGCTCCCTTCTTGAGGGTTATCAGTTCGGTTTGCTTGTGATCTTTCGGAGATCCTAGGGTTGTTGTGAGGACTAGGCCCTAGCCTCTGTGAGGCAGGTAATCTTTCCGGAGTGGGCGATACTTGGCCAGTCGGTTGATCCAGATTTGAATTGAGTGAATTTCGCACAATGCGCTCAGCATTTTCTTGCACCTCTCCCAACTCTTCAGCTCTTCTCACTCTTTCCTGTCGGGCTTCTCTTTCCGCCGGATCAGCACTCATAGTGTATTGGAGTATTGTATTTCTTACTTCTCCAAGAACTTCATTGACAGCTTCCAGAGGAAAGCTGTGTCGCTCAGGATCCTGGGGATTCCCCTTAACAGGAGCTTCATGGTTACTTTTTGCGACAGAAGAGCCATCATCCCTAACATCAGGACTTCTTCTTGAGACTTCTCTGTAGAAATTTTTACCAGGAGGAGCTTGCTTGGTGCGGTTCCTGTCCCAGTCTCTTCTTGAGTACGCTGACCTCTCATACTCGTGTCTTGATCTTTCAGAAGCTTGCGAAGATCGACGTTGATAGTTTCTCTCCTGCCAGCGTTGCGGTTGAGATTTGTTATTTCTATCAGACATCCTTTCACTAGACACCCTTTCCTTGTGTTTGAAGTCATTTCTCGGGTTCGAAGCAGAAAAATGAAAGACCTCATTTCTTGGTTCTCTCGCTTGTACCCTTTGTTCATGCTTGTTTGCAACGGAGGACGCCACACGGCCATGGCCAGCATCATGGTTATTCAAGTCGCTTGCTTGGGCTTGCTGCTGGTTAGCTTCTAGAGCCTTTCTTTCAGCTCTGGCGACTAGGCAGTCCTTGAGTTCATGATCCAGCTTGAGGCATTTGGTGCAATGTTTATCAAGTCTCTCATAGACTAAGGTGGTTGCGACCTCATCCCCATTGGGGAATTCCACAACTGAGTTTTTTATCAAAGGGAGCAGTCCATCCACATGAACTCGCATCCTCACAGTCAAGGGTGTGATCTCAGCTTTCTCATACCCTTCCTTCTCATTTCTCCTGATTTTTCATTTTTCTTTCAACTCCTTTCTGCTGGTCAGTTAGCTAACCAAACTACCCTCTCATTTCTCCTGATTTTTCATTGTTCTTTCAACTCCTTATGTAATTTTTTTTTGTCATCAATCATGTATTTCCACACTGTTATTTTCCCTATGCGTGTTTTTCAATTTTTATTTGTCCTGACGAGCCATTTCCTTGTCTTGGATGAGACATTTTTGTCACTTATTCGTTTTCTGTTTTCTTCGTCCATCATTCAATACCACCCGAAATTTCATGTCCCTGTTAGTTACATAGCTTAAACTTCACCGCCAAACGCAGCCTGCAAAAAAAACGAGAGACTAAAGCAAAATATAAATATAATTACGATAAGCTAAAATAAATAAGCAAAACTAGAAAGAAAAAAAACTAAATATAATGAACGAACATACCTCACACAACGAACAACGCATACCTGGAAACTTAACGGAAGAAACGACGACGGTCAACGAAGGCTACGAACGTTGACTTGACAGAACACGAGAAAACGGGAATCTGACAAACACTACAGACGCACCATGGATCTATAAAACCTCTCTTGTTTTAGGGAAGAAAAAAAAAAGCAGGTTTCAAAATTTTTAATCAGATTTTTTTAATTAAAAACCAGATTTGATTATAGCTTAGGTGCAATTTCGAGAGTCCGACATTTCTTTAAGAGAGAGAGACGCAAGAACAGTAAAATTAAGTATGTACAAATGCATTTCGCATCTTTCTACACCCAACAACAAAAAAAAAATATATGATGGTGAGTGCTTCTTTCGATCTTCGTTTTACAAAACTCGATTTCGAATTTGAAATTCTCTCCCACAATCGCCGCAGATCTCGCCCGATTCAGATCCTTCCTTCCCAGATCTGCAGCCCTATTAATTTATTAAAGAGAAGAACAAACCAGAAACCTAAAATATCATATCAATTACACTCGGTGGCGGCCTTCGACATGATCGATAGCCTACTGGGACGAGGCTGATAAGCAGCTCTCCTTCTCAGATGATGCGACGAAGGCCTTATCAAAGTCGTCAACGCTCTCCTCACCCACTCTCCCTCAACTCCACCGATCCTCACCAGCGAATTCGTCATCGCGGATCTCCGCATGTTCAAACTGTTCGTCGGATACGACGCCGTTCCTTGCCCGTGCGGATTCGCCACGTTTTTATGCAAACTGCATCGGAAGGATCCGGGATGCGTCGTCGGAGAGCACATACACCTCCTCGGGGAAGAGATCTTGCTAGGCTGAGGCTTCTTCGCGACGGAGATGGATCTGTTCGTCGTCGTCGGGGAGATGGATCTGGTGTCTAGCGAAAACGCAATCGGTTGCGGTTGTTTGTATAGATTCACGCGAGTCGGTGACGCGGAGCGGTGGTGGCTGTGGTGATGATTATCGTGACGGTTGCTGAAGAAAGCTGAGGAAGGAGATGAGAAGCTAGAGCTCGTAGAAGAAGCGAACGCTGAGGAAGACGACGACGACGGGATTGGATTAGAGTAAGCGCCGCAGAAACGGCCCGACGGCGATTGGGAACGGAGCACAGGGCCGTTAGACTTTGTACGAGACGACGTCGTCACCATTGTTTTTCTTTGCATATTGAAATTTTTTTTGATTTTTTTTTAAGAAGGTATCGGAGAGAAGCTGATTCGGCAAACCTAGCGAGTCTCCGGAACCAAATTTATAGCAGAACGTATCCAATGGCAGAAATGTAAATATTGCCAAAAAGTTTGACCTTTTTCGAGTTTTGGGTGATTCTCTGTCGGGTTAGTCAAACTTAACCATGGTTAGCAGTTATTATTTATTTATTTTTGCCTTTTTTTTCCTTTTTTCAACTTGGCGGTTTGGCCGTTTCGGAAAGAATCGGGTTCTTGATCCGACGGCTGAGAAGGACGACACGTGTGGGCAGTTAGAAAAGCTGCCACGTGTGATGATGACTGAGAGAGATGCCAGCTCGTACCTTTCCCGGAAAAGGTGCGGTATTACGTAACGCTCATTGCCTGTTGTTTTGCGCCCAAGAGCCCGGATTTACAATTCCTATGGTCTTTTATTGCTGTCGCGATCCGATGGTCATAAGACTCATAACTGCCGATTCAGAACATTAATTTTATTAATTCAACTAGATATTTCCCTGAAAAACAAAAATTTACGAGATGGACAATTACCTGTTTCCAACATATGTTAGTAAGACCAATTTAAGAAAAAGTCAAATATACAATTTTTTTATTTCTAACAAAGTCAAATATACAATTAAGTGTAAGAGTAATTTAAAGAGAAAAAGACTAGAATAACACTAAACCAAGTTTTTGTTCCCAAAGTAGCACTTAAGGCTCAAAGTCACAAAAATAGGTTTCATTAAAGAGGTAATGTACACTTATACCCCTAGGGTTAATTAATCCAAACCTTAGGGTTTAGAGTTAAGGGGTGGGGTTTTGGAATTAGAGTTTAAAATTTTATAAATAATAAATAATAAAATAAAAAATAAAAATTTTAAAAACAGTTTCAAAAAGTATTTTTAAATTATAAAAATAAAATCTGAAAAAAAAATAAAAAAAAATTTGAATTTTTTTTTTTTTTAAAAAATTATAAAATTTTCGAATCTGAAAACATATAATCTGAAACTATAAAAAAAATTTTTTATTTTTTTTATTTTTTTTATTTTTATTTTTTTTTATTTTATTTTGTTTATTTAATTTTAAACCAAGGGTATTATAGATATTTTACCCTTTAATGAATGTCATTTTGTGACTTTCTCCTTCTAGTGCTATTTTTGAGACATAAACTTCAAAAGGTGCTATTATTGACAATTGCCCTAATTTAAAAGTTCTATGAAATTTTAGTTTTTTGGTAAAACTTGGATATCAAACTTTTTAAACCACATTTTATTGATTTTATTTGTCGGGAAAAAAAATTTATTGATCTTATGTGTTGGTCTGAAACATGCAGTTGGTCTTCTTTGTTAGACCTAATCTCTTACCATCAAATATTAGTTAGTAGTTGCTAGTATCCAACAAAAATATAGAATCTTGTAAACATAAAAGTGTACCTATCAAGATACATCTATGATCCATCTAGCTGGTTCTATATATCACATGGTAGTTGGGATTTCTTTTCAATTTGGTTTTTAACTAATCGGCCAAGTGAGTCCGCAAGAACATATTTTGCTGGTAGAGAAAAAATCAACACCACAACTGAAGAAATGACTGATGGGAAGGCAAAGTGAGCAGTTTCAGTGGAGGAGAATCATGCAACTATGTTTTATATTTTAAAAACAATTTAAGCTGCTTTTGCTCATTGAAAAATAATTACATACTGTCTAATATTTTGATTGTTCGTGACATGCAAAGATCTCTCAAAAACGATATTCCAATATGGGTCTTCGCTTGTAGCCATCAAACACAAATATTCTATGAAAGGCTAGGTGAGACTTTGAAGAATATAGTTAACATTGGCTTTGGACTTGGTTTTATAAGAGAAATCCAATTCTAAGGTGATGCAAAGAATCTTGGCTGATCGACTAAATGGGAAAGAAGGTTACTCAACACATCTCCTCAACATCTTTCTTTAGCACAACGATGAACATGATGATAAGTTACCTAAACACATAGTCATGTCTTCCTGGTGGATGAGACCATTGGTATTGATATAATATGTCAAACTTAATAACATTAAGATAGTATAATAACTTTTTAAAGTACAAATAGTATTAAACATTACATAACATTACTAAAGTAGGTAGGACGATTGTAACGGGTTAATTCAGACGAATCTAAGAATTAAAAGTCTTAAAATAGTAGTGATCAATAATGCGAGGCACATGGGGTTCATGTTGGGTGAGTTAGGGACAAAACACTTACTTTTGTATGGTCGGGACATACATCGTGTTAAAGCAATAGGCTAGCAACGTCAACCCACCTCGTCCCACACAACTACGACACGTGTGGATGAGCCACACACGTGTCCAGGCTTACCTAGCCTCCGCATAACAATCCAAGAGACTCAAGTATTTTACTGGTGATTCAATGTCTTGACAGTGGATTTAGATTTAGATTTAACATGGTCGTGGTCAGGTCGTGGTCAGGTAGTGGGTCATGTGATTATTGTTTCTTATTACAACCTATCTACTAGTATCATCTCGAGTCACCACTATTTTTTGCTTTACCTTTTAAACATTTCTATGCTGTTTTTTTTTTCTTAGCAAGGAAAGTCTTTTACGCTAGTGGTTACATGATCGCTAGAGTAATTTTGTAATCTTGAGTCATTGATTTAGAGCAAATAAATTGAATTTTGGGTATCTGAGAGAGTATAAAACGTGTTAAAGTCCTCGATTAACGGAAAACTATGTCTGGTATATCATGCAGTATAAAGTATATGCTGTGATAATGTTAAACATAAGAATCTTATGTATTGATGGCTTGACACCAATAACAGACTTTGATGGTTATTTAAACTAAAGCAAATTTGAGAATCTCATTATTAAGAATGAGATGCTTATTTTACTCTGGGATATTTTTCATATCCCTATTATTAAAGTGGAGGAAGCAATGAGGTTGTACTAGTATTCAATATTTTAACATATCATGGTTTCAATAATGATGATATTATGCTGATTTGCCATTATTTTCTTCTCTGCTTCCACACCACTTTGTAGATTTGGTTAATCAATGACCATCCCCACCTAAGAGACATTTGAATATCATGGTATTACTATCATCTATAAACAATTCAGTAATCATATCATATAGTAGATTTTTACCAATATGCTTTGTGATTTTGGTAAAAGGTTCTAATCATATCAATAGTTTACTCATCTGCTTTCTTTTTACAATATGAAGCAACTTTGAATAATCAATTGTGATTTCTAAGTTTATAATTTAATTGGCTAATGGCTATTATCATAACTTAATCACTACACTTTTCTTTGTCTACTAATTTAGTAACATTCAATTATAGTGGTTTTCCATGAAGATATTAGTACTAAAGATTGTATCTAACTGAATACACCACACACCTAAACTCCATAAATGCACTTTTGTCACTGACATTTTATAAGATTAGTGGGAAACTCAATTAACTGGTGTTAAACACATAATCCACGGTTCAGTTGGCAAGAGCAACTAGTTCCCGGTCAGACCTATCCGATCCGATGTGAAACACTCGCTAAAGGACAAGAGTAGTTCAGTTTAATTAGGTTATGCAAACGCTTATAAAAAACCGGTCTGTCTTTCTTCCAGGTTGGCTTCACATCTCAAACGGATCAACACATCTAAAACTTTGTTCAAGCAACAATTATCATCCCAAAAGGCACCACATTTTTTCCAAATCCAACATAAATCTTAACACTAGATATAGCTTCATGTATACTCCCAACTTCAGATCCATGGCTTCCTCTAATATTGCCAACAAGGAAACAGGGCAAAAAAAATGCTTATCCCACTTCTGTGATTTTATCAAAATTTAAATGATAACACAAATGAGTATGAACAACAACACAACAAAACCGATGAAGCAATAATCTCTTGACGCATCTTACTCCAAAAGCAGCTGAAACAACTCGAACGTGATCGTCACCTCAATGACCCAAAGCATCGTAGTGGCCAGACCTAGAGAAGCAAACAGAGAATTTTCTAGTTGTGTATTTCATAACAAATATAGAGCTAGAAAAGAAAATTCCGGAGTACAAGAGACTTACCCGCAGAAGAGCTTTTCCTTCGATAAGATCGTAAGGCACAGGTCCAAAATTACGTGAATCAGTTGAAGCATGCACGTTATCTCCCTGAATCCAAACATGACCTTTTTTTTTTTTTTTTTTTTTTTGGTCAATTTTTTTGGTCAAGACCTTTTGGAACCTAAAGCAACACATAAACCCAATATCAGACAAGCCTAGAACTTTGCACATTTTTTCACCAAAAGATGCAAACTTTGAATGTAGAGATTGCTAACCACAACGTTGACTGAGTCATCACCGACCAATGGGTCAGCAAAGAAAGAGAGTCTATGCCCTTCTAAGCCCAAGACACGCTTTGTCACCATCTTCATTGGGTCTGTCGGAGACCGAACCAATACAACGTCACCAAGACCAATTTTACCGAACCGGTGCGACACATGTTCCGCCAAAATGACATCGCCGGTGAGATTAAGCGTCGGAAGCATGCTAGGACCTTGAACCTGAAACCCAATAAAATGAAATTAGAGATTGTGTAAGAAAAATAAACTAAAGAGATGAACTTGCAATGATTTACAGACGTGAGTGGAGGAGATTATATAACGATCGGTGACATGAAGCAAACAGAGAAACTTGGCAACGATTGAGACTTGATCGAATGCTTCTTTCGCCGTTCCACGCCATTGGTTTAGATACCTCAGCCATCTCATTTCTCGAGTGGCGAATCTCTGGCGGAAGAAGCAGGCAAAGGCCGAGGCACAGAACCAAGGAGCGAGTCTACACTAAAAACGACACGAAGTTGATTATTCCACTCTTGAAACGGCGGGAAGTTTTGATTTTGAAGATGTGCACTTAACTGAAACTGGATCGCTAGAGGGGTTTTAGGGTCCGAAATAGTCTCAGCCGAAATTCTTCGGGAAGGAAAAAAATAGAGACAGCAATGGAGGGGTTTATTTGAGAATTTTAATAAAAGAAAGTAAACCTCAGGGTTTAAAACGTAAAGTCTAAGCAACTCAGGGGTTATATTTGTTATTTTGCCAAACACTATATCAATGCATAAAGCTTTGGTCTGAACTTTGAAGGAGGCCACACTCTGCATTTGGTTGTCACTTGTCAGACCACCAATTCCAAAGGTTATCACAAAGTGCAAGTAGCAATACAGGTGTACATGCTTTTCAAAAAGTCCATAAATTTTACCTTTGTTGAATAATTTTAGTATTCGTGTATGTATGTATGCTTGTGAAATACTATTTCTCTAGCTGGATAAAAAGCTTATTTCCATTTTTGCCCAGCGTCTACTGATCCTATGACAAAAATAAAAAAAGTTGTGTGTCAGTGTGTGTTCTTCTGTACATTATATAGTATCAACCTCTTATTGTTTTTAAGTCAAAAAGCAACAAACTCCAGTGAGTCCTAGTGGAAGATAACTTTTTCTTGCAATGAAAACTTTATATATAAATACAATGTAGCATTTTTCTACTATGATCATCGCCAAAATCAGCGGAAAATACTTTACCAAAACAAACACTTTGAAAACGCGAGCTACAGGCCCAAGCCCAAGCCCACTTGTCCACCCACGTCTTTTTTATCTTCTTCCCTAATTTTCTCCTATATATTCTCTCACATTCCTTCTTTTCTGGTTTTTATAACAAAACATTTTCTCTTCTCCTTACAGTTTCAGTTTTTTCGAGATGTACAATGAATGCAGTTCTCCTTCTTCCGCTAGATCAACGAGAAGTACTACCCACAGAATGAGATCTCCGATCTGCTGCCTAGGAGCCAACGCGGTGGTTGAACCTGAAGCGATGATCGGACCGAGAACACCTCGATCTCCTTACGAGTGGCTCAAATCCACGGCGCAGGAGCTCGAGCTCAGAGAACGTTGCCGCCGGGTCAAGACACGCGTCAAGGTTACGTGCCGCAACAACAACTGCGCTCATCACAACCACCACCACCACCAGAGACACCAGAGCCAGAGCTATCCTGTGGATTTCAGCTACGATGCGTTGAGCTACGCCCTCAATTTCGAGGACGATGTACGTGCGGACGAGGACGGTTCTTTCCCTAATTTCACGGCGAGGTTGCCTGCATCTCCGGTTACAAAGCCTAGATCGGCGAGGGTTGATCTGATCTCGTTCTGACCGTTAAGTAGTAGTCCCTTTGTTCGTGTGACGGCGAAATGTGAATGTTCTCCGTTGTGCTTATTTGAGAAATAACGTACGAGTATGACGTCATTATTGTCTATGTAAATGCTCTTTCGCATATTGATAATGTGTGGAAAAAAAAGAATCATTTTCTATATATGTAGCTCTCTCTCATCTTTCTTTGTAAATAAGCATTTACTATTACAATATACAAATCTAATCAATTTCACTTCAGATTTGTAGAATGTTCTTGAAAAGAGAAACAATTTATTTCTTTAGTATGTGTAAAAAATGATCAAACCATGCATCACTGGAGTTGAGTGGGAGGTTCAAAACATTAAAGACTGTACCAGAACCACAAAAGAGGTTATAGTTGTGTCAGCATAAGAAGAAAATAAATTTACATGTTTTGATCAGTGAGACTGTCGCAGCATGCGAGAGCAAAGACAGTGTGTAGTCTTATACTCCGTATTAGTCTCATGAACATACACAAAAGTTTTGTTGTAATTTTTCGGACACAAGAACCTGGTTCGGCTACTCGAACTAGAATAATATAAATTTAATAATTAAAAGAATCAATCTTCACGTTTCGATTAATTATAAATTATTATTTGGAAGTGGTTACCAATATACAGAGATATTGGTAAGGTGGGTACGAGCATAAGCATCTAAAAGCTGGTTGAAGATAGTGGAGGCCAAGTATCATATTATCCTTAACGTTTAAAACTAAGTTTTTTAAAAAGAAAGCGAGAAACGAGTGGAGATAGACTGAAGATAAGAGTGTGAAATGAAGTGAAGTGGGGATGAAAGGAAAAAAGGGAAAAGTACCTAAAACGTTCTTTTCACATGTATTGATGTTTGGGTTGTTATGTAGTGAATCTAGTGATACACCACTTGCCACCACTCGACATGTCTCTTTCTCTATGATGCTTCAAATCTTACTTATTTGTATAGTATTACCCTTTTAAAAATTTAATCATACATTTTTATATTTTTCCCTTACAAGTATTTCTCTACCTAGACTTGATCACCCATGAAAGTCACAACATTCATTGTCAATCATCCTCGCTGAATTTTCAAATTTTAGATATTTGTATTCACATTTATATGGACATATATATATATATATAATATTTGGAATCGAATCTTATATCTGATGTAAAACAATGGTAAAGGCAAAATATCAGTCCGAGTCGAGATAGGAAATTGTGACGTTGAGGTGCACTTTTAATTAAAAAACTAGTACATTAGAGTTACAGACTGCATATTTGTTAGCTGTTACTTGTTACTAAAGGTAACTTTATTTATGTACAGTCTTTGTTGCCCTAATTTGTACGGTAACTTTCAGCTTGTTTTGTGATAAGAGAGATAAACTGCATCGTGACACCAACAACGAACGTATTTGTCAAAAGTTTTATTATATTCGATTTGATTTAAGAGGTCGTGACCTCAACAAAATGTTGCCGTACCAAGATAAGTTCGCCATATATCAAAAGTTTTTTACAGAAACACCAGACGAATCAAACATTTTTATGAACTGTTATTCTGTTATATATTTTTTGTATGATATCAGATCAGAAATTTTCCGCGTACATTGGCTAACTTTAAAACATAAAGAAGCTCATGATAGAGCAAGAAAGAATGTTGTCAGTTTCCTTGTCGTCCTTGTCTCTGTTTTATTCTCTATCACCTAGTTACCCACTAGTACTTTGTTTTATCTGTATCACTTTGTTTTTTTTTCGTGTCACTTTCAGATAGCGAATCTTTCAATTTATTCAGCACTGTAAATTGGAAAAGAAAAAAACATTATTATCTATTTTTTTGTTTGTCAAAAAACATTATTACGTAGGGAGAATTTGATCAATATACAAGACACTAATGGAAATGAAGAATATATCAGTGATTTTGACATAATTAATTCACTAACATTTAGGTAAAGAAAGGTTCGGTTTTGTCCTTTCAGCGTACAGGTTGCCGGTTACTGGTAGAGATGACGTGGTGGTTTAGCATCACATGAGAGATCGAAGACAACGTCACCAATTTATTTACCATATGCAGGAAAAGACAACAGACTTGTCAAATAGAATGAAAAACAAATATACAGTATAGTATGTACCTTCAAATAGAACATAATCCTATAGATATTGCAAATATAATATAGATGTAACACAACATACGTAAATAATGAACCACCGAACTCTGCTGTACCCAAACTCCTACTTAGTAAATCTAAACCCTAGGTAGGATCCTATAAACCCAAATACAATCTATAAATTACATTTGAAATCACATTTACTTGTTCACTAAATAATACATAGTATGAATCTTATATAAAATAGTATATAAATGTATGTTCTATTTGCATTAATTGAGCATCATATGTAAAATAGTATAAAAAGAAATAAGAGCATTTGTTGATGGAAATAACATCTTCGAACTACACATGATCCTAACATTCAAACATAACATCTTCTTACATTGGAACAAAACAAATTTTATATCCCAAGAAAAAAAATACAAAATGACATAGAAGAGAAACAAAACCGATTGTTTAATTTAAAAGAAATAATATAGAAATACGTGAAAAACATAATACTATATATTAAATAGTATAGTAACTTTACATATAAAGTTACGGTACTAAACAAAATATACTATACTATAGTTTTTTTATACCCAATATAGTATAGTCTATGAAGTCATCTTCTTCAATTTCTCCTCTTTTCAGAAGTAATGACACTCATTCGCCAGCTCACTGTCATTATTACTTACTACCATATATTGTTGGCAAGCTATTTTCTTCATCTCTTATTCTTTTTCTGATCAGTTGACCTGCTTCCGATTCATCATCGTTAACCCTCACCACCACTAGATCTGAATAATAGTTAAAATCAACCTGATGCAATCATATTTCCAGTTTTGCTTACAAAAGTAAAACCATAGTAAAAAATCAAAAATATGTTTGCGAGAATCAAAGATTTGAGAGGAGAAAAAAAATTAATGGAAGAAAAGAGAAAACAAAACACAAAACGGTTGCATCGGTGACTTTAAGAAGATATTTTGGCAAATAAGATAGAAAATATGTTGAATATCATGGTCAACTTATTTTTTAGTTAGATGGTGAATTATAATTTTTTTGTTTGTTATACAATGCAATTTCTCTATTATGTATAAGGACAAAAGAGAACAGAAATGACTGTTTCGTCACTGCTACATAACAGATAACACACAGCTGCCTTTTGGCCCAGCTATCGAGAAACACTCAGACTACTGTCATATAGTAATAAGTAGAAGACAAAGACCAATCAAAAAACCACGTCATGCAGTCTTATTCCTCTGTGTCTTTTTGTCTCTTAAAGTTAAAGGAGACTCCCTTCTGCTACTATTGAATTGCCACTATTAGCCCTAGTCTCTCTTAATCTTCATGAAAAAAAAACGAACTGAATTGAAGCAAATCCAAAAATTCATAAGCTAGTTTGATTTACGTGCAACCGATCTGAATAAGTAAAATTTACACTCGTACATATTAATCGAATTTACTGGAGGTAGGGGACTACGTATGAAACGTTCGTGTTCACGCATTTGAACCATAATGGATACTCAGTCCCTTGGGATGTGTCAAGACACAACTGGGCCCATAGTGGATACTAAGCCCAAGATGCTTGAGATGATACCGAAGATAATAGTCAGGCCCAAATGGAAAGTTCATGATAAAGTTTTTACTAATTTCGACAACCGTCAACGGCGGAGAAAGTCTATTTTTCGTTCATTTGCCCGCAACCTTTGCAGCTCCGGAATGTGATCAGGCGTAAAGAGGTTGGTCTTATCATATATATTTTGTACTAGGGTTAGCAAGTGATTCCACTAATTGTCTAATTGTATACTATATACTAATATATTAGTACGTCTAATATTAATCAGTTTGCACAAATGTTAAAAGAGAAACTCCTTGTTATTCACAAGACATGATAATAATGGGGATGGTAGTAACGATCCTATCACAAATTCCATCTTAGCCTCATATTACAAATCATGCTTCTACTTCTTGGTCTTTTGGGGTTTTTGTGCTCCCTAATACAACATATGAAGTCACAAAAATACTTTCTACGCTGGTTTTGTGTAGGAGTTTTATCTTTGCATCTCCAACCTTCTATCAAGCTATTGGATCTTTCCATGCACAGCTACAAACTGACTTCAACGCTCTCTTCCGCTATTTTCACCTGCATTACTTCATAATAAAACAAATCTCCGAAATTCAATGCTCCATGTTTTCTTGAAAATGTAACTAAAATTTTAATCTAACCATGCCTAAACAAGTTCACACTTAACATATAAATTTAAGCTATACACTTTGTCACACTAGCATTATTCGTTTAATCGTATATTTGTACCTTCTGCGTTTGTTCTTTGAGGCGGTGGAAGAAGATGGATTGCTATGCCAATTCCTCTTTCTTTGATTGATGAACCAATTGTTTATCTGTTTGAGCTGCAAACCCGTCTCCTGCACCAACCTCGCCTTATCTTCCTCCTGCCAAAGTCATCTCATTCATTTAAAACTTAGGAGATTAGAAGGCAAATGAAGAATTCACGGATGTAAGCCAAGCTATATAGAACATAACAAGCAACCCTTGAGACGTATCCATGTCAGTGATTGAAGAAGTAACTAGGATAAGGACTCACAGTAGGGTAAGGCCATTTAGAATGAGACTGCCACCAAGCTTTGAGAACCGAGGTGGTGTCTCCTGGTAATTTCCCAGCTCTTCTCTTTCTCAATATCTCCTCTCTTATGTCTACAATTTTCTCCTTATAGCCCTTTTCACAAAAACATGATTTCACATCGTTAGATCAACTATATATAATAGACGTACGTCACTATACAAGCTTTCTTTATATTAATAAAACAAATGATAATAGTAATTGTCAAACAATGGACAATGTAACTTAACAGATGAGACAATTTGTATAAAGACTAACTGAAGAAAAAACTTATATATCATTTGTTACCTGCTTGAGTTCATGTTTGAGTTCTTGTCTAACTCGTTCCATCAAGGATCTCTCACTCTCAGTGGGGACAAGAGGACCAAACCCCAACCCATCTAAGCTTCCATCAAACAAATGAGCATCACTTTCTACTTGCTCATCTTCGTCTTCGGACATTGTTGCTCCTGTGCCTTCACCAGGAGACACTCCTGTCTCACCCAACAAACAACCGTAATCCTTAAGAAATCTATACCATATAACAGAAATGAAATAACAAATAAAATAAGTAGAAAACATATTCTTGTCAATGCTACAATGCAATACATCACAAGAGTTACAATAATAGCGTTAAAAATAAAACGTGAATTTCTGAAAAAACTAACCAGTGAAGCTTTGAAGAGACTGCTCAATCTCCCAACAAGCCATAACAGCTTCCATTGCATGGACACGAACATGTTGTTGTAGTTGTTCTTTAAAAGAGCACAGCAATAGTACATAATGCGACTGCACAAAAGCATGATATATGTATCTTTCAGACAACAGATCAAAACAAATTTAAAAGGACAACAATCATAAGTCTAAAGATATATACATGGGATACACACAGAAAATGACAAACTATATCGTTTATGTCAGATGAATATTATCCATAACTACGACCAATGTATCGTTCAACCAAACTATATACAACTCGAAGTAAAATCATCAGTTGTCAAATTTCAACTGTACAAAACTAAAATCCAAATCTTAAACTGACTAATACTATATCCAACCAGGTCACTGATCTATGTATGTGTGTCGGTGCAAAGTACAAATCTATGAAAGAAAATTTTCCTTTCTTCTCTAATTTATTTATATAAAACACCAACATATCGTCAAATTAAATTTGCAAACCGTGACGAACAGCATATAAGTTATCAATGCTCGCATATCCTATAAACTAAAAAAAGAGAAAACGAAATTATTGATTTTATTTTCCCTAAACCGAAGAAAATAAACCATGTCTGATAAAAAAGCCAGTAATAAAATAGTGGAAATAAAATAAAAATTTTAAGATTTGGTGAGAAGGAATGAGAAGTTAAGTTACCATGAAGTGGTCAAGCTCCTTATCATCACCGGAGATGAGTCCTTGAGAAGCAGCGTCTAACGTTGAGTACTTAGCCACGACGTTCTGCGACTGAGCGAGCTGTGCGTCGATCCTCGGAAGCTGATCCACCGGCGTTGCGATCCTCAGGCACGCCACGTGTGCCGACAACAGCTGCTCGTATAGTGGATGAGAGAGTATCTCCGCCTTGTGTCTCGCATTCTCGCCGATCATCGACTCCTCTCCGCCGGCGACGTTTTCCATGGCGTCACCAGAACCGACGTTATTGTTGTTGGCGCCGCCGCCGCCGCGTTGGAGGAAGGAGGAGGATCGAGAGAGCCACTGGTTAGCGGCGGCGGATGAAGGAGAATCAGAGCTTGTTGCGGCGGCGGAGGCGGGAGTGTGGAGGTTTAGAAAGTTGTTGTCGGAGCGGAGGAGCCAGTTAGGCGGTGTGGATTCGTGGAAATGGTGTTCCTGCTGCTGTGGCGGCGGAGGAAGAGGAGGCTGGTGTTGTTGGTCGGTGAAGTGATTGAAATGATTGTGATGAAACGCCATCGTTTTCTTTTAAAAAAATCTTCTGTTTCAGAGAGGGAAAGATGAAGAAAGGAAAGATGATTTCTCAGCGTTGACGATCTTTCTTGTGTTGAGTGTTATGTTATCTCAATAATGAAAAATAAGGGTTTGGCGTTTGGGTATGTAATACTATGTGTGTGTTTGAATGTTTGAAATGTATTCATGTAGCCATTATTTTAAAATTTATTATATATTCTTTTAGCTACCAATAATTTGATGGTGGTAAAGTGTGGGATTAGGTCTAAAGTAGTAACATAGTAATAAGATTCACTGTGACAACGAAAAGCTCTATCGTTTTAAGAATAAAGATGGTAGGAGTTGACGGCAAAGGTATGATAAGATATTGATACGAATTGCGATAAAAAGGAAAAGTATTGTACCATTTTCTTCCGTGTAGCTTGGCTTAAATCTTTTGTCACTGAGCAAATGATATCTGTCTATTATCGAGGAAAATATTTTGGATTTTCTTTTTCTTTCACTATATACCTGCTTTGCTTTTATCTTAGTACAACTGAATTCATGAAACTCATTTTAACTTCTTTTTTTGTAGCTGCAATTTTTTTTGTACGAAACCTAAACTATTTTGCAGAATATGTTAAGCAACCGAGTTTTATTACCATGTAATCATTTTCAGCAAAAATGATATCGCATTGAAAATGTTTGAACCCTAGTTGCTCACTTTTCAAAGCAAAACCCAACAAGCACACAACGAATATGAATTGGTTAAACTCATTTCACCACCATGAGTAGTTTTTTCTTTGAGAAAATCCATGAGTAACTTTTGAGCTCTGCTTTTTAGCAAAAAAAAAAAAAAAAAAAAACTTTTGAGCTCTGCTTCAGGTTTGTGGAGTAGAAACTTATTATTAAGCTTGGACCGCTGAATTTTATCAGCTTAGATATACTTAATTTAATATCTAGAATTACATCAATATCTTAACATAGGTTTTGAAGTTGACAAAACAAGAAAAAAACATAGGTCTTGCCGAACTAAAACTGAAAATTACTTTTGCAAAGTTTGGACATGTATCTTAGCAAGCTAACTTTAGTGGTTCAACCCCTAATTAATCTGCAAAGAGTTTGGCGCAAAGTAATTAATCTGAAGAAAATATACTTGTTTGTTATAGACCATGAATAGTTGTAATCAGAGATATTGAAAACCGAAAGCAAGGAGGAAGGGGGACCATTACTGACGTCATTAAACTCGGCCAAAAATATAGGTGGTCACGTATCGAGATAGCACTTTTCAGCCAACTGTGGTCCCTAAAAGAAATGGCATGCGATCAGATAAGAGAATCCAACCGTACAATTAAAATTTACATTATTGGTTGTAATAAGAGACCAATCAGTAAAATGAAGTGGGGACCAGTTTCTGAAATTTGACTTAAGCTCGTAGTTGCTGTCTTATCGAAGGTACGACAAATTTAGTCCCATCAGAAAAGCAAATTAAAAATGGAATTTTTAATTTTAGTATGAACTCATGACTTCAGCCAAAATTAGTATACATAAAATAAAAGTTTTCACGTATATTTTTGTTTTTGAACAACGTTTTCACGTATATATATATCAAATAAATCTATATTAAAATGTTCATAAAATGTAACATGGAATTTTAATGTGATACGAAGCACTGAAAACATAAACAAACAAATAGATGAACTTTTTTTTTTGAAAAAAAACAAATAGATGAACTTCAATAACATATATCAGTTACTAATTAGTAAAAAACAAAATGGTTTAAAACGATAACACCCTTACTCTTTGCACGATCTATAGTTATGAAAACATATCTCCGTTGATCAGTATAGAGGCATCTAATTAATATGCTTGAGCACAACACTTGGACTAGTCGTAACCTCTCTACATCCACTACTTTCTCTCTTACATGATTGTGTAAGATATTTTCAGATCATACTACTTTGTTTTTATACCAATCGCTCCGTTTTAATGTAGCATCCGTTCTGTAAGCATATATGTAATAAAAAGTCAAATATATTCGTGAAATTATTTTTGGGAAACTCTATTTAACTGGTACAATAATTGACATTAATATGAAATTAGTTACCAGTGGTCAAATAATTGCTAAAGAAAACTACCAATGATGAGAGTGTGTAGCCATTTGATCGCATCCAAAGATCTGGCATTAATAAATAATTAAATATAGATTTTTGTAAGTTTCTCGCTTGCGTGTAAATATATTGTTAGATTAAAAAAATTGCAAGCTTCTCGTTTTACACGCGAGAGCCGATAAATGCGACGACTAAATTACCACAACAAAGAAAAATATCCAAACAGTGAGGTGCGTGATGATTGTTAATCAAAGAGTAGTACATGCGTCGAGAGAACATCCGGCGTGATCAGGTCTATGTTTCGTGTGGAATCAACTAACACGCGAGTGGACGAAGGGAGTCACATTAACGATCACATTCGTCAATTTCATAACCACTCTTGTCCCCACACGAAGTGCCCTAAGTTTCACGGCTCGACTAATTTGAATAGTAATGACGACTCTCCTCGGGAGTATTGTTTTTTTTTCTTTTTCTTAATTAAATATTAACCTACAAACTATTTTTTTTTTGTAAACAGACCTACAAACTATTTTTTTTTTTTGTCATCTTATATTAATACTCCCTCCGTTTTTTATTATAAGTCATTTTAGAGAAACTTTTTTGTTCCAAATTATATGTCGTTTTCGGTTTTCTATGTAAAATTTATTAATAATTAATGTTGTATGACCAATGGTAATATATCTTATATTTTTCTATTGGTTGAATTGTGGTTAGGTAAATAGTGAATGATGTTTTTGTTTAGAAAATATAAAAAATTAATGGTTTTCTTAATCTACGTGTATAGCTGTAAAACGACTTATATTAAAAAACGGAGGGAGTATTAAACATGATAAAAGTACAAGAACAAAGCCAAAACAGGCCCAAACAAAAGCTAGAAATGTATACATAAGCCCACAAACGAGTAGACTTAAACCCACAAGGATGAGGCCCAAAGAAGCCCAATTAAACCCACCCAGAACTAAAGACACGCACACGAAACGTGTATGACAGAGGAGGAAGTGACGGACACGCGTTGAACCGCAGAGAGACCCCCTCTATGACTTCACCGACCAAAGTTTAACGTCGGAGAACAACCTCGTCTGCACCACATCAACCACCAGAAAACCTGCCGGGAACAGGATTACTAACAACGAGCCCACCATCTCATGTGTTTCAACATCGGAGAGCATCAACGATAGTTCGAGATCTCATCCAATACCTTACGCCACAAACACAGAGAAGAGGCTTCACACACATCAGAACCATCATTCATCGGAGAGCTTCAATCGTCCAACGACGAGATTTCATCCGCTCCATCAAACCACCATTCCAACACACATAACCCTCCCATAGATCGGTAACTAACCCAATTACTTTCGTCTTTAGTCTTAAGCCGGCAAACAGAGCTTTGAAAGCCTCCATCTCCAGAGTCATAAGTCAGCGACGACGGAGCTGCGAAGCTTCCATCTCCCGGAGTCGGAACCAAAAGGAGACCGAGATCCTTCCTTCTCACAAACAAAAAACTAAATAAAATAAAAACTCTAAAGACAACACAAACCCGACCGACGGTGGCTAGGTAGCCAAACCCGCCGGCCGGAGACGCAAATCCCACGGCTGAGTTCTAGTGAGAAGGCAGAGGAAATTTTCTCTCTCGTTCTCTAAACAGACCTACAAACTATTAATCATTCACATTAACATAAATGTTATGCAAATAATACATACTAAGATTTTTCTTGAAAATGGATTTGGACCTACTCATGTTTATTGTCTCCGGACCAAGAAGGCTGGTACCGTGGTAGAGAGAATCTTAATCAGAGACTTATGTTGTCCATATTAGCGACATAAACAAAATTATTAATTAATTTTTAGTAAATGACAGTGTGGTTGTTAACATTAAAGACCATCAATTGTCTATCTTTTCTTGTTTTTTCAATAAAATATATTTCCTCCGTTTTTTTTTATATTAACGTTTTAGGATTGTACAAATAGATTAAGAAACATTTATTTTTCTAAACAAAAACATCATTAATTATTTACCAACCACAATTTAACCAATAATAAAATAGAAACTATAATATCATTGGTCATCTAGCATTAATTATTAATAAATTTTATATAGAAAATTCAAAATGTCAAATAATTTAGAACAAAATTTTTTTTTTCTAAAACGTCAAATATTAAAAAACTGAGGGAGTATATGTTCTTCTTTTGTTTGTTTTCTACTTTTCTTTTAATAATTTCACAAGTCTATAAATCTACTAAGGAAAAGGTCGAGAACACTAAACTCGGACCCAAAAAGAGTGGTTTCCGACAGATTCTGGTATTTAACTGACATTATTATTAACATTATTTTTCCAATTAAAAAGCAGTATATAATATGGAACTTATAATATAATGACATTAGCCTACAAACAGGAATGTATGTGATGCTCATAGGGATTGTTTTTGATTGATGGTCATATGTCAACTATCACAATTTAATTGTATATATCGATCACAAGACAAAAAATGGCATCTCAGAGCAATAACCATAATTAATTATGGTGGCTTTTTGTTTCCAGCAAATATGAAATATGTCAATACTTTAATAAACATTAGAAACATTAGAATAATAACATATTGTGAATTAAACTAGCTGTACTTAACTTTTAAGCTGAAGATTTTAGATTGGTATTTATTAAACGCTCCTAAATTTATACACTATAATTATCTCTCCATCCATCTTAAAATATAAGACATTACACTGAATTTTTTTTTTTGTTTTACAAAAATTATTCATGGAAAGACGATGAGGCTGATTATAAGGGGATGATGGTTATGTATCAGCTTCATGTTATCTATGTTGTTAGGTTTCGCTTAACAGTGAAGCTTTGTTTTTGCTAATTTAGTTGTTATACGCTTGGCTTGTGATCAACGAAGACTAAGAAAACTAGCTAACGACATAGACAATAATAACATTCAAACATTGTTAGTTAAAAATGCACAAATACTTTAATATATTATAAAGAAAGATTAAAGAAAGAACATAGGAAGCTTTATGTCAGGTTCATGTACGAAAATGATGGAACGTCACCGATGTTTTATCCTCATCTTTCGCTTTGCTTTGCAACGCTGCTAAAGTTGTTCCTCCATGGCTTTGCAGGCATAATTATATACCTAGGCAAACGGCCACGAATGTTTTTCGACTGAATTCCGTTTGTCTCTCATAGTCCTCGTAACGTTTTTTTTTTTTTGACCAAAGTCCTCGTAACGTTCATAACACTTTTTGTCGAATACATATACATTGATTTGGAAAGTTGTTTATTAGTCAATAATATAAAATTTTCTATGTCAGCTCCTTTATCAAAACAATATTATATTCTAGATCTTTGCTCCAACAAAAAAAAGGAACATAAAGAAGGAACTGTAGGCCGAAACCACCATGATTTTAAGAACTCTTAAATGATCATATCAAATAATAGAGAAAGTAGGAAAAGGTAAAAACGATCCAACCAAAAAAAGAAGATAGAAATGTTTCAAAGTAGACAAAACATAGAAGATTAAGAGTGACTTGGTCCCGCGCGCGTGAACGATAGAGAGGGAGAGATTGGGTTTATCCACATTGCTGAAAAAGACTTTGGTTTCTTCTTCCTACTCATCCACATGTTAAGTGAAACATTTGTCAGATGCCGCTAATTTTTTTTAAAACAATTACATCTAAAATATGCTTCAAAAAAAAAAAATTAAAACTTCTAAATTTGTAAAAACAATTTTTCACATAGACACATCTACATGTCCCTAAAATCTCAGGGTCGGCCATATACTCATCAAGTTCTTTTTTGGTTTTGGTGATTACACACCAACCGTTAATTATTTGTTAAAAGAATACAGTTATGACTAATGATATGTTTTGTCATTTTTCAAACTTTGTTTTATATATTTGGAAGTGGAAAACTTTGGCTAGTGTTTGTTCTAATAGTAATAGTTATTTTATGTTTCGTCTTTTGACCAATGAAAGATAAATGGCATTACTAGTCTTCTTTCTCTATAAAAAGTGGGGAAAAAATCTGTAGATAAATCAGCTCTGAGTCGTGTGTCCTAGTGAATCTAGTGATGTATATCTGTCTCACTCGATTCATTCCAAATATGCTTTTAGAAATAAGTATAACTATCTAAATGAAATGAAAACATGTTACATATATTTTTATAATGTCATGGTAAAACTAGGAGAAGGAAATTTGTCTGCTTCTCTTAAGAACCCCAAAGTTAGGCTTTGTTCACTTCCAAAATTGGACCACAGATACACAAAAAAAGAAGCACTTTCAAAATGCAATTAAATTCTGTAATGGACCACTTCTCCACTCTTCTGCGTTCATCTTCAATGCTTCTCTGTGTTGTCCATATCTGTCCACATTGTTTGCTTACTTTTAGTTATGCATTTGACATCTATTTGGGAATCTTAGGCCATTCTGAAATAGCACATAGTTTATCTTTTCTTATTTTCTGGATTCCATTACCCTCGGAATCCAATGTGACTCAGCTTGTATTCAAGAATGTTGTTTAGAAATATTTTAAAACCAACCTTGTTGTTATAAAATGTTGGGCCGAGCCAATAGAGAGGCAATACCCATTGTCACCACTTTACTTTGTTTTTATTTCGGGCTGGCAATCGATTACTTCAGAATTACGCAGATCTAGCACTCTTGTCCCCACACGAAGTGCCCTAAGTTTCACGGCTCGACTAATTTGAATAGTAATGACGACTCTCCTCGGGAGTATTGTTTTTTTTTCTTTTTCTTAATTAAATATTAACCTACAAACTATTTTTTTTTTTGTAAACAGACCTACAAACTATTTTCTTTTTTTGTCATCTTATATTAATACTCCCTCCGTTTTTTATTATAAGTCATTTTAGAGAAACTTTTCTGTTCCAAATTATATGTCGTTTTCGGTTTTCTATGTAAAATTTATTAATAATTAATGTTGTATGACCAATGGTAATATATCTTATATTTTTCTATTGGTTGAATTGTGGTTAGGTAAATAGTTAATGATGTTTTTGTTTAGAAAATATAAAAAATTAATGGTTTTCTTAATCTACGTGTATAGCTGTAAAACGACTTATATTAAAAAACGGAGGGAGTATTAAACAGGATAAAAGTACAAGAACAAAGCCAAAACAGGCCCAAACAAAAGCTAGAAATATATACATAAGCCCACAAACGAGTAGACTTAAACCCACAAGGATGAGGCCCAAAGAAGCCCAATTAAACCCACCCAGAACTAAAGACACGCACACGAAACGTGTATGACAGAGGAGGAAGTGACGGACACGCGTTGAACCGCAGAGAGACCCCCTCTATGACTTCACCGACCAAAGTTTAATGTCGGAGAACAACCTCGTCTGCACCACATCAACCACCGGAAAACCTGCCGGGAACAGGATTACTAACAACGAGCCCACCATCTCATGTGTTTCAACATCGGAGAGCATCAACGATAGTTCGAGATCTCATCCAATACCTTACGCCACAAACACAGAGAAGAGGCTTCACACACATCAGAACCATCATTCATCGGAGAGCTTCAATCGTCCAACGACGAGATTTCATCCGCTCCATCAAACCACCATTCCAACACACATAACCCTCCCATAGATCGGTAACTAACCCAATTACTTTCGTCTTTAGTCTTAAGCCGGCAAACAGAGCTTTGAAAGCCTCCATTTCCAGAGTCATAAGTCAGCGACGACGGAGCTGCGAAGCTTCCATCTCCCGGAGTCGGAACCAAAAGGAGACCGAGATCCTTCCTTCTCACAAACAAAAAACTAAATAAAATAAAAACTCTAAAGACAACACAAACCCGACCGACGGTGGCTAGGGTAGCCAAACCCGCCGGCCGGAGACGCAAATCCCACGGCTGAGTTCTAGTGAGAAGGCAGAGGAAATTTTCTCTCTCGTTCTCTAAACAGACCTACAAACTATTAATCATTCACATTAACATAAATGTTATGCAAATAATACATACTAAGATTTTTCTTGAAAATGGATTTGGACCTACTCATGTTTATTGTCTCCGGACCAAGAAGGCTGGTACCGTGGTAGAGAGAATCTTAATCAGAGACTTATGTTGTCCATATTAGCGACATAAACAAAATTATTAATTAATTTTTAGTAAATGACAGTGTGGTTGTTAACATTAAAGACCATCAATTGTCTATCTTTTCTTGTTTTTTCAATAAAATATATTTCCTCCGTTTTTTTTTATATTAACGTTTTAGGATTGTACAAATAGATTAAAAAACATTTATTTTTCTAAACAAAAACATCATTAATTATTTACCAACCACAATTTAACCAATAATAAAATAGAAACTATAACATCATTGGTCATCTAGCATTAATTATTAATAAATTTTATATAAAAAATTCAAAATGTCAAATAATTTGGAACAAAATTTTTTTTTTCTAAAACGTCAAATATTAAAAAACTGAGGGAGTATATGTTCTTCTTTTGTTTGTTTTCTACTTTTCTTTTAATAATTTCACAAGTCTATAAATCTACTAAGGAAAAGGTCGAGAACACTAAACTCGGACCCAAAAAGAGTGGTTTCCGACAGATTCTGGTATTTAACTGACATTATTATTAACATTATTTTTCCAATTAAAAAGCAGTATATAATATGGAACTTATAATATAATGACATTAGCCTACAAACAGGAATGTATGTGATGCTCATAGGGATTGTTTTTGATTGATGGCCATATGTCAACTATCACAATTTAATTGTATATATCGATCACAAGACAAAAAATGGCATCTCAGAGCAATAACCATAATTAATTATGGTGGCTTTTTGTTTCCAGCAAATATGAAATATGTCAATACTTTAATAAACATTAGAAACATTAGAATAATAACATATTGTGAATTAAACTAGCTGTACTTAACTTTTAAGCTGAAGATTTTAGATTGGTATTTATTAAACGCTCCTAAATTTATACACTATAATTATCTCTCCATCCATCTTAAAATATAAGACATTACACTGAATTTTTTTTTTTTTGTTTTACAAAAATTATTCATGGAAAGACGATGAGGCTGATTATAAGGGGATGATGGTTATGTATCAGCTTCATGTTATCTATGTTGTTAGGTTTCGCTTAACAGTGAAGCTTTGTTTTTGCTAATTTAGTTGTTATACGCTTGGCTTGTGATCAACGAAGACTAAGAAAACTAGCTAACGACATAGACAATAATAACATTCAAACATTGTTAGTTAAAAATGCACAAATACTTTAATATATTATAAAGAAAGATTAAAGAAAGAACATAGGAAGCTTTATGTCAGGTTCATGTACGAAAATGATGGAACGTCACCGATGTTTTATCCTCATCTTTCGCTTTGCTTTGCAACGCTGCTAAAGTTGTTCCTCCATGGCTTTGCAGCATAATTATATACCTAGGCAAACGGCCACGAATGTTTTTCGACTGAATTCCGTTTGTCTCTCATAGTCCTCGTAACGTTTTTTTTTTTTTGACCAAAGTCCTCGTAACGTTCATAACACTTTTTGTCGAATACATATACATTGATTTGGAAAGTTGTTTATTAGTCAATAATATAAAATTTTCTATGTCAGCTCCTTTATCAAAACAATATTATATTCTAGATCTTTGCTCCAACAAAAAAAAAGGAACATAAAGAAGGAACTGTAGGCCGAAACCACCATGATTTTAAGAACTCTTAAATGATCATATCAAATAATAGAGAAAGTAGGAAAAGGTAAAAACGATCCAACCAAAAAAAGAAGATAGAAATGTTTCAAAGTAGACAAAACATAGAAGATTAAGAGTGACTTGGTCCCGCGCGCGTGAACGATAGAGAGGGAGAGATTGGGTTTATCCACATTGCTGAAAAAGACTTTGGTTTCTTCTTCCTACTCATCCACATGTTAAGTGAAACATTTGTCAGATGCCGCTAATTTTTTTTAAAACAATTACATCTAAAATATGCTTCAAAAAAAAAAAATTAAAACTTCTAAATTTGTAAAAACAATTTTTCACATAGACACATCTACATGTCCCTAAAATCTCAGGGTCGGCCATATACTCATCAAGTTCTTTTTTGGTTTTGGTGATTACACACCAACCGTTAATTATTTGTTAAAAGAATACAGTTATGACTAATGATATGTTTTGTCATTTTTCAAACTTTGTTTTATATATTTGGAAGTGGAAAACTTTGGCTAGTGTTTGTTCTAATAGTAATAGTTATTTTATGTTTCGTCTTTTGACCAATGAAAGATAAATGGCATTACTAGTCTTCTTTCTCTATAAAAAGTGGGGAAAAAATCTGTAGATAAATCAGCTCTGAGTCGTGTGTCCTAGTGAATCTAGTGATGTATATCTGTCTCACTCGATTCATTCCAAATATGCTTTTAGAAATAAGTATAACTATCTAAATGAAATGAAAACATGTTACATATATTTTTATAATGTCATGGTAAAACTAGGAGAAGGAAATTTGTCTGCTTCTCTTAAGAACCCCAAAGTTAGGCTTTGTTCACTTCCAAAATTGGACCACAGATACACAAAAAAAGAAGCACTTTCAAAATGCAATTAAATTCTGTAATGGACCACTTCTCCACTCTTCTGCGTTCATCTTCAATGCTTCTCTGTGTTGTCCATATCTGTCCACATTGTTTGCTTACTTTTAGTTATGCATTTGACATCTATTTGGGAATCTTAGGCCATTCTGAAATAGCACATAGTTTATCTTTTCTTATTTTCTGGATTCCATTACCCTCGGAATCCAATGTGACTCAGCTTGTATTCAAGAATGTTGTTTAGAAATATTTTAAAACCAACCTTGTTGTTATAAAATGTTGGGCCGAGCCAATAGAGAGGCAATACCCATTGTCACCACTTTACTTTGTTTTTATTTCGGGCTGGCAATCGATTACTTCAGAATTACGCAGATCTAGTACTCCATTAGTGAAAAATATTTAAACCAAATAGTTTTTCTTAACATAGATACATTTCTAAACTGATACCATAAAGCTTTATTTATGAGAGCGGTTGCTACTTAATTACAGTAGATATACTAGTGAGCTTGGCTCAGGTGTTAATAATTTCAAGAGTCCATTATTGCAATGCTATCAACAAAAACTGATTATACTGGCCTGAGCATAGTGTTTTGAAAAGAGTGGCCTCAAATGACACGAACATGAAAATGCGGACCGCATCAAGTGATGGCTTCGTTTGGAAATCTCAAATTCATGTTTATTTCTTCAACTTTAGATTACGTTGCATGTTATTAAACTTTCAAGAGCTCTTTTGATCAAAATATTGGTATAAAAATAAATATTGGAATTTTTTAAAAATGATTATCATTGATTTATCGTTTTGAATCATGCTTGTAGAATTGTTGAAAGATGTACATAGGTTCGAGTGCACGTACCAACTCTTGTACTACTTGACTTTCTTTTCAGTCTAATTAGCAGCCATCCATGAACATTGTCTAGTTTGACGACTCAGAAGTTACAATTACAATGCCATTACTACGAACTGAACACAGAAGCAAAAACATTAATACTTTATTGACGAAACTAATATTACATGATGTGATTAGGGCTTCGTCCGAACCTCCTCGTAATTCAAAAATACTTTTAGCTTACGACGACATTGCATCCACACCCTCGTCTTTCTATGTGTTGAGTTATGTTTCCTCATTACTCTACTAGCCTAACAATAATCAACGAAGTGACATCAAATCACAAACAGTGTTTTAACAGGTAAGATATCACAACGTAAGCTCTACATGAACTTATTTGGTTAACTATCATGGAGAGCGACGAATGTCGAAGCCATCGGAGAATAAAAAGTTACCGCGATTTGGCGCCGTCTGAGAAGAGTGAAGGAGAAGTAATACCGAGTTTCGAGTTTTAAAATTTAAATGTGTTTTCAAAACAGAACCGGACGTGACCCAAAATTTAATTGATTTCGAAACCGAACCGGAGCTTGTCTAATCAGAGTCAAGAAACACGTCTCTGCCCAAGATTGCTAATTACCAACGAATGATTCGAAATTAACATTACTCCAAACGTCAAGAAACACATATCTCCACGTCATCAATCCTTTCAAGAACTGAGCCAATTAAAAGCGAAGGCGCTAATTGCCACGTCAGCTATCTAAATCGTTAAACAGATCTGGACCGTCGAAGATATTAACATCGTACTTCTTCTGTACCTCCCAAAAATTAACCGACCAAACATCCGATCTATATAAAGGAAGGAACAACCTTTTACTGTTTCTCATCAAACAAATCTCGCCTCTTGCAACTTTCTTCGAATCCTCCTAAACCTCTTGCAAAAAAAAAGTTCGCATCTTTGAGAAGAAGACAATGGCTCGTACGAAGCAAACCGCAAGAAAATCCACCGGAGGAAAAGCTCCCAGGAAGCAGCTCGCCACCAAGGTTTGTTCTTTCGATCTTCTCTACCTTTGTAATTGAAATTGAATCTAGGGTTTGTGATCTTGTTGTCTCTAACGAATTTCTTTTACACAGGCGGCGAGGAAGTCTGCACCGACCACCGGAGGAGTGAAGAAGCCTCACCGTTACCGTCCCGGAACCGTGGCTCTTCGTGAGATTAGAAAGTACCAGAAGAGTACGGAGTTGCTGATCCGTAAACTCCCCTTCCAGCGTCTTGTTCGCGAGATTGCTCAGGACTTTAAGACGGATCTGAGGTTTCAGAGCCACGCTGTTTTAGCTCTTCAGGAGGCGGCGGAGGCTTATCTTGTGGGTCTGTTCGAGGACACCAATCTCTGTGCTATTCACGCTAAGAGGGTTACCATAATGCCCAAGGATATTCAATTGGCCAGAAGGATTCGTGGAGAACGTGCTTAAGATGATGTAGTTTTCCCCTATTCAGTTTAGATTACTATCTTTGTATTAGTGTTTTTGCCTTTTCCCTTTTGTTTTTTTCTTCCAAAATACATGTTAAATCTTCTCAACAGTTCGTTTACTCAAAACAATCTTTTATTATCAATGAAGTTTATTTGTTTTAACGATTTTATTCGATAGCATTGATGAATCCCTTGTTCGACTCGGTACCATGTCTCCAAAATCTTTGGTACTTACACAGAAAGGGATCACTTGCAGGGTATTCTTCGAACTCTCAAAACACTTTTTTTTTCGTCTTAGTTTTTTTTTTTTTTTCTTTTTCTGAAACACCTTTGCGTCTTAGTTATATCTAATTAACAAGTTAACAATTTGAATACAACGTTAAAGTTACCGATCCATTACCAAGAACACGAATAAAAGTATAAAAATTATAATTTGGAGATTATTTATTAATAAAAAGGGTAGCTGAATTGATTATACATTCATTTGATCAAAGGGGTTTTCATGAAAGAAGAACAACAAAGACACAACATTCACTTACTAAAAACCAATTTTGCCAATTTACACATAGACAAGTTCTAATTGGTCTCTTCACACTCACAAATCCTAAAACCTAATAATCAACTTCCCTCAATAATTAACCTTATTATTTCTCTCTCTTAATTAGCAACATTAGTACCACCACCATCTTCCACACCTAGACCATACAGCACACCAGAGTATCTCTCAGTCGAACCAGGGAAATACCGCTCCTTAAGCTTCCTAAACGACCCCAACGTAAGCAAGCTATCCGACCCGGCCTGATGACAAACCCCAACTCTCTCCACCCCCATAAGCTCCGCGAGCCTGTTCAACCCACCAAACAGCCCGTTGCAGAACGTCATCAAGTGCTTGATATCGTACACCGTGGGGAAGTAGACATACAAGAGCTTGAAGAAATCCGCCTGCTTGATCGGCAGCTCCTTACACGTCAGCAGCTTCACCAAATAACCAAAATCATAACCTCCATGGAAAGTAACCCACGAGATGGAATCGTTGAGCACGATCCCGGAGGACATCATGAGCTCCCCGAAGCGAGCCACGTCGATCCCTCTCTCGAGGTTCTTCTTGAAATCGATCCCGCACTGGCGGAGAAGCTCGATGGACTCGCTCGCGTAGATGTCTTCGCCGATGTTGAACTCGCGGAAGTTGAACTGCCAGACGCAGAACTTGTCGTCGGCGCCGCAGGTGGGGAGGTTGCCGTCCTCGTCGGAGAAGGTGAGGCCGACTTGGATGAGCTTGAGGAGGTCGACGTTCTCCTTGAGGGTGCGGTAGTTGAGGTCGTTGTTGTGCTTGAAGGTCTCGACGGGCTTGAGGACCACGCCGGGGAACTCGGTGTCCATCGCCACGTAGGTGAATTTGTCGACGATCTCACGGATTAACGCGAACTCCTCGAGGAGGTTGTCGTTCCAGACCTCCCGAATCGTGATTGAGTCTTCTTTGAGAGTCTCCGCCATTGTAATTACAGATCTGGGGATACAGCATAGGCGGGGAAGGGAGAAAATCGAATGGATCTGAGAACGAGAGGTTCCGATCTGCGATTAATCACCAGATGAAGATCAGGAAACTCGATTTTCAAGAAAAGGAAGAAGAAGGGGAGCGTACCTCAGATGACGTAATACGAGCAGATCTACGAAGAGAGAGAGAGATCCGTGCGTCTCTGGTGGAGAACTTTATCGGGTCAACCGGAGAGAGATGAAAGGCTTTGGTGGTGGGGGTGGTAAATAAAGAGAGAAACGATGGAGACAAGTGTGTGAGCCACCAGAAACGATGCCGTTTTTGATTGATGATGGGAGCGTCGTTACGACGACGTTTTAGCGTGGGCCAATCATTGCATTCTGGCCAGTTTGCCAATTATTTTATGAGAAATTTTTACTCTCAGAATATTTATCCGAATTTTTATGTAATGATTAATTGAATTATGTAAATAATGTGGATGTAATATATGATATGATGACCATTTTTCTATTAATGTGCATCACGGAAATTCCGTTGGTTTTCTATCCGAATTTTCTTTCCGGTTTATAGACCTACCTCCATTATTATTATTTTCGTTTTTTTGTATGTAATTAGTATTATTATATGGTATGACTAAAGTATTGAGAGTTAAGTTGGTAACCATCATATTCTTATATCTTCTTATGACGAACGTTTTAGTTCATGCCAAAAGTTATACTTTATTATTTATATAAAGAACCAAATCTAAAATTTTGAGGATCATAAATATTTACTAGAAAATTCTGTGTCTATAAATAGCTTTCAAAAAAGATAGGAATCGATGTCAATGTTTTACTGGATTTATAATCAGATCCAACCCTGCTTATATAGTTCACAAGATTTTTTTTCTTTTGTCACATATATTTCATAGATAAAATTGCTTAACTGTATAATATGATTTGACTTTGTATATTCGTATATATATACAACTTGAGAGAATACGCTTCATATATTTTGCATGCATCAGCATTAATCAATAACTTCTTGCATAGGAGTATAATATTTTCTCTCATCAGTTACGGTTTTTCTTTTATTAAAGGATATATTCATTGTTCAAAACTATAAAATATTCTATGACAAATCTTATCTTATACATCATGATTTACAAACACTTTCGTTCATGTATAGAACCTTAGTCTTGTTCCCAAAAAAAAAAAAGCTTTGCACTTTCACCAAAGCAATCAAGTTTGTTGTTCGTTAGAAAAGAAATCTACAAAACGATTCTCCAACTCAAACAAGGACCAAAGGATTACGCATACTAATTCTCATAAATCATCATTAATACATTATCCCGGAGTCAAGGCATCATCGTGCTTCCCACTTACCCTGAAGCATAACATGCGGCTTTGTAATAATGGAGAACTAGTATATAAATATTTAGACACTGTACATTTTTATAAATGAATAAATCCGATAAATAAAAAAATTCAATTTAAATATGACATAGTTTGATAAAAAATAAGAACATAATAAAATTTAAAAACTCTTAAACATATACATAATTTGATTTAAAACCATGAATTAATTATTGTATAAAGCTTGTATATAATTTATACAAACCTAAACGTTATATTTACGTTTTCCTTCAAAATTAAATCAGTCTCTAACGTATTTTATCAAATTACAATTGAAAGTTTATTTATATTTTATGATATATAAGTTTGATAACTAAAAATGTCAAATAAACTGATAAAAGAGACAAAATTCAAAATCTACAAAATCTAATTAATTTAGGGGAAATTTTACTATTACACTTTGTTGGATACCACTTTTCAACTTTACCATCAGTCTAAGGACATTTTTAGAAATACCACTTTCATTAATGAGCAAAAGACAATAATACCCTTACCTTATCTTCTTCTCCACCATCAGTTTCTCTCCCTCTCCCCGAGTCCCCGTCGTCTCTCTCTCACCGTTGAGTCACCGTCGTCTCTCTCTCTCTCCGTCGAGTTCTGGCGTCTCTCTCTCACCGTCTAGTTTTGGCGTCTCTCTCTCATCGTCAATCTCTCTCTCACCATCGACCTCCGGCGACGAAATCGATTCAAAATCTCCAATATGTCGACTCCTATACGTGATTCACAACTTGTATGTCTCTAATTTCTGTATTTGTTTGTTCTCTAATTTCTGTATTTTTTGTTTGATTCGATTTTGTGCTTTCTTTTATCGAAAAATCAAACAATGTTCTCTTAGATATCTCTTTTAAAGAGGTCGATCTAAGAGAAACTGATTTGATAGTGAAATGTTGAGAGTGAAAAAATTGAGTATTTGAAAACTTAAATCTGGTTTTGAAGTCATATTAAGATTGATCTGAATGGTTCCGGCTAAGAAAGAGATTTTCCGATAGTGAAAACTGCATATTAAGGAAGAGATAATTTCTGATAGTGAAAACTGAATATTAAGGAATTATAACTCCTTATAAATCTGGGTTTCATGAGATTGTTGATAAATACAACTCAATGATTTATAAGTGAAGAAAAAAGATGCAATGAAACAAAAGTCACAGGTACAAAAGTCACAGATCACGAAGCCATGGCAAACATGAAGACTAAGTTTATGGCTTTATGGGATGGGTTTTCTACTGATCGTAAGTTGAATCCTTCACCTTTCAGCTCATTCTAGTGCAGTCTAGAGCATGCTCTACTTGGATACAATAGTTTTTAAATGAGTATAATGGTTGCTTTGTAGCGAATGCGAGTACTCGCCTGTGGATTGAGATGGGCAAGGGAACCAGATGAGGTGGAAGCAGCTACTTTATGTATTTTTTTTTGTTCGAAGAAAGTCAACGAAGGTAGGTTTAGAACATGTCGATCTAAGGGAAAGAGTTTCGATAGTAAACATTGAATTTTCAAAAAATTATAAACCTTTATAAATCTGGGTTCAAGTAATTTTAGGATTTTCGTTCCTCTGTTATCCAAAAAACAAATAAGGTTGATTTAGACTTGTCATTTAAATAGTTCTAGTTAGGAGAAAGATTTTTGGATAGTGAACATTGCATTTTAAAGAATTATAACCTCTTATAAATCTGGGGCTTAGGATATTGTCGATAGTACAACTTAGTGCAATACAAGGTTTTATAAATAAAGGTTGTAAACAGGAGTTGATCATATATGTCTATAAAAACATATAAATGTGTGAATTTGAAAAGTCTCGTATTTTATTATATATTATTTGTAAGGCTGTTATCGAAATACATGAACATTATGATTGGATAATATCATAATGTATTTTTAGACAAGGATTGAAAGTTAACATCATCTTTTTATTTCGTCTTACAGTTAGATAGCAATGAATTGCACATCTTTGAGATTGCCTCTGAGGATTTATGAAGCTGGAACAGAACCAGTAGACAATCCAAAAGTGATTATCCAATCGGTGTCTTTGTCAATAATGTGAAGTGTTTATAAAAGATTATAAATGTAGTTTTATAGGAGTTTATAAAATTATAAATTAGAGATTTGTAGAGACTTATAAAACGTTGTTTATTCTTTGTTACATCTTGTGGTTAATACAGTGTTTGGATTCCCCGAAGAATACAAACATTTCGTGAACCCAACACCTCCTGGTCTTGATAACATGGATCATGACAGTTCAACAAGGATATAAAATGAAGAAAAGCTAATGGGAACAAGGATTTGTGAATTTACATTTTGCAACGTATGATATAAGGCAATAACACATGAAAGAAGATAAAAATAAAGAGCAAAGGAAAGATGAAGAGCAAATAAGAGTTTATAAATCATTTATAAAAGTTTATAAAACAATTTGTAAAGTTTATAATCTATTTATAAAGGTTTATAAAACAATTAATAAAGTCTATAAACCATTTATAACTGTTTATAAAAATGTTATGAAAGTTTATAAACAATTTATAAGGGATATGCATACAATTTATAAGGTTTATTGGTTTATGAATCACTTAGAAAGTCTCTTAAATCGTTTGTAAGAGTCTATAAACCATCTATAAAGGCTTATAAACAATTTATAAAGTATATAAACTATTTATAAATGCTTATTACAAATATTATAAAAGTTTATAAATCATTTATAAGGGGTATGTATATAATTTATAAGGTTTATAGAGGTATATACATGTTTAGAAATCAATTGGAGATCTTAAATCAATTATTAGAGTCTATAACCATTTAGAAAAGCTTATTAAACAAGTTATAAGAGTTAATAAAATAATTTTCTAGGGTTTAGAAAGGTACACAAATAATTTATAAGAGTTTATAAAATATTTATAAAAACAATTTATATGAATATGTTCTAAACAACCGACTTCGTCAACTCTTTAATGTTGTTCAATTCAGTCTTAGAATGTGTGTGAGTTTCTCTCTACAACATTAATCATGAAATTATTTACTAAAAGTTAAATTTGTTCCATTTTTTTACACCTTTATAAAATATAAATCTGGATTTCAGGATATTGTCAAAAGTACAACTCGACGATTTATAAGTCTTTATAAAAAAGTTTTTGAATAAGAGTTCAAGTAATTTTAGGATTTGCTTCCTTCTGTTATCCAAAAAGCAAATAAGGCTTAGTTGGACTTGTTATTTGAATAATTCTGGTTAAGATTAAGATTTTCGGATAGTGAACACTGCATTTTTATAGAATTATAATTTTTTATAAATCTGGATTTCATGATATTGTTAAAAGTATAACTTGACGATTTATAAGTCTTTATAAAGAAGTTTTTAAACAAGAGTTGATCGCATATGTCTATAAAAACATATAAATGTGTGAACTTGAGAAGTCTTGTGAGGAAGAATGCTAGGCAGAATAAGTATAAGGAACTCAAAAATGATTTATAAACGTTTATAAATTGATTTATAATGGCTTACAAGTTAATTTTTCTAAAGTCCCTCAAAAATATAATCAACACAAAAAGGCATATTTGGTGAAAGAGCCACGTCCTTCAGCAAGGGATATACTCCCTCAACCCTCTCTGTAGACTGTATAGAGACCATGCTTGTGATCAGAATCAAACAAGCTCATTTCATGGTTTAGTTTTATAAATACTACTACGTACTTTAACTCATGTGGATGGAGAAGAGAATGTGAGAAACACCTAGATCTCAAATGAAGGAAGTGGAATCAGCAGCTCGCCCTCCCTAAAAGCTCCATCTACAAGTATAGTCTGAGCCCTTGGACGCGACAACATCCTAATTAAGAGATGTCTGAAGAAGATGAGAGAGAAGAATGTATTAAGAAACCAACTCTGCAACTTTTATAAAGCATTATAAATATGTAATTCTTTGATCGCACAAACCACGTTCTTGTTCAGAATTCCTCTTGCTTCTTCAAACAGCTCACCAACCTTGTCGATCTTCAAAATCTGAATGCAAGCCAATCACATATTATTCCTACGCATCAGCACTAGCTCACTTCCAAAAACAAGATTCAAAAATAATATGTTTTTGTAACTCAACAAACTCATGCGCCATCTCCACTGCTTCTTTAGATATTATACACAAAACAAGACATAAAAAAATGAATCTCATAAAGTACCAAACATAACGTTACGTTACCAAAATACCAACCTTCCACATCATATCATATAATTGTGATCTAAGCCTTTCCATTTGCAACATAAAAACATGAACTCAATAATTTCTATACAATAATTTTTTAAGTCTTTATGAAAATGTAAAAGGAGTTCTAAATATCTCAAGGGCATTACCATAGACAACCTTGTTTCGCACAATCAAAGAGAGTGTGTACATGTATTTTTGCAATATAAAAACACGAAGCTAGTGATTGTGTCGGAGTAAATAACAAAGCCTTATAATAAAACATGACCAAAGAGTTAACCTAAGAAATTGTTGCACAAAAATGAAGAAGTACTCCACTTTCTTTATGTTAGCTCATAAAGGAGGTCACTTGGAGATCGTTCCTAATAAAACCTCTTTTGTGTATTATTTATAACATTTTATAAAATTGTATCCATTAATAAGAGTTTATAATTATTTATAAGCATTTATAAATTATAGTACACACCAGATAGCCATTGATGTAGCTTCCTCGGCTAAAACATGATTTCCTGTAACAATACCTTTCTTGCTGATCTCAAGGCAAAAGTGAACATTTGTTTCATTGCGTTGCTTCCTCCTGGCATATCTGGCGAAAGAGCCACGTCCTTCAACAAGGGATATATTGCCTCACCCTCTATGTAGACTGTGCAGAGACCATGCTTGTGATCATAATCAAACAAACTCATTTCAAGGTTTAATTTTATAAATACTACTACTTACCTTAACTCTTGTGGATGTGAAAAGGAATGTGAGAAACACCAAGATCTCAAATGAAAGAAGTGGAATCAGTGGAATATGAGACAAGGGAACCTGAAAGAAGAGATGAGATGATTGGAGAGAATCAAATTAAAGACTTGAGACTATTTTTTTTAATTTGAAAATCAAAGCAAAGATGGAGCTCACATCGATGAAAGTGGACAAATTAGAAGACTCGTTGAACATCTTCACCCATGGGAGCGATACTCCGGACAGTGCCTTTGCAAAGTAATCGGATTTCACCGTAGCTTTGTCGGATCTCGCCGTAGCTTCAGCGGATCTCGCCGTAGCTTCGTCGGATCTTGCCGCAGCTTTGTATGGTTTCACCGTAGCTTCGTCGGTTCTATTCTTAGCTTCGTTCGTCGGATCTCGCCGGACAACTCTGCAGCGTCGTCCAATCTCGCCGGAGAACTCGTCACCGCCGGAATCCGTCACCGATTTGAATCTGAGATGATGAAATTTAATTATCGTGAGATGTAGGAGAGAAGAGTTAGTCTTAGGTTTAATTAGTTAGGGGTATAATGGTACTTTAGCCATTAAAATTTTAATGGTAAATTTGAAAAGTGTAAAGTTGAAAAGTGGTATTAGAAAAATGGTATTAGTGGCAATTCCCCATTAATTTATAATATCACAAATTAAAAATATTTTAAAACTGCATATATCTAATTTTAAAAGTATTTTTAATAATTATATGAATTAATAAAATATCTTAATTTCAACATTATTTATTTGTAAAATTTTAACTGTGTATAATATCCAGTAGGGTGTATTATAACACATTTTCAATTAGGTCTAAATATCAGAAGACTAACAACACTAAAAATATCAAGTAAGGGTTTAAAGAACATTAAATGGCATCATCTAAAAGTTACTGTAATTAGTAACAAACGTATAGAATAACATGCAGGTTATAACTAATTTTTTTTAATCAAACTTTCCGAAATAAATGCAAACTGTGTAGGAGACACAAGGGAAAGCAAAATCAGTTTGAGCAACGTTAAAATTATTTTTTATTTGTTAGGATGAACCAAATACTTTTAGAACATGTCCGTTATAAATCCGACCAAATGTTTTAACTATCTAACAACAATGTGATATTGTCTATTTTGATAAAAAAGTTCTCAGTATTTTGTTTTTAAATTTATTCTCAAATTTATATCAAATATAATTGGACACTCATATTTTTTTTGTTTATTATTTTAATACGACAATGAAATCATTTATTTATCCTACTCGTCTTTAAATTTTTTTATTTATTAAATATCACTGAGTCTTACATGACAATTTCATCGGTTTTGAAAAATATTTACTTTTATTATTTAAGTTTTGCAAAATTTATTTTCTTATTTGCCATATTTAATCCAAAAGTATTTTTTTCTCTTGTAAAAACTACACTATTTATCAGCAACGCGTTAGTAATAAAATATCTGCCAAGAGTAGGCTTTTAACTTAAACACTTTAAGACAGAAGAAAAGAAAAGACACTCGGACACTTTTAGTGGAAAGGATTAGGACAAGTACTACACGGTTAAACATGAGCCATTCACTTAGACAAGAAGCAAAACACGGTTAAACATGTGGTCAGCATCACTCACGTGACCGATGACTCTTATGTAGTAAAAACGCACGTGCCGTTTTATGCTGGTTCGTTTCAACAATTATTCAAGGGGGGGAATGACACACCCTTTCGAACCCTAAAAAATCTCCAATTTAAATTGAATCTTCCCTCATTCTCTCTCTCTCTCTCACAATTCATCCCTCTTACTGCGCTGTAAGAGAAGATCTCTCTCTCTCTCTCTCTCTCCGACCTAGATTCCCTCTCAATTGTCTGAAAAAATGGTTGGTGCTAAGAAGCTCTCATCATCACCCGCCAAGACTGAACCTTCAACTGTCTCTGGGAAGGATAAGGTTTTCTCAATCGATCATACAATTGAACTCCGATTCTTCTCGTTTGCAATTGATTCGAACTAATGATTTGTAACAGGTGAGCAATGGTGAAGAGTTGGTGGGTTCAAGGGTTAAGGTTTGGTGGCCGATAGATCGCAAGTGAGTTACTCGATCTAACTTGATAAAGTTTTGGTTTTTAAGTAATTGTGATGTTTGAATCTTACAGATCTCTCTTTGGTTGTGTAGATTCTACAAAGGAGTGGTTGATTCGTTTAACTCTCGCACTAAGAATCATCGGGTAATGATCATGTCCTTTGTTTCTGTAGATCTGGCTTTGATGTAGATTCAGTTACATCTTTCATTAAATGAATTGTTGATATTGATTTGAGTTAGGTTGATTTCAGGATCCTTAATTATCCAATTTTAGTTGCATTCAATTAGTCAATTAATGTTTGTTACCTTACTTTGCTTTGCTAACGTTGTGTGATAATAGGTTTTTTATGATGATGGTGAGAAAGAGATCTTGGATATGAACAACGAGAGGTGGGAGTTAGTTGGAGAAGATGATGATGATGATGATGAGGATAATGCTGATGAGGTAGAGAGTTGTTTTTATCATTTTTATTGTCGATTTGGTTGTTGAGGATTATTTATTAATGGTTTAATAACTCTCTACAGGACAAGTCTGACGATGAGATCGCTGATGTTATCCCAGCACCGTAAGTAGAGAGACTCTTCTTATTCTTGATCATGTCTTGATTCAGAACCTGTGTGTTGTGTTTGGTAGTATCGATAATCTCATGAGGTTAATGTGGCTGTTATGTTATCGTTTGATACATCTTGGGCCAAACTCTTTACAGGACTAACAGGAAGTCTGCTAGGACAAATGGTGTCATGGGGGATATTGGTGGGAAGATGGTAGCAGCGGCATCGCGTCTGAGGTCATGCAACAAGATTTCTGAAGCAACCAACGGGAAGAAGAAAGGGGCTTCTTCATCTCCATCAGAGGCTGTCTCTGAAAAGGAGGCAAAACCTATGGCTTCCTCTACGAAGAGCAAGAGGAAGAGGACTGATGATGAAGAGGTGGGTGATGATGAGCATGCATCTGACGATGAATCCAAGCCTCTGCAGATTTTGGTTGATAAGTTGAAGGGCAAGAAGAAGAAGAAGGAGGAGAAGGAAGCTCCCAAGGAAGAAGCCGAAGAGGGTGATACCAAGGAAGAAGAGGAAGAGGGTGAAGGACCAGAGGAAGCAGTGGAAGAGGGTGAACCCAAGGAAGAAGGGGAAGAGGAAGAGGGTGGACCCAAGGAAGAAGAGGAAGAGGAAGAGGAAGAGGAAGAGGAGGAAGAGGCTTAGACAACAGTTGCGCGGTCTGTCTCTATGTGGAAGTACTGTAGAAGAGTTTTTAATTTATACAGCTGAGTCTTATTTGGTTAAAAGTATAGGACTTTGTAGGGATTTTAGGCTATGTTGATTCGAAAATTGTGCAGCCATAGGGGTTGATGAGGTAAAGCTAATCTGTTGAACTATGATTTGTGAATCAATGTTTACCATTTATTTAATCGCAGCCCCTCTCTGATATTGAATCGTGTTTTTCACTTGCAATGCAGTTTTAAAAGCTTCACATATTGTTGTTAAAAAATTGCTCAACATATTCAGATGGCAAAAGAAAAAAACTCGTGTGCTCATGTTCTGATATAAACTAGAGATAGTGCTAAATCAAGCTTAGATTCACTGTGAAGAAACGTGTCGAAATATCGAAATCTCATATTCTATTCAGGTTTCTCATCTCATATTTTATAGAACATATTTTGAACAATACTAGTACTTTATATATGAACTATTTACTGTGAAATCAAGTATTTGCATTCTTTATTTTGTTAGGAAGAGCTGCATGACTTCATCTTTTATAATAAACTAAACAGAACCGTGTATGTGAATTAGTAAACATCAAAATCCTGCGGCCTCAGTTAACCATTTAAAGGTACTACACTAGTCATATTTATACAGCATTAGCTACATCAACACTATCATTTTAACTATTCTACTCCTTGGTTAAAAAAACTAAGTAGCTTCTTAACTTGCAAGTCTCCTGCAAACCGTGACACGAAAAAATAAAATAAAGTCAGCATTAATCCAGATTTAAGGTAATGAAGAAAAGATGATGGCGCGACACGCGTGTGTCCTTCACTAATGACGCAATCTATTACAAGGACATTAAACAGATAAGACGGCAAAGAGACGGAACTGATAAAAGAAAGACACATCCAACGGCTTATAACGCATCTCAAGTCAAATCAACGACCAAAGACAAAAGACTTGGCCTTTTGATAGCGACACGTTTCTCTCTCCGACAAACCATAACCAAGCGTTTTCCCCATCCGTACTTATTAGTCTCCTTCCTCTCTGTTTTTCATTTCCCTTCTGCTCCCATTAAATCTAAGTTTCTAAAAAATGTTTCAGATCTTATTCATTTTAGGGCTTTAAATTTTTTCTATTCTCTCTTGATAGAGAGATAGAGAGAAAGAGCCAGCACACATATATGCTTATATTTTGCATGGAGAGAGTGAATATTTATATAAGATTAACCTTTCTTTCTCCATACCAGTTTCAATTCTGAGTCGTATCTTCATCACCTTTTGTTTCTAGCTTCAGTTCTTTAAAACGAAAAAAAATCTAGAGCTGAGAATTAGAGAAACCCTAGTTAGTGTCCGTACTTAGATATTTTACTTTCCTTTTATGGATTCATAGATCGAGGTCTTGTTAGTTGTTATTATTCCCAAATCTGATCTCAAGTACCTTCGATCTGTACTTGCAACTTCTCTCTTTTTATGTTTTACTTTCTTTTATCATCAGTTTCTGAGCTAGTTTTTCCTAGCTATATATACACATATGTTGTTTCTCTTCAATATATTAAATTTCTTATATGTTCATGTTGATGGGGAAAAAGAAGTTGACAGAAGAGAGTGAGCACACAAAGGGGGAATTGTATAAAATTAAGTTTGTTGTATATAGTTGCTTTTGCGTGCTCACTCTCTCTATGTCATAACTTCTCCTTCTTGGATCTTCACTGAATCCTAGTGATTATGTGTTCATATTATGTCTATCCATACCAAGTTATGTATATGCATTATATATGTTGTATCTCATTCTTTATTTTATAATCTTAAACTGATTGGCATTAGATTTAGCTTCAAAGCTTTGTAAATTCTTTGTATCACAGATTTTGTCTTATAATAAATTTAAACATATGACATAACGTATATGTGTGAATTAGCATGTATATATAATAGGGAATATTTGTTGGATTTCTCATACAATCTAATGTCTTTTTTCTATTTGGATTAGGTTTGGTTGACCCATTATGCTTCTTAGACTCGTTGGAATATGATGTTTGTATTCTAAGTATCTATTGTCACTGGAATGTATACTTCTTCTTTTTGCAGACTCTAACTCACGGTTATTCTGAATGGTTCATTCCCAACTATAAAAGGTTTATCAAAGTTACGTAGATTACACTTTGAATATATGGAACATGACTGGGTTTTACTGATGATTTAGTGGCGGCAATTAACCAAAGCTTGGACTTGATGAGCTCAGATCAGAGGAGTTGTAGTTTATGTGTGTTGTTAGGTGAATATTTTTGATCTAAGTTCTTTTATTTTTTTGTGCCAGAGTTGTAGTTTCTGTGCTGGTTAGCTGTGTGCAATCAAATAAGTATAATCAGCCACAATTAGTTGAAGCGGTTGAAATTGATACGGCTGAGTGTGAGAGCTTATCTCCGACTATTGTGGTGAGGAAAATGATTATCGTCTTGCAAATGAAGTTTAGTAGGATTTATAGGAACGTTTATACGAATAGTAGATTAGTCGGATAAGTGGAGATAGTGTCATAGTGGGATGCACAGAACATTGGGCTTTGGAATTTGACTTGAAGAGGTTTCATTTACATTTTGATACGCAACACAGGCTTACAAACACTAGCCAGCCATGTATAAACCCTTTCCATTTTTCCATACATTTTCTTTATCTCGTCAATTAGCTTCTCTGTTGCGATATTTTCTTACAACAAATGCGTCACTGATCTTTTTTTGAGATTTTTTTTTTTTTTTGAGAAAATGCGTCACTGATCTTCCTGCGTCAGCTTGTTGCATTATCCTTACGTACGTAGTAATATATACAATGTCAAATTAGTCTTTCTACTGTAACTTTAAAACCTTTTGGAATATTTGATTCTTGGATCATAGTATTTATTTGTATATCTTTACTATACCAGCTTCTTTAATTTATTCATTAGTCAGTATACTAAAACTGTGTTTCTTCAATTTCACTTCAAGTGAAAATCATATTAGGTATGCTAACGAACCAAGACTAGGCTTCAAGCCTTCAACGCTGCGCAAAGATGGATGTACTTTCGTGAAGAAATTCCATGAAAAGAGTTTATATTTTAAATTAATCTGTTTTGCTGATGTAACTAAACTGCTACAAAATAAGAGTGGCTCTGATGTGTTTAGAACATAAGATGTATACCATTATACCAACACATGCATGCAGACCACCTTGATGGTCTTTTATTGCTCGAGTTGGGTTGTTTCTTTGTTTCTATTTCCTATTGTAATAAGTTGCGTGCAACACTCAAAAATTCAAAAATTGTATAAATTTTAACATTTTACCAAAAATAAAACACATGCATGCAGATAATCTTGCCGTATAATATGTAGTCACTAGAACCTCTAGAAAATGGAACTGATAATATATAGGTAGAGGTTGGTGGAAATCAATTAAACATAGGAATTTCGTATTAATTAACGCTAAATTAATCTACTGCCATGTCATAATTACTTGATTTTTTTTGGATAAAGCAGCTCCTTAATTAAATCGTAAAACGAACGGTTCAGATGTGTTTGAAGTATATTGATACCCATCACAAGCAAGGAGATGATCATCATCAACATGAAAGAAGAATCGTAAGCATGTATTGTAGCAAAACAATGTAGAAGTTGATGGTGGAATAACAATGATTTTCGACAAAAGAAAAGTTTCAAAAAACTTATGAACAGCTTCCTTGCCTTTGTCGATAATTGTAGTAAGAACTTTTGCATATTGAATAAATACGATTTTTTGAATATTGAATTCTTTTTCTTTTTAGGCTAATGAATATATAAAAGGCGATTTTCATATTAACAAATGAGATTGTATAAACATCTTCAAGACATCATCATCAGTAGTGGTGTCTTTCGTGCACAGCTTAAACGGCAATACTCTCTACCCAAGGGGCTTGTGATGATCTATTTATACGTTGTGCTTTGTATGCATGTTAATCAGAATATCTGGAAGAAAAGGCTGGTGGATCCATCACCAAACGATTTCAGATCTGCTGGCTTGACCAAGGCTCTGCACAGAGGACAAGTCCTCTCTCTCTCAAACCTGCACCAATCATAATAATCAACATCATTCAAACATCCACACACACACACAAAGAACAAACTGCTATATATGCACAAAAACAACTCACCACTCTGAAACACAATCTTCGCAAAACATGTGCTTGCAGCGAAGAAGAATTGGTGTGTGCATCTTCTCCTGGCAGATGGCACACAGGTCCCCTGCAGCATTCACCTGCAGCCATTTCTCTTGCTTGTTTAGGATTGAATCTTAAAGAGGCATTAGTTATATATATATATATAAATCTTTTCTAAACACTGACCTGCTCTGTGGTTGCATATGATCCATAATGCACCTCTTTGCGTGACAAAGATTTTAATGCGGTAAAGAAAGATTGAACCTAAAAATTTAATTGCCAATTTCCCCTCATCAGCTACTACTTCTAGAAAATAATAAAAAAGAGGGTGATGAGATTCTGGAGAGAACACTTACTTTCTCAACTACGGAAGTGAGCTTGAAAGTCAGATAGAGTCCTGTCATAAGAGAGGAGAAGAGGCTTCCATAATCCTTGTTCAAGAAGAAACGGTACCATACAGGGGTAGGCAGCAATGAGCGGTACAGAAGCATCAAATATTCAACCAAAGTTAGCAATTGACCCTACATAAAAAAAAAGTTAACTAACCAAATTAATGATCGCTGCTTAAAAGTTAAAAAAGCTAAAAGGGACAGAGACAGAGAAGAACACTGACCTGTTTACGATAATTTCGACCCCTACTGTTCTTGTAGTACATCAAGAGAAAACACTTGAGTATCATTGAGGCCTGCCGTACAAGTGTATCTGAGGCAAAATTACAAGTTGTGTAAGCACAAAATTATAAAAAAATGCATGTAACATGGTGATATTTATATATTTTGTGACTAAATTAAAAAAAAAAGAGAGTTTGGGTACACACACCATTGACCACAATGATGAAAATGGCATGCCAGAAAGGAGGAATGGACTTGGGAGGGAACATGATTAAGGGATACAATAGATCATCCTTGCGAAACCACCAATAAACACCAACCACATGGGTAGCAAACGCTACAGAGATCCCGATTAAAGCCGATATCTGCCTCTCACCCTGCAAAACATTATCAGAGACATGTTTAAGACTTAATAACTACCCATTTATTTAAACTTAGAAAAGAAAAAAAAGCAATAAATGCAAAAAAAAAAAATTAAACCTTTAATGCGGTTTGCTTCTTCATAATATCATTAGACTTGAACATGACAGCAGCAATCCAAATTGCAACAAAGAAACCTAAACAATAGGAAGCAAAAAAAGTCAAATAACTAAGAACATTAAACATCTAATAAGAGAAAGAGAGGAGCATACCCTGCAGATGCTGGCGAATGAAGACGACCAAGAGAAGCAAAGAAAAGGGAAGAATCTGCTCGATCCACCTTGCAGCCTGCTGAATATCATATCTTTGGTAAGGCGAATCTCGGCTCGCAGCAGCAGCATCTCCACCAACAGATTCACCTGTAGAAGCCCCTTCTCCAGTTCCCGCAGAAGAAGAACCAAGACCTTCAGTAGTCTGGGCGGCACCAGTGATATCACTTTCAACATCATCCTGCTCCGCGTTCCCGATGATCCTAATGGCAACCTCTCCTCCTCCTCCGTTGGGAGAATCATCACTACCAGTACTAACCAGCGTTGCTGTTTCGGAGGCCTCGTGAGTAGGACTCGTGGGCCTTGGTCGAAAAAGGCCTGAGTACTCTAACAAGGTTGATATAGGGGCTTGGATGAGGTTGGAAGCTGAGAGGATTGATGAGTTTCTTCGTGGAGAGCCTCTGAAGGTGTCGTTGTTGGTGCTTGACGTTTCCATTTGAAATAAAAAACCCTAAAAATAAAATCGAAAATCAATAGATAAAGCGGCAACGAGTAAGCAGGGAAAGGAATTGAGCTGTGAACAACTACCTGAACCAATAGGAAGCTTCGAATCGTTGGAAACCCTAAAGCAGCCAAACCTTGATGGAGTCAAGCATCTGATGAACCTAGAAAATCGAATCAATTCACAGAAATAGCTATAAGAATAATAAGAAATAGCTCAGAGGAAAGAAGAAATCCACGGATCTAGTCGATGAAAAGGGGGTACCGTGGAAAATAGATCGAGTTGAAGACGGCGATTGAAGGAAGACGCGTCGAGAATAGGTCGTCAAGCGAGCATCTGTGACGCGGCGATGACCAGAGGAAGCAGGTGGGTCGTCGGCTATCGATCTCAGAGAGGAACAAGGTCTATCGTACGCGGGGGTAAAGAGGATCTTCCAGGAACTTTCTCTGTCCGTCAATCTCTGTTACAGTTGAGGCCTGACCATATTAAAACAAATGGGTTTCCTCTCCAGTGGGCTTTAAGTTGGAAAGGATTGGGCTTTAAATTCACGTGTGATGTTAAATAGATCATTTATGACGATGAATCAAAGAGTGCGAAGATATTCTGACAATCTCAAGACTTCATTCAATTCTAAATGGAGCTAGAAGTACAATGACATGACTTAGGAACGAAGGTGCAATCCCCAAAAGGATTTGTTTTGGGATTTATATAGCAAGGCATGGTGGCACATCTGGTCGAGGAAGCATGTTTTGTTAAAATCTCTTTTAAGGGGAACCAATGTTATTCATCTGCCTCAAACCACTGCAACTATTAGGCTAATCATCATCGAACGTTTTAAATTTGATTGGCTTCCACCTTTTTTTAATAAAAAAACGTATATTATATAACACATACACTAATGCAAAGATTATAAAAAATTGAGTTATTAGACAAATAAAACAAAATACACTACTACGACGTTCACATATATTAAAACACTTTTGTTCCGCAACAAAATAGATCTAAAATGCAACAAAATCATTTTAAAGAAAAGTAAGAAAACGAAGATATACTATAATCACCTTTCCTTCTTTCTTCCTTAATCATCACCAACACCATCATCTTCTTGTTCATCCTCCTCTAATCGATCTTAACCGAGGAATAGATGAGCCTTGTGAACCAGAGACAAGCATAGAACCCTATCGTTCCTGTCAGCACAAAAAATGCGTAAGACGCGATGAGCATGTACCCAAAGTAAAGCATCGCCGACACCAGTTTTGTGATCTGAAGCTTTGTGAAGAAGTAGAACGTCGCGTAGAGGAATAGATACAGCGCTGATGAGCCTGATGTTAGGTACGATCTCCACCACCACAGGTAGTCCTCACTGCAGAGCTGGAAGTAGCAGAGTACTACTGTTATCTCGGCGCAAGTAACGATGAGGATCACAAAGACGAGGAAGAGGAAACCAAAGATGTAGTAGAACTGGTTTAGCCAGATGGATGTGAGGATGAAGAAGAGCTCGATGAAGACTGCACCAAACGGTAGGATTCCTCCGATGAGGATTGAGAAAACAGGGTTCATGTACCAAGCTTGCTCTGGGATTTGCCTTGGGATTTTGTTGGTTTTCACTGGGTCATCAACCGCTGGTTTCTTGAAACCGAGGTAAGCTCCAACAAAGACGAGAGGAACCGAGATGCCAAACCAGAGGAAGATCAAGGCAAACATTGTTCCGAAGGGGACGGCACCAGATGACTTTTGTCCCCAGATGAGAGCGTTTAGGACAAAGAAGATGGAGGAGACAACTGCAGGGAACAAGAAGGCTGTTCTGAAGGCGATTTTCTTCCACTCTGTTCCTTTGAACATTTTGTAGAGACGTGAAGAAGCATAACCAGCAAAGAGACCCATGAAGACCCAGAGCAGAAGCATGGCCGTCATCAGACCACCCCGGTTCGAGGGGGAGAGGAACCCGAGCATGGCGAAGATCATTGTGACAAATACCATGCCTAAACATTGGACCCCTGTACCAACGTAGACGCAGAGCAGATCTGAATTGGTTGGAATCCTGAAAACATCACCATGGACAAGCTTCCATCCTGTCTCTTCTTGAGCTTCTTCTTGTGTCTCAAGCTCGTTGTATCGTGAAATGTCACGGTAAAGGGTCCTCAGCATTATCATCGCCACCATACCAGACAGGAACAGGACGATCATCAGAGAATTGACGATAGAGAACCAGTGAATTTGGTTATCATTCATCAGAAGATAAGCATCCCATCTAGATGCCCACTTCACTTCACTTTCCTGAACAGGAGCAGCAACAGGAAATCAGAAAAGTATTGAGAACCAGGAACCATTTTATTTAAGACACAAATCACAGAGTATTTTTTTATATATATAAAGAACTTGCCTGGAAATCAACATCATATGTGAAGATAATCTCCTTCTTTGGTTCAACTTCTTGAGGGGTAGAAGAGCTAACGACCAGGCGTTTTGTGTGAGGATCACAGGTAGTCAGACGGGTCTTCTCACTCCACTTTCCATCGTATTCATGCTTGATACTGAAAATCAAGGGAAAAACAATCAGTACAGAGAGGCACAAGAGACAATTCAAATCATGGAAAAGAAATGGACCTGTAAGGTTTGACTTCAAATCCCACAATCCTTGCAGAATCAGTTTGCACATCTCTGTGATATCGGACAGTAAACGCCAAGTGATTGTGCATAAAGAACTTTTGCTCTTTGCTCTGTGTATACAAAATGCAGTTTAGAAAAGCAAGCTATTTGACATGCTGTTTACAATCGAAAGTTCGAAACCTACTTACCCCCTCATACTGGCCTTTCAGACCAACATGATAGCCAAGCTGATAAACAACAGCGGGAGAACCCGGATCCCCTCTTTCGATTGGAACCACAAGAGGAAGATTGTCGAGGATCCTAGCAGTACAAAAGAAAGACTCGTAAGAAAACTTACAGAAGGAAAGCATGTTCTCCATATAAGCAAAGAACCCAACAAAAGTTTCTATTTTTGGCTTTACATGTTGACACGGTACTCATCATCAATCTTTTCTTTGAAGGCTTTGGCTGTCTTGGCATCAAGAGTGATACGGCAGAGAACATTGCACATCTGTGCCTCCCGCATTTTAAACTGCAGTTGATTCAACCCCACAAAGGTTAGAGATAAAATACAGACCGATCATTTAAAAGGCAATAAAAAAACACAACAGTACTAACCGAATAAGGGGCATTTTCAATGCGGTCACCGCGAAGCACTTCTCCAAGATTCTCAGTACTATCAACAATCTTCTTAGGTTGGCAAAAAGGAAGCGAGTAGTACGAGTATGGAAGCTGAGTCTTAATGGATGTTAACTTATTCACTTTAACCTTCAGCTCATCACCCTGCAAAACAGCATCCAATAAAAGACACCACATTTGAATTATGATTCCCTCATTATCCGACTAATCTAGTGAAACATGCAATTATCCTTCGACTGAGATTCGTAATCAATCATGCACTAAGAACCTAACGTAAACAATCAAAATTGCAACAATTGTGAATCTCAAATCAAAGTATCAGCACACCGACTCTCATTTACAGTAGCTTTCTCGCGGATCTAATCCTAAAAGGGAACTCTAACGCCATACCAAAACCGAGAACTCAGATCGAGGAGATCCAATTCAGATCTAGAACCCTAGGGAGCACAAATTCGAGCGTTCACCTTTTCGAAATCCTGAGGAGCGACACCTGGGAGGTAGAAAGAGTGAGCTACGTGGATGAATAGCAGAAGAAGGAAGACGATCGCGGATCCAGAAGCTTCCATACCCATGGCTGGAACTGTTCCCACAAAGGAAAGAGAGAAAAAATGTTCAGATCTGAAGCTTATGATACAGTTTGTTACTTTGTTTATGCTCTTGTATCGCTTGGAGACGAAGACCCCGATTGTAATGTAATACACCTCGGTTTACCTTTCCGGTTCGGTTCGGCTCGTTACTGTTTAATGCTAAACATCCATTAATAATTCGCCACGTGACCACTCATAAAGTCTTTCCACTAATGGGCTTAAATCGATGATTCCCACGGTATTATAAACCATGATTAATTAATCAATCGATTGTACTAAAATGTATTTACATCTGCTTTTGTTATGTGTTTCTGCAACAAATGCTCACCTTTTAAGTTCATAAATCATTTAAGCGAAAAAAAATCGCTATAACGTATAATTTGTTATAAAGTTTACAATAAAATTAATTAGAAATCAGAGAAAAAAAATTTCAAAGATAGTCATTTTTAAGTTTTTTCACAAAAATAGATTTCAATGGAAAAAATAACCAAAATAAGTTTTATTAGGATTAACAAATCTAAACTTAGAGTTTAAAGTTAAGAGGTGGAGTTTTGGGATATAGTTTTCAATTAAAAAAAAAATTTAAAATTTTCAAAATAAAAATGAGCTATTTTAGTCATTTTTTTTTTTGAAAGATATTTTTGTGACAAAAACTTTAAAATATTTATTTAAGAAAATTTACCATAAAATTATTTAATAAATAAAATACTTTATACTATAAAATATCAAATATTCGCTAAAACATCTTAAGAAGGATTGATTAATTAACTAATCATGGTTTATGAGATGGTGGGCTGTGGGCATCATCTATTTAAGGCCATACGGAAAGACTTCATGAATAGTTACAGTCACGTGGCGAATGATGAATGGTTGATAAGGACTGAACAGTTAAGAGCCAAACCGGAGAGGTAAACCGGGTTGTACCACATTACAACCGGGTCTTCGTCTCCAAACGTATAAGAGAACGAACAAACAAACTGCCGCGTAGCTTCAGATCTTAGTGATTTTATTCCTTGTTGGAACAGCCATGGATATGGAGCTTCGGAGAATATCAGAAACCTCTAGATCCGCGATCGTCTTGATCCTTCTGCTCTGCGTTCATGTCGCTCACTCCTTCTACCTCCCAGGTGTCGCTCCTCAGGATTTCGAGAAGGTAAAACGCTCGAATTTGAGCTCCCTAGGGTTCTAGATCTGAATTGGATCTCCTCGATCTTAATTCTCGGGATTGGTATGGTGTAGATTTACCTTTTAGGATTAGATCCGCGAGAAAGCTTTAGTAAGCTGATGCACCGACTTTTGCTTAAGAGAATGTGGTAATTGAATTGTGCTGATGCTTTGAACAATGTCGGCATTGTAGGCGAGCTGTATCATATTACGAATCTTAGTGAGAGTATACTAAATTAGTCGGATAGTGATGGAATCATATTAAAATTTGGTTTGCAGGGTGATGAGCTGAAGGTTAAAGTGAATAAACTAACCTCCATCAAGACTCAGCTTCCGTACTCGTACTACTCGCTTCCTTTTTGTCAACCTAAGAAGATTGTTGATAGTACTGAGAATCTTGGAGAAGTGCTTCGTGGTGACCGTATTGAAAATGCTCCTTATTCGGTTTGTGTCTCTATTGCATTTTAAATGATCGGTCTGTGATTTATCTCTAATCTTTGTGGGGTTGAAACAAGTGCAGTTTAAAATGCGGGAGGCACAGATGTGCAATGTTCTCTGCCGGGTCACTCTTGATGAGAAGACAGCCAAAGCCTTCAAAGAAAAGATTGATGATGAGTACCGTGTCAACATGTAAGACCCAAAAAATAGAAACTTTTGTTGCATTCCTTGAGGTAGATCATGGTTTCTTTCTGTCGGTTTTCTTACAAGGGTGTTTTTTTTGTGTGTGCTAGGATACTCGACAATCTTCCTCTTGTGAATCCAGTCGATAGAGGTCTAGGTTCTCCTGATGTTGTTTATCAGATTGGTTATCATGTTGGTCTTAAAGGCCAGTATGCGGGGGTACGTAGATTTCGATTGTCAACAGCATTTCAAATGCATTCGAGATAGCTTGATTTTCTTTAACTGGCTTTTGTATGCACAGAGCAAAGAGCAAAAGTTCTTTATACACAATCACTTGGCGTTTACTGTCCGATATCACAGAGATGTGCAAACTGATTCTGCAAGGATTGTGGGATTCGAAGTCAAACCTTACAGGTTCGTTTCTTGTCCCTGATTTGAATTGTCTCTTGTGCCTCTCTGTTCTTTTGTACTGATTGTTTAGCCCTTGATTTGCAGTATTAAGCATGAATACGATGGAAAGTGGAGTGAAAAGACTCGTCTGACGACCTGTGATCCTCACACAAAACGCCTGGTCGTTAGCTCCTTAACCCCTCAAGAGGTTGAACCAAAGAAGGAAATTATCTTCACATACGATGTTGATTTCCAGGCAAGTTCTTTTTATATATATAAAAAAAATAATCTGTGATTTGTGTCTTAAATAAAATGGTTCTTGTTCTCAGTATTTTTCTGATTTCCTGCTGCTGCTTCTGTTCAGGAAAGTGAAGTGAAGTGGGCATCTAGATGGGATGCTTATCTTCTGATGAATGATAACCAAATTCACTGGTTCTCTATCGTCAATTCTCTGATGATCGTCCTGTTCCTGTCTGGTATGGTGGCGATGATAATGCTGAGGACCCTTTACCGTGACATCTCACGATACAACGAGCTTGAGACTCAAGAAGAAGCTCAAGAAGAGACAGGATGGAAGCTTGTCCATGGTGATGTTTTCAGGATTCCAACCAATTCAGATCTGCTCTGCGTCTATGTTGGTACAGGGGTCCAATGTTTAGGCATGGTTTTTGTCACAATGATCTTCGCCATGCTCGGGTTCCTCTCCCCTTCGAACCGGGGTGGTCTGATGACGGCCATGCTTCTGCTCTGGGTCTTCATGGGACTCTTTGCTGGTTACGCTTCTTCACGTCTCTACAAAATGTTCAAAGGAACAGAGTGGAAGAGAATCGCCTTCAGGACAGCCTTCTTGTTCCCTGCAGTTGTCTCCTCCATCTTCTTTGTCCTAAACGCTCTCATCTGGGGACAAAAGTCATCTGGTGCTGTCCCCTTCGGAACTATGTTCGCCTTGATCTTCCTCTGGTTTGGCATCTCGGTTCCTCTTGTCTTTGTTGGGGCTTACCTTGGTTTCAAGAAACCAGCGGTTGATGACCCAGTGAAAACCAACAAAATCCCAAGGCAAATCCCAGAGCAAGCTTGGTACATGAACCCGGTTTTCTCAATCCTCATTGGTGGAATCTTACCGTTTGGTGCAGTCTTCATCGAGCTCTTCTTCATCCTCACATCCATATGGCTCAACCAGTTCTACTACATCTTCGGATTCCTCTTCCTCGTCTTTGTGATCCTCATCGTCACTTGCGCCGAGATAACAGTGGTACTCTGCTACTTCCAGCTTTGCAGTGAGGATTACCTGTGGTGGTGGAGATCGTACCTAACATCAGGCTCATCAGCTCTGTATCTATTCCTCTACGCCGCGTTTTACTTTCACACAAAGCTTCAGATCACAAAACTGGTCTCGGCGATGCTTTACTTTGGGTACATGCTCATCGCGTCTTGCGCATTTTTTGTGCTCACGGGAACGATAGGGTTCTATGCTTGTCTCTGGTTCACAAGGCTCATCTATTCCTCGGTTAAGATCGATTAGAGAAGGATGAAGACAGTGATGATGATTAAGGAACAAAGAAGGAAAGGTGATTATTGTTTAATCTTCTTTCAAAATGGTTTTGCTGCAGTTTAGATCTACATTGTTGCAGAACAAGAGGGTTTTACTATATGTGAACGTTACAATAGTGTATTCTGTTTGATTTGTCTAATAACACACATTTTTATAATCTTTGCATGTATGTGTTACATAATATTTATATTATGATTCAAAAAGATGGAAGCAAATCAAATTTAAAATGTTTCATGATGATCAAACTCGAACTTTTAAAAGCACTTTCTATGATAGATTTGGACAGCTTGCTTCTAAATGGAGTGGAGGGTATGTTCTTCACTCTTTTTGTGTCACCAGACACGAGTTTGGGAATATACTGAGACTGACTACGCTTTGTTTCAGTTTCCTCGGTCCAGATTCTGATCTTGAATCGATGTTCTGATAAAGAACGAGCCAGAAGATGATGCGGATGAGATATTAAACTTCTGTTGGTGTAACAGTAAGGGAGAGAACTTACGGATGTGTATAATGTTTCCGAACAGTATGAATGTTACCTGTCTAAAAAGCTGGGAAACAGGTAACTTAAATGCCAATAATACAATTCATAGTTATGATGAGCAAAGAACATCAAAACTCAAAAGTGAAAAAGCTATGGTTTCAGAGTTTTGAAAATGCTACAAGAAGATCAAAAGATGAGAAGGTCCACATGAATCTTCCCCTCATGATATAGGATTGAACAAATCACTTAAGTATCTTTCGTAATTATCTCAAAGAGTCATATGCTCATCAGTGGAAAGCAAATCCTCCGCCAGAGTGTTCAACCTCCTGCAAAAAGAAATAGAGGAAACATGATGTGTCCAGCTTAGAGATGATGAATTGAAACGACTGAGCAAAAGATTCTGCTGCAGATAAAAATTACAAACCTGAGGAGGGGGTAGAGATGAAACCCAATCTGATGCATGTGTTGGAAGAAGCCCCAAAGTGTTGAGCTGAGAAAAAGTTAAATTTGTTTATATGAGAAACCAGAACTTCACACTTTCTTAAAGGGGAAAGAAGCAACGATGAGGGAAGGATAAAAATTTTATCACCTTCCAGATACCCAAAGCTAACCCTCCAAGGTTAAGGGCAAGAAACACCAGTTTGGGCATAAGTAGTTCCACCTTGTTATCCTTGAATGGCTCAAAAACTGGAAACAAAAAAAAGAGAAAACAACGTAAGGATGCAAGACTCTGGACTTATAGTCACAAACCAAGTTATAAACTCAAATGATCAAAACTTGTTTGCTTACTCTTTCCAACGCTCTGGAGGGCGCTGAGAGGCTGCCAAAGAGCAGAGAAAGTAATACCAATGCTAAAGAGGTGAACAGTGTTTCCAGCCATCCACATCATGAAACCCATCATCATCAGATTCTTAAACGGTGACTGCGCTACTTCCCATGCTTTCTGCTCATTCATCAAGCAAAAAAAAAAAACTTTTTTGTTAAAAAAACTATACCCACATCATCTATAAGCAAATTTGAACAATGAGAGATAGAAAAAAAAAAGGATAATTCTTATGTAAAAGGTCTACAACACTTCAAAGTCAATGGCTTTTAAGATACTCTAGCAGTGACCATGATCGATTCCGTACGATTTAAGACAACTACTGACTTTCAGATTAGACATTAAAAGTACCTGAAGTTTCCAAGTAGCTTCAGCGTCTTTCTTTTGGCGGCTCGTTGCTGAATCATCCTGAAAACAACGAAATCAATCGATAACCCAGTAGTCAATTCCCCGTACAAATTTATCAAATTAATTCAAATTCAAATTCAAATTCAATACCTGTTCGGGAGAAGCACGAGAGAAGCCAGGTGGATCGAGGATGTCCCGGGAAGATGGAACGGTAGATTGGTCCGAGAAATCTACGGCCCATCTCCGACCAGCACCCATCACTGCTTTGCCTTTGTCCATTTACGTTACTTCTTCGATCGACGAGCTATAGAGAGAAATCGGGGAAGAAGTAGAGACCTAGATCCGATCCTTAATCAGATGTTTCCGTCCAAATACTTTTTTAAACAGAGATAAAAGAAAAGAAAAATACTTTTATTCCCACAGTCCAAACCCGTTTCTTTAAATTGGGTTCGGAGGTTTTTTTGACCCGGATACAACTATTATCCGGATCTTGGATTCGTTTATTCCGCTGTTAGAGGCATTTCAACAATGCTGGAGTTTATTTGACGTTCGGATATTCGTTCGAGTTTTGATCGAATATTACAATTTTTTGGGTATTTTAGTATTGGAATCTAGATTCAGATATTTTACATATCATATCGGGTTATGATATTTTTACATATCAAGCCGGTTCAGTTACCTACCGTTAGTTGAGTTCATATATTTTGATTTTAGAAAAAAAAATTCAAAATTTTCATTGCTCGAGTTTTTAACTTCAAAATTTACCATTTACTTAATTGATTTCTAAGTTTTAATAGGTTACCATTTTAAAAATAGAAAAAAGTAATATAGTTATTGTTTTGAGGCTCTAAATAATTTTTTTGTGAATATATGAAATAAGAAGTTTGATATACATTTTAAATGAATAACAAATCATTTTATCTGCAATTATATGTATATTATCTGATTTTTAAATCATGTGCATCATCATTATAAATATTTTGAATAAAATGATAGATGTAAATTACAAATATGAAATTAATTATACATATATTTGGTTATTTGTATATTTAATTTTTTTAATTTAATACTCGTTTGGGTATTTTACTATTTCGGTTCGATCAAGTTCGGCTACGGGTCAAGATAAAATGTTCAACCCTATGTGCAGGTTCGGTTTTATCGATATGATGCACTGCGAAAGTCATCACAGAGTAGATTATTATACAGCCCAACATACATGCATGGTTTTCAGCTCTCAGCCGTCAAAGCCCAAACAATCAATCAGCCCAACATACATACATCTTATTTACACTTTTCTTTTCTTTTTGGATTTCGAGGTGAAAATATCGCCAAGTTTTCAACATTTTCGCTTTTCACATAATAGTGACGAATCTTCTTCCCCCACGACTATAAAACATCATCACACGCTTTTTCTTCCGAGGAAAGTGGACTATTATCAAAAAGAACCCTCGAATTTCAATTTATTTTCATTAATGTACCATAAAAAATTCTCAGTAAAAATAAAAATTATTTACAACATCCTCCAAAATATCTCATGTAACATAGATTTGACTGGAGCTCGATGAAAACTGTTTCAGATTCTTGGATATTAGATTATACACTCAGTTACGCATTGACCTCTGGTTTGGTGAATTGTCCGTACTCGAATTCAAAATCGTCAATCCTCGTCCTCGTCGTGGTTAACTTTCGCCAAACTCAACGTTCTACACGGCTGCGACGCCAGTTGCTGAGGCGGCGGCGCGTCGACCACAAACGCCGACGACATTTCCATCTGACAAACCCTCACAGCTCCGATCAACCTCTCCGGCAGCTCCTCCTCCGTCTGCGCCTCCGCCAAAAACCCCATATCGATCGTCACGCTCGTCACGTACCCCAGCGCCAGCCGCAGAATCGCCGTCGCGATCGCCGAGCTGCATATATCGACGTCGATCTCGAAGTAGTTATCGCCTCTGTGGTAATTGCACGTCAGCGCCTTCCCTAGAAGGCACGCGCCGTAGTTCCCAACGGCCGCTTTAACCACCCATGGCCCTTTCACGATCCGGTTCACGATCTTGAACCTCTGGTTCCGGAACGAGTCGTCGCCGTTTATAAACCGGTGGAGGAGCGATCCGGAGGGGATCGGCTCCTCCGCGGCGAAGTAGAACACCGCGCTGTGGTGGTCTTTCCCCGGGATCTGGAGGTTCACGGCGAAGATGAAGGACTTGAGAGATTGGCCGCGTGATTGAGCTTTTCTGAGCGCGTGCGCCACGCGGTTATCGGGACGCGCGAGGACGTTTTCGAGTTTCGAGGTTGATTTGAGCCAGTCCATTCCCGCGGGAGAGAGGAGGTAATCTCCGGCGGGGGATTTTTGTTTTTTGGTTAAGTAGGAGTCGGAGCGGAGGGAGAAGACGTCGCCGGGAGGTGAAGCCCAGCCGTCGGTGCCTGTTTCGGGATCTACGCGGCGGAGGGAGCCGCCGTTGATTGCTTCTGCGATCCACTCCGGTGTGGCGGAGGAGGAGGCGGATCTTAACGGTTTTGACTTGGTATCGCCGGTGGAGCTGCGAAGATGTCGCTGCTTGGAGGGGCTCATGGTGTTATGGTATGGGTTTGTTATCTGTGGTCGTTGGCCTTTCTCTCTCTCTCTACCAAAGGGCGACTTGTGTGGTGTGACAAAATAAAAGGGGCTTGAAATGGCTTTGGAGTTTTATAAGAAAATTCCAATAGTGTCCTTGGCTTATCTGTATTTCATGTGTTTTTCTTAGTTAATGACTAACCATATGATATAATTCCCGATAAATTACTTGAATAATCAACGCGGTGGGAGAGAGTGAACAAGCTGGATGCAAGATCAAGAGAGAGAAAGGAGAGAGAAAGGAGAGAGAAAGGAGATCTGAGATTTCTCTCCGGCGTACGGCCGGCGCGTGAGCGTCCGTGCCGTCGCCGGAATCCTTATTCTTGTTCAAAGAGGTTGCTTTTAACCTCTTCTTCGTCGCGCCTCACCGATTTGCTTTGTCGGAGCTCTGGATTGGAATCATCACTCATCGGTGGTCTCCTCGCGTGGAGGGAAGACGCGGTCGCGTGGTGGCTAACGGCGTGAGAAGAGAGGCTTGCATGTGTCAGTGGTTTGTTTCTCCGGGAGGTGGAGGCTTCTTCAGCTTCGCCGCCGCCGGTTCTAGTTCCCGGGAAGGGGAGGCTTTCTCTGCTCCGTCTTCGCCGGTTTTGGCTCCGGAGGGTAGGGGCTCACATAGCCCTACGCTGTCGGTTTAGGTCCCTTATCTTTTAGGGTTTTGGTTTTATCCTGGTTTTATTATGATTCGGTTGGTTGTGGGTCGTCGGAGGAGAGGAAAGTTCTCCGGCGGAAAGAGTGGCGATGCATGCGACGTCTCTTCTTGAGGGTCTGTGGTGAACGGTGTTGGAGGAGATCTCGCCGCGGCGATTGATTACCTCCGGTTTTTAGAGACCCAAAGATGGGATGGTCGGAAGAAGATTGTCGGAGCTTTTGAGTTCCGGGGTGGTCGGAAGATGGGATGTTTGGATCTCCGACGAAAACGCGAAGCGGTGGTGACGTGGTGTCCTCGCAACACGTGTATCCTCGACGGCGAGGATGGCAACACGTGTCCAAGCAGCAGAGATGCTGGGATGCGAGGCGGCGAAGTCAATCGCGTGAAGGGTTAGGGTTTTCTTCAAGTTGGGCCGGAATGTGTGGCCCAGTTGAGAAGCGTGTTTGCCCCTTTGTTTCTATTGGGCTTTTGTTTGTTTTTTTATTTGTATTGGGCTTGGCCCATTTTTAATATTAAAAACCTTTCGACGGAAAAAAAAAAAAAAATCAACGCGGTGGGAGATATTATTTTTACTCTCATCAACAAAAATTAGAGATTTGTGTGTTTCTTCTTATGATTCTTTTTTTAATTTTATTTATTCAGTTTCATGTTTTCAATTGGTAAATAATTGCATTCATTTGGAATTAATGGTGCAACCACATGTTAAACCAACTAATTCATAATTATTGCACTTGGCAGCAGGCACGAACAACTTTTGTCGAGTTATTATTATTAACTTTTTAATATTTATACACGAAAATAAAAGCTTAATAGTTGGTGGAAATGCCATTTGTAGCTGTAAATCAATGATTTGCATATAGTATTGTGTTATTATATACTCTTGCTCTCTGTACTTTTGGTTGCTTTTCATCACAAAAGTTGCCTCCGAAGTCACCAACAAAGTTACGCGTAAAGAAAGCGTTAACGGATAAATATTTGTAGGTACAGTGACAAGCAAGTGGAAAACTTATAGTTGGATACGAGAACAAATCGGTATATCCACCGACCATTAGCTGATACACGCATTGGAGTCACCATGTGAAGTATACATGGATAAAAGATCATCAATTTGGCCAATTAACGGATGAATCATAAACCTCACGCATGACGCATTTAAAATTAAAAAAAACTACATTCTACAAAAGGAAATAAACAGGACAAAGGAAAATTTAATGAACTTGAATTTATAAGCACACCAAGGAAAAGGTTTGGTTTTTGTGTGAAGTTAATTAGCTCTCCTAAACCTGTCATGATTTGATACGTAGTTATTTAAATGATGACTACACAGCAAATATAAAATGGTTTTCCAAGACAGTTTTCCACTCATGGTTACATCTTGCAGCGGGATCCTTAAATGTCAGTAACTATAGAGATTAGACTACAACTCTGTCTTGATGAACACAACTGGAGAAACATCTATATTGGCCTTACCCGCAGACTATTTGTGAAACACCACTGAAGGATACCTGGCATATGAAACCATCTATTCAATGATTTATTATAGTAGTAGAGATCAGCAAGGTAGGACGCAAAGAATCTCAGCTTTATTTTTCAATGAGAATAGATGAACAGACTAATAAATCCAAAAAAAGAACAAACCAGAACCTAAGAATGAATTAAAGAATCCCTTCATTGTGTTCAATCCTTTACTTAATACATGTTAAAACATAGACAGAGACTTAGAGTTAGTGAAGCTGATCTAGCATGCAAACTATTTCCATCTTCTTTATGGAAAACTATCACATGATGACAACAATAGTCTTTGACGCTGAATGGAGCTCAAGAACTCAAATTAAACCATTAAGCACAGAGAATTCGTTTCAAATTTACTGGCTGCAGACATCAAAATACAACGGTGTAGTGAAACAAAACAATGAAAATCGTTACAAAATCTATTTAAAACAAACAAACAAAAAATTGCATAAAAAGTCGAGAGAAGCTACAAGCATAGGTGTAAACAGATATATGATCCATCCACCTAACGACATCTTAAGCTACAAACATCAGATCGGAAGCAAAACCCGCCAGTTTATGGAACTATGCAGCTTACGAAACCTACTCTCGACGGTTTCCTCAGTGAAACTTTCCTCTCTGACTCTGAGCTCGACGATCAGTCGCCAATCTGTAAATCCAGTAACCCTACCAACACACAAGAGGATCAACGATTAGAGAATAGAGCGTACAAAAGAGATATTAAGATCACGAGAAAGTACCAAGGCGATGACATGAGCTGCGGCGAGCAGGATAACCAAAGCCGGTACGAGATCCAGAAACCAAGGCCTCAAGATTTGCTCCTTCGCCATCAAAGACGATAATCGAAGCTTCCTTTCGATCTCAGAACGGATCGGTTGAGATTTGAGAAGCAGCTACTGTCGACTGATTTTACTGTGATCCCAAATCTCACTCTTCTTCTCCCATTGAAATGTTTAAGCTGCTGTTTGGCAGCAGGAGTAGATTCATCCTTACTCCGCTTAACACGAGAAACAATGGGCCTATGGAAGCCCAATTTGAATTCTAGTCCAAGAAACACAAACTAGGCCGCTGATGGTTTTTATCAAACCACGTGAGTCACGTGTTGAATTCTGTACATGCGCCATTGGTTTAGCTTTTTTCTAATTCTGGTTCTTTCAACTTTCTATAATTAGCATAAAATCAACCCAAACCATATTAATAGTTATCCTACATTTGGATTTGACTATATATATGAGGTTTTGGTTAATATTGTACTACAGGGATAATCTTGAGGCCCGGTTTTATATATGGAACTCGCAGCGTTGTGAACATGACGATCCCATTGGGAGTCTTTGGTAGTTTGGTTACAGCCAACCGAAATCAAGATAAATAAAGAAGACAAGCTTTTTTTATTGATAAACTGTACAATCTCTAAGAGAGCAAGCTAACTTTGTATAGCTCAGCTCTCCAAAACTTTTTTCCTAACACCTTTTATACACAACACATACACTTAATCTATACCAAAACTCTGAAAATCTCAGTGCAGATACTGTCGTAGACACTCTTTTAGTTTTTGCAACGTTACAGGTTTTGAAATAAAAGAGTCCATACCATTTGCATAACATTCTTCTGAGCTCTCTGCTAATGTATTTGCCGTCATCTGCAAAATTCCACAACGCATTTTACTCTTCAAAATTTTTTCAAGGTATGTATCCATAGTTCAGTGCAAAAAAAAACCGGGACCTAAGATCCGAACCGAAATAACCGAAACTAGAACCGACCGAAACCCTCAAACATGTGAATGGTTCCTATATTTCTATACCTGAAACGAAAATTAAACGGAAACTGATTTTCCCAGAAATTTTCCGGATTAGTGGCTATACTATCCGAAACGAACCGAATCTGAACCCGAAACTACTCGAGCTATATCCAAACCCGAACCAAAAATAGGTCAGATAGTAAATTGATCCTCTAGACCCTAACCCGAAATATCTTAGCCGAACTGATACCTAAAATTCCCAGACCTAAGAGATCTATGTGATGAAGAAGTACTAACCGCTATTATAGGCAGCCGGTTTGTGGAATGCACACAAGCTTGTTCATTCTCTGATATCTTTATATCTACTCCAGCTTCTATTGCAGCATCCCACTTCCCAGATTCTTCATATGAACGGATCAGTCTCGTAGCTTTTAAACCATCCAGAACTGGCATGCACACATCCTGTGAAGTGTGAACTCAAATTAAGTAAGTTGAAAAGGATTTTGAGTTTTTGGATCTTTAGAGAATTGACTTACCATTAGCACCAAATCATAGCTGGAGTCTTTAATGGCGTTTATGGCTTCAACTCCATTATTAGCAATATCAAAGGTATAGCCTAACTGCTTCATCATAGACTTTGCAACCATGATGTTGATTTTATTATCTTCCACTAGCAAAATCTTTGGCTGCTTTGATGTTGTTTCCTCTTCCCTACGAGATGAAACTGTAAGCTCTGACTCCATTTCTAATGTTCCACCTCCTGAGCTAGCTTGTGAACTGCTACAAGATTCTGTTTCCTTAGAGAGACATGGACCATAACAGGTTTCATCCATGTAACCATTGTTTTCAACCTGAGTCGTCTCACTTTGTCCAGTGTTGTTAGAAGGTTCGGCTACAAAGCCGTTGACGAGTTTAAGAGGGCTAGTGAGCATGACTTTATGAGGTAAGAAGTTATTATTGCCTATGACCGGTCCTCCATTAGAATATATAGAACCAAGAAGCGGTTTAAACTGGAAATATCCTTCGGTTGTGTCGTCTGGTTCTGGTTGGTGATGATCCACCATGTCAGAGAAATCTTGATCATCCGAATGATCATCTGATGTTGCAACTTTGTACGGTAATATGAACGTGAACGTTGAACCGGCGCTGACCTGGCTTGTCACTGTAAGTTGACCTCCCATCAACTCAACCTGTTAAACAAACAACAGAATGGTTTGCCTCTACTGTGATGAATAGTTTTAAAACCTGTGTTGTGTAATGTGAAGATTAGTTTACCAGCTGTTTACAAATGGCGAGACCGAGACCAGTTCCACCGTATTTGCGAGCGTGATCAGCGCTTGCTTGCATGTACTTCTTGAACAAACAAGGAAGTGCTTTTTCTGCACAAAGAAACACCAAAACATGGACATGGTTAATATTTAATAACTATAGCTTATACGCCTGCGGGTTCGGTTTCTTCGGTTAGTTCGGGTCAGTTAATCGGTTCAGATTTTGGTTAGTTCGGTTGGAATTTTGGTTGAAATTAGTACTGTTTGGTATTTTTTCTTTTTTTAAAAAACGAACTAACCGGTTAATGAACCAAACCGAAACCAAATATTTTTTAGTTTCCTAACTGAATCGAATCTTCTAACCGAACTAACTGAAAATCGGACTTTTCGGTTCGGTTCGACAGGTTGGGGTAATAACAGCAGGTCTAATAGCTTAGCTTGAGTTTTGTTCTTTTCGAGGTTCTTGAACTTGCCTGGGATTCCAATTCCAGTATCATAAACGTCACAGCGGATCCAAACCGAAGTCTCTGTCTCAGTCAAACCGTTTTGTTCTTCAGCGTCTGCGTTTAGCTCCATACCACTCGCAAAGGATGGTTCTGATATCACTTTGAGTTTGATCCCAACCTTTCCTTCATGTGTAAACTTAATAGCGTTGCTGATCAAGTTGGTGAGAATCTGCCGAACCCTTAGAACATCTCCAACTACCTAAACATTAAAAAAAAAGTTAGATTACAATGACTTTGCCACGTTAACTCTTTTCAGACAATGTGTTGTTTGTGTGTTAACCTCTATAGGAACTTCATCTGTAATGTTTCCTTCCAATGTCAAGTCCTTTTTCAGTGACGCAGCAGCTGTCTGAAGCACATGCTTCACCACTTCTCTTGGTCTAAACTTGGTAGCTTCTAGTCTCATCACACCTTAAAAAAACACACAAAACATGTCATCAAGAATCTGAAAAAGATGGGAAACACAATTTGAAAAAAAAAAACATTGTTATCTTACCTGATTCAACCTTGGAGAGATCAAGAATATCATTAATCAACTGAAGCACCAAATCTCCAGAAGACATCATAACAGTCAACAACTGTCTTTGCTCCTTATCCAACTTTGTAGTAGAAAGTATCTCAGCCATTCCCACTACTCCTGACAACGGTGATCTTATCTCATGTGACATTGTAGCTAACATCTGCTTAGCTCTCATTGTCTCCTCTGTAATGTGAATGGTCTTGTTCAGCTCTGATTCCATTGCTTTTCTCACTGCATTGTCTTCTCTAAGTTTAGCCATTTTTTCTCTCTTCCTCACCTGATCAGTTACTTCCATTCCCATGTAGTTGATACCGATTTTCTCACGAGCTTTGTTGTAAACAGGCTCAACGTATATCAAAAACGTCTTTGATCCGAATAACTCTGTCTCAAATGTGATCTCTCTCTTTGAAGCTTTGCCTTTCTCAAGAACCTCTCTCTTGAAATCTTCAGACTCTTTCACTCCACCTCCATGGAATATCTCCACGTCTGTCTTCCCCAAAATGTCCTGAGACAGTAGTAAGAAACACATGTTTGACTCAGACACACTTTCTCATGAGAATCATCAATCCGGATCCGAAGAACAAAACCATACCAAACTGAAATAACCGGAACCAAACCAAAATTCATAAATAACCGGACGGATATTATATCTCTAAAACTCCTGGGTATCCAAAATTTTAAAATACAAATTCTATATCTAAAGCATTAAGTATATTTAGTTTTAAATAACCAAATATCCTAAACATACTATTTATAAACATAATGATCCAAAATTTCAAATTACCCGAATATTTTTTACTCGAAATATTTAAAATCATCTGATATTTTTATCCGAATAATTCGAAGTACTCGATATTTAACCTAAAATCCAAATTATCCGACATTTTTATCAATATAATCCAAAATTATCTGAAAAATCGGAACCGAACCGGATCAAAAAAAAATCAGATATTAGCTGGTTCTCAACTTTGCTATCCAAATCGAGCCTAAATAACCGAACTGAAACTGACCCGTATTTTGTAAATAACCAAACCGTTTTAAATCTCTAGAACCGAAAAAATCCAAAACCAAAATACCCAAACCGAAAACTGGACATCGATGCCTAATCCAGAACAAAGAAGAACTCTTACCTGCTCTCTTAAGGTAGGAAACTTGTTGTAGATGAACAAGTAACGCAGATCTTTATCTTGATGTCCCATAACAATAGGTGCATTCTGAAGTATGAAATGCAAGAACCCTTCAGCTCTCTTGAGATTCTGAGTCAACTCTTCAACCGGTGCAGAGTGACTCTCCATAGTCTTCAAACTCTCGTTCAGCTTCTCAATCAACCTCCTCTCTCTCTCGGTACTCGCTTCAAGCATCTTCTCCAAACTCAACGCCTTCTGTTTCCAGTATGCAACCGTGTCAAACTCCTCGTCGATCTCAACCCTTTTGCTACCGATCAACGCATCACGTTTCTTGTGCTTAAACCTTCGGAACAAATGGCTCGTATCATCCAAAACAGGAACGTTCTCAGGCTCTTGGCTCTCGAAGTTATGCTCTTCTATGATCTTTAGCTCTTTGGCTTCGGCTTCTTCTCTTTGTTTGGTGAGGATTTTGAGCTCTTCTCGTAGTAGCTTAACCGCGTGGTCTTGCATATACTCCCATTGTTTCACTAGGTTGGTTAGCTGAGAGGTGCCTTGGTCTGTCGTGTTCATGAGTTCGGGTAAGCGTTTTAGATCCGCCATGGTGCGTTTCTCGGCGATGTCGACTTCTTTTAAGGTGTCTGAATCTCCCGCGGGTTTCTCGACGTTGAACTGGTTGTTGTCTGCTTGGGTTCCGACATCTTCTGGCCACATGGATGACAAGACTTCGATGTCCATCTCTTCGGTCTGATCAGTCTCCATCTCGCAGACCATTTGATCAGAGTTTTTTCTTTTTATCAAAAAAGAACAAAAACACTCTTAACTCAAAACAGCTTTTTTATTTAGACAGAATCTTGGTCTGATCAAGAACCTGTATCAACGTTTCAGACATTAGTCAGTACAATCCATCTCCGACCAGAATCTTGATATTTATGAAAAATGTACTAATATTCGAATTGAAATATTGGATCATAAAGTCACCTATCAAACATGTAATAAACGTAAAGAAGTTAGAAAAAAAAAGTGGAATAATCAAAAACTAAGGAACTGGGTTTTAATAAAGATGAAACCTTTTGAGTTTTGAGCTATGATCGGAAAAAGAAACACAAATTGCAAAAGCAGCCGGGAAAGAAGAAAAAAAAAAGCTAACCTTCACCGGCTCCGATCACTGGGAGATTAACAGAGAAAGAAGGAAGAAGAATGAACAGTAAATAGATCTGAAGAGAGTCTCCTGGGTAGAGTAAATAAACTTCAAATGATGAGCATTGGGAAGATTAATTAACCAATGAAGAGAAGAGAGGGTGCATGTGAATTGTGAAAGATAGGATAAAATTAAAAAAAATACGCGATTTTACGGAGAAGAGGAGAGAGAGCCATGTGCTTGCCCCTTAAGACAGAGAGGTCAATGTATATTATATTCCTCTGTTCTGTTCTGTCTCTCTCTCTCTCTCTCTGTTTTTTTTCACTCGAGTATTCTAATGGCGACTCTCTCTCTCTCTCTCTCTCTCTTTTTTTCTCTCTCTGTGTGTGTGCACGTTTGTTTTCTTTCTGAGACCGAATCCAAGTACTCGAATGACAGAGAAATTAACACGTTTCGATCTGTCTCACATTTCCACAGCTCTGTTCTTCTTTCTAGTTACTCTGTTTTTTTTCTTTCTTGCGTTTTTATACCTCAAAACGGCGCGTCGACGTCACACTCCGACGTAATTAAGGGCTCGCTTTTAAACAACATAATATGATCACTTCCTTGTAATGGTTCCATTGTGATTTTATGAGTAACGAGAACTCCTGGCTTCAATAACAGACTACATTAGTCGTTAAACCGTCTACATATTGGCGCGTTAAAAGTGCTATAATGACCATTAGTTCACAATTTTAGCAACTTTCATTAAATTAATTGCCAAATTTTGTTAATGATCCAATAGTTATAGCAACTTTCACTAAATTAATTGCCAGTTTTTGTTGATTATCCAATAATAGACTACTCGATCAAATTAATGGAGTATAGAATTGCCGTTGGCTATAATCAGAATGGGTGTTCCACTACTCCACCATTAGTTTCACCAACAACTCAACTTGGCTTTTAAATGGTCACAGTGGACTACTGCTTTTGTCACTAATTTATGTTTTTATTAAGACTTTTTTTTTTGCACGAAAGATTATAGAATTAAAAAAGTTTTATTTTGGCCGTTACAAGACCAATCCTCTCTGTACACTTCATGATCGTCAAGATGGATTTATCGAAAAAGTTCAATACTATGCATTCACAGTATGATATTTATAAGACTTTTTTTCATTAATTATTACACCCGGATAATACAGCGATGATATAAGTTAACATGTTTGTTTTTGGCTACTAAGCATTTTATGATTGAATGGTGGGAATACTATAAGAAATTGCCTTTTTTTTTTTATTTCCCAGTTGTCAATACAATAAATAACGAATTAATCATTTGTTTTCTTGGTTTTTGTACACTCTTTCCAAAAGAAAAAAAAAAGCTAATCATGTGTGTGTTCTATAGTCTATAGAATGTCAATGAAAGTACACAAATATTCGAATTAGGTCGGTCGGGACATTCATGTTTCAATGAACATCAAAGCAGCAGCACATGTACCACAATGTATCGGAAATATAATAATAATCATCAAATCTTAAAACTATATTCGTCAGTTCAATTTCAGTTGTAAAGTATGATCAATCATTTGAATCTTGTACACTAAAGAAGAACAACAAATTTTATAACAATAAATAAAAGGCCCAATCGTCACAGTTCAATAGCGCGACAACAACTGTAATGGTTAGTTGTGTAAATCAATCACATTTCTATATAGTTAAATTTAATATTATAAAATTAACAAATTGTACATAAGAAATAAATAATCCGAATTATTGAATGAAATGGTCTTTTAAATTAAATTAAATTAAATTAATAAGTAAAACAGCTAAGCCATTTCTGGGTCTAGTCTTCCTCCCCCGATCTGGACGGCGCTCGGGGGCTTTTGTTTTAACTTTTGTCCCGTCCCGTAGTTGCTAGTTACATAACATGTGAGAGCCACATGCACCACGTCATTCTCTAGTTGACAAGTGGAAGTATCATTGACAAACACGTGGTGTAGTTCCATTTCAAATTCTGACTGTGTTTTGTTTCCTCTCGCGCCAAAATGGACGGTCGTTGAGGATTAAGATAATGCTATATTAGTATTTTACGAATGTGGAAAAAGACGAGAATGTGGAGAAATTAACTGGATGGAGACACCAATCCTTAATTAGCGGATGTGTTTATTAATTTAGTTTAACCCTCGATTAAAGCATGACCAAGCTTTCTTCCTAATTATAATTACGGAGTACTACTTTTCATATGTGTAATGTGATCCTGAATTTAAGAAAGTGAACACATCAAAGTAAATATCAGAGAAATTGCACTAATGTCTTGTCTATAATTACAATCTCTAAACAACTATATCTCATTGTAAAGAAAAACAATTTTATCTCGTTAGACATAATCCACTTTTTTTTTTTGAACGACAGACATAATCCACCTAAGATTAACATGGTTACATGTTTTAGAAACTTTTTGTTGACAACTAAAACAGAATATAGTATATTAGTTAAATATGACCAATACTTTCAACAACATTATATTAGTTAAATTTAAAATAATATCCGAGTGAAAATGTTGTCCATGAATCTTTATGTCTTAGCTTCCCCAAAAGGAAAAAAAAAAATATGCTGGATGATAAGATAAGCATACATTGACAAACTTAAATCAAGGTTTGATATCGTTATATTGTACCATACAATTCGTGTTTCAATAGTTTCGTACAATGGATTTGTATTACTCCAGTCTCCAGGTGCAAGTCCATTACAATTATTTCATACTATTGGTTCCATTATTGAAAAGATTAAACTAAAATTAGAGAACTAGTCCTGAGAAGGGCCCATGACACAGTTCTTTACATTTGTTTTCTGACAACGAACTTTTGAGTGACGTAATCATAAGCTCCAATCACTAAAGTTTTTGCATGGATAATTTTTTTTTTTTTTGCATGGATGGTTTTCCGAAAGACAATTCAAAGTGGGTAACATAACTCCGGGATTCCATACCATCACAGTAATTTCATATGTACTAGCAACATTGCTTTTATTTTTATATTTACAATTACTTCAACTAGGATCTTTTTACGTGAAATATTATACTGGTGGACCAACAAAACAAATATATATCATAATTAGGCTAGGTGCAATGTCTCTCATAATTGAACTGGACCTATTTGTAGATAAGTTTAGTTTAATCTGTAACTCCTTTTACAGCTACTCTTGACTTCGAAGTTTCAAATGCGTAAATTCATGGAGAATATGAATGAAAAACATAGCAACAAAAAGCAGAAGAAAATTCATTCCGTGGCACAATTTTAACACTGTAATGTGGATGGTCTTGTTCAGTTCTGATTCCATGGCCTTTCTCACTGCTTTGTCTTCTCTAAGTTTAACCATTTTCTCTCTCTTCTTTACCTGATCAGTTACTTCCATCCCCATGTGGTTAATACCGATTTTCTCACGAGCTTTGTTGTAAACAGGCTCAACGTATATCAAAAACGTCTTTGATCCAAACAATTCTGTTTCGAATGTGATCTCTTTCTTTGAAGCTTTTCCCGTTTCAAGAACCTCTCTCTTGAAATCTTCAGACTCTTTAACTCCAACTCCCTGGAATATCTCCACGTCTGTTTTCCCCAAAATGTCCTGAGACATAAGAAACACATTCTCATGAGAATGATCAATTATCTGACAAAACCGATGTTTAAAAAATCGTTAGACGATAACTAGGTGATCTGTATAGGCCGATTAGCGGCTAATCGTATTATTCGGGGTCTAAGCATGACTAGGTGTTAACAAATTGATTTATTTTATATATTTTATATCTATATTAGATATTTTATTTTTAAAGTAATTATACCTGGACAAAATAATAAGAATTAGACATACAAAAATAAGAAATTAGATAAACTTGTAGATTCACACTAACATTATTGGTTGATTTGACAGATCTAAACCAATTTAAATCAATTTAACCCTATTTAAACTGATTTTAGTCGGTTTAGAACCATTTAAACCGATATGAAACAAACACATAAACCGATATGGACGATTTGCCGTCTAGGCAGAGGTGCATAAGTCGATTTTTAGAATACAGAACAAAGAAGAAACATCTTTATTTTACCTGTTCTCGTAAGGAAGGAAACTTGTTGTATATGAACAAGTAACGTAGATCTTTATCTTGATGTCCCATAACAATAGGAGCATTCTGAAGTATGAAGTGCAGGAAACCTTCAGCTCTTTTGAGATTCTGAGTCAACTCTTCAACCGGTGCTGAGTGACTCTCCATAGTCTTCAAACTCTCGTTCAGCTTCTCAATCAACCTCCTCTCTCTCTCGGTACTCGCTTCAAGCATCTTCTCCAAACTCAACGCCTTCTGTTTCCAGTACGCAACCGTATCAAACTCCTCACCGATCTCAACCCTTTTGTTGTGCTTAAACCTGCGGTACAAATCGTTAGTATCGTCCAAAACCGGAACGTTCTCAGGCTCTTTAGTCTCGAAGTTATGCTCCTCTATGATATTTAGCTCTTTGGCCTCTGCTTCTTCTCTTTGTTTAGTGAGAATCTTGAGCTCTTCTCTTAATAGCTTAACCTCGTGGTCCTGCTTGTACTCCCACTGTTTCACAAGGTTGTTGAGTTGAGAAGAGCCTTGGTCAGTCATGTTCATGAGTTCTGGTAAGCGTTTTAAATCAGCCATGGTGCGTTTCTCAGCGATGTCAACTTCTTTTAAGGTGTCTGAATCACCGGCGGGTTTCTCGATGCTGAACCGGTTGTCTGCTTGGGTTCCAACGTCTTCGGGCCACATGGAAGACAAGAATTCGATGTCCATCTCTTCTGTCTGACCAGTCTCCATTTCTCAGGACAAAAACACTCTAATTCAAACCGCCTTTTTATTTAACCAGAATCTTGGTCTGATCAAGAACCTGTATCAACGCTTCGGAGTCAGTTACAATCCATCTCTGACCAGAATCTTGATCTTTATGAAAAATGTACAACTAAAAGTATGGATTTTAGCAAAAGAAAAACTAGAAGTATGGATCATTATTCATTATCTTTGTCTCTCAGATTAAAAATATTGGACCATGAAGTCACCCATCAAATGTGTTGTAAATGTATCGAAGTTTAAAAAAAGAATCCAATAATAAAAAAAACAAGGGTTTTATATGAAACCTTTTGAGCTATGTTTTTTTTTGTTGAGAATTACCCTTTTGAGCTATGTTCGGAAAGAGGAACACAAATGAAGAGGATCGAATATAAAGCTTACCTTATGTTGGAAAGAAGAAGAACATCATGTTGGAATTATCGAAAAGTTCAATATATATGCATTCACAATATGTATTTTTATGGTTTTATTAAGACTTGATTTTAAGACTTTTTTCATTAATTATTACACCCTGGTTATATAGCTACTACTTTTTTTATTAACTACGTTTCTATATATATTTAATTACATTTTTTGATGATTGGATGGCGAGATAACGTATGAAAATGCTTCTTTTTTACTATTTGTCAAATACAGTAGTTAACGAATGAATAGTTGCTCCCAAAAAAAAACGAATCAATTATTTATTTTTTTTGGCTTTTGTACTCTTTTGTTTCAATAGTCTATATATAATGTCAACGGAAGTAAACAAATATTCGAACTAGGTCGGGACATTCATTTTTTCATGAACATCAAAGTAGCAGCACATGTACCATAACTGTATCGGAAATAAAATTGGATCAATAGTCCCGAGAGGGCCCATGTCAGAGTTCTTTACATTTTTTTTTCTGGCAACGAACTTTTGAGTGTCGTAATCATATGCTCCAATAATACATCACTAAAGTTTCGGCATGGGATGGTGTTATGAAAGATAATTCAAAGTGGGTAACACAACTCCGGGATTCCTTACCATCACCGTAATTTCATATGTAGACTACGTAGTAACATTACTTTTATTTTTATATTTACAATTACTTCAACTAGGGCCTTTAATATGAGAAATATTATACTGGTGAACATTATGTATCGTAATTGAATCGAACCTACGGTAGATAAGTTTAATTTGTAAACTTTTTTACAGCCACTCTTGAGTTCCAAGTTGAACGAAACATAGTAACAGAAAAGCAGAACAAAATCCATTCTCTGGCACAATTTTAACATCGTTAGAAGGATTATCACCCAATATCACACAAGAAAGCAGCGAGAGATATATGACTTAGAGAAAGCTTCAGTCTTAGCTCCTACTCCTCTACAGAAATATTTGCTCAATTTCTTGTGGCATGTTTACTACAATCTCTGCGTATGCTGCAATTAACAAAGTTGAATACAGTTACAACAAACCGTAAAACAACAATTAACAGAACGGAAGTTAAACTAGAAATAAATACCTTCAGGTAGTGATTGGATCCTTAAGGCATCCTCGGCAAAAGATAAACGCACCGGGATTGCTTGACTTGCAAGTTTGCTTAACCTAGGGCTTGTGCACTGCCTCTTCAGCTGGTGCATTGGCCATGCTAGAACTCTCACTTTTGTCGGAAGTTCACACATAAGATTCCCATATCTCAGGCTCACCACCACCTTACTTCAATGCAAAAACATTATTTGGTTTTGAAAAAGCTATAGAAAAGAAAACAGGAATCTCACTCAAGTGGCAACAAGGTCACCAGCGTTGTATTTAATGACTTATGAAATTACTAACCAGTCACAATCATCTATGGCAAATTCAATCATGTGGTAAGGAAGACTGTGATAAAGCTCCCTGATCTGATTTCCATAGAGCTCTTTGATAAGCCGAACCTGCAATAGATTCAGGAGAAAAAGTCATGACCCCAAAAGAACAATGTGAAAGGCCAATTCGACAAACACAATCTAATTTTGATCATCCACTCATGGAATCTTGATTGTTCTCATACCTGCTCCCTCCTCTCCACATATGCGTGCAGGAGATCCCCAACATTATCGATGAATTTCTGGCGTCAACACAAGTGATAGACCAAAATTTTTTTTAAGAAATGTAAAAATATAAACTGAAGGTAAGGTACCATTGAACAACGTCAAAGCAAGTTGAATCTCAGAAATATATCCAGAAACCATGCTCACCTTAGCATTCGAAGAAAGAAGATCATTTTCCAAGTCACGCAGTGGCAAAAAGAATGGAATTGTGTGCTCAAGTACATTCATCTTCTCCAGAAACGACTTGCTCTCAAGCACACAGTGGTAAATCTCGTAAGTTTCTCCTACATATAAAAGAAATAAATCATCACCAAACAAAATTCCTAACTCTCTTTCAGTGATACACCAGGAGGTAAGAAGCCTCTGACGAGAAAAATCGCTATATTTTAGTAAAATTGCCATTTATAGTTCAAAATACCTGCAAAAGATGTTCCATACTGTATTCCAATCCTTGCTCCCTCTAAGCAATAGATCACCTGTTTGATAGATATATCAAATATATAAGCTAAAAACGACCTGGTATCAATTCAAGGTGAGAAGTCACTTCAAAGTTAAGACTACCACAGTGTCAGTCAAAACTGTGAAATAAGAAGGGATAATGGTAAAATATGTGCTATCTAGGAGTTACCTTATTTCCCACTCTGTAAGCAATTCGTTCTTCAAGATGAGAAACTGGTGCAAAACCTGAATTGCCGCTATCCTTTTTGTCAGCCTCCATATGCACCTACAAAGTAAAAGTCAACAAAATCAACAGATGGCATACAAGATTACGTTTCACAAAGGAAACAAAAAAATCCATTTTATATTATTTTATTTCGTCACAAAAGCATAACTAATCGAGAAAGTGTCTACTAAGCCCTCAACCAGATACTAAGGATCGGAGCACCTATTTATGAAGTACACAATGATGGATGATGACCATACCCGTTCTCTTAGTGTAGCCAACAAGCCATCATTCCACTCTTCCCCATCTAAGCATACTTCTGCAGAGGACAGGAGAGAATAGACGGATGAGCATACATACTTACAAAACAAAAATATAGCCACAGATGATCCAAGCACATCGTCTAAATAGTGCTGATGAACAATTCAGCTATCTATACCCACCTTGACTTTGGGATGCCCGTGCAGCTTCAAATTCTTTGCTTAACCGATCAAATATCATTTTATCAGAATCCCTAGCAAAAATGATCACCAAATAAAAAGTTAAAAACTTCAAGACGATCGAGAAGTAAACAATATATTTTCAGAGGCGTATTCTTACCTGGTAAGACGGTCAGTCAATTGTTGATGCCTCTTGAGAAGATTCGTGACTAGGAAAAGAGCATAAAAAATAACTTTGAGTATTGGACACAAGAAAATAGGAACCACGAGAAACCATGTTACTCACATCGTGCTCGTGTTGAATCCAGTGGAATGTCATCGTCCAGCGAAACAATCTAGTAGCAGCAAAACCAACTCTTAAAGAATCTGCCTTTTCAAGGTTACAACTGAATATAATAAAACTGAAAAAGGTGTGTCATTTACCATTTCTCCCATCTTTGCTTTCCAGAGAGCTCCCTATTGACCAAGCTCCTGACAAAATACAGAGAAGTTGATCATCAATGCCATACATCGTATTTTCAATTTGCATACATCACATCTAAAGTCCCCAGTTTTTCTTATGAACAATCCTACGATAACTAGTCCTAACTCAACACAATATTCCAAAATTTGAAACGGAGATTCCTTTACAAAGAGTAGCTCATCAGCTATAACAAACCATCCAACACCGATACAAAGATGAAAAGAACCCTCACGCTTCATTCAAAACCTAAACCAGATTCTCAACGCAGGAAGCATTGTTAAACAAATTGAAACAATAACAAGAGAATGAGAAGAAAACTCCTAGCACGATCAAATACGCCTAAAGCTATGAAATCAAAATGTCTCCTTTAGACGCGAACAGAAACGAGGCTGAATCAGAATCCCTAATTCGTCGCAGCAGACAAAAACCTAGAACGAAGAACACTAGCTTACCGACGGCGACGAGTAGAGAAAGAAAACAGGTCGAATTGGCGGGGAGAGGCGAAGAGCCGTCGCAAGCGCCGGGTAAGATCAGGCGGAGGAGGAACAGAGACTTAAAACCAGCGACGGGAGGTTGTCGTTTGATATACGATAAATTAATCGGTTTGGTTATTACGGGACATCACCTCCAATGCCCACCCTCCTTATCGGTCAATCTTTGAAGGACATGAAACAAAAAGGAAAAAATATAAAATGGCAAATTGCTGGAATTTACAGTTAACCCTAAGGAAGGTAAACTATTTACGGGTTTTACCAAGTTTAACCGGAGGGAAAACCGAATCGAATTAAAATACGAACCAAAGATCATAAATTAGACTTAACCGTTCCCAATCCAACTTAAACCCTCCGATCCAATCTCGATTTTAACCATCTCGAACCCGAATCCAAATAACCACTCAATTTCGATTTAAACCAAGTCTCCCCTTTATTTCCATTTCCCCTCTCTCTCGGGATCCCCGGGACATCATCTCCTATACCCACCCAGCTATATCTCTAATCTCCGTAAGACATGAAAACAAAACAAAAATGGTAAGTTAAATAAAAAGCCGGAAATTACATTTAACCCTAGAACATTTGAAGTATTTACCGGTTGTACCTACCTTAACCAAAGGAATAACCGAATTGAGTTGAACCACGAACCAATCCCTAATTTCGACCCGAAATTAAAACATAACCGTCCAAAAACCGAATGGTACCAATTCCCTATCTTAAATCCCCAAACCAGACCCGATTCCCTCTCATTTTCGGGAAGCCCTTCCCTCTCTCGACACTTCGGCGACACAACCGAGGGAGATCCCCGCTACCCCCACCAGCGACGGCCAATTCCACCGAAGAGGAGACTCCTGACCAGCAACGGCCAATCCCACCGATAGCGACACAACCGAAGGTATGTCTTCCTCGTCGGTTCTGTTTCTCCATCGATCGAGTTTACCATTTTTATGAAGAAACTACAAAACGTCGGTTCATTTCTTTAGGGTTGGAGAAAACGTCGGCTTTGTTTAGTGTTGCTTAGGGTTTTTTAGATGGCGACACCACCAAATGGTTAATTAAGTTGCTTAGGGTTTTTTAGATTCGGTCCATCGATCGAGTGACGGCTTTGCTTAGCGTATTTGATTGATTGAGTTCATGAATTAGATCTGTTGATCGAGTTCATGACGCTAGTTTTGGTTATATCGAGTGCATGATGCTTGATTGAGAATTTTATGCTAGCTCAGTCGATGGAGTTCATGATGCTTGATTGAGTTCATTTGCTAGTTTTCGGTTTTAGCAAATGGTTAAATAAAACTGAAAATGATATAGAATGATATAGATTTGGTCTGTGACTTTAGCAAGTTCCTTGACATGCGTCTAACTTTGTCTAGCTTTTGTTTCTTGTTTGCAGATGGTGCAACCGCAAGAACCTCATTTCTTCCAACCTTTGCTTCCTGGATTCCAGACTCACTTGGTAAACACACTCTCTGTATTGCCTTTTCTTGATTGCAAGAACCTGATTTCTTCCTTGTTTGTGTAACTTACCTCAAATCTTGATTGCAGACAATACCCATTGTATTTTTCTCCAAGCACATCCAAGGGAAGACGAATGGGAACACATGGACACTAACATCCGACGCTATGGATCAAACATGGCAAGTGATACAAGAAGAGAGGCGACTCACCCGAGGTTGGAAGGAGTTCGCTGAGGCACATGACCTTCGAATAGGAGACATTGTCATCTTCAAACTCAAAGGTTCCATGGTCTTTCACGTCACTCCCTTTGGTCCGAGCTGCTGTGACATCCAGTACACATATCCCAACTCAATGGAAGAAGCCCATGACCACCAGAACAATAGTAAGTGTGATTCAAAGTCACCGCACTAGCATAGGTTACTTATGAGGTTTTTTGAAGTTGTTGTTTGTTTCTTGTGTTTCAGCAGGAACAGGGGCTAGGTTTTCTTACTCGTGGGACTACTGTTTTAAGGCTGAGGTCACGGATTCTAATGTCCGTGAAGACAAACTTGTGAGTGAAACGAGTGTTCTTTTGTGTACTTACACATCTTTATGTTGTTCTGACACATATGTTTATGTTCTTTTGTTGCAGAATCTCCCTGTGGGGGCTACTGGTTGTAATGCTCTGAACAAAGAATGCAAGAAGGCGAAACTAGTGAACATAGAGGGAAAGGCGTGGAATGTGTCAATGCGATTTAACGAATCAGGCGGCTTCTACTACATCAAAGGGTGGAGAAAGTTCTGTGCTGAAAACAAATGCCACATTGGAGACAGCTTTGGCTTCAATGTGGTTGGAGATGGGAACACTTTGCCATTGATGTGTGTCTGTTCTCCAAGTAAGGAGTGTCTTAAATCTGCAGGTGACATTGCTTCTTCCTCCCGGGTGAACTAGGAAGATCATGTGTTCTAGTTGGGGACGCGTCTATGTTGGTTGTGACTTGATCTTAAGAGCACAATGTCTTGTGCTTTGAACTTATTTTGTGTGTCTTTTATATGTTTGCTTTTTGGTACTTTCAACTTGTTATTTTGATTTGATGGTACTTTGAACTTGTTATTTCGGTTTGATGTTGCAAACTTTTAGTTAATCATTTTCATGTCAATTAGTTATATAGAGTTTCGACTTTTGGTTAATCATTTTCACGTCCTGAATGATAATATAGATTTGGTCTGTGACTTTAGTTAATCATTTTTCGACTTTTAGTTAATCATTTTCTTGATTTTGGTTTGATGTTGCAAACTTGTTATTTTAGTATAATGTCACAAGACACACGCATAGAGAAGTAAACCACAAAACACATAAACATTAGATAGATAGTTTAAGTCATAAGACACACACATAGAGTCATAAGACACACACATAGAGAAGGAAAGTAGCAACATGGATCAAAGTACCATCATAAGACATAGAACAACAACAACTTAGAACAACAACAACTTAGAGCAACAAGATGGGATCATGGACGGTGGAGTTGGTAAAGCTGAGCCTTGAGGCGATCAATCTCCTCAGCCATCTCTTTGACACGGTCTACTAACTTAGTAACCTCGTCCTGAATCGCGATCACCCACGGCGTACGAAAGTGGAGACCATTATTCTGCACAAGTTTTATCACAAGTTATACAAGTTTTTCAAGTTTTCCAGTTTTACCAGTTTCCTAGTTTTCCTAGTTTTCTAGTTTTTCTAGTTTTTTCTAGTTTTTCTAGTTTTTTCTAGTTTTTCTAGTTTTCCTAGTTTTTTCTAGTTTTTCTAGTTTTCCTAGTTTTCCTAGTTTTCCTAGTTTTCCTAGTTTTCCTAGCAAGTTATGCAAGTTTTACCTGCTTAGCAGGTTCTAGTTATACAAGTTTTACCAGTTTTGCACAACATGAAAATTACCTCAAAGTTTTTGCAGGTGAAGTACCTCCTTCCAGGTTGCGTATCAAAATCATTGGGAAACTTGTTACACGGAGATACCTCGGGAATGATACCTCCACCACACGGGCACTTGGTCGGGACGCCGTACTGCGCATCAGCCACGAAACCAAGCATGTCGTTGTGTCTCTTCAAGGCCTTCATGTGACTGTACTCCTCGTCGGGATGAGTCATGCTTCAGTTATTACTGTCAGAGAGAAATGGGAGAAACCGAAAGAGATCGAGAGAGAGGAATGAGGGATGGAGTGGAGTGGAGAGAGAGAGAGAGAGAGAGAGATGGCTCGGTAAAGAAGGGGGAGGAGGGAGAGAAGTAGAGGGATGGAGTGGAGAGAGAGAGAGATGGGACGTGACATAGAGGGGAAATGGAAGAAAATAGAGAAAGAAAATGAAAATAGTTAAAATAATTAAAATAATTATTTTCCCTCATATGTTTTGGCGCCAATGTAATTTCATTTCCCTCCCCGAAATTTGTTCTTAGTTTTACATAAGATACTAGTTTTACGAGATTTGCTCATAGTTGTACTTTCTGTGGTTTATAATTTATTCAGTGTTACCAGTGCTTTCAGTTTGGTTTTCTTGTTTTACTTTCGATTTTAGTACTTGAACATGATATTTATCTTGTTCACTGCACAAATATTTGGGAAACAAACATTACCTGATAATCTCTTTTGTGACATGTTCTTCATTCACAAAGTGTGAGTGAAACTATAAGGTTTATTATGGAGATAGTAAGAGTTTTCATAATTTTTGAGAAAGTTTTGAAAAAAACATGTTTAATTGAATTATTAGTCAGACTAGAGTAATCATAATAGTAAATGTCATAACGAATCAAGTTTCCATCTACATAATAATAATGTCACACTCGAAACACAATGCAGTTTTACAAAGATGATAAAATAGTTTTCCAGAGTTTTCCAAAAAAAATACAAATTACAGAGTAACAAGTTGTGGTTAGGCCGTGTTCTGCTCTGAAGGGCTTGAACCATTTCCAAATAACAGCCAATTGAAACCAAAATTTTGCCTAGGCCGCTTTTTGTTCTGTGTCCTCCTACGGCGTTCTCCACCAGATGGAAGTCTATTAACTCTTTTCCTTCCCTTCCGCTTGATAGGATCCGGAGGTATGATCTTCAGCTCCCTGATGTGATCCGGGACTTCCCATACAGACATGTCTGGCACAGCATAAATTGTCCTGCAATACGCCAATGCCCACAGTTCCGTCCAATAGTATTTTGAGCACAACTCATGATATACTATGTTGATATCACGGCTCCTACCACCCCCATTATCCACCTCATTAGTGTAATAGATATAAGCAGCCAGTCCGTGCAGACAAGGAATCTTTTCATAATCCCACACCTTGCAAGTACAAGTTTTGGCAATCAAGTTCGTCAAAAACATCTTCCCATGACTATCCTTGACCTCGTACTCTAGCTCATAACTATTAAGCTCCCGCACAGGTAGCGTTCGCGCAAGAACCCATAGATCGTGCAAGTAGTTCTCAACCAGAGGCACTAGCATGGTACCCAATGATTGTGAAACAGCATCCTTCCGACGTTGATTAAACCAATCAGAGAATGTCCTAATGATACAATCCAGCATTGGTATCAAGGCCCACCTCCTTGCCTCTCTAAACACTTTGTTCATTGATTCCACGCTGTTGCTTGTGTCCAAGTTGTACCTGTCACGTGGGAAAAAAACCCTTGCCCATTTGTCTTTTTCAGTTTTCTCCTCCACATACGTGTAAGCTGAAGGGAACCTTAGCTTAAATCTTTCGTAAGCAGCATTGAAATCAGCCATTGTGTACATCTTTCCCAACTCCATGAATCTATGCCCGACTACATCTTTGGTGACGTTAGAAGCATGCCCTTTAACATTTTCCTTCAAATGCCATAAACAATGACCATGGTGAGCCTGAGGGTACACGTTTGCTATTGCAAATATCAGACTTGGATTTCTATCACTCATGAAAACCAGTTCAGAAGAGTCTGGTATAACGCTTCTAAGCATCTCAAAAAACCAGGTCCAACTAGCATGATTCTCTCCATCAAGTACAGCAAACGCAAGTGGATAGCAATGACGGTTAGGATCTTGAGCTTTGGCAAAAATTAGAACACCCCCATATCCGTTCTTCAGCCATGTTGCATCGACAACAATCACTTTTCTCATAACTGCAAACCCTTCAATGCAAGCTCCCAACGCTATGAAGAGGTACTTGAATTTACCTGAGTCATCCAATTTCACACTAGTTTTTGTTCCCGTGTTCATTTTCTCTAACATGAACAAATAGCTATACATCATCCTGTAGCTATCTTCCGGACTACCACGTGTATCACAAGAAGCCAAATTCTTTCCACGCAATGCTGTGGAGTAGGATATCATGACACCAAGTTTGGACTTAACCAGAGCCTTAATATCTTTTGGAGTTGGAGTTTGCACATCTCCTGGGAATTCCTCATTCAAAAAACTTGCCACTACTTCTGCTGACGCTCTTCTCTTGTCGTTGCTGTCACTTTGTTGTGTCCGCGAGCATGTATGCATCTTCGTGTAGCTTTTTATTGAGAAAATTTCTGTCCCAGCAATCCTTGAAGCTCGTATTACCCATTTGCAGTCAGCTTGCGAACATGTTATCACCAATCGATTTCGATCTGACTTTTTAGTGACATAACGATAACATTCACAATATGCAGCTCTATCCACCATCTCCTGAATTGCCTTCTTACTTGGAAATTCGTCATGTTTATTAAGACTCAAACCATCGCCCCATTCCTCTATACAACTACTCCGTACTATTGCAGGTGGCTCTTCAACATACTTATCGGCGGTTGGATGTACGGTATCAGTCTCCGCAGCCGTTTCATTCTCCGCAGCCGTTTCATTCTCCGCAGCCGTTTCATTCTCCGTAGCAGTATCATTCTCCATACCAGTATCAGTTTCCGCAGCCGTATCATTCTCCATACCTTTATCAGTCTCCGCAGCCGTATCATTCTCCATACCTGTATCAGTCTCCGCAGCCGTATCAGTCTCCGCAGCCGTATCAGTCTCCATACCAGTATCAGTCTCCATACCAGTACCAGTCTCTTTAGCACTCACCTCGTTATTCCCCTGGTTCTCACCAACGTACAATGTAATGGCATTAGGTCCAACTTCATGTTCCAATAGCTGCAAATCGTTGTAGTTCATACCAACAGAACTTTTACCCGCTATCGAAAGCTTATCTTGTGGTCTCGCTCCCGACCTTTCACTACTCTCCACAACCAAAAGACATCTTTGGTTCTCTTTATCGACACATCCGAGGTAAACATAAAGATCGTCATCATCAGCAATAGTTACAGCTTTCTTGCAACGTATCACCATCGGAATGTAGCTCAATTTCAGTTTTTCCTTACGTTCATCCAACCCAAGCTTCTTATATATCTTTTCATGTAACATTGACAACGTCACATCCTCCACTGATGCCTTCACAGATATACCATACATGCAGTCTTCATATGTAAAATGTACGAATACGTTATTGGTCATTCTATCCTGCCAAAAATATCGCACAAGATCAACAAAAACAAAGTTATACCAGTTGTTCGAGTTTTCCTAGTTATTCCACTTTTCTCAGTTTTCCAACAATAATCCAAAACACTAGGTTTCGAATCGCATCTATCAACGTTTAATTCAACCACATTAATGCATTTTATACCAAATCGCTATACTAATTGACCCATCAACTAAACAATGCCGTTGTGCATTGCTCCTAACTCGATTCCAAATACATGCATTTCTCAAGAGAAGTTGGGGGACCTGAGTTTACCTGCAATACCCAACTCTAGACCTCCGGAAACACTTTGAAAATGGAGGAGGAGGAGAGAAGCTGCGGCGACAGAGCCGGATGGGGGAGCGGGGATGGGGGAGGGAGCTGCTCGGGGAGGGGAGCGGGGGGAGCTGCGGGGGGGGAGGAAGAAGATTAAGCTTTTCTCAATTAATTTTTTTTTAATAAAACCATTAACCAAACTTCCCAAACCAACGATTTCAATCACAAACCCAACCCAATCACATTACAATTTTCGATTTTCATTCAACCCATCCCCCCCAAATCAAGGTCAGTTTAGTCTTTCCACAATTCATTAAAGAGTTATGGGTATAGATGATTTTAGTAGGTATAGGAGATTGAGTGATGAGGAGGATGGACAAATGAGGTGATGTCCCGGGATCCCCTCTCTCTCAACGGTTTCCCCCAAATTCGAAAACGTAACCCTAGAACATCCCACTCCCCTTCGATTCCTTCGATTTCCCTTCGATTATTCACCGAAAACGTGTGAATCATGGTTGAAACTAGGCTGGGTAAGAGAAAGGATAGGCCTCCTCCAACGGCTCCTCCTCCGCAAAAGAGCGGGACCTCGAAGAACTCGAAGAAGAACAAACCGAAGAAGAGTTCCAAGAAGAGAAAAACGACGGATGAGGAATCACCGGCGGTTGATTTTGTTGGAACCGTGGGAGTTGCGGAGGAGAATGAAGTAGAAGAACCGGCTAAGGATGTAGAAGATCGGGAGAAAGAGAAAGAAGAATCGGAGAAGGAGAAAGAAAGGGAAGAAGAAAATGGAGACGAAGATGAAGAGGAAGAAGAAAATAGCGATGAATCTCAAGAAGAGAAAGACGAAAATGGAGACAAAGATGAAGAGGAAGAAGGAAATAGCGATGAATCTCAAGAAGAGAAAGACGAAAATGGAGACAAAGATGAAGAGGAAGAAGGAAATAGCGATGAAGAAGTAGAGAACAAAGATGAAGAAAAAATCCAAGAGGAGGAAGACACCGGAGAAGAAGAGAACGGGACTCCCGAAGAGAACAGAGGTCAAAATGAAAATGAAAATCAAGAACAAGGAGAACCCCCATTGGAAGCGGAATTAGGAAATGTTGATGGTGATGGTGAAGGGGTTCTCGGGCAAGGAGAAGAGGTAATAAGTGTGGAACTTGAATAGGGTTTAACTAGATATACTAGGAAAGGCTCGGATAACTTAGGAGAACTATGTTTTAGTACTTGCATAACTGATGTAGAACACAATGTTACTTGCAGGAATTAGAGGCAACCGAGGCAATCAAACCGTTGAGGATGTACTTCTATGAGTCGGAGTACAAGAAACAAATAAAGCTAGCGACCAAATGTTTCGTCAAAGACGTTATGGTTACATTTGACAATCTGGAACCGCCGATGAGTGATACTGAGAGGAAGTGGTTTGAGAAGCATCCACAATTCTGTCACGTGTTCCACCTGGAGAAGGACTCAAACCACATGGTCCAAGGAATGTGGATGTTGCTATTGCGGACAGTGGATAGCTCGAAGAGGAAGGAAGTGTGGTTCATTGTGAATGGTGTTCCCATCCGCTATGGCCTGAGAGAACACGCTTTGATCTCAGGTCTTAGCTGCCGCAACTATCCACTTGGGTATAAGGAGTTTGGTGATAGAAAGTTCGTGAAGCGCTATTTCAAGAAGGGAGAATCAATAAGGCTTGAGGATATCAAAGCGAAGCTGTTGGCTATGGGAGAACACAGAGACCGGCTGAAGATGATGGTTTTGTTCTTTTTAGGAAGTGTTATCTGTGCGCAAACGAAAGTAGGAAAAGGCGCCAGAGATGTTTTGGAATTCTTCCAAAGAGCTGTGGACGATCTCGAGTTCTGCGAAAACTTTCCATGGGGGAGGTACTCGTTTGATTACATGGTTAAGGAGATATCGCACACCATAGATCATTTTGGAGGCCGGGTTAGAGAGAAGACTTTATGGCCACTTCCAGGTTTCTGTCTGCCACTGGAGGTAAGCAATTGAAGATAATCACCTTATCATTTGTTAATTTTATTGTGTTAAGTGTTTGTACATGATTGGTATGTAGTTGCTTGCTTTTGAGGCAATTCCCAAGTTGGGATTGAAGTTCAGAAAAGAGGTTGAAGACGTCGATGTAGACTGTCCTAGGATGTGCAGATCAGTCTTTAAATCAGCAGGGATGAAAGGGTTTTCACTTTCAAAATTGAATCGGGAACTGGACAAACTGGACAAAATAACGGTATGTTTCTTCCCCTACAAACTTTGAAAATGTTATAGCATTATACTAACATAAGATTATTTTTTGGTTTTAATTTTTTGGTATCAGTCACGGGATATCCACAGCATCCTTCCTACCAAGACAGAAGAAGAAGTAGCTCTTTTGGAAGAGATGACTGAAGAGGAGGACGACGTTGATGTTGATGATATTTCTGTTGACAGTTGGGTAAAGCGTCTTGCGGAAGGACATTCAGTCTTTTTTGAAGAGATGTATGATGTAGACGTTGCTGCGCGTGATCCAAATGCACAAGAGGCTGTCGACGAAGATCAGGATGACGAAGAAGGTGGAGAGGAAGGAGGCGCAAGCCAGAAGAAGATGATGGAGGAGTTGATCAAACAAGTGAAAATGTTTGGCACTCAGCTAAAGAGAGTTAAGAAGACAATGGACAAGTTTGAGGAAAGGATGGTGGTTCCGTTTGAGGCGTTTATGAAGAAAGCTATGGATGAAGGGCAAGGAAGCAGGGAGTGAAGAACTCGGTTATGTATTTTGTAAACTCGGTTATGTATTTTGTGGGAAGTTGGACCCATTATTTTGTTGTTGTGTGGATGTTGGAAACCTATTGACTTATTAGGTATGTTGGATGGAACTTGTTCTTGTTATCATGGATGTTGCAATCTTGTTATCATGGAAGTTCTTATGATTATTTTTTGAATGTGCCTCTTAAGGAAAACTAAGAAAAGTAGGATAACTTAATGAAAACTAGGACAACTAGGAGAACTTGTAGAACTTAATGAAAACTAGGAAAACTAGAAATACTAGGAAAACTAATTCTTCAACACCACACTTAAACTAAGCATACAATTCTTCAAACTTCCTAACAATGTCATCTTCTTCATTTTCGTCATTCCCGCCCCCGCCCTTCCCTGTCTTCTTCTTCTCCAAGTGACTTTTCATTTCAGAAATGGTCTTCTGTAATTGCTCAATCACTTTATCCTTCTCCTGGATTTCATCACGGGCTTGAAGCAATGCTCTCCTTTGCCATTCTGTACCAACCTCTTCATCGAACCAAGAGAAGTAATTGCATTCATTTCCAAGCTGCAATAAGGTCAAAATTCAAACCCAATTCAAATTCAGATTCCATTATATCCAGATTCCATCATATATTCATACCTTAAAACGCGGACAGCCATAAAAGTGTCGACCAGGATTTTTCTCAGTCCAAGCTTGCCTTATTTTCGCCGGCAAGCCACAGTGACACAACCTCAGACAAGAAAATCGGCGGCGGCTCCTTTGCGATAAAGACGAACCCGAACCCGAACCCACTTCCATCTTCACTTTTTCCATCTCACTTGCTCGGCGAGGGGGGAAGAGAATTCGATTCTCAAAATAGAGAAGAGAGACGAGAGAGGGAGAGAGACACGGGAGAGAGGGAGAGGAAATGGGGGGAGAAATAGAGAGAAAGAGAGAGGGAGAGATGAAAAAGGGATAAAAAGTCAAACTGAAAGTACTTGAAAGGCTTTCGGAGGGGAGTAAATTTGTGTGGTTGAGATAATTGCCCAAAAAAAATTTGTTCATAGTTATACCCAAGATACTAGTATTCCCAACTTTGGTCATAGTTATATTTTTGTCGGTTTCTAATTTATTTAGTGTTACTAATCTATTAAAATTGGTTATCTAGTTTTACCTTCAATATTACTAGTTTAAATTGTTATATATATAGTTCCGTGCAATTATATTTAGCGAATAGATATAACTCGAAAGTTTCGTTTGTAAGATGTCTTTGGCCAACAAAGTGTTATTGGAATTACAAGGTCTCGTAAGGGATACATGAGAGTTTTTTTCCTAAATTTCAGAAATTGATAACCGAGTTTTATTATAAATATATGTTAGAGTTGCGAAAACAAATATAAAACAATGATATTCAGGTTTTGATAGAGAAAAACTATGAGATTCGAGTTTTGATATAGATAATACTAATGTCATTACAAAACAAAGTAGATTTCAAGTTTTACGCAGTTTTCCAAGTCATACAACACGATACAACACGAAATGAAACAAAGTTCAAGAGCCACAAAATCAAGTACCCAAATGCATTACTCGAAATATGCATTACTCCAAATTCATCCAAATTTAAACTCTTTTCCTTCCTTGCCGCTTGATGCGATATGGAGGTATGATCTTCACCTCCTTGATCTGATCTGGTACATTCCAAGAAGCCATGTCGGGCACAACATTAAGTGTTCTGGAATACGCCAAATGCCACATTTCCGTCCAGTAGTATTTTGAGCACAACTCATGGATATCAAGGCGCCTACCATCAACATTCCTAGCGAAATAGATATAAGCTGCCAGTCCATGCAGACAAGGGAACTTTTCATAGTCCCACACCTTGCAAGTACAAGTTTTTCCAACCAAGGTCGCCCAAAACACCTTTCCTGCAGTGTCAGTGATCTCGTACTTAAGCTCGTAACTATCAAGTTCCCGCACAGGTAACTTATGTGCAACAGCCCATAGATCGTGCAAGTAGTTCTCAACCCGAGGCACCAGTCTTGTATTCATTGATCTAGAAACAACATCCTTCCGTTGAGTGAACCAATCAGAGAATTTCCTAATGATACAATCCAGCATTGGTATTAAGGCCCACCTTGTTGCCTCTTTAAACACGTTCTTCATTGATCCCAGAGTGTTGCTTGTATCCAAGTTGTACCTATCACGTGGGAAAAAAACCCTTGCCCATTTGTCCTTTTCAATACCACATTCCTCCACATACTTGTACGCAGCTGGACATCTTATCTTAAATGAGTCGTAAGCAGAATTGAAGTCATCAACCGTGTAATATCTGCCCAACTCCATAAGTTTTTGCCCGACTATATTCTTGTTGACGTTACAAGCATGTAATTTCACCTTTTCCTTCAAATGCCATAAACAATGACCATGGTGAGCCTGTGGAAATACGTTTCCTATGGCGAAAATCAAGCTCTGATGAAGAGTACTAATGAAAACCAGTTCAGAAGAGTCTGGTATAACACTTTTAAGCATCTCGAAAAACCAAGTCCAACTAGCAAGATTCTCACCATCTACTACTGCAAACGCAAGTGGATAACTCTGACCATTAGGATCCTGAGCTTTCGCGAAAACTAAAACACCACCGTTCTTCAGACGTATCCCCTCCACAGCTATCACCTTCCTCATAACTGCAAACCCTTCAATGCAAGCTCCCAAAGCTATGAAAAGGTACTCAAATTTACTTCTATCATCCAATTTCAAACAGGTTTTTGTCCCCGGATTCACTTGCTCTAACATGTACAAATAGCTATACAACATCTTGTAGCTCTCTTTCGGACTACCAGGTATATCTCTGACGTGATTGCTCATTGTGTCCTGCCAAAAGGAACCAAACAAAAGAAACTCACTACAATTTCCCCTACTATTATCCTGCTACAGTTTTACCAGTTATTCGAATTTTTCCTGTTTTCCTAATTCTACCAGTTGTACCCAGTTATTCAGTTTTACTACAATTTATCAAGAACAATTGAATAATCTAGGGTTTATCCCTATCCCTCAACTCCAATTCACCTACCGAAATTCATTATACCGAAATTTACCCCGAAACTAAACAAAACTTGTCACAATTACAAATCTATTAAAACCCCCAAAACCTACTTCCGAAATAATGCTCGAACAGAGCATAACTTACCGGCAGCGTTCGAGAAGCTGAGAGAGAGAGGAGTGGAGGAGGAGTGGAGGAGGAGTGGAGGAGGGGGAGAGTGGAGGAGGAGCTGCAGGTCCCGCAGGAGGAGCTGTAGGTTGGGTGGTCTGGGGGGAGGGGAGCTCGGGGAGAATCGGGATTCACTTTTTTCTTTTTTTTTAGACCAAACCAACAAACATAAGAACCACTTTTAATTTTTTTTACAGACCAATCCAATTCAGATCCGACCAAACCCGAGTTATGTTGGATGCCGATTTTGGTTTGGGACATTCTTGGTTCCAATTAAAATATGTCCTTTTGGTCTTTTCACATATTCATTAATGCTTGATGGGTATAGTATATTTTATGGTGCATAGGAGATTGATTGAGGAGGAGATTGGGCATTGGAGGTGATGTCCCGGTTATTACCGGTTTGGAGTTGAAACCAAATTGCCTAAAACGCCGTCGTTTACGAATATGAGCTCATAATTAAACTGGGCCTCTTAAAAAGCCCATTAATAAAATCTTATCCACGAGCCAAGTCCACCACGTGCGTCTTCCTTTCATATGGCCTCCGCCGTCGCCTCCGCTGCGTTTCGACTCCCGCTCGCTACCCTTCGATTCTCCAGCCCTTCGCCGTGGACTAGCTTGCAACATTCCACGATCTGGATTCGTCATCTCCGTAGCATCACAACAGCTTCCTCCATGAGCCAACTAACCAGCGAAACCGATGCCTCCCGTAACGACGAGAACTCGGCTGAGAAACCAGACGACGTCGTGGTGCAGTACGTGGTGCTTCGACGAGATCTGATCGATTCGTGGCCACTCGGGAGCGTGGTAACCCAGGGATGCCACGCGTCGGTTGCGGCGATATGGTCGTTCAAAGACGATCCGGTAACGCTTCAGTACTGTGATCCACAGCACATTGACTCTATGCACAAGGTACTTGGCGGTTGTTAATCGAATAACAATGTGAATCAATGGTTGATGATTAAACTCGTTTTTTATTTAAATCAGGTCACTCTTGAAGTTAAAGGAGAAACTCAGATGTTGAATTTGTCAGAGAAGTTGAAGTCAGGAGGAATCTCTCATAAGGTGTGGATGGAGCAGCCGGAGAATGTTCCGACTTGTATCGCCACGAAGCCTTATCCCAAATCTCAAGTCTCTCCTTTCTTCAAGAAGCTCAAGCTTTGCAAGTGATTCTTCTCCATTTTTATATAAAAGAATCAGATGAGTTGATGAGTTAATCTCTTTTTAATTGTTAAGTTTTTGCATATAGAGTAAAGAACAGAAGCAGATTTACTATATCATGTTGATGCTTAACCAAAAACAAGAAACAAAATTAACAAATGAAAACAATGAAAAACATTGATATAGGAGTAGCTAATAAGACGCAGTTGCTTATGTTATGTGATATAAAGAGGCAGATGTATATTTCACTTAGATGCAGCGGTTTCATAGTCAATAACTGTCTGAAAGGCTCCAGCAAGAGCCAAGACCTTGTTCTTCCTTTTATTCTCTTGCATCTTAGTTGCTATCACATCGTTGTAAGCTGATGGAGATTCCTTCTTTCCTTGCACCACTTCCTTCTTTGCTCCTTCCTCTGGTGATTCTTCTGCTTGATCCTTTGTTTCTGTTGTTGGTGCTTCTTCAACTTTGTTGCTTTCGCTCTCCTCTTCTTTATCTTCTGCGACTTCCTCTTCCTTGCTTTCTTCGGCATTCTCAGCTTCTTTCATAACTGGAGTAACAACTGTCTCGCTATTCTCCTCGTGATTTTCAACTTCTTCCTTGTCTTTATTGTTGTCTTCTTCGGTGTTCTCTGGTTCTTTCTGCTCCTCTGTTTGCTCTTCTGTTTTATCCTCATTGATCAGCTCTTCTTTCTCTTCTTCTTTGGAGGCATCCACTAGACCGGTCTCCTTCTCTTCACCGGACTCCTCAGGCTGTACAACCTCTTCTTTGGAGGCATCCACTGGACCGGTCTCCTTCTCTTCACAGGGCTCCTCAGGCTGTGCAACCTGATCCTTATCTTCTTCTTTCGGTTCTTCTCTCTGGTCAGAAACTTGTACATCGGTCTCAACCTTGACAATCTCCTCCTCATCCTTATGATCAGGCGCAGGAGGAGAAGAAGGTTCCGGGGCAATCTCTTTACCCGAAGATTTCTTTGGAACCTTCTCAGAACCTTCCTTTTTGCTCTTGGAAGAACTACCACCGCTCAGACCGCTCTTCTTCACCCCTGGAGATCCTCTTGAAGCCACAGGAGTCGATTTCACCGTGCTGCTTCCTCTGAGACCGCCTCTGCTGCTTCCATGGAATGATGAAGAACGCAGACCAGTGGCAGGCTTCTCTCTTGGAACCACGGGTCTGTCACGTGAGCGTGCAGGAGAGGTGTTGAGAGACTTATTATGGGATGACGAAGTTGATGAAGTCAAAGACGAAGGAGGACGATCAAAGGAACGTCTACGAAGAAGCTTGTCTTCGACAGCGCTGTTCTTCTTCAAAAACTTGACCGGGTCTGGTCTGGAGCTGATTGTGGGTTTGAGATAATTGGGCACAGGCTTCTCAACTGTCTTCTTGTCAGATCCATCTGCATCTGATGATGGTGCTGGCTTTGGCTTTCTGCCCAGAGATCTTGATCTGGTTAGGTTTGGGTTGTCTGGTTTCGTTTTCGTTGTACCAGAGCTCGTTGCCATTATTCAATAAATAACTAAATGACCTGAGAAAATGTAATATTTCAAGACGTTATCAAATAGGTAGCAGCAATGCTTAAGACATTAATTGTTATGAGAAGAAGAAGATATACCTTGAGGTGAAAAGGAGATGAATAAAAGCATTTGAACAAAAGAGAAGAGACGTGTATATCAAGAAAACTAACCTCCAAAGATTTGTGGTGGAAAATTAGGGTTCTTATTTATTTTTAGAACTCTGTTTTTTTTGTAAACGGAGCTTAAATCCCGCATAACTTTGGTGGATGGTGATGGTAGAGAACATGAATCGTCCCTTTTATATATTTTTCACGTTAACAAAACAAGACCCAGTTATAACGATTTCGACCGTTTTGGGAAACCGTAGACTTTTGTTTGAGCTGGATAATCTTTTCCACGTAATTGCAATTTAATTAGATGGCCATGCATATCTACATTTATTTATCAGTTTTTTTGTTTCCTAGTGAATAATAGTTTATTTCCTTCAGTTTTACATGCTCAATGGGGAAGTATATTCTTCCTTATTTAGTTTAACAATAATAATTAAATGTATTTATTTGTTGCTTATTATTAATGACAATATCTCTTTTTGATACAAATTAACTAATCAATATCTACATTTTAAACTGTTTTGTTTTGATGGAAATCATGACTACGAGTGTAATTTATTTACAAGCGTTACATATGATGATTCAGTGAAATATTAAATCACAGATCTGTTCATGGCTCCCCAAGTCTTAGTCTATAGTATACAAATTACACTAGTGTGATTTATTTTTGTTAATTATGACTCTCTGTTTCTGACTGTTTCAAACTTCCCATGCATGGGCTTACGAGGCTACGATAATGCCCCCACGTCGGTAAGATCAACACTCACAGTCTCGTACTTTTTTGGGTTTTGCTCTTTTTGGGTGTTTAAAATGAAATAGTAGCTTGCATGAAGAGGTAGACGAAAAAAGAAGAAGAGTAGCTTGCAGTTGCATGAAATGATTAATTATATTGTTGAGGGTTAGGATATTTTGAACCCTGATCCCAATTAGATTATGTTTGAGAGAATCCTAACCGAAGAAGCATGTTTGGTTGAAATGGAATCGGTTTGGTTTGATTTGGTACCGTAAGTGTACATGTCGCCCACTCATCCTGTCGTATATAATAATGTTCGTTCGCATGTGATTAAAATAGATAAGAAGACTATGTCTATGGAGTAGTGTTCCACTTAAATGCATATTATAGCATATAGGGGTGGTTCGAAATGTGCATTTACACATGTATAGTCCCTGATAACTATTTTCAACTAACTTTCATATAGCCCATAAATCTGTGTGTTTAAGCTAATTAGTAACTACTTCTATTTCATACTAAAAAAGAGTCCTCTCATGGCATATGATGTCAACAAATCCCAATTTATTAAACATGAATACATGTTAATTAGTTTATCCTTGTTGACCAAAGAAATGTTTATTCGTTTCATCTCTTGATTTTACGCCAAAAAAGACGATACCGATACGTTTGTTAATATAGCTTTCTCGACGTTACCAAATAATTAATGATAATATAATCTGTTTTATTAAGGGAAAATTGCCAAAAGAGAACAAAAAAATCAGGTTGTTGTCCCTTTAGTATAAAACCAATTTTGTCTAGTTTTTCTTCTTTTTATCCTTTGTATTTCTGAAAACTAATGAAATAAATAATTTTATGAATCAAAAAAATTATTAAAAATATAAACAATTAATAAAACATCCATATACACAAGCTGGTAATTTTCTTTTGTTCAAAAACTTGGTAAATAAGATTTTTAAAATACGTTCTACTAAAAGTAGAATGCGTCTTCTATGAAAAATGGTATAGTAGAAAACGATTTCTAAAATAAACACGTTCATCTACTTCTTTTAGAACGCTCATTTTACTATTTACTAAATTTCTAAAAAAGAGGAATGCACATTCTACTAATCGTAAAGGTATCCACTTTCCTTCCGAATGCATCTTCTACTTTTATAAAGTATTCTAAATTTCGGAGAATGTGTTTTCTACAATGTAATCTTACGTCTACTCAAAGTAGAAAGTGTATTCAGAATTTTTATCATTCTTCTAAACTTTTAGAAGTCGCCTTCTACGGATAAGAATACTTGATTTTTTGCGAAAATTAATGAAATTTCAGTTAACAAAATATTCTAAAAATCTCTTAGAAATATTTTAACTTTCTAAAACGTGTTATAGTCGATTTTACTTAAAAAATTAAAAAAAAAAGATTATTCATTCTCTTCCTCATCAATCTATGGTTTTTACATAGTTTTTCTTTTTGATTCTTCTCACAAATTCTTGTTCTCTATGATGCATATCTATACCTCTTTTTTTTTTCGATTGCCTTTCAACTGTTTTTTACCTTTTTTCCATTAACTTTTTTTTAAATTCAAATTAACTTTTAAATTGTGTTTAATTAGATTAAATATAGGGTTAGTTTTGGGATTATGAGAAAAATTATACTATTGAGACAACTTTATGTTGGTTTTATACTAAGGGGACAACAACCTTGTTTTTTTGTTCTCTTTTAGCAATTTTCCCTTAATTAGTTTCAAACTCGATTAGTTTCAACAAAAAAAACAAGAGAAATTTAATTCAAATATCATTCCGTCTAGAGTACGTAACGCCGCTAACGACAACGGTGTTGTTTTGGCTCTTCCGCCGTATGATGGCGACGCTAGTGTGGATCTCAGCCGTCCATCTTTAGCGTCCAATGAACCAAACCCGAAACTAACGGCCCTGATCTTTCTAACCGCTTTTTCCACGTTTGTTACATCACTTTAAATTAAAACTTTATTTTCTGACAAAGATTAAAACTTTCTAAATTATATATCGTCTTCTCTGTAGCTCTCCGCGTTTTCTTTTGTTAATTTAACAGACGGCGGAGAATCGTTGCTCGGAAAAGGAAAAAAAGGTAACTCCCGAAGTTTCTCTCTCGGTAAGACGATCGCGAGAAAATAGTTCATATGTTTGTTTCAGATTCTCTCTTTGCGCTTGTAATGTTACTGTTTCTATCTGTGGATTGAATTTTCAGTTTTGGCACAAGTTTTTTTGTTGGTTCAAAGGTCAATTTATAGTTAGATTAGTGTTATTGTTGTGTTAGCTCTGATCGGTAACTTTTGAAAGGGGCAGAGTTTCTCTTTAGTGTTGTATCTATATACGTCTCTCTCTCTCTGTTTTGAGTTTTTGAGGTGGTGTCTGATTGGTGAAAGCTTGAATCACGGGGGAATAAAGAGTCATTGTGATTAATGGAAAGTCCGTGTTTTTAGAATGAAGGCCCTTTGTTTTTTGCTCTTGGATGGGACCATTACTCACCTCTCTCTTTTCTCTCTTTCGGTTTCTTTAACTCGTGTTTTTGATCACCTCTCTCTCTTTTCACGATCACAGAATCAGGTTCGTGGCCTGATGTTTATGATTCATCACGTTATAAACACCTGGTGTTTTGCTCTTGAATAAACACCTGGCTTGTTTTTTTATTTGGTGGAAGATTGTTCTTAAAGCTTTGGCATTGTTTGTTAAATTTTTGTTTGGTGTTACTTGAATATTCTATTTGAGCTCACGCTGGATGCACTTTTAATCAGGTATCTCAAAAACAATATTGTTTTTTTTTTTCTCTTGAAGGAAAAGGGTTTCTTTAACTCATGGATAGATGTGCGGGTAAACGATTGGTTGTGCCAGGAAAAGCAAGCGGCCCTGTACTACGTGAGAATATGTACAAGAAAGATGAAAATAATGTCTCTTTCTGCAGACATACTGGTTGTAGTGCAAAGGTAACTCCCCGGATTGGCTTTACGGACAACAACAGGAAAGTTGGTCGGCCTCCGATTTGTTCTTCCTCAAATGGAAAGGAAATTGCTGGGAGTTCATCTCGAACTACTCCGGGTGGATTTGGATACTTAAGAAAGCCAGCCAAAGGTAGGAGACAGCCGTCGTCTAATTTGGAGACAGATTCTTCGGAGACGAGCAGTGTTCATGATGATTTAGCTGCAGCTAAGCCCATCCTTCCACGCCTAAAGACTAAAAGAGGCATTCAGTCTCAAAACACTGTTTCTGGAGGAGTGGTAATGACAAAGGCAGGAAGATCAAGTAGAGGAACAAGCACATGTAGTCATCAGGAATCTGACTTGGACACTCGAGTGGGTCCCTCGGTTTCTTCATCCTCTGGTAGCGACCGCACTGTAAGAGGTGGTCTGAGCAGGAATGGATTGAGGAACTTGAGGTGCAACTCTATGTCTAATGTTCTTCCAACTAGCTCAAGCTCGGCAACAAAAATCAGTGCGAGTAAAAAGAAAAACTCTGATGGAGAGAGCAGCTCCTCTAGCAAAGGCAGTAAGAGTAGCATGTCAATGTTAACGGGAATGAATCAAAGTTCTTCTCGTGGAAACGGCATCACACTCTCTGATAACAGAAGGAATCGTACAGTACCACCAACTATCAGGGATAATAGTGTTGTTTCAAGTAGTAGATCAGGACGACGTGGAGCTGTTGCATCCCCTGTTACCTCTAGACAAACACCTCACCGTGCAACACCAATCAATTCCAGTTCTTCTCGTTCATCAAATAGTTACAGTAGGCAGAACAGGAGTACCGGCCGGTTACGTAGCATGATGCCTGGTAGCCCTTCTTTGGTGAACCGGGATGGTTTAAGTCGCTACAACATTAATGGAATTGCTGAGGTAAGAAGTTACCATCACCTTGTTGTCTGATTTCATTATATAAGCTTTGGCATGTTCCTGTGTGTTTGCTAACACTATCTTGAAAATGTCTCAGATACTTTTGGCCCTGGAGAGAGTTGAACATGATCAAGAGCTTACATATGAGGTAATTACAAGCCAGCTTGGTCTTTTGATGTGAACATGTTTTGTCCGTGTTTCTGACGTTTCTACTTCTTTTCCCACAGCAACTGGCCTCTTTAGAGACGAATCTATTCTTAAGTGATATGATCAGATTCTACGATCAGCATAGCGACATGAGGCTTGACATTGATAACATGTCATATGAGGTCAATCTTGCACCCTTTGGCTAGTATTTCCCCATTTTTAGCTTAACAGTCAAAAGTCTGCGGAAACTAAAATCATGTTTACACAAAATTTTCAGGAACTACTAGCTTTGGGAGATGAAATGGGTACAGTGAGCACAGCTCTAAGCGAAGAAGCACTCTCTAGAAGCCTAAAGAGAAGCATCTATCAGGAGACAGATGAAACTGGTGCCATTTCTCTGAAAAAGGATGATGATATCAAGTGCAGTATTTGCCAGGTCTCTCTTTTTATTTACTTTCTACCCCAAACTACAAATTAATCCACTAGTTTTCCTAGTATCTTAACTGATATAAGACAATGTAGTGTAAGGGTTTTAGTGTAAAGAATTAAGAGGTTAATGTTGTTATCTATTTATATATATGCTACGCAGGAAGAGTATGTTGATGGAGATGAAGTAGGGACTATGCCATGTGAACATATGTACCATGTGAGCTGTGTACAACAATGGCTGCGGATGAAGAATTGGTGCCCTATCTGCAAAACCTCTGCGGAGGAGGAGAAGTCGTTGTAGTGATAACACGCCACACCTAGCTTTAGCTTTGTGAGATGATTCCAAGATGATGCAGATACATTGTTTCTCTTTCGTCTTCACCAAGTGCTTGTCTCTACATCATCTTGTTCTCTCTCTACTTCTCTTCTTTTGTACATAAAACACTTTTTTTTCTTTTGTCCCAGTTGGGTACAAATAGGCATATAAGATCAGGTGACAATTTCCACTTGTAACAAAGCTCAACTTTTGATTTGTACCTGAAACATTTTGTAGTTTATACTACACTTTCTTTTTCTGTATTCTTCATACAAAATCTTGTTTTTTATTCTTCATTTTAAATAAAAGTACACTTTGAAATTTTTTAAAAAAAAGATTAAACCGATTTTAGGATATTTCGCAAGTATTGCAGACAAAAGATAAGATGACTCAATTTCTAATGAACAAACAAAATTTTACAACAGTTGAGGATTTTTAAGAGTCTTGGATGATCCGAGTTACTTTGCCCATTGCGACTGTTCTTCCTGATGATCTAAGGAACACTCTCCCAAGAGCTCTACTTTCAGAAAATGTCTCCACACAAACTGGATAATGAAGACTCACCTGCAGATTATTACAGCAAAACATTGTCATACAAAGCAGTTTTTGTAATGTTACACAAAAAAAAAAGTCAAGTGAGAGATTACAAACCTCAAGCATTGCACTTTGTTTAGCAGTTAGACAACGAGGAGACTTCTTTGTCGGCTCCCCTGTTTTCGGATCAAGCATTGCCACAAGCTTCACAACTGTTGCTGCTTCCTTTGCATGGTGCACATGAAACTCCAACTACAATTGAGATATGATTTTTCAATTGGAAAGGGTCAGAAAACATTATACCAAATGAGAGAGAGAGGGCCTTCTTTTATTTACCTGAGAACCGAGCAAGATCGGTGTTGCACCTTCCAAGACGAGCACCATCAACTCCAAATGAGTTGCTACTGAAACCGGGTAATCAGGATGGCACAGCACACCTCCTGCCATCACTTGATTTGCATCGATCCCTTGCAAAGCTATAGCTACGTTATCTCCAGCTCTCGCGATGGTGCAACCCTGAGAGTCACGCTCCAGAGACCGCACGGTTCCTTGCTCTCCTGATGGCATAACCATTATCTAGCAAAAAGTTCCAGTAATGTAAGACATTAGTTGACGCAGTGAATCCTTAAACAAGATACTAAAGGCACATCCATAATCGATTTAAAGCTAATGACAACAAAAGAGAACAGACAAAGTAGTAGTTGTGTACCTTGGATCCTGACCGAACAGCTCCAGCTTCAAGTTTGCCACATGCAGATACCTGCCCATGTGAGTTTGATCTCACAACGTCACATATAGGCATTAGCAGAGGCTTTGAGACGTCTCTACCAGGAGAGTTAACAGAGTCAACTGCATCCAATAAACATGGACCTTGGTACCATGAGGATAGGCGGCTTTCAGAGGGAGCAGAAACCAAATTTTGGTTCTCCATGGCACTTAAAGGAACCCACGTCAGAGACGACTCTTTAAACCGACACGACTGAAGAAAAGATCCAACATGCTGCCTAATCAAATCAAACCTGTCCTTGGAATACCCAACAATATCCATTTTGTTAACTGCGACTATGACTTGCTCCACGCCAAAGCCTCTAAGAACACGCGCATGCTCCCTCGTCTGTCCTTTCAAATTATCAAAACCAGCTTCAAAAGCACCGATGGATGCATCCACGACGAGAATCGCCGCATCTGCTTGCGTTGCTCCTGCTATCATGTTGGGAACAAAGTCTTTGTGTCCAGGAGAGTCTAGCAAAACAACATGGTGTCGTTTGGTGTTGAAGTAAGCAACCGCCACTGTCATTGTGATCCCTCTTTCCCTCTCTTCAGCACTCTCGTCCAATGCCCAGGCATATGCAAAGGACCCCTTGCCCTGCAGCTTTGCTTCTTTCTCAAACTTGTGCATTTGCTTTTGAGAGATTCTTCCTAGTAGATGCAGTAGTCTACCTGAAAGCGTTGATTTGCCTGAATCAACATGTCCAACCTACAATCAGATTGCAAATAATCAGTAATCCGCATTAGAGAAAGAAAAAAATCAGTATAATAGTCCAAGAAACTCACGATGGCGAGATTAAGTTGAGTTAGTATATCTGATTCTTTATCAAGAAGCATCCACTCCTCTGGCTTATGGTTTGATTTTGATCTTGCGCTTCTACTTTTAATATCTCTGGAGGTTTCTGCTTCCCCAGTCAAAGACATCTTGTTCATAGTACTAGTAAGACTCTCTGACGCCTCCATATTTTTTGAGGAAGAAGTTGTCTCATGAGACGAATCTGCTTTTGCTTTTGGCACACTTTTGCTAGATTTTACGCCGCCAATATGAGCGTGTCTGCCTTGGGAGCTAGTTTCTGATCTATCTCTTTCTTTCTTTAGAGGGTTATGTACTGACGTATCTTGCCTCTCTTTCTGCTTCATGCTTGCTGTTAAGAGTTAAAATCCACCAATGGAAAAATCAACTAGACGAAAACAGAAATTCCAAAGTAGAACACTCCCAAAGAGAAGTCTAAAATATTGAATGATTGTCACAGTCGATATTCATCCCAATTTATAAGAAAAGATAAACACCAAATCCAACAAGGAAATTAAATATAAACAGAATCCTACTGAAATAAGGAAAAATCAAAAAAAAGGAAAATCCTTATTAGACTAGAACCATAACTTCAGTTATCACTAGCATCACCTGAGATTCTCAAAATAAATCATATAGGTCCAATTCTAGCGAGGAAAAAAACAATAAGAAGAATTTGGATACCATTGACTCTACCATCAATTGCACAGACACACATATATTCTATAACAAACACCTAGAGATAGCCAAAATCACTACTTTTATCAAACATATAACAATATCTCAACCAAGTGACCTCAGAAAACAAACTCACTGTAGTAAGACCATCTCCAATGGCTTACTCTATTTTTTACTCTAAAATAGAGTAACTCTATAATAGAGTTTGAGTTTGCTCCAATGGTACTCTATTTTAGAGTAGAAAATAGAGTGATGAACAAAAAAAAACAAATTACTCTATATTTGGAGTAAACCTATTTTTTACTCTATTATAGAGTAAAAAATAGAGTACCATTGGAGCATTTTTTACTCTAAAATCTATTTTAGAATGAAAAATATAATGGGGTTGGAGATGCTCTAACAACAACTAGCTTCTCTGACTAATACAAACAACAAAGTGTTCACTAAAATAGATTTGAGGATAGAAGAGACAGTACCTGTATTGTTGTTAATGATAGTTTGGTTTCCACCAGCCACTGTATCATGACGAATAGCACCGCAGATATCACACACATTCATACTCTCATCATTGTCATATGTACAGATTCCACATCTCCAAACCCCTTGCTGAGCTATTTCTACTTCCTTCTGTTCAGATTCTTCTGCAGAGCCCATACAAAAGAGATCAATTAAGCCACAACAACAACAGACTCACAAGATGGGAATGCGGAAGATGTTTACCATGTTCATCATCATCATCATAGTCATAGTCATAATCATCGTCGAAACCATCATCATAATCATCGAAATTGGAGAATCCTTTACGAGGCATCGTTTTGTTTCTAAGCTCCTTCCAGCTTCTCCGCCTGCGAATTGATTATTACAGGCGATGGAGCCGAAGAGGAAGGATCCGGATCAAGGTTTGGGTCCGGATTCGGGATCCGGTTGGATAGTTTAATTAATTTGGGCGTTTAATGGGCCTGTATGCTCTGGACCAACAACTTATTGTTTTCGAGAGATGTTTTGATATTGATCTGAGGATAACATGGAAATATTTTTTCTTTAACATTAACCCATTTGTTTTTTTTGGCTAAGAACCTATTAGTTTTGGACAAAACAAAATGCCATATATAGCGCCTTTTTTTTATCAAATGCCATATCTATCTTATTAAAAGAGAACAAAACAAAACAATGTAAGTATGTAACTTAAGGCCAAATAATATGTTGTTAAGCGATGGGCTTGAAACCCTTGGTATCATGCAGGAGGTTTCAAATCTCGTGTGGACTAGTCGAGTGTCCAACGCATAGTACAATCGTCTTTAAGCTTGAAGTTCTCAAAATAGCCATCTCCTTTATGGCTCTCTTTTCAATTAGAAAGCTTAAGAGGATTACTACGCAGAGGAATGCTTTTGCTGCCGATTTCAAGGAGCTTTAGAGGATATCGTTTTGTATAGGTGGAAGTTATGGACATGGAAGACGAGTGAGGAAGCGAGCTAATGTTACCATTGACCATTAGTCAACAATTAGCTTTTCTGACTAATATAAACAACAAAGTCTCATTACTATAGTTTGGAAGATAGAAAGATAGTACATATACTCTTTTTAATAATTTGATTTCCACTAGCCACTGAATGACGAATAACACCGCAAATATCACACACATGCATACCCTCATCATTGTCATATGCACAGCTTGAACATCGCCATTACCCGAATATTTCCGTGCGTAGCACGGGAGATAACACTAGTTATATTCTAATTTGATATTTTGGCTTGTGTGTCATGTGTGACAAATAAGATTATGATTTGTTTTGTTTTGGTCACATACTTACATTAAGGCCAAAACAATCAGAACCTTAAGTTAATTCTAATTTATATACTTAATTATGATTTGTGATAACGGTTGCCGATTCTAATGGTTGTAACTTGAAATTACTGGTCACAGTTAATTAATTATCCCTGAGTTTCATAGAACAGAAGCATCGTTTACACAATTTCGACTACATCCTTTACACTTTGACCAAAACTTACTGAACTATGAATTCAAGTCTTCATCATTTAATTTTTTTTTTACTTCAACAAACAATTCATACTTGCTTACGCTTTACATACGATCATTCCTACATTCTTATACTAACTTTCCTACTAACTATAATTATGACATCTATCATCGCTACAGTCATCTAATACTAGCTCACTCTTAACAACTCCATAAGACAACTCTTGGACTTTTAATTTAGTGAACAAACTAACCAACTAAAAACTTGACTAGTTTCTTGTTACGGTTTGATATAAATTTAACTTCAGAGTTTGACTTGGTGCTGACTTGTATTTTCTTCTTCCACTTACGATTCTCTTCTTCTTCTTGCTTATTATTGTTCTTCTTCTCACTGTCTTTCAGTATTTCATTCGCAGGTTTGACTCAAGGAGTCATTTCTCAACAAGAGGTGCTATAGGCTTCATCACCTTGTGGTTGTGGGTTCTCTTCTCTTGCATTGTCCACAATGGCTCGGACACACCCGAACAACAACAACGCCTATGAGAATTCCTGAGAGCCATTTTGTACCAAAGGATTTTGACCACCCAACTAAGAGATAATTTCGATGTGAGGATTGAAATATGAAGCACGCTTCAATGAGAATCACAACGAAGCGACCTCGAAGCCAAACGTGCCTACACTCAACGTAGAAAATGCAACATACTTCTAAGAAAGAGGCATATAAAAATTAACCCCTCAAAAATAGTCAATAATGAAGTTTAATATAACCTTGCGAACAACATTCGTCAAGACTCAAGTGTCTTTACTCAACAGTTCAAAAATACCGGGTTTACAAAACACTTCGAAAGACATTTCTGATTAATCAAAAACAAGTTCATTATCATTAATTACTAATCATATATATAACGAAGGAGATAAATGATCGTCTGAAGCAGTCAACTTTACCCTTCTCTTTACTGCTCACCGTAAACACAAAATCGAGATTATAAAGAATAGGAACCATCAACGCATAGCTCAAGAACACAAGAACAGGTCCAAAGATCCATAGCATCAAAGGCAAGCTCAGAGACGTACTCAAGAGTCACGAAGTTTCCGATTCCACCAAAATCTCCCGAATGGTCTTCGAATCACTTGGGGACAATTCCGAATTTCTTCTCAATATTTTTTGTTTATGAAAAGCTCTAGTCTTCGAATCACTTGGGGACGATTTCGAATTTCTTCTCTAATTATGTTTCACTGTTTTAATTTATAATCTCTCTAAGCAATTAATTTGTCAACTACATATTCATTTCTACGTTAATATTCGATAATTCTCGGGAACGTTTTATAATAATCGACCCTAACAACAATGTACTAGTCAAGAAGGCCCATCACAAAAAGAGGATTACGTAAATGGGCCGAAAAGAACAACGAATCCCTTTGCGAGTTTATTGTCAGGGAGATTGGGAGGCAATTGATCATCTCAAAGAGAAAACAAGACCTAAATTAGCTGTAATGAATCATTGAGCTAATAACTAGACCATTTCGAATCCGACCGGATAAACATTTATTAGCAAGGACTATAATATGACTGGGAGGAGCAAAGAATGTGCTTAAGACTTACTAGACCAGCTTCAAAGACAAAATCTCAGCAAGCCTGAAGAGCAGAAGCATAGTTTTATCTAGGAGCAGTTAAACACCTCTCATGTCATTGTTTATTTAACAAGTAGGCTGCCTGAATCACCGCTCCATATAATCATCATAATCACATATAATCAAATCAAACACAAAGAAAAAAAACAAGACGAAACTATGTGAGATCTATCTCAGATCCCAATATCAATAAACGATATTGGGACAGAAACTGAAACAGATCTCCGATTGTGGTCTTTTTTATTTAGGGCGCTGCATTCATCTCTAAAGCATTGTTATAAAGCTAAAGAGTCAAACTCCAGTCCCAGTTTCAAATCTAAACTAACAGTAAGAAACACATGAACACATATCGCACAGAACATAACAAAACAAAACACAGATCTATTGAGACATAGATTGAATGCAATGTTTACTCTGAACGATAAAGCTGATACTTTTAGAACATGAATAGAGAGTATCAAAGTTTGACGCAGCTATTTAAAGGACACAAGGAAGAAGATCATTAGGTCAAAAGCTGGGTGGGCTGACTTTGGGCTTTTATTTTGGGCCTGAACTTGATACTTGTTAAAACTTTTTTGGGTTGTTGGGTCCGAACGTTTTATTAAGTCGTTGACTCGTGGTTGGTTATTGATAAATAGACAAATGAACAAGGTTAGAGACCCCGAGAGAACACTTAGAATTGAACTCGTTTGTTGGTTGTCTTCTTACAATTTTGGTTACTCCGGGAGCAAAATTTCATAGACATTATTGAGGGATACTTTCAAAATAGTATTTCACTTGATTAACTTTGTATGTGTTGTTCTTCTACCTTAGAACGCAGCTATTTAAATGATTCTTAAAGTGATTCCTCTGGAGATCCAAGACTTGTTCTTGGGACATTTAGATGTGAGTAGCTTAAAAAAAAATAACTTATCATGTGAAAACCTTATATGCATGGGCTATAATGGGCCTCAGCTGAGAATCATCGGTTGTTTTAAGGAACTTGTGATCCGGAAAAAGAGAAATAAATGTTTTTTTTTCTTAAAAAAAAAAAGAAAAAAAAGTAGAAAAATCCACGAGCTAATGGAGTGTGAGACGCACGCAGTCTAGCAATGCGTGTGGTCGTGGAGAGATTATGCTACGGAGGAGGGTGAGCTGTCGTGGATCCCACATTTCTCTGAGATATGGTCCACACATCGGTTGTGTTTGGGGATAGACGCAACTCTTACATATAAAACATCCAGCGACTCGCTTATTTACGGGTATGACCTCGTTTTCCCCAGTATTTAAATATTCATGTCATCACGTAAGCTTATTCGAAAATTATTGTTTTTTCAGACAAGGATCTGACGGTTCAGATTTAACCAAACTTCGTCAATATAAATATTCCAGATTGTAACTTATTCATTCAATTATTGAGCCACTCTCCGTTCTTTCCTTCTCCATTTTTCTTACAACTTGATCCAGTCCCTCTCTCTCTCTCTTTCTCTTGTCCTTACAAACTCTTTATTCGAAATATTCAAGATTTTTACAGAGATCTTGGGAAATCTGGGTTACTTTGGCACAATTTTTTCTCTTCAAAGCTCGAAAATGTTTCAAAATCTAAGCGAAATAGAGGTCAGGAGATTTCTCTAGAGGGGTATTTTCGTCATTCTTGACCCTGCCCCTTCCGTTCCGGTGAGCTTCACCGTCGGTCATATTAATTTTGCTTCACATTTGTAATAATGTGTCTATCAGTTTTGATGCAATCATGATGGAGATGGGAATGATTAGTCTAAAACAAATGGACAGAGTGTGTTCATCAAACCCGCCGCTGACCTGGCCAAAGTAAAAATCTAAAGTCTCGAGAGAAAAATAAAAAATATCAATGTGGCCCATGTCAGGCCGTTCAGATTACACAATTACCAAATTACCCATTCTTTAGTTATTGCAAGAAGAAAAAATAAAAAGACAGACTCATGAATCAACGGCTACGAAACTGTCGCTCGGATTGTTAACACGATCCGAACCGTCTATGTCAGATTACCCGGGCAGCTAGATCGGGCAACTTCACCAAACAGATCTCAACCGTCAGATCACAAATCAACGGTGGATTAAAACACAAAGAGTTTGTCGGGCAGACATCAATCTCCTTTAAGAAGAGATGTTCCTCACCTTCTTGTTCCTCGTTCTGCTCTCTCAAGACAAAAATAAAAACACACAAAACTCTTTAAATCAATCAATCTTCCTGTTCTTTTCCCGATCGCCGGAATTTTTCTCCGGTGTCGTTAAATCTCCACTTCCCCCGTCTTAAATAATCTCTA